>NC_053517.1:68941192-71341192 GCF_016920715.1 Anopheles arabiensis | reverse complement strand
GGGGTGGTCATATAGATGGGCACAACACGTATCCCGTGGTGAGGTCCACTGTGTCGGGTAGACGCGACGAGCGTACCTGGAACGAACACAACATGCTAAGACGATCCCCAAAGAGAAGCACCGGTAGAGCTTTTCAAACCAACAGATTTTGTGAAGAATCGGAAGTAGGATTGGTCCATAGATTCAGCGAAAATTATTGTTTTATGTTGTCAAAATTCATTAAAACAAGTATTGATTTTGTTCGATACCTTTCGGTGGCTCAATTTATCGAAGAAAAAGCATCATCATACAATATAGCGAGTAAGCATAAAAAAAAAGAAGGAATAAAAAAAGAAACACGCGATATGAAGGAGGCGAAACGCTGCGACCGCGAGGATTCCTGCTGGTTTGTTAATGTGCTACGGTGGCGTTGATGGTGTAGTATCGGACGCTGTGCACCGTCAGACCCCTTACAGTAGACGAAACGAGAGCATTAATTAAGACATAAAATTTAATTTATTGAATGAATTTTGTTTCTCGCACCGATGGTATGGCAAGGTCTGTAGTCTGGGTTTGCTGTAGGTTGGATATTGGAGTGGCGGGCCATTCTTACGGTAACCATCGGTCAGGTAGGACAGAAAATTAAGGAACGGGCAAAACCTTGCGTCAGAGACAAGGCGTAATAGTTTGATCAATTGAAGGTGACGGTCGAAAGTCGAAAGTGTGGAAAGTTTTCATGTAAAACATGATTACTCGTACCACCGGATACGCTACGGATCCGGTTGAGGTTCTACTGGTGTTACGTACATAGTGGGAGGAACATTAAGAGAAGCTTGCTCCTTGGAAGCCACATGGTTTCGCTGGCGAAACACCGACATCAAGCAACTAACCACCCCAACCAACGATCTAACCAAACGGAGCATCTCTATCATCTCAAGAGTACACTGGATCGACCGAAGATGCCACCCTGCAGAAACTGGGAACTGTGCTTGCAGAGACAGAGAGAGAGAGAGAGAGAGAGAGAAAAAGGGAGTGAAACGCCGACACACCGGACGAGAGTGTGGGTCTTGTAGTTTGCATTGAGCTACAACTGCCTCAAAACTTGTACACTAATAACCTTTTAAGACTTAACTTGTCCTATGCAAATTAGAACTTTTATGTGTCGTTCGGTTTTGTTATCCTGTGTTTTGTAGGCGTGGTGGTAATCTGTGTCTTCTGAGAAACCGGAAAGCACTGCACCCGGTCCGCATCCTTTCGAGTGGGGATACTTCAGCTAAATACCGCTACCGTTTGATTCGGCCAAGAGAATCAGTGTGGACGGAATACCCTTTCTCGAGGGTTAACCTTGGAGTGGAAGAACAGGAATCCCCATGATGCCACTAGTAGCAGCTACCGAGATAAAAATGCACCAACGGTTATGGCAACGCTTGGGTGGCTTGGCATTAAGATCCCTTAGGAAATTAATTTATTTAGTGGTCGTGTCATTAGCATTGGCCTAAGAAAGAATACTATCGGCCTGGAAGACATGTTCCCTCGTTTGAGAAAATGTTCAATGAACAGCTTTTACCCCGAAAGGAAGTTGCTGGGCTGTGGCAAAGGAAAGGAAGCAGCCACAACACAGCAGAACATGTGTTAAGCTATTTTGCGAACATTGTTTGAGGATGCTGATGAGCCACTGTTGAAGATTGAGGAAGCGTTAGTTTTAAAGGTCATCTTGTGGTGCGGTCATGATTTGTGATTTTGTAACACGATGAATAAGAGAGAGAGAGAGAGAGAGAGAGAGAGAGAGAGAGAGAGAGAGAGAGAGAGAGAGAGAGAGAGAGAGAGAGAGAGAGAGATATTGTGCGCAATCGTTGTTGTTATCATGTGTCGTTTTTGATCGGCAATAAATGTTAAATAAAATTTATAGGAAAAGATGTAACAAATGCAGTTTATAAGGATGTTACTGAGAAGACTTTCTAATAACAATTTCATAAGAGCAAGATATTACTGTTGATTATTTTAGCCACATGTCAACACTCACAATCGTGCCATCTGCATCCATGGTACGTGCTACGCTTATCGTTAGGAAACATGTGAGAAATCTGATTCTAAAGCTGTAAACTTTTATTTGACAAGTCTTTTCGTGGTTTGTTTATCTATCGGCTTTCGGTTTACGCAAGCGGTCACATATCAGAAATAATTCAACTACTGTTTTGCTGGTGTTTTGAAATGTTACGCTGTCGACCGGTTGAAAGTAAAGTCTTAAGTAAATAGGCCACAGACAGATTTATGATTCAGAACCAGTTCGTTTATTTAGGGGTTGTAGGTTTTGTCAAAACATTGCCACTGCAAGTGAACTTATTACATATTGTATTTCAATCATCAATGCCAAAACATCTTGATCTTTAAAATACTACTACTATAAAATATTGGGCTATCGAGAGCTGTGTTTCGATCTTTGGGCGTAGACATACAAACTGCGCACAGTGGTAAATACCCAAAGAACCCAAAAGAAAGTTTTAAAAGAAGAGGGAAGTATGTTTTGAAAAACAAAAATAAAACTTGCATACGAACAGGAAACACGACAAAATGTGCATAACAATATTTTACGACACTTGAGGCAATTTATTTTAATTATAAATGGATCCTAACTCATTAAACCTTTGGGTGCTTTATTCTGTTGCTGCACCCATATTCGTAGATAAAAGCTCTTTGCGGTTAAATTTGAAATTTGTTTTGAAGTTGTTCGTGCACTTTAGTTTTGCAAGTTTTTCGGTAGCTTTGGTTTTATTTTGCATAAATGTTGTCTCCACACAGTTGGCACCAATTCTTTTGAGAATAGTTTTCTTCGAGTACATAAATGTACCACAAAGTGCGCTGTAGGGTACAGGGAAGTTTATTTCTGATGCAGCTGGTGCAGAGAAACGTACAAGCAGTGAGTCTAGCTCTAATGATTCACATTTTAGTGGATATAATCTTTCAGTTTTTTTTCGAAAGAAAAAAAAACATTGTGCTTGCTCCATGTAGCGGTTTGCACAGTAAAACAGTAAAAAGATAGCAACGAACACACGCGACATGCACAATATTGTGCGACACGGCTTCGACACGAAGCGAAACATTGCCGTTCGCTCTCGATCATCAATTTATTACAAATGATTCGTGGAATTTCATCGGCAACATAAATTACAAATATATTATCTTATTACGAACAAATGGCACAGCCAACCGATGTGCCCAACGGAGCGCGCTACGGTCTAAAGCTTACGATTATTAGCCTGCCTCAACCGATCGTCGTCGTCTTCCGCCGTCGTTGTCGTTGGTGCTTTGGCAGCTGACTCCTAGGAACTGAGGAGGAGTCCCCATTGCTGAAATATTTTTCTCCACGGCTGTGATCGGTGGACCTGCTGTGGTGAAGCGGCACGATCGCACGAGGCCATAAATAATGTGTGTCCTCTCGAAAAGTCACGTCAATTCGCATAAATTCGATCTCGCGGTGATCATCCGCGGCTGTGTTCCGGTTTGGTGTGGTTGTCCGGATGATGTTTTGTTGTTGCTGTTGCTGTTACTGTTGTTTTGCTTGTTCGTGTGTTTTGCTCAACATTTTACTTTCGCCAAAGATTTTATTGTTTGCTAGGATGAGGGGGTTGCAGGAGTGGCCATGGTGGGGGAGGGGGTTGTAGATAGTGGCAGGTAGTTTTTGTGTTCACGTTCGTTTGTGGCTTGGTTTTTTTTAAAAGGTAATCGCGAAACCGTGCCCTGATGTTCCGCCGGCCAACTGACTGGAACTGTCTGATGAATCCATGAACAAGAAACTTATCCATGTTCTCTCCCTTTCATAACTGCATAATGTGACTGCGAAATCAACATATTTATTTTATGTTCTCTGGCCATATTTACAAGAGCGACCTCCTGCAATGCTGGAAACATCTTTTGTCATGGCCATGTTCACCTTCTTTCATTCTTCGTGATAGTTTTGCTCTGCTTGCCGCGCACAATGATTTGCTTGTCGCTGATCGCTGTGCAGTTATTTTATCTTACGTGGTACGTTTTTTAGTGTCTTCCGCTTCAGGTGAATTGGTGAGCTCAATTCATAAAAGCTACAGTTCTTTTTATCATTCAAATGAGATGGTTACATGGTGGTTAGTGGTAGCGGTATGGGTAGAACGCAAAGTAAAGATTTAATAATGATAATAAACATGTTTTCATTTCCAAGTTCAGAATGATGGATGAAATGAAACATATAATTAAGTTAATTAAAATTCTTGAGCAAGTTTGCTAAAAAAATGATAACTAAAGTTTCCATCAATACGTGCAAAACTTTTCGACTTGCCATGAACAAGCGAAGTTTGTGTGCGATCCATGCGTTAAAAAACTCGGAAACACATAAAGATCTCTGCTAAACATGACCAGCCCAGGCAGCTCAGGTACGCCTCAATGCCCCCTTCTAACGACAGCTATCCTTCTGTGCCTTGGGCTTGACCACACGGACCTGGGACGGTTGGGATGAGGTTGAAAAATATCACCGAACAAGACATTTTAATGCGGTCCAGCTGGAGATTGGACATTTGTCAAAAAATGAATATGAACGCGTTCTGCTGTCCGCTTCATTCATGCAGAACCATGATTGAGTTATTTTTCTGCCTATTCTGCTGCCGGCCCCGGGCGGATTTGGCTTTTGGCAGTTTCATTCTGCCTGGCCCCCCGTAACCGTGCTGGCGGGAGACTATTGTGCGTCGCCTCGAGAATACAGAGCCTGCAGCAGCAGATTATCAAGATGTGCCTTTTTTGCTGCTCTCGCTTTACGTTCTGAGCCAATTCTTTGAGGCTGAGGCTGGGTCTTGAAAAGAAGATTCCCAATTGGCACACGCTAAGGTAAGCCATTGAGCGAACGGTAGCGCGCAGGATGGCAGATGATGATGTTGGGATGTAAGGAAAACTTTTCAACGAGCGTAACGAAAACATGACAAAACTTACTAATCTACCGAGACTCGTTATGATGATGCGTTCGGGAGGTCGATTTTTATGAAGAAATATCCCGGGTCCCGTGGAGTTCGATGGCCCCCGGTACGACAACACCGGTGCATGGGTGGGAATGTTCAACATGACCGACCGACGACAGCTTGCCTCACTTGTGCGGAGATTCAATTTCACGGCATTTGAATTTTCATCACAAAAATTGGCATCGAGCGTCAGCCAGGTTTAATGACGAGTTGAACCAAACTGTGTACGTTTGAGGGAGGGGGGGGGGGTATAAATGGTGTGGATGGTGTGCAATGTAATTTTCTTTGCCAATTACCAATTTCTTGAGAAGTGGCGAGAGGTTTGCGTTGCGTTGCAATCGTTGATATACCGTAACAAGATACGATACTGGTGTGTGGCGCGTTGAAGATGTTGTATTTCAAGGATTTAGCTTTTCCTGAGTCACTTTTCATCATACTCGTGGGAAGATTAATGTCAGCTTCTGAAAGTGCACGAACCGTTTGTGAGTGAGTTGCATGATACGAAAGTGCGCAAACAAGTATGTAATGCTTGACAATGCTCTACAAATCAATTCAATCGATATCTTTTGCTTTTGTACGCATAGTAATTAAAAGCTGAAAATAATAGTTTTCTGAATTTCTTTACAACAAGACAAAAAAGTGTATGGTTCCTGCTAGAGCTATGTGTATAGAATTCATGAATGATATGCGTGCGTTGGTAAATAATATTAATCGTTAATGACATTTCTTACTCACAGTTTGCATTGTAACGAACGTTTCTACACATAAGAGAGCTCGTCCATTTAACTGTCTTTGGAATTGATAGATACTTAGTTATCAAAAATGTATAGAATAATTTGCTGCTTGTACCATATGCGCCGATAGCATTACATAAAATTCAATGTTAATATTAATATTTACATCATGTTTGTAATGTCTGTAAAAGCACTTATGTAGTTTATATCTTCTAAATAATGTTTTCTGAGCTTCTAAAAAAAGCATTTAAATTTAAAAGATGGAAGATACAATGTTTCTTTCAGGTGTAAATGAAATAGGGAATTATAACCAAAACAAATATTATAATTATGAATAATTGTCAGATTGAAAATTTCACGATCCAAAGTTAGCTTTGTTTCACACCACTACTACCGATAAGAACCATTTAGTAATACAATCTGATTCGATCTGCATCTGCTTTGGTTGGAAAAGTTTTATCCAAAAGTACTATAAATTAGCCAGCCCTGCGAAGCATTACGTGCACGTATGTGTATTTGTGCTCCGTGTCTGCTGCAGTGATTTATGTTGAATTATATCGGAACCCGAAAAAGTTTACAGCAGGCGGAGAAACAAAAAAATGACATAAACCGTACGAAATTGAGAAATGCGGGAAAAGTTTGGCCTGCTTTGCGCTGGGTGCCCCAGCACCAGACTCGAACAAACTCGAACGCTAGTGGCAGTACTATCGCACCAGGACACGAGTTTCCCTGGCAAATTACTTTTACCATCGCCGAATCGTGAAAAATCATTCCCGGGGTCTTAATTTGCACAGACATTTTGTGAGCAAGGCAGTGTCGCCGATGGGCGCATATATCGAAGGCATTAACTTCTTGCCCTGGGTTGAATTTTTATTAGTTCGCCATTTTCGTTCCGTTGTGAAATGCAGGGTGGGAGCAGCTAAACTCCGAAATTTCATACAGTCCGCCCTGGTAGTGCTGGTTCCGGGACGAGGGATACGAAAATGACAACTAGGATAACCGTCGTTGCACTAGTTTTAAGTACATTCAATTGCTTTGCAGCGATGCTCGATGTTTTCTATTGCAGATTCACTCGCACTCTCTTATTCTTTATTGCGTTGCGTTTACTTTTCTATCGTTTATAGTTTGTTTTCCCCCTTTGCTCTTTGGTACGTACACCCGGAATACCCACGGGTGGTCGTCGTATGACAAATGCATTTTAATTTATTTTGTGTCATCCTCCACCTTTGCCAGACGCATCCTGCCTTTGTTCATCCCATCCCTACGCCACACAAGGATCATTGTTGGCAGAACCCACGAGTGTTGCAGTGCAGTCGTGAGTCTCATTCTACGATCCCTTTACCAGTGGTCCTTTGCAGGATCAAAGCGTTCACATCGTACTGCGGTTCGCATTGTTTGGCGATGGCAAATGGAAATAGAAATGTTTACCTTTTTCGTAATGAATTAGGCTTAATAGCGTACGGCATCGACCTCAATCGGATCGGTTCCCCTCCCCACGGAGTGCATGTGAGTGTGTGTTCTGAAGGATTTCCTTGGGTTGGACATTTTCAATGGGAGTATTTCATTTCGATTTAGGGTAAACAAAAACATTGAATGGAAATGGATGGAAAAAGTAAATCGATCTGCTAACTAGCCTTGTTAGCTGTTCGACCGTGGGTTTTGTCACTGGATTCCCAACCCAACTGTCCTAACGGGTCCTCGTGTGTACCACAAGGATGTTTCATGATTATGGTCATCAACGGATCTAAGAACGTGCTTTGAGTTATTGTCATCTTGTCACCTTTGTCTGTTTAGGGTGTTCACTACTGGTGGTCCTGTCTACAGCCACCGTTCCGAACGCCATGTTGCTCAGCAGATCCCGCAGCGCAGAGGATGGGACGAGCCATGGTTGCTGCTTCCTTCCTTCCGGGATGCAAACGGATGCGTCGACGGTTATCCGACGTTTGTTGATACAAATATTATCGGTTTGCTCGTTACTGTTGCGTACCAGGATCCTTGCCGGGATCCTGGAGTGTTAACGTTAATAAATACCCTAATTTATTGTTGTGATAACCTTATTTACTCAGCCTCGGTTTTCATCGTTCTGCTCTGCACCGGTTTGGTTGGATGTGCTGCCAGTAATTACCGAATCAAATGTTGCTATCTGTTTCAAACCGGTGCAGGTCTGAGAAAGATAGAAAAAAACAACACGCACCCATATAGACGCCATTTTGTTAAGCGGAAAAACGACCATGCGTTGCAAACAGATGTTTCTCAATTGAACATTTACACTTTCTGACACGTTCTTCCGAATCCGGGCACGGGGAAGAATAACAACCGATCGGATGATCGTTTGGATGTTGCTGAATCGCCATAAATAATGAACATGAGAGAGGACAGTGTTGTTGTTATTGATATAATGCAACCCAGTGTTTGTTTGTGTCCAGAAAGGGAATGTATTTTGCAGCATTCGCAGCAGTATCTAATTTACAACTAATGAACTTGTGTGAATGTAATTTATGCGAGTGAAGTTGTAAACTGCCGTAAAGAAGGTAATGTTTTCACAGCTTCATGGAAGCTAGAACAGCTAGAATATGAAATATTTAAAAGCGTTTAATACGTTCTAGAAAATGGATTTATTTCAACAATATCTAATCGAATTGAGTGTACATTAATTAATTGCGATAAATGTCAATTCAAATTAGTTTTAAAGAATATATAAATTGGTTTTTTCTCCTTCAATAATTTTTTTTTCAACTCGTACGACTTAACAAAATGAACAACATTCATGGGTTTAAGCCCAGAATGGACCGTGCCCCCATACCTAGGACTGACTATCCTGGTAATCAAAAATACACTAATTGCAGACCGACAGCGGTTTTTGTACTGAAGAAGAAGAAGAAGAAGAAGAAGAAGAAGAAGAAGAAGAAGAAGAAGAAGAAGAAGAAGAAGAAGAAGTCTAACAACAACACGCTCTAATATTGAAAATTTGTCTTGTCTTCTGCTATGGTAACAATAAGTAAAGGCAGGATCTTGACATTTTTTAGAGAAGCAAGGATACGGATAAAATATTTCAAACTAAATTATCGAGCAAGGAAATATGTCTCAATTTTTGTTTGAATGTTGTTTTTTCTTAGCTTATTTACTAGTTAATGATCCGGATGTTCCATCGCTATTAAATAAATTACACTGGCCATTATTCTTCAGGTCTCGTTCAAATATCTGATCTTATGCTAGTTACCACTTACAAACTCTCTAAAAGATATTGTGCAGATGCTCATTTCGTATAGGCGAAGAGTGTAATGAAATAATACTTAGTTTTCATTTGTTTTTATTTTTATAAAATACTTACTTTAGTTGATCATAATTTTAGTTTTAGTTCTTTGAATGTAACAAAAGATGAATAATTTGTAATATGAGTGTAATCTTGAATGCTACAATACAAAAATTTATGGTACATCAAATACATTCAGTAGTTATACCATAATTTAAATTAATCGCCAAGATAATGGTTTCAATCTTTCAACACATACACATACAGATGTACGCAATCTAAATGGTACGGTAATCTCTTCGATAAGATTGTTTCCTCTCCGGTATGTAGTATAAAACATAATAACTAGTCTTAGGGGGTTGCAAAGATTGAAAATCGTATCGGAAATCAATATGTCTCTGATTGCTTCTTTACGTGTTTGGCTGCGTAACACTGACCATTTCCTGTTCCTGCAATACCTGTGACATACGAGAGAACAAAATCAAATCCGATAATGTTTCGGTTGGATCGGTTTTGTGTGTGTCATTTTGGATGTCATATGCGTTAGGAGATGAAGAAAAAAAAATCCAATAATATAACAATCGCTAGGGGATCCGGTATCTATCCTGACAGAAATGGCGAGATCCTAGTGGCGGAACCGTAAATCGCCATAAGAGAGCGAGTGCTACGGTTCTTGGATGGTTTTGGTAGTGTGACTTTTTTATATCGTCATCGTAACCAAAGCGCAGAAAGTCGTTCAAATCACTACACGAAATGACCGGAGGGACAATCTGCTGACCCTCATTTTTACTGCCGTTGGTGCCACCCCGCCTGTAACGATGTCTTAACGATACGCACGCTTCGATGGTCATTTTTACGACCGAGGACCGTATGGTGTTTTAGATTCCTTGGGAGATTTTTTTACTCACTCTCTCTCGGTACACACCTTTTCAGTCCCCGTTGGGGAGCTTAAGATTCCGCTCCATAACAGAATTGATAGGTGATCTGGAGATAATGCTCAGATAAATGCGTGACATAAAGTTTTACCCCGAGCAATCGTTATTTGCATTGTTTTGTTAAAGTATTTGGAAGCAGTTCCTTTTGATAGGTGCTGTCGATTGCGTAATTGATTTATGTGAGTTTCGATTGATACTCGTATGCTTTTTTGTGTAGGAATTGTCGAAATTGTTAAAGAAACTGGTCGTGTTTATTATAGAGATTTAAATTTCTGCAATAAATATCTACGTTTCCCAGACATACGTCAGTGAATTGAGCTGCAAGGGACAGAAAATGAGATTGTTAATTAATATTTTTTGCAAATGCTTCCCCAGAAAAGTTGATCATGAACTTGAAAATGTATCGTTGATGTAATTAGAGAAATTAAACGTTGCGAAACCATCCTCGGAATAGTTGATTTATTTGCTAACGTTTGAGCAAACACTTCGCCCTCCCTGAGCGGCTACAGACGGCTTGACGATATTGAGTGGGTAAGCAAAGAAAAATGCTATACCCAAGGCGGAGAGCAAAAAAATCAAACCATCAAACCAACCATCGGTCCGTCGTCCACGTCGTCGTCTGTGTTCATTCGCCATGCGTCGTGCAATCGTGATCGGTATGTCATAGACAAAAATCGCCCAGCCGGTCTCGGGTCATGTGGTTTATTTGATCAAATTCTTAAGGTTTCCCTTGGCGGTCACCATCAAACCTATGCGAACGGACATCGAAGGAAGGCCCTCAGGCTAACAGGAATATGACGCCGGATGGCAGCTCTAGTGAGTGGGTTGGAGTGGTTCGGCTAGGAACGAAGGGAAGTAACCGGTGTGCGTTCAAAGGGTACGGAAAAAATGGCAAAATCATAAACCGTTTTGATGTCAATGTGAAGTATTTGCTCAAACATTTAATAATATGCCCATGCCCGCACTAGAAATGCTCCGGCATATCTATTTAATTTGCTTCGTATGTGAAGTTCATGGATGAGGGGGCCTTTTTTCGCTGGTTAGTGCTTTTTCGCCAACCACCATTCCGCCAATTTCAGGACAGTGGTAAAGCCAGCCCAGCCTGTTGCCAGTTGCTTCCTAAATGAAATGCTTCGGCTGCCTCTGCCCATAGATTTACGACATCGATAGGAGAATGATTGAAATTTATGAGGTTTTGTTGTGTGTCATGGACCGCGGGTGCTACGATAGAGTTAGTTGGTATGGTTAGTAGTGGCTTGTGCGGCTTATGCTGCTCGATGTGTGTAAAAGGGATGCTCTTGCAGTGGTAAGGACTGTTTTCCCGATTATCGGGCTTGTGAAGTGATAAGGTTAATTATCGAAAATAATTAAGCCCAATAAGCCGTTCACTGGTCAGTGGAAGCTAATGAACACGCGTCAACATTCTCATCGATCTGCTGTTCAGGCTAAATATTGTGTCCTAATCTATTGGAAATGAGGAGAAGTACAGAAAGGAAAACTAGCTATCACTCAGAATAGGCAGTATAGAATGCTGCCATATGTTGGTAAAATGATGTGCAGTACGAGGAATATTGATGATCTGCTGTTAAAACCATGCTGATTCTAAATTGGAAACCAAATTGGACCAAACTAAATTGAAAATTCAAAAGTAAGAGGTCGTTTAAAGGAATTTATTTTGGATTGGCGTTAGTAAATAGGTTCACAACAATGCCTTTGATTTGATTGTAAAAACGCTGATCCTATCCATAGAAGTTGTTTAGAAATTTTGTAAATTGTAGATAAGTATTATATAAGAGCATTCATTGTTTTGATGGCGTTTTGAATAGTATAAATTATATAAGTTAATTTTGAATTACTTAAAGATTACATAAATTTAAATCCAGTATAAAATACTAAATAAATTAAATATTTTTCCCTCTCTGCTTTTTGCTACCCTTATCTATTATAGCTATAAAAATTTGCTAAATTTTTAACTTTGTTAATTCAGCTAAAAAATGTCAAAACAAAATTATTGTGAAAATTATTATGTTCATAGTTCATTAGGTTATTAACTGGGATAGAATATCTTAATCAAATTCAATTACTTATTCAGAGGCTATGATTTACCACATTCACCCCTATCATATTTAAAATGTATGTAAACAGGGGTGATGCTGCCTTTCAGATTATCAAGGGAAGAATATAAACTCCGTGCTACAAAAAAAAGAAATTAGGAAAAAGAGTTACATGAAGCATTTTGCGGCGCGTAAAACCGATAAACGGGATAATACCTCGGAATAGCTAAATAAACAAAACCCTAAACAGGCCGATAAAAACAAATGTGTCCAAATGGGAATGAAACGAAGATGAAACGGGAGTTAAACAGTTTAAAACAAAACAAAAAAGCCTTACAGCCGACAAAAACGGCAACGAGAAAATCGTGGGAAATTTGTTCTAATACTCAACGCCCACCCCGTCGTAGCCCATCTTTACCATCTTAATGGAATTAATTATTATGTATGCAAATAAATAGTAATGAGCTTCAACCTTCTTACCTGCTTGCCATTTGGGATGCGTAAAGAAAATAGAACACAACGAAAGGAGTGAAAAAAAGGATAATCCAGACACATTTTCTTCCGGAACTGTTGGTATGCTTTTGCCGGAAATACCGATCACCTGCACGCTATTTCTGGTTACGTGGAATAGATGCCCAAAGGCCAAATGGGAAACAAGAAAGGGAAGAAAAAATCCCGATCCGCCAAAGCCACAAGTTGCCAAAATCCCGTCGTGCCATTTCACGCCATCTCGGACGAGTGACTGGGGCACCTAATGAATGTTTAGCTTTAGCTCGTCCTTTTCGCATTTTTGGTTGGCCGCTTCACTGCACACCGGGTTGGGATGTTTTGCCTTGTGAATTGACCCGACTAATGCCGGTATTTGTTTTCGACGCATTATGCTATTTTTTCATCCTGGCAGGGGTTTGTGACGCGTAGGCCGATTGTTGTGTAAATAGCCAAAGTCATAAGCTCAGTATAGAGCTGCCTAAGGATTTCGGCACATCTGGATTGGATTAATGGAAAAGTTTTCGGTGCATTATTGGGAGCAAAGGTACTGAAAGAACGATTTTTTTGTTACCATTATGGTAATAATTTGTTGTTTTTCGATTATGAGTGATTCCTTGGGAATGCGTAATGAAATATTTTTGGTTTAAACGATAGTAATTATATTTTCTTTACATTAACTGGGTTTGCAGTTCATTGCATGCGATTGACACAAATTGATGACTTTAGAAACTAGGAAATTGTACTGAATTTCTAGTCAAGTTGAGGTATCCAAAAACATAATTTTCCAGATATTTTCCATAAAGAGCAAAGAGGATACAGAAAACAATTGTGGAATACGAAAAGCCGGAGCTTATCAAAAGTTTTGTTGTTAAATTATGCAACAGCATCGTAAAATACGTCATATAGAGATGCTATACACTCAACCTACACACTTAAACCAAAGTTTCTACATCGGACGTGCTCGAACAAAAGACAGTCTACATCGTACGGAGTGGCCCAGGCGAAGTGAACGAGCAAAAGTGATCAACGAACCGAGAAGATGCAGCGACATTTGCAAATGTAGTGACGAGCCCTTTCAAAAAGGGGATTAGTGTCAACACGAAAACATAGGAAATTCTAATTAAAATTTGTGAAATATTAATCCTTTTCGCATACATCGCCAAGAACATAGAAATTCGTTTTATCCGGCTGCTTTCTGGCAAAAATCCATCCATTATGAAGCATCAATCTGCTGTTTTAATGGTCCCGTAGCGACCACGAGACGAACTTGTTTGGACAATCGCAAGGACGAGCACATGCTAAGGGAGGGTGGTGAAAAAAGCACCTCCTCAAGGGGGGACACGATCGTGGTCCATCAGCATCGGTGTGGTCAGTGGATGGGCAGGTTTCTCTAATTTCATTCGAGTTCCCGTCTCCGCCTCCAATAGCGGTTCCTCCGTGTCCCAATGCAGCGGTGAGCGGAAACGTGATACAGTGTTTCCCTAGACGATGCTGCAGATGATGTGCGATGATGACGGAACAAGTGGCTGCATTCGGAGATCGTCCCGTACGGTGGCATGGCAAACGGTGATAGGAATCCGTCCTTGTCGTTCGGTAAGAGACATGCAAACACATTTACCATCCCGGCATGAGAGTGATGGCCCATTACGGGACGAGCATGTCCGGTCGAAGTTGGTGACCACAGAATGGACGCTGCAAAGTTGGAAGCTACCAGCTGCATCTGCTCCATTTGATGCGATACTGGTCAGTGCAAGATAATGGTTCAATATTTTATTTGCATTTGTGCAAGTGGAAGCTTAAGAGCCTGAAACACAAGTTCTGTTTCTGAGAGGAAAAATGGGAATTAAATATTTTGGGTAATTTTGAGCAACTAATGCTTCTAAATGTGTTTTACAATCATATTACATTTGGCTATCGGCCACAAACCCAAAAAAACGAGACTAATCTTACTGGTCGACATATCAAGCAGAATATTCTGTAGAACATGAATAAACTGAG
This sequence comes from Anopheles arabiensis, assembly GCF_016920715.1. Lineage (NCBI taxonomy): Eukaryota > Metazoa > Arthropoda > Insecta > Diptera > Culicidae > Anopheles > Anopheles arabiensis. The sequence goes on along the minus strand of NC_053517.1, from coordinate 71,326,768 downwards.
GTGATGTTGTATCGAGCGAGTGAGGAAGGGCGCAGTGAATATAAACATCACATTAACATATTTATACGCCTTTAGTAGCCTCGAAGCCGTTTGTCAGAGGACGGAGCCCTCGTCATAGACGCTTGTTTTTCCATCACCCGCAGTCGTAGAAAGAAGACCTAACCGGGCCCGGGAGCAAAAGCAACACAACCGATCGGATCACCCGGGCCGTCATAATCAGTCATACAGAAAATGAAGATTATCCGACAGCCAGTCATATTGTCACGAAACGGAACGTTTCTCCCGGTGCTAGCGCGTGAAGGTACCGAGCCCAGGGAGTTGAGAGAGAGAGAGAGAGACGTTTGGGGTGGTCTCGAAGGTTTCCTTCCGCCGTAGCACCATTTTATCGGGCAACTTTCGGGCATTAGGAGTGTTGGAGATGTGAATTACATAAACAGGCAGGCCGAGCCTGATGGAACGGCTATTTCCTAGCCGTTCTGTCGTCATCGTCATCGCTGTGGCCCTTAAGCTCTTGACGTGTTGGCCAAAAACTGATGAATGTCAATTTTCATTAGAATGACATTTGCTTTCTCCCCCAAAAGCACATTTTGCTAGCCGAGGGGTGTTAAATCGCACGAGATTGCGATTAGGGACAGAGAGGTCAGTGTGGGTAGTCGGTACCTAGGACAGTTGGTGACTAATTTCAGACATTTTTTACCTTACCACCGTGCTATCGCCGGCATTAGACGATAATAAATGCAGCACCTGTGAGGGGGCGAAGGGAAGTAAATTCTCGGGGGCATTCGAGGAATGGTGGGCAGCTGGCAACTTATGGGTGTTCTTGTGTGGTCACAGAGTGCCAAAGTGGCAGTGTGCGTTTGCTGCGCTTGCGTCTTGAGATGATAGTTTGTTTTGAATGCTACCATTATTTCTCGGATCTTGTTATGTTTTCGCTCATGCAAGAGCAATAAATGCAGCAGCACGCAGAACTGTATACAACAGTTGGTAGGCCGATGATGATGGTGTCGGATCGCAATCGTGATCGCGTGTCAAATGACGAACTGTGGAACAAATGTATGAAACTGTTGGAATTGGAATCAATTGTAATGGAACGTTGAAAATATTGAAGAACATTATTTAGGCCCGAAAAACTTTTAATTAAAAAAATGAATATTCTTATGTAGACTGATGATTCATTTTAATCTTTTTAATTGAATTCAAAAACATCAACTACACTTTTATTGCTGTTTGTGTGAAATAAAAACGATCGAAATTATTGTTTTGTATTTATTGCACTTCATCATTTTGTCCAACCATGAAAATCACCGCGCACTGTGCATCGCTATTATGTGCAACGGTGGTCGACTTCATGTCTCCAAGATCCGGTATGCTGACTTTACTGTTTTTCCTATCTTGTGCGCCTTGCTCACGATACGTACGACTGCGCATACATACGGCACACTCAATCCGACCTCCACCTACCGAGCGTTGTTGGCAAGCGATTGAAGAAATGGTGCGAAATCTGATAAATCGCGTAAGCGCAGCTTCTAGCTGTTGCCGTTGCAGTTTTGCCCCTTTGTGAGGTCCCTTGCTTTCGACGAAAGTACAATTGCTGAGGAGTCGATTTCATTGCCCGTGTTTCAAGGAACTGTTTTACAACCGGCACAATAAGAGATACTGTGCTCCGGTTTTCATGGCTCAGGCAGGGAGTGACTGGCTGCAGGGTAATGTTGGTGGTGGGGTGAATTATTCACTTTAAGCCTGAGTGGGCGTAAAATAATTGGCACCTTTTGACAGTGACTATTACAAGACGCGATGGGTTTTCCTTTGCTGTCATTGATGCTGTTTGGGTGGTACAAGGCGATCGGTAGTGCTGTACTAGGAGCCTTTGAGGGGTTTGTTTAATTTATCGTACAGAAGCCATTTGAAGACAAAACGGATGTTTATGATAATTGTTAGATAAAGGAGTGTTATTAATTATTTAAAAGACAATGATTTATTTACATTGTGGTGCAGTTGTGGATGGCGGAAATACATTTTTTTTTTTGCATTGATCTATCAGTTTACTATTACACTGTAAAATGAATTAAGTACAAATATTATATTTTCCAGCATTAGTTTTCTTGCTACACGTAGCTTCAATTTTGCATGCATTGTTACGAAACAACCGACCCGTACAGTTGGCTAGCTTCCCACTGTAAAAATTCCTGTTATCGATTACCCATAGTTCCCACAGCGTAGTATTTCAAGAAACGATTGGCTTCCTACAATTTCATTCATCAATCGCCATTCATTGATGATGTGCGCTACACCCATCCTTTAAACTGCTGCGGTAAGACTTTTGCTTCTTGACGACAACGGCGAGCGCAAGAACATGGTAAAAACAGAAATAAACCATTCGAGCAAAATAATCAAAAAAGAAACATGTGAAAACTCCTGCCCGGGCCCGGGCCCGCTAAACGAGCGTTCGATCATTCATTAAAACATCCGGTAACGTGAATTTAATTTACACTTCAGCAAAGTACGCATCGCCATTCTGTCGCCCATTTCTACATGTGCGCCCAGTCCTGGCTGGCGATCAGAACGGTTTTTCTTCGGTTGTATTGTCTCGCGTGATTGTTTGTTTCCAAGGTTGCTTACGTTAGCGGCATCGTGGCGGTCGGCGCAAGACGTCGCTAACTGCCGCCGTGTTTTTTTTGTTGCGTGCGCGATTATTTCACGGCTGCTCGGTAAGCTTCGGTTGCAGTAAGTTCAGATTTGATGGTGGGACACCATCAGCAACACCACTCACATGAACGATACGAAAGAAAAGGGTGCCAAAGGGTGCTCCCTCCCTCTCGTGGCATCCTTTTTGGGGTAGTTTGCTGATCGGTTCGATTTGTTCTTTTCTCGTCTCGGCTCTTTTTGTATTTTGTTGTACTTGCCCATGCTTGATCAAACAACGTGCGTTTGGGATTTTTAAACTTCATTACTGCAGGAAGTACACGATGGGTGCCGGATTGGTGACAATCGGATGGGACAACTGTTTCGTGGAAATTTGATGCGAGCAATATTGCATTGCGAATAGCGATTGCAGGATTGGCTTAGGTAGCGTCTGTAGGCTGTATAAAGAGATTGAGTGCCATAATTTTAAGATTGTAGTGATGAGTTGTTCGATTGCGATCTTTCTGGAGATGGGTGGTACGCTGTCGTGCAGAATGATTGAGCCGCACATGACTTTGCTTATTCGATCGTGTTGTTTACACTCTTTTCTTTTTTTTTTAATGGCGTGAGCAAATTATTATGAAAGGTTAGCTTTTCATCGGTAAGCATAGAGCTGTTTTTTGCAATGCATCCTTTTCCGGTTTACAGCAAACTGTTACCGATGCACTAAACTTCCACCAAAAGGAGATTGAAAGCGGAACTCTTGATGTGAAGACGGAAACACACACAATATGTACAGGCTGTGCGCCGTGCGATGCGCCACAACATGCGCGACTTTTCTTCACACACCACGGAGGTGCGATCAATCACTGTCGAATTGAGGAGAGTGTTCGCTAGTGTGTGGCTTGCCTTTCCCACACGTAAACTCTACGTTGCGTTTTTCGTTGTTGTGTTGTAGTTGTGGTCGATTCGATCATCGGTAAATTGTATGATTTTGTTTGTTCCCTCATTCCCGTGTGTGGTTTCCTGGCTGTGGGTTTTTTTATTGTTGTTGCTCCCAGTTCGCAAGGAATTTCTGTCAACAGTACCGAATATTTTCGCAACAATTTGGCTATGGAATGCATTAACAAGGATGAGGTTTTTGTTACCCGATATTGCAGCTCGCCGATCGTAGTCCGGAAGCTGAAATGTGCGTTTTTGTTTTGTTTGCGACAGTGTACCGATTTACATGCCCGATGTGCTTCTGAGAATTTGGTTTGGTTTATTTTACGAAGCAGCATAGGAGTTCCAATCTTATTTGTTGTTTGTTTCTTGAATATAGATTTAAAAAAAAAACAAAATAGGTTTATTGAAAGTACAACATTATTTCTATGAATCATTGATGCTACCTGCTTCATTTAAAACGATGATGAATGGCTCGCTTACAGTGCTATCTAAAGGCAACAAATTGTAAGATCTAGCAACATATGTCCGCAATGAGTTCTTCAAGTCTTCAACAGATCTGTGAAAGTTATTTTGTACTAGATACTCTTATAAAAGTTTCAAGTTATACCTCTATTAGCACTCTCTTGACCTTACCGACTACTGTAGTTTCTTCAAATAAGAATAAGAAGAGATAACGCTCCTTTACCCACCGGGAACCTAAGCCGTGGGAAACTCTGCATTGCTAAGCTGTGGCAATATTATTAGACAGAAATGGATCCAAAGTGAAAAAGAAGAACCGACTAAAACAGATTTCTAAACTCACAATCAGGGTAACGAAAAGGTGTTAGTTGGCTGCGTATCAGGATCCAAAAATCTATTGTTTTTATTTTCCCACCTTCCGCGCGTGTGACACAATGCAGCATCGTAGGACAAAAAGGTGAGGATGCAAAAAAACAAAACAAAACTGCAGCCAAAATAAGAAAACAACCTTTGCGAGCGTTTCGAACCTCTCATCGACTCATTCGGCGACAGTCAGGACAATCGTTCGGCACAATGTTGTTGTCACGCCAGAGTCGCAGACTAATTTATGATCGGCAGCATCGATTTGTTTTCAATGTGCCACAGCTTTGAAACATTTTGCCACCTTTAAGTGTGTGTACGCCCCAAAATGCGAATCAAATGAAGTGGAATCAAATTGTCCGCCGAGGCATGCCGAGGTGTGGATGAATAAAAAAGCAGCAGCAGTGTGTAAGGTCGCGAAGTTTGGACCTGGAACGTCCCGGGAACGGCTTGTTTCGTCGAGGTATTTCTTTTCTTGGTCGGTTGCGAGAGACGATAGATTCTTTGGTGAGGTTGGATTTCCGGGACATTGGCAAGAATATGTTTGAATCTTCTTCCCGCTGTTGTGTGGGTTGATTTTACGGAGCTTTTTTTGTTGCAGAACGGAAACAATCGTTCGAAGTATCGCGATCACAGCGAGGCGTGTGATCGTGTGACACCAAATGGGAACCCCGTGATCCACGTTCGATCCGCACCTCGCCTTGCATATGGAAGTTAAAAACCATTACAAAAAAAAAAAAGAAACCCAGCTGTTTTTTCAAGCTCACCCTTAACCCACCACCGATTCGGTTTCTCAAGCTCGTCGAACCGAAAGCAGGGTAGCGATGGATTTTTTTGTTGGTTTTGTTTTATGCTTATTTGATATCAGTGGGGTCCGTGGGGTCCGTTTTATGTCCACCGACACCTACCGAAAAAAGGCTACATGACACGTTGCAGGCGTGTGTAGAATCTTAGCCGGGAACGGATGGGCAACCGTGTGTGTGTGTGAACAGTGTGTGCGGGGATCGGCCCACCAATCGAGAATGGTTGAGGTATGTGCGACATGTTCCTTTGTGTGGCTTGGCTTCTTTGGAGTACCGATTTGGGTACGCCAAAACTCAAAAACGAAAAAAAACCTTACCACCTTGTTAGCATTCAAAGCGCATACAAAATAGGAGGAAATCCTAAAACTTTAAACATTTCACACTATTCGGCACCGATACACCGATACAGAGACCAGAAGATATCCGGAGATGAATCTAAGCATGCATCTACAGCGGCTTTCGAGTCAATTTACACCGTTGCGAGTGGTAAAAGTGGGTGAACAAATGACTCTCACTAACCTCTCGCTTTCGTTGCTGTTCCCCAACCGTTCAATACCGTTTGCTTGTGCTGTTTTGTTCCCTTTCACACACATGGTGGAATTTATTTCCTATGCGAGCTGGAATTCACTGCGTTTCTCTGGCGAAGTAATCGGAAATGTCATCAGCACTTTACCCCTGGGTTGTGTGATAGGCTTTTTTGTGTATGTTTAAGTTTTGTTTTATTATTTTCTTTACCGTCGGTGGCGTAAAGATTCTTTGACGGTTGGCGGTGTACCGCGCCTCGACAAGGGGTTAAATGATATGCAGCTGCTACTTGGGTTACTTGGGTGGTATTCAAATTAAATCTATTGCACATCCATGTCTGTCACACGAGCCCCAGGGCGGCCCGCTTGCGGTCTGTCTGTCTGGTTGGGGGCGGCTTGTTTCGTTGTTTATTGTTTTGTAAACGTCTTGAAGCAACTCCTCGCAGCGGAAGCCTGTAAGAGACCGACCGGACCGGATAGAGTAGCGGGCAAAGCGAAACTAAAAACAATTAATAAAAAGGCCTGCGCATGTACGGTATTGCATCCGCGGATAGTTTAAGCTTCCCTGCCGGAACGGACGAACCGTGGGGACAGGGAACGAGAGTCGTAATGAGCGATCATATCAGTTTTCTTCCTTGCATACGAATGGTGTGGCGAAGGATGTTTAGAAATTCTTTGCCACCCAGAAGCTCATGCTAATGGTTGAACAGGAAGCTCGACCGGTGGGGCCGTTATTTTAAAATATTTAATGTAGATTGCATTAATTATTGCTAACACAGGCATGGGTCGGAAGTGAGCTGATCTTGATATTTACAATTACTTTAAACCAAACATGGTCATATAAGAAAAAGGCTTTTTTGTCGGCATAGATTGCTTGATTTAAATGAAACGTCACCCTTGGACTATTTTTATCCCAAGCGTTTGTTGGAACGAAATTGTTGAATGAACTAATTTAACGGCAGTTTTTGTTTTTGTTAACGGCACAATCCAAAAGCTTTTTACTCACAGTAAATTTGCTTAGTGCTGGCAACTGGCAAGTTTGCTTTCCAGCATCTAAAATGTGTCGGCTCGTTATGAGGCAGAAGCGGCATAGCAGCAATGCCGTGAGACTACACCGTTTGAAGAACGAACTTTTTCCAGTTTAAGGGAGCGCCTGGTTGCCTGGGAGCCGAAAATATTTACCTTACCGTATTGACCCACCCAGTTGCTAACGGTTGCCAAGGATGATCAGTGCTCACCGACAGTCGAGCGTAACGCGACGGATCAGCGGCCGGGATTATTGCAACCGGTCCATTACCGAAAGTGTTGTCCGTGTTGGTCCAGTTGGTGCCGAAATGTGAATAGTCAACAACTGCTCAACCCCGGAGGTCCTTGGCGCAATCGCGCACCGAATCGTTAACTCAAACCGATGTGTTTGTGGCGCGATTGATTGTCGAAGGTAAATATACTTCCGCTCTTTCTAAACGATTGTTGACGCCCGAAAACAGCTCACCGTGGTACCCTGCAGTAGGTTGGCATTTTTTTGGGATGGCACGAAATAAAAGAAAAGAAGTCGTAATGCTGATGACATTATATACATTTGCGCCGGGAACCGTTGCTGGGAGGTCCGAAACGAGGTTGGCTAGTTGATCTTGTGCCGCCCGAGTAGTGGACGGTACCACCCAGAAGGAGCATTGGTCACAATTAGCTAAATCGCATATAATAACTCCAGACGACAGAATGGCGCACGTGTGATCGCAAAACAATGCAATATCCAATTGATTATTCGCGATCGGTTCAGTTTGGAACGTTTTGGTATCCTTCCTTTTGCCCTTTCCGGTCTCTGCTGAACTCCTCCTGATGTTAATTCTTGAAAGCCTTTTACGGGCGCTTACATGCTCCACCGCTACTGAAGTATGTGTAGTTCGTTTTCTTTTCTTCGGTTTCTGTAAACAACCGGCGAGGCAAAAGTTCGTGATTTGACGTTCCCGTTCCCGTTCCCATGCTTTGCGATCCCGATCAGGAGCTAGTAATTTAGATGAGATACGACGATTACACTCCAACGTACCGATCGGTGTCGCGATCTCCTTTGGCGCTTATCCGCCTGTCGCGAAGCTGTCCGAGAAGCGAAGAAGGAAAAAGTAAAGGTACACTCGTGTGCGAAACAGTCGCATTTTCAATGTTCCGTATTTGCATGACTCACAACTCTCAGGGCTCTTTTTTTGTAATACTTATTCCTTTAACTTAAATTGCTATGGTACAAATTAATATTGGTACTAAACCACGAAGAATATTTTGTTACTTGCACGCTGCAACCTCTTTTAATGTGAAGTTAACGATTACAAAATAAAATTTTCTTAAAAAGATTCAATTTTGAGCCTCAGTGTATAATAGTACACCTTCTTGGCCGTCGCCAGCCCGAGAAGGTGGTGAAGGGAATTAAAATGTATAGCACTGGAAATTGATTCCGGGCGGCATTGAAATATGTTCGTACAAAAACAATTGACATTGTATTCATGATTTCAGCGTACGTTTTAATGTGATGGCGCGAAAGTGCATTTATGCAGTACGAGCGCGGAATGAACTTTGAAGAGTCCGTGACCACCAGAAGCTGCGCATGGGGATAACAAAAATGAGAATTATAGGAAAAGGGAACACCAAAAAGCAAGAGATAAATCGATGTACAGCGAAGGATGCTGTAAATGTTAAAAGAGAACGAAAGAACTGAATGCCAACATTGCTGGATTGGCGAGCGCCAGCATATCGCGTTAGAGAACAACTTTGCCAATGCCGTGCTTTTGCATTAAACAGTGTGGCAAACATCCTTTGGCTTTAGTGCCAAAATTGAACCAAACGTATTGTTTTTTTTCTTCTGTTTTCTCTAAACGGATTGGATTCGTATTGTACTTGGTTTAGTTTCGCTTTCACACTTTTCGGCAGCACGTCCTCTCGTAACGTTGATAATCATCTTGGACGTGGTTTGTATCCAGGATCTGGTTGTTTTTTTTTGTCGCACATCAAGCTGCACTGCTGTCATTGGTCGTTGTTGTCGATGCGGTCATTCAGCAAAAGGAAGGAAGTAACAATCCAAACAAGCTAGCAAAATCCCCTCGATAGACAGTAACGATCACACTAACGATCGCCCGATTTGCGCCGATTTGGCACCAGTTCGTATCGTGTGTATTGGTGAAACGTGAATTACGACGGCAATTATTACAATATTCCAAGATTTATGTGAATATAATAAAGGGTGGTCTGGCGCCATGCTATCACGGCGCCCTGACAGACGCGATTCCGCAAGAAAAAGGCTCGAAATCTCGATCAAAAGCGTCGAGTGCCAAAGGTGCCTTGCGAGTAAGGGAGGCCGGATGCCCGCCCAAAAACATTGGCGACTTCCTTTATGCTATGGCGCTGTACACGTACACGGCATATTCTATTGCTGCACTCTTCGGAATGAATTCAACGCTGTGGAAGGTTGACCGAATAAAAAGGAAACATACGGAGAAACATCGCCCAGGTCGTGAACAATCGTCGTATCCAGATCGTGGCACGATCAAGGCACGAATATAGCCAAAAGAGGGCAGGTATGCAAATCGATGCAATGCATTTAATCCTTAATTGCCATATGTGCCACGTTTCGCAGTGCCAGTGATTTCGATAGTGCGATAGGGCCAGCGGAAAGTGAAGACTGTGGTGTCGGTTGGTGGAGCATTTCGTGCAACTCAATTCATTGCACTGCCTGCCCTGTCTCCTGTCCGAGCTTCCCTGCAAACTTTAATTGACGGTTCGTGCTTTATATCGTGTGTAGAGCAAGTGTAAAAATATTTATTATTAGTTTCCTGTGGATGGGAGGTTTCACTACTCAGTGCGGATGATGATCTTTAATCTATGCGGACGTGTTAGTCTGACATCAGCGTAAAAAGTGTATTTTATGGGTTGTAATTAAAAGCAGAAGTTGTTTAATTAAAATAACCATTATCATATTGAACCGGCGTTTTGTGCATACACTGAAATTAAATTTTAAACATTGTAAAAGTGTGCAACATCTGCGCAGAATATGCCTGCTTTGGTGTACATTAATACATTCATCATTCATTTAGCTATGACTTGGAAGTTTTCATCATAAAGCATTTACACAAAGCCACGTAATGCGATGGCATTAAATTATGTTATTTCAACTCTCAGTGGGCATACAGTATGGTGTTGAATGTAAGATGTCGCCTGTTAAATATTATTTTGAATGGCAGAAAGTGAACCGTTTTAAGCCAATTTGGTTGGTTGATGACTTATGTGGAGTATGTGAGCAGAGGTGGTGATGGAAGAACCAAACAGTCGCCTGCTTGTAATAGTTCTTTCACACCGTTGTTCAAATACAGAATGTTGCACCCTGCTTGTAGTTTGAATGATGGTTAAAAGTGAGCGTGGAAAATTAATCACAACAAGAATAAATACGTCACGTTCGACGGCAAACATCATTGCATGAGTGTGGAGTTCTGTCGCGCTGAGTAATGGAAGAGATTTTTTTTAAATTTTCAATGACTCATGACTTTGGAAACTTAACTGATTTCAGAAAGCGACGAAGGTCATTGTTGCAGAAAGCTATAAGGATGGCGATCATCACGTAACGAATTTTAGTTGCAAGTACCGATATTAAAACATAATCTGTTTATGAATTCATTTCCTCCTAACTAGATGCACCGGTTGCTTCGTAGAATGTAAATCGTATCAAAGCCCAAAGGACAGGCTTGTCGGCGTAGCGTTGTGCCTTTTGAAAACGGATTACGGCTTAAGTTACACGCGTTTACCTTCATGGAACGGAGCCAATGTAATGGTGACGACGTAACGAATCGACATAGTCTGCTGGTACACGCGTGGTCGTTTTATTTTTTCTTCTATGTGGTAAGCTCATGACAATAACAAGACTTTATGTTAAATGATGGATAAATGTGTACGATCAGAAGGACCAGGCTTTACTTGCTATGAGTTGGTTTCTTTTTCAAACGATGGTCAAGGAAACGTTTCTCTTCCGGTGTACAAAAATGGGTGGTGTAATCTTATATCGTTGAAGTTTGATCGAAGACAAGCCGCGCACCACTTGTCATCCTGTTAAGCATGGTTAGGTCAGTGTAATTTATCTTTCAACCCAGACCGACAGCATTGCGGCGAATGGTTCATAATTCGGCTTTTCTTTGATAAATGGTATACTCCGAGTTGTGAATTATAAAATTATCTTCAGGCGTCGTACTTGTGATCGACAGTTTTGATGAAATAAAATTTGCTGTTCAATTAATCTCAAGGATCGTTTAACAATAGTTTTTGCCTAAAAAATGTATTTTTTTTATTTTTCTTATTCTCACTATTTTTTTTTAATTTTCATCAACATTTTATTATTTGGACACTAAAACGCAAAGCCACACACCATTTTACATAGCTTTTTAATGTATGGAATGTATTTATTTATTGCATTTATTGCAAATATTACACACGATAATTTAAAACATATCAAAAATAAAAAATAAATAAATAAATTGTTTGACCGAAGTTATATTTTTTTGTATTCTACTGAGTTATTTTTAAAAATTACTGGTAACTACCTTCACCGAAAAAAGGTCTTACCCGATTTGCTATATGACAATTCTAACTCTTCAAATTTGGAGCGTCTATAAGAAATTCGTGAAACAGCTCAGTTTGGATAGTAACATTAATTTATGTCAAGTAATAAACATTTTTTAAGTGACGGGATTCTTAACATCACTCAAACCTGACATCCCGCGTTGTTTGCCGGGACATAATAGCTAAATTAAAATCTAAAGAGCCTTTTTGCTCGCACGGCACCATAAAGATAGTGTTTGTTTTAATGCAAAATTAATGAGCACCGATCCCCGGGACACTCGAGCCGCCGCCGAAACGCTCCGTGCACTCGTGCGTGCAGCAAAGTCTGTGTGTGTGTGTCCGCGTCTTGCGGGTGCAATGAAATTGAGCTCGTTGCACTTTTCTGCCGGTGGTGCATGTAGACATGCACCCAGGATCTCACACCTTTTTTGAAAGACGGCCGGTGCGACGCAGATTCAGCAGTTTTGGGCTGGTTCGGGCTGCACAGCGCGAGCTCGTCACTGCCGCCCGTGTTTCAGGCACTGGCCGGATGGGCCCCGGTGACGTGTCGTGGCATTCGTGGCGTTGATGGGGCGGCAACTGGTAGGGCATGTTGCAACATGCAATTTTACACCGCACAACACGAGTGTAAACTTACAAAAAGGAATAAAACCACACATACTTACACGCTCGCACGCATTTCGCGCCGGTGTCGGGACCCTCGCGCAAGCGTTTTTCGTTGTTTTGTTTTGGACGATCGTGGCCAAAAATGAGGCATGCAGGAAAGGCGACCCCGAAAACCCCGGACACGCACGCGAGCGGGAGGAAACGGGCGCGCAACATTGACGTCTGTTATCGCGAACCGGCTGACCTATGGGAACATTAAAATCTCATTAAATTTTAGGTGTTCTCTTTTCCACCCCAGGTCGTACCTCGCTAAGCTTTTATTTGCGATTCAGCTTTTATTTGCGTGTGTAAAGTGCGCAAGCCGGCGGTGGCAGAAAGCGCTAAAAAGCCGGCTAGTCGCCACTGGTCGCCGATCCCATTTGGTCACCTGAGCACCGGGCGGCAGGACTCGAGTGAACGAGCCGCGGCACCTTCGAAGCCACGCAGGAGTTGTTTATTTTTTCACTTAATTTTCATCGAGCTGTTCATCATCTGCTTGAGGTTTTTTTTCGGGATATGGATGGGTAATGGGGTTGTGGGTTGTGTTTTTGCTTGGTGGTGGTTTGGATTTCATCACCAACCTACAGCCCATAATTACAAACGAACAAACGATGTTCGTCGTCAGGCGGCAATCTTGATAAGATTCGGCGTTAAGGTGCGTCTCCTGTTCATGTTAACGTGTTTTTTCTTGCACATTTGCTGTACTCACTGTGGCAGGGGGTTATTATTATCTGTGTTTGAAGAATACTGCGCTTTCCAGCACGTCGTCGTTGTTGCTTTTGATTAAATAAAAAAAAAAGGATCGTCGATTTGTAGATTGCATTTCCACTTGAGGTATTTTTATGGCGTGATGCACCGATACAGTAAAACTCTCTAAATGACAGATCGCTGCGTTTCAAACGTTGATTATTGCTGCCGAGTACTTAAGTGATGGTGGAATAACAGAAATAAGCCCGAAACTCGTTCCACGTTGTGCTGCGTGTGGTTTTATTTAATTCAGCGTTTGAACACGCGACTTGGAATTGTTTCCCTCACATGGCTCAAGTGTGAGAACGAGTTTCACACCATTTTAGAACAAAAATGTAGAACCACACTGCGCAAATCGGCACACGTTCGTACTTGTCTAATGAAGCTTCAGCAAACGAATTAGTTAGTCACATCAGTAAGCGACCCACCAATATTTAAATCCATCCAATAAAAGATGAACCTTCCAAATCAATTCCAAAATGGCAAAACTCTTTCAAGCATCCCACTCGATGAGGAATCACTGAGCAAAAGTATTTGCAAAGCCGCCCGCTATCATGCGTCATCAAGCTCATGGCATCGCGAAGCGCCCTGCTTGAGACGAGTTTCGTCTCATTCGACAATATGGTCGAATGGGGAAGACAATTTCTAATAAAACCACTGCCAAGGAACTCCCGGATGTCTAGTAAATATTTAAATTGTAAACAGAAAATCCTTACGATCGTGTTCTCTGGTTTTCGTTTCACACTTCCATTCTGACGGCTTCCTGAAGCGTGCTGTTCGTGCTAGTGTGTAGGTGTGTATGTGTGTCACTCTCATTGGCAGGCAGCACGGGGTAGTGTAAGAATTTGAGAATCCTTCAAGCGACGAGAACATTTAAAGTACTTACCACCATTAGGTGCAAGGAAACCCCATTTGCATACAATATTACCGGCGGAGCGAACGCGCGCTGGTTGCCAGGCCCAACGCGAACCGTTTCCGGCGATGGGACGGTGTGAATTACTTAAAAAGCAATTTTAATCTATTTCATTCATACAACAATCTCGTTATTATACTACTCGTCCTGTCTTCGAGTTGGAATTCCAACCGGAAGTGACCGGAGGAAACGCGGTGCCGACAGTGTACATCCGTTAGCATTCCTCTCAGCGATTGCCGCGCGTTGACGGGATGAAACGATTCGTCGACAAACGATTATCATAGCCAGTTATATCCTGACTACGGTTTAACACATTATCAGCGGTACCATCTTCACAATCATCATCATCTTCACCACCATCACTATCACCGTCATCGGCAGCAATAACAGCAAAAGCAAGTGCCATCCCGTCACAGTCGCGGCTTCTGAGCGGATCATTTATTTGCGAATTTTAGCAAAACTCACCTCAAGTCTATTTTGAAATTTAAATTTGAATAAATGAACATTCAAAAACCTGCAACCTTTCGGTAGTCTCGCGCTCGACCATGCTTGAGGGTGGGTTTTTTCTTCCGGCCTCTCCTTTCTGGGATGTATTTTATTACGTCCTGCCATCCGACCACAAACCAACCGCCGTTGCGAACGAGCTGCCGTTATAACGTTTTCCGTCGTTAATGTACTAGTACTGGTGGTAATACTACTTTTACTTCATCCAGGCAGGCGGCACCACTGGGCAGGAAAGGAAGCCAGGCGCGTGAGGTTATTCTTGAGCACCGCGGGAACGGATTGGATTGGATGTTATCCAACAAGCTCGAAAGAAAGGAACAGAGAAGCGCAGAAAGTGAGCGAGTGAAAGAGAAACAGACAAGCCATCGAGAAGGTGAAGTACCGCTGTGTTGTGAGGCAGAGAAGCTTACCGAGCAGTGAATTTGCATATTCCGCATTTTATCTTGAAATTTATTAGATTTTATATTGGGTTTAACATGGATGTACTGTGGTGGAAATATGGTAGACGAATGTCAAATTGCGGATCCTGCGGAAGAATGTTTTGCAACGTTCTGGGGGTGAAACGGCGAAATCCTTGCTACGACGACGAAGGTAAAGACATTTGGCATGATTAGTTTCGAGGGCTTTTTTTTCTTGTGGATGATTTTGGGAGTGTTCAGTGATGAGTGATATTCTAATTTTGTTTTTTTTTGCTGCTTCTTTAACCGATGGAAAAGTATTGTTTGAATGTCTAGTAACTGTAGGGTGTATGTGTTGAGTTTGTTCAATCTTATGATCGTTCTTATGTAAAATTGATGCTAAATACTTACTTACTTATCCGGCGCTACAACCGCTTTGCGGTCTTGGCCTGCCTCAGGAGTGTCCGAAACCGCTCACGGTCTCGCGCCTTCGTCTGCCAGTCCGTTATCCGTAATAAAGTGTGTTATGCTAAATAACACACTTTAATTCTAAAATGCATACATTCAATTGTTCCTTTTTTACAACACAATTTAAAAAAATGTTTTAACTTTTTTCCATTAAAAAATACTAGATCAACGGTCCTGGAATCTGGCACGCTTCGTATCTTTTTATAAATTTTTTTAAACCTCGTAGTCGCTTAATACGAATCGTTTCGTTGCATCAAATGTGTAACCACTTCAGCGACATTCTGTCACCGTCAGTAAGTAATGGTACCGGCGTGTACCATAAGACTCGAGTTTCGTCTCCGTCAACGCCTGCGCTGCTAATCGTGTCGAAGGGCACTTATGCATGCTCGACGCGATTCTCAACGAGTCGGAACTGAGTGAGTAATGTTTGGGACTTTTGTCCCATCCCTTCCCGCTGTCTGGGACCAGCGGACAGCGGACGATTGTAACCATCGGTAATCGGAGCCGATTTTCACATGTCGATCGTAATGTTTTCCCGCCTGACACAATTCAATCCAAATATTGTCCTCCCGCGCCCGCCCTCGTATCACCACTTAAACCCTCAACACGGTGTTCAGTGGTGGTGGAAAATGGTGAAAATCTGCCCGAGCAAATGTTTACACTTTTTTGTTTTGTCATACCATAGCCCGGTTTGTTTTCACTTTCTAGCCCGCCCTCCGTCGTTCGGGGTCGGTACGTTCTTCCTACTATATTTTTTTACCGATTAGCTTTCTCGAGAAAGTGAAATTTATGAAATGCTTATGCGTAAGGATACGTCGAGAATATCGTCACGCGTGGGCACTTACGAGTTGAGGCCTGTGCTACAAGTGTCATTTGTGAGACGTTTTATTGACGATGGCCATCCGGGGAATTTCAGTCCCAGAATATCCGCCTCACACCCTCTGTCCGCTGCCGGCAATGACGGGAAACATCATTCGAGTGCGTATCAGTTTCCTACGACAAACTCGTTGTAAGTTTATTTGTCTTTAATTGTTAACCACAATTGTGAGCAGATTGTTTAGCTGTTCGTGCCCTATCCATCGTTTGCCTTATCCGTACGGTGAGACGAAACGTGGGCAAAAATTGTGTCGCGTTTGTTGAAAAGAAGAATGAGTTTTAGCTTTTTATTTTTAGACCTGGCAGCCGGTACAGGGTTCACGTTACTGACGTTTTTGTCAGTGGCCAAACTTTCATCAAATATTTTATACTTATTTTTAGAGCAAATAAATACCGCACCGTGCATTCGTGATTGTTGCAGCTTGGAGAGAATTGGGGCATTTGTTGGAAATATATTTGAATAAAATATAAAAAAATATCGGCGTTTTTGTTTCTTGATGCTGATTTCTTAAAAGTAAAGGCCAATTTTTTTATAAAAAAAAAATACTTGCAGATGAAACATCTCGATATTCAACATTCTTTAAAGTCCAATATGTACATGTGTTCCATTTGCGAGATTATGTTACTGTAAACTATCTTCTATTTGGCGTAAATGTCCTACGCCGATGGAAATGTTGAAGCTTTCCAGACTAAAAACAATCTCTCGTATATAATTAAATATTGAAATGATGTTTGCTATTTAATTCTAAATGAAGTCTTTTTCTTTCATCATTCATCACATATATTTCACTTTTTCTCAGAATTTTGTTCTCCTCATACCTTAATATTCAAACTTAATTAACATAGGTTGTAAAAATACACGAGCACTCCACTTCCCATGATGTTTGGTGCAATTTTCGACTAAAAACCACTCATTAGCTGGAGGATGCAGGAATTGAAAAAATCAAACGCTCCTTCAAAGTACACACCGTAAAGGATGCTTTTATGCTTAAGCTTACGGACCATGAAGTTTTGCTCCAGTCCTTGGCTTGGCACCAGTCGCAATTGGCTATACAAGCCCAGAAATCCCTATTAAAAGGAGAGACAGTTTTTGTGTGTAAATCTAAATGCCAGCCAATGCAAATCTCCGCGTGCAAAGGAAGAAGTTGTGCGGGCAGGAAAGACATGGGGCGGAAGACGCCAAGGATGCAAATGGATGTGATGGTTCGCGAATACAACAAGCAAACGGTAAGAAAAACAAACTGGATTCTTTCCCATCTTCCCCTCCCGGCAAGCTGGGCGGCCAGAGACGCATTAAGCAGCATAAAACAAGCGAAGTAATTTTATTACAACGGAATGAATTAATAAAGTTTAATAAAATGGGTTGTAAAACTCAAACATCAGGCAGGACCGGCAGTTCCGCCTGGTTTTATGTCCGTTGCACTGTGTCCGTTGGACCTGGCAGCCAAAACCAAGCGCTCCTGGGCAGGGCGTTGAGTGTGCGCAGTAACGAAGCACGGCGATGGTGACGACGATATCCCAGCGGTGTATCCTCGCGGGCTGAGGGCTTCAGGTCCTTCGGTGCGAACCTTGTACGATCACCGTAGAGCGCAGCAAAGCATTAGCAAAGTAAACAAAAAACGACGTTAGAGCGGAGCAAAAGCAACTTTAAATATTTTGAAATGTTTTAAATTTAAGGCAAATAGATGTATTTATTGTTGAGTCTAGTTTAGATGAAATTTTAATGTTTTCGTTACTAAACTGTTTTTCTTATTTTACTCATTTTTGTAATTAAAAAAGACTTTGCTAATTGCCTGAGTAGTGCTTGTGTTGAAACTTTTATTTCAAAGTTGGTATATTATTTTGAGTACTTTTATTACGCCCAGTGCCGCCGCATATAATCCCAACGCCAATAAAACAAAACCGGAAAAAATACAGTTGAATTTTATTGTTGCCCCACGAAACTCTGTCAATCATTTACATTTTCGTGAGTCCACCAAATCAATTACCTGCTACACCTTCTTCTCCACAAGCACAGAACCACCCCCGTGGTGGAACCAGTACTAAACGTGGCCACTGCTTCACCACCGTGGTTGTTTTGTTGTTTGGCATGTATTTTTATGGTAAGGTGGCCGAATAAAAACACACACACACATCCGAACAAAAGGTCTACGGCTGAAAAATGTTTTATCGTCATCCTGGGACCTCACATTTGAGTCACACCGTTCTTGAGTGTCCAGCTCGGTCGTCGGCCCTTTTGTCGGCACGTTTGAGGCCTTGGCTGGAGGTTGTTTTGATTTGTTCGGTCTGTCACTGTGTCAGCCCCAATAAAATTACAGGCCCTACAGTGGAAATGTACCGGCCAATGAGCAATCGGAACTGGTGAGCGAACCGGAGGGTGATTTGCTGAATTCGCTGCTGAGCTGTAGGAAGGGGAGCGCATGATTATAACCGCCAAACACTTCCCGCACCGGAAGAATTATGCCTTTTCTTTACCATTCACGTCGGGCTCCCATTCTGAAAGTGTTCTAATTTTTGTTACAGCTCACTGCCGAATAGTAGTTAGTCAACCAAGCCGTGAACAGTGTTCACTGGCTCAATGCGACAAAAGCCTCTAACGTCATCACCTCCACGCGCGCGCGCTCGCGCTCGAATAAAGATTGTTTCCGTGCGCGGTTTCGGAACGGAACGGATCGGGGGAAAAATCGACATAAAATCTTTTGTGCCGTTTCCTGGCCCAATACGTATTCTCCCCCTTGCCCTCCCCTTTTTCGTGATAGCCAAGGGAGCCATTTCACCCATGGGAAGGTGGTGGGGCGGCAAGTAATAAAGTAAACAAATTTATTGCGGCAACTTTTCGGTGTTGAATTATAGAGAAAATTTGTAATGTTCTATTGTTTTGTTGCCCGTTGGTGTTGGGTGTGTCCCGCATTTTCTTCTGCTACTTAATGAGTGATTGTATTTTATGGCTTCATTATGCTTGAGCAATTGACCAGTTGACGCGAATGGTGTTTGTGTGTGTGTATGTGTTGGTCGCAACGTATTTAAGTAGTACCAAGGATGGCGTATATTAATTTACGTGCATGATTAACCTAGTCAAATAGCTAAAGCATGCGAAATTTGAGGATAAAACCATCGATTTGGGGAGCCTTTCCGGGGGTCCATATTACGCATCGATCTGGTTGATTTAGGTTTAGCTTTTGGATCGTAGAGCAGCTTTTATTATTAAAGCATCAGGGACATTACCCGGACATCGTAAAATTGTCTCCGGCTTTAACAAATTTTCCACTTTGGGGTTAACATGCGTCACCAGAAATGTGACATTACCCACAAACAAAAGGGGTCGTCGATTCGGCTCGCTTTTATAGTCTACTAGGTACAAAACGGACAAACAACTTGAAAGTGAATTTGCATACAAAATGGTACAAATCGCGACCGGAAAGCGCTAGCGGTTCAGCGACAGCTGTACACATGGGCCATTGTGTACTATGACGGTGCCAAAAATTGCACCCCGTCTGAACGAACTTCGTGCCGCGCACAGGAAAGCCCTTTTTCGGTGCACCATATCCAACGGGGGACACGATCGTGAGCAGCCGCATCGATCGTACGCGCTTCAGTCAGAACCATCCACACTATCCAGGGACGTGCAGATGGCGGTGCTGATTGCTAATGATTCGCAGCCGAATTGTGTTCGATCACGTTTCACTGTCGAAATCGTGCATGTGCTGTTGCTGGGGAACGTGCAAATGTGTGTCGCGCTTCGAAACCGAGCCGCTCTAATGGTGTGGCGTTGTCGTATCGATGACAAAAACCAACCAATTTATGGACCATAAATTTGAGTAGGATCAGTCGTCAGTTTAAATATTCATCAGTGTTGCAAGCATTGTCATACTTTTGTAAGAGCATATTTTCGGTGTAATGGTGTACACACGGGTGTGAATTTAAATGGTACATTATGCTTTCAAGCTTTTAGTGAACGATGCTATTCGACGCTTAATGATAGTATTGCGATGACGCTGTATCCAACAGTCAACTGCAAAACAAGTTGTCTAACATTTGATATCATTAGCAAATGTTCTAGAACTTGACCACCCGGTACACGTAAACAGGGTTAGGAGAGGAAAAACACGAAACAAATAACACGACGGATGCATATATCATGCTTAAAAGGCTAGCATAATAGTATATTTCTATGATCCATAAACCTGTGCAGCATGCTTTCAATTGGGTTTCTCACAATGGACAAGGTTTGTAAGTCCAATCATAAAAAAGCTCTAGTGTGACCCGCTGGGAACCATCGCCGTGTGCGTTCGTCGCGTTTTTACGTCCACGTCCGGGGACATTGTTTGGTCAAATATTTTTCCTGCAGCCTTTTCTCCGTCTCAACAATTGATCCTTCTTGTAGCCTCTTTTGTGGTCGAAACAACTTCGGGCTCGTTAGAATCGTTTCCTGATGGTTTCGTCGTGAGACAGCACTGTTCTGTTGGATTGTTTGTGCATTTGTGTTCACCGGGCATCGGTCTTCTAGCAATGCTCATTGTCAATGCGGATGTCCGTTTTGATTGGGTCCCGGGATTGAGCTCCTATTTCATTCATTGATGGCTCTGTTTGGACAGTGTCCCTAGCGAGAGAATGTTTACCTTGCAACACTTACTGAAGTGGAACGACGTGAGGTCTCCCAACGTTCCTGCGAAGGAATAGGAGAAATGCTCACCCTAAAACCGATCTTGAGACGGTGCAGCATCACGGTGAGAATGCAAGATTAGTGAGGCACTCGTGTAAGGACCATCCAACTTCTGGATGCATTTCCATTTTGAATGTTGTAATATCTTGCTTACGGAGCCGTTTAACACGCTCTGGTCCGTATCATTAGGATGAATGATTGTAAATAAGCGTAGCGGTCCTAATTTACACTTTCAATTCCGAAGGGAGGGTTAAACGGGTCCGAGCTACGGGTCTAATCATTAGTGCGCTGAGGAAGGAGGTATATACCTTAGAGTAAACATTCATAATCGCCTCGATGATTTATTACCGTGATCCTCCCATTGAACTGGGCTTCGGTCGATTTATTTATTTTGATGCCTATCCGAACCGTGGTCGGAAATGCTTCTTTAAATCTGACACCTTTTATCATCGTTTACCGCCGCTTCGGTGCCCTGTTTATGGAGGAATTGAAGGAAAATTTGGTCAAACTCTTTGGCGTCTGCATTTATGGTGCCCTTTCTATCGATCGCGATTATACTAGCGATGGTGCAATCATTACTTCGAAAGCAGGGCCGACGATCGGTCGAAGTTAATGGGTGCGCGTTATAAAGTTTTACCGATCTCCTACGAACTACGCACAGCTTGCCAACTGTTTAGCTGCTAAACTTGTTTCGTGTTTCCTTTGAGGCGATCGCACGATGCGTGGAACCTTTCGAAAAGCGAAGATATTCCTCATTCTTATGAATTGTGACGCGGAGTGACTTCATTCGCATGTGAAACCAATCAACACACACACACACTCACATGAGCTGAAGCGAAAGGGAACGGTTTAGATTGCAGTCATTTCCAAGCATCAAAAGATGCTAGGCCAATTTCACAAACGGTTGTGACCGAGGAAAGGAAATCGAACATAAATCAATAAAACCGACCTTTGCTCTGTAGCAACGAATCCTATTTGGCGCCATCCGTTCCGTTGGCTTATCTCGGGCGAGACGGTAAGCCCAATTCTCTTTCCAATCCTGTCAAACAAATGTCCTCGAAACGTGCCGTTGCTGTAGCGCAAGAAAAACATCTAAAGTCATCGGGTGAAACGCTCCAGTCGGAACTGGTGTGCTTACGGGAATGTAGCTTCTGTGCTGTTGTTTATTGCCCGATTGCACCTTTTCATTATCAATTTTCTGGCGTTTCGGTTTACATTTTTTGTTACGTTCATCTGTTTGCTTACCTTTACGATCTCGTCGGGACGCCACCCGTTCGGTCACTTACCGTCTAGTGACCAATTTTCTCAAACCGAGCTGTTCGCAGGGCCCATCGAACCCATTGCGTTTCGTTCGCTGGTGTGAATTAGCTGGCCTGCCGCTCGTTGGTAGTGTTGCTAGCTGTGTAAGGGTCGTAAAATTAGATCCCATTTTTGACCGCTCAGCTAAGGTTCAGCTAGCTCAGCTTGTTGGACGGTAGATGCTCTGCACGGAGTTGTGTGGATCGGTAATCTTTCTGGTACACATTTCTTTCACTAGATTGCATTTCTTCTCTTTCGCTAGGGTCGGCAACGAGTTATGTTAGAGAAAATGAGCTACCACCTTCTGCAACAACCTAAACCCAAACCTGCTTCTCGTAATGACCTTCCCTGCTACTCGTGCTTTCAGTGCTTCGACCCCTTCTCCAGGGCCATTTATTTGAGCGAGGATCATAAAGTTAAAAGTTGCTATTTAAACTATTTATGCTTTATGACTACCTTAAGAGATAAACAATCCCATTGTTTGCTTTAATTACCGGAGCGGGACAGAGAAAGGGGAAGCGTGATAGCAGCAAACCTAGCAAAGTTGCCAGGCAAAAGATGATCGGCCAAAACCCTTCGGCTACCGTGGCGTGAGAGTTCAGCTGGTGGGCGTGTGTCTGTGGACGCCAACTGCTACCGCGCAGTGCTACTACCCCTAACGGTCAATCTAAGTAATGGATTCCATTGAAAAATGTAACACAGGAAACGAGGAGCGGGATCCGGAATTTGGAACACAGACGGGAGCATCTCGCCAGCGCATTCAGCCGTGTTTTTGGCCAACGATAGGGTATCATTGGGCAGGGGGCATTCGGGTTTATATATTTAAGAGGTTGTACGATGACTGCATTTCGTCTTGTCAGGTCGTAAGTTTGATGGCTTCCATGCCCTCCTCGGATGGTCAGTGTAAGATGCGGCTGCTTGCACTTAGTGGGCAGTAGTGTGGCATAAAACATGGTGTAAATTTTAAAGCACTTTTAAGAGCCCTATCTGCGGGGGGGATTGTTCTGCCTTGAGACTAGAAAGAAAAACATCGTAGAGGAGCTTTCTTCTTATCGAATGGGTTGGAATGGGTCCGAGCATATCGTAACGGTGTTTTGGTGCTGGAGTTGAGAACTGGATCAGCTGGAAGGTTTTCCAGGCAAACTGATTCTTCATTCATAAAGGAAATGAAAGACGTGAATCGTTGATTAGAATTATTTGATGTAAAATACAATTGTCTAGTGCAGTAGTTGAAACCACTCTTGTAGGGGCATTCTTTTAGCGACGAAAGTAATGCGTCGAACTACAAATGAAAATGTTCATATTGTTGCTGCTTAGGGTATTATTTCAAATATTAAACTTGTGATGGATGGATGCATGTGATGTCGATTAAAAATGATTTTGTTCTTAGATGGAGCGAATTAGTTTAGATACATTTTTGTGCCGTCTTTTGACGAAATAAAGGAACCGAGCTTGAACATAATGTCTACTGCAAACTATTAAAAAGAAATAAAAGTAAGATCATGGAATTTGTTTTGAAATATAGTTTGATCTTGAGAACACAAACAAAGCCATCAAACTTCAATGAAAAAAAAAAAAGAAAACTAATACCAAATAGAATAATATCTATCGTATACTTCATTGTGTTGGTGCCGTTTGAGCATCGAACTTTGCGTTCCCGTTACTTAGTTAGTTAGTTACGTTAGTTAGCTTTACAGCGTAAGCGTTAATAGCTTCACAAGTTTGCCTTCTATGTCCAATTATATATTTTTGTTTAAAAAAAGAATAACCTTTTTTCAATCAACACAATACAATAAAAATTAATTTAAAGATATTTAATTGTGAGAAACATTAACGATGCCACAATATTCCTGGTAGTAAGAATAAAATATGACCCATAATCATTACACGAGCGATTGATACCTGTCATATAACATCAAATTAAAAGTGTACGATGCCCGAAATGGCCAGAAGCCATCATGAAGCATGGTACAGCTTAGTGCATTTTAAACAGAGAAGAATACCATGCAATTAAGATGTTTTATTTATTAACTTACCCAGTAAGCAAACAGCAGCACAAACAAACAAAAAAGTCCACAATGTCCGTAACATGGGACAAAGCGAAAATGCCGCCCGGTGAGCAAATGCGATCGTTATTAATACGGCAACATCTCATTTTATTCGTACAAGCTACAAATGTTGTTGTCTTGCTGGGCATCACTTTCTCTACCGCGTCGTCAAGCGAAGGAAGGAAGCATATAAATCTGCCGCGATGCTCCCGAGGGCGATTGATGAAGCCACAACCGTCATCCATCCACGGGAGAGGGCTCTGGAGAAGAAATTAAGGGCTTGAAACCAATCATCGCGGTAATGTATTCCGTGTCTCACTGCTAGCGACCGCCGTGGCTGTGGCGAACGAGTTATACCTCAGGGTAGACATATCAATCGGGTCCGCGAGCCTTCTTCCGGATGTGTTGCAGTGATGCAGCGGGGACTCAATCTTTCAAAATTCATAATCAAAGGCTGTCGCGTACGATAACGGGCACGAGAGAGGACCATGGAGTTGTCTTCTGGGACTTTATTCACTTCACTCTCTTGTTCTTGTTAGTTTGCACGTAGATTCAGCAAAAGTCGCAGGAAAAAAACCAACGCTTGAGAACAAAACCTGCCGACCCGACAAACGGCACCCGAACTGCATATTCGTCCAATCCGGTAGTAGTAATCAATGCAAACATACATCCTACATAACATATGTCATGTTTTTCATTCGCATCCTGCAATGTAGATCCTCGAACACATTCTGATCAGGTTTTCCGCCGTTTTTTTTGTTATTTTTTATTTCATTGAATCGCCTGTGAAGCTTCCCGTTCGGCGAGCTTGTCTCATAAGTTCTCTTCTCGGGCGGGTTTGGTGGATGATTTCTGCCTAGCACGGGAATTGTTTGCTCCACGTTGGCGGCTTTTGGGCTCGCGAGCGGTTTGTCTTTTGCAGTAGCGAAGCAATCAATTTTTATTATTGATTCTTGACATCCGTTGAGTTGTGTGTTCCAGTGTGACAGAGTGTGCGAGCCGTGCGAAGCGTGGGGTAAATGTCTGCAATTTATGAGTTTTATTCGCTGCTCGTTATATTTCCGTGTCGCCAGCAAGAGTACAATGTCTTTGTTATCAAAGCAATGTAGTGCGCATGTTGATGAAAAATGAACTGTATATAAAAGAGTAAATTTATTGGTACGATAATTCAAGAAAATGCTTAATATTTGAATGACTTGATGCTGTTTATTAATACAAATTAATACAAAAAAAATGTTCAGACTTTCATTTTGTAAACCAACTACAGTTCTTTCATGCACAACCGTTGGTGCCCTTTGCAAAACCCTAACAAAATCGTCTAGACAAGACTAGATGTCCGGCCATTTAGCAGGGTTGCAACTTTAGACAATTTACCTCTCTCCAACCATTCGCACAATCCACCCCGCATGAGGCAGCAAATTGTAAAAAAAATCGCGATACGATGCTACACACGGGGCGTCTACGAAGGAGCGCCAAACCGCAAACAAAAAGATTGACTGGATATACAAGTGTTACAAGTCAATAGTACAGGGTCCAATCGACAACCAGCTCTGCCAGGTTAACCTATAGGGTGCGCAAAGGTGTACCGCAAAGGGGACCGAAGTTGATAGAGATTGAATTTCGTACGTTTGAATTTTCCATCCACTTCTCACTGTTTGGCGGCTTCTAGTACCCCTCTGGACGGGGAGATGCGGGGACAATAAGCGACGATATTGGAAGGCTTCAGATTGACGTTTCTTTTTTAGAAACTGGGAGCAAGCGGGGGTAAAAATACAAGACACACTCAGTATAACATGAACAACAACTAAACTCCAACCGCGCATGAGGACGTCAATCGGTTGACATACTCCTTGATTACTTCAATGCCCTCGTCGTCGATGTGTGTGTGTTTGTGTGCCTGTGTACGCAAGAGTTTTGCGGTTGAAGGGTTGTTCGGATTCCAATGCTTTGCTAAAACAAGCGACCTCATCTACCTCACTTGTCGGTCGGCAGTAGGACGACTATATGATGACCGAATGCACACGAGTACACGACTTGTCATCATAAATCATCAGTTTGAAGTCATAATTTTCGTCTCCGCGTTTCAAAGCAATTTTAGCGGAATAGGGGCATCATTCGCTTCGGCTACCGTGCGACCCGGCTATCCAGACTGTGGAAAACTTACCGCCCAATGTTGGTATATATTTTTAGGTTATTTGTAGCTGTAAATATCTACATTGGATTAGAACGTGGTTGACGAAATTTTTCGATGGATTACAGTGCTCAAACTAGTTCGTTAAGAGCTTCTTGATCTACTGTAATGTGATATTTTATTTCATGCATTTAGTTTACTAACAAAAAAAGGTTCAAATACGTCATTTCACTTTTAGTTTTATATCATTCAGTTTTATTTTCGGTTTTGTTTATTGCAACTAGTAACATTACGTTGGTTTCATTTTACTGCTTTTACCACCCGTCCTATCGTTTCACGGATTTATCGTACGTTAAATTTTCCACCAATCGGGTTGCTTTGTTTGCATTACTATTAGCACTACTTATTACTTCCTTTTTTTGCCATGCGTTTTGCTTACCGACGTCATTACAATAATAATTTACAGTACAATTACGACTATTGCCATTATTACAATGATATATTTATAGTATTTATAAACTTTCGGTTCACCGTACGGCCGCTGCCACGCTGGTGATTTTTTTCTACACCCTTGTCTTGCTCCTTATGTTGGATGACTTTCCTCTACCGTTTCCGCTTCATCCATTGCAATTTTTTGAAAGTTTGGTTCACCACAGATGCAATTTTCCTTTTTATTGTGTAGCATACCGTTTCTTTTGTTACGAAACGTGACACAAACACTTGCGCTGGGTTTAGCTACGCTTGCTTCATCTCTCATCCCACCGGTTCCATGCTCCGTTTTGCCGAAACGAAACTACAAACACTTCCTTGCACCCGGCAAACCCGGCACGGTTGTACCAAGCATAAAGGTTGCAAAAATAAATAGCAAAATTTAAATATTTAACTAACGAGGGATGATCATAGGTTTTGGAACACTCATCTATTACGGTACTTTTATACAAGTTTTTACACAAACACACACATCATGCTATGTAACGTTTTACTACCTCCCTCAATACCATGGCTATGTAAAACCATGCTCGGAGCCACGACGATTGAGGCTGCACAAAAGCGAAACGTAAATACTGACCCGCGGCAATTGCGATGGCGTATTGTATAGTGTGTGGGAAGCACAAAATGAACGCGTGAATCCTGATAATGAACAATGATATGTTTCAGTCAATCTTTACTAGCGTGCGTTGTCACTTTTCTTTTTTGGTAATGAGAAATGAGAAATATACAAACAAGAAAGAAAAAGAAAAAAAAACGATACAACAACTAGTTAATGAACGCCTATCGAATCGATATATCCGCACGATGCAATGGCAGAGTGAAATGTAAATGTGAGCCTGCACTCACGAACCAGACCGCTAACACTGATCGTCGCACTACTCGTGACAGCTCTAGAGACAATTAATAAAGCCATTTACGAAGGAATATTTAAGCACAGGCTCGCCGTTCCATCGTTTAGAAACAGCGTGAGCCAGCCTTTTCTAGATTTTGCACAAAACTTCACTCAACAAATCTACCACACCCCACACGGCTACCTCAAATATCCCGCTTATCAAATAATATTTAATACAATTTAATATCACATACACTAGTTTTGCTCGATCTGCGCCATTTTTTTTTTACTATTGAGTGAGTATGTGTGTGTGGGTGTGGATAAAAGAAGAGGCAAATGCATCATGATGCATCTGCATACCATCTTCGATTGCAGTTAACCTATACGTACAAATCTATCCAGTATGTACAACGGTGTAGTTAGCTGTTTTCCTTGCCTGATTAGTATCTGATTGGATCCTTGGTTTATGATTGTTTTAGTGGTAAAATCTCTCTATGGTACAGGACACCACTTGGCGCTGTAGTGGAGGCAGAGAACAACGGTGGTAAGAGAGTAAACAAATGCAAATGAATGGAACAAATCGTTTGAAGGAGCTGTTAGCTATGATTGAACAACATTTTGTGAAAAATCGATTCAACTTAAGAAAGAACGAATGGCTCCATTTAATTCGATACAAATGAAAAAAAAAATCGTCAACCTGATGACGGCATGATTAATTTGTTTCATCTGCGCCTGAATGCTTAAATAATCCGCCTCTTTCATTGCAAGAGATCAAGAAGAGAGAACGTGCAATGAGGCGTAGTGGAGAGCGTTGAACTTTTTGTTGTTGTTGCTGTAGCTTATGTTGACCGAGCAGAAAAGAACAGTCTGTTTGTTTGCTTTCTGTTACCCTGGGTCACATTTCTAAGACATTTTCTTCCTAACCTCTCGGTTTACAACTGCCAAATCGGAAAGGGAAGCGCCCTACATTACTTCACTCCCCGCGCGCAGTTCATTTATCATGCTGAGCTTTCGTTTACTTTTTTTTCTCTCTCTATGGTTTGCTTCCGTTTACAAGAATGGATCGACGCTCAATCGCACTCATTTATTGTCCAATTTCATTAAATTGTGTTTTTTTTTGTGTGTGTCTGTGTATGTTAGTATTCGTTTTTTCCGTATTCGCATCGGAAACCCACTAACTGAACCGTGTAATTCTGTTTTCCAAAGGCGTTTTACTTTTCTAGATGGACAACTTGGTTCAGTGGTGCTAAGCGGTAGTTAGTCGCCCTGCCCTGCTGTTGGTACTTGGGGGTTTTGGGGTTTTGGTAAATGGGTTTTGTGTTCAGCACTCTTACACTTACTTGATCGCCAACGGTCAAGGTTTGGCGCTGTTGGCCAGCACGTTGATCAGCTTCACCTCGTTCGGTCCCGTACCGGATGGGAGCGACACGGACGTGGGCGTCAGGTTTTCCGGCCCATTGCTGGAGGTGCTCGAGGCAGGCGATGCACCGGGCGGCGGTGCCGTGTGCGGGTGCTGCTGCTGATGGAGGTGGTGGTTGGCGGTGGTGAGGCTGAGCGGTGCGAACGGAGGTCCGCTGCCGGAGGCTTTCGTTATTAGTGGGCTGATGCTCACCGGCAGCCCGTTGTGGGCACCGATCGTGGCTCCGAACGTGCGCTGGTACGACTCGAGCAGGGAAACTTCGGGCGAACCGGGCGCAAGATGGTGCCCGTACAGGTTTCGGTAGAAGTCGGGCCGCATGTACGGGTGGTGGTGCAGCGGATTGAGCCCTCGGCCGGCGAGCGGGGTGACGGGCATCTTGCCGGGCGATGGGTACCCGCCGGCCGTCGGTGAGGAGGAATCGGAATCTTTGCTCTCCTTGCTGGCCATATCGGCCAGTGACCAGATGCGTGGTTTTGTGCTGGGGTTGGTGCTGCCGCTGGGGGTGTGGTTGACGTCGGGCGGGGTAGAGATGGCAGGCCTCAGGTGGGGCGGGAAGTTGGAGGGATGCAGCAGCGGATGGTGGTGGTGACCGGGGACGCCCCGGTCGTAGATGTCGGGCGAGTTGGGACCGCTGCCATTGCGCGATCCGTTCCACTCACTGCCGCCCGGGCGATCGAGCATGTCTAACCGTGACGGCCGATCGCCATCTTCACTCGAACCGGTGCCGGAATCTTTGGAATCTATACATGAGTAAAATGAAACAGGATAGTAATACAGTGAGTATCGGGCAAGACTCTTTGTTTGAGTATATGCTGTTAAGATTATTCCAACAGACAGACGGTCATTTTGAAAGACGCCTTTGGACGGACAAAACCCTACTGCACGTTTCTGCACAAATCACTCACCTAGTATTTCCTTATCGTCTTTTAAGCTCTTGTTGTCGTCGTCGTCATCATCCAGATTGACATCATCGTCCTCGACGCGGTTGCGCGGTTCCCAGGTCATCTTGTTTTCCTTTTTCAATCGCCTCCGGGCATTGGCGAACCAGGTGGATACCTGCGTGAGCGTCATCTTGGTGATGATCGCCAGCATGATCTTCTCGCCTTTGGTCGGGTAGGGGTTCTTTTTGTGCTCGTTCAGCCAAGCTTTCAGCGTGCTCGTCGTTTCCCGTGTAGCATTTTTTCGCCGTGCTCCATTTAGATCCATGCCGTACCTAGTGGGTGAAATAAATGAAATAATACGGAAAGGGTTTTGATTAGCCACAAGGGTTTTTTTTCAGCACGAGCTTAATTCAATTGTAAAGAGATTATTTCAAATACATGACATTAATGGGTCGTAAGTAACGCCCTAACAAATCGTTCCGAACCCACAATCTACCAAAATCACTGCTTAACTTTTATCCCTGTGAAGCAGACTTTCGCATCACCACAGCGTCCTTGTGACCGTCCGTCTGTGGTAAATAATAACTTTAATAGCTTCTCATCCCTGGAGTTCACTGACACTAGGTAACTCACTCCACGGGCGATAGCGAATCACTTAGATGGATGAAAGAGTATGCCGTATCGGTCATTTGAAAACCACATAGTACTTTGAAGCAGCCGGTGTCCATAATTCGATCCTTGCACCACCCAAACGAAAAACCATAAAGCTGTGGTTTTGTTTGCGTTAGAAGGTTCGTTGGGACGGTCCCGTTGCAGCACATACTTTTCACCGTACGATCATTTGCTGTTCCCCTCCAGACCACAAACAAAAACTTTTGTCCCAAAAAAAAAAAATGCTTCTCACTGTTTCCGGGGTGCTTCAAAAGATGTCTACCACCCCCCCCCCAAAAAGGGTGTGCAATAAAAAGACATCACAGCGCTGAACGCTAACGACAGAGACACACTACTGGTGGCGTTTTGCCATTTGCGCACGAAAAACCTGCCGAAAATCCATCCATAAGCTGTACGGAGTGAGCGAGTTGCAATTAAAATCGCCATGAATAGTCATCAGAACCGCCATGGCTGAGAACGTCTGCGTGTGTTTGTCTGTATGGGTGTTTTGCTCGTATGTGTCTGAACTGTGGGTAAACGTCCCGACATCCCGGCCGGCTCATGTACCATAGCTGGGCAGCGTTTGGAGTACAGACAGCGGGCGTGGGTTGTTCGCATATTGTGCAACGAGCATTTAAACATGATGATTTTCGCCGATCTGTTCGTTCGGTCCAAAACCAATGCAACATGGCCTTCCCTTCTGGTGGAGTTTTTGTTACATCTTCGTTTTTTCCCCCCTCGCAAGAATCGCCAGGATATGGCAAAACGCCAAGATGCGCGGACGTCTGACATGGTGGAATATTGCGGTTCCGCGTCGAAGCAAAACACCGTGTTATCTTTTGGCTTAACAAGCGTTTGTTTCTTTAAGTTCGTGTGATGTTGTTTTGATTTCTCGATGCGTTTTGTTTTTGGCTTTGATTCGCTGCTGGGACTGGTGCTCGGTGGAAGGACCCATGTTTAATACGGCGAGTACGCGCGGTTATCAGACAACTTTTATCGATTTTCCATTTTCTCATTTTAAGCAACTAGCAAACGGCAAAGTCCTTTCCCTTGATGGAAAGCTGGACGGATGAACGTGAGTGATTTCGTCTGCTTTCCTACCCTCACCGATGGACGGCACCAGTGCGCTGTGGTTACAATATCCTTCTGCTTCGTTTCGCCTGTACCGTAGTACGACCGAAAAGCAAACAGCATGTTTTGTAAATCGATGTCTTCCTCATGTGAGGGCCATGTACAGACAAAATAAAAAAAAAACACGGCGCTTTACACGAACAACCAACGTCTTGGCTAATGTTGGTACCGGACATCCACCTCACGTTGGACTGTTCATTAAGACGCCTAACCGCATTGGAGGGAGGCATCGATTAACAAACGAAAATTGGCAGAAAGTGAATAAAATAAACGGCCAAGTTGCTGATTGGCGATTGCAGTCCGACGTCATCGTATCAGTTTCATCTACGGCTCCGAGGGGCTTTGCCAGCTTACCCTGCGGTTGACGCCATGTTTTACAAGCAGCGCCGACTCGCCATTACTTATGGCTTCCTCCATATTGGGGCGAGCCGCAAAGAATTCACTTGCGCAAAGCGAAAGCGCCATACGCTGTATACGCGCAAACCACAAGCTTGATTTGATTCTCGACATTGAGGAGAACATTTAAGCAATTATCAGAATCATGCAGTTGGTTCGCCGATGGTTTGGGATGGCCGGTTACTGAGGCTGTGCGCGCGTTTTCCTCCACAGCACTGGCAGTGCAGTTAGTGAGCCATGAAATATGTACTCCGCCCGACATGGTGCTGATGTTCAGAAATCAGACACAGGAAAAGAATATACTGCTGGCAAACAAAGCAACGTTTGTTGAACTGGATGGGGCTGGATACGAAAGACGAAAGTTGGGTTTGTCTTTTTGTGTTGTTTTACGCCCCATTCATGCGTGCCGTGCCGTTGTACGATGTCACGATCAAGCCTGCCCCGATGACTTCAGATTGATCCTCCCCACCTTCGTACAATGAGTTCTCTTATTCGCTTAATCGTCTCACTAACATGCCAACTCTTTGTGTGAGATTGGCGAAAATTTGCATGTGCCGGGTAGTTGAACCCATGCCCCAAGGCTGCTCTTATCGCTTTTCTTGCCTGAAGAGGAGCTCTCTTTTCATTTAATAAAAATATAATTAATGGTAATTATTGCGCGGGCATGCTTTCCTTCCTGCAAACTGAGCTTAGCAAACATTTGCATACGAGGCTTGATAGTTTAGCAGCGTCTCCGACTCCAACAACATGCTATGTTGAGTGCTGCGAGAGATTCCGTTCGCTCCAAATGGGGATGAAAAATAGCCCTCCATTCCACCCGGCCAGGTCACATGTTTGTGGCAGTGAAATGGAGCGTAACATCGGCTGCTAATGCCCGTGACGTACGGCGGATTGCGTCGTAAAAACCTCAACCCATTAAGCTGCAGTAGTACTTCCCGGGAAGGGTACTGCTACTCGCAAAACAAGACATCATGGAATGTGTAGTGAAGATGTTTAGCAACCGGCGTGTCGCTTAAAGAGCGTAACGAAATTAATAGCAATGGTGTCTATTGCTGTACTAGACAGTCACACGCATACACACACACAAGCTGGTGAACGAGAGTGAGAGTGTGCGATTATTGTCTTGCGAGCGATGAATTTAAATTGCACACTTTGAATCGGGAGTCGCAAGAAGCGTTAGGCATAAATTTCCCAGCGCATTCCGCATTGATGGTGTGACATTATAATGAAGTCTTTTGACACTGCGGTCGGGCAGGGAATTACAAGAGTTTAACGAGCAAATTGGGAGCACGAAAGAGATGTTTGTATGCGTTTTTTTGGAAAGCTGCCTTCAAAGTAGATGAGTAAATTTGAGCAAAATTAACCGAACAATATGCAACTTCCCGCAACTTCCCGACCCACAGCTTCCTGGAGGTGTCGCTGCAACCATGCAAAAACAAACAAAAAAATCACTCAAAACACAATTGTACGACATCCTGCGCTCGTGTCACTGCCGTTTTTGATACATCGCTTCCTTCCCCGAGGGTGGCCAAAGTGAACGTGCCCATATATATATATACACTCTTTGCTGCGAGCCCACGGACCGAATGCAAACGTGGCGAATATGCTTTTACGCGATCGGTGCCGGACGAATAGGGTGGACGGGCGAACGATCGATTTCGATTGCGTTAGGCATCGGTTTTGGACCGTGCGACATTGTTCTGCGCGGTGGAACATATTTATTAAAACATTATAAATGGTCATCTTCCTGTCACGCTCGATAATTTGTATTATTTTATGTCCACGGTTCGGTCTCAATCACGGCCTTCGACTTCAAACTTCTCCTTGCCCCGGAGTCTACGTGTTGTTCGGGGTTCATTCATTTCCATGTACGTCTTTCGGTTTTTTGATATTCAGTTCGGATGATTCGTTTTACTCACGACTGGTGGAATGTGTTGTGCCCTCCCGAGGATTGTTCTCCGTGAGGATCGCTGTTATTTCCCGTTTTCGATACGAAGCACCCATTTTTTTTATTGTGTATTACTGGTGAGCATGATTGGAAATCAACTCAATTCTGTGCACGGTGCTTCGTAAATCAATAATAAGGCACGTTTGCTAGCGCTTGTCTGGTCACACCTAAGCAGCATGACCCACAAACGGAATTTAGAACGAGCAACAGCAGACGAATATGATATGTTTCATAGGTTGAGAAAACGAAAAAGAACGAAGTATCAAAAAATGCCATTGCCGATTGTTGGTGGCTTAAATTGTATGTAAACTTTCTCTAGCGCGCGTCTTCTACCACTTAGTATGGACTCCCTGGAGGCATTTTATGACACTCATAATAGGTGCTGTTATGAGCTTTGATGAGCGCTTGCTTGCGATGGAACAGGTAGCGCACAGACCAAAGCTAGCTTACGATACGCGATGGGGTTTTGAATAATTCTATGGTGAATTCTTCACCGCGTAGAAAACACGATAAGGAATCGTTTAAGCGGCAAACAAATGTCACTCAAACTTGGACACCAGTCAGTCGCGTAAAGGGAACGACGGATTGTTCCGCTCGCGACATCTAATGATTGAATGCTTCTTTTACGCCTGCCCTGGATGTACCCGGTTTCCCCATCCTTTCTTGATGTGCATCAATTTTCAATCAAATACACACACACACAGACAGACACATCCCAATCATGTTCATTAATATTCACTCACCGATCTTACCGATTCCGCTAAAAACTCGGCGTGACCGTTTGGCCTGTGTGTGTGCGAGTGTTTTTTTTCGCGGGAAGAGATCGTGAGTAAAAACGGAGTTTAAAAAGCAAACCGAAATCGAATTGAAAAATCTGCCGCAACTCGTTCGAAAATCACCACTCAAACAGATGACAATCGTCGTCATAAACTTGTCAGT
The DNA here is from genome assembly GCF_016920715.1 of Anopheles arabiensis. Lineage (NCBI taxonomy): Eukaryota > Metazoa > Arthropoda > Insecta > Diptera > Culicidae > Anopheles > Anopheles arabiensis. The sequence goes on along the minus strand of NC_053517.1, from coordinate 71,292,081 downwards.
CGAAGCGCGCGTTGCGTGCAGCCTGTTTTGTTACGCAGAGGGCTTGCCGGGGCTGTAGGGTTTCTTTTGCGCCGTGTTTCTGTTGCTCTGTACAATGAGCGACACGAACACGGACGGAGGAGCCGTCCGTCGGTAAGTTAATTGTTAATCAATTGAATTATTAGTAATACATTACCGCAAGTCGTTGTCGTATTTGGCCAAAGTCGATGAAACCATCGATGGAATTGAACGCATCGGAATGCTAGGCGGCCTTGAATGGAAGGGATGCCTTTGCTTTCTGTTTTGTTGTTTGCTGCTAGCTGTGTGTGTGCCTGTGTTTAATTTTTTTTAAACGGGAAACAGCTTGTAGCGACACACTTGAATAATTAGTATTGCTATATGCCTGCAGGGTAATCGTATGCGTCGAATTCTGTGCCGATGCGTGAACGACTCATTATCAATCCAAACGCTCACTGGTGAAACGAATGGAATTGACATTTTGAGGTTCGTCTGAGGTATCGCCAAAGTAACGTAATGCTGTGAGGATCGATTGCATCCATAAAGATCGAGTGCGTACCTTATGTGTTTTCTGACCAGTAACAATGGATGTTTAAGCATTGCGTTAGCTTCCTGGACGGCTGTTAAGACCCCATCAGAACATTTAAAAATACATCCATAAGTAGGCAAATGATTTTCAATAATTGTTAAAGATTAGTTCCAACGCAAGGGAAATATTAATTCATCAACATAACGCAACGGCGTACCATGGTTAACCATCACCCTTTTAGATGCTAGTTAACGCTTTACGAGGCTGCCGAAGCGTCCGAGATCCCGAGTCATTTCCATTTGATGATCGCTGATTGTGCGTGTTTGGTTGAGGCGCGGTTTTCATCCGACTTCCATTTTACGACCGTGCAGTAAATGAAAACCCTTTTCGTTCTACCAGCAAATGACCGTATCATGAAGCTGATGAGGACGTCGATTGGTACGATAATGTATTAATGGGGATGTCGGGGGCCTCCAACGAAATTCTTACGGCCGGTGCCATAAAACTCGCCTTTACGTACGAGCCGCGATAGTTTGATGATCAGCGGAAGCTCAATCAACCGTTGGGGGTTAAATGCTACAAAGTTAAACAAAACAAGGCACACTAAAACTTGGGCTCGTTGGTTGTCGGTTTTTTTGAGAGGGGTATTTTTTAAGCAGCAATCACCCGTGATGTGGTGTATTAATTATCTAAAATCATAACAGCTAGTCGTGATCGTGTAAAATGTGCCCACAAAATGGGCTGACCTCGAGATTAGAGTGCACCACAAAATAAACAAAAAAAACCCCAATCAATCTTCAGCGTCGGCGTCGTTCAGTGTTTCAAATTCAATAAAGTAATTGATTAATGTGAAGCGATATCCGCAAATTAGTATTCAGCCATGTCGGTTTCGCGCTTATTGCTCTCAAACAACGACACAACAGGCCGCCCATCAAACAGATCGTTCCTCATAATTTAGCTTTCAGTCCGTGTCCTTGCACACACATACTTGCAACAGGCAGTGGAGCAATTTGCATCTAGTCACATTTTTGCCAATTAAACCGCTTGACTTTGGGCGACACGAGCGAAGCCGGGACGAACGTGGGTCTTCTCGTGCGTCGAGGTGAACTAAACACTGTCCCCCGGACACTTTGTCAACCCGGACGGAGGACGGTGGGCGCTGGAGGAGCCCGGTCCGAAAGATGGCGCGGGGACGACCAATATGTAGGCCTTTCCTTTTAAATTAATACATATTACTTAATAAAGTGTACAAATTAATAGTGACTCGACGGCGGTGACATCGTGTGGCCGTCGTCGTCGTCTGGGGCATCGCCGGGAACGCAACGCATTTGCATTTCACGTTCGGTACAGGATAATGAACATGCCGATTTTATGGCACCGTCAGCGAATGCCAACCATCATGGCCAGTGGTGCATTTGCCCATCTGCCCCCATCTGACGACCGGCGGGATGATGGGGCGGTTTGAAGCTTTCGAAGGAAATTCATCGTCCCGATTGCAACGGTGCGATCGCGATGAACGATCACTGAACTGTGCAAGGTGTTGACAATTTATATCGTTGTAAATTTTGCCTGCCCGCGCTGTGTAACCTCCAGCTGCACTAACAGGGCAATGGTTGATTGCCGTGTGGTCGTGGATTGCACTTCTGCCCGGTGCACTCGCGACCGGGTTACAGTGGGGCGGCGGTAGGGCACGTGGGTACGCAAATGGGCGGCGGAATAAATATTCAAACGCTACTACTGATAAAAGAGATAAATTACGCCAATTCAGCCGTTTGGAGTGTCCGGTTGGTAGTGATTGCATGATTTATCGGTCGTCGCCGGTTGTGCTGCATGTGGCTTCACTGATCGATGTGAAGAAGCGTTATCTTGCCGCTGCGTTCCGGCACAAAGACAAAGCGAGAAAAAGATAGAAAAAAAATCCGTACATCTCGCAACCACCGCGAGGGCTGCCCATTTGGCACCACTGCACTGTGGCTGTGGCTTAATGGACGCAAATCGACAGCATGCACTGCAAGTCAATCATTCTCTACCGTTCGATTTGGATGGAGGTTGGAAATCCGTCACCAGACGGTGGCCTAGCTGTGTATGAATTTATCATTTTGCACCTATACGCTTAACCCATTCGGATGCGCTTATCTAACGCTTGGAAACCGTGCACTAATGGTCAACGGACGATAATTCTTCTTCGTCTGACTCGGTGGCATGAGTCATCAGTTTCCAAATCGTTTCCTGCGGAAGCCTATTGTCCTGCTTCTAAACAAAAAAGTATATAAATAAATAAACTAAAGCACTTGCCGAATGGTGACAAATGAACGGAAATGGTTGAGAGATTCTGGGATTGCGTCAACAGTAAATCTCGTACACGCCAAACGCTTGATTGACTTTTGATGGAAAATAATGGCGTATAGCAATTATTCGCCATACGAAGTGCGAAGAACGAAGAACGATACGTGAAATGGACGACCCATACTACGGGTTCAATTTTTGTAGTAGTATGAAGATTTGTATTTGAATAGGAATCTACACAAAAAACAGGATCGAATTTTGGACTGAAAATTAAACGCAAGTATCGAAAATGGTTCCTTTACAAATCATTCGACACGTCGATTGCGAGTTTCGATCGTCCAAATGTGGCTCCATGAAATAGAGCTAAAAAATTCATTAAACAAGAAAATGGCATTTTTGGTAGCGTTGCAAAAAATGACAGATGCTCGAGTGAAGCACAATCAAAAACAATGAGCGGTAGGATGAAATGATGCAAAGGAAATTGTCGAATTAAAATTGGGGTGTGATTTTATTCATTTTTTGTTCAATCATTTCCTTCCGTTTCGATGGTAATTTCGAAGACCGTTTTCAGCTCACAAGGCCATGTAATGTTCCATGTAAATGTGTTATTACTTTCAGCAGTGTGCCGTAACAAACAGATATGCTTTAAATAAAGGGATATATACAATATAAATAAACACATGCATACGTGCAAAATCCATTCCTCGCAATCTCACCCTGTGTTTGGGGCATGGATTATCGAGTGAGAATGCATTCATAATGATGCTGGTTCAGTTCAATAGGGTTGTACGTTTGCCGTATGCGATGAGAATCTGGAAATGTGTCTCCAGTCCGTCATGTAATCCTGATTAAAAAGAAACGAAGAACTGCATGACGAATCGGAATCCTTCTGGTACGTCATTGGCATCGTTGCCGATTTTATATGTGGCTGATCTTGTTTTTTGCAGGATACCGATTTTTGTTTTGGGCAACATGCCTGTTTCGTTACTTCACGGTTACCGGATAATACATGAGATGTAAATTAAAAAGCAAGCTCGTTTACGGATAATCAATGAATGATGTAATCCAATCGAACGGTAGAATGGAAGAAAGGAGTTGCTTAAATTCTTAATGAACTGCAACCGAAGTGAGGTGGTCTGAGCAGCAGCTGCAACAGCACTGTACCAGCTGACTGTATTTCAGCAAAAAGCAGACTGTCGATGATATAGCTAAAAGACAGAAACATTTATACTGGAAGTAAATTTATGATAAATACTTTCAGGTAGATATGGATTTGAAACACATTTCCAAATGTTGGAGCTCACGGAATTAAGATCCATTAAGTGATTTGATCTTTCGTACACAAACGTGGACATGTTTTGAATGTTTTCACTGTTGTGTATTATTTTTCAATTTCCACTACGCTCATTGACAAGGTGAAGAATTAGTCACCATGTTCCGTGTAAAAGGGGCATCTCAAAAATCGACTCTACAAAAAAGAAACACTTACACGAAACATCCCTTATTCCGCACCTTCGAGGAGCTCAGCCCCTCTCCATTACGAAGCGATAGCATCGTGGAAAGATCTCTCGACTAGATAAATCTCCCTTTTGTTCCCGTGTGGTTCTTCACTTCACCTCCGCACCATGCGCTCAGGCAGCCCGCGAGTTGGGTTAGATTGATTTATTCTCTGCTCGGCAAAACGCTGGCCGCAATAGCCCACCAGTTTGGGTTTCAATTCATTAGCGGTTGACGGGCGTGCGCGCGCATCGTGACACGAAAAACACTAGCCAGCCAACCAACTGCAACCTGCTCTATCGGGTTGCGTTGTGCCTTTTTCGGGCAGGGGGCAACCCCGTAGCTAAGGTAGGTGTCGCTGTCGTAAGGTTCGTTTCCGGTTTGGACGGCTTCGCGGTCGTCACCTTTTTTTGTGTCTTCCCATTTTCAGCGAGATGGCCATCGGACCACACCGATGGGATGGATTTAAGCGGATCTGATCCCGCTGAACCGCTCGCCGACAGCCGACCGCACTGTCTTCATTTCACACCCTTATCGGAAGTGACCCGCTTGACAGGCGGGTTCTTCGTGCTTCGTGAAAAATTGAAGAGCGTTCAGCCAGGCACCGCTTGGTTGATGCGATCAGTCATATCAGGTTAGGGAGGTTGAATGGTAGGAAATGCTGGATCTTATCAGGGATTTAGATGATAGACACCGGGCACGATGGATGCTACGGCGGCTTGGTCGAAGAGTACGTCTAAACGTCGAAGCGTCACTTTTTTCTCTGAAGGCAAACCTCCAATCGGTAGCATCGTGCAGATGGCCATCTTGAGCCAATCTTAAAACCACACGTTTTGCGGCAATCCGGGGTAAAAAGTCCAACCACACTGACAATTGTTTCACTTTGGTTTGTGTGTTTCGGAGGGAAATTGTTCATATGCCGGAAGCCGTCGAACAGTTACTGTGAAGCATTATGCAATTATGAAACTCGCCATCATAAGAGTCAAAATTATATTAAAATCAGTTAGACATTTGGAAGCAATGAAGCAAAGAAAAAAAACAGGCACAGCCATGGCACGGGGCTTTGGCTCATTTTGATTTCATCCACATAACAACCATCCATTCATTTACCAATCTTATTATGGATCAAACACGATTCACGATAGCTCATTTTGCATCGTGCCTCTTTCGGGAGTTTTGTTTTCTACACTGTGTAATGTTTCCATTCCCTTACCTAACACACATCGCACCACGTTTGTTAAACATACAAACCCTTTCCTCAGCCCGTGATATGTTGCCTGTGCGAAACAATAGTCCAGTCGGCGCACTAACGCCTGACATGTGGCCAACCAGTGCCCTGGTGTCAATACCGCAACTGCGAAAGCGATACAATATTACCAGGAATTGACATGGAACGGAATAATAAATTGGCGTAATAAACGCATCAATAATTCATATGCACCGCTACCGTCGGAAAAATGACGGAGTGTATTTTTTTTCTTCTCTTCAGTTCGGCCATTATTCGCTCAAAAAGAAAGTCATTGGTATTGTCGCACTAGCAAACATGTGTATGATCCTCTGTCGGAGGGCACCAGAAACTTGTGTGACGCAGGGGCATTATAACGAAATGAAGCGACTCAAGTATCAAAACGAACAGTACATTAACACCGAGCTTGGCAAAAGAGGCACCATTAGCTGCCCAAAAAGAAACAACGAACGCAAGAAGATTGCTGCACTGGCAAAATTTGGCTACATGGGAGAGGTTGGTGTGCAATGTTTTAATTAAATGAAAACATTTGCTGCATAATTAAGATGCGCTGGTTGTACTTCTACGTTCGGTGTTTGTTGATCGGGTTGGTTGAAGCTATAATTAATGACTGTCTTGATGTGTTAATCTAACAGAGGATTACACAGAGCCGTACAATTTCCTCGAGCATTTTGTGAGGGTGATTTTTAAACAAATGTGTTTTCACTACCGCCTGCCACTGCTCAACAGTGGCCATTGCGTGGACTCAGCCATAAGCGGTGGCAAATTGCACCGCTATCTTCATAAAGCACCTAACGTTGCACCGTGCTACGATACAGTAGCAATCGCACTTCAAAAAGCAACTCGTGTATTAAGACAAATCGCAAAGTCAACTTTGCAAGGGCGGCGGTCTGTTTGATTTCGGAAGCAACAACACAAAACGAGCGGAAAATCGGTAAATCACTCATCGCTTGCCAGTGACCAGAGGTGCGTGAGAGCAACGGGACAGGGGACGCAGTGGCGACTGATAAACAGTTTGTTTGCCGAACAAGTGTTTGTTTTAAGTCCGTCTTAAGTCAAAGGGCGTCAAGGCGGTAGCGCTCAGAAAATCAATCACTAATTTATCGAAGCTTGCACCCGCTGGCCCGTCCTTCCGCTGTGGACAAGCTGTTTGCGCTATGATTGCGGTGTTTTCTTTTCCGTTACCGCAACCCGAACGGCCACGGTCAGGCCGACCGACACTCGCAAGCTCTCGAGATTCCGTAAAGAATAAACGTACGAAACAGACAGCACCGACCGCATCGCACGTCCGCTTCATAAAAGTGTCCACCGATACCGCAGAGTGTTAGCTGATCAAAGGGATTTGGTTGGTTCGGATCTGGCCTGCAGCTAGCTGAAAACATAACGTTACTCTGTTCACATCACACACGTGCACTTCCTTCACCGGCGGGGGAGGCGGGAGTCGTCGTAAATTTGTCATCAACGGGTTTTGGCGGCAGCAATTGCTTAGAAGTTTGTCACATGAAAGCAAACACCGCACGTACTGATGGCGTGTGCGTGTGCACCATCGACGCAGTTGAAGGTGATGAAAACGACACCGGAATGATGGGTGCCCCGTTCGCTCCTGAACGGCGTAGAATATGTAATTCCTAACCTAATTAATCAACTTTACCAAGACTGCTTTTGACGACCAGGAAAAGAGGAAAAAAGCGGCTCTTGCAGCCACAAGACAAGGCAGGTTGTTGTGGCTCGGAGGAATAGCAAAACACATGTTTCTTGGTCGTGTTCTTTGGTGTGAAAGATTAACGAGAGACTAATTCTTGGCGTTGGCTGTTTATCCACCCAACAAGCTGTCAAGTTTTTGCACCTTTGTTCATGAGGTTCACACACATACACTCGAACGCATGTCATGTCGCTTAAACTCGTCCACCCACAAGGACGACCCAGATAATATACTCGCGTAATAATAGAGCGGATTTGGCTAGGCAGAGGATACTTACGAGTTGAAGGGATAGCCGAACGCCGCATCGTAGGGATGGTAGACGGAAGGATAAGGCCACGGAGCGCCACCAGCGGCAAGGTTTTCTTTCAGATCGATACCTGCAGCCTGTTGTGAAGAATGAAGAACGAAAAATCGATTAATTTTTGCTGTAACTGACAAGCTGGCTTTACTAGCATTATGTAAAAATAGAATAAAACGCAACACTGCTCTACATTTTCCTACGATTAATGGTTTTCTGCGCAAAAATACTTGACAGTGAGCAAATCACGAGCACGATGCTCTCTCGTATCATACGATTACAGATCCGACAACCGACTTCGGAGGCGCCTTGATAACTGGAACCAAGTAACCTCCACCAACGGATCACTAATTGTGGAGCAATGGTTGCGGATTCAGTAGGACACCCTAATTATTGTTATTTATGTTTGCCACCGGTTTTCGTGGAGCCAGCCATTATCAAAAGACAGAAGCGCCACGGCACGGACGGATGACGCCAGCCAATTAAAATCACACTTGGTGTTTTTATGCGGCGGGCGCGCGTGTAACCTATTCGGCTAGGCATTTTGACAGGCCGGAGCGTGGACGCTTTTTATATTTTCACTCTTCGAAGCTGTACATTCCATCACATCAGCGGTTCCGTGGCGCCCCAAAGTGCGGGAAGCAACACCGAAACATATGTGTTCGTGGATCGACACTGATAGTGAGATGCCGACATTCGGCAGGTCAGCGAGGTCGTACATGATAGATTGACACTTCGCCGGAACATCGAGCACCTTCGAATGCTCCCCATCGCCAGGAGATCGTGCCGCTTATCGCACAAAACCCACCAGACGTCACTGTAGGATGCGCCAGAGCGTTGATTCAGTCAGACCAGTTGGTCCAGTCGGCTGTAGTGGTTGCTGTAACGTTTACACTGAATCTGACACGTAATTAATTTTATTGAAAACAAATTACGAACATGCAACTTCGCTGGAGCAGCGAAGGGACACACACATACCGGCACAATTCCTACACGATCACGATTGGCGTGTAGCGTAGTGATAGTGGGGTCCGGATTGCGAATTACTGCGAGGGATCAATAACAAAAAATACGGCAATAATTCAAACGAGTGGCAGTATTTGTTATGCCATGTATACTGTTGTCATTCGTTCGTTCGGTATCGCTGGTTTCTCCCGCCCGATGGATGATCGCGTCTATTTGCGTGCCCTGTACGCCCCGATAAGGCGGGCGCGAAGGGTAGGGGAGTGTTATAGTTTCGTTCGCGATTAGGGCATGCACGGTAGGCATCGCTTTTGCTTCTAAACCCTCGGTGGTCTTTGGCTGCAAATGCGTGTACCGAGCTGTTTCTTATTGTGATTACTAAATAACGCATTTGCCGGCATATGTGCTGCTGTCGCCGCCGCGTTCGTAGGGGTCAGGCGGGATTATTAGCCTTGTGTTACAGTAACCTCGCACACGGGCACGCTCTAACACGCTGACGCGTTCTGCCACCTTAGGCATTATAGATTAAAGCAGGAAGGTAAAAAGTGCTTAGGTTGTTCAAATTAAACATGCTTGGATGTCAAATGATGCTAAACAATAATGCACTAATGAACAATAATTGATCCTATAATTGTAGTTGCAATAGATCCTTAAATCCTAAAAACGTGATTTAACCTTTGAAAAGAAAATAACCCTCCATTATAACTCCTCTTTGACCACTGTCCACTGTATAATCGAAAGCAAACTGACAACCATTAAAATAAGAAAATAAACATTTTAATATTTAAATTACACTCGTGCGACGTAAGTATACTGGAACAAGCAGATAACTGCGTTTAGCGTTGCTTTAGTATCTCTATAATGAAGTTAGTAGCAAGAGGGAAGAGTGTGACATTATTTTTAAAACGTTTCACGCTATCATAGCGTGCCAAAGCACAAGATAACCAACCGGTGGCAAACAAACAACTAAACAAATCAACAAACAAGCAGCCAGACATACAAGTCAACAGACAGATAGGCCTTTGGACAGTGACAGTCCCCTTTTCTGGCCCAGACCGAAAATGCAAATCCTTGACATTGCGTTAGGTCAACTACGGTAGTACATAATCGTGTACTTCTTTTAACCTCGCCTGACTGGTTTACTGGGCAGCGAATGCATCCATTTTACCGGACCGGATGGTATTTTATTTTTGGCCACCAACACCGCTGAACTGCTGTGCCTTCACAAGCGCACATTGCGTGCAGTTTGACTGGCTATCGCGAGGCCACCGCGAGGAACAGCAATGTTACAACGTGCGCATTATCCAACAATCACGACTTGTGTGTTTGCATTGGTACGCGTGCAACTAGAAAAGCATCCTCGCGCAAATAAACGAATCCAGGCAGGGTACGACTACAGTGCAATCATTCATAATTTTACAAATAAGAAAGTAAACACAAACAGTAAGTCGGCAAGACGAAAAAAGTATAGCCCTCACAAGGGAAGGCAAAGGTTCGGAATTTGTATTATTCCTTATATTTTGCTCTCTTTCTTTTCCCCGTCCCTGGAGGGTTATGATAGTTTGCAGCATAAACACTCACATTACTGCAAACGACTAGCACTGTAAGATCCCCTCCTCTCCATTCCCTTTTTGGTGTACGTGACTTTGGAGGCTAAACAAACCCTGGTGCCTGCTACCATAAATCCAGTGCGGCATATTTTTGCTAAAATTTCTGTAGCAGCCGAGGTTCCAGCTTCAGCAGCGCCGTAAGATGTTTGATCGATTGGCCACAGATCTTGGGCATGATCGTACGGCCGCTCCATAGAAACAGATCACGCTCGGTACTGCGAAGCAATTGTGGCTGACGCTGCACGTTGCAAACAGTTTATGTTATTGTATGAGGCGAACCGTGTTCGAACAGGCCATATTATGTTAGCGTACTTTACAATACAAACAACCACCACCGGTGGTCAACGATTAAGCCGATCGAGAGCGTCGTCTGGAGTCTGTGGATCTACCGCGTCGTTTTCCAGCGCTCCGTTGCCCTTCCCTCTTCCTGGCATGCCCCTAGGAGCCACCCTAAGCAATCGCGCCCAAAGACCTCACAAGACGACGAACGCGAAATGTTTGTTTGATTGTTATACAGCTCTGGGGGTTGTGTTTTTTTCCGCCACTGCTCTATAGTAGTAGTTACCCCGATCCGCAACGAAAGCTTCTTACATACACACTCACACACATCCGGGAGAGTGAAGTGGACGCAATTGAAGCATAAAACAATTGTCATTTGACCATGTCCTTGGGCGGTGGGATTTTATCGCTTGCTCCCTTCTCCCGTTCCGATGCATCACAGCCCCAACGGAACAATGCAATACCGTGGAGGCTCCTGGGTGGAAGCAAAAAACTACACACTAGCCCTTAATAACAGGCGCCAAGCAGATGGATGAGATGGGAAGGGTGGAAGGGGTTACCAGGCAAATGAAGTCATAAAACTCTACACCGAGCACCACGCACCACGGACCACCGTCATCATCGTAAACAGGTTGTAAACGCTAAGCATATTACCGTGCATTTTGAGGCTCCTCACTTTGAGCACCATAAACCGAACAATCTTTCGTTTGCATCCACGTCTCAGGGTGGTAAAATTGGGGAGACTCGAATGAAAGAAGGAGAAAAGTAAACACACACTCATATACACACTCACACACACATATGGAAGGAAAAACCCGAATGGTTACATGCATGCGGAAACTGATAATTTGAGTTTTCTGTTTCAAAACATAAAACCTTTCAGTGTTTCAGTGTTCTGGTGCGATGTATTATTCTTTTCCTGCATCCTGCTTTTTCTGTCCTCCGCACTGCTCTGCACTTCCGCACCAAGTGCTTTCGGTTAGTTCTTCATGAATTATGCATGCACACAGTGTTTAAGCTCCATAGCACGGGCTAGATATTGTCAGTCAAGAGACACTGACTCGTGAAGTGAATTGCCTCTCGGGGGAAAATGCGAGAGCATGATTCGATTTGACGGAGCGATTGTAGTAAAAACCTTCGATTTAGAAATTCTTTCCTTTTCTGATGTAGCGTGTATGTGTGGGGCGAAGAAAAAAACAAGCTGAACCTTTTCTGTTTACGCCCAATTTCGCCCGTGCTGCTCTAGTCGTATTTCCCTAGAGGCTGTCAAGGAGATGGTTAAGATAAATTATACGTGCATAAACGTAATTTTTATTTTTATTACTGTCATATTTTTATTTCCTCGCTCAGGATCGGTTTTTGTTTTCCTCCTACCGTCATTCCCTGGGCTTGACACTGTTGAGCGGATACTGGGGTATACAGTATCAACGCATGAGGAAATGGGAGCTGTTGTTGGTAACATTTCTTACTCATCATTACTTCATCGAGCTCTTAGGATGAAACATTCACCCGCAAGGAAGCTTGAGATGGAAATAAAGATAGCAAGGATCACATCACTTCGTCCCTCAAGGGAGGCTAGGAAGCGGTTTCTTCATACTTTTCCCCTCTCTCCTAATTCTGTCCACCTGGAAGGATGTTTATCTATCGTGGGTAAGTTCATTTCGTATAGGCAGAAATACTTTCATGACAGGTGATTGGTGATCGGTCAAAACATTAAGCTTTTACTTCTTTCGTGCACACTGTTAAAGGCAACGGGTTGAAGTGTTGACTTTCCTTCAGTTTTCAGCCAAACCAAAGGTAACAACTTCACTACAGCATTTACAAGATAATGATCAGTCGACCGTCAGGAAGGGTCATAAAAAAGACATAAAACATGTGTGTCATTGCATAATTGATTCATAAAAATATATAAACATCGTCACTCATCGTACCTCTTGTTGTTGCTGAAAGCGCTCCTCGATGAGTGGATGCATACAGAGCAGAAGAAATGAAGTCATAAAGCAGGAATCGTAATTATTATGCATGTGTGTTGGGCAGCGGGAATATGTTTTAAATATTAAGTTGACAACCATTTGTCTGATTTATGTTGAAGTGAGTAAATCGATCACAAATAGTTGCATAAAATTGTCCTTGCCTAATTGTTGTAAAGTTTAAACATTAAAAGGCATGGGACATTAAGTATTTCAGGACAACTTCATAAAACAATCGCTTTCGCTTTAGTGTTCCAACGAGCATTTTGAAAATATATTAGCACCTTTCAATGATCGTATAAGAAAATGAGCTGCCAAGAAGGCCAAACCAACACAAAGTGGAGGATAAAGCGAGCAGATAGACCATGACGCATTGTTGGTCGAGAAGAACGGAACGATACCACCACCTAATCGAACGACACTGCTCCAGGCAGACGCATAAAGGCTGCCCCTTTACAAAATCAACTGCTTAACTACACTCTTTTCATTCCTTTATTTTCCTCTCAGCCTAGAAGCATTCGTATCGTGAAAGCGTTGAAGGAATGGCCACATTCACCTGACAAACGCAGGGATGGTGCAAGGCGGGGAATGAAATGTAAACAGAACGTCAAAAAATTTATAGTTATCATGCATTTTATTAACAAGCCTTAAATTTATGATACTGTTTAGTTTACTTTTCCCTTCACCCATTCATCCCCGAGCTCGTTGCCGGTACGTAACAACAACATTAACAACAAGCCGATCGCGATCGCTCCACACCGCGCTCCGGACGATATTCATTCATGTTCGATGTAAGCTGCCCGGATCTAACAAAACAAACATCTCTTCGCAGAGCATTGAGCAGCAAAGTGTGGACATTCCAGAGCTTCCCCTCGACGGTTGCGTCTGAGAAGTCTCCGCCGTGCGAAGCCACCGAAAGCATCGGCAACGCAACCGAAAGCAACGTGCGAAGCTGCCGGACAATCGAATTCGAATCATTTCGTTCCACCCCGCTGCGTTATGTGCTGTCATGTTGGTTGGGCATTGGAGGTTGTGTTTATCCGTAAATACGTATTCTCTCGCGCTCTCCGCGCATTCGCTTCGATGCGTTAAGCTTGAATATGGTTCCATTCAAGAAAAAATCGCTTTACGCTCGTTAGGGGTGAATGGAAGTGGGGCTTAACAACAATAGGGTAGGCTGGGGAGGAAAAAAACAGGGAGATTTTTTTCCGTTCCGACATTGGGTCAGCTTACGCGGCTATACTGTCCCGGGAAGAAGGTTCGCGCAGTACGTTGGTGTGGAGATTGGTCGGCGACATAAAATTGATTGGGCATTATTCATAAATTTTTCGACGGTACCGTGCTGCAGCTGAGCAGCCTGGAAAGGTTTTCGAATATTTCGAGCAAAAGCAACACTCGAAGAGCTGGACTTCGTACTCGGTGTGTTGCCAAAGCGCATGGTGAAGAGCAGAAGAGAAAAGCTAAATCCCTGTAGGCTATAGCCCGGATACCTGAACCGGAATCAAGAACGGGAAATTTGAAAGGCATAAACATAACATTTGATTAAATTAAGACATTATTTATGCTAATCGATGGTAATTTTTTTATTGATTCAATCATCATCATGCCCCGGTAAGATATGATGATGATTTGAAAGCTTCCCGTGTTGTCGGGAGATTATGAGATAAACACGAAACTGCACGTTTGATGTATGTTAATCTTTGTTTCGGTATCACGCTTTGCCACTCCTTAATGGATTGGAGTCAGTGAACAAATGTTTAAACTAGGGGTTGTATTTCTTATAAAATTTTAACTGCTGGAAAATTTGAAAATATTTATACAACAAATTTACAAAAAAAAAGTTGCGAGAAATGTAAAACCTATGCCATGATTGGCCAACAGATCAAATATCTCTACGTTAACAACGTTAGCTAACCACAGTCGTTGTTAATAACGTCATATCTGCCCACCGTATGTCCACATTATGGTCATGTTCATGGTGGTTATCTTTTGTGGCAACGTATGAAGAGTAACACGCACCAAAGCATAAAAAGTACCCCATACACGGTACACAGATGCTTACAAAACGATGCGAACAATCACAGAATAGCCAACGGAAGCACCACGAGCGGACTGCGATTCGATAGTGTGTCGAGTGTGCCCGGACGGTGAGGGGTTTCTTTTTCCTCGCTCCGTTGGGGATGTCCGACATCCATACGAACATGGCAGATATCGTACCGAAACCACCGCACCGTACCCTGCACTAGTGTCCAAGTGTGTGTGTGTGCGTTTTTTTGTCCGTGATACAAAAAACTAGATTTTATAACATGTCTTCACCACCTTCACAACATGAGAGTGTGTTGTGAAAAATGTGAGCATGTTTTGTTGTTATTGCGGCCCATGCAGGCAGAGTTATAATATTTCACTGCAAAAAATGCGGATGGTCTGAGCGGAATTCACCGTACCGCTTTCTATGTTTCTCGCTCTCTTCCTATCGAAAAATAGATGTGTGTATGTGAATGGACGGTAGTAAAGGATTAAAATCATAAAAAATCACCCGCGTAAAGTCACAGATTGTACAAAATGTCCCGTTGCATGAGGTTTTTGGGGGTTTCGTTTTTGTTCCGGTGGATTGTTCCTACCGTTTTCCGTATCGCTTCATTGCTATGCTTCTGTATTGTGTGAAACTTTTGGGGTGAAATGAAATTTCCCAAACGGGAGAAAAAATGCCAACGAGTGCAAAATTGTGAAACAATAACATAGGTTTTGTGGGACTTTTTGGGAATGATTTTGTAGCTTAAACTATATTTTTTCTATTGGAAATGTAACGACTAACAATGGTAGAGAATGTATCCAGTTTTGTTGCATTTCATCCGAAAATAATTTAACGAACAAACTGTAATGTTATATCACCCCTCATATAACTGATGTAACGACGTGATTCTCATACAATGCAAATAAAGTTTCAGATTCGGGCTTTGTTTCCATTTTTGAACATTTGAATGTTACACTTTCAAAACGAGCTGTATAGCTGTAGATGGGTGTCATTGTACAAC
The DNA here is from genome assembly GCF_016920715.1 of Anopheles arabiensis. NCBI lineage: Eukaryota > Metazoa > Arthropoda > Insecta > Diptera > Culicidae > Anopheles > Anopheles arabiensis. The sequence goes on along the minus strand of NC_053517.1, from coordinate 71,276,669 downwards.
ATGTTAAACAACGCTTGGCTTTTATTTCTATCCTCAATTGATTGAACAGAACTATCAGAACTTGTAATTGAACTGTCGTTGAACAGTAAAAAAAAAAGTATTTGAAACACAACTTACCGCTGGATTCGCATAGAACGGAGCCTGATCGGCACCGATGGCCGGGAAGTAGGCGGCCATCGTTTCCGGCGAGTAGGGCGCACTGTACATCGAGAGCGGTACACCCCCCGGGCCGGCAATGCCGGCGCTCGCTAACCGCTGGTAGCTGATGAGATCGTATTGACACGAGCACACGGTCTGGCCGGAGATGGGATCGGTAAAGATGGGTCGCCCCGTATCGCAACAGCGTCCACCCGAGCTGCCCCCGCTGCCTGCGGCCCCACCCGGCCCGGACGTCGGTGGGCCGGAGGTGGCCGAGCAGGGTGACGCACTCCGGGCGCTGGGGGGCACTGTCGTAACGGCCATCGCGACTGGCGCTGTCGGTGGTGATGATGGCGCAGACGGAACTGTCGGTGTGGTGCTCTGGAAAAGGAGAGGCGACAAAAAATAAACAGGATGAGTGAGATTTGATGACATTGGTACACAATTGCGCTGCGTGAAACATACAATTTTAACTGCCTCATCAACCGGTAGACGAAAGCTTGGTAACAAATTATTGCACGCTTGAAATTACTGTGCATTGCATTGCGCTTATGGACGGCCAACCGAAGACCGAACAACTGCGGCCGAGACCTTAAGAAATGTAACGAATTGCAAGTCGGTGCAATTGTGTGAGTTTTTTTCGTCTGTTCCATGTGCTCTTCAGTTCAAGAAGGAGATCGTGCGTGCTGGAGGTAGGCAGCGAAACAACAAAAAAGGTGCATTCTGAGCAAACTTGTACACCGAAAGCCACTTACACGCAACGACAAGATCACGCACCTGAAGGAACGCAATAATAACATGATTAAGCCGCAAGCAATCGACGTGCAATCGTATCGGTGCCCCTCCGACCAGATATTGGCAACTGTCAACCGCATGTCAAATGTCAAAATCAATCGTGACGGACATAATCACCCCCTGGTTGGTCGGGAAGGGTCGGGGCAATGAGGCGATGGTGATCCGATTGTGTGTGTGTATGTGTATTATCAGCACCGCCTAATGGGTTGCACGAACGGGGGTAGTGCGACACCGTAGAAGGATAAAAATAAGAACTACCGGTTCGCTGCAAGTACTTGTGCATCGTAGCAACAGCATATCAACCGTTGGCAACCGTTTCTAACGCGTCGTGTGTGGGAGCGGGGCTGTATGGGAGGACACAAGAGCGTTGGACAAATACAGCGCTACCATACCCATAAAGCTCCCTATCAATATTGACTCTATAAATCACGTACGCATATAAAGTGAACCAATTTAATGTAATTACAAATACCGCGTCCTCACGATCGATAACCAGCCTTCCAATACTCGCACGAGTGTGTGTGTGTGTGAGTGTGTGTGTGGAGGGAGATGTGTTGAATGTGTGTGGTTTGAGTATGTGCAAACATAAGCTAAATAACTTGTGCGATGTGTTCGCTCGAACAACAGCCGCGACTGCAAGCGACCCGGAGTCTTCTTATCAGGAAAGACTTGAACACCGGAACGGAGGAAGCAAGCAAGCTCACACGCAAACCCCCGGGCCAGCAGGCCTGCTGTTGTGTACGTACTCGGAGAACCTTTTCGCTTTACCTTTTTTACTACACCCGCCAGCTAAATTGAACAACGTTCTGGCTGTTGCGCAGTCATTGATAACAGCGCATCGATGGGCCATGGGACAAAACCTGCGAGAGCAGCACGCCGTTCGAGTAACATGCGACGGACATTGCGAAGTCAACCACAAAGCACATGTTTGCTTAGCACCACCGCGTAGGCACACCGGAGTTGGATGCACTTTTGCTAAATGAGGACGATATAGCAGAGTGCGATTTTTTAGGCAATTAATTTCTGGTTATCATGGGCTGATGGAAGCTCTCCATTCTGGTACGTGCTTTGAACGCTTTTGCTAGTGGTTTCAAATGACCCTCCTCAAAATCCAGATATGTTCTATAATCCCTCTAATATCTGTCTCCAACCATGCCTGCGAGTGGCTGTTTTGATTGTTTGCAAAAGAGAAATAATAGTATTGCTATCGTGAACATTTACTGCATAATTAAAAGCATTGTTATCACCAAGCCACTTTCTCCACCAACCGAGTCGATGGGGGTAGTGTTTGGCCGTCCGGGCTCGCCTGCGACAACTGCACGCTGGCAGCACCGCACGTAATGTGCGTATCGCAGCCCCTGGCCGATGGCCTCGTTGATTATGTTGCCGGTCTGGTTGTGGTGATGTTTTGTTAAAAAAAACATCGATGCATGTAATAACTTTACGCTCTGCAAACACCACTGTCCACGCTCACGCGCAACAGAGTTCCGCATCAGCGGAATGCGATGTCCTCAAATTAGGTTCGCGATTGTGCCGGTGTGCAGAGAATGGGTCGTCCGTTTGCGCTTTAGCACCGCGTGCTAGCCCAAGCATATCAGATGCGGTGGCGGGCTGGACAACGGAGCGGTAAAAGGCACTTACAAATCTGATACGCACTCAGGTACGTGTGCAAATGCTCGCGAGCCAACCTGGCGGAGGACGAACACGCTTCGGGCGATATTTACACAGTGTTCGAAGCTGTGCGCTGTGTGTGATTGTGCGCGTTTTCCGGCTGTACCATGGGGGAAATAAATATTTGCCTAGCCATCGTGCATTGGAATGTTACAATTGCAACATGAGCGTGCTTATTTGCTTATGCACATTTGAAGTTGGAATACTAGAAGCAAGAACACGAGCAAAAGGAGAGTTTGTAAGCCAGTAACATTCGTTGCCACTAGGAGCTTTTACTCATTTTTGAAAGCCTTTAAATGGGTTGATTTTTTCCACAAAACGATGATCAACAAACCTTGAGACGCACAAACGTTTTCTGATTGACTTGATTTTTTTTTTCTATCGCCTGTTTGATCTTTGCGCCTACTTGAAGTGTTACAAAGCGTATCGTTAAACCTAAAGTTGACAAGCCTTGAAATTGGACTTGTTTCGATGTGTCGCATTGTCGAGCAGTTGAGCGCGATTCCATTCCGGAAGCTCTTCAAGTGTACAAGCTCCAACATCAAAAACTAAACTACCGCAATGGGCTGTGCACAGGCCGCGCTCTTCCCTACCTATTGTCCACCTTCACCTCACACCGTGCGGGGCTGGTCTCGTTATCGAGTTGATGATGGCCGATCTATCATTCGGGGCCTTTCCACTGAACAAGCTCGTTTTCACCTATTTGACACTTATCTAGCACCTTGAAGAAAGCTGCCTACCGTTTCTAACCGATACTCGCAATCGAACGCGACACACCTTTGCTGGCCGGTTGCCGTTCCACGCCCGGGAGATTCGGGACAGACAGACAGCGGGGTGCCGCCGAAGGGAGCGCTGCGCAGGAAGTAGCTTGTTCGTGTACGGTGTGTTTGTCCGAGTTGCGAGAGCGTGTGCGACTTGTGTTCCGGACAAAGTACGCCATGTTTTGTCGTGTCGTTGTCCGATGTCAGCCTTGTCCGGGCAATGAGTTGACTGATTGATAAGCAGAAAATTGATTGAATTTCCCCTCAGCGTGTCGAAGACACGGTCTGCGCCGGCAAAAGGACACTGTTCGAACAAGCTGTCTTCGGTTTGTGATGTGTTAAAAATTTCTATCGTACAGGGAAGCACGTATCGATTGTAGATTTCACCCGTATACATGCTTGTTGTGCCGTAAAGTGTATCGATAAAATTTAATCAACTTCTGCTATGAAAACACTGCCCGAATCGAAATGAATAGTGCCCGCATTCGTAGAAGTAGAGCAGCTAGTCGGGACACATAAATTGTGAACATAAAATCCAATTACAAAACGAGCATTGAAATTAATCCAATTCATGGAACCTCACAAAATGAATTCCATCGATCAGCGAGAAACTCCCAAACCACCAGCGAACGAGCGAAAGCAGCATGATCGAACGGCTAGTCTTCCAGTGGATCAGCAAACCCCAACCGTCGGGAACTTTCGTCGCCCGGGTTTGGTAGCGATGACAGCTTAAAGCGCTGGCATTTGTACAAATCAAACAAGTCGGGAACGAAGAGTGTTGGCGCGGGAAAAGTCGAGAAAAAAGAAGGTGATCGTGGCGTCTAGTGTTTCACAAAAAGACCGCCGCCACATTCGAACAGTGATTTTCGTCTTTTCGAGCGGAAAATAGACAGTATGTAGAGATTGGCCGGGCCGAAGGATCGGGACAAGAATCGGAAAGAAACATTGAAGCTCCTAGTGAACCCTCTCGCGGCCTACTCAGTTTGTGTTTTATTAATATTTTATTTTGTCATTTGTCCACCTTTTTCTATCTATCTCTCTCTCACACGCGACCGTTGCGGTGCATTATACAGTCACACAGGCTGGGTCGGTTTTCGGTTACTTAGCGCGAGGTCAACTGACGCAAGGGGCAAGGACGTGCGGACGAAACGGAATCGACAAATGGCCATTTTCAATAAAATTCTTGTTTCTCAGCGCTTATTTATTCAAACGAAGCTCCCCCGGTCCACTCGTCGTGACACTAAGGTGACGGCATGGACAAGTGATCATGGTGAAGACCGAGCGGAAGATGGCTGAGGGCGGCCCGTACTACAACGGTCCATCGACCGGAGATCAAAAACCGTTTTGCCGGCGCTCAGCACTCACGGTGGAGTTGTTGGGATGAAAATTGACACTAAAATAACGACAATGATGACGACAGGCTGGTCGGGCGTGATGATGGTCCGGGTTCGGCCGGCACGGGAGACACGGTGGCTGGACCAGGCATCCTAAGCAATCTTGAAATCTTGATACGTCCTGGAGCAAACGATGCGGGACGGTCCATGGGGAAGGAACGGTGGCAGCAGCACCACTTGGGAAGTGATCGACGACGGCAGGTAAAACACAGACAGCAACCCAACGATCGTGTAGAACGTATCAAAACGACTCTGAACGCGTCGGCGAACGAGTTCAGGCGGTGGCAAAGGAGGCTGCGTGGACAAGATGATCATGGTGTCACACGAACGGAGGAGGTGGAAGAGCCTGTTTGACGACAAGATGTTTTGAAGTGAAAATGAAGCTGCAATAAAGTTAGCTAGCCAAAACATAAGAGATTATAATGAGATAAGGAAATTAAATGAAAAATGACTTTGGAGATAGTATTTGAAAATTTTATTTGTTTACCTCGCAATCAAAAATGAACTTTCCTACAGCTCGTTAAACACTGTAGCGTTAAACAATCGGTAGACAATGACATACAAATAGCGTGGCATAAAATTTGTTTGATTTCGCTGCTTCACTTTGCCACGCAGGAACAAAAAAAAAACATGCTAAAGTGCTTTTAAATAGTGCTATTGATTAAACAAGCGCCACCCCGCAAAACCAATCCAACTAGCCAGGCGGCTCAACCACTGAGGCGCGGTGCGCCGTACTTACGCTATTCACCAGATGGCGCCACTTATTTCCATTTTACTGCCCTTGAATACGATTCCAGGGGGGCAACGTAGCATATTATTCACCGGCACAGCACAATGCGTGGAAGGGAGAAGAACCAAACGCTCACCACTCGCGAGCATGCAGCAGTAAGCTTCGAGGACCTTGGTCGAGGCGCGCACCACTCCATAATCGAATATGTGTGTGATTTTTACGACCTATTCCAAATGCAGGAACGCGCGTCCCTCGACGACAGCTCGATCGTCCACAAATGCTACACATGGTATGCGTGAAGTTGACGAGCGCACGTTCATGGCGAACGACGATGATGATGATGAACCCACGGGACCAGGGGGACCCACCATCTGGGTAAATATTGTTATTTGCACAACATTTTCAGCCAGATTTTCAGACGTATCGGCTTTCGCGGTCTTGTTGCCGGCGACCAATTGACGAAAACGCCCTCTTGCTGCACGCTTGGAGTTTATGAGATTGAAATACCATAGAGCGCACGAATGAGTGTGTGTTTTTTGTGTGGTGGTTGTTGTTGGTTTACACGTAAAAGCTAACGCAAATGCAAAGCACTGCGACAAACAGACTAGATCCTAGAAAGGGGAGTTCTTCATATTCTGGAGCACGAGTGAACACAACAAAGAGGTGTTGTAAAAGGACAAGCTGATACGATGTAACCGATTCCCATGGGAGAGACACACTGATTTTGCAGGCGTCTTGGAGTTTGGAGACACATTTTCACGCCTTACCTTAATGCTACCGTTACACGCCAACCGTTGTGAGCGTGTTCTACAGCACCGTTTACGACGACGGCGCTCGTACGGGTGGAACGCTGTATGAAGTAACGTTTTATTGTACCGTGACAAGGCGTGCTTTTGCGTGCGTGTTGACAGCGCAGAGCAGCAAGTTTTATTTGTTTTGACTATTATTGAAGGTGTTTGAAAGGAGGTTCGTTGTTCGGCTTTGGGATTCAATCAATTTGGTGACTCTACACTTCTTATTTGATGTTAGGTAATCGATCGAAATCCGTTACTGATTAGAAACAAAAGCAGAATTAGAGGAAGCAACAGAGAGTGTGAGAGAGAGAGAGAGAAAATGACGAGATAGAGACAAATACGCAAGCAAACGGATGCACCCTCAATTCCTGATCCGCGTGTCCTTGTATAGCATGTGTCAGCTTTAATGGCGCTGCCATTAAGGTGGCTTCTTTCCGCCCCAGCTCGATAGTGCGGCACAAACCAACCTATACGGTCTCTGCCCAGTCTGGCCTTGCTGCTAGTGCTACATCGAAGCTTAGAGCAAAGAATGGGCCTTAAAAAGGCAATCGGCTTTTTAAGCCTTTCGGAACAGTTGTGCGTGGAACGGGCCGTTGGAGTGAGCGACTGGCTGGGAAGCAAACAGGCCAATGCTACTGTCCCCGGGTGAGGATTTTAAAACCAACGCACCGAACTCTTTTTGTCTTGGCCTGTCTTGTCACAACCGTTCAGCACCAAAAGCCCCCGTCGCCGTTCGCACTTTCGTGTCATCGGAGGCTTTAATGTTCACTCGTGTGCCCATGTGTCTGCCGCCCCGTAGCTACCTCCCGTACCTGGCCGTGCGCATTTGAGTTTGTGTGTGTGAATGTATGTTTTGAAAATTTTGTCGGAACCGTGAAATAATATTATAATCGGATTACGCTTTACATTTTATGTTTACTACTAGTTTTGCTTCCCGGCGCTGTCACGGGGCCTGCGAGCGAACCCATCGTCAAACCAGAACACAACGAACCCGTTCCCGTTTCACCCCTTCCGCCGGCACCTAGATCAAATCTCTCACCGGCAGCCAGGACGGAGGAGAGCGGGTTTGCCCACCTTTTGTTTGGCGATTTGCGTTGTCTCAGCGTGTGACTGGGCGACTTTTGTAATCGGTTGGACGCATCGGTAGAAAAAAACAACACAAGCATAGAAATAAAACCGAAACATTGCCCAGGAACCCAGGAAGCTAGCAGGCGCACCGGAACGGAGCTTGCCACCGGTACACATAAAAACACCCGTATTAGAGAAGCGAGCGGTAGTGAGAATTCGTGCCTAATTGCACATATATTTCAGCGCTTAGCATACTTCCATACCGAGGGAGGTGGAATAGTGAGCCACACACGGGACACAACCTAATCGTTGCAACGGATGGTGTATAAAGTCTGCGCTTCCGAGTTTTGCTAAGCCTTGTTGGGATAAGGTGAGAAAAACCTGATTCCACCAAACCTAGTGAGTGTAGTCGTCAACAAAAGGCTGGCAAACAAACAGGAACGTTTAAGACCACGCCCAACCGTAGCAATTATGCTCTGGCGCTGTTCGACCCACGTTTAAGCGTAAACAAAGACCCCTAATGCGCGAGAACGAATGTATTCATTTAGGTATTAACAGGAGAGGAATCGGTGTGGCAGTGGGATAGGGGAGAGGCTTTTTTTCTGCTGCATCATAAAAAAAAACACTACAGCCCAACCAAATGGGCCACAGCTCTGCAAACGGTAGTGATCATGGTACCTAGACGATGATCATGCTAGTTTTAATGGCTGAAAGCGAAGCGCGAATGGGAGAACCATGGCAAGATGTGCAGCTAAGGAGGGCTTAAGTACAATTTTTGATACATGTGTAACTACACGAAACTAGACGTTCACGCTTCGGTTGTCTAGCCCCTGGGTGGAAGAGAGAGAGATAGAGAGAGACAGAGAGAAAGAGCAAGCGGCAAACAAAAGCACATAGGAGGGATCGTAACACACCATGCTAAGCAAATAATCGTTCCACTCTTATGTATGGATTTATCTCTTTCTCACCATTTTGCAGCATTATGCTGGGTTTCCCCTGTGCGGTAGAGTTAGCTTTCCCCTTTCGATCAACATAAGCGAGGGCAGACACATTGCTGCAGCATCAAGCTTGTGCTCAGGCGTGTTGTGATCACGCTTCATCAAAACGGTCCGCAAGCGGGAACGAGACACAGTAACAGCATGGCCTGCGTAACGCTACGAAACGCTAGCGCAAAAGGGCAGTCATTAATTGTAATGATCGATTTATTTCCTTCTCTTCGGTTCGCTGCTTCTTGCCTTCCGACCGGCCCGGAGCAGCGAGCCGTAGGAAAGGGAGCAAAACATCATCGCTCAGCGCATAGCAGCCATTTATTAATTTGCTCTCCCGCTTCCAGCACAGCCAGTCATGCATAACTGATGTGTGGGGAGCGGCCTGGCGCAGTGAAGCTGAAGTAATTTGACATTGTAGCAGGGCCCCGGCTCTGTAGGATATCGTACGGCAGGCGGCGGAAGGCCCATCGGCAAGATGGCCGATCATGCAGTGGAGCGATGATGATATTAAATATCACTTGCTGCGAGTGCGCTCACAAATTCAGCGATTAAGTGATCGAGTTCTATCGAGCTGCTATGGTGGCGGTACAAGCAAATGGTCTGTTGATCGGTCTGATTGTGTAATGGGATTGTTGGTAGTGGTGGTGGTGATCGAGAATAACGATCGTAATGACTCAATTGCATGGTAAACTCGATCATGCAGTTAATTTGTCGTTGTAGCGAGTCTGAATTTCTACTTGGTATTACTTTTTTTTTACTTGTTAAGCATTGTATTCTTTCTTTCTTCTCTTCCCAGCAACAGATTTGTTGAAGTGTCACTCATAACATGTCAATCTACGGCGCACAATCTAACGGTCAGTTGTTGTGCAGTCCTTAACAGCTGCCTAGAAGGACCCACTTCATGAACCTGGAGCAATGAAAACACTTCTCAAAACTGTCAAACGCTTCTCATCCTCAATCTCATCCACTGTGTTGCCATATGCTGCAAATGTTGCCTTCACCGCTCAAGCCGACGGCAAAAATGGCTCGACCGCTCTACAACTGTAAGGTTCTAACTAATTGAAATGTTTGTGCAACGTTTGCGGATTGTTCACTCTATTTCCGAACTGCCCTTTCACACACTGATACACATAGAAAAGTGCTCACTTTAGGTGGTAGCAAAGCACCTTTGTTCTTTATGTGTGTGTGGATTTGGCTGCACGAAAATTAAATCCTCCGGATTTACCTAAAGTCGGCCGGTTCGCACCGTTTCGATCCGTTGCTAATCCGCCCGGAGCTGCTGTTGTTGTAGTAGCTGTCGGTGCCATTATTTAGCCGCTTGAAGGTGACGGATGTATTCATCACACGCGTGGAAAAGTCAACCTCCGTGCACAGGAAACAAATTGACCGTAACCGGGGACCAAAAACCTTTCGAGGACCTTCACCCAAGAGCCATTTTGCCGATGGGTGATCATCATCTGTGCCAAAACGGAACCCGGATAGTTTTTTCGGTAAAGTGAAAGCACAAGCAGCAAATAGGCGAAAAAGCAAATGTACTCAAATGTGTACCCTACAAAACACGCCACACCACACCACGGTGCTCCGTTTCGGCCACATCCAAACCAAAACCAATTATCACAACGAACACGCGTGAACCGACAGCTTATTGAGCGCTAAATTAATTTTTAGATACCTTTCAAAATTCAACCGACGGTGGCACACGGTGTTCCGGCGGAAATTGGCCGGTATCGCGTTGGCGAGCACGAAACATGACGAAAACGAAACGAACATGACCGGGGTGAGTGTCGGCCCCTGGAGCAGGTGGAGGATGAAGCTGAAGCTACGAAACATGATGGCAAATCGCGCAGCCCGAACAGATACTCCGTGCGCGTGAAAACTGTATAGAAAAATGCCGGAAAAACCCTCCTCTCCCCAGCGTTCAAAACTGCCAAACTGTACGAGAAAGTGAGAACTGAACAACGTTTCGAACAAGATTCGAACAAAACAGGGCGAATCGTTGTACGACAACGGTGTACGTTTGTTTTGGGTTGTTTGTTTGTTTGGTTGTCTGTTTGTTAGCGTTGCTTTCTTTCGGTGAAACGCGAGCTTTTCTCCCCCGCCATCACCCCTGCGCCAGTCCTCGCCGGACAGCTAGGCTTCGTAAGGTCCTTCCAAGCGTGTTGGAGGTTTGGAATTTAAAATGGTGAAAAATAACACCCGCCCCATGCCCATGCGGATACACAGCATAGCACATTTCGCTTATCCAATTTGAAGCGGCACTCGAGGCAGTGAAACAAAACAGTTGAGCAACGAAACATGAATCTATAACGCTTCAATAAGCAATCAGTCGGATTGAATTGAAGCTAAAACGAAATGGGAGAAAATAACAATCCACCACGAGAAGCGATATAAATTTGACAAATAAACGATTCAATCTAGCGGTTTCTCGTTTCGCTGCAACACCGAGTTTTGACAGCAAACTGTATCGATAAACGCTTGCTGATGATTAAAGAGAGTTTGGGGGGAAAAACAAGAGCAAAAAGAAATGCATTAAAATCATTCGCACGACTCTCACCCGTTAATCGGACGCCTTTTCGTGCATTTTGTGCATTTTGTGCAATGTGCACAATTCGGATGTTAATGCTGACTGACAGCTTATTAAGGCACTTCATCCTGTCCAGTGTGCAGCAACAAATCAGCACACCGAATAGTTCGTCTGTTCTGGATGGATGACTTTTTTGCCGTTGTTGTTGTTGTTGTTGCTGCCCTTCTGTGGTACTTTGCGATCTTTTCTACATGACAGCTGACTGTAATGCGAGCGTGTAACGCTCTGCACGTTTGTATGTGTGTACTGGGAGGGACTGGAATGGCGGCCGGTAAAGGATGTGCATGTTAGCAAATGAAGGGGGGCTTGAGCAAAAAAGAGTTCGTAACCTCATGCTGATTCCTGAAGCCTCGTAGCAATGAGGACAATGTTATTACAAACCGACTGACAGGCTTTTTCCAGGCTTCCACACACACACACACACCCGTTCCCTTCCATCTCTAACAGTGCCAACTGTCCGCGCGCGGGAAATGACATGGATGGTACATGTGTTATGTATGAGTTTTTATTGAATTATAATGTTATTTCGCGTAATGAGATTTCAGGTACGGTTTTTGCTTGTTTTGCACTGGGTTTTCTATGGTTGATTTTACATCGTCCGAGCACGTGTATGGGAATGGGCGGTTGCCGGTGGCCGCTACACTACAGGGTCATGTTTGGCACGCGGCACTGAAACTCATGCTCATCAAGTGTCATGATGAGTGGTGCACTGCTGCAGGACGTTCTTCGGCGCGCGTTGTTCGTCCGCCCATTTGCACGGCAGCAAGGGATTGAGCATACGCTCGCTCGCTATTCAATCAAAACGTTCAGCAACTCATCTTGTGCTGTGTGAGCTTTGCATAAAACATCCATAAAAATGTTTCATTTTATCACAAGGCTCGCTGTGCACGAAAGCGTCCAACAATAGAGCTACCCGTAGCCGAGCTCCTTCAGCACTGCTAACACCATTAGTTACTGGAATGTCCATTTGCGAGTAAAATATGTATTTTTTTTTTGTGTCGCTGTAACTACTACCCGGACCCAGAAGCAAAAACACGAGAGGGAACAACCGACAACCGGCAACAACCAGCATAAGGGTCCTGTGTGTACGCGGAAAAGTATAGATTTAATGTTATTTTCATGTTTTAATGCTTATCAGATCTGTGTTTAAAAATGGCGTCACTGATGGATACGCACGGGAGCGGGGCAACGGAACAAGTAATAGCAGCAGCAACAGCAACAGCAGCAGTCATGTTAGCTGAGGTCGTTCCGTCTCTTCACGCTCCTTTCTGCACTGGCGGTTAGAAGGGTTCTCCCGAAAGTGGTCTTTTGTCACCTTTGGTTGCTTTTTGTTTCATCCCGGTTTCATCGTTGCGTTTTCCATCGTGACGCGTTGTTTGCGTGTTTTGGCACCCTTCGCCTCAACGGTAGAGAACGGTCGGGCCATAGGGTTTGTTCCACGTTCCATGCGCTATCCGTGGAACATCACATCACAGCGCCATAATTACCGTCCGCCAGACGCGGGAAAGGTGACGCTGTGCGCGCTGCGTTCTTTTCCGACGGATTATTAGTGTGCGAACGAAGCGAGGCGGGTGAAAAATTTCCCAAGTCACCTCCACGACGACCACGGCGGCAGCAGCAGCAGAGGGTCGGTCCGTCCGCTGCCACACCTTAACGGGCTCTCGCTTGCTTTGAATAAAATTAATTATCTTGACGGCAGTGTTTGACGGTTTTATTTTCACGAAACGGACAATGGAAACACGAGCCTCTGATACACGACGGCCTGATCCGCTGGCCGCATCCGTTTTTGTTTTCCGAAATTTTAACAAGGCCATATTTGTTCTATCACAAGCATGCAGCGTTCCGGTTAGTTTCCCCTTGCCTCATTTACCAGCAACTATTACTGCTGAGCTAATGTGGCAAGCTAGAAAAATGGCCATTTTACTTCGCTTTTGTGTACGAACCCTTGTGTTTTTTTAAAGAGGATTCTTAGGCACCCTTTGTCAAGGTAGGGTCCCAACAAGACCCACAAAAAACAAGGTGTGTTCAGCGGACTGAACACGCTTGTAGGCCATGTTGTTAGTACAACTGGGGATTTTTTGTTATTCCTGTGCGTTAATAAATCGTTAAATACGCTCTTTACAGACGTTTATCGAAAAGAGAGGGGAACGGGCAACCCGGTGGCTATACTTGCCACGAATGCGTATGTCTGTGCCATTTTACGACCTTCTAGGCAACAAAACGAAACTGTTTCGGCCATCTTTGCTGGTTGCAGTTGGGATTTTCCGCCAGTTTGTGTGAGTTTATGAGTGGTGCTGTTGCCAGTTTCTTTTAGTGTTATTCGCACCCTGCCCAGCCACCGTTCCGGTTCCGGCACGATGAGCTTCGCGCTTTTCTAGCGCGTTCATTGGAAAATAGATTCCAACACTAATTCTATCTCTGCAGCCCTCCCTTCAACCCGAAAACTGTGCATTTATTGCTGCAACGCTTATCAATAGAGCCCATTTGCCATGAACAAACTCGGCTGTAGCTGTGTATGTGTATCGTTGAGCCGTCAGCGATGTGTGACGGTGTGTAATTCAGCAGCTGTCGATTTTATTTCGCTTGAAACTCGCATAAAACAATCAAACTATCTAATAAAGCATACAGTAGACGGCTTGGTTTCACACACGTCCGCACCGAAGTTTTTGAGGTTTTTGCAAGTAACAAACAAGAAGGAAAAAACGGTATGAAACCAATTTAAAAAAATGAAACCATGTTTTTAAGTTAATAAACAATGACACGGATTGTGCTGCGCTCCCGGTTGCGCTCCGCCATCCTTTCGCCACGCCGAGAAGGGCTTAGAAGCGTTTTGTACTCCACGTTAGGTCGGTATTAAGTTTCACAGAAGACTTACTTTCGAGGTCGTAGACATTGCGCCCCGCTTTTCGCTTGCCCAGCCCCACTCCTCTCGCAATTCGCTACTGACGAAGCCAATGCAACGGCTTTAGAAAAGGTTGCTGATGGAGTTTCGTGCAGACTTCAATTACATCGATTTGCTCTGACTAAGCGAGGAAACAAACAACTAGTACAACAAGCATCAACTTGGTAGCAGCCCTACCTCACCCTTGTGCGACCATTCCTTCCATCCCTTTTGGGCGCACATCGCATCACCTCACCACTCACGTGCCGTGATCTCTATTTCTGCTCGGCTAGTGCACCTTGGTGTATTTATTACACACACACATATACAGCGTTATGATCATGCACACACGAAATTAAAGAACCCGAGCCACTAGACACAGTGCCACTGCGGATTAGTTTGCAATTGTAAAACAATACCCTTTCCGCCATCAGATCAGTGTGCCGGGAGGACGAGAACCTGACGCCAGCGGCTTACAACATGACATGACTTCAATTCGTGGTGAAGGTAGGCACAGCTACACGAACAACAAACAAACAAACGAATGAACGAACGAATAAAAAAAAAGAACCAAATCAGCAGAAGCAGCGGAAAAATGGTACAGAACTGAATGAGTACATGGCAGCACACGGCAGCAGTACAGTAACGTCATGAAACACGAAGCGGTGTGCTGTGTGGGTTTGCGTTCACCCGCCGGGCCCGTACGCCATCTCATCTCCCGTGCGGTAATGGTGGGCGAAATGAAAGGCTATTAATTAATTAAAGTTTTAACATTCAGTGTCATGTCTGGTGCGCATTAACTACTCGTTTACTCGTATGACGAGTATGACGCAAAAACCCGGGTAATGTAAACTCTTTGCCGCTGGCCGCACAAACCAAGACATCGTGCGGCATCGCGAGCCGGCTTACAAATGAGCAATCCCACTCTCTGCTGTGTTGCGGGTGATTGTGTTTCCCCAGATTGCAATAGCTGTAAATGTATGTTTTCTACAGAGTGTGCAAGCTCCGTTGTAAGTGAAATGATGCCATTTAAAAGAAATTTCTATTTCCTCCTGTCACACCACTAGTTAACTAATTTCTAATCACGTCGTCTACCCTCTCCTTATTTCATCAACTGCTGCTAAGAGCTTTCGGGGGCAACCGGGCGTGGTGAAAATATTCCCCATTACAGTTCATCCCGTCTCGCCTGTGCCCGGTGCCCGACGATCGGTGTAGTTGGTGGCTTTGAAAACTTGATTTATGTATTACACGATCATAAATTAACAGCAAATAAGGCTACCAGCCGTTTTATAGACACCGGATCGGATCGTACGCTAACGAGCGTGGTGGCGCAAGCGCAAAGCTTTCATTGAGTATCATCACCGAGCACAAAGCAAACGCGTCGAGCTGTTGTGATTCAACAAATGCGTCTAGAGAAACCTAAACACACGCATCCACACACAACCACCGACACACGTAGGCATCCGAAAGAGGAAACGAAACGATCGATAAAATTAATACCAACATCGGTTTTAACATTCGCCACCGGTCGATAAACGGTAAACGTTATGGTGCCGTGGCTAGTTAACCGGGCGATCATGATCATCACCCTGAGCCGATCATGATCATCACACACCGTCGTTATTATCGCCGTCATCGTCGCAGGCACAATCAAATGGGGCCCCTGGGTGCGGTTCCGTACCATGCCAAGTGAGCCATTACACCCGCACCTTAGGCCCTGGGCCTTGGTGGAGCGATGGGACGCGATGGGACGCAGTTGCGATCGACGCAGATCCTAACCCCCACCTAGCTGGTCACCCCATAGAAAGTGAATCTCTACAAGCTTGTCGATCTATCGATCGATTCGTGTGCGATAAAAATCAAAAGAAAACAAGCTACGTCGGCGGCACGACAAATGTGTCGCGTTTGTTTCCATTGTGGATCGCCTGGGCCTGGGGAAAGGTCGCGCGGCTGGGCACATAAAATATGACCATTAGCGGTATTAATCTTCTTCTCCCGCTTCCGCGTGCGATCCTGCGTGAAGTATGGTGGGGTACGGGTGGGGAGCAGGGAGGAGAGGGCTAGTTTGATGAAAATCTAATACCAAGAGCTATCGACGTGTGCGTGCCTGCTAACGTGGGCACGGCGGCGAGATGCGATCGATTGGGAAGAGCGGTGATATTGTAGTACAACATGAAATTGGTGGTGAAGATGCTTATTTGAATAACAACAAAGCAGCGTACGATGGGATAGGACAATTTATGTCCTAGCCTTAGGAGAGCCTTCGCTGCGGCGGGGTGCAAGAGTGGACGCACAGGGAACATGGGTGGTTAGAAAATAACCGGTCTTTATTGGGCGGTCAGTGACGATAATAAGCCGTTGATGGTAGGCTTTGCGCTCGATCGGTGGATTTTCCCATTTGCATGTGTAACAAAAGGTGGAGAAAAAGTCTAGTGTGGAAGCGATCGTATCGATTGCTGGTCGTTTTCTGAATAAGCATAATAAAACAACAGATAACACAATGCCTGGATGGAGCATGGATTCGGCTAGATGTGTGTTTGCCTGTACGAGCTATAAGCCGTATTTAACTACTTAATCTGGCCGTACCTCCACTGCCAAGTTGAGGGATAAAATATAAAATAGGCCAATCATTTATCGTACCTCAACGTGTAGGCAAGCTTAATGTTACGAAATTTAAGTTAGAGCTTAAAAACGATATATTTTCTACAAAGTAATGCGCAACGTTTAATATGGTTCTGACATGACTGATTGTTATGAAACTTAGAAATAATATTGTAAAGACGCATAAAAATATCTGTTCATCATTGTTATCACTCGTCCTCGAGGTTTCGAAATAAACTCCCCAACAATCGAGTTGCAGGAAAGCATGAGCATGTAAGCATGAGCATCTCCTGCCTTTCCTAGACACAAAAGAGGCGAAAATCCTTAGGCGGCAAGATTAGGAGAAAGCAAAACGAAACTAAGACCACCGAGGAACGAACCCAACCACTAGCGACCGTTCTCACGTACGACCGAGAGTTTGCGTGTCCCCTGAGAGTCATCTTTACCGACTGTCACCTTTGCTCGTTCGAGAGGAAAAGAATCCCTCATCCATTTGGGCGTAGGGGTGTTTCGGGCCGTGGTTGGCAAATAATGAAAGATCGCAACGCTGATTTCCAATTCCTAGCGACACACACACATTCATACACGCTCATACAAGGGACGACCCTTTGCAAACGACGGCGACGAATGGCTAGCTGCCCTAATCACATTAAACGCCACGAGTGATGGTGCTAATAAACACATTAAACCGTAACGAAGGAAAACAGATTTTCCATAAATAAACAATAAAAACGTTGCTAGAAGAGGCTGCGCTTTGTGTGAGTGCGGCGTCCCCAAAGCGGGCCGATGATCACACCCGAGATGACGACACTCGGCAACAGCTGGGCAGGCGGTCGAAGTTGAAGATCCGATTCGGAAGATAGGAAGTGATTTGGGCGTGAGGAGTCACCCGAGTTATCCTCCTCACACTTAAAACAGCAAACGACGAAGACTGCCGAAAGGAGGAAAGATACACATACAAACGCACAACCATTCGTTCAGGATTGAGTTTTTGCTGGTTCACAGTCTGTTCAGAGGACGGTGATGATGATAATCATAATAATAATAATAATACCGATGACGATGAGCTGGATCTAGGATGGACTGATGATAAAGTTCTTCCGGGTGACGACAGCTTCGTCCTCCATCCCTAAGGATCAAGCGAGAGGCGGAGAGGTCAAATATGAGTTTGATACCGTCCAGCCGATGGAACCGAATGATATATGAAGTCTGTTTGCCACGGGTGGCTTAAGGACTGTATCCCGGTGAAAAATGTGCGCATCCAACCGACAGATGACCAATCGTCGAAACAAGCACCCCCGTTTCATCTTCTCCTGTCTGCACCTTTAGTCTGTTTTCTTCACGGTGTGTTATGTTGGGTGGCAGAGTTTCACGTGCACCGGTCGTGAGGGGGGGGGGGGGGGGTAATAAAAACCGTTTCATTTTTATTCCACAGTCGTATAAAAGTTATATCAAACCGACTTACACCTACGAATGGCGTTCCTTTTCCGTTCGAATGCCGCGGTTGAGAGGCCAAGGGGAGGCAAGCAGGAACGGGCCGACAGTTTGCTTAATCTTCGCCTGTTTTACTGACTTCGTTTCATTTCGCGGTTGTTTGTTTTTGTTGCCGGCAATGGTTCGCACTGCAATCATATAAAACCGAAGCAAAAAAAAGGAAGCCAACAGTGCCGGCAAAAGAAACGAGCAAGAGAGAGAAAGAGAGACTAACACACAAACGGGGAAGCAAACGAAGCGAAACCCGGTACGAAAATGGACATAAATTTCGTCGAACCATAAAATGTAATATTTTATTAATATTAATATTTACATTGGAAATACGACTCCAAATGTGTGCCCGACGAACGCGCGCTTCGCTTTGGGGGCGATCGAAGCGAAATGATGTGCCTTTTATCCACACCTTTGGCCGACGATTGACGATTGATGTCGTCGATGTTTGGCACCGATAAGCTGGGTAAAGAAGGGGAGGCAACCCCCTCATACTCACCGGGCATATGACACACGATGCCCTGTGGGAAGACTTGGCGAATATCTTGCAAACCAGTGAACCGCAACAGCAGCACAAAAACAAAAAATAAATACCCTTAAGAATACATCGAATAGGTTATCCTCCGTAGGGATGAAACATAAATGATACTTCATCGGCAGTATAATAAATGATGGTGTCTTTGGTGGGTCATTTCCTCGGAAAAGGAGGACAATATCCCCAACAGGGACTGGGTACATATTGGCAGCAGTATGTTCCTGGGAGAAGTTATCACACCTCATCTTTCCACAATCCGTCGAGTGGGGTACACTACATTCGCACGTCGGCTTCAATCAAGTGTGACATTAGTTTAGCGACACACTCCTTCTTGAAGCCAGATCGCTTTCCAGTAGCTGCGGGTAACGTATAGTTTTGGAATTGGATTTCACATACTATTGCCCGCTAGGAGCAAGGGACCTCTCCATCCAAAAGCCTTCTAGCAGTGGACGATTTTTCCCTTGCAGCAAGCTGTATTTATCGACGGCTTCAACACAAAGGATCAACCGAAACTCGATACGGTGCGGAATCATTTATTAAAACGTTCTCCGGCCTATGCCTAAAGCCCGTTGAGGGCGTAGAGCGTGCGAAAGGATGTTAAAGCAGTGTGTGTGTGTGTTGTGCGGCGGCGTTACAAGCCCCGCCGTCGTCGCTGTTCCATCGGGTGCCGTTCATCAATATTTATTAAGAAACTGATTTTCCCTACCATCTCACCCGGTTTCGGTGCCGCCCGTTTACCGCAAATAGGATAAACATCCTTCCAACTCCCAAAGCTACGAAGCCTTATTCCGCTATGCGTCCTACCCTTCCCGAAAGAGGGTATCCTCCTGTACCGTGTGTGTGTGCGAGCATTGACTGTATGTGTTTGGTTTGACTTTTGTTTACTTAGGCAATGATGTGTGTTATTTCCTTGCGGGCTATTATCCTGCACTAACATGCACTCGTCCCTGCTTTCTTTGGGCTGGGTTTTCCACGTTAGCCGCCACTCTTTGCACTGTTTTGCTTCAACTGTATTTATAACACTTTGCTGCACTTCGCTGCCAGGAGCCTGGAAAAGGATATACAGACCGTTGGGTAGGGCGTAAAGCTGGCTAGCGCTGACAAAAGATAGATAGTTTTGTGGTTTTATGCTTTCTGTTGATTTTACCTTTTCCTGTGTGTGTGTGTGTCCTGTGACCTCGGCTAAAAATGCAGCCTCGGATCGGGTTTGGAAAGGAAGAGAAAAGGAAGCAAGCTTTGCAATGGCATCATCCCGTCCATCCATTCACGAATCTTCTGCTGGCACCGTACCGTGGGCCGGAACGGTGGGTCGAGGTCGAAGCAAATAAGAAGGAAAGCACGATTTCAAAGCGTGTCGTGTGATGGACTTTAATGTGATTATAATTCATTTCCCTTGTGGAAAAACTGTCACAACATTTTTTTTATTTATGATATTTGCCTCTTCCTGCCCTGCGTGCCAAACCGACCCGCCTGCATCACGAAACCTGCAATACCTAGACCACCAGTCTCGAGTCTCGGGACAGTTAGTTTGTGGTTTTTGTGAAGGGATTGGACCCCATTCGATTCGTGTTATTGGTGGTTGCTTTGCTAAGCGTTTTGCTGTTGTCTGTTGTCACTATAAATATTAATACTTCCGGTGTGCGGAACTACACCGCTGATCGATCGATCGGGCCACGGAATCGAAGGGAAGGTCCGTAAATCGATTACCAACTCCCGCTACGCACGCACCGCTGACACCATGTATTGCCCCCAAGTCAGGGAACTATGTGTCGCCCTCGATCTACACCCCGTGATCGTAAAGCGTGTGCCTTTGCGGCAAATAAATGCAAACTTCTAGCGGCTCTAGCAGTCGGAATCGGAATTGCAAAAAAGGTGCAACGAATGCATCCGGAGTGGAAACCACATGGGACGAAGGAAATTAAAAGCGGAAGGGTGGGCTGCGACACACAAACAGTGACGGCTGCGCAGACATAATAAAAATGACAACTAGCAACAAGAGTACATAAAAAAAAAATTGTCCAAAACAAAATAACGACAAAAGTGTAAACGGCCAGGCCGGCCGGCGTTAATGTGTTGGTTTTTGTTTTTTTTCTTCGACCTGCGCATCCCTTACACTTTGTTCGTAAATCAAGCGAGGCCCTTCTTAAGTTACGGCCGGCAGAGGCCGTACGGCACTGCTCGCGATAGGCAAGTAGCGGAAAAATGAGAAAAAAGACACACAAACACACAAAAAAGTGAAATAAAACCTGCGAACGAATGACTGCCCGGAAGGGACTGGTATGACAGGCGGGTGGGACCGCCACCACTGCACCACGCCAAAATTCGAATGCGCGGAAAGGTCAGAATGTCAGCACCCCTACCCTCCGGGGGCAGTCCATCGTGGTGGTCAGTCCACTTAAACTTTCAAATAAATGTCACATCAAATGGGTCCGTTGCAGTTTTTCATCGGCAGTCTGGCAGTGGGACCGTCGAAGTGCGAGCCGCGGCAGCGTTTGCCACACCGCCTTTTCGGTGGGCTTGTAAAACAGAAACATTCAAAAGCAAAGGTAGCCGAAGACGCTTTGAGTAGAAAAACAAGTAAACTGTCAAAAAAAAGCCGGCGCGATAAATTAGTCCACAACTGCAGCCCGCGATGGAAAGCGATACAACCCAACAAATAAAAAGCAATGAAGCGAGCCTCAGTTGTCTGAACCGGGCAGGTAAGGTGACCGCAAACCGTCTGGTGGTTTGTGCATTTTGGGTGATTGCATTTCGATCGATCTAGAAAACGGTTTCGAGTGGCCACTTTGTATGCCTCAGCAAGAATAGCAGACAGCCAAGCGTTGCGAAAACAGCTCTAAATCAATACCGCGTCAAAACAATATCGCACGTGCTAGCAAGGAAATGAGGTGAGGTGTATGACATTTCCGCGTTTCCTCAAAATACCTACTTCCAAAACTCAGTTTGCCTTCTCTTCCCCCCCACATTGCTGCTGCATCGGAACTAAAACGGAACGCAAAATATGGATCAATCGGTGACGAGAATGTTTTACAAATTAACCCCACATCCAGGGAGTGTCTGTCTGGTCGCCAAGGTGTACGCAACCGGTTTCATGTGATCGCAATAAAATCACTGATTGCAAGCATAAATAAGTTCAGATCGGCCGACCGACTGCGGGCAATGATTGCACAAGCAGAGAAACTACAAATGGGAGCAAGTGAGAAAAGGCGAGCGAAAAAAAACAACAAACTAGCCTCCATTAACTGCAAGACACCTGCGCTGCACCCCGGGGGCGTGAATGAAACTGAAAAGTTGATAAAAACATGATTTCACTTTTGGCAAAGTGTGTTGCTGTCAACAAATTAGTCAATTTGTGTGGCGGTAACTAGGGCAAGCGGTGGGTTGGTAAATTTCCTCCTCGAATCCCACAAACGAAAATGATTAGCTAAACTTGTTTTTCTCTCTTTCTTTTCGTAAATGTAACCGTGTTACGAAAAGCTTGAAATAAATATTTATGCACTCATTACCGTCGAGCGAACGAGGTTGGTGGGGCAGCAGCCAGGCGAGGTAAAGGCGAGAGTGGAATTCACTCTTAATAAAAGAAGCAAAAGACGACGATGCTTTACATTCGCAGATTAGCACGATCGCAACTACCTGGCCGACTTTGATCGCTGATGGGTGCCGCGGATAATAATGTTGTGTGCGGCTAATCGTGATGGTGAGGTAATGCAATTACAACCGTTTGCATTTCACGCTCCACCCCCTGCCAGGGAATGGGGCGAGATGGCCGATTCGCCGGAACACATCCGCGAGGGAAGAAGTTTCATGTGCGGGTGTCCACAGCTCTCCCTCTCTCTCTCTAGCGCTATTTTTCTAAGCGCTCGTCATAGCGCGTCGCAGCATTAGAGTTGCATTTGCGGCACGGTCACGATAAGATAAGCTAATTCGGGAAACCTTTTAAGCAGCAACAGCTCGCGCTCCGTCAACTAGCAGTGCGATAGAGGGGAAAGAAAGAGATAAATATAGCAAGAAGAAGAGGTGGCGAGAAAAGCAAAGGAAAAATGGGAGGGAGAGCTATGTTGCTGTGCAGCTTTGGAGCAGCATGAATTTCAAATAGTTCACTTGAAAGTCAATTAACTCGTTCCGTAAAGTAAAGTGGAAGCAAATTTCTTGGCATTCTCCCCGCTTCTTCCATCCTGCCGATATATAATTATGAAATTAGTGCAAGCGCACGCAAGCTCACGACTAGGCGGCATAAGAATTCCCTCCCTGCTTGCTTTGCTCCCGGCTCTGGACTCCATTAAGCGTTTGGAGAGTGGAGGAAGCAAAAAAAAAGCACTCCCATTGCAAGTAATAGATTAGCTGCCAGGGTCCACCCCATAAAGACAAGCGCAAAAGCAGCGCACAACAACTGCTTGGAGTACTTTTTTACGTTTCTTCTTCGGACTCGCTCGCTTTGTCACGGTAACCTCTTCAAGTAAAACGGTGCAAATGCGCGAAAGATACAGCGGACGGCCTCTTTAACTACTTCCATTCGCAATTCGCACCGGGACCGATCCGCAGCAGATGCCAACCAACTTCTTCCCATCGATTTGTGCATTTGCCGGAGCGTGTATGTGTGTGTGGGAAAATGCCTTCTTTTGCATCAGAAATACCTTCCACCAAAGGGGGATGCAGAGGGAAAAAAACAACGCAGCGATCGGGAGGGAATGCTGTTGGAGAGGGAAAACACCTCAGCGACACCAGGGACCAGAATCCGGGAGCGCTCCGTGGGCATCATCAGCATAACGTATTGCATTAAGATATGCTTTTGACACGTTCCTCGGTCGAAGTGCCGGGTTGTGGCGGGAGCAAGTGAGACACCATGATGATGATGTGCCGCCGGCACCGTGCACCGATGTTGGGCAACCGCAATGGAGGTGAAATAAAATGGGCGGCCCACACGATAACAATGTGTCAGCTCGTACGGCGGCGGCGGCGGTCGCAGCCACGGCAAAAGGTTGTGTCAATTTCATCCCGGCGCAGGGAAAGTTTTCTTCGCGGCAAACGAACGAAGCGAACGGGTGTTCCAAGCTTCCTTCGAACTACTACTGCTGCTGCTGCTGCTGGCGTGTGCAACCGTGAAATGATTGATCACCACAATGTAGCACATAAAACACCATCATTCAACGCAAGGGAACAAACCGAACCGAGCCTAAACTCGGCCGATCCCCGGCCTCCGGTCGGCCTGGTCGCCTGGTTCACTTACTTGTGTGCATGTTGGATGTTGTGTAGGTTTTTTTTCTACTTTCATGTTCTGCGTGTGCGTTTTTTTCTGCTACCTCCTTGATTTGTCGGGTGCTTTTTTGCTTATCGCACTAATAATGATTGGGAGCGAAAAATGTTTTCTCGTTTCATGTAGTTGATTTTTTCACTCAATCTTGAGATGGAGGGTAACTAGCAGGGAAGAAAAGACGGAGGTTTGCATTAGATTGTACACGTAAGCCCCGCCACTGGGAATGGTGCTGCGTGCGTGAATAAACCCCATTACAAGCTGGATTCCAAATACGCCAAATAGAAGAAACATAAGATCTTTCCACGGGATATAGAAGTTTTATGAGGTTCTGATTTGTGCATGCCACGCGCAACGGAAGCGCTAAAGCTGTTGCTCAACGTTAACCCTGAAGACAGCTCGGGACGGCTTACTACTTTGCTTCCGAATTACAAATACCAGAATAACGTCGACAAAACAAAAGATTCAGAAACCGAAGGTGGAATTATTTTAATCTGGAATGTGTTACATATTGTACATGAAATATTCATTGATTATGTTTTTCTTTAGCAAAGGTTTTTACTTTACATGAAACTCTTGACACACTTCCTCAAAGCTTTCTGATATAATCTCGTATCGAAAAAGTAAGTTAATTGATCTCTATGCTGTATAATATAATTGTCGACACTATCCTCCCAACAAGAATCTAGTTATAACGTATTCAACATTTCTTGATCACTTCGAGCGCCTTACAACACGGAAAACATTGCTGTACGGCTTTCAATTACTGCGCTCCCTCCGAAGGAATGTTGCGCGTAATAAAGCCATCATAAACCACCGATCTTCCATCGCCCTCCGGGTTCCTCTCAGTCTGGTCTTCTTAGTCCGGTATGGCGTGTGTCTATAAAACGGTACCTGTCGTTTTGCTGCCGTACTGTGTACGTAGTGAGCCACAAAGGGGCAACAACGACAAAACAAAAAAAACGAAGCAAAACCTGGCATACATACCAACGAAACAATTTTATTGCCACTAATTACAATTCAATTCCGCAGTCAAAGTGACTTTGTGACGGCTCGTTGTCACTGTTTGCTTAATTCCTGTAATTGCCCTCACCGCTATCCCCCTGCTGACTTCTGCTTGTGACGCCCTTCAACGCCTGACCGGCTGGTCGAAAAACCGTTTGACGGAAGTGTCTGTATGTGCTGGGCACTGGAAGGGCTACCATTTAAGGATTACCGCGATCGGACACAAAAAAGAAGGTTTCCAATCGTTTGCCGGAAACGGTTCCACTGGCACGTCAGACAGTACCACCCTTACGGGTAAGCGATCGTAATCGAAGCAATGCCACCACCGAACCCATCTTTGGCCAAGGTAAGTGATCCATTCCAGGCAGCTTTCCTGGCCCCGATCTTTGTGTCGCTTTGCTGGACAAGCATGCAAACAAGCCACTCATAAACAACACAAAAATAAAACAAGCAAAGAGAAACACTCACACAGTACAAAGTACACCGTGTACTGATCGGGCGAACAACAGTTCACTCAACAGAAGGCAGATTGGCGCACACGAATTGCGCCCCAAAACTGCACCGACCCCGACAGAAGGCAGAACCGGAACATAGGCGGTGAGGTAAGTGGTAAATATTTCAAGCATTTCAAACAATCACGCCATGCCATTACTTGTTGAAATTTATTACTTTACATTGTTCGGCCGCCAGCGTTCTAATATTAATTATATACAATAAAAGTGTTAATTAAACCCATCGCACGATCACGATCGCGTCTGGAAACACGGGAGAACGAGTGCGCGAAAAACCCGCCCAAGCTTAAGCATGCTGTCACGGGCTTAGGAGGGTAAAGGGGTTTGCTATTTTTTTGTTCCCCCACAACAACGAATGCATAAAAAACCTAGGTGATCATGGGCGAAGGGCGCGTGCGGTGACTGTACAGAGGTACAGCAGAAGAAATGCAGAACATACGCATGCGGCGTGTGATCGAGTGTTAATGCTGGCCGAGGCGAATTGCAACTGCACCAGGGCACGCATTATGCATAGTGTTGGCCCCTTTTCTCAGCTCAAACACCACTGGGGTGAAGATGTCGTAGAAGACACTTTGAATGTGTATAAAAAATAAAAAATGTAGCGAACCAATTTAGCTGTTTACACAGCGCTACCAGCCACCGCCACCATCATGCCCGCTACCTTACTCCGTTTTGTTCTTCAACTTGTTTTATGGGTCTGTATGATTGTGTTATTTCCCATGTGCGAAAATATTATTCAATTTTGTATTTAAAAAAAAATATACATCAGTCCCGCATATTGGAACAAGGCGGAAGTTCGGCCCCAGCGCGAGGTTACAAAATAAAAAAGTAATGCTAATGAGGTATAAATTTCAACATTTTATAGTCATGCACTTATTATCGCCAGTGAGCCGTTTGGCTGGCAGTTTCTTATTCGCCTACTTCAGGGCGCCCAATTTCAATGCACAATAGAGGCTTTAGGGCAACGAATGGCTTATTCAAAACTATAATCTCTGTGTCAATGTGTGTCTGTCTGTGCTGTCAAAGAATGTAGATGATCATTGAATACATACTCCGTCTAGCGGTGTGTCTCGAACTTCAAACGCTGTGTATCATGCATCTAACAATACTTTGAGTTATTTTCTACTTTTTATGTTTTCGCATAGTAGCTAAAGCTGTAAGTGCGGCATTGTGCCTTCCATACTCATTTTAGTTTATCATGTAAAAGAATAGTTTCCAGCTCGTGCAAAACATGTTACCGAAAGGAAACGAGCAGACAGGAACGATAGGGCAGTGGCAGTGGCAAGGAACAGGCTATAAATTTCTGTGCTAATTGCCCTTGACAAAAGTAACCGATGGTGATGCGATCGTGGCAACCGCAGATGGACCCACCAAGCTCACCAGCCGAAGCAAAAGGCCATCCCAGCAACGGTGTTTCTGTCCTCTTGTGTTTCCTCTTTTTTTTTGCGCTGGAGATGTTCAAACAAACAACAAAACGTCAAACGGAAAAACTCATCAATCTCGAGTTATCTCGTGCGGTGGAAACAGAACAGGCCCAAAATAACAGGCTGAACAGGCACGAAGGCGATCGAAGGAAGCACTAGACACAGTGCGTGAACATATTAATGCACACACACACACGCGCTAGAGATGGCAACACACCAAAACAAGAAATGAACCGACTTGAGCCGACCAGGCTGTAGAGGTGCGACCCCTTCAGTGTTTCCAGCTGCCAAATAGGTGACCAAATTACCACGTTTCGGTTACGTTGCGTGGCCGCTGGCGGCCTTTTGCATTTTCGGCCCGATGACAAAGGTGTAAATTGAAATCAACCATCTGTTTTTGTCTTCAAGCTCCCCACACGCTTCCATCCCCAGCGTCGGTTTCTTAAGGGCAGTGCGTTGTTTTTTGTTTTACACTTTCTTCATGTCGTTTCATTGAAGCCGCCCAAGTCCTTTTGGTTCCAGATCGAGCCGGCGAGCCCTTTGCCAGCCCTCGCGTCGTACCTCGCCGATCGTACGACGCGTGAAGAATTATGAACCCCATAAGCAATCAATTTGAAGAATCTGGATCGCCTTTCAACACA
Source organism: Anopheles arabiensis (assembly GCF_016920715.1). Classification (NCBI taxonomy): domain Eukaryota; kingdom Metazoa; phylum Arthropoda; class Insecta; order Diptera; family Culicidae; genus Anopheles; species Anopheles arabiensis. The sequence goes on along the minus strand of NC_053517.1, from coordinate 71,249,410 downwards.
CGGGGCGCATCACAGAGCGTGTTCTTCCATGGGGAGGCAAGAAAATCGGAACGAGCAAACGAACGACTTCACTGTAAAAAAGAGACCCGAAAAGGTAATCAGCGATATTTGATACATTTCTAAACGAGGTCTCTAAGTTTTGGGGTTCCTTTCGTACGGGATTTTTCGAGCGTTTTGGTCTGCGTGTGTCTTAGTTAACATTCATGCTCTTGCTTTCACGATCATCATATGCCACACATAGATCCGCATCGGGGTGAATGGCAGAGGGACGATCAGCAAAAGTGAAGTTGAATGAGTTTGCCATACTGTTTGGGGGCATTTTGTTTTTTACTTGTGCAAAATAGCAAAGAGCACACACACGCCAAACAAAACAAAAAAACAATCCAAACCAGCAACGACAAAAGCGTAACATTTGTTAAGTCAATTCTAATGGACGCTAATGTGCGATACTGCACCGGATTCGATAAATCTTGGCGTGGGAATGGGTTTCCTCCAGTGGGGCCGTTCGGTATCGCTGCTTATGTATAATTCAAATACACCTAAAGGTTCATCCTCCCATCTGCTGGGACGATGATTTTGCTGTGGCGAATTAATACGTCGTTGGACGCTTCATAAATCTTGCCCGCGCGACAGCGATCGCCGGTCGATCGGCGTCGCCGTGGAGGGGCCACGAGACGGGGCACGAATTATGCTGATAATGTTACGATGTATGTCACCCAAAACTCATCACGATCATGGTACGCTTGACGAATGTACAATAAGCGGAATGAATGAAACGTGTGCTATGGAACTTATTCGGAGCTATTGTTTCTGAACAAGGGTAATAAGGGACAAATAAATGATTCATAGTGTTACGGACATTTTCGGGAAGTTTTTGTGTGTGTGTTTTTAAGCAGCACAGATTACCCATCAACGTCCCATAAACCGGTTAGCATGGCATTGTTTTGCGTTCCATTTGCTGTTCGTAAAGTTTCCAAAATGTTTAAGTAAAATCACTTTTTGTTAATCGTCCTGTAAGTTTAAAGTACAAAAACTTAATTTCGGAGCCAGAGCATTTTGCTTAATTGAAGCAATAATCACATTCCCTACAGTGCTTGATTGACTATGTAGTTGATTTTTCTTTTGTTTGTGAGCTTCACGCTGTGCCAAAACTGCTTAATCAAAATTTTCCAGACCGTGTTTTGACTAAGTTGCCCGATCGATGTCCTACCACATGATCGCGTGTAAAGCAATTTTTAACACGTTTGCGTTCAGACATGGGTGTGTGTGTGTTTTTTTTTTGCTTCTGAACAGGGCAAGTTTCAAGTTCCACTACGCTTCCGTGCGGATGTGGAAGTTTTTCTTTTTGGTACGGTTTGCAGTGTACAATTGTATGTGAAATGTCAGCAAAGCGAGCGAGCCGACCTGGCGATACGTTTGCATTCTGTTTCCCAGGTTACTCGATTGCGATGAAATGGACAAATTCGTAGAACGTTGAACTGTTTAGTCTATCTATATATTTTTTTTAATTATTGGCAGTCGTTTTTACGTGAAATGAAACTGTTCGATTCATTCATGAGTTGGGTTGGATCGCGCTTTTGTTATGCATTATGAATGAATTAGTGTTTGCTCGTACAAAACAGGTAAGCAAAGCACATTTATGTCTCACCAGGTACATGTCATTTTGGTTGAGTACTGATGAAACTTTTTTTTCCTTTTATTTGTAAATCAAGATCTGTTTAATGATATTGTAACGATGTCACATGTATTTTATAAAAGCACACTTTGTGCTATTTCCCACTTTCCAATTAGAGTATCAGTAGCTAAATTGAGGACGCACAATTGTTTTCGTTCGATTCTCGTCCATTCCCACCCATCGGAAGCCGTCTGGTGCGGTCGAGGGTGAGTATATGTTTTAATAAATTAATCAATTTTTATTTTCCTTCCTCTCTGACCGTTGCACCAGTGTTGGTTTGGTGTTGCGTTTTATTGCTTCTATTCTCACAATGGTTTTTTTTATCCGCTTTCTCGTATGTTTTCCAGCGCATGCCGGCCGGCTTCTGTTTCACCCACGTTCGACCGCGTGGCTATCGTTTGGATTTCCCTTGCGCCAGCGACAGCCGTACTGGCGAACGGTGCAATTCATTTCCATTCAATGCCGCCACGGCACGAACAATTGAAGTACATACACCGGAAATTATTTGGCAATTTATCGTAATTTATGAGTAATCAATTTTATTTCACTCCAACGTCACTTCCCTTCCATTCCCCCCCCCCCCCCTAACTAACCAAGCAGCCCCTCCGAATGATTCGTTTCGCTGTATGTGTTGGACCGGTGTTTGGTTTTACTTTATTATCTTGACTTGTTTTCTGTTCGCTATGCATCATCACGCTTCTTGTTGGTTTGTATGATTTTCTTTTTATTTACAATTGACATGTTTCGGTTGTTTTTTTTTTTAATCCTTGGGTCGGGGAGAGGATGAGAGTGATGGTCCAAAACGTTGCCCCCTTTAGAAGTGTTTTTTTTTTGCGTTTTGTTTATTGGGCTTTGCTTCAAGTCGGTTTCTCTTTATGTCTGCTAAACGATTTTCATTTTATTTTTGCTTTGGTTTGATAGTAGTATCTCAATTTATTGTACATCCTGCAAATTTTATGCCTTTTTCCTTCCATTTGAAAACATATATTGATTTCAAGCAAGTTTTTGTCTCATTTTTTATTGCTATTTTGATTTTTTGGTAGTTTGCGTAGAGTTTTTTTTTAATTCGATTTGATGCCTTGTTTTTTCCTTGTTGTTTTTAGCGTATCCTTTCCTCTTCATTGTGCTAACTACAAGCGTACATTTCTGCTGATTGTTTCAATTTCAACGACGTAAAGGCAACACTAGTCACCTGCCGGTGTAGTTTTGGTTTTGGTCGGCCCGTCTCGCTCGCTATATTATATGCTTTATTGCAAAGGGTGTAATTGACCATATCCGGTCGGTTTGATTGTAAATATTGCTCGCATTTTTTTTCGTTTAACATGTACGCTGGATAGAAAATGTTGTTTTTGGCTGAGCAAAAAAACGATACACTTACAGGAAGGAAACCTGACACCGTTGGAAACAAAATCCAGCGTACGAATTCGATCGTGATTTTTTGAATGGCAAGAGCAAAAAAGTGTTGCCAATACTGGCAAGTTCGATCAACTGGCGGGATTTTTTTAAAAGAGAGAGAGAAAAAAACACACCCATTGCGCCTAGTTGATTGCTACGAGCGCGTCTCATTGACCATGTGCCGGAGACAAATGGTGGATGTTTACATAACGATCGATCGAACGCGAACTTTGTTTCCATCAATCGACCATGGAATTGGTGTTGGAACACGCTTATCAGCGCTTTAACCGAGGTAAAGTTTGGTGTTTTTGCTCCTTGGCGCTATTTACTATAAACTCAGAAAAGCGCGTGTGATCGAATAAATTCGCAGGTAGTAGCATACGTTGCTGTTTGTGTTTATTATAGCCACTGTAAGCAAATGGTCAATGCATAAAAGTTTTACAAACCGTGGAAAGAAAACAAACTTTAAATATAGCTGCTTTGGGGCGCAAAACAATTCGTGAAAAGTTTACCACTATTCCAAACACGCCCTTTCGAAGGTATACTCTTAACGGAGCAAAAACTCGTTATTAGTTTTTTCCATCTTCTATATTAACCCCCTTTTTACCACCCGATTGATGGTTTGGTACGGTTGGCGCAAAGTGGATGCGTAGCTTTACACTCGATCCTTCAGCACAACTCGACGAGAATGTGCTTAAACATTGGCTACCATTCGGTAACAAGTGTGTGCACCGCATGCCCCTGCTGATCGTGTCCCCTATCGATCGTGTTCGATCGCAATGAAGAGATTGCTTTCAACGGTACGCCGTCGTTCGCCGTCCACACGGTGGTACTTCAGATGGTTCAAAGTCGATTGGTGGTGAAGTGTAACCATTAACATAAAATTTCAATATGAATTACAATCTTTCCTCGCCAGCCCCGTGAGCCGGCCAGTGAGCTCACTCACTAATGGCTACTTCTGTCCGAAGCTTTCGTTACACCATTCAGACACTCGCGCCTCGACGACGGCGAACACCATGATCCACACGCAAAGTACGGTGCCAATAACAAATCTGGCTCCACTTCGGAGGGTAATTAAATACAGCTTCGAGTGGCAACTGCTGCGGGATAATAAAGTTGTACATCCTTCGGCTTGGGAGGGGTTTCGACATGGCTTCGAGCTTGTAGTTTACTCAACCTATCGAGCGTTACCGATTGAGGGGCTGCATTGTTTTGTTTCGATTTGTGAAAAAAAAGTATTTCTATTCAAATCCAAACGCACCGTAACGCTAAGCTGAGAGTGCTGTAGCAAAAATCTTCACACCAAAGTGCTACGTGTTCAAATGGCTATGCGCTACCTTTTGTCCATTAAATAGAGATGAGTTTTCGATTGGTTAGTTCAACGTGAAGCCTACCGCCGCCCCGGGATGATCACATTCCACGAGGCGGATGGGTGGTGTCGCGCGGGAACGCGATTTCTTGAGAAAGTACACCTCAAAAAACAATATTTTCCCATCGCTCTCATGGTCGGGGTTGTGCGTTTTTGGGGTGGTGCTTTCGAAACAGAAATCTGTCCCGCACAAACTGTCATTGAATTCATCAGCGCATTCACGCTTGTGCGCTCGCCTTATTATTAATGTTCTATTGAAGGTGCTGCTTTGCGTTCCGATGGGTTTCAGCAGAAGGAGATGCAGGCTGAGTGTGGTTCCGGAGCGGTACAACAACAGGGGACCGGCCTCATTCCCCCGCGAGCGCAACGACGAAGCAAGCGCGGCGAAGGGAAGGAATTGTGTACAGCTCTATTTTCTGGACCATTTACAAACTCATCAACGATAATGTATTACGCACCGTGGTGGTTAAGCACATCTTCGCTTTGCTCGCCTTGCTCTGTTCGTTTGGTGTGTCCGCGCCTCGCAACTGGAACTGTTGCAACGTAACGCCATCCACCACCCTAGAGACATTCCTTTCAACAACAACAGCACCATCAACAACGGCACTGTCCGTGGGTGACGAAAACTGTGCGCCTCGGCGCTGAATGGATGGATGGATGGGTGGTTGGATGGATGAGAGTAAGACGTATCATTTTCTCATTTCGGGGTACCTTTTCACGGTGGGGATGAGGGTAACGGGTGGTGGGATGTGGTCTGGAGATGCTTGAGCAAACCCATCGAAGGAAGATCGTAAATTTAGTTATCATAATACACGTCAAGTTAAGTTTAAACGAAAGCCCCATTTGAAGTGATCTGAAGAAGCGATCATCAGCCGCGACAAGAGTTGTGTTTTGGGTTCGGGCAGTAGTTGTATTTTTTTCGGTCGTTTCGGAGAGCCTGCTTGGTGTAAGATGAAGCTCGCACAAATGGAGACCAAAATTTACTGAGCCGAGAGCAAGAGAGAGTGGGAAACACACAAATTCCACCATGATGGAATTACCAATGGTTACTTCATTGGCTGTCTGTGTGTAATTGCTCCTAGTGATGGATAGACTCTAAAGTGTTGTGGAGTAACATTTCTACCAAATTAAGAAATAGACAACAACACACTGTGAGCTGTATCGAACCACACTGGTCACAAATCACTCGCTCACTGATCTTGTCGATTTGGTGACATTTAATGAGGGGTCTTTAGGGCCTCATTTCGGAGATCGGAATGAAAAACCCGCTCCGCTCTTTGGTAGCATCTACTCGAAAGCATCAATCGTCGCTATAAAGCAAACGACACGATTGCCTGACACTCCCAGCAACGCCCACTCGTTTGTTGACATTGTACTGTAGCGAAAATGATTAAACCGTAATTAATTTGTACCACACTACACTTCCCTTGAGACCGGTTTATCACGCAATCACAAGCACACATGCGCACACTTTCTTTTCACGTATAAAAACACGTTTGAAGGTTGTAAGAATTAATTGCTTCGAGCGAATGTTTTTCTACAAACTTCAATAATGCAACAAGCCGTCGGCAGTTTACTACAGAGAAACATATTTTTGTTTCAATTTTGATATTATTTTTGGCCACCTTAAACCTGAAGGTTTACACATTCTTACGTATGCTTTTTTACCAGCAAGAAAAAAAAACTTTAAATATGTTTTCCGCCATTGATGTAAGCTGTAAGGTAACATCTTACGAACAATGGCGACTACAACATTTCCCTTGTGTACTTATTTTGCCACACTCACTAATAATGTAGGTAATTATGCAAAATGTTCAACATCACTCTCAACCTACCCGGCTCACACGGGCACCGAGTTGGTAAGAGATTGGCAACACGGAACGGAAACACCATAGCGGTAGACGACATCAAACCTACGCCCCATTGCATGTTCTGACACGAACGCGGAGTCAAACTGGCGACACTGGTTCCGGATCCTCCCGGGCAGCTTAATTCCTTGCAGATACTTGCTTTTAAGGGCTGTCCCGTTTGTTACGCCCCAGCAAGAAAGCTTCGGGTTGTGCGAAATGAATCTTACGAAAACTACGCAAAACAAGTGTATCACTTGTAAAATGGGAAAAGTTTAGGTGGCCCTGCTTTTCCGTACCACCCGTTCTCGAGCAATCCCCGAACAACATGGCCCCATTTGCGCTGTGTCCAAACAAGGCACCGGTTTACGTGCTCCGTTCTGAGCCGAGAGCAATGGCTTTGCTGGCTCGGGATGGGTGGCACGGCTTATTTGTGTAGCAGGTTGATTAATACGCGGTCCCGAGGGTTGTTGAATGTTCCGGAGCAAAGTTTTCTCCTGGTAGGCATTAAATTAAAAATGCTACACAGGCGTGTTGAAATTGGTTGACATTTTTGTAAGTAGAAGTTATGTTGGAAGAAATCCTACGAATCCCCTTTTTCGGTTGGGGAAGAATTATTATCTTTGCAGTGAAGTTTACACGCGTAGAAGGTTCGGCGGTTAAAAGTTAAATGTCGAGGCAAATAGCTTCAAAACTTTATGATTTATGAAATAATTCAAATAACAATGCTTTATAGTTTAGGGAAATTTAGAAATAATTGAGAGAAAACCCCAATTTAAAAAAACTTGCAACAGATGAGTTACATTAACAAACAGCTTGATTTCTTGTTGATGCCTCGTAACAGTCATTATGATAATTAGCGATTGTAAATCAGACAACGTTACGTGTTGCAGATTGGTTATCTCAATAACGCCGTTGATTCGACTCAGGACGCTTACACAAGACACAATACTAAAGCAACAAGTATTGGAAAACTGTGTTATTAGTTCGAGGTAATAAAATTATCCATCCATTAAAACCTGTAAATTTTCGGTTCATTAACAAATGCATAAATCAATCTATTGTGATTTAAGATTCATCACATTCGGAGGATTTGAAATAAACCTTGGAATGTATTGATTGTACTGATTTATTTGCAACCGTCTGTGAATATAAAACACTCAGAAGCTCTTTTCACATTCCCAAAATTTCCAACAATTCAATTCATGCGACATACCACAATCTTCTCAAAGAATTCTGCCCTAAGCCCTTCAACAGGATTTCGCTCTGGTAAAGCGTTGAAATCATTTTCAAACTTCATTCCAGTCACGTCCAGTGGGGGAAAATAATGGTGACACAGAACTTATTTCTCATCGTCTCACTGCTCACGAAAAAAATGTTCACGATATCGATCCGACCGGATGAAAAGATGTGGGTTTGAAGAAAGCTCACAACGAAATCATTTTACTTTAAAGCTAGGTTAGGCGTTGTCGCCGGTAGGATCCTTTATGCTTATACAGCGTAGAACTAAAAAATCTTTTTAAACCTGCTTTGAGAGGGAAATATATCGGCAAAAATATTTTACGGCAAGTATTTTAGCCTCTAATTCGATAACTTTAAGCTACACAGTCACACAGCGCATCATGCCTCACTGAACACTGGCAGAACGTGTTACTCGTTCACATCTAGAAGTGCAAAAACGTCCCCCCAAGGGTAAAATTGTACTCCTCAACTGTTCCATCCTTCGCGACACTGGTATGCTAAGGCACATACTTACGATCCCCACCAAACAGCACACACACATCTACACACTCCGGAAGGAGCATAAAAACGGCCAGAAAAAAATCACACCAACCCTCAGGGCTGGCAGAGAAAAATCAATACTTTTCAACTCCCAGGGTGGCTTTTTGTCGTCGCGTCAATTTTCTGCCATTTTGATAAAATGAAAACACACCGACACTTATTCACACATACACACACACAAAGGATCCGAATCGATGCTGCGCCGCGGCCGAGAGCTTTCTTTAGGCGCACAAGCACAAGCGAGAACCCTCCCGAGTGGAGGATGAACTTGGAGCCTGTGAATACGATTTTCCTCTCCACGGGCATGTTCAATACGTCCCATTCCATCGTCTACGGCTGTGTTGGGGGATGATCTTGCTCCCTTTGCACACAATCAAACGCGCTTTGCTCCAACACACACATACACAACTCGGTTCAGGTTCGAAACTGAATGCGGAGTTTTAAAAGCATTTTTTCTTTTGTACGGACTCAGCCTTCTTTTTTTTGGTTGCCGTCCACCCATTTCCCTCCCAATCGCGGGGAGTTCGCTGTCCTGGATCTCTTAACTGCTCCCCGGAGGTTGTATCTGTGTGCGTGTATTTGAGTTTGGCAGATTTTGAACAGATTGAAAGTGGGCTAACGGGTACGGTGTTCCATGTGCCGTTTTCCCTTCAACTTACGCGTGTTACATAGATACGCGATGGACACGATTAACTGTTCGCTTTGCAGACTTTGCTGAACATGTCATCAGTCATAATGTTTCCTTGGGGAGGACGTTAAAATTGTTTGATCTTTAAAATTTTGTTCTGTGCCCAACATGAGAGTGGATCGACATTGCACAAAAAAAGCTAAAAAGCCTCAACGGGAGTAATGTCACAGTTTTGCATTGCCATCACACTAATGATTCCTCGAATTGAATTTGCAGCACGGTTTCGACAACTTACCTGAGCGGATGGCGAGCCTCGGAAGGGAAAATGTGACATGGTTTTCTCTTCACCTGCAACTGCAAAGCCGCTGGAACGCCGTTCTCCAATCACTGTCTCAATCATTCACCGAACTTTTTATGAACTCGCGTTCCCAATGTAGTATATTACTGAATAATGAATGTATTGCTTTTGGGGATGTTTTTTTTTTGCCTGCACAAACAGTGTAATGCTAAACAGAAGCACACTTTTACCGATCTGTGGGTGTGTATTTTTTTCTCGATCCTAGAATGAATGGCTTAATTTTCAACTTTACCAGTAATCACATAAATCACATTGCATTACATTTCACCAGTTGACTATCACTGCACACGTTTCCATCGATCGTGGTCTGTCAACCGAGCAGTTGTATCGTTTCTTCACGCAAACCTCTAACAATCCTCCGTAAAGTGATCACCTTCACACTGGAAGCAGAAGACCGGCATCATCAGCAATATTGGCTGCTTTCGGACATTTTAATCAATCTTCCAGAACGTACAAAACGATCGCACGCACTCGTCAGACATATGACATCTCTTGATCGATGCTGGTTGTTTATGCATTCTACTTGCCACGACTATTTAAAATTATCAAAACGGGTATCACTGCAGGGAATGCCGCCGCTCTTTTGACACCGAACCTGTTCGATTAACACACACACACTTACACAGTAGTTGCAGAACGTTTAGCAGTTGTAATTTGCGGTGTGATTGTTTTGCGATATCTCGCTGCACTGTAAAGCATCGGAGCACCGCTTTTGGTTCACTCGCGTTCACCCGACAACATGCGCAAACCCGGTGAGGCTTTGTTTACAGCAAACGTTTTCACAAATCGCGCGGCCTAGTGTTTGTACTCCGAAAACCCGACTACGCACTCGGAATCGCGAGATTAATCACGGTAGCTTGCAGTAGCGCCAAATCAGCGCCACGCTAAACTCCGCTAAACTCACGCAAGAAGGTTTCTACTGCTGCACGGCTGCTGCGACAACGACAACGACGACGACGGCGAAGGCAGACAGCAGCATGCAACACACGACGGCTTCGATCCGGTACGAGAAATACAACTAACGCTGTGAACTTTTCCGTTTGCCTCCCATGGTACCGACCGGGTGTCTGCTCTCTCGCTCTCCCGCTATCCCGGGGAAGGAAAAAACGAGAAAGCGCAGGTCGACACCTCCTCCTTATTTTTTCCTGCGCACCACACGTGCAAGAGTGAGAGCAAAGTGGCATTTTTTCGATTGCACCAATACACATTCACACCGAGCCCTTCACACAGCACGGCATTCCGCGAAAAACTTCCACACGCACACCATCGATTCTTTCGCGGCGCATCTAGTTGGCTCGTTTTGCCCTGTGCGCAGAGCGCCGTGCACGAAAGAGAAAGAACACGCTGCTCCGTTTCGCTGAATATAAAAAGTAAACAAACGAGCTGAATAAAAGAAAACAACCCCCTTTTATTGTTCGAGGCGCGAAGAACTACAACCCCGCGGGCGCGACTTTTCTCGTTTTCCCCTTTTGAGTGTGTGTTTGTGTGCTTTTTTTTCTTTTATTTGTGCAAACGCCTTTTCCCCTGCAACCCAAAACGTACACATAGATGTTGGAGGAAAATAGAAAACAGCATCTATTGGAGCACACACACACAAACGCAAACTAAATAAGTAGGGAAAAACAAAAAGAAGCACACGAAACCTTTCGCACGCGCACCAAACAACGCAGCGCACTGTGGCGTCACAACCGCGTCGTCGTTGTCGTCGCCAGTTGAAATCTCGTGCGTTGTGCGATTCGAAATGCTTCTGGCGGCCGATGGATGGGATGAGACCGAACCATTGGAACACACCCGTCCTGCGTGCTAATGTGTAAAACGAGATGAACAGCAAGTGATACGACGACGATGTGAGCAGGGTGTGTTACACTGTCTTTTTGTTGTAGTTGTTGCTGTTATTGCCGTGGTTTTATCCTTTCTTAAATCCACTGCTACATCGATTGTTTTTTTTTGTTGTTCTTCTTTTTGCCATATATATTGCACATCCCGTGGTCAACTGCGTGACGATCGAAACTCCTCGAATCCATCGTGCCACGCACTGAGTCAGTTTGTGAGAGTATGCTTGCGCTCGCTATGTTCACGACTGATTCAGGCGTTGGGTAACGTTCGGTGAGACAGTGGGAAAAAGTTTTCCATTCTCTGTGATGGAAAACGCGAACAGTTTTGATCCTTTTGTGTAGCCGTCGGTAACAACGGCAGTGTTCCAAATTGTCTCTGTATCGACCACTTCCTTCCGATTTGTGTTAAAGCTGTGTAACAGTCTTGCCAGAGGAATAAAGCAGTGTATCGTAGTAGTAAAACATGGAAAAATTGATTTTGCACCTTGTAGTAGTTATACTAATCAGTCGTTGGTTTTCCACTAATAATTGTTTCTCTCTTTTTTCTAACTAACTCGTGTTTTAAGGTTCTTGCTTCTTTTTCCCGCCTCGTAAAGCTGGTTGGATATAATAAATCCAATATCAAGCCTAAGCCAACGTCAAGCCTTAGTTGTAATATCCTCCCTTAACAAACTTCGAGTAGATAATGGTGTTTATTTAAAATAACTACAACTTTTCTCTCTCGTCCACAATACCACCCTGTATGCAGCGTATAAAAATGGAACCCATGTACTGTCATGATCCCTCGTCTTACCAGTGAAGCTGCACCGATACCCACCGAGAAAAAAAAGTCCCACCAAGCGGCTAATCATTTCCTTGTTTTCGAGGAAATGAAAAGAAACAAAAAGATTAATGAAAATATATGTAATATAAAAATTACACCCGACTTACCCCAAGGGGATCCCGTCTTCTGCCCTGCACTGGGCTGGTGCTTCGCTTATGTTTACCGAGATGTTCAGCATCTCGTTTTTTTTGTCTCTCTTCCCCATTTTTATACCACACATACAACCTCTAAGCCTGAGTATTTGTGTATGAGTGTGTATGTGTGTCTCTGTTCGTCCGTTAATTTGTTTTATTTTGCGATGAGATGCGAATTATGTTTTTTTTTTGTAGTCTGCTTTATTCGCAGTGCGAATTCTTTTTTTCTTCTTCATTCAAACTAAGCGCTTCCTTCGGCTTTCTTGCCTTTCCCTCCATTGCACCGCTTGCTTCGTCACGGGAGAACCATTTTCTCACCTTTTATTCGTTTTTCATTATGCGCAAAAAAGAACCTTGCCTCAGTGGTTTGCGCGAAACAACTCGCTTTCATAATTCATTCTGGATGCATTTTGTTACGTTAAATAAGGTGCAGACTATAAGCTTCTACACTTATTCGTATTCAAGCTCCTTTTGCTGAAAGGAGAAGGCATTAAGGGACAAAAATAAATACGCACACACACACACAATTCATCGAAAAAGCATCCAGGAAGGGGAAGAAAAAGAAGGAAAAGCGAGAAAAATTCGCTTCGTTGGTTTTTGTGTCTTTGTTATTAACGTTGAATGTGTTTATGTTAGGTTTTGGTGCGTGGAAGTGGTGTGAGGTGGGGTATTTTTGCTGCGTTTTCAATGTAGACCAATCCCTGACGAAACGATGGTTTTAACGATGGGAGATTATGTACAGAACAACTTTAGATCGTGTTCTAGGTTTGAAACAATCGCACCTCATCCACCGTATTCCTCCGCCATTCTTCGGCTGGAGTGGTGTTTTCTACTGCGCTGCGCTGCGAATTAAATCTCCTTCTATTAAATATACAAAATACCACTTTACCCATCGGGCGTACCCACTCACACAGCGCAACGCAAGCGCTTGTGTGTATAAAAATCTGTTAAATATTATTTCCTATCCAGCCCGATAGCGTGCGTGGGGTATTTTGTTTTGACTATTCAAAACCTCAACCCAAAACCTCGCAGCATACCGACGGGAAAACGAAAAAAGAAGAAAGACATCATTAATTTCTGATTTATTATTATTAAAAGTTTCAGACACCCGTCACAAAACAGCCATCCGCAGTTTGGCGAATGTGGCGTGAGCGGACGGAAGGACTTTGTTTCTATGTGTTTGTCGGTTAGATACTTCCGCACAATGAAGTGGAGTGTTGGTGCCATTGCAAAGAGTCCATATTAATTAATTATCACAAATACAATCTTTGAGCTGTTAATATCTTTGCAAAATATAAATAATGCAATTTCAGGAGAGATAGACAATCATTTTAACTTAAATTACTTAATCAAATTTCTTCTAAAATGAATCTCTTACTCCATCCCTTATTGTTGGAATCAGCGTTACCTTCAACTCATTCGATAAAGCTACATCCCGTTGGCACCATTGTAATCAATAACCTTCGGACGTTTTCCACATTTATTTTATATTTCACTTCCTTTACTTTAAAAGCATCCATAACGAATTGCTTTAATGTTGTTTTTTGTTTGTTGCCTGGATTTAATAAACATTGATGCAAATTAACAGGAACTCATGTTTTCTTATTACAATTCTGTTGCTCGAACGTTACGATCACTTTCTGTTCCAATGCGATAGAAGAAAAAAAACACGTTAAGCTACCCGCTACAAGCTACATTCTCGTACAGTACAACCCTCATACTTGACCGGTCATATGACGACGATGTTAGATAAGGGCAAAAAAAGGTTGATTGTCAGCCTAACGCGCCAAAGTGCATGAGCGATTTGCATAAGATCGACCTTCACCGGTGTAGTGGTCCTCGGACATGGTACGGAACGGAACGGGGTTGCACTTTGAAAATAATCGAAGACCATTGCACGCCAATAATTGTGTGTCGGGACCGGCGGTGTGAACATGGACACGATTCCGCGACACATTAAATGAACAGCCCGACAGCAAAAACGATCGAAACTTTGAACTAAAATAAACCAAAAAAAAAAAAACACACAGGGAAAAGAAACAAGCACATGTACGTGTATGCAGCCCATATCACGATATGGTCGTTGTTCGGCTACGTGTGGCAAAGCGCAAAAGCTTGGCCAGCAAACAACAGCAAGAAACAAATTTTAAATTCTAATTCCTATTCATTTGTAAACTTGTGTTCCGCGCCCCGAAGCGTCCGTTCCCGCGTGTGCGTCCCTTTCGGTCGGCTGTCGGCTGGTGCGGCTGCCAGAAGCCAGACACACTACGGTAGGGCACTACGGATAGAGCGACTTCCACCTGTCCCAACCAGTGCGCGCCTGGGCACGGCACGGCGGCACCATTTGTTACGTGGTACAACATAAACATTTTATTCTAATACGTGTGTAACACCTCGCCCAGGCAGTGGCAGCGAGTGTCGCAAGCCAGGAATACAAACATGATCCGCAAGCCTCTGTCCCTGAAAAACCCATCTCTGCTGCCAGTAGGGCCTTGCGCGCCGGTGGGTCTGTGGCAACGTGAGGAATTTGCCGGTAGGCAAAACTACTTAGCCCAACGGTGGTGGTGGTGGATAAACGAGCGGTGGCAGTGGGGTGAAAGATACGATAAAACGCTTTCCTTTGGGTCGGTCGTGTGGCTGATGCAAAAGTATTTACGCTACTCTTCATCAGCATGTTGCTGTATCGGTGCAGCAAGAGTCAAATGAATATATGAAGTTTACCCCCTGCTTCTAGGCAGAATCGGTACTTACGGTCGATTTGAAACAAGTCGTAGATTGTTTTACCGGAGCCCCGGGAAGTAGGTTGGAATGTGAAGCGGAGGAAATCAATTTGTTATGCCAGCTTGACTAAGGAAATCCTTGCATAGTGAATTTGCACTTAGCATCACTGCGTTTTTTTTGTTTTAATGTTTGAAATTTCAGCAGTTATACAAAGTCTAACTATATGTTTAAACCTATAATTGCATATGCTTTTCAACTATGCATAAACTGCACATTAATTTAAGGGGTTAATCCATACTTGGTAACCAGAATAAAAAGCGAAATTAAATGAAAAAGAATAAAAGGAGAGGAAATAAGTTTCAAATCTTACTTGTAAAAGTTTCTGATGTGTACTACCTTGTTGTATTAAAATTAATATTTTCTTTTATTTTCTTTTGTCTGTAATTATAAAAATAATAATTATATTAATAAAGGCAACATTACAGGGTTGCTCTAGCCTATTCAACACTGTAAACTTCATTTCAAATTCGTAAATTCCCAATTGAACATTGACAAATGATTGTCGAACGTACACAAAACAATAAATGACAGATCATCCGAGCTTCTATTGTTACTGTTAAAATGTATTTTGCGGGGTAGTATTGTTGGCTTACGGTGTTGAGCTGGCGTCCCAGAAAACTCTGTATTAAAATGTATTTTAACAAAAGTATCCAGATATTTAAAAATATCTGCCTGTATCTTTGTAATTAAAAGTCTATATTAAAATTGTTTCAATCGCATGCTAGTTCTTTTTTTTATAATTTAAAAAAAAGCCTTTCTTACAAAAAGGACTTCAACCCATGAAAGGCATGTTGTTATGTCGAACGACGAGACCGATTCAGCACTTAGACTATGAAAACAGAAAAAATATTACACAAATCGACCGAGGTAAAATGGAAACAGTAATAAATGTAACAGTAATATATAATTAAGAGTTAATTTGATGACAATATTGCTTTATAGGCAATAAGCAATGAAACTTCGGAGGCACTCAAATCTAATTTAAAAAATAAACGAAAATTATAAGATCTTCTACTGTGAGATACAGTTGTTGTGGCTAAATTTTGGCTAGAAAAAGTTTTAAATTTTGACATTCGCGTCATGGTTGGACTCTAATGCACCTGATTTTGTCTGTAAGTCTGCCTTTGCCGTGATAAATGTACATCGTATTTGAGCAGATATATGACAAATGTAACTATGCACTAAAAAAACACTACGTAGCTAAATAGTATTTAATGCTCATTTCTAAGGTAAAGCAAAGGTCGGACTTAAAAGATAGATTTCATGAAGAAAACTAGCCATTGGATTCATGATCGGTTTACATCCTACTCCTAGGACGACATAAACTATGCAGAAATAATTAAATGCTACTATACCGTAAGATCACCAATGACGACTGAAGCTAATGCCTAACCCAACCGTAAAACAATCCGTCTCGAATAATATTAATTGGATGGCTTTTCGGACGGTAGCGTGTAATGCTTTGTCTACAACCATCCTGTAAATTGTCCCACTGTGTGCCGGTACGTGTCTTTTGACTGATTCTTAATGCGTGTTTAGTCGTCAAGGTAGTGAAGGTTGTCCTTTCTCCCAGCTCGATGTTTTATTCTAACACAAACTATTTGGATCTAGTCGTTGGAAGTTTTCATACAAAAAAAGGAGGAAACCCCGGCACGCTACTAATACCCACACATACACACATCCAAAAACACTCCATTAAACCGTTGCGAGCGGTGGGGAGACCAAGAGGCTCGTCCAGTTAGTTGTTAGTTGGTTGTCATTTCGGACCATTTTACAACGGACAAAACGATATCCCCCTCAAGCGTTTCGCCATTTCCATTGGCAGCAGCATTGGCCTCCCCGTGTACGTGTGCGGCGCGTATGTGTCTCGGTGTCGGTGGATAGTTCAACCATAAGGTCGCCGGTCGCTTGTCATAGTACCGAAAAGTTCACCGATCCGCCCAGCCAACTAGCACTACTTTTTGACTACACACAAACTATCACTTAAAACGAACGCGTGGATGGTCTTGGCGTGGACAAATGGATCCAGGGCACGCTGACCAGACAAGTTGGGGTGGAGTTGGTGAGGAGAGCGATTGAGCATGGGAGGTAGGTGTAATTTTGCACACCAAACTTCTCCTTCCCCTCGTCCCCACCTCCGACAAGGCCGCGACGGTTGCGCCCAGGCACGGAAATCCTTAATTTCATGCTTTTGTGACCAAAGAAATACCCATCGTAACATGGCGCACCAGAGTCAAAGTGTCACTTTGGATAGATCTTTAGGTGCTTGCGGGAACGAGGGACTCCCGTTACCCTTTCGGATTCGGGACACACTGTGCAGCAGTGTAGCAAAAGTATGGCCCAGCGAGAGAACCACGAGAACGGCACACGAAACGGAACCATCAGAGCAGCAGCAGCAGCAGCAGCGGAGGCAGTCAAATCGGCATAAAATGCTAAAAGCATTAAGTTGTATCATCATCATCAGCATTAAAGAGCGCGTCGCTTCGGTGTGTGTGTGTGCGTTTGTTTGAGAGTGTTGCTGTTTGTTGGCGGTGGCTTGTGAAAATGTCGGACCATGTCAAGCCAGGGCAAAAGCGGGCCCTACACCGCCCTCACCGAATCCGGATCGTCGGTTGGTTGGTCGGTCGGTCGTTTGTCGCCGGTCGGTGGCTGACTCACTGTAAAGGGGGATTTCGGAGTTTAATTCGATGTCGGGAACGTGAGACAAAGGTTGAGTCCCGTCCATACGCCGCGCGCCCTTACCATACTGAAACAAGTCGGCAAACAAAACGTTCGGATTGTTTCGGAGGAGGCCGAAGCTCCTGGACGTGTGTACTCATTAACCGTGTGGCATGCAAGACGGGCGCTGGTAGACAAGCCAGCACAAAGAGCACAAAGGCAAAGGGCGGTGTGGATGCTCAGTTCGGCAGCATCATACGAGCATGAAATTCGTTTAGTTTTGTTGAATTAAAAACAAGCCCCAATGTCTACTATCAATTTACTTTTTAACGATTATTTTATTCGTCTTTATTATCGTCGTTACGGCCACACATACTGAGAGGCATTAAAACACTTGTGCATGGTTTCACGTGTATTTCGGGCGCATAGCGAATGGAATGAAAATTATATCCAGAGTTTTTCTTAGTGATGTTCTGGGCAAACGTGGAAAAGGCATGAGGAGGACATAAGGAGAGAAGTAAAATTAATTCAAAATATCATCTATAGAAAGGAGTCAAAGCTTTGAAAAACTGCATGCGCTGTATCTTGTAATTTTTTTCCCGAAATTTTCGATTTTAAAATTTATTGAAGTAGATAAAAAACATCCAAAGCATAAAACTACAATTTTATAAAATAAAAATAATGTTAAAACGTTTTCAATTAGTAGCTTTCATTCATTACTGCAGCTCACTACTCATTAATTAATTTTGTACTTCATCCAAGTTTTACTATATTTGGTTATGTGTTTGCTCACCATGTATTTGCTCAAAAGGCAGCAACATGATTATTTATCAAGCTTTTGGGTTTTAACATGACAAAATCTTAGGTCAATTTTAGATTTATTTTCATCACTTTATTAGTGTTTCCTTAATCAAGCCTAGTACATAACAACTTTTTGAAACAGATACAAGAATTCGTAACTAATGACAAAACATCGCTATACATATTCTACAAAGGGATAGTATAATAAAAAAAGTGTTAGCTCTGTATCTAGAAACACGAAAAGAGTTACATAGAAACTCCCCGCAACTCGCTCTGCTGCTAACCGTTCAATGAAAAAACCCCAAAAACCATTTCATTAATCTCGAACCTCGCGCCCGCGCCTTGTCGGCCACTTTGTGTGTGTTTTTTATATTCTTCTATCCATCCATACCGCATTTGATGAGGGCATTTTCTTCTAGCTGTGTGTGTGTGCGCGCATTGTTTTTTACTCTTCTGTCGTCTATTTAACGTGCGTACATACGCGGCCTGTTTCTTCCCAAGGGCGGCATCCTTTTTGCTGCTGGCTACCGCTATGCGCTACCAGTTCCCTTCGCTTTCCCTTCTGCCGGATCCTTCTAATCGCTCGTCATGCTATGCTTTCCAAGTAGTCGTAACAGGAATGGGTCATGTTATTTGAAACTCTCTTTCTTTCTCTCTCTCTCTCTTAATATTGTTCGACCGCACATCGGTACGGGCGGGATCCCCTAACGCATTGGCATCCCGGGGGCACTCGCACGGCCTATGCCCGAACACCCGTGGGTTGATGAGATTTTTATTTTATTACAAAAGGGTTTAATTCTGAAATAATACCATCAATTCACTTGCTAATTTAAAGCGTCATTGCTTTCGGCACCGGGCATCGGGCCCCAAAGATTTGATGGGCGAATTTGCGCTAAAAGTTATAGCGGGCGGAATCGTCGTTTCAAGTGGGTTTTTTGTTTAATTTTTGATACGATCGTTTGTGATGCGTGTGCCACGGCTTCATCCATTTTTATATTTGTTCCAGCAGCATTGTTTAAAGGGTGTCATTTAGAAGACACTTTCCCGGCACACCAATGTGGTTTGATGGGTGCTAACCTTTCCGTCTGTCCCGCTCGCTCTGTCTCTGTTTTACACGCAATGCGCACTTTCTTTTATGAGGGCCGCCCGTTTTATCTGGCACGAAAGCCGCCGTATTGCTTTAATTAATTGATCGACTAGGGGCAACTCATAAAGCTGCACCATACACACACACACGCCCTATCGCCTCAGGCGATGGAAGTAGCCGCCATCTTTTTTATCAATTTACCCGCATTTGATGCCTACCCGGTCATTCGATGTTGTAGACTGTTCGATTCTATCTATGCTCAACCCGTATCTGATCAAGCTATAATCCCTATCGCGAAGACAGCACGAGCAGAAACCCATGTTACGACGCTAGTATGGGCGGATGAAACAAACACACACGCTCGCATTTGAAGGCCAATGTAAAGAAGAGTCTGGTTCTTGACGCACAAAGTGTACATTTTCAGTTCATTAGCGTTCTCAGTCGGGCTCGTCGAGATGATGACGAAGAGTGACAAATTGATCTAGGTATATCTAATGGGATTAGCAGCGCGGGAGAAGAAGCCGTGAGTGGAATATGGAGAAAAACATGGCTGGGCTCGGGCTTATTTCCGTTCGCTTCGTTTATTGTCACGAGACGATTAATTTGTTGTATAATTTCCTTCTTTTCAATCGCCGGTCCATTATCACTGGACCAGCCCCGGCAGCCAACGCTGTTTTTCGTTCGTTGGTGGAAGAAAAAACGAGTTTTTCGTAGGATTTTTTGGGTGTGAGAAAAAAACGGAGATGAACATGAGCAAATTGATTTTTTTTAATTTAATGAATAGCTGCTACTCTACCTGGAGTGTCCGAGTACGGGCGAGAGGATTAGTGTGTCGAGTTTAATTTAATAAGCTTGTAAAATAAATGACAACTCGCCGAACAAGAATATGATGCGATTTAGTTAATATGATACTTATACTGAGTGTAATTTAGTTGTGAGACAGATTCTGGTGAGACTATCCCAGGCAGTGAAGGTGGACAGTGTTTGAGTTTTTGGTGCAATGAAACACAAAAAATAACACAAAAAGTAGGTGTTGTTTTATCGATTCATTTTTCACGAGCGTCATTTAATCCTGATTCATTAGTCTATAGCAATATTGAAAATTCGGTACTTTCCTTACGCTTGGTGGATTAAATTGTATGAAAAATTACATTTTCCAATATCAGCCCATATTGATTGGTGGTGTTACCACACGAAAGAAATATGTGCAGAAAAATTACATTGTTAAATTTATAAGCAAAAAATGTTGTTCTGTTATATAGTCGGATTATTCATAGTGTACACGTAAGAAGTAAATCAATGACAATTAGCAATTTTTTAAATGTATTTCTACCAAAATTATAGTAAACAAAAATATTACAAAAGTATACAAATGAAACCAGATTAAAATTCTTAAATGCAGCGTACTATCTCAGATCTCGCTCCACTTATTTTTAACTTTGTTGCTTTATATCCATTAATTTTAAAAAAGTTGACTTTCTCGCATTAAACGTTTCCGTTTCCGTTAGATTGAAGCCAACGGCAAGCCTCACATTCAATAATGCGCTATCGGTAAAGCAAAGCGATCTCATTTATCATTCCCACCAACTCGTACCAGCCTGCAGCGATAAGATACCCTCGATGAGCGACCTCCGCCGATGCAAATTGAATCTATGCGCATCTCTTATCAGCCTCCTCTAGAGTGGACATTGAAGGTGGATCTAGTCATTAGCAGAGTTACGTTTAAATAGGGGTAAATCACAACGTTTTCAGATAGTCTAACTGCTTGAAATATGCATCCAAGAGAAGGCAGGGTAGTATTTGTTAGTGCATTCTGCTGATGAGTTAAATTATCTCAAAGCCACAAGCAGTAAAGTGGAGTGTGAAACTATTACGAGAAATTGAGTCATTGGCTCTGTTGGTTGGGGTTTTTAAATATCCAAATCTTATTCAACGACGTTCATGGTGGCTGCTTCCGTATCGGCACTTAGTGCCACTATGTATGAAAACCCCCATACCCAACACAAGACAGCCATGCATTAAATGTTAATGAAATCTTTTAAGAAGTTTATGATAGTTTTCTAATTTTTCTTCGCTGAGAAATCGACTCTTCACCTCGTTCGATGCCATTTGTTGGCTGCCCCAGGACCATTGTCGTTGTGGTGGTCAGCAGGCGCCATCCACCGCCCAAGTATCGCTGAATGATTTTCTGCTTTCGTGAGCAAAGCGTGCTGTTAACTAAATGGTATAATGTCTGGCCGATTTTTTTCTTCTAATTGCTCTAATCGAAACAAAACTATGCAAAAGAGCAACAACGGGAGCAATTATTGGACTGAATGTTTTAGAAGAAGAGATTTTTTTGTTGTGTTGAAAAACACAGAAGAAAACACACACAAAAAAAACAAAAACTATAGGCAAAAAGGCGAAATTGAGCTACTGGTAAGGTGAATAGATAAGCTACGTGGATGGAAAAAGCATGAGCTTTGATAAACACTCAACCAAACTCGTGGCGCACAACGCCCAACTCATTAGTGTTACCGAAACCCGTAAGTACAACTGATTAATTTGCCTTAATTTTGAAACGGGTTTGGTTTAGCTTTCCCTTCAAATTAATCTGCAAATGATCAGAGCACAACGGTTAATGAATTGTAATTTTTCTTCATAAAATGCAATATTTGGGGGAAGGCAGAGAGATTAAGGGAGAGAAAAAATGAAAATCCTTGATGGCTTTTCTTACTTTTTTGATGTTGTCACTAGAGTGGAAAGAAGCCCAGTGCCCTTTGTGGCCATAAATATCGATTTGCTAGTTGACGCATTTTCCGGTTCCATAATTAACGCGGTGCTATAATGTGGCGACGGTTGAGTGGATTCCTTAAACGGAGGGATCAGCAGGAGGCGAAGAAGAAGAAAGTAATAAAAAAGGTTAGTGGAATGTAACATAACCGAAGATGTCCTAGCGCTCGTGAACCACGTTGAACCAAGTAGTAGTAGCAATGGGTCCTTGCCCTTTCGGTTAGAGAATTTGGTTGTAAGGGTGTGTGTGTGTGTGTGTGAGTGTTTTAATTAATGCTAAGCGCACGCTCGCTCCCTTTCTCAAGAGGCACTGCAAGTGGCTACCAGTGCGTAATGCCGATTCGCGCTCTTTGTGTCTATCACCCCTCCACACCAACGAAGAAAGGACGCGAAATTAATGTATTCTGTTTGGTTTTGTTTTGCCTTTTTTCCTTCCCTTTCGACTGCTTTTATCTAATTCCCTTGTACAAATACAGTGTCGCGCTAATCCCTCGGCCGTTAAATCAGGTCATTCTGGGGCGGTCGGTCGGTACCGCAGTCACTTGCTCCGCGATTCTATTTGCGTGTGCGCTAATCGAACGAATAATCAACCGGTGTGGTGGAGCGGAGGGATAGCATCGACAGCAGCGACGAGGAGGAAGAAGATGTCGAAACGGCAACTGTGGTAAGCAATGGCAAGTACTACAACGGTGTGTAATGGAGCGAAAATGACCCGAGGATGAAGGAGGAGGAGGCTGGCCCAGGTTGGTGTTCGTTTGGTTGAGTTGTTCCTGATTTTTTACGAGCGAAACCGCATAATTTGCGGAAGAAAATCATCCACCGACTAAACGAGCTTAATTACGGGGCTGCAATTGGGACGAAAATTAGAATAATGAATTGTGTTAATGGAAAGATTTGTTTGATGGAAATGAAAACATCGTAATATAAAGTTGAATTGCAAAGTGGTGAGATTTTTTGCAACATAGAAAATCTATATTTTCATCCATAAAAAGTTAACATTTTTAAAAACAATATTTTTACACAATGCTTTGCAATTGCATCACAACAATTGCTCCATTGACAATCATGACTGTTGCACTGGTTTAATTTTCATTTTGAACCTCTTTTAAGCATTAACTTTCCACCATTGCTACTCGCGCCCAATCTCTTAACAAAACAATACCTTCAGCTGCACCGCATTTCGTGGATGCCATCTTGGAAAAGTTCGCTTCACGTACAACCCACCGACAAGTGACAATCGTTCGCTTCTTCCCTTTTTACCGCCCACTGTCCTTGGAGGGTCCAATGTTCAACTAAAGCAAACCCACCGCGCGCCATGGAAATCAACCACATTTTTTGTATCCTCCAACCAGCTCGTCGGCCACCGGGTGTTGTCGTTGTTTGTGGGATTCGTGTAAAATAACGTAAAAGCTTACGTGTCCAAGAAGCCGATTGCATATAAAAACGGGTCGAAAAGAGATAGGACTAACAAGCACAGAAATAGTGAAAAATATAAAAGAAGGGTAATAAATACAAAAAAAAAAACTAGACAAAATACAAAAACACAGCAAAGAAGCTAGTTAAACCCGCCATGGCGCAGTACGTGTTTTCTTCTTCTTTCTCCTCTCTACACTCTGCTGCTCTACAAAACACACAAGCCCGGGTCTTGCCCTGAACTCCATTAATATGAACATTTGTAGTGTACAAATACAGATGTACTTAACTTCTGTTCCCGGGGCCTACTGTCCCGCGGTCTACCACCACCATCACCACGACCGGCCAACCGAACGGTCAGTTTTCCTTACACGAAACCATCCCTTCCGGTGTCAGGAATCCGGGTGGAATAGAGGGGGAAAATGAAACGGCCAAAGCTCGTTATTTACAAACGCGACCCCGCTGGGTTGGGTTCACCGTGTTCGTTTCGCTCGCGCTTCCTGCGGTCGATGTTGCACGATGTAAGAGGCGCTGGCAAAGGACACATGCACCGGCAGGGCAAGGAAAATCATTTCCCCTTACGATTTTTTTCCCTTACGTACAAGAACAATTCACTACTACATCGAAAAAACGGTTACGGTCAGGGTCGGTTTGCTGAGTGAAAAAAAAAGCTTTCCCGCTTTCTTTACACCAAACGGTCAGCTTTAGTTTGGTTGTAAGGAGCGGGAGGCTTTCTTTTCGCTGATTTCTCTCTATCTCTCTCTTGCGCGTATTTTCCCCTTCGTTATTTTTTGTGGTGAATTAAAAAAAAAGAATAAACAACGTCAGTCTCGCTGTGGTGAAAAACAATGTGCCATCTTATTCGTGCAACGCTCTGGTGCGCGTGTGTGCGTGCCATCGCCACCCTGTGACTGAGACGGCTGCAGTAGAAAGAGAGCAAACGAGACACGCCTTTTGGGGGGATGTCGTTTTTGTTTTATTTTCTTATTCCCCCGCTGGCTCGATGTACACAATTTTCAACGCGAAAAAGGCGCGCGCGAGCTTTTCGAAGATGATGAATGATGCTGTTTCGCTGCTCCACACACACACACACACAAACACACGCTAAGCAAAAGCAAAGATGCGCGAGAAAGGAACGAGTCTTTATACTGCTTTCTCGTTTCCACGTGCCGTCGAAGGTAGTGAAGAGAAATTATCTTTTTTTCTTGTTCGTTGGAATATTACACCCTCGAAAGTTCGTTCTGCGCTTTGTGGCGGATAAAACACTTCTAGCTTCTTTTTTCCGCTGATCTTGGCAGCAGGAGAGCTTCCTATGGTGTGGTGTATATTAGCACGGTGTGGTTGTAAAAGTAGTCCTCTCCCCTTCATTTCTCATCTACGTGGCTTCTTCCCACGGCACGGCCGGGGAGCTCTTAGGAGGAGGCCCGCTTCGTATTGGCTCGTTCACTTTGCTTGATGATTTTCATCGCTGTCCTACGCTTGTTTTACAACGATTTATAATAACACGCCGTGCTGAGGGGCACGGAAGTTGGAGGCGTTTGAGCTTTTTTTGCTGCTGCTGCTGCTGCTGCTGCTGCTGCTACTGTCCGTAACCATCATTTTGGTTTATCAGTTCAATAATGGTAAGGGGAAACAAGCACAAAGCACACGCCAACCCACCAGTCGAACCACATTAGCGCAAGAGCTTCAGCGCCTGCCTTCTTTCTCAAAAAAAGGCAAACCGATTTCCTTAACTGGACTGGCTTGTTCGGACATGAAATTGAGAAGCTTGAAACAAATAATATAACAAAAATCGTTTTTTTTTCTCTCCGCTTCACCCTCGCAAGTGCTGGTGTCTCTGTTGCGTGAACGCGGTTGATCCTTTTTTATTCGGCCCCAGCCCGGCGGGTGGAACGGGGCACTATGATCGTTTACGATGTTGTGGTCGAGGTGAAACAACTGCTAAAGCCATTTGTTGTAGCACTCTGATACGATAGAGGATTTTAGGCAAGACTAACATCATGAAAGAGATAAAAAGAGCTGTAGCGAATGACAAGGACGGAAACCACGCGAACGAAAACAAGGGCAAACGTGGAACGAATAAAGTGGAACGAACACCACTTGCTCTGGAAGGATGAGTTTTCTTAATCAAAATTTGTAATCAGCGAAAATGGCTTCCCTTCCAAAAACGTCCTGCATCGTTTCTTTCCTTTTTGCTTTGCCCCCACCGCGTGCCTTGGTCCCGCTCTTCTCGAGCGCTCTTCTTGCTCGCTGTCCAATAACATTGATGCTACTACATCTTCGCCTTTAGTGAGAGCTTTATGTATCCGAAGAACCCCTGTGGAAGCGATAAAAACCGAACAAAACAGGAACATAATATCTTTTTAGTTCGTACAACGCTTCCCTCCGCTGCGTCCGGGCCGCCGTTTCCGCCCAAGCACAGCAGGCACGGAGCACCCAGCGAGTGTGCGAGAGCTGCACATCAACCTTGTCCCCAACGGCGGTGACGACGATGGCGACGATGGCGACGACGACGACCGCATCGTACCGCAAAAGCGATTGTTTGCGATCGGGAAAGCCACTAAGCTTCTTGTGGGTTTTTTGTGAGAAGGTGCCGTACGGAGAGGCGGACGGCAGGTGAATCGCTCGCGGAGAGTTTCGCGGTTGTACATATGTAAAGTTTGCTTTAACTGGCGTATCGAAAGCCACGTGATGGAGCGAGAAGGAGCATGGCGCGAAATGGGAGGGAAAGAAACGAGATAGAACTCCTTGGTAACACATAATGCCCTACACAAGTAACTTGTCTGCAAGACACGGGCTGAGAGAGTGAGAGAGAAAGAGGAAAAGTAGGCGCAGAAGGAGGGATGTGTTTCAGGATAAGCGTACACGAGCTCAGGGTGTGTATTAGTGGAGGGATGGATGGAGAAGTGGCATAATAAAAAAGGTTAAATACGCTTGCTATCAAGAAAAGAGAATTGTTTAAAAATAAGACAACACAGGTGGGGTATAGCGGGTAGAATCGAGTGATGCGGAGAAAAAAGAACACAAGATACAAAATACAATAACATTAACGGTGATAAAACTAACCTAAAAAGGTACATTACAGAGCAAGTGAACTTTTCAGTAGTGTGAGCGAAAACAACATAAAAAAACACATGCAAAGAAACATGTACACTCACACCAACGAAATCATTGGATGGGCAAGGCAAAAGGACACGAATTCTATTTGGCCTTTCGGTACATTGTATCACTTTCTTGGCCACTACCCGTTTCACAGTAGTTCGTATTGAGACGGTGGTTTTGTTGGGTGCAAAAGTCAGCACACAGAGAAGCATATACTGTAAACAAACAGAGCAAGATACTTTGTAAGGTTTGCAGCAAATTCACCCATGTGGCATGCAGAGTCGTGGAGGTGAAGTGTACTAGCGAACGCGGTTCTACGCTCGCAATTGACACTTTGCTGTCGTACTAGGAGCAGGATTGGTTGGTAGAAGTTTTATATTCACCTCGGTCTGTCACTGCTCTGCTGGTGATTTGTTTCTTTGTCAATCCTCTCGGGAACAATGTCACATGTCAGTCGCTTCCAGGGGGTCATTGTTCGCGTTACTATTCGCATGTTTATTTGATCCATTTGGTGAAATGGAAAGCATGGTGGTGACTGTGGCAAGCAATGCTTTTTGTTCAGTATGTTGTAGTAAATTGAAAATCTCACTTTAGGTTGAATATTTTCAGAAATTCTATAACATGTAAAAAAACACATTGATTATAATCTTTACAGATGAAAAAATGCACCTTTTATGTGTTTATAAATATCTGCATTAAATTATTATTGGCATAAAGTTCAATTATATTTATCATTTCTGTTAGCTAACTCCACTTATTTCATAGTAGGTCTACAGAGAGACTTGCTTTGCATAGAGTTGCCGTATAAGTATAAGTAAAATAAAGATTGACTAACTGGCTGCATGTACATTTAATGTCAAGAATGCTTGACTAGATCTTTTTATGATTAGTAAAAGAGAAATATAATTAGTAATGAGTAAATATTTGTGTAATACGATTTTATTATATGTTTCTTATATCATTGTCCTACATATCTTTAAGTTCATTGGTTAAATTGTGTAATAGAGATCTTCAGTCACTTCAACTTTAACATCAAATACTGATTTTTTTTGTTATTGAACATTTATATTAGACGCAATACATACGCAATACAAATACTTGATAGATTTTATGTATATCATTTTTTCATTTAAATAATTTTAGAAAATATTTTATCATTTTAAAAGCTATAGTGGACTTATTCATCAGTGCTTTATTTTTTATAAAAAAAGTTTCTCAAAATATTAACATTTTAAACGCGATTAGCTTTTTTTATTAGTCTTTTAACTATTTAGTGCAGCTGTCACGATAAATATGTGATTAATGCTTTGTATATAAACATAATTAATTTTGGAACAAGCTTAATGTTTTTTTTATTATTTAGAAAGAAGATGGTGAAGACCTGATTTATGAAAATAAAATCACAGTTTGTAATAATAGATGCACGAGATACACAGAAGATGATTCAATCAATAAGAAAAAATAACTGTTTCTGAAATGTTTTATATCATTCATATACCTTTCAACAAATAGACAATTTCGTAACATTCTTTTCTTAACATTCCTATCAAATGTCCACACCGTTGTTCATTCACTGGATTAATGATGCTGCTTAGTAATTAACATTCACCTTCGACCGCAAACCGAGAACATCCATTAACTATGCAGTTTCAGCATTTGTGGATGCAATCAAGAAGCTGCTCGAACAAACCGGAAACGAATAGTTTCTCCATGACGAAGAAGAACAACCCTTGTACGGTGCGTCATTTAACCCTCTTAAGGTCTACCGCTAGGACACACTACGAACGGTCCAAAAATTACCGGTGTGATGTAATCCATCAAATTGTACTACACGTTACGGACTAGTCCACAAGTCCATTCCGATGTTCTCTCACTCGCTCTCACTTACACTGCTCCCAGTGTGTAGGACCCTCGGCACAGATGGAATAAATTTATAACACCAAAATTTGTCATGTTGCGTTATGTCCTCGTCGTCGTCGGTGCACTGCTGTTCGTGGTGGGGTGCCCCCTCTTCCCGAAAAGAAGGTTTCGGTACAAGGTCGGCTTGGAAAGCTACACACACTGGAGAAACTTTCCTTGTCCACAAGATGTGGGATGACGCTGGGCACTCCCGCTGCTGCCAACAACTATGGAGCACTGTAAGGGCTAAGGACAACTATCAGTAAATATCTGTCACCGGTGTCACCCGGTTTCAGCAGCAACCGGCGGCGTTGCAGAGCAACGGGAGCTAAGCTTACGCCACGCGTGTACGGTTTTTTGGACACCCATTTGGTGGACACATTTAAATTGGTCCAAAAACACGAAAATGTACTGAGCGGATGGGGACGGTTTGTTTTACGGGGAAGGGATGGCTCAGATTTTCTGTCCAAGAGAACCATGAAGACAAAAACCACGACAAAATCCCATAAATCCCAGTGATGCATAGCGTCCTTCCGAGCGAGCCTTGGCCTTCCACTATGCAAAAGAACTAACGGAGGGTTTGGAGTGTGAATGAATGCCCCGCAAATGGTACCACACATCTGCTATTATCTCGTTCCGGAAGCTTCGGTTTTGGGTTGTAAAGTCGACGGTAGAGAGAAAAACTAATTTTTTGAGGCGATAGTATTTAGTGGAACATGTTACAAGAAAACTTAGAAATTTGACATCCAGCTTGGGTGAGCCAGTGTGTGAGGTTCAGTCAGCGAAGGGAGTATCCGCACTCGGTTTCCAAATTTTCCTACCAACGTGCATGTGATGAAAATATCTTCCAGACGCTTTTAGCATACGAGTCTCTCTCTCTTTCTCTCTCTCGGTGGCTAAATCATGTGGGGATTTTGTGCAATAGCAGATCCCAGGGAATGGGTAAGAACGATGGTTGTGGCCAATGCTTACAAAGATCTATTTTGTGTGGCTTGCTCAGCTGTGGGTATGGAGCCGGTGGCTGGTGGTGAATGCGATAGGAGTAGTGTTCCAGCCGTGCAAATTAGTATCAGCCGTAGGAGTAGTTGTTTACCAGCAACCGTAAAATTGGAACATCTTGGTACAAATTGTACGTGCCGGTTGTGGACTGTGTTGACAGCGAAGGGCCCATGGAGCATCAGCTAACAAGCCCCGGGATGTTGGGAGTTCTAAATGTGGTGCTACAAAATCTCTTTGAATCGCATAAAAAACAATTAATCTCTAGATTTATTATTTGCAAGCAATGTTTTCTTCAATTGTTTTTATTATATGAATAAATTGTTTTCTTATAAATTGAAAGTCATCAAGTAACATTCATTTCATTCAATTTTAAACAAATATGCCACATCAAACATTCAATGTTTGAACTCTAATGTTTCAATTGTATGATAATAAAATAATCAAATTTTAATTCCACCATAAGTTTGTCGAATTGAACTTCTGATAACCTTGCAGTCTATCAATGGGTACATTGGCTGAGCCCCATGAAATAGTAGTACGAAAATCGTCACGAGAAGCAAGTTCTTTAAGAAGAGGCCTTGTAAGATCATGTATTATATCAGAATACGTTAGTTTAAGATTGAAATTCGTAAAGCCACTTGAATTGAATGCAGTAAATGTGTAGAATTTACTACATTTATAAGAAACATATTACTGTTTATGAGCGTTTTTAATTACACGTAACGCAAGGTATGTAATGTGACAAAATATAGAAGCAAATGTAGCCAGATAGCTTAAACCAACGTAAAAATAATTTTCGATATCGATATAAAAGAAGAATGAAACACTTCTTGTCGACACTCATCTACATCTCGGACTGTTTACTTGCTGCCTTGTCTTATAGTGTAAATTACCAATTTTGCTAACCCTCCCCACTTACGTACGGTGCAAGGTGAGCGATAAACGCTTTACCAGTTCATGGAACATGTTATTTTAGGCGCCCCAAAACACCACTCGCCGGCACGGGGTATGATGAGGTTTGCGGAATAGAGACATGCTAAAACATACTCCCAAGGACAAGCTTTCCTTAGATTTGATCTCCCCTTTCTGGCATCCCTCTTCCCTCTCAAACAGTAGCTGTTGAAAGCGTGTAAAATAGTTTATGTCGAGAGGTTTGCTGCTCGATACTGCTCGGGCTGAGCCCTCTAATGCCCCAATACAAATTGGAACAAAGGAACTAATGTACGTGTACATCCGAGCGAAGTAGTAGTACGGTAAGTTTTGTGCTAGCACTAGCGACATCGTTTAGGAATCTGGAGCACGGAATCGAGGTGAAACAATTGCTCGAGATGCTGTATGGTGTTTTGCCACCCAATTCCGGTCTGCTGGGCCGGTGTTTTACCGGAGTACCGGGGTGGAAGCTTTGCTGTACGTGAGTGTTAAGCATGTGCTTCAGGTTTGTGCCGTGTCTACTTGTAGGGTCCGCTTATCCTTTCCGAAGGATCTGCAAGAAGAGGAGCTTGCGATGGGGGCCGGTGGGTTGATAGCCGACCGTAGATTTCTACACCTCCTAACTCGGAAGAGCGGAAGAAGCCAACGAATTGGTTTATAATGAAGTCTTTAAGATTATGCCTTGTTTCACACAATCATTTTCCAGTTGGAGCGCGCGTGTGTGTGTTTGGTTATCTTTGCCGGCAGCGTGATGATGGCTCGATGGCTGCTGGGGGAGTTGGTGAGCTTTGCAAACATGCATAGATATAGCATTACGACTGTTGACTCGACATCTGAAGATGATTTACCACGCAAATGGACACACAGCCACACACGCATCTCATTGTTAGCCCCATTGAGGTGAAAAGTGTGTTTCACTTTCAATCAGCCACTTCTCAACCGAAACCGAGCGAAGGCGTGGAAAACTGCCGTAGCACAAATTGGTAGCAGCGATAGCGTTCCGGTTGCTATGGTTTTCCCACTGACTTACGCCCCGGCACCATTTGTCGGAGCCGTACACGCATTCACACATCAGCAGCAGCAGAGTTGTGCCTGCTCGTCTCGTGCGCTGCTTTTTCGCCACATTTCCCGCAAGTGTCCCCCCGAGGGGAGTTTTATCTTACAAATGGTTGCAATGCAGCAGGTGGTGGTGGTGGTGGGGCGAAACATTAAAAAAGAAGCTTACCACTCACCGTGAAGACGACTGTCGGGAGCGTTTTTCCTTCCGTTTTTCCGTCCATCATGTCATGTTGTTTGGAATGATTTTCATTTATTAATTAATTAAAATTGATGCCACTTCCCTCGAGCCTCGGTCTGCCTGCTTATCACCCTTCTTTCCGATGTGTGTTCTAAAGCGGCAGTGGTTGGGAGAAGAGTGCACTGTTCGTCTCTTTCACGGTAGTGTTTATCTTTTCGCTTTTTTATTCCTCTCTGCCAAGCCCTGGCATGCCAACATTGTATTTCTCAACACAAATTCAACATTTTAAACTCTTTCGTATCAAAACCCGGGCACGAATCTTTACAGGACAGGCCATATTTCAAAGCAAACCGTGTGTTGTTGGCAAAACACAGCTAGCTGAAGGTTCGAGCTCAGTATTCATTCAAATGTCTTCCGTTTGGAAGCTATCGCTGTGATTTCATCTTCATTTTCATACCGCTTCCACACAGTACGACAGTATTCTTCGCTCGTGTCATCTTCGCCGATGGCGGTGTTGGGAGTTGGGGTGGAAATGGTTTTAGCCTCACGATGTATGTTCCATAACATAACTGTATGTTAATGCAGTCCAATTGTTTAGTGTACAATTTTTATTCAAATTATAAAAGGTTTGTGTCTTTCTCTCTATAAGTGCGCCAATCTCTAACGCGTTCACCAAATGTGTGAAGGCGGGCGTTGCTCCGGGTAGCCGGAAAACCGACGATGACAGCTGGAGCACGATTGTGAGGTGGATGAGGGTGGTAAAGTTTTTCTCGCACTCGGAAGTGCGCTATATGACGGCCGTCTGTCGCCTTTGTGGTGCTCCAGCTATGACGGCTCTATCGACCCTGGTGCCAGAAGTTCACTCCCTGTGTGCAAGCAGCATTCCCCCGGTGTCCGGGTGCTGGGTATACGGTATTCTGCAGTACACAGATACCTTGCGGTTTTGACTACTGGCAAGCTGGCAAGGGTGGTGTGGTGTGGTCAAATGCCGTCGCTACTGTATTATTTGTTGCTTATTTTGATATTTTATTTTCCCGCCCTGCCTCCAGCGGTTGCGCTCCTCCGGTATGTGTTTCCGACTAGATTTGGTCGTTTCTTTTGCATTTGTATTTTTTGTATCATTTGCCGTGCTGCGGTTGCTTCTTCGGTTATCATAATTTTCACATTTCTAAGAGACTCCCTAAACCATGATGTGGTGTCTGATGGAAGGTTTTTTCGTTGTTGTTGCTGTTGGGTTTGTTCGTTCGAATCCCTACCTTAGGCGTGGGCCTTAAGGGAGAAGAGTTTTAATTAATTTTATTGTGATGAAGTTGTCTCGTGCTGGCTGGCACGAGGGAGTGTAGTAACCGTGCAGAAAAGGTTGCCTTAAATATAATAATTATCATTGTCTCGTGCCAAAAAAGGAACGAGAAAGAGCCGGGTTGGATGGAGCCAGTAGGATCGCATTTTCAAACACCTCCAGGAATCAGCATTACGATACGCATTCTCTCTGTAACGTATTCTATGATGGCACTGGAGCTGGAGAAAGAAAGAATGCGATAGAATTATTGTAATTGGTAGCACCGTTAGAGTGTTTGAATGTTTATGCTATTCTTTTGATACAGTTCTAATTATGAAGGTAATTGTAAAAAATAAAACTGATTATGAGCTAAATTCATTTATTTTGCGAATGATGAATTACTAAGAGCTGCTCGTACATTTCTGGCAATTAATGAAATCATTAATTTTTAACTACAATAACAAATTCAAGACTTAAAAACCACATTGCAGATAGAGATAGAGATAGATAGAGAGTATTTGGTAACGTAACGTTAAGTTATTCTCATACTAGAGGTTATGAGAAATTTATCATATTACATTTCTTATAATTGACTGTTTGAATTGCCAGAATCTTATTCGAAGTACTGTTTCATTTATAAAAATCATCCCACAAAAGAAATGGAACATTTGGGGATAATGACGCATGGGCCGGTCTGGTAATGCAGTCGTCAACTCGTGTGACTTAACAACATGCCTGTCATGGGTTTAAGTCCCGAATAGACCGTGCCCACATATGTAGGACTTAAATATCCTACTATGGTAACAATAAGTCACTGAAAGCCAAGCACACTTGAATAGTGGGCACCGGCAGGCCTTCACCGGCAACGGTTGTTGTGCCAAAGAAGAAACGACGCATATTAGAAGTGTTTAATAAAATATATCGGAATGTGCATTTGTTCTACAATCTACGTAATAAATACACAGTGCTGTTTAATTTTCATGTAATTTTGTTGAAATTTCTTTTTGCCTTTTATTATTTACGAACGGGAGGGTGGCTACGTACTTGGATTTTTCACGAATATTAACCTTACTTTTCTGCGTAACAATTGAAATTGCTTTCATATACCTTTGATACCATTAAAACTCGAGCACCATTGCTTACACTGAAAATCCTATTGGAATGTATAATTTGAATTGAAGAATACACACTGGAATCAAATTCATATAAAACGACATTAAAGCTCATCCCATTGTCAAAGGAAGGAAAGCTTTCCGATTGCAAACACTGGGGGAATACTCTAAACACACTCCTGGGGAAAGGAACATTCTCGGCCTACGTGTTCCCTCCCGCATGGATCGACGCTTCATCATCCATTGTTCGAGGTTGCCAGGAAAGTGAAAGGAAAAATCAATACATCCTACCAGTGGCCAGACTTTACGCTCGCGGTGTGCTTTTATCCTCGTTTTTTCCACCCAAATTTTCCTGCACCAAAACGGGGTCTACTACAACGGGTTTTGTTTTGTTCGCTTCCGCTTGTCGTATGCTGTGTTGTTGCTGTTGTTGTTAGTAAAAGTTGCTCACTCACTCACGTCACCCTTCGGCATTTGCTGCTCGGTGGAAAATGTAAGTAAGTACTGCGTTTGTGTGCGTACATTTCGAATGTGTGTGTATTGTTGTTGTTGCGTTTTCAGCAAACAGTTCAATATTTTCGCAACATCCCTCTCAACCTTGCGCGCGTTGTACGCCGCTACCACCGCGCCAGAATGGTGCGTATATGTGGCTGAGGTTTTTATTTTTATTTTTTACCACCCACAGAGGAAAAAACGGGTGGTGAAAAAGGATACACGAGCGCACAGAGTGACTGTGGAAGGGGTGACAGTGGAAATTTTGCCGCGCCACTCGGTTCATCGAATTTTCCATTCGCCCTCCGGGGTTGGTGTGTCTGTGTTGGGTGACTTTCCTTTCGGAGCGTAGCGTTGGGGTGATTTGTTACTGTAGCTGTTATTTCCCGTTCGGTCGGTTTTCCTTTTTTTTTATTCATCACCAAATCCTACCGAATCTCGCCGTCTCTTCCCATACGCTCCTACATTCTAATACATCTCCCTGGCTCTGTCGCACGCTGTGGAGCCGTTTTGTTTGTATCCATTTCCGAGCTTCTAGTGCAATGTAACCATTGTGTAGCACCCTTGAGTGGATGGCAAAACAGTGGAACCGTCCACGGTTGATTTGAAAAGAGGGGCGATAAAAGGAAAGTGAAAGAAAAAAAAGATTGTTCCGAATTTTCCAACAAGCAAAAGAAAGAGACCGACAGCACGCATCGGGCCGGCGGACGTACGCGGAGCGCGGCGAAAGGAGAGACATCGTTTTGCACGGTATCGAACATGAATGCGACATACTCGAACATGGTATCAAACTAAACTACATCACGTTTGATGACGTGATTGAACGCGGAAGCGCAGCCACATCCCCGTCTCTTTGATGCACATCTCAATTTCGCCTCCGGCCAGGCACCGCACCGGTGCGGAGGATGTTTCTATCGCTTGTGGTGCTTGTTTGTAGAGCGCTGTCCAAATGTTCAACGTTGGCGTTTTTTTTTTGCTAGCGTGTATGTTTTCCTAAAGCGATTTTTTTTGTTACTTAGAAGCAATGCGAAAAGCATATCAGCACAAGTTTGTATAAGTTTGTATACTTTGTGCAAAAACGTTCCCCGGGCACTAGAACCGTTGATGTGTACAGATCGAGGAGCGTAAAAATCGATGCCCAGAGTGGCATGTGCTTGATGTTGTACGCCATTTGCCTAATTAATTCACTTCTGTGGAAAACGTTTCAATCAAACAACGATTGCTGCAAAACTGGGATGATGATAACGAAGAGCGAATTGTACAATTTTTCGACAAATGTTGTATTTGTAAAATAAAATGATTTTGTTTCATGTATTTTTGTATTTGTTTTTTGTTTTCATATGACTCATATAACTTTTAATGGCATAAAGTGCCCTACAATTCGTAAGATATATATTTATTTTTAGTTACTTTAAATAAATTCCAAAATATTTGAAGCAGCCAAATCGTTTAGCAGATTATCGCCCAAAAGTTAGTCATACATGCAGCGACAACAGCTATACGATTTTTAAAATGGGCTTATGCACAGCGGTGCAGTCCCACGCAGATTAGTGTTAGTAATTAGCCAACAGCAGCCAACTCTTTTGCGTGTTGAGGATAAATGTTTGTAGCAAAGTATGAAAAACATTGTTAATGAGAGCGTTGCCGCGTCACGACAGGTGTACTTTTGTTGGGCACTAGCTGTATACACGCTGTTGGAATAAGGGTTGATACCATTGTTTAACAGGCTGAACGTTGGTTATGCCAATTTTTGCAATTTTTCATTATTCTTTTTGAAACTTATCAAGTGTAACACACTTCTGTAACACACTTCTACCAAATTTTGTAAAAAATATTACAATTTTACGACTTCTCAATTTCATCCGACGGTAAAAAGATAACACTTACAAACGTTAATATAATATTATACACCAAATTATTAATTCTTTTATCACCCTTATAGTGGAATAAACGGTCCAAAAATCGCAAAACAAACCCCCTGGACAAACAAATTCTATCGCTGTGGAGTGTTTACTGTGCAGCACAGCCACCGTTCTCCACTGGAGGCAAATGAAAAATGACTAGTTCCAGGCGCTGCCACGGGGTCTCCAATGGCGCTCGCGTGAGCAAGAAGAAACGGAGGAGAAAATTAGTTTTTTTTCTCAGGCACACACATCGAAACGAAAAGTGCATCAGTGGTCTGACCTGTACGTTTGAAAAAAAAACCAATTTGAAACATCCGAATGAGACAGAATACACATAGCACATAAATTAAGTGCCAGTGGTAAACCTTCACCAACACATACGATGAACGTTTTAACCGCTGCGCATGGTTTTTAACGTGCCGCGAAATAAAAACTCGACTCCAATACATCCAAACCCAGGTTGTGTTGTGGTGGTAGGTCGGAAGGATACGCAAAAATTAAACCAAAAAGACACCAAACAAAAAAACGGCAAAACAACTTCGGAAAGTAAAGGGGAAGTAATGGCAGCTATTTTCCCCAACAGTTTGCCGAGGAAAAGCCGAAGCTTCGAAAAGCCCACAGGTTGTTGGAGCAGCGGCACGAGTCGCCCTTTCGTGGGAAAATCGGAGGATGTGGCAAGGCAACGGGAAAGGACCCTAAAGCTCCGATTCGGCCGTTTTGTTGTTGGCTGCCCGATTTGGGAGCTTTCAAGAGAAAGCTTGTCTGGCAGACAGGATGTTTCTGAGACACCGCTTCAGAGCGTAGTCAGCAGCACTGGGAGTTAGACTGTTGGACGTTGAATTCCTGTCGCTTTAAAATCGTGGGCTTAGGACAATCGTCGCAAGAGGGAGTTTATTTGTAGAAACGATTCATCGCAACCTAATTTTATGATAATTTAATCCATTTACGCGTATTAAAGTTATTCGCTTAAAATGTACCAATGAAATGAACCATTTTACAATTTTTGGTAACATTTGACAGAGAACGTTTTTATAATTAAATGCTTCTAAACTAATCATCGCCAAGGAAATAGATGGTTTTTTCCAAGTCACCCAACGTGGCGCTACGATGTACCCAAAACGCTCACCGACGGCAGGCTTGCGGGCAATAAATATCCAAATAAAATATCGCCCAATGCAGTTGCACATAGATCATGCTAACCGACAACAAACCGTGTCCAAGTGTTGCTGCTACCTACGCCGCCTGTAGCTGTCGCTACCGTTGCATCCACCCGACGTTCGATCGGTACAAAACGCCGCACAGTTAGGCCGATGGCATGCGGCAGAAACCACGCTATCCCGTTATAACCGTGGCTGGCACACGTGGTGGCGCTGGTGGATTAATGCCATATGTGTATATATGTGTGTGTGTGTGTTTGTGCAACCCCCGAAAAAAGGAAAAATAATCGAGCCCGGTACTTTCCCGGCAGCGGAATGCCGCGGCAGACGTGGCAGATTGGGCGGACCGGCTCGCCTTCGAATCGGGTTGAGACTTTGCCCCGGTTCAAGGGGCAACAGATGGTAACATGATCGGGGATTTTTCAATGCACTGCACCCTGCACAGCAAAAACCGCGGTGACTGGGGCGGGTCGGGACAGGTGAGATGCGCTCGTTTCGTACGGTCCTATTAAACCGGATAGCGTACATGCGTTCCTGTGTGTACTTGTACGCAGACAGACGCAATGGGCGAGCTCGAGGAGTGCATGATGGAGATTGTAGCAGCAAGAAACGGCGCACGACAGTGCACGAGATGGAAGCGACCAGGAAAAAGAGGCACCCAGATAGAATACGGCGAGCAACATTAGCAAGTCAACCTTGTGCAATAAATTTAAAGTGCGTCCATTAGTCAAAGTTATGAATTTAGTTCACAGAACTGCATATCACGCGAACGCTGATCACAATCGTCCGGATCGGTTCGGTACGGGGCCGTTTTAATGTGTATGTTTGTGTGTGTGAATGTGTACCCAGATATATGTATATGTTATAAAGTAATCCCTATTTACATTTGCAGCCGCTTGTTGCCGTTTGGGTCATGCGTGTGCAACGCCGAGTGCATTTGTTTAATTTTAATGTTGTTGTCTTTCTGGCAGCGTGTTTTTTTCTGCTCTCTTTCCCCTTATCTCACAACCTACACTGCGAGAGTACTCTCGCGCAACACGTGAGTACGTTGCTCAGACCATGGTACAGAAGGCAGATTCCATGCACCGTGCACCTGTGCCCTGTGGGCTTGGGATGGTGAATGGACGCGTGGATGCAGAGATGCACATACGTTGTACATTTCCTAGAATATCACTAGCCGGCCGTAGCTCCGTTTTTTTTACTCGCTTCTTTTCTACCTGCGATGGGAGTGCTTGGGATCAGCACGGTGAGTTTGATTCGTTCCGGTTGTTGCAACACATACATGCAAGGTTACCGATGTTGGTCAATGTTGGTATAAATAAATTGTTAGAGATATGCTTGAGTATCGTATGAACAATGTTAAAAGTGATTGAATATCTACGATATTTCGTATCATAATAGGTGAATTTAATAACTTATTGTATTTTATGAACAGACATATTCAACAACAAGTATGGTGTGATGGGTTGTACTTTGTTTAATATACTTTTTTGTTTGGCCTGAAATGTCTCTTGCATTAACAGCAAAATCGATGTTTAATTCAATTTTTTCTTTGATTTATGTTCAAGCGAGTACACTTGCTTCGAGTTTCGTGTTCAATGTATGCTCTTAGGCGCACCTTATCGTATTGGAACACGATTTATTCATGTTGAAGACAACAGTCCCGTTTGTTGAGAGCCTTGCCAAAGAGTATGTGTTTTAAAAATATTTCATACGGCTGAAACATACATTGTTGCAGACGTGATAAAGGAGGCAAAGCTGAACAAATTCTGCAGCTTGTTGCAGGTAACCATTTAGATGATTTCAAAGACATGGAAGGATGAATAAGTGTTAGTTGCATCAAGACCATTAGGTTTTTGTTAACTCGTTTATGTATAGTTTAGAATATTATAAATATTTATATGTACAGTCATTTTCCGATATATGAGCACAATAGCCTTTTTGAGTTTTCGCGTATAGTGGATCCCTTTAGAAAATAGTTTATACTACCGGTTCGAAGATAAAAAATGATGTAAAATAATTTTTGATTCAATATTGTTATTGAAAAACAGGTATCATTTGTACAAATTTGACATGCTTGTCTAACATTAGTAAAACTCAAAGTAAGCATTAAATATATCGAAAAATTTAAATATTTTCAAAAAATGCATTAAACTGTCAAATTAGGATGAATTGCGTATTACGGATTCGCGTATATCGTGTTTCGCATATTGAGAATAATTGCTGTAATTAAAGTAAATTAGTATTTTTAACCATCAAATTGATTTCTTTCTAGACTGACAATCAGTGGCTTAGTAATCTGTGATGGAGTGTAGCAGCATTAAAAAACTTTAAATGTCAGAATAGTTTATGAGCCTATATGATAAATTTCTTTTTGAAGGCTTTCAAAGCCTTTATGATGCTATCCAATCTTCAAATATAGTACTTTTATCAAGATTTCCCTCGTCCAGCTTCTAAAAACTCCATTTTATATCACAGTAATCATGGAAAACATCTTGAAAGCCACTTCGTAAAGTAATGAAATTCATACGACACATTAAAATGAATCGATCAACAACTAAAAACTATTTGATTGTTGACTTAATTCTCTGCGATACAATGTAAGAAATAATTTAAAACCTTAAAACCATACACAAGGAAGTTCAGTTCATCCTCGGTTAATCGATCGTACACTCTTTGAGCCTGAGCCCAAGCGGAAACCGAAGGGCAGTAAGATCATATCTTGTGCGTTGGTACCTTGTCATTTCTAGCCACCGGAAGACGAGTACATTAGGGAAGCAAACAAAACCAACCGAGGTAACCGGGATGATAACGGCTCGGATGTGTAGTACGGATCATTTGTTACTCTACCATAGTCGGCATGTAGCTTCTGCGAGCAATTCGTGTTGACATTTTAGTGTCAGACCGTTGCGGCAGCGACCAGGCCGAAGGAAAAAGGGTGGAAATGAAGCACTGTCCAGGGTTGAGCACGAAAGGTTCTATCGTCAAAACCCGACCCGGTCGGTTTGTGATCTGGTTGGGCTGACTGGTTAGTTGTTTTCGTTGAGCGCTGCCAGCGTCCTGCCCGAGCCGTGTGATCAGATCCGAATCGTTGATGCGATGCGATGATGTGATGATGCGGCTGAGATAAATATAAAACTACCGAAATGTTTTTTTCCATTAGCAGTTATCCTCCAGCCCGCTGCTCCCGTTTCCGTCGAAGGACGACGCTGTGGTGTCCTCTCCCGGTCTCCGGCGGCCGGAACGAACACACAACGGGAATGGGCTGCGAGAATAAATCATTAATTGATTCCATTTATCTTATTACAAAGAAAGCCGAACTGGTGTGTCGATGAGCCGTACTGGGCTGGGCACGGCTGGTTGTAGGCCAGAGCGAGGAGGCCTCTCCGGCCGCTGGACGGAAGGAATATGCGGGATGCGGTGGTACGGGAAGAGGGAAATAAAGGAGTAAGCTCTGGGGAGATTAGTGGCGACTCAAGAGATAAATTGTGTTTCGGTTTTTTAATACGAACTTTGACAACTATAAATCCCACATAACAAGAGTGACGAATTGCTGGAACGAATCCATCGAAGCGCGTTGGATGTGTTTTTTTTTTTGTTCGCTCCGTTCGCTCCGAACAAATCTTGTTTCTACAGTTTCTTCATTTGCTTCGCTCGGATTGTGGTCTATCAACCTGTGTAAATATGTCCGTTTTGGTTGCTGGTTTTGTTATTATTTTTTTCCTTTTCCCAAATCCTCTCGTTCGATCGTCGGGTAATCTTAAGGTCCATGTCGTTGTTACGATTTTCTGTCGTAGTCGTTGTTGTTTTATTCGTGTTATTTCATTCGTCTCGATCGAATTGTAAACCGGATTGTACGGATCATAAGCCTCTGCGTCAAACAGGCGCGCTAGTGAGGACCCGCACAGAAGCACTGGGCTGGGTTGGGCAGGAGTAAGGATAATCACCTGTTTGACTGGGGCAGGTAGGAAATAGTTCTGTTAATAATGGGAACGAATCGGACGGAGCTACTGGAAACATTTAATACGATCGAATGAAGCGATCGCGTCGGGGCCTCGGACGGCTCGCGGACTGATCTTGCACCGGCGTGCATACCTAATCGGCATTCTAACATGCTTAACACACATAACCAAAGCGGCAGAACTAATTAGAGAGCCAATTATTAAGATTCGTGTGTGGAGGTCTTCAGCCGAAATAAATAATTGTAAACGATCACAAAGCTAGAAAGACAATGAATATAGAGGACTCTTGTCAACAGGAAGTGTTTATATCGAGCGTTAAATCTTTTCGTTGTGCTTTCAATGGGGGCAAGTTTGACATTCTGTCATCATACGATTTGTGTAGAGTTTATTTATTATTAAAACATGCTTTTATCTCAGCCGCGGCGTAAGTTTGATTTCAAATCCTTTCCTTTCCGAAGAAAGCCTAAATATCTATTTACTTATTCGTTTCTTTAATTAATTAATTATTTATTCCATTCATTAGAAACGAGCCAAATAGTTAAAAATGTTTAGAAATATTTTTAATATTGTTTAATTTCCAGCAGAATTTGTAACTTGTCTTCAAAGTTACGCATGTTCATTTGTAATCAATATTTTTTTAGCACCGTTTCAAAGCCGAGAGAAGAGTCGTTTCAAAGCCGAACAGATTGAAAGGGTTAAATAGTCAAATTCTTTTGACGAGAAAGTTGTACGTTCAATCTACATTGATTATACATAATCATGCTACGATTTTTTTTATTTACTACCTAACGACATAGAATGTTGATTTAGATAAAAAAACATAAAAATTGGATCCATATCAATGCTTGTGTTGTGAATCTCTATTTGCTTAGAATCGTAGGATTTATGCCGTAGAAATATGAATCTTTTTATATTAAAAATTAATTGAATTAACCCTTCATTGTACTTCACTAATAAAAGTCGAAAATCGAAGTTCGAAAAAATAGAAAATTGCGTGAACGATCCAGAGTGAAAAGTTTTGAAATTAAAATTTGCATAACGAAATCGTGTTTTCATGCATTGTATTAAATTTTCATCTTTCAAAATTTTTACTATTATACAATTAATCTACACTCCAATATTCATTACATAAAGACATGAAAAGTCTCATTATTAATCAATGCCCTCTGCGTTAACGAAGATGCATAATACTAAATTAAACTCGATCTGATTTAATGCTGCCAATGGAAAAATGTTGATGTATGCCACCGTACGAGAAATTACATAAAAATGGTCGATGAGCGTTGTTTCTGTTAATTGAATTTTCCACCCATCGACCGCAATTGCATTCACCCCACCCAGCGCTAGGCAAGTGGATTAGATTTACACAGCAAGCCTCTTCTCGCCCTATTCGTGCAGCGTAATTTAGCACCGAGTTCGTTAATCAAACCTTTAATAGGAACATAATCTGTATGATAAATCGACCCTCGGAAGGCATACCGACAAAAACCCACTCGAGTCCTTCGAGTAATGTTCCAAAAGTCGGTAAAAAAAAAGAAAGAAAGAAAAACCATCTTATCGAATGCAAAGAAGCAGCTCGGGCAGCAGTGGCTGCCGAAAGCTCACAATAAGACATTAAGTGTGTTGTGTACCAACCGTTGGCAGCATTATTCATGGACAAATAAAAGCAGTTCGCAG
Organism: Anopheles arabiensis; assembly: GCF_016920715.1. NCBI lineage: Eukaryota > Metazoa > Arthropoda > Insecta > Diptera > Culicidae > Anopheles > Anopheles arabiensis. The sequence goes on along the minus strand of NC_053517.1, from coordinate 71,206,302 downwards.
GAAGAAAGCAGAACGAAGTAACACATTCGATAAATTTATGACGATTGCGATGATAAAATAATAATCATAAATCTGAACGTGGGCGCCAACCGAACCGAGCCGAAATAAAAGGGATTGCCCGTGGCCCTACCCAGCGAATCCGGGCCATCGATTCGTAATGACCTACCTGGAATGGATCGTGCCAGGAAGCATGGCCGATGGCAGGTCGCGTACGGTTGGGCGTGAGTGTTTTGTTTGCTTTTTGTATCGCTTTTACTCGACATAACGTGCCATCGACATAAATCAAATACCGAGGCAGCGGGTGAAACCCATCTCACCCCATCCGGGGACAGCAAGAACGAGAAGGGTAGCAACGAAATCGTCCATATCCGGTTGGGCTGCAAGTGCTGGAGGAAGGTGTTGGTGTGCTGCTGATTAGAATGCAATGTCAATGATGAGGTGTTAAGCGGCACACTTCCGGCATATGCTTCATCGGTTGTTGTGATGGGTTTGTTGAGCACGACCGTCACACATTCGTGCATACTTCCGCCTGTGACACGAGACAGTGCATCGGTGCAGAGAAATAAAGAAATGCCGCTAACTTGTTGTTTAAAATTTGATCTTCATAGTTTTCTTCCGGTTGATACTGACGGTTGACATGTCACGATGACACGAACATTCTAAGAAGGCGCCTTTGAATGGGATAATTAGCTTCGTTTGGTTTGATTGAGTTGGATGCACCTGTGAAAAAGGTTTATTCCTGGAACTCCCACGACGCGTGGTCAGATCCAAACGGGAAGTTGTAATGATCGTATACCCTCAAAGAATCATAATTAGGTTTCTCGTTTAATTGAAAACTTAATTTTGGTCTACACTATACGTTCAAAATTATGCAATCAATATGGTAAGATTCAAAAAAATAGAAGTATCTCGGTAATACATTTTTTTTGTAAATAGTTATCTACTTTTTTCATAAAAGTAATACATCTCTTCAAAACTAAAATTGTAAAAATTGATATTATTCTAGCTTTTTCTTCTTTGGCACAACAATTATTGATTACTATTACGACTATCTTGTACGACTATCTACGTATGGGGGCACGGTCCATTTGGGGCTTGTACCCATGACAGGCATGTTGCTAAGTCGTACGAATTGATAGCTGTACCAGGAGACCACGAGATTATTATTCTAATTAAATTTAAATTAATTATTCTAGCTACCATCCCGCTTGAATGTACAACTGAATTCAATATACTAAAACGGCATGACCAAATAAAAAATAACAGGTTAATTAAAATAAGAAATATAGCAACAACTTTTAAAAGCGTTGCAAAATATGTTGAAATCTAGATCTATTTGTTGGCTTTATTTTCTCGTTACCAGCATGTATCATGTTTAATTGCATCTGTTTAAAAATAAGGATCATTTTAAACAGTCAAATCACAAATGAATAGCATTTTTAGTTTGTAATTACATGAAAAACATACATATTTGCGTTAAAACGCGCTATGCCCCCAATCAACAGAATGTATGCAATCCTCATAGCATCACACATATTCGTCGCACGGTGGGACAAAACCTGGTCAGCATGCTATGGTCTTAAGTTTGTACAGCGGCACGGTTGTTGTGCCCTGTAAAAGAACATAAGCAAACGGAGTTAGATTTTAGTTATGGTTTTGCGCATTACAACATGTTTAGTGCATACGATTTTGAGAAATTGATTAAAATTTGTTATGTATTTTTTATAACGAAAAGTTAATAAATCAATTTTTGTAGAATTCTTAGAGGACAGTACATTAAATAAAATTGTAAAGAGTACATTAAATACAATTCACATAAAAGACAAAAAAAAATGTTCATACAATTGAAAAACCAAAATATGAACATTTGGTTATTATTTTTTTAAATCATACAAAAGAAAATGTTTTAGCAACATCTCACTTAATTGATTGCCTTTTCTTTCTCACAATCATCCAGAAGACGAAACGTTCCTAAATGATTTATACGATCGAAATAAACGGATACCAGGCTAACTGATCATAAAACAAGAGAAACATCATTCCACTCAAAATACTGCACAGCTTCATAGGATTAGGGACAACAAAAAACATACCTTACTGTCCGTATCTGGAAGTTTCACTACTATCCGTTGAAGACGTACACATAAAAACATGGATTCTTTCAGCATGGGAACTAGAATCTGTTCGAGTGTCGTATGCGCCATCCCACACAGGTGTCACTGTCATCTGGCTCCTGGACAATCCTGAACACGTCTCTTGTCTAGCCGTATTGTATCCTGTCCCTCGGACAAATGGCGTCACTGGACGTAGGTTTATCAACTGAAAAAAAGGATAAGTTCAGTTACCCGTCTGCGGATCACTCTCGATCGTGTGGGTTTCGTGTGCCCGTTGTCCGCCCTTTCGGCCAGCCCTCCCAGTGTTCGCGCAGGACAATTACCGGGAGTGTGAATAAGTTAAATGATTCGTCCCCGTCGGAGGGCAAACGGACACTGGGACGGACGGTGCTTCTACCTTTTCGAATCACTCAACCAGCATATCCCTTGAGCCGAACAGGACACTTAATGAAGCGAAATCGAAAGGACATCCTAATGAAACTAATGGCAGAGAATGGGACCAAGGAAAAGGAAGAAAAAAAACGCAGAAGAAAAAGCACTAGCCTAGGAAGCGATAAATTTTCCGACCCTCGGTCTAGACACGCTTATCTGTGTTCTGTGCGCGCCCTGTTGCTTTCCGGGCTGTACACTGTCTCGTCCCATGGCGACCCTTGGCTGCCCGTCAGCCTGGATCGATAATCTCGGTCGGGATTCAGCATTCCGGAACGGTATCGTTATCACCTTGAGAACGGGAGGAAAGCTCTTTTTCATGTTGTGCCACGGAAAACAACCTGTTAGTACACAATATCTACACCTCTTCGCGTCCTTCCTGTACAGCGTACCACACTGACCATGCAATACTCTATCGCGCTTACTCTCTCTCGTTCTCTTTCGGTCTGCTCGAAAAGGTCTTCTCCCTAGAGATGGCATTAACTCTCGGAATCGTACACCATCGTTTACCGAAGCAGCATCGAATGCATTCTACGCTAGCGCCTACTCACTCTTTTGCTCGCCAAAGCAAAAAAGCACTTCGAACACACTGTAATGGACACAAAAGGGACTCATCCCTTTTTGTATGTCATTGTTTTTCATAAACTACACCACCAGATACATGGTTAGATAACGGAGACGAAATGAAAACATATCGATGTCCATGTTGTTACCCTTGTTGGTGTTGTTGTTTATTTGCTCCTCGGACGGAAAGGGACGAGACAGTTGCGAAACGGATTCCAAAACATCTAGCGTAGAGAATATTTTGTAGGCAAAAAGCGATTTCGAACAATCCGGAGAAGGCAAAATGTAGCAATCACAAAAAATATGTACTTTATTAATCGATAGAATGAAAGAAAGAGAAAAATTATCCAAAATTCGAACGATTCTTTCGGTTTATGATGATGGTTAAGAGTTTAATTTCACAGTTTAACCTTAAACCAATTTATTTTGGCTTATAATACCCTATAAAGACGTAAAACCATACCAGGTTTTGTATTAATTCATAATATTCTCATATTGTAATATAAACTATTAAACGAAAACCAAATGAATAAATTATTTAATAAGCAAAAAATGTTATACTTTACCACTCTATACCTCAATGATACGAGGCACTAGTGTCTGCAAATAGCCAAGGTGCATCGTTCTATTTTTTCGATCCAACCAACTCCACTAGTGCGCCTGATAAAAAATTAATCTTCATTAAATGGGACCGTTCGATGGTTAGATGGACTATCAATTAATTCTACCATTGTCACAGTAGCCACCTGGAAGCACTCGCAAGTTGTCAAGTGCTTCATTAGACTTCGTCAACCCATTAGCTACATCCAGTACAACCAGTAAGAGAGAAAGAACGACTGTCTACCCAAAAGAAACATTCAACAGTGTTGTATCACACGCCCCTCCCGAACTCCCGGGACTGGGAGTACTTTTATTTTCTTCCGGAAACAACCGATCGAAGTGGAGTCGAAAGATGTTCGCTTGCTTTCTCTCTTAATACGCGCACACCCACACACACACGCATGCACTCACCCTTCCCGAGACACACTCCCGATTAAAGCTTGGGAAGGGTTTCGCATGAACACACCTGGAAAAAAGTAGCAAACGCGAAACGAGGGCACCGGGAGGTGGCTGATGTTTTCCTTCTTTCATTTAGCATACGCCGACGATAAGGATACGTGTACATGCATTTCCCTTTGCGTTTTCCGTTTCACAACCCTCCCGTTTACCAAATCGGCAAGTGCTTTCCACACGACAGTGGGCCCCCTGGTTTTCTTCACCGAGTCGTAACTGTTACCGTATTTCGAATCCATCGCATCGTACTGATCCGTCCCCTCTTTTGCCATGACTACAGTACTCCCGCCCGCTGCCCCTCTCCCGCCAGCTTGCCCAAGGTGACGATGGAAATGTGTCTAATTGATGTGTAACTTAACGTTTAGTTGATTTCAACAAGATTTGGCCATTAAAACGATATCTCTCACGTATCTCCAATCAAATCTGATATATTATGTACACCGCTTCGCACCGTTGGTCCGTTTGGGTTTGCTTTTTGCTTTGGCTTTGCTTTGCGTTACGCTTTTGCTGCCTCACCCAGTACACCACCAGCTTCAGGGGGAGCAGGAGCGAGGAAGTGAAGGGAGACGCGTCCTTTTGCCAGATGCTCTTAAATTGCGTGAAGCATTTGTGTCCCTTTTTTCGTCGATTTTAGCTGTCGCGGTGACACATTACCTCGGAAACTCACGGAAAGATTTGCTCGGCTCTATAGACAGGTTGCCACAGCTTTTGTTTTATGGTAGCTCAAGCTAAAGCATTGTGTATGTGAGAAACACAAGAGACGCTGATTGTTGGCTTTTTTCCCCGCCGTTTGCGACCGTGGACCAATATAGAAAGACAAACAATGAATCACAAACCATCGATAGGCAGGATCACACTGACAATATGTGGCCAGTATCTTTCGAATGGGGAAAAGAAATAACCATACTCGTGCAGGAAATTGCAAAACGTTGAATAAAATCAAACCACAAACCGCTCAATATAGAAAGAGCAAAGTAAAATGAGCAGAAAAAAACGGAACAAAACAAAAAACTATCCCACAGAACACAACAACGACAGGCAAACACATGCCATCGAGTGAGGTAAATACATTACCAAGATAAGATTGGCTAAAATACGAGTCGGAGTTGGATTGAGGAGTTTGCATAAATCCTACCGAGTGTTTCTTGTTATTCTCTGGGGTCGTCGGTGCAGACGGTGCACGCTGAGAGCGAGCGAAAAAAGCCACCAAAATTAGGTCTGCAAACCCCCAACCTGAAAATCCAAACATCTTGTGGATCGAACGCCAGGATTTTGGGGATTGGTGAATTGGTGTGAGAACTTTTGGTCGACGGTTTCTGTTCCCCGTGTCGTCTAGGGTGAGGAATGGGTTTGCCGAGCGGCTGCTTCAGTATGGCATTCGCGCGGTATTCGCTAATTGAGGCAATAAGTTATAAAACTGATAAGAAACGCTTCGATCGAATTGACAATGCTCGGACCTTCCCAGGCAAAGGAAGTAAAGGTAGAGCGTGTACAACAACAACAACAACAACAAAAACGACCATAGGAACCAAAAGCCAACAGCCCGCGACGAGGGAACGAGAATCGAAGACTCGCAGCCCATTCGCACGCAGCTTACTGGCTGTAGTTTCCCAGAGCGCGACAGAACGTTGCTGCTTGCGTGCGTTTGCTGCGTAGCGTCATCGCTTTGATTGCGGATCTGGCAGCTTGCGGGTCTTGCGGCGCAGTGTGTGCACAGTGAGCGTGCGACGGTACAATTCCACACCGCAACAATCTCACCCACACGTCATAAACAAGCGTATAAAGAGATAAAACCGTTGCTTATTAAAACTCAACGCTCATTCACCTTTTAGTGATTAGATTGTGCATTAAACAGACGCTCCCAAGCCGGACGAAAAGTAAAGCGCACGGGCGCGATGTTTCACCGCTGTTTGTCATCGTTTGCACAAGCGTGGTCGGCGATCGTGACCAAACGTCTGGGTAGTAGAGAGCGGACGAAGATGAAGCATTAGCGCAACGAAACAAATGCCACCTCCAACAAGCCGATCCGTGTGCCGATCGTGTCAAAACATTCGAGGCTCCTCCACCGCGCAGCACCGTAGGCGATAATATAAAATATCAAATTAATTGGATTCATGATAATAATATTTGTTCAATTTACATTCTCCTTGATGAACAGACGGCATTTGAACATTTTGGAAGACGACGGTAAAGAAGGGAAGCCATGGTACAGGTCCACTCTTTCAGTGTATGTGTGTGTCTCTCTCTCGCTCTGTGTTTCTTGAAGCTTAAATCAATCCAACCAATTATCGTGCTCGATAATGGTCGACAAACATAAAGACGGAGGGAAGCTTCAGAGGCATTTTGTTCTCGAAAGAACAAAAAAAAACATTAAAAGCGTATCATAACTAGCTTCACTCAACTCGATCTCGATCGACTCGATCGTGAATGAACGAAGGCGTGAAGCTGCGCGTTTTGGTTATCATTGGGATGGTATCGTTTGGGACGCTAGACTGATGGAGCGAAAATGCCTGCGCGCGATGTCAACCGTCACTTGCTTGAGGATGGCACCCAAAAGGTGTGTCTTTTCACGGAACATGTGTTTCTTGGAGATAGAGTGGACTATTATTATACCTGTTTAATGGGATGCAAACGATGATAGGGGACAGTTTTGTCACCTTTGGAGATTTCGTTTGAGCTCGATATGGAATAGCAAGCTAGAAATGTCATATTTAGTTGATATTTATGAGTAGCTTAATTTAATCCTCGCAAAAAGCTCATATTTAATGATAAGAAAAACGTATGTTTCACCAATGAAAGGGGAGATTTTTTTATACTTTGTGATAAGAGCATACATGTGTTGTCTGCCAACTCGTGTGAAACTGCGTATTGCCTTAAAAATTAACGTGCTTATAGCAACATTTTACACATGAAATAGTTGATTTTTTCAAACGAATTCAGTGAATGAGTATTTTATTCGATATGGACTTTAAATTAGGTATCTTTTATTCAATAATTTGTTTTTTTTGTAAAACAAAGAAAAGTTTATTCCCACCTAGGTATCTTATCCTAAGATAATAAAAGGTATCTTATTTACTAGCTTAAAACTATATCATGTCTAGCTTAATATATTATGCTTTCAATCGGTTTTTGTCTATATCATTGGTTAAATCCTCGTTACAAACAAACATTAAATAATTGATAAACAATGACATTATTTTAGTTTATCATTATCTAATTATTCTCTAAAACTTATTCATTTACAGATTATTTTGCAAACAATCAGCTTGGATTTTAATTAAGCTATTCAATAAAGACATATAAACAAATTAAGCGTTTACACTAGGTGGTGTTTTTTTGGGCAAAAGACTAAAATTAAAATATCTTTTTTTATGATATAAAGGGAGCATTGTTCGTAATGTATAATGGCCATTTAAATTTTATTGGTGGTGAGATCTTTTCGATTTAGAGATTTCTTTTATATCCTTTTATTGTCAGTGAAAAAAACTGTATTTTGTTCTGTATGTATTTATTTATTTCTGTACATCTGTATTTATTTTAACCAGAGGCGGATTTTCCTATCAACGGACTAAACACCCGCGGGGGCCGCCAACGCCTAAAGGGGGCCCTATTTTAACCTCTTCATGTTAGTTTACAGTTATATGCAATTGATTTGTTTTATTGATCCACATGCTAACCGAAAACTAAATCTTTCTTAAAGTGCATACTTACAAGCAAGTATGTGATGTATGTTAATAACGTTTATAGCAATCAAAATTAACAAATAGCTTTGAAAATAATTCGACATACTTTCTCACTTTAGAATTTTTCGTTGCTGGGCCGTTTTATTAAAAAAATTAAAGATCTTTGTCGATGGTATTTATGACAAGGATGACAAGTCTAAATATATACAAGTACTTATCTTCTCTTATCTTATGCATCTGACAAGCAATTTTACATCTATTATATAGATATACAAGTACAGAATAATTAAAATAGGATACTTAAATTTCAGGCTATTTTTTGTATCTGTGAAATAGGAAAACACACTCAAACTTGAATGTAAATTTCACCTCTCGTGATTGAGCAAAGAAATTATGTACCAATACAAATGCACAGATCAATAAAATGCTTTTTTCATGCTAGGCTTTCCAAATGTACTTGTCAGGTTTACTAGGTTTATTTACTCTCTCTCTCTCTCTCTCTCTCTCTCTCTCTCTCTCTCTCTCTCTCTCTCTCTCTCTCTCTCTCTCTCTCTCTCTCTAGGGGTTTCCAGGATTAGGGTTATTCGTTAAAAAGATATTCATAAAAAATAAGGGCAGTGTAATAGTTGTAGAAAAGGGTTATTTTGGCGATTTTAAAAGAAATCTTTGAATAAAGACGCTTGGAATGAAAATTCACGTGGATGTTTACACATCCCACTCTGCAAACATGTTGGGGGACGATTAGGGGCTCCATGTCGGCTCCCCGCTTAGGGACCCGAGATGGATAAATCCGCCTATGATTTCAACAGTATTTTCAAACAATCCCGTAGTCATTGATTAAACTCATTCTCTGACCTATTTTTTTTAAATATGTTGATATGATATGTTTAATATGGTTGTTGAATATATTATTCCAATTTTTCGATCCTTTTATAAAAATAGTCAACTAGTATTCCTAATGGAATTGATTTAGCTTTTGATCCTACATTTTATCAGATGTGAAATAGTTGAAATAAAAATTAACTCTACTACTAATTGAATATCCATTTGAGAAAATAAATCTGCATTTTCATGCAAAACCCTATTGGCATCTTAAGTAAGGAACTGTTATGTGTTGGTACATAACACGACTAAACATTTTGCTAACACCCTTGTGTTTGACGCATTTTTACACATTTTGCAGCGCCTATGTTTTCCGTCACCTTTACAAAAGCTGTTAAAAAAGATTATTTTGCATCTGGGTGTTTAAAAATACGTTTCGACGAAGCACTGCCATGCTGTTGCCTTGACTGCATCCACCAATTTCATCCCTTGTCCGATGTAATGATAGATGATGATGCCACTACTTGATGTATCGTCCAGAATTGAGCTGCAAAATCCGTGGCCATGGTACGCCGACAGCGTCGCGGTTGTCAAACCCACAAGTGCAGCGAAAATCTCTGCCCCTTTTCTGAGCCTCGTTAATACATCATGCAAAATCGATTGTACAGTTTGCTTGCGTCGCTATCACTGGATTATGCTGTAGAAAGTGTTTTTAATGTTTTTTTCTGAAAAAAGGCCCCACGATGGGGTGAAAATGTAAGGGAAGTTATTTTCATCGTAATTAGAATGTAATTTATCATTTTACATACCCCCATCCTTTCGACCCACCGGTATGTCACGGCCAACTGAATATGTAATCAGCAACAGCCGGAGAAGCTGGCACGGTTTCTTCACGAAATCAGCTGACGGTATTCAATTTTAACACTGTCCCATTCGCACTTGCACGTTTGGGATGGGAAAAAGGATTAATGCGACATTGAATCCATGCCCCTTTATTATCTCGCTTGTCGCACGGTATGAGCAGACGCAGCTCGAAGGACACTGTGGCCAATGGAAGGGATCTTCGGCTCCTTGACTGCTGCTGGTTTGATACACGTCAATGCTTAGCGAGGGTAATGTTTTTATAGCAAAGATAAGATGGGTTATTGTTTCGTTATTTATCATGACATTTCAGTTACAGATTTTCCAAGCCGACCGATCCCGTTGCCCTGTAAATATGAGTTTATCGCCTTTTCCTGTGCAATGCACGATGCCGTCGTTCGACCCCTAGATTGTCAACACTCTGCTGGGGTGTTTTGACTCTGCCCGATAATGTTTGGCAACCAGCAGCACTAAACAGCACATCGACCTGCCCGGGCATCAACGCATAGGGTTCGCTTATTTTCACTATGTCGCAACGACAGGAAGAACTGCGAGAAATGCAAATGATGCGGAAGATAAATCGGGGTTTTGATATTATTTTTAAATTATGATGAATTGACTGATTAATGGGAATCTTGAGGCCAGCTCGAAGTAATAAGATGAAAGTTGCGTAACGATGAGTGAAATGGCTAATCAGATGGACACCTTCATTTGTAACTTCATTTTACTTTACATACAAAATTAATTGATAAACAATTTTTTTAAATGTCTTACTAGCAACATGAAAAAAAAGTAAGTTAAGGATTTTTTAATTGTTGAAAAAAGTCTTTTTGGAAAACGTTACAAATGATATAAAATTACCAATTGTAAACATTCACTTAATTTCTTCTATGTTTGTCTGTTAAATTCTCTAACACATCTAAACATGATTCTGAGCCTTATTGAATTCCAATAAGAAGTGCAATTAATCCAATTCGACATATCCCATTCTAAAGCATCTTTACAATTGGAAAAATAAATTATTTACACAACCTTATTCAATACTATTTTCGTTCTATTTTCAATATTTTAAATAAAGACACAAGTGTTATTTTTTCATATTCGCTTCTATTTTCTATATTTTCTTCATCCGTTAAATATATGTTCATATATGTATATATATAATTTATACTGCCTTTTCGGGATACGTAGAGGGGGTCGCGTGAATTCATTGTGTATACTGTTGACGATTCTATTGACTGTTTGTTGGGTTGTGTTGGTGATGATGATGAGGATGATGATGATCATGATGATGCGATATAATGCGTACTTGATATACATATATTGCGATACTGCGTGCAAAAGAACTGATTCCTTGCCTTTATCTGATGTCTCCCGTACTGAAGTATTCAAACGTGCGTAATACTATCGTGCAAATATGTATGTGTTCACCAGCTGCGCCTGCTTGCGAACTGTTTCTGTATCGATCGTTTTACTATCTTGATTGAGTTTAATTTTAGATGCTTTCACTGTGCCAGGACAAATGTGCACAGTTGACGTGATTAAGGACGACATCATGTGTTTAAGAACGTATGATTCTCGTTTTCGATTGCGCAATGCATGATTGGAAACTGTAGTCACGTTTTGCACATGAAACCCCGAAATGAAATAGTAAACCCTCATTCGTACAAAGTGTTTCGTAATGCAATGTGTAGATGTTTATGCCTTGCCTTGTCTAGATAGTTATGCATCTCGTGTTCATTATCCGTCTTTGCATATTTTTTGTTATCCCTCTAGTGTGATACAACTGTATAAAAGTAGATAATTTTACAGTACTAACGCATCATATGTGTTATGCCGTCGCGCTCGTGTTAGTTTTTTTTAACAGAAATATTCTTGACACTAAATTAATTTTTCTATACCTTTTTGCGATACCTTATAGCACATCGTACCCCGTTTACTTAATTTTTACAACATTATCGAATCGTCTGTACTGCTGGTTATCGTGGTTTCGCGTATTTCCATGTCCAGACAGTACTCGTTTCCTTCTATTTACACATCGGCTTGAGTTCAGTACAAACTGTTTAGCTATGCTGATCTCAATTACCGGTTTATCTGTTCTGCTATGAACGGTCGACAATTTTGGACTCTTCACAAATCTTCTAACTATTTACAAAGGATTCATTGCTGTGTGTGTGCTACAGGGTGCAGTCGGTCGTTGCACTGCATCTTCAACACGTCTATTTTTCTTTTCAATTGCTCGGTTAAATTTTACCTACATATATTAACATACCTAAACCGTAACGGATCCGAGCGGATGCAAAAGTACAAATGGGATTATTGTTTCCACCAAAACAACAGCTTTTTTCATTCATTTTGTGCTTATTGCAATCATTTTTGCAGCACAATTTTTTGCAGCGATTACTCTTTACGCAGAGAGAAACAGAAAAATTACAAAGAAAAAAAGCAAAATCTACACTCATTGCTATTATAATGCAACCGTGCATTATGCGGACCAGTTTTGCCTGTTTGCTAGCCTTTTCACTCTTCCCTCGCACTATTCAGGGTTGTAATGCCAAGCGCGGTTTGCTCTCAATGTTCCTTCCCATTTTTATCACAGATTACAAATACGTCTCTCAGAAGAAGATGTTTTGTTTTTGTTTTTGTTTTGTTTGTGTTGAACATTATTCTTCGTGAATTTTGGTACGAACTGATCCGCATTTTCCACCCAAGTACAAATGGTACAAGCTTGTGGAAACTCGAACTCGACCTAGTGCATGTTACGATCGAATGAATGTGAGAGATCTGTTTGTAAAAGAGGAGTTGATGTTGCATTCATATTCTAACGCTATTGGAGCTTTTACATCAAAACTGTTACAGTCGAACAATTCGGTAAACGGTTGCTTTAGGTTTGTGGTTTGTTATTATGCGTGTAAAATTGCACGTATTATTGCAACTGCAGAGGTCATCTTCATCGTCGCTCTTTTTAGCAATTTCTAAATAAACTGAAGTTACAACACTGCATATTGTTGAGTGTGTTGCTAAAGAAGTGTTCGATTTTAGATCATACTTTCTTGCGACCACAATTCAGCAGTTCGACATGATTGAAATTCATTGTAGTTCCTTCCTTTTCGATTGATTTTCTCTAGTTGCACTTAGCCCGTGTCTGTATGATCTTAACTATCGATCAGCGTGTATGGACATTCCCTAACTCCTTCATAATTTGTTGCAAGCAACTCCTATGCTTTACGTTCTACTTAAACATAATGAAAGTTTCTGTGTCTGCCTTGTTGACTGCATCGCTCGCAGGTGCATTGTACGCAATCGTCTCTTCACCTTCAGGTGTCGTATACGTTCGAAGGAGGCTTCTTTGTTGTCCACTGCATCCATCATGCCAGATTCTTATCCTTGTGAGCATTCCTTTGTTACGTACGAAGTGATGGGCGTCATTCATTAAACGTATGCTGTGTACTGTTTGCATTAGTAGAGTAGTAGCTCCATGGATCATATGTTGTGCCATTTCCTGAAAAATATAGAAAATAGAACAACAATTAGTAAACGTTTGTGAAAATTATAAAACGAGATATTAATACATGATGCAAGTTTAAAAGTTGGAAAGCGACTGATTTCATAATATTTTGATGCTTGAAAGAGTGATAGTGTGTTAATCGATTGGAATAGGGTGTTAATGACAGGAAAAAGCTCATAAACAGTTTAAGTTCATCAGTGAAGTGGCAGGAAGTTAATCACGAAACCGTTTCGGCAAACATCCTCGCACCACGCACCATTTAACCCCATCGCCACACGCGATCGTAAAAAAAAGTAACGCCGCACCGCAGCCAGTTAAAGTTTCACACAGAAAGTTCACACATTTTATGACACCTTCACCGAAACGTGCCTGGTGGCGAACAGCACCGAGGCCACAAGTTATGATCGTCTCGATTCCCGATGCCGCCTGACGGCAGATCATTGCGCAATGTCCGGTAGGAGTGGGAAACAAAACTCCAGAGAACAGAGAATCATCATCCGTTCCGGGCGTTATCAGCGCACCGGTGTGACGCATAGGTGCAGAGACGAGACGAGATGAGATGAGATTTATGATATTGTTGGGATCGTCTGCATTAATCTTTCCCCGTGCCGCGATGCCGCACCAACAGCGATCGTTTACGGGCGCGTCCACTTGCTTTCGTTCGTTCGTTCATTAATGGTCGATCCCCGGCTGTATTGAAGCAGCGAACAAGAACTACCAGCCCACTGCGCCGGGTGAGACTGAGAAGCGTCGGTCAAACAGAGGAAGGAATGTCCGGAGTAGTTGATTAAGATAGACGATCGTTCAGTACCGATAAGCATCATTAGTTCGAATGTTTATGAATGAATTAATACAAGCCAGGTCCGCGTGAGGAAGAACTCGCCCTGCCGGGACGAATGTCACCGTTTTCGGCATACTTCAGATCGTTTGCGCTTGATCTCAACTGGACGCTTTCCACCTTCCCGGCTCTCACAGCACAGGTAAAAGTGATCGCATCGGTACGATACTGTCTCATTATAAACCTTCTTGCCGCTAGAGTGTCGGTACTCCTCAAAACAAATAAAACAAAAAGGAATATCCAAAGCATACCGAATGGAACGCGAAGACGTGAGCGCGAGTCTTCACAGCTTCACAACCGAACCAGACTTTCCGGGGCCCCCGGTTAGAAGCTCGAACTGCACTCAAGTCTGTTAGGGGTTTAAGTTATTTCTTGTGATTGTGTTTTTGGTACCACACCAAAAGCGGGAGTGAGCGAGATAAACGACAAAGAACGCGATCCATTGCGATCTTCGCCCCATGTCATCCGTCTTCCTTGTCGCAACGGTCATCCAACCACTTTCCTCTTCCCCAGCGTGCCATCGACGTTTAACCAAAGAGCGAGAGAAAAGCGAACCGAAACGGCGAACGGCAGGACAAAGGTTTTCCTTTATTCAAACGCGAGCTAAATAAATAAAACCCACGCGCGTTTTTGGGGATCGCGCAACGCGCTGGCCTTGAGCAAGAGCTCAAACGATCAGACGATCCTTTCCCCGCTCTTCCTCCCGTGGCCGTGTCCCGCCCCTACAGTAGGTTGATGTTTGTTGTCGCTAAACCTGTAGGACTTTATCTGTCCTCGTGCCCTCGCGCCCTCTCCCATCATTCCGCGCCGGTCTCGTCGCACCCATTGCCATACATTTCTCTCTTATTATTTGCCTCGGCATCACCTTTGTCTTTAGCGGTTTCGGGGTGCGGCATTTAATATGCGATCAGGAAATTTATTCCCGAACATCTATAAATCAGGAGGAATATATCCCGCACCGTTTGGAACCGGCGAATGGACAGCCGGATACCATCACGCGGGATAGGGATAGATCAAAGCAAGAGCTTCGGGCCGGAAAACGTGGTGGTAAGTGGCTAGAGGATGCGGGACAAGCATGGCACACGGCATCGCACAGACAAGACACAGAAACACTTACACACCGGAACCTGTTCTCTTGCGAGGTCGCTTGCGGCTCTGAACTAATTTGTGTACGGTCAGCACATGGAGGAGGCCTCACTTCCAGTCCGGTTTGAAGGGATGTTAAAAGGAACTAATTAAACATCTTTCGTTGGGAGCTACGAAGGAGATGAGCTGTAGAAATGGAATAAAGTCCCATTTCCGACGTACACTTACGCTGACATTCTGATCTGAATGAATCATTCATGGAGCTTGGTTGGTCCTATTCATGCGTTTAGTTATGCTGCATAGTACGGAACATCCATCAAACCGCACATCACAAGGCTGATGAATAATGCTCAAGAAAGGACAATTCCTTCTCTTCTCCCTTCCTGGGCTGTACATGTGATAAGACACTGTGGCAGACAAATAAACACACTCGCACTTGTGCACACTTTGTAAAACAAACAGCAAGGTTGAATTTGATCTCCACTTTGCGATAGGTGTCGCAGCATCGCTGCAGGCAGCTTGGGAAGGTTGGGCAAATGCTGCCAACCGCCAGCATATCAACGCAAAATGTTATCTTTTCATAGCAAAACAACGCCAAAGCAGGGTTAAGGGAAAAGCCATCAAAGCGACCACCCGAAAGTGTGCCGTCTTGGGTGACTTCAGTCCCCTTGCGCCTACACGAGCACACAGCGGTAATGAATTTATTTCGCGTTTGAGTGCCACTATCAATATCAGCCGATGCTGATGGGACCGCCCGACAATCATCGGGGGAAATCTGTTCGGGCAGTGACTGTTGGCCTACAGTAATCCTTCGAACCATTTCCCTCGGGGCATTACGACGGCACAAGCACAGGCACAAACACGAATGTGGCAAAGTTTTCCGACATTAATTTTGTCACGTGGATGAGCGATGGTGCGCTGTCCAAACATTTCAAACACGCCGAAACACGTGCATCGAATGCTGAGCGGTGTGTGTGTGTGTGTGTGTGTGCGATGATTGTGCGCACACTTTAAGGCACTGTCTTTGTGCAGACAGGGGTGGATTAGGTATGTAGGCAGCGGGCAACGGTCATAAGGTTACGGTTGAGGTGGATGCGCAAATGAAAATCCCACTCAACACCAAACGAGAAACCCGTTCCCGCTCTGCCGCTGGGCTATTCCAATGGATTCATGACGCGCGTGCTGGTGTGTGTGTGTGTGTGAAGGCGTGCCGTTGACGGATGTGACGAATTTTCCGCCGTATCACAATCATTAATCATTGCGAGAGCCTAAGAGGAAGAAAGTTTGATGCACTGGCTTTTTGGGCTGGCGGATTGTGCCTCGTTCTAGGTGGAGTTTGAATGGAAAGGGAACGTAAATGCGTATGGCTGCGTGGGTGGGATGAGTGGGGATGTGTTTTTTTTCCGGTTAGCTTTGTTTTGGGGTTTGTTACGTTCGGGGGAACTGTGATGTGCGAAGAGAAGAGTGCTTTACCTCCAGCGATGATGGATAATGTTCCTCCAAATGTCGGCGAGTTTGTCGCTCACATTCGCGGCGAAAGGCATGCAGGCACGCACTCGGTCTTTTTCTTCTTTTCTGCTTCGAATTAATCCACAAAAAACAACATCTGACTATCAAAGTCACGCGCGGGGTGGGAGGATTTTCCGCCCGTCGTTCGTGGAGGGAAGGTTTCGATCGATACAAGCTCTCTCTCTGTCTCTTTGTGGTAAACTTCTGTCTGTTGCTGCTTCTGGATGCTGTTCCGAATTTTGTGGCAATTGTTGACTACTTGTGACTCGTGGTTCACATCGATATCTTATTATTCTGCGGGTGATCCTCCAGGTCCAGAAAATTCAGTGAGCTCAAACCGGTGATACGTAACCGTTTCCGACTTGCGATGAGCTACAAATAAATATGAAAGATATAAGTTATAATTTGTCCATTCGCTCGATCATCACTGCATAGCAAAAGGACTGGACATTGATCCTCCAACCATCCAACGATACGTAAGAACCTGCCTGCGTCTACTCACTTCTTAAAGAACGGCTTAAAGCCATCCGGTTGCTCCTGTTGCTGTTGCTGCATGCGATAGTAGCCGCCCGTTCCTTGCTGCGACATTGAATCCGGAGATGAGGCATACCCGCTACTCGAGCCTCCCGCATTGTTATTAGCAGTGGATGGATTGTTGTTGTTGGTGTTGTTGCTGCTACCATTTCCGCTAGCCGTGTTGGGCGTTGAGCCGTTGGTGCTACTGTAGCAAGTACCGGTCGTAGGGGTTGTAAGAAGGTTCGCCGCCATGCTGGGCAGCTTCATATTCGGCGGAGTTTGGGGCGGCGTGTCGGTCTGGACCTCGGGAAACCCCATCGACTGTTGTTGCTGCTGGGACGGGGTACTGTTCATAGACTGGGACTGCTGCTGCTGCTGCTGCTGCTGGAGGTTGTTGCCTTGATGCTGCTGCTGCTGTTGCAAAGTTGGCGTTGTAGGGTGGTTCAAGACCGGACCCGTAGTCGAGCTGTGGTTGCTGGTATTGCTGCTGTTGCTGCTGTTGCTGCTGCTGCTGAGGGTAGTATTGTAGTGTTGAGCTCCGGCTAGAAACCCCCCATAGCGGGAATAGGGGGTACTCCCGAAACTGCTCATCATACCATTGCCCATACTCCCCCCCATACCTTGGCTGTTGGGTGGGGTGTTGCTGCTGCTGCTGTTGTTGGTGGTGGTATTTCCCATACTCATACTCATGGGCGAACCGGCGTCTCCGATCATCATCATACTGTTCGCCCCATTGCTGTTGCCCTGGTGCTGCACATGATGCTGCTGCTGCTGTTGCAGGAGATGCTGCGTCTGCTGCGAGGATTGCTGCTGCAGGTGCTGCTGCTGCAGATGATGGGCCGCCTGCTGCGATTGGTTTGGGTGATAGTCGACGCTCGTACCGGTCATCCAGGAACCGTGCAGGCCCTGCGCAGGATGCGATTGCTGCTGCTGCTGCTGCGGATGGTGCTGGTGCGGATGCTGGAGCTGCTGCTGCTGCTGGTGCGGATGATGCTGATGGTGGTGGTGCTGAAGATGGAGCGGAAGGTGGTGTGGCGGTGGCGTTTTGCAAGCGGCTGTGTCGGCCAGACTCCAGATTTTTGGCTTTGAGGCTGGAATCGGCACACCACAGTCGCTGCCCGTTTGGTTTTTTGAATGGTCCATATCGCCCTTCAGCAAACCGCCGTGATGTGGATGATGCTGCAGCTGCTGATGCTGCAGCGGATGCTGCTGCTGCTGCTGCTGATGATGAAGATGGGTTTGATGGTGGTGTCCCCCGAGCATCGAATGGTGGTAGTACGGATGATGCTGCCCCAGATGTCCCGGATGCCCCATTAAGTTTTCCGGCTTCCGCTCGTCGTCCGTCAGGTCATCGTCGTCCTCGTCCTTGTCGTGCTCGGACTTGACGTGATGCTGATGGTGATGATGGTGGTGCATGTCTAGAACGAAGAATATTGCCCATCATGAAAAGGGACAAAGGAGAAAGCTTCACGCTGTTAGCTAGGTTGTAACAAAAATTAGTTGTTTAGTGTAAAATGTTGCGTGTGTGTGGTGGTGCAATATTGTAACAAAGGTCTATCAACAAATTTTTCTAATTTTTTGCTGGTAAATGAATCGCACATCCAAACCATTGTCTTAGTACTTGTTGAACACGACTCGCAGAAACCATAAATAATGCTCATAAGTCACAATAGTGAAGATAAATATATACACTTCCAAAAACCAATTTCAATGCCACAACAACCACCTGGGGTCGTTTTCTGTTGTGGTCGTTTTCGGGGTGTCTGAAGCATTCGGTTTTTCCCATCCATTGCCAGCAATGCATTGCCACTCTACTTCATAAAACATACTCCAGCAACAAAAGCTGTTGAACGGCTTTGACACCGAATGAAATGAATGCGAATTGTATGCCAACTATTTTTAAATGTGAAAAGGAATATCAATCAATGTTCTTCCGAAGGCGGTGCAGCAGGGTGTGAGATTGAGGGCTCGCGAAACCCCAAACTTACGTAGCGAAGGAACGAGCAACGGAGCGAGATAAAACGGCTCGAAACGGCAAGATCGATCGATACGGCACGAACCGATTTGTCAATCACTCAATCAAACTCCGACATCGGGCCCTCCGGAGCGGTGGCTGTGGAGCCTCACGCCCCCCTCCTCACACTGCTGCGCTGCTAAGGTGGAATTTAATGGATTTCTTTGTCTCTCCTATCCCTTGGCAGGCATGGTGTTTCGCTTCTGAACGGGAATCCACCTGCTACACTACCGGGCGGGAGCTTCGTAGAAACATGGAGACACATCCGACACTCGACAATTCCAAAAGGCCCATTGGCACAGGAAGCATGCGGTCGGCTATTCTGCTTGTGTTTTTTTGCGTGCTCCTCTCTCTCTCTCTCTGCACTCATTCTCTCTCTTTCAACCTTCAATTCAATACAGCCGATTGGCCGGATCGGCCTTCTTGGCTGAATGAAGCGCGAATTATGTGAAATGCATCCGTCTCCATTAGCGCAACTTGATTCGACAAACGGAATGAAGATGAAACAGGGGCATTTTCATGGCTGGTCGCGTGCCAGACGCCAGACGCAAGTGGGTAGGTGGAATCGAGTGCGGCACTTTCTTTTGATGGCAGTGCGTTAGCCACAATTGGATTGTATGTCTGGGAAGGACTTATGTGTGGCGCGTGATGGTGTGTTGCAAGCGGTTGCAAGCTTTGCATGCAACCATCGATGCATCATCGAATGTGATTTGGTTTTGCTTGCGTAGGAATGGGGACGGCCATTGCGGTACAGACAGCTGACAGTCCGTTGAGGTTTAGTACCCAAAGCGGTAAAATGATGGAGCGGTCCAGCTTGTCTTTCAGTCTATATTGAATGACAATTGGAACTATGAGCAATTTGCGTCAGGAATTCATTTTTCATTTAATAGTTTTCAGTTCTTCAATTTTATCAAGTTTGAATGCGTTCATTGAGCAACGCATTTTGAAGAAAATATTCAATTACAATAACAATATTTAAATTATTCTTTTTGACCAAATTTTCCTACGACATTGGCTCTCTATCCGCGTTGCAAAAAGGTACGCAGGAATTGCAAGCCGAAATTGTCTATTTGATCGATTCGTTTTATGACGACACACCATAGCGTCACTACAGTCTCGTTGCAAAACAGACAAACAACCTTCCGGTACAGATGGGGCCAGTGGATGGCATGGTGGTGGCGTTAGCGTCACTTTTTGAATTTGACGCAATGGCCACCTGCCACAGACAGAATAATGGTCAAGCGAGCCTGGTTGCATGTAAAGTGCACTGCAACAGCTTGCCGCGGACCGTGATTCAAGACGAGCGTCACTAACTCATCTCCCAGACTTTGTCGCTTAAAAACGGACAGGATTTCGCCTAGACGTAGATCGCCTTGTGCGCCTGTCGGTGGAAGATACTGTCCGTAAAGGCATGTTTATGATTGGAGATAAATTTGTATCCATTCTTTACACGATTACAGTGTGCAGTTGCGCGGGACCAGAGGCAGGAGATTTGCGTGGAACAGAGGAGTTTATCCTTTCGAGGCGGAACACAAACCCATGTTCTGGAGCAGCCCAAGCAGCCCGAGCAATCTAGGAAGTGTTTAAATCATAACCTTCACTACGAGTCGGAAGTACGGCAAGTGTGTCCATCAGTGTGAGAAAGTTGTGAGCTTGGAAGTCTGTACTGTGTGTTCACTAGTGTGTGCGTAGTGACAGCAGCCATCGTTTCAGCGCAAGCAGCTGTGTCCAGCGTTTGAAGCGCCCGAAGAAAAGGATTAAATACTATATCCTCTGTAAATACGATGTACGACACGAAAGGGACGCAGGCTTCGCTATAATGTATCTAATGCTTAACCATTCACCAGACGGCGTAAGGCGGGATTGTCGGCAGCTATTTACTTGCCAAGTGCATGGCAGTGCGTACGCAAACGCCATGGCGGGCTTGCGGAGATGAAGGCGATCGAACAACAACAACAAGAGCAAGTACGATAGTTTGTTTGGTGACACATAAGAAAAGCCATAAATCACATCTTCAGTATGCTTGTTGTTTGCTTCCGACCAGAGTGTGAGTGGAGTCAGCAGAAGTTGTTGTCATCGGAACACTTTCCACTCTCTCTTTCTCTCTCTTTCTCGCTCTCCATCTCGCAGCAGGAGGTGACCATTATGCCTTCCCATCGAAACGAACAATTCGCTAACCACAATTTCACCACATCCTATCAGCCAACATAATCACAGTGGTCACAAATGCTGGAACAAAGCAAAATCAATTGCCGCTACGCACTCGGCAAACGGAAACCCGATGGCCGTGCCATCGCACGGGCAAAGAAAATATGCTTCCCATTTTTCCAAATCTAATAAAAATCATTGACCCTGAATAAACTTATTTCAACAATTTGATATGGTGAATTAAATCTAATAACAGTAAACACCCCGACGCTCCTGGGGCGACGCGCCCGAAATCGTCCTCGACACCGAGAGATTTAATGACTTCAACCCGCCGTATGAAAACAGCCCTCGCTCACACACAAACACACAGGCTGCAGGATGCTCACCCTCGATGTTGCGGTGTAAAAACCTAGGGATTGCAAACCAGACGCTATTTTCGGTCCCCTCTCGGCAAAGGATGCGAGCAGGCAGGCGTTCTTGCGAGAGGGCCCGCCACTGCCAGTGTGAAATGGTTCGTTTGGTCCAGCCCAGCCAAGCACACGCAAACCGAGGCGTCAAACGGCACCCCTCGGGAAATAAATAACGATGCGAAGGGTTTGCCAAACTCGGATTGCGCTACGGTTGTTTGAGCTCGGCGAGGGAGAGCAAATGAATTGAGTCTTAATAAGTGATATTATGTGATTTTCATTCAATTGAAAACATTGCACCACCACAACGCGCAACCCCTTGGCCCTTTCCGCTCGGTGCGCAGATCGCTGACGGAGGGGTAGTGGTAAGAGAAGGGGAAAGGGTGAGTTTAGTGTTGAGCCAGCAGAGGGTAGCTAAGGGTGTCGGCCTGAATCAACGAGTGCGTCCGTTAACGAGCGGGAAAATATATTGCACGATGGATCGAGCGTGCTATTTAGCGAGAACTATCGATGAAATCTAAACACAGAACAAGGGACGTCTACCGGCAAAATGTGCACTGATAAACAGGATCGTACGCTTTAAGTGAAGGTAATTTATTAGGCAGGCTCATTCATTTGGTTGGATGGTTTGACGAATGAGCGCAGTTATTTCATATTAAAAAAAAAAATAATTAACGTTGGATACAATTCATGCAACGATGTTTTTTTAGTTCATGAAACCTCCTTCATTTTACAGTACATCAACGGCTAAACGTTTGAAATAGGAAAGCAATCCAAAGCATGTTCACATATGGTAATGAGCTAAGCGTCTTACTCGTGTCATATTGTTTAGCCTCATTCGCTTAGCAGCAAACACCGATGTATCAAATAAAAGTAAAACCAAACCCATCAAAGATTCATTCGAAAGAACGGAAGGTTTTAAGTGCTCATCACAATATCAACACACAGAAAAAAAGTAAAACCATTAGCCCTACCGTCAGATGCCTCGAATCCTTGCTACCTGCTCTGACGGTGATGAAATCGGACACCCATCCATCCAGCCCACCATAAACGCTCTTTCCATCCTCTGCAGCCGTTCCTAAACGCGGCCTAACCGAGCCTATCAAGCGTTTACGCGGCCGAGCAACAGCGAACGAACGCAAATCAAAGTGAGAATTCTGACACCTTGCAACAATCGGAAATCGGAATAAGTCAATTTGCGAACCTTCCGCTTGCGCGACAAGGGGCGGAGACCGGAGACTGTTCGCCAGCCTTTTCCCCAACCGTACCCTACTTTAACACCGCTTTCCAAGAAGGCACGCAAGGGAAAACTTTGCACCGGGGTGTTGTCTTTTTTTGTTGTTCCTCGCTTCTTTGCACTCTCTCCTTGTCGTGTTGACGCAACCGAAGCGGAAAAGCCACGGTGGGCCATATGGGAATTTGAGGCCACGCTCTGTCCCTCGCATTTCCCGCGTTGATGTTGATAGATTTTCGAGGTTTTTAGCCCAGGGAACGACTGCCCTCCAGGCAGCTAGCCCGCTGTTCTTTTGCCGTTCGTTTGCGAGCGCAAAAAAAAGAGCAATACAAAGCAGTCACCCTCCTCGATGATGGACCGCACAGCATTGAGCAGTTGCCGACAATGGTCCTGACCCTCCTGCAGCAAGCTGCAACGAGGGGAAGTGTTTTATCCCGAAAATCTCGCCCTAGCTTCTTGAGGGTCGGGCATAGCTGTCGTGAGGAGAGACGAATGCAAAGGGGATGAAATCTTGATGACTGTGCGTGATAATATATCCATTATCCGATTAAGTTAAGTGAAAATGCCACTTGTTATTTAGATATTCATTGGCCTCCGGGAAGCGGCCGGCATCCGGGGGCTGGGAACGGGCAATAGGGGAACGGAAGTTGGTGAATTTTTGCCGAACCAGGCCAGGACAAAAGTTCGGTCAGAAACGTTTGGCTTTTTGTTACAGCCGACTTGATAAAGAGGCTTTTATAAGCCCGCAGGGAACTTGGGACTAGAATTTCCAAGAGTTTCGCTCTACCGGGGTCGGGAGGTAATGCTCATCACGGGGGCCCATCGGAGGTCTATCGGAGTGTTCAGGAAACTCTCCCGAGGGTTTGCTTTGCCAGCCTCGGCGGTTGTTATTGGAGTGAGTGGCAAGTTTCAGTTTCAAAAACCATCGCACACGATATGACCTTCCCCCTAGAGCTGTCAGAGTCCTGCCGGGCGGTGCGGTAGGACCGAAAAGTGAACAGATGATACCGATTTCCCGTGGAGACAGGAATGTGGACAGCTCTGGCACTGGGTTCTAGTGTCGTTTCGATGCTCTCGTTTCAATTATCGCACTTTATGCATTGCCTAATGATTCCATTTGCGAGTGTCCCGCACGGTCGTAGCGTTTTCTGACAGCCAGCCGTCCGCAGTAAAGTCCCCGTCTTCGTTTGTCAAATTGGATGAAGTGATTTTAATTTCCACGACCGTTGGAAAGAATAAAATGGGATGAGACGGTCACCTCCTTCGATTCAGCTCGTGCTGAGGACGGTTCCGGTCGATCCTCTTCAAACTCCCGGGAAGGGCTAGCGCTAGGATCCACATCCGTGCACGAGGACTGCGAGCTGCACGCCTGCAGCAGCCCAGATGGCGATGGATTACCGCTACACCGGGGTGAGGTTTAGTTTTCATATTCAATTTGTTGAATTTGAGTTACGCGCAAAAACTGTGAGCGATTCATCAAGGATTCCGGGCAGGATGTTTTGAGTGATATTTGACAGCCGAGATTTGACGCGACGCGTTTCCGCTGCTCGGTGCGCCACGATGCTGGTACTACGCGAAGGATTAGTTTCGCTATTAGCAGCTGTTTCCTCACGTTTTCCCTTTCCGTATTTTTTTGTCTTTCGTAAGCTTCCCTACTTTCGTCACATTGCGTTCGATTGAGCGTACACGATCGGCCAGCGAATCTTTAGCCATTAGATATATTTATATTTGATATTTGCCCCGCCACTACTGATCCGGCGAAGCGCAGATGACGACAGCGACATTCGCTGCTAGCCACTGGCGTCGCCAGCCCATGGTTTCCGGGCGATGAAACCGTGTCACTTTTCGGGGTCGGTGAAAATTCATCACTAATTAAAACCGTACCGATTTCATCAATTAATTAAATGCTCGGTTCGGTGGCATTTTTCATTCCGCCATGGCCGATTTAATTTTTACGCTGGAGCGAACGCGCCTGGGGAAGAGTGGGAGAGTCGATGGAAAACCCACAAATTGCGCACTGTTCTTTCGGATCCGAGCTCGGCAACAGGCCGGCCAAATGGAGAGTGGGAACGGAGGGAAACCGAATCGGACGCTTTGGCAAAACGATTCGAATTCGGAACCAATTTGAAAGTGAAAATGCAAATTGATGGGCAAGGACGGGGAAAGCGGCGATAGCACGGGCGGGCTATATGGGTATTATTCAAATTAAATTAAGGACCAATAGGGGATAGCAGCATCCTTGCCAGCGTCAGCACAGATACACCCCGCTCCATAAAAGGGTTGTTGAATAGAAAATTAAACTTTATTATAATTTAATATGATTAGTCCTATATAGAGCGTTCTACCGTTCCTGTGCGGGTAGCGGCGGAGTCCCGAGTTTAAATAGAGTTTCGAGAAGGAAGATGTGATCCTTCTTGCCTAACTAGGCCGGGATAGGCCGTTTGTTGGATCTTGATGGACCTATTTTAAAATTTAATCAATAAATAAAAGGATGAGCCACCCGTCCTTGGGCTATACATTTTCATCTTGACCTCTACTTTACGAAACAGTGATGGGAAGTTTGTTGTTGATTCCTTTTCTTATTGTGATAGAAGTGGTCTGACGATTTGGCCACTTTGATGAGGAATTTTGGTCAAATATTCAATAACCGATGAGTTCAACTAAATTAGTACATATTTCGAGGTGCATCATATTTTAACACGTCGATGGACTGTGTTTATTAAATAAATGTTCTTTTTGCAGAGTTCATCACTAATTTTATTTGCTTCAAAACTTTGTTTGTCTCAAGAACTTTTAAAATTTCTATTGAAGTAAAATCCATAAACATTCAAACAAAAAGCAAAGCCATTCATCATTGGCGTGTTTGACAGCTTGTTTCGATAGGATTCTTGATGCATGAAAAAGTAATCTTTCCAGGCTCCTTTTAGCTAATTTTTAAGGTAAGCAATGAAATAAATCGATCAATGTGCTTTGCAAGAGCACTGAATTTTACCGCCACCCAGATGGTACTTCTCTCGGGCAGCGGGCTAAAAATGGGCATGAGACATTCTTTAAACTGCTCCATAATTCACCACGGCAGCTTCATTTGGCCACTTTAGCAACCGTTCCGTCAGTGGGTGTATTGGCATTGTACTGCACCAATCCCTCGAATCCCCGAAAGACCTCCAGATGCTTTTCCCTTTAAAGTCAGCGTTGCACGACGAGCGCAAGTAAAGCAAAAAAGCACCTCATCCCGCACTGCTCATTGTTGCCGCCGTTGGGCAGCCTCCATCCGGGCGCCTAGAATAGTGGCTGTACTGTCTGCTTTGGGCTAAATACAATGGCAACCTCGTCCCCTTTGCCGCAGTCTACGTCAGCTCTTAATAAACACATTAAAGTTTCATATTATAAATGACTTTCCAGCGCGAAACGTATGCCGACGTCGTAAATTATCGTCCCTCAGTCTCCCGGCCTCGCCTGCCCACACTGGAAGGGAGAAATGTCCTCAGACGCATTCAGAAAGAGAAAGTATTCTTTTTATGCCGAGGGAGAGAGCGACCGAGAGGGAATCGAGGGCTGGCAGCCCTTGGTTTGATCCTGTTAGCAAACAAGCCCCAGCCCTACGATCCTTATCCGATCCGGCTAGATACGCTCGACTTTCCCGCCGTGATTATAATCATCACTTAGCCGTAGCATTATCGATGATGTTATGTTTCGGAGCTGCTGCTTTTGTTTCCCTCCGTAGGCGCGCGCCTGCGTGTGTGTGTGTGTGAATTAGCTTACATACGTGATACTGAGGCAGGTTGGTAGGAGGCGTATGGGGTGCATTAGCGCGAAACAAAACCAAACAGGAAGGCGCACACGCCGCCCTCCCCGTGCAAGTCATTCAAGGAAGAGTGATGATTATAATAAGAAAGGTAAACAGCATCATCAACATCTTCGCGTGCATTAGGCGCAGGAAAGGCGGAAAAAATAAGGAAAAGCGCGGTGTCCCTCGGCGAGCTGCGATGGGAAATTGGCGGTAGGCATGATTCCGCGGAGGATGTGTTTGTTTTTCCCGTGAG
Source organism: Anopheles arabiensis (assembly GCF_016920715.1). Taxonomy (NCBI): domain Eukaryota; kingdom Metazoa; phylum Arthropoda; class Insecta; order Diptera; family Culicidae; genus Anopheles; species Anopheles arabiensis. The sequence goes on along the minus strand of NC_053517.1, from coordinate 71,179,473 downwards.
AACGCTAGGAAAAATGCAACGTTCTGCCGTTTTGCCGTTCGGCTGCCCGTTGTGTCGAAGAAATTGCCCACTCACACCCACGGCCGCAAGCAGCACGATACAGACACGACCTATCCGGCTGTCCCGTGCTCTGTGTGCACAGTGAAGCGAAGCCAAGAGGAAAAGCATCACGTTTCTGGAGGAATCTTCCGTCCGCTTACCTTTATGATCACGACCACCCTTGTCCGGATCGAGGTCGTCCTTGTCCTTCTCGTCGTCCGACACCATCGCGTCGTCGTCGTCGTCCGTCTTGTTCTTTGGCTCCCACGTCATCTTGTTCTCCTTTTTGAGCCGCCGCCGGGCGTTCGCGAACCAGGTGGACACCTGCGTCAGCGTCATCTTGGTGATGATCGCCAGCATGATCTTTTCGCCCTTGGTCGGGTAGGGGTTCTTCTTGTGCTCGTTCAGCCACGCCTTCAGCGTAGCGGTCGATTCGCGTGTTGCATTCTTCCGGCGGGCGGCCAGGTCGTACCCGGCACCGTATCTGGAAAGGAAGCAGGAAAAGCAAAGATTGGTTTATAACTATCGGTAAATAGTATTTCCACCGTTGCAAACAATCTAGTACAATGTATACAAATCAAATTCTGTATCAACAATCACTAAGGTTGGCATCGGCTGCAACTAAACCTTGGGATCAAAACAAGAAACTTAAGACACACACACACATCTCTGCACAACACCAGGCACACTACCAACAGGCATTCGGTAAAATAAGCGGAAGAAGTATAACCACCATTAAAATGACAAATTGTCTTTGCTCGACGCTCGCGCCTGTATTCGGCTGTCTGGATCGGTGGGGGCGCACACAGTTCTTCTTCCAGGCGACCTTCAGGCCCGAGCGACCGATCAAGCCGGCCCAACAACCGGTGCGGTTGCTTCATCGCGTACCATGGCCGTTTTATTCTATCTCCATACGCCCGTGCTTCGTTCGGGTTCTTTCGCGGGGCCTCTCTCGGGCGAATATATTCATAATCATAAATCATGCATGCAACCAGCGGGTGGAAGCTGACCCATCCAGCACGGTCCGGGATACACCTCAGCCGAACGCTCACCCAGCCCCTAAAAACGGGGACCAATGTGACAGCCCCATAAGGGACGGCGCGAAACATGTCACACGTTGCGCTGGGCGTCTGGCCCAGCCGCGTCTTGAGGAATGCCTGTGCCTGTAGGAGAGTCTGCCCCGAATAGTGGTCGATCATACCACGGTCGGTGGTCGTGGCATTAAAGAGGAGGAGAGAACTTCCCTTCCGCCCAGTGGCCTGTGACGCAAGCTCAGTTCACGTTCGGCTGTTTGGTGGTTCATAAATCCCGCGGTAAAATAATTATTTATTTGTCTGTTTGTTTGCTAGTTTGTCCACAGGTTGGCTACTTTGTGTGTGTATGTGCGCTAGGCGAACGCGCGTCGTGAATGTCGAGCTCGTTTTTCCTGTTTCGATGGGAAGAGCCCTTCCCGGCGTGCCTTCCGTATCGTTCGGGCGAATAAAATGTTATCGTTCATCCGGATCCGGATCGTTGTCTTTTGCCGACCGGCAGTAAGTTAATCGAATATGCATTTCTATTCTCTTCAGCCCTGAACCAACCCACCTTGCCACCGTCTTAATTCAGTCGCTAGTTTTGGTTTGTTTGTTCTTTCCAGACCAAGCCATATGAGTTATGACCCTCGAAAGGGGTAATTTATTCAAGCTGAAATATTAGTTCCAGGACAATTCGTGACTAATAAATTCATCATCATTTAACAAATGATAACAATAATTCTACCACCGCACCTCCGTCCATTCCAATGTTCGGACTCTTCCCGCTCCATCAAAAGGCACAATGGTGAGCGAAAAGCGATCAAGCACATCCAGATCAACGCGCATTGCGCTAGATAAGCATGGTTTTGTAATCCCCTGATCTGCATGTATCGTGAACAAAGCACAGAAGACATATTTCCCTATTTAGTTAATCCCCACCGTAGCGTGATAAGAGTGATCTGTTCCTGGTACCGCTCACTATTTAAGCCTGACAATGAACAACTATCCCGCTGCTACGCCGAAATAGACAATCTCTTGTGAAGATTTAAATCGATCTTAGCGCACGCTCTTCTGCATCAAGACCAGTAGCTGCGCTTGGAAGCCCTCCCTGGTCCTTATAACAAAAGTGAGAACTTCGATCGCATTCTTCACAACCCCAGCCCAGATGTGAGCCAGAAGGACCACCTCGGGTGGCCACGATCACTACCAGGTGAGGTAGCAGCCAGTAGCACTGTTACTGGTTCGGGGGTTCCGTCTCCCCACCTGCCGTCTCGTGCACCAGGATCGCTGGATCGTATTATTTATTTGATAAACCAAATGAGCATCAATTCCGTGGCTAAATACAGATGTTATCGGATCGTACGGCTGGCTCGCGAGTGGACGGCGCTCGCTGGCGGCCCATGTCCACGCGCGCTCGTGTGTTTGTGTGTATGTCTTTGAACATATTCCAGAAAATCTCCCCTAGCAGCGCTCGCTGATCCTGCCCGGCAGTGGGGCGGGAGATCACTCACTGCCGATAATCGCAACCATCATCGGGGGGCTGCTGGGTTCGGGCGCACAACAGCAGGGAGGCAACGTTCGTGAAAAGCAGCGGCTACCGTGGAGACCGCTCAAGCCGCATTATTGTTGTCGATTTTGATCTTGTTTCTTTTTTCTCTCCTATCGTATCTCATTTCTTTTGCTTCTCTCGTGCCTCGGACTCTCGGGCCTGCTTCTGGTCATTCAATGTTGCCATTGCTGTGGCGATGGACAGAAACCGTAGCGGCCGCGCGTTTCAAACGCAACATCAGACCGTAAGGGAGACACTCTGCCAACGTCCAACCAAAACCGACAAGATCAGTCTTATTCTTGATGTAAAGGAATCGTGCATCGGAGGATAAACAAAAAATCAAGATTAATAACGGTAATGAGTCCCAATTAATTAAAGTTGAATAATAATCGGCCACCAGGCAGGATATGAAGACAGGATCCAGCAAGCAAGCACGCGAACGGTAAAAGATTTGACAAAAAAAACACGCTTGAACACAAAGACATGAACTTTCAAAAAGCTTTTAAAACTGATCGTTTGTTAAATAAATGGCGCTTCTAACAATAACAACAACAGCAATAACGACAACAACAGGGTAAAAAGGAAGCTAACCAAACGAACACAGCTGTGGCACAATCGGGAGGGATAAAAAAGGAACAATTACCGCAGAACTAGCCCGTACTGAAGTACGACGCTTCACGGTTTGTGGTTACGGCTTTCACTTCCAGGATGACATCGCAACAACACTGAGTGCTTTAAAAATCGCATCACCATTCGGTGCATCAGTCCCTGTCAATCATGCGGTTTCCAGTCACGCATTATCTACAGCCTCCCAATAAGGCCCAGCCCTCCCACCAGTTTGCTGCGCGAGAGGAACGGGAGGATTTGGAAATATGAAAATTAGTCCCCACACCATCCGTCGCGCTCTATCGGTGCGCGGTGTGCACTTAGCGTGGTGTAGTGTACTAATTTTTGTTCCCGGACGGACATTCGCGGTTGATTGCACTCGTGATGTGGCGCTGCTCGCGCTTATTCACTCCACGGGGAGGTTGTCACAGCGCGAGCGAGCCACGGCGGTTTGCGTGGCATTCATTATCACCCACGTTCGGGGCGCGAACGGTTTTGGAATGTGTGGCAGTGGTGAGGAAGGGAAAGGGAAGGGAAGTGGTGTCAGATGAACTATTGCTCGGGCAGTTAATTTTATTTATATTCCCCCGGACCGGCCGTGTACCGATGCTGTACCGAACCGCTCTCCTGCTAGCCTGTTTGATTTTAGGGATGCGCAGCAGGCGAAGGAATGCCGCAGGAGGCACAGACACGATCACGAACTGGCAAATTGAAAAATAAGCGCAAAAATGGCTTCATCCCCAGCTACATGTGCATAGTCGAGCACACAAACACTGCCGTGTCGCGTGAAGGGCTCTCCCCAACTGCATCACTTGTGTCAGTGAGACAAATGTGGGCTGGCATTGGGGGGAGCGTTGTACACGGGGGGGAAGGTTATTATTTTTGTTTAATTCTTTTTCATTTAGTGCAGTCACTAAAATGCTGCTAAAACTGTGTCCACTGCACGCTGGAGGCTACACTCGCTGCGTATAAATCATCCATGATTAAGCCACCCAGTCGAAAAGGTTCACAGGAGGGTTCACCACACACCACTATCGTCTGTTGTGCAATAAAGCTAACGATTGAGCTTCATTTTTTGCTGTCTTTTTAAATGGATCGATTTAAACGCATCATCCAACAGCTTTGAAATAGATTTCTGCTTAGCACTGTAACATTTGTGTCAATTTGTTTTAACATCTTGAGTCACACTAGTATGCAGTGTCATAAACAACCCAGTGATACATAAACCAATTCATCATATCAGCTGACAAAACTAGCCAAAATGGCTGCATTTGATAATTCATGGAGAAATCTGTGAGCAAATTGAATGCGCAAGTTGTTCAAGCTAGTTCGCAAGCTATGTTCTTTTCAACCACATGTTTTATGATGATTCGTACATGTGACATGTGTGCGATTCGTATCGTTTTCCCGCTGTCCTACTCGTTTGCTAAATCGCTTCAAGACATGCAGTTCCTGTTTGCCTTGTTTGCAATTTTCGTTTGTCTATCCGTATGCAACAAGCTATGGCCGCCACACCGGTAGATTGTCCGTATCAGCTGTACACGTTTTGCATGTGCATTGCCGCCGGTGTGCCGACGGCGGTGACAAAGTTTTCCGCCTTGCGCACGAAGCACACACACTCGCAGGTGACAGACACGCTCATTATCGTCGCCATGTTATTATGAGTGGTTGTTAATTAGTAATTTTGATAATTGCTACAACACGCATAAAGATAGCCACATTGTCGTTTGCGCTGACAGTGGTTCGAATTCGTGCTCAAAGATTAGATTAGAGAATGGATATTTTATTGCAGGAAGCATGTTTCTGAAGGGAATGACAAGATGAGAAATCACTGCTGCACGTGAATCAAACCGATACATTATTTATCGGCCTGTTGCTTTGCATTATTTATTGTCAATATTGTACAAAATAAAATAAGAATCACACATAATTTATGTTAAAATCTGTGTTGTAGTTAGTAGCTAAAGCTTTGCATACCCTTTGACGTATTTTTTCCAGTGTACTAGGCATGCAAAATACCAATCTTTTTTTCCATAACCCATACATGCAACGAGCTCAAGGCAAAACCCTTGATGCCTAATGACATTACCTTGTCATGATGGTTCGGTTTCGATCAACCGGCCACAATCAGCGACCAAAACGCCGGACACAGAAATGCACTTTTTCTCGTGCGTGCTTCGCCACTTTTATGCCATATACAAACGCGCGCGCATATGTCCATGCAAGTGCAGTGACGATCGGCTGCTAGCAAGCCAGGCAGTAGCAAATTATCATATTTGATTAGGTATTAATTACATGCATTTTCGTCTGCATTTAATTACAATGCACCGACACCAGTACTACTACCACCGCTACTACACATACAAACACGGTGGGCTGGTAATGCACTGTTGCTGTTCCCCGTTAGCCCTGGGGAGCCTTACATGGTGTGTGACTTTTATTTTCCCTCCACCACACATCACAATGCAGTGCTGCCAGTGGGTTCTCTCTCTTTCTCTCTCTCAAACATACACATACGTGTGAGCCGCCAAGCACAAAGCCGTCTGCCTCCATCAATCGTGAGTTTGTATGTGAGAGATTACTAGAGAGGCACACAATAGGGAATCTATGGCCGATGATATTACGTGCATTTGATTGCCCATTATTAGGTACAAATATTGTTTTTGTTGCTCCATCTTCGGGCAGTCGTTTATTGGCTTAGTTTTATTTTATCTGATGCTGTCCATGTGCGCGCGTGTGTGTGATTGTGCATTTCAAAACATACGTTACGGGGTTGTTGTTTGCATGTCGCTCGAATAGAGCGCAATTTGCATCGGATGCAAATGGAATAAGGTTGTAAAGTACACTTGTTCCCGACTAATTCGTTGCTAACGGTTTGCTAATGGATGCGTTTTACGAGCGATATTAGAACATCACATTAGACGACGATGCCATGCGTCGATTTGATATGATCAATTATGTTTGTTAATAAACGTTCCAACGATGGACAAAAAGATAGCACAATAACCTAGGTCGATTTGTAAAAAAAATACTATAGAACTCAAAAAAAAAGCTTTTGTACTAATTATGACCCATTTATAGTTCGAAATAATATAATTTTCAGAAAAAGACTATATAAACCAATTTAAAAATAAGAAAAACTAATAGCCTACAAAGTTTCTAAGAAAATTTTGATTGATTAACTTTACAACCAATTGAAAACAAGGAGGCCACTTGATTGTTAAAGTCTTTGGCTGCACGATAATCAACGTAAACCGCTTTGCACAACTACCACCAGGGCGGCAACGACGACGACTACCAGAAGTTCACGGAGAATTCAAACTTTAAAACAAAGGCACCGATGGCGAACAACCCTAACCCGTCCGACACCTTCGCTTTGTTTTGCTGGAGAGAAAATTGAAAGCGAACCGAAGCGAAAGTTCCTAAGGCTACGATACCGGCTACCGGTCGGAAAACTAAATTCATTTTGCACCGTGCGGTAGGAAAAAGTTTTCCGTTTTCGTTGCAAAAGTCACTTTCATTCGACATTGCCTCGACTGTGCCTCGAACCCCGAGCCATACCGTTTCCCTCGGAAAATCATCAACTTTTGCTGTGCACGGATCATGCCGTACAAACTATTTGGCGTTAAGAACGTTCCATTTTTGCTAGAATCAAAAGGAAGAAAAAAACCCCTTCAGAACTGTCTTTTCTCTCTTTCTCCGCCCAGACATCTGTAGCGCAAAAAAAGGACGAGGCGCAAAAAAAGCGTCTCCGGCAAACACTTTTAACACCGTGTCGTATTCGGAGCTGCGCCACCAATCTCGGGTCATAAAAATGGATGTGAAACAATAGATTTAATAGTCGTACTACACTACTACGTACAAGCGAAACTTTTACTTGACGCCTAGCTCGTGCTCACACCCCTGGCTCGGTGCTGGTGCTCTCTTTCTCGCCCGCGCACGCCGCCGAATGGTGGGGCTTTGAAGGGCAAACAAGGGGAAAAGGGTTGCCCACTTTTGACATGTACCATAAATTACAATTAAGCTCAACATATGTATCAACTGCACCACCCGGGCCGCTTCGTTCCTTCCTACGCGAGGCGTGTGCATCGGCCATTGCTCGCCGTCCCATTCGCACATTGCGCCGGTGCGTTATCCTTGTTTCTCGCAGCTTCCCGTTTGACATTTTGCACTGCTGCGCGAACTGGTGGAGCAATCAATTTGGGGCCGCGATGCAGCGTCTTTCCCCTTCTCGCTGTGAGATTCCAGCACAAGAAAGGAACTCTCTCGCAGGCTCTCTCTATCTCCCGCGCGGGCGCGCGCGCTCGCCCTTCCTGGCATGTCAACGGTCGGCGCGTTCGCGTGAGAATTTCCACGCGGCAAGATTGCGTCCGTCCAGACGCGAATCGAATATGATGATATACCCACAACCTGCCGCCCCGTTTTGTCCCACCCCCCCATACGGCCAGCTGATTTGCATGGTGCGAGCGAGATTTTCAACGAGGTCGCGTTTTTCGCAAGTCGCCCGGCCGGGCGCGGAAAGCGAAATCTAAACGATCTCGTGTACGACAACCCAAATAGCAAACTCGCTAACGAACGACGGCAACGACGGAGCGAATAAAGGCAAACGTCACCGCTCTAATGTCACCTCGGCGGCTGTTCGCGTTCTAAAATGGCTGTCCCGTCGATGACGATGGTTTTAATTTTAGATGCTCGTTGCGATACACCACCGTGCCCCTGCCTCGTGTTGTTTCCCGTGCCACTCGCTCCTGTTGTCTAGCCGAGCATTGAAACGAACGCGATACACGGTGGTGAGTTGCATGGTGGTTTTTATTTTGGGTGTTATTTTTCTCCCCACTCTCAACATTTGAGTGTGTGTTTTTTTGTTCCTGTGTGCAATGAGAACTGATGCAAAGCCACACCAGTGATGAAGATGCCACACGACCAAGTTTATCGGTGTGCCTGTGTGTGTGTGCATTCTGTGCGCCAATGCTAGCAGTAGAGTGGGGCAAATCCGCAGCGAAGCGACACAATAAAACCAAGAAAAAAGCAGAATCAAACATGGTTTCTAAAAATTGCATTTGCATCGCATGTTGCATTCTTCTGCCCTGCTCTAGCTCGGCACCGCTCACTTTGCTCCCTCCTCCCCAAAGGGATGCGGTGGTGTGTTGTCAAATTTGTTTTTCTTGTACTCCTCGCTCCCTTTTTTTGCACCCACCGAACCCCCTTCCCGCACGGTTCCCAGTTCGGTCCCAGCAACCGCATTGTTTCGTGCAGTTCGTTAAATGTCGCGTCTAAACAAATTGAATTTTTCACCCAAAGCCCCCTTCTCCCTGCCTGCCAGCCACTCAGCCAGCTCGGGAATCTGTTTGCGCCTGGTTCGTTTCAACGGTTGCCTTTCAGTGGTGGCCTCTAATCTCGGGTTGTGTGTAGTAGCATAACGCCAGTTCAAAAGTGCTCTCCGAGAGCAAGACCACTACACAGCGGATGATGCCAAATATCCGGTGTTTAGCAAGCTGATAACATGATCCTACTTTGCCACCCTTGGATCCGTGGGTGCGGGATGATGAGCTTAGGCGAACGTTTTTTGGGCGCTTGTGGTTGGTGCTTGTCCGGTATGGTGGGGGGGGGGGAAGACGAAAGGGTGATGAAGCGTATTTCTCTCGGGCAAAAGTGTTGCCAATAGCGTTCGATATACTGTTTTGACAGTCAAGTTGGCGGTCATATGGTTTGAAATGGCAACTGCTGTACAACACAAATACAAGCTAATGTTTGAGCGAATTATTCAAGATTATGCAGTTTTACCCAATGTTTGACATTAATCCCAAGCGTTGTTTGGGAAGTTTAATGCCACATTTATCGTTTGACCTGTTGATTTCGTTAATCCGCTATGGAATTCAACATAATTGTTCGTAAAATAATTTTAACTGTTAGTTTAAGAACTTCACGCATTATATACCCCATATTTACGAAAACAACTAGCTATCATGTACTACCAGCCGTACACTCCCATCAGAAGAGCATTGTTACACCGGTATCTACTGACATACGACACACCGATATAACCGAAACCCCCAATCCGGTTGCCGGGGCCCCCCTTTCCCCCCAAAATCCCAAACCGAAAAAGCAAACGCTCGGAATGTGGATCGAGTAAATCGCCGTTACTAAACGTGAGCCTCACAGCCTCGCTGCACAACCTCCCAGCAGCTACCGGGTGGGATGCCGCCACCCCGGGATGCCGGCGTTTAACCCGTAGTGGAGCTAGCACGCAGCGAAATGGCAGCCAGGGAAAGGTATCGGTTGCAATATACACTCAAAACAAGACAAACTCACATACAAACACGCACACATACATGTAAAAAAGAAGACAAACATACGATAACAAAAAAAAACGTAGCAACAGCACGACAAGCAGCAGTTCGGGCGCACAAACCATGTTATGAAATAGTCATGCGCATTTATGTTGCGAACGAGCGAGCGGGGACCTCCAACGCTGCGGGACGCTCGTGTAGCCATTGCAGCGGCAGAAAGCAGTAAGAATATTGGTGACATGGTGCTTGTGTTAGTGGCTAGATGGGTAGATTGGGTATGGAACCGGAACCAGCAAAGCGTATCGGCACAAGATGTGACGTAGGACATGGAAAACTTAAATTTTCCTCCTCCCTTTCCATTTTCCCACCGGAGGGAAGCAATGTAAAAAACAACAAACAGCAATACACTGCCCTGGAGTTGGGTGGGGTGGGGTTTTTTGAAACGGTTTGGATAAGGGAACGAAAACATCAACAAAATCAATCCCAGTTGCCAGCTTTGTTTTACATTCAGTGACATTTTGCGAGACATTGCTCGAGGATGGGGGGTACGTTTGTAGCGCCTACTCGTGCTTCGTGCCCTTGCAAAATGAAATACTACGATGATAGGGCAGTAGAGAAGATTGCTATCTCTATTAGCATTTTGTACATACACATACACTCATGCTTTTGCACTGAGACTGAGTATGCTCGGTACGAGGAGATGGTAGTAACGTTCGGGAGTTACTCAACAGCTGGAACGAGAGGCTTGCCGTTTTGTGAAATTCTATCGAGATTTGCCCGAGCCGGGTGTGTTAGTGTGCAAAGTGTTTCCCTTGGTAGCGTGCGTCTATCAACCTCTGCAGCTGTGTTAGTGTTGTACAAAAGCCCCAAAAGAAAAGGGTTTGTCACATGCGTATTCACATACGTGCGTCACCACACACACACACACACACACACACACACACACACACACACACACACACACACACACACACACACACACACACACACACACACACACACACATCCACGCAAACTTTCCGCAGAGAATAACGATACAATCACCCCTTCCCTTCTATCGTGTGGCACTCCGTACTCGGAAACACATTTTCATAGCGAACAAATTTATCGGCCTATCCGTCGGGGGCGGTCGAGGGTTTTCCCCCGTTTCATCGTCGTCTCGTAACTTTAAAGCCATCCTTGGCCATCCCAACAGGAACAAGAACGCCCGTCGGAAGAATCTCCATCCACCGATCGTTGTCGTTTGCCGTTGTTCTCGGTCTTGTCCTCTGGTCGGTCCGGTGCGCCGGTCGTGTGCAGTATCACTTTAAATTTATTCAATTTATACATGTGAAACAAAATGGCGGCGCCTAATCGATTTAATTTTATGATAATGGCGAATAACATTATACCGGCTTCGTTCGCCCAAGGGAACCCGTCCACCAAAAGGGAATGATGGATGCAATGGACGGCGCACACTGCACCGCCAGATTCACTCCGGGGCCGGTTCGGGGATCGGACGGACGGACGGGCGGCCCGACAACGACGACAACGACGACACACGGAACGAGTTTCACACCGTTCCCTTTAGCGCTTCGCCTACCTACCAGACGCCTCGTCCTGCGCTGCACGCCACTACTGTCGAGGACATCGCCGCAAGCCATCGCAAGGAACGAGTGTAACGAGCGAGCGATCGAAGCCAGCGGAAACCCTCCACTACTCAACCGCTGACACGATGGACACCACCGAAGGGGCATCAGGTTGTTTTGTCCGGGAAGGGGTTTGCTTACTCCATCGAAAGGGGTAGGATCCGCTGTTCGAAACCTTTCGCTCGAAGCATTCTTCGCAGGGGAAAATGTTGTTTCCCAAACCTCCCCCAGGGGGGGACCGAGATGCCCAGGCTCTCGTTAGCATGGCGCTCGATTCAATCTCGTCGGCCCCATCTCGTCGCCATCTCGGTGCCGTTATCAGTCGCCAGCCCGTTTTTGGTTGGTAACGCCAGTTTTGGTGGTGTTGGTGTGGCGTGAGAGTTCCCCAGAATCCGGCAATCCGGCATCGGTCGCAAGACCACTTCTTGCAGGAACGCTACAGGAAAACGGGCACTGGAAAATGAGTTTGATCTCGATTCGATGTTTGTTGTCACCAGTATTCGTTGCGTTGTTCATTGACTGGCAAGCTAGTTCGGGGATTGACTGGGGGACACGTTTCCCGTGCTGGGACAGTGAAAATGGGACGCAACTTGCGTGCTGCAAATTATTTGCATAATAAAATTTGCGTAGAAATTGGGCGTCGGTAAATTTGTAGTAACTTTTTTTTTATTACTTTGCATGTTCATGCACACGATACGGGTAATATTGGGGAAAGAAAATCAACAAAAAAGTATTATTTTGGCAGAGCCTTTCCATCATATTTTAACCATTGTTATGAAGTTATAAATGTCTCACAAACACATCAAACCGCCCATTTGCAATTGACTTTACGATTATTGCGTTGCCCAAGCAAACATCCAAATCAATCCAAAACCCGTCGGCATAATGCACTGTGAACGACCGGCGCCATAAAATGGACACCTTTCACCGCCGCTCGATACCAGGCTCGATACATTGAACGTTACGGTGTCATGTTGGATCGTAAAATCAAAATTAAAATGCCTGCCAGGAAACGCAGGATTATCGTCACAAAGAAACCATAACCAGCCAGATCGTTATAATTCCGCTACAATCGCTTTTCCCTCCGCACGCTAACCACACGGGTTTAAGTGCTCAAATATCTGCACACGTTCCAGCGTTTTCATTACCATATTTGCAATTTCAATTTCGTCCATCAATTTCACCGCTACCGAAACGACCCCATCAACACAACATTACTAACGCGAATCGAATGAAAATAAATGACCATCAATCGCAAAGAAAGAAGAAGAAAAAAACGGAAGGGCAAAACAAAAAATCCACCCATGAAAGTGTGATTGAAAATTGTATCAACAGCATGAGCAATAACAAAAAAAGGACGTTTTCCATACAACATTGAAATGGCAACAACAACAAAAAAAATACAAACCTCAAATATCCTTCTTTCCCGCACAGAGAGAACTCCGCAAACAACTTCTGGCGACAACGGTGCGGATAAAGTGCAACCGACGCTTTAACGCGTCAGCGGCGCCCGGTGCTCCGTCGCGCCCGATCCGGACATCAGCAACGCACGCGGAGCGATAATAAAATATCATTCAATAAAAAATTGAAAAACGATTTAAGAGCCCATAAAAAATTCAAAAACTTTTACTTTCCCCGAGGCGCGTGTCCTGCAAGTGAAACGAAGTGCGGTTGTTGCTTCGGCCCTTCGGTGTTACTGTGAGAACTTCACTTTTTTGCTGTTGTAACAGTGCCTTTCAAAGGTCTATCGAATACGTTGCTTTATCCATCGGTCCCTTTGGAGGGGGGGGGGTATCTTTTTTTTTATTCGCTCTCTATCCTCCAGCTACCGGATTTTCTCTAACACATTTTCCCCGACCATCGGCAGGATGAGTGCGGTCGCGAGGATCCTTTCCTGGAGCCGTGTTTGTACGCGGTTTATTTCCGATCTTTCCACACGTTGGAGTGTGCTTTTTTTCTTATTCCTTCAATCGATGGGTAAAATATCCCTAGATGCTTCTTTATCCTCTTCTACCTCTTCTCATTCGTTGACAAAGAGCGTCCTTTTTTGCGGGGTATGAAAGTTTATCCACTCAGAAGCGAAACATGAAGCATTCATACCAGGCGTGAGGTAAGAATGAATATTCCCTACATCAATATATTCAGCTAACGTGATCGTAGGCTCTCAACAAGACTGCTCCAAATCTTGAAAGCAAATGGTTCTAAAAGTATAGTAGAAAATCCCTACCTTTTTTCACATATTAAGATGTAACCAACAAACAGTAAGGGTGAGAGGTATGTATACCAACGCGTAAGAAGGTCGCATTGAATGCGGATACTGAACCTGTTGAAATTTAAGGTGTTCGGTTTGGGGTAAAACGGAGACCTACTCCACGATAGGTTCTCCCAAATTCCAGCCTGCCCGTGAGTCTCCCACGGAAATAGCTGGGAAATTCGATACGACGGCTTATGGTACAACTTTAACATACGTTTTTCAACGCACACGCGCGGGCAGAGAAGTATACCAAGGCCTCCCACTTTACCCACCATTTCAATGCACCTTATTCTTATTCCGCTCGGAAAATCTGTCCATGTGCCACTTGACAATGATGTTTCTTCGCTTTTCAATAGTCCCTGCCTTCCCTCTCCACACCCGAAATCGATCCCCGATGATGGTCGTTAAAAGTGAAATCGAATGAAAACTGTTCACTGGCAGCCGATTTTTCCTAAGCGCCCTCTTTACCCACGGCACGGCACAAGGGGAATTGCTCGTGTGAAAATTCTACCACTTTCACACAAACACGTGCTCCGGGCTTCTCTGTGCCAGTCCCACGAACGAATGGTAAAGTGCCGCTGGCCAGCAATAAAAGAAATGCGAAAAAAGCTGTTTTCCGCGCATTCATCGGATGGAAAGTGTGAAAGCAGCTTCGCTTCATGGAAGAACGAGCGCACCCGAGCATAAGTGAAAGAACACAACCAACACACATACAACAACAAAAAATAGACCGTGGAGCTTCTTGTGCCGGAGGAAAACCAGATTGAGGTTTCCCAGCACACACAGGCATCCTTTGTGCCGGGACGGCAGCGAAGGATCACCGGTCCCACAACTAAGGGGTGGCTGACAAATTTCCCAGTTTCGGTACAATCCTTCAAATTGGCGTTTTCATTCGGTTTTCCTACCCTGGTCGCCGAACGCTCGAAACACGATTTTTCATCGGTATTAAATCGAAAAAGGGAGCGCCCAAAGTACCCGATCGATGGGCGGATGGAATGGATTCAGCGAGGAATGACGCTCCAAGAACGATAAATTTGCCAGTTGTAGGTGTGTTTGTGTGTGAGGGCGCGTGGGTCTATAGATGCTGAGGTTGTGCAAACGCTATCAGATTGATTCTTGGAACCGTTCCATTCCAACGCTATGCCACACGGATCTTGTGCTTCCGCTGTAGCCAAGGCGCGCAAAGGACGCTCGGCACCGATTCCGTTCGTGCTTAGCAAGGAGTCAATTTAGGGAGTCTGTTTTGATTGAGCACGTGAGTTATACCCATAAATATGATTTGCACTTGTTTAGCACGATGTTCATCTCCATTTGGTGGCCGATTCGATTCACCGTCTACCATCTGGAGCCATATGCAGTCATTGAGCCTGGCGCTCGCTGGCGCTTCTCAAGTTGGATCGATTTAAAAAAAGCAAATCTTAAACATGGCCGAGCACAGACGAAGCGGACGTTGTCTAGGCCGTGAAGGAACGGGGAAGGGCGGTAAGAAAATAGACTTCGAAGTGTGATAAATCAGAACACAAGGCTCGGCTGGGGCTTGCCCTTGACGGTGCTGAAACGTAGCTACGTGAAGGTTTTTGTGCCTCTCTGGAGGGTTTCACATCGGATTCATTCTGTTTGCTTGCCCGTTTTTTTGTGCGTTGCAATTCGGGAGAAGATAGGGAGGATTTATGCGATAAGTCTAATGCCAACAGCAAAAGCAAGAGTGGAAAGATCTATAGCCACTTAATTGCGGCACAATTATTCGGCCATTGATTGTTTGCTTGTGATGATTTCGGGGGTAGGACCTATAATTGGGTGCTCTTTACGGTTGGGCGCAATTGCCGTCGGAAGGGGTGGATAAACTTTTTGAGGCGGATGATTTATTGCATGCTGCTTCAGGAATGACCAAGGGAGGTCCTCGTAAGCGCCTCGTATCCGCAATGAGTGTGCAACACCACAGATCTAGCCCGCAACAACAGTTCATTCACAAAAATGTGTCCTCATAGATCATTACACATAAAAGATGACAGACACAGCTTTAGCACTTTCGACAACGCTCCATCGCTTACCACACGCCCGTTCAAACATCCCTAAAACCAAGCTCAACACTTCGGGTTACTCGGTTTACACGGAAAGTCAACAGGCGACTAATCACCATTGCTACCGTGCCAATCGTCCATGGGTCCATGGAGCTGGTCGCAATCGATACTAGATAAGTCAAACATCCTCAGCTTATGCATGTCAAACAAACATCACTCCCGTTCCGGAGGTTCCCTCCCGGCCACAAAGGACATGATATTTTGGGATGACAAATTTTATCCAATCATCCCCGCACTCCTTCCTCTTCCTCTTTCACGTTCGGTTACAGCTTTACAGCTCACCGGGTTGGGTCACCACCGCATATTTATTGGCCACAAACCAACCTCCCTATCGCGTCACCATCATCATTGGCAACGCCTGCGACGCTGGCGGGTGGCGTATAAACGGTAGCTAACTTTTTCGGGAGCGCGCGAGTGACTGATACCAGCCCATCACGGAACGGCAATCGCATGTTAAGCAAGGAATTTGGTATGTCGATTGAACTGGCTTCTTCTCTTCCGGCGGGCACGCAAACAGGAGGGAAGCTCACGCAAATCGTGACCCACACGGGACGAACCAGCGAAGGTAATGAAGAAGAACGAGAAGCAAGGCACCGAAAACAGTGTGCCGAACAAAATTGATCCATTTCTGCGGTGCATCAACTTCAGTAAAATCCACCTTAGATAGAAGGCCAAAAGTGATCCTTTTTTCTTGTTTTGCTTGGTGAATGCAAAATTAATGATGGCTGCTTTTTATGGTCAATATAACAATTTAATGCACACGGGAATGATGAAGAATCGGTTTGTATCGGTTTAATTGATGGTAGTTGTGGTGGTGCGTACCGGCGGGGCCAGTCTGCTCCTCAGAAGCCAAAACCGGATCACGTATTTGGTGGGAGCATTTTTATCCATTAAAGCATTACGTCAAGCTTTCGGGGTTGTACCGGCATTGTTGGCGGAGTGGAGGTGGAGGGCGACGCAGTTAAGCTTGACTAGCCAACATGCACTTTCAGCTGCTTAAGTCGCTGTTTAATGGTCAGGCTGCACAGTTTTGTCATGTAGCACTTGATACGGCAATAAAAATTGCTACAGCACATCGTTTTGTTACCATCGGTACTTGCCCGACCAATTCATCGCTCATCGAACCTCAAAACGCTGCAAATCAATGTGTGACGCTGTTAAATGTATAATCTCTCCAAGAGGGTACTATTTCCTGTTTTGGTGATGCTCTCGACGCTTCCAAAACCTGCCAACCGTGTGCCCATTAATCAGCTCACGAGCGTAACTCTCCAAAGCATCATAATAATCAGCTACAACCGGCAATCTGCACGGTGTAAACAAGCTGCGACCGCCACACAATCGCCCAGCAAAACAGAAACGACTGCCCTTTTTCCCAGTATACCCGCTTCCTTCCCGTCGGTGGCTTGGTCGTTCCACGCGAAATTATGTTGTACACACACGCACGCACGTACAGGTGCTATACGTTTCGGGACGCCGGCACGGATTGATCAAATCTTGCACTGCAGCGGTGCACTGAGCATTCCATGTTGCACTGTGAGTACGATGGGGATTGTGCCTGACTGCTTGCACTTCCGTGCCAATCCCTGAGTGTTTTCCCAATTGCAACATAATAGCTTCATATGTTATTCAAAATGATTCTCACCGGAATCGCCCTCGCAGCGTGCTCTCCAGCCCAACTGGCAATGGCACTTCCCGGCACGAACCAAGTACAGACATTCCCGACATCCGAGATCACCGGAACGCCCCTCTCCTGGCATAGCGAGAGGGCGTTGGATAGCAAAGATGCTGTCCTACTGATACTAGCGAGCTGGGCGATGGTGTGTAATTAAAAATTAAATGTGCATATGCAAGTTGCGTGCTATCTCTCCCGCTGCTCTCTCGCATCACATCAACACTTCAATCGCGTCCAGCAACGGGCTGGCAGCGCAAAGTTTTGTGCAAATGTGTGCCCAAGCCGGGTGCGCCATCCACGTTCAGCAGGACAATAGACCGCCCAGGAAACGTAAGGGCACGGTGCGTTGCATAATTTTGCCGTGATTATGGATGTCGGATGGTGGCAGCAATGCTCCGCTCGGCAGCAATCCATCCGCAGCGCAGGGTAGACAGTGTAAAGTTCTTGCCAAAGTATAGTGCTGAAGCGACGAGAAATTATCACTTTCTAGCTAACGGACCCCAGTGCTTGGTCGCCAAGAGCGGGCATCCGATGTGTTAATATGCGTGCACGTGTGAGTGTGTGTGTGTAATGCATTTATATGGTAATAATCAAAACATGGGATATTTATGTTCACGCATTGCAATTTATAATAATCCCTGATTATAAGGCAACGATTCTTGCTGCGATGGAGCTGGCTCGAAAGTAGAGCGGAGAACAGATTTAATGGTAGATCTTTTACACCGAAGCGTTGCAGTTGCTGTCTACCAACTGACTTTACCTTTAGCCCGGTTTGTTTCTCATATTCATTTTCATTTTATTTGCGTTAATGTTTCGGCACTAATGAAGATTCAAGGCGAACCAGAAGCTGCAGAAGAAAACTTGATTTTAAACGATACAAATAAGTAATGTGAAAATAGAATTTATTACAACACGCTGGTTGATGCACTTTGATACTGCTAGATGCATGAACCGTACAAGATGGCATGAGCTGGGCACATTAAGCCGGGTCTACATGTCCGTAAGAAAAGAAGAAAAAAAACCCACAAGAGCCCGTTACACATGTACTCCAACACGAATGCAACGAATATGGTTAACCTTGATCGGGGAAGAAAGCTTCCCCTTCTATTTCCAACTCATTTTCAGTTTATTGGAAATTTAATGAATGTTAACGTTTATTTTAACCGATGTCCTGTGCAAAGAGGCTTTTAATGTATGTGTTTTTTTTTTGTTTATACAGAAGTACTGAAGAGGCCAAATATTATCTTGCTGTGTGCGTGTGAGCTTGACTTACATGAACACATGTTCCAAGTCCATTATCGAAGACGTATCGCTTGTACGGGCTCTCTGCAAACAAGGGGTGCAAAACTGTCACGAAATTTAGACAGGTGCGAAAAGGCTGCATACCGTCCGCGCCGTACGCTCACCTTCACCTTTTTTTTTGCCTATGCAGCTGCGGCCTATGCAGCGAAACCGCACAATGGAATTTCCACATAACTGAAACAACGCGATAAAACGGACACCGTTGTCTTATACCTTCCTTTAAGGTCAGCGCTTCGAAGCTCTTGTCGCATCATCTGCAGCTCACTTGGCCCATTTTTCTTATCAGCTGGTGTGCCACTTGGCGGGGCTGACGGGGCGGATGCTTTCAGTGTTTTCTCTGTTTACTTGTGGCGTAATATGCATTATTGCCATTACATTAGGACCTTTGAAATGCGCGTGCAGCACATAAATTCCATTCCAGCGCCCCGTTGCCTGGTTTCTCGATTATAATTAGTTATACCCGAAAGTGAGCCCCCGCGCGTTCAGGCCCGTTCCCGGTCGTGGAGCGTTTATGCTAATTTGTACGCTGTAACGCAAGGAAGTGCGAAGTTGCGTTAAGGTGATCGAATGAGCGATTGTCGTGTACAAACGTCCAATCTTTGTTATCGTTTATATGCACCGATAGCCCCTGCGAACTCTCTTCTACCCTGCACTGCAACTTTCATTAACCGGAATGCGTCTGTATGTTATTATTTTTTTCGACTCATTTCCTCCTTTTTTTGCCCACCAGATGTTTTGCATATACAATGCACACGACCCGGCTGAGGAGATCGCAAAACATTCCCATTTTGCGTGTCTGTGTTAGTGGTGGTACCGTAATGGGGTCCTTCTCACAACTCCCAACTCCATTGCAAATTATAGTAAACTCCAGAAAGAAAGCTTGTACATAAATTCTAACCCATCGATAAAGACCGTTTTATGGGTGCAACATAGTTTTAAGTCAGTGATCCTGCAAAGCCGTTTGATTATTGGCCACCCAAAAGGCGTCAATACGCAAAGGAATTACCTTTCGTCACGCCATGTTCCGGCGGTAGTTGCGATACCAGCGCTTGCAGCCAACGGTGTTTTTTTGTTCCCAAACGGTGCCCGGTAATGGTGACCACAAATCTAAGCCACGGAACAACCACCCGAAGCATGCATGGAAACTCAATCTTTCGTTTCCACTACCAACGCCACCGCTTCCCGCGTTCACGCGATATCCTGCTCGGAAGTGAAACATGAGTTATGGCGCGCTGCTGGAATGTGTTCTTTTTCCACCTCAAACACACCAGGATACCGGGCCAGTGGGTAACGTATGCCGTTACATACGGTAGCAGTCGGCAAGGGGAATCGACAAGACCAATGGACGAAAGAGAGAGAAAAAAAATGTACATCCTTCCCTGACCCATTCAGTGAGGCCCCTTCGGTTGCACGAGTTCTTAGGGTGGAAAATTGCGGGAAAACTCCACCAAAACAAGTAGCGCTAATAATAATGAACCTCCCGAGCGAAAGTGCAGGAAGGAAGTAACTACTTTCCTTTTCCCGCTCGTTAGCAGGGGTAACTTGCGGGGATGATTCTAGTGGTGGCCAAATTGAATCACAATCCACCAAACCAATCCTCTTCGATAACCACTTTTTTGTTCTTCTTCTTCCTCTGCCGACCTCCGGAAAGGAAACAGCGGACACAGAGGGAGACTCTATACTCGAGCACGCGTGAGCGTGCTGTCCTTCGACCGAATTTCCGCCGATAAATTATTTTCTCATCCACTCCCTCATCACATTTTCCCCCATTTTTTTCTAGACGATGTGAACGTGGGAGTAAAAAGGCAATACTTTATCAGCACTAGTATTGGACAGCATTTGTGACAATGTGAGTGTGCGTGTGTGTCATTTCGACTTACCCATAGGCAGCTAAGGTTGGATCGTACGGATAGTATCCGGTCGTTGGCTGCAGTCCGGCGGAAGTCCACGCCGTCATATCACTTGTTGGCCCACTGTCCTTCAGGGCGTACGGGTTGCTCTGCAAAGGTGAAAGAGAAGACAAGCAAACAGGATGATAAAACATATGCTCAAATTGTTGTTCAAGCGCTCGCAGCAGCAGAACCTATGTTAAGACGAACGGAACTCTCGGCAACTCCCTGTTTTGGTTCGGAGGGGGAGGTTTGGTTCGGTAATGAAAGCATCACAGACACACAAAATTGTAAATTGAAAATACTGCCACATACGGCAAACGAACCATAGCTTCTTAAGTAGATGAGGCCAATGCGATGTGTTTCGTTCGTTCGTCCCACCGAGGGCAGATTGCGATCAAGCGGGCATTATTAGCACATAACCCGAGCGCTGCCGAGGGCGTGTTGATAGGTGATGGGCTTCCTGCCGCGTTCCACACATTCCACGCCGCTAGCCGCGTCCGCTCGAATTAGCCCGGACAAAACAAAACAATTAACACTTTTATGATTTTATTATTGTTTTGCAATGCAACGATTCCCCTCCCTTCTGGGGCTGGCACTCCGGAAGAACGGCGGGCGTCTCCCTTGCTACCCTCTCTGTGCTGCGAGTGCGAATGCAAGTGAGCGTGTCTCGTTTATGCTGCAAGTACGTTTATGGTGGTGATTTCATTTCCCTGCTGCTCCACCCGAAGGCCTTCCTCTACCCCCTCGTTCTCACACTCGTTCGCAGTTCCAATTCCGGATTGAGTGGCGCAGATAATAAGCAGCGACACGAACCATAGAGAGCGGGAGAGTGTGCAGCGTCGCCAAAGAACAACGACACAAGGCATGCTTGTTTGTAGTTGCTCCCTTTTTGCACTCCGGTTTTTATGATTAACAAATATACTCATCTCATGGTGTTTATTTTTCCTCACCCACGGATCCGTTTCACCGTTAGCATCATTGGGTGGGGGATTGTGGGGGGGGGGGGAGTTTTCCGATTGTTTATGGTGTGTATAATTTTGTTTTGTACCTGTATGCTTTCAGAAGCGATTATCTTTCGTCTTTCTGTTTTGTTGCTGCACGTTGCACCACAGCAAGCGAAGGAAGGAAAACAAAACTCCCCCCGAAAAACTTGCTGCATTGTAGAATGAATTACAAAGATCGGGAATATTAACTTTACTCCCGCTTCTCTCTCTCACTTAACGCTAATTATCGAAACATAGCGATGGATCAGTGAAAACAATCCACAACAATTCATGGTAATTTTTTAGCGAAGGAATCCTTCCCGACGATGCACCACTCTGGAGCGTAAAACAATAAACGCAAACGTAACAGAACGAAGGTGGTAGGAGGAAAAAATAAATAAACTGTTAAAACACACATAAACACGCTTACCCTGCAGACGAGGTGTGTGCGTATGTGTGCAGACCCTCAGCATGTGTTAACTTTTTGACCGACTTTTGCTGGTTGATGCTCTTTCCAACCCTTTCCGAGGGTTAAACAACCTGTTCCGCATGTTTTAATAGGCTCATAACAGATCCGTAAACTGGAGTTCTTAATTATTACATTTTATTTAAAACCAAATATGTTTTGTGCATAAAATTATAAACACTGTGGCGTTTATATCAGCGAGTCACTCGGCTGTATCGTGATCTTGTTGAATTGGATCGCTTGGAACGTAGTGCGTGGTTGTGTGATTTCTGTATGTGAAACACTTGTTTGCTGTGTTCATTTGTTTGAAATAAACTATTTTACACTTATAAAACGAGTGTTTCAATGCCACTCAACATATAAATAGCCCATTGCTATTGTAACACAGAATGTGTTCTTCGACAACAGCAATAATCGTCCGAAGATGTAGCCACCCTTACTTTCTCCCACAGCAGTCAGCAGACAACTTGAACCTAACATCAAGCAGTACACAATAGTTTACGATAATGAGCAAAACTATCGTATCGCATCGCGGAAACGATCAGTTACAACCAGGAGTTGAGACGCATCAAATGCACACAGGCGCATTGTTGTCGTTGCCGTTACTGTTGCTGCTGCTGCTGCTGCAGCTATTGCCGTTGTACATGGACGTACGACATTTTTTATGTTTCAATTAAAAGCCACCGAAATGCCATCAAGGTGATACGAAGGTATCCTTTTACAAGCTATAAAACCAACAATAAAAGGGTATTAAAAGAGAATGGCGTCACCACCCGGGAACCTCATTGCTCATCGGGGGCTCCTTTGTGCTCCGGCTATTTGTATCGAAGGGGCATGGTTGGCTGTCTTCCCCGGCACTGGTTCCCCCCTTTTATGCTCCGCTTTGCTCCAACCGTCCGCAATAGAAATAACGCCACTTGTTTCGTTGCATTGGCATTCCTTGCCCTGTTGTGGAAATGGCTTGGGCGTCTATTCTTGCTCGCACCCGAACCCAACTTTTCCACCCTGGCTCAATCGGCATAATATGCCACTCTTCATTTCACGCACGATCCCTCCCAGCCCGACCCGGTACTTGCGCTGATGCGCTCACGCACTTCGTCTGGCTTTGCGTCCGGGCAGGGAACACCGGCCGGTATGTTTATGGCCGATGGAGAAACTCGTTTGTTTACTTATGGGTGCACCTTCCCTGCCCGCAGATCGCTCGCGTCGAACGCACGGTTCATCAACGCGATATTGAGTTGTGCTGACGCTGGCCAATATATTTCTTGCGCACATTCGTACGACCGGCCGTGCGAACAGACGGGCATTTTATTTCCTTTTTTTTGTATTATTTATCACACATTATTATGATTATTAGCAATACATTTATTTCTCTCACTCTCTTTCTCTGTCTCTGTCTCTCTCTTTCTCGTGGATAGAGAATGGCTTCCGCCGCAGCACCTTTTGGTGCCGATGCTTTGGCCAGACGAGCAGAAGAGCGAGCAAAAATACCGGTAGCTAAGAAGGCAATCCATTTATCAGTTCCAGCCTAACAAATGGACCATCTTCACGTGTTGCCATCTTCATGCGTCTTACGCACGGAGCTTTCTGGGAGGAAGCCGCGCGTAGCGCAGATAAACCGGGACTGATTGTGGAGCGGGAGCTCAAGAACTTCTCGGGAAGCTGTTTTAAGCCGCACGATTGAGAAGGACATATTTAACGTGTTTATGATAAGCGGCATAGAGTGATCCCCTTTACGAGGAGATAGAGCAGCAGCCTAGGGAGCCTGCCAAGCGTCGCCCAGAAACACCTTGCATCTTGAATTCGTGTTCTTCCCCGTGCGGCACACGGTCCAGCCGTTTGGGTTCATAATTAATAAATTTATATCGCATCGGTGAACCAGCGGGAACGATAATGCTGCCCGGGCGCTCGTTTGCACTAAGCAAACAAGAATCGTGTCGTCGGCTCAGACGTCGTGGCCCGAACAGGCAAACAACCAGTCGACCAGACACGGTCAAAAGTGGCATTCCGTCGATAAAAATTAAGTTATTAATTCCTGCGGAGTGTATTTCGCTGCGTACTGGTACTTTTCACCTTTCGCTTCCATGCCCCTCGGAACGCACCCCGTGTTCCCACGCTACTTTGCACCAGTTTTTAGGGCTGACCGAGAAGGGCCCGCTCTGCGGGCTACCATTGAAGGGAGGCAGAACGCGTTTCGACGTTGATGGAAAAATTACTCTTTAACGCACATCGCACATCATATGCGCGACTGATGTGTTCCTTTTTTTATGGGAATTGATGTGCGTGTGCATGCTCGTTTGTGCGTTCTTTCCTTCGCAGCTCGCCCGGGCCCGATCATGTTCAAAGCCACACTACTAAGTACGGCCGTTCGGTTATTCGGACCGTTTAACCCGTGGAGCAGGTGCTAATGAAAGGAAATCGCCATGTACGGTGTATGACGCCGCGCTACTCCAAGCGCCCGCACGAGCGTCTGCTCGCCCGATCTAGCTCCCGAGGCGCCTCTCGCTCATCGGACCGATACGTCGAACCCCTTTCTTTTCGCGCCTCACGGGGCACATCCTCGGCATAGAACAACTCTATATGCTATGGATCCGTTTTAGGATCCGAAGCTTCTATACGCAACTCGGATCATAAATAATGTAGAAGAGCGTCTTTACGAGCTCTGAGGGTACTTTTTTTTCTTTTACATTTGCCGTTTTCCCCTCGCTTGTGAGCTTGTTTATTTATTAAGGTCAAAATTTGTAATGCACTAGCCTTAATCTAATAAGCCAACATTTTGGGCCAGCTCATGGACAGACATTAACCATCTCTCGGGCTAGACAAGTGTTAGCTAATGAAGATCAAACTTAAGCGATGATAATGCAGTCATCAAGAACATGCTATAAATGTGGCGATTAACATGACCGAACCTTTCTTATCACAACCGAAAACTGCTAGTGCAAACTTGTTATAAAATCTGCTGTGGCAAAAGATATTTCCTTTGTGCAATTGGTGATGAACATTGTAAAAGCAATCCTCCACAAAAAGATGACAAAGTAAAAAAGAAAGCATGACGAAGCGCTGAACGTGCTCAATGAGAATGCAAAAACTAAACCCAGACACCCATGGAATGAGTTTGAGGGCACAAACAAAAAAAGTTTCTGCATAAATCAGGCGATAAAAACGAAATTTTACAACCCCTTCCAGAGCTTAAATCCTTTTAATTTAACCACCATAATCCTGCTCTACATTCATTGAATTGCATATTTTAAGAAATTATACTCAACCCATCCCATCTGACCGAACCCGATTCTGGCCGCTTCTGAAAGGTTCTGGCCGAGCAAGAGTTACCGGAATAGGAATGGATTAACACGGTCACGGGACGCATTGCCGGATTTTGAGCTCTGACACATAACGGCCTGCGTGTTTTTGAATGGTGTTTGAACGGTTTTAAAAATGTCTGTTATGGTGATAAAATATTCCTTGTATTTGTTCGAGAAACCCCTGCTTAATCAGTTTTTAATGTGATTCAATCATTGTTTCTTCAATTGTTCTTCACTTCGTCAGATTATTCAAAAATAAAATAGAACTGATTTAGCGAATTTATTAGTTTGCACATCACAAATCGCTTCAATACGCTCCGCTTCAACATCCGCTAACCGTCCGTAACGCTCAGGTGGATTGTTCAAAAGGCAGATAAAGATTATTAGCACACCAGTGCGACAAACGGTGCGTCCGGAAGCAAACGATCGGTCGAACCGTCCCAAGATGGTGGCAAGTGGTCAGCAAAATAAAGCAAAATAAAACTCCCTATCCAACAACAACAACGACAAAAACCGGCCAAAGATACGGCAAACGGCTACCGAACACGCTTCGGATCGAAGGGGCCCGCAGGAGGTCGATGGGGACACTAAATAACGGTAGCCGCCAGCGCGGAATGGTATAGCGTGAAAAAATGGTTCAACTTCAACTGCCGGCGGAAGTGCTGGTGCTGGTGGTGGGAATGAAAGGTAGAAACAAAATCACCTACCCTGAATTATGATGATAGTAACGGAATTTATGTTGTGTTAATGACAATATCAGAGTGACATTAAATATGCGGCAATGTATTAGGCACGGCTGTGACTCGAACACCAGCGGGAAGGTTTATTAGCTGTGTTGGAAACTCAACCACCCGTTTTCTCTCTTTTTGTTAGTGTCTTTTTTATTTCTAATATGTTTTTTCTTTTCAACTAGCACACAGCATTTTCTACCACTCATACAGCGTCCCGGGGAGTCGATTTGTGCGCAACTAAAAAGAACGTGAAAGAAATATGTGATGTGCAAAAAAAAAACATACACTACCACACTACGCAACAGTGCCCGACTGAGAAGCAATGAAACAGCTGAAGAGGATAGCAAAAACACTCCACATCGACAACGAGTGTTGAAAAGATTAGTTTTACAACTTGATCAAAGACAGTGAACGGCGCTAGGTGGAGCTGTGTGGGGCTACTACATGCAGGGTGCAATGCAAGTTAATTAAACTTCACAACTGCGCCGCATATTGGCTTCACAGCAAATAATGCTGCCAATTTGAGTGCAGTGTGCAAAACTGGAAGCGATACAAACGCAGCAGAAAAAATAGTCCTCAAACCAACAGTTCGCCGTTCAAAAGGGAAAATTTGTCACTCATTTGCAGCTGCCACCGGGGGCAAGACTCGAGTGCGGCTCCCGAGTCTTTGACTGTTTGATTGATGACCGCTGCATCTGCATCTGAAGCCAGTCGGCAAGGCAGTCGGCAACTTCTTTTCGCTTTTGTTCGGACAGTTGTGCTGCCAAACTCCCGAGCGCATGCAAAAATTGTCACTCCGTACACTGGTACCGGCGGCCGTCTTGCAACCGATCGTGCCACTCTGCGTTCATCTTATCGCTGCTTATCATAATTACATGTACGTGCAGGGAAGTGGAGCAAACGCACAAGCACAATATGCTGGGCGCTGGATGCAGCCGTCACTCTTCGTTGCCGCTGTAATGAAACAAACGATTACAACGGCCAACAAGCGACGAAACGACCAGCGCGCAAACTGGCTGGCGGTACATTATTTTGGGTAAAGCGTTTTGTTGACGGTTTCTTGATTTTCTTTGCGGTGTTCCGGACTTGTAATGAGTAGTTTAATGATAATTAGATTCACCCTTCGGTTTCGAAATTGTTTACAGTGGTTCCTTGCCGGCTTGATGTTAGATTTATGTTGTGTATGTTTTTACTTGCGAACAAACACTGATGAAAAATGCGATAGCTGGTGGTTAAAGTGAGGCGACTTGCTTCATACAAAGAGCAATGCAAATTCTACAAAAACAACTTCGTTTTTGGGAATGTTTAAATTCTATTAAAGTAACGGTTTCAGTTTCATATATCTTTTTTTTCTGTATAGCGGTAATTATTTTCTCCTTCGTATAGTGATCATTAAAAAAGATCGCTTCTTCCTGGTGCCACCAACGTTTGTGTCTTGTTAGCGATATTAAATTGTTTCACACGTCATTGGAGTAACCTATCGTGCACTAGCTTGATCGTACAATTTCCGATGACCTGCGTTACGGATCGTCACCATGCGCTGCTAACAAACGAAACAATGCCATTCCAATTTGTAGAGCTTGTCAAAATAAATAAAGCTAACACAGATCGTCCTACCACGACCGCAGCAACGTTCACGATCGTTCACGTGCTTTTATTTTCCGCTTCATTTCATGTTTATATTATTATTATTGTTCACGATCTCAAGATCGTTGCTCTGCAGCTTTAGTACGGTGGGGCGAAGATTGGTACGACGGTCAGCCGCACGACGGTACGCTCAATGAATGTTTAGTTGTCCCGGGTCCCCGCTGGTGAATTGGGAAAAGGTGGCAGTAAATTCAGACACACAAGTCAAAGTGGCAATTTATGGCCAACGGGCTTCACGCATCTCCCGGGCAGATAAATATAATATGAAAGCTGTAACAAAGCCAAGCTCTCCCCCACCGCCGCACAGCGCGACAATCGCCGCCACCGCGCGGGTTGGTGCCACCGAGATGGCTCTGAGCAGCAATTCGGTAAGGTACATCGTCGTGAAAAGGACAGCGTAAAAACTGAGCGGGCGAGTATGTGTCGTTCGGTGGGTGGAAGCAGTCGCTTGCCAGCAAACGGCAGCTCGAGCAGCGACAGAGGCAAGAGCGCGAGACGTTGCGAATTGACCCTTTCCTTTATCGCCACTGGAAAATCGTCCGACACAAGAGCTCCCAAACCGTCAACGAGGTAATTTTTCTTCAAACGATTTTGTACGATTCCACTCCCATTTGCGCTGTGTTGCGGTTCTTGCGTCCTGTGCGGCTTCGAACAGGAAATTGCTGCAAACGACGCGAGAATGAAACGTGCTGGGATGTGGTACCATTCACTTCTGGTGCACGTACCGAGTGTAAATCTCATCGAAACGAGTTGACCACTCCATTCATAAATATACTTCGACGCAGATTTAGATACCACGAAATCGACAGCACACCGTACCTGGCAGCATCAACACCGTCTCAGCGGAACGTGAACGACGCTGTCGATAGCAAGCGATCGTGGTGTAAAGGTCTACAAAGAGTTTTCTTCTGGAAATCGGTAGTGAAACAGAACCAGAGGCCTGCAAGGCTCACAATTGGTAAAAATATTTATTATTTCTGTATTGAAACTGCTGAAACTGATTTTTTGTAAAGATTGAAAAACTAGCGCAATTCCACTGGCAATGACCCTTCTATTCCTACCATGGATTTGGATTGTTTGTTCAATATAATATTTAAATTTAATTTCCACCTCCTTCTCACACCGCACACGGGCGGAATGTGATAATTCCACGCCAGCAAGAAGAATACTGCTCGTGAAAAATGGCTGCACACCAGACTGCACACACAATAATACGACACAAGCGACAACAAAAACGCGAATACCTGAACCAATGTGGCCGACTCCTGCTGCTTTCTATGGAGCTGTCAGGCAGGGAACGAAACGAATCCCAAACGAAACATCCCAAAACCCCGAAACTTGTCCTCGATCGCACTGCGTTGCAACGCTGCAACGACCAGCAACAAGAACGATCCATTCGATCTCGGCACACACACACACACGGTGGTGAAGATTACAAATACGATTTCTATACATTTTATATTGCTGGATTCACACAATCGGTGTGAACTATCTGAATTGGGGTGTTTCGCGATTCGCTGCCAGCGTACGCGACCGATTGGGGCAGAAGGGTCGCGACAGCATCCGCAAGCTGCCTATCGGCGGCTACAGCACATTTTAGCATCCGATCGTGAGCGCCTTAACCACGAACCTAACAATGGGACCCACAACTGTCTAGGGTTAGGGACAGCCGGAGCCGGGCCAAGCATTCGCGAGACGATTTCTGGGAATTTTCGGCATGTCCCGGCAGCTTACCTTTTCCAACAGGATCGCTCGCAGTGCAGCGCGTTAGCGGGCGTCCAATTCGTTCCCAAAGGAATCGTCTCGGCTGGCCCAACCCGGGAAGGGAAACTTAAGCGGTGTAGCGGTGAAGATTAATTTACATTCCCCAATTGTGGTACCCAGGACACAAATAACAACAACAAAAATGTCCCCTAAAGAAACGGTTGACACCCGCAGGAACGGTGGAGGTTGCGGAATTTGCAAGATAAAAGAACACTGGAATAGCTATACTTGGGCTCAGCAGAACATACGATCTGTTGCTGGGTGCAGTGAATTGTTATGCCTTTCCCAATGGAAGCTCATTATTAATCCTAATGACACATCGATGTAATGAGTTGGCATGGAATTTAAATCGTCTGATACAATACGCGGTAATTAGTTGTTTGCAATCGAGGTGGCTAATCTATTGATGCTATGTGACATTTACCTTCGATGCAAGACCTTTAGCTGTCAACTAAGGCTGTTGAACTGAAACTGTTGAAATATCCTGTGCGTATAATGGCAAACAATAGGATGTTACTACCATTTAAAAATTGTGCTCATTAAACATAAATCATTCTTGACTGACTTATTCAAGCAATGGCTCTCATATTACGTAAAACAAATCTTAAATATACTCCTAATTACACGTTACAACATCAAAGCTGTTTTGCATACGCCCTCCGAAACGGCCATTGCCGATAAGTAAATTAGGCTATTGCAAAGATTAGCGACATTGCTTTAAGGAAGCAGACGGAAGACCTTTTGAACATGATTCGCTCCGTTGCCTTCAATTGAGATGCAAATTAAGATTAATTTTATGTGCTTCTATCTCAGCTCCCCCTTTTCCCCCTGCGGCTATTAGAAATCCGTTGGTTTGCAATGAGATTTTCGTTTACCGGATCAGACCCACGACCAATTCGGCTGTCTTTTGTGTATTTAGTGGATGATGTATTTATTTTTATCTTTCCCAACGAGCGTTTGATGGGCTCTCGTTGTTTTGCGTTTTCCCGCAAACGACATGAAAATTAATTGCCTTCTAGACCTCACGAAACATACCACCGCCAACCGGAGAGAGGAAAAACGAAAACGAACACTGAAGTACCGCGCGACAGCGATAAAACATTTTACTTTTAAGCTTCAGTTCACGTCCGGGCGCTTGTAGGTGGGCCGGGTCCGATGGTGACGACAGGGTCGATAAAAATGGATCGTGAAGATAGGGAAAGGTCTTTGCTTTTCCTTTGCACGTGCTGCACACTCACCCAGCACGAAGGGCGCAAGAGGGGAACTTGCTTTTAATTGGGCCTACCAGTTCTTTTCGTTCAATCTTTTGCCTCTTATTTTTTTGTTTTTCGGTAGGACCTCTGCCACATCATTGCCACCTGTGTGGGTGGTTAGCCCGTTTGGTCGGCTCTGTGCTGGCCGTAACCGAAGACCACCAACCGGATGGACGAAGCGGACGGCCTCACTGTATGCACGTGCCATGCAAAGGCCCAAAAACTCCTTCAAAAACAAAGCGGAAATAAAATCCCGGTGGCAACCGCCGAACAGAAAAGGAAGAGGTGGAAAAAAATACCACCGACAGCAGTAACCCAAAAATTCCCCTGGGTGGCCAACTCTTTCAGCGCGAACCTCGAAGTTGGAATATTAAAATTTCGAACCATCATTATTACACCTCGTTATGGGACCCGCTCTTCCTTCCCGGCATGCCGGTGTCGGTGAGCACAACACCATCAATAAAACTCCTTAATGATTCCCTTTTTTCCAAACCGGTGTACGACCCAGACCGTTCCAGTTTGAAAAAACAACAACAACGGCTTGCATCCCTTTCGATTAAACACCAAACACCCAAGGGTGGAGGCGAGGCTGTTAGAGTGGTGTTAGACGATCGATTTCGGTAAGATGTGCCGTCGACAAAGCCACACAGACAGAGGACTGAGCACACAACACACAGCACTGTACACTACCTATCTATAAATACTCGATCACACCCGGGTCGACTCGGCAGTGGCGATCGCAAAACCCCAAAAAGGTGATGACAGGTTGAGCTGGCTCAGAAAGCATAGAGCAAAGGAAGCGCGAAACGGTTCAGAATGGGATGAATGTAAATGAGTCGTTCGCATATCGAACGAAAGCCGATCGCGGTCTGCAAAAGAGCAGACGACCATACCGGAAAGCACGCGGTACGATGCACAAACACAGGAGGCACAGAAAAAGAATGAATCGGTGCAAAAAGAAAGCAAGAGACACGAGCAGAGAGCCTTCGCCACCCCGTCGACGATTGGACACGGGACGATCGGACGCAGCAGGCACACGCGGATCGTAAGTAAATTTGAAATTAGATAAAATGAAACTGTCAATTAATTTTATTCTCAGCAAATAAATTTCATTCCATCGCTTCCTTCCCTTCCACCAATGGAGGGCCCTTTGTGTGTGAGTGTGTTGCATTGTTTGGTTTCGTCTCGCATTCGCGTGCCCTCGCAAAGCCTGGAAGACCTTCGCAGTTGACCCCTTTTTGGTGTATAATCCCTTAGCGAAAGGCTTTTTCGGTGGTCCAGGTCGAATAATTAAGCAAAATTGTTTTCGGTGCCTGTTGCGCTGGGCCACACTCTTAATCTTGTGTTCTTGTGTCGCTTTTCTTCTTTATTTGTTTTTTTTCGATTCTTGCTACTTTTCTTGCCAATGTTCAATGTCTTCTTTTTATTTTGCATGTTACCTCTCTCTCACTTACTGTTTCTTTCTTTCCCTCGCTCTTTCTTCGTTGTTCCATAGGTGTGTGCTTGCTGCTTCTTCCTATCTTCAACTGCTCTTATTTTAATTCCTTAATTTTCCTCTCATTAAAACCATTTGCCTCGCGTATGAATGTGTGGCGCACCATCGTCTTGCTTCAAACAACGTGGTACGTGCGCAAATGGATATGGTAAATCGTAAAACCATGCAACGGCCCTGCACCCTCTCTCTCTCTCTCTCTCTCTCTCTCTCTCTCTCTCTCCGTCTCTCTCTTTCTCGCTCTTTCTCTCTTTGTGCGTCGTTGGTGGGTGTTAAAAATGGGTTTGCGCTTCAACCGCACCGATAGCTGCGGTCGAATTGATAGATTAGATCGCGAATCAATGGATTCCGCAACTTGCGAGGCTTGCGCAAAGTGGAATGTATTTTCACGCAGAGGGCTAGAGGAGAGCGCTCGTAAGAGTGTTCGCAATAAAAATTTAAAATCACGCTCCATCGTACACCCTGCGCTAGTGGTCGTTCGTGATGCTAAGTGTTGGGTGATTATTTACTGGAAAACTGCTTTGATTTTTGGTTGTTGCTTGAAATGCTTAACTTTACCAGACTTTAACATCGGAATAAATATCCATTTTGGTAAACACCATTACCCTCCGTCCCATGCATGATGGATCGTTAGCAGTGAAAGACGGCACGTAAATAAAATACCCTTGTCGAGAGTGATGTTTGTGTCAAATCGTATTTCATTCGCTATTTTATAAGCTTAGAATCGAACCAAGCACCTGGAATCGAATTGGAAGCGCATCAAAGGAAGCCTCCACCAGCGCCCGATCCCGGAACCATGCGTTTCAAACTCTTTCGCATCGATTGATTTCCGCTGTTCGCTGTCAAGATATGTCAAGCACTCTTCAGGAGGCATCCTGGCACGGTGGAGTGCACTACCACTCCAACCACCGTTTCCTATCGCGAGCGGTTCAACTGACGTACACGTTACCGTATGACGATCGCTGACGGGCGTCTGTAACGATAGCGTAGATAACGCTGCGTTTCAAGTTAAGCCGAAACGAACCCCCGAAAAAATAAAAAAATAAACGAACACACTGCTGTCACGAACAATATTGAATGGTTGCAATCGAGATCCAATCGAGCAGACGGCAAAAGGGGCAGAACTTTTTGTCGATAACCGATTGGAACCTAAAACATTAAAGATATAGGTGCGGGGGGGGGGGGGGGTGCACCACGAGCATTTGGTAAATCAAAGTAAATGCAAACCGGGTCATAATTGATTGCTTTTTTCTGTAGCGCTTCCGGTGCCGTTGATACGTTGGCAACGGACACTGGAAGACCTAGACCATTATTTAACCGCCTTACCTTTCCTCTACGTTTGACTTATTAGTAATACACAAGCAACATCATGCTGAAAATAGTACTTCTACGCACTTGTGCTAAGCTTGCTTGCTAGCTTATATCATTCATTACTGACACAATTTCCTCATGGAGCCATGTAGAACGGGGCACAACTATTTGTTGCAGTGAAGGACCTCCAATCAGCGGTGACACATTAGAACGCAAAAAGGTGTTTATCGTCACGGCGACATACGCAGAAGGGGGGATAGGAAATGGGTTCCACTTCAATCCAGGAAAAAAGGCATGCTATCATGCCAACAACCGATAACAATCTTTGTTCAACGTTTCAGCACAAAACGATATTCGTGTTTCGGCATAATTATGAACGTCGATAATCAGTGCGTTCGTCTTGATGGCATTTCACTCGATGGGCAAAGGTGGAAGCCTGGCCACATACTCACGCGAAAGGAACTGTTTCCTGTCGTGTGTGTTTTAGCTCCAAATGAGGTTGACGCGGAGAAAGACCTCCAAAATAACTAACAGCACCCTTATCGAAGACTTTGCGTCAACACCGCTAAGTAGGTTCCTTTGTGGGTGATTTGATTCATCCCTCAACGTTTTGGAAAAGGGTGACATAATTAGTTAATAGCTTATCTGCTGACAAACGCGTCCCTTTTGTGTGGTATGCTACGCCACACTTTCACACACCCGTAGTGCTGTTGATTGTTGGTGTAAAAATCAATTCCAGGCCCAATTTCAAGCCATAGCCAACGATAAACCATCGAAACGATTTTCTCCGGTGTCAGTAACCGACACCGTATGTCACGATTGGAATAATGATATCGAATGCACGCAGCAGGAGGACCCTTCCCCCAGGGGTGTTCCTTAAGCACCCTCGGCAAAGTAGACGCACTTCTCGTACGTACTTGATGGTCACAATTATTTGCTTCATTTGTTGGGCCTTTCGTTCGAGCAAATGCTTTAAAAACGGCTGTACCTTCTAACATAAAACGGAGTAGTGGTGCAAGACAGCAACACACACATCTAAATTCGGTATTAAACTCATTAAACTGCGCCGTGTTGGAATGTCAGGGGACAAATTTGTTTCACCAACTGACACAAGTGCACCAAAAGTGGACAAAAAGGCTAACCTCCCTTATACCACAATGTTTTACAACCCTCCCCCCAAATAAGACATCGTAAGCTGTTTGGAAATCGCCTCAAAACTCTGCTAGGCTGTTGCGCTAATGCGATAATGGTTTGTTAAATCAGTTCAGTCTGACAGCATCGATTTGTGCGACTTTGTTGGGTTGCTTTCCCAGCCGAGAGACCCACGGTCACCGCCACGGTCAGTTTAAGCGATTCAAGTGATCGTTTTCCGTTCTTCACTTACGCGCGAAGCCTTCGCGCGCCCTTCTAATGCATCACGTTCCACGGATTGTTAATCCCGGGGCCCCGGGAAACTTTTCCCTCGCTCGAGATCGAGCAACTTGAAACTCGTGGTGGCTCGTGGAGGGTCCATGTGCTGCATTCCGAAGCATTCCAGCGATATTATTCGGTATGAAATTGAACACCAATAATCTACTTAGTTTGAAAAAGTTTTCCCGTTCGCCCCACGACCCAAGTCTTTCGCCCGCGTGCAGCCGAAAGGAATGTGTGAGAACGTGTCCTATCCGTAGATAATGTGGCAGCAAGTGGCAACACCATGCCAGACGGACGAATGGAGGATAGAGCGGCTTACAACGTGTCTCCCTGGAGAAGGATTCAAGTGTGTCCAGCGACTGGACGAAGCAAAACCGTCATTAGTGTTTGGTGCGACTATCGTTCTTGCTTTCTAGACTGAACCCAGCATAACTACATACACA
Organism: Anopheles arabiensis; assembly: GCF_016920715.1. NCBI lineage: Eukaryota > Metazoa > Arthropoda > Insecta > Diptera > Culicidae > Anopheles > Anopheles arabiensis. The sequence goes on along the minus strand of NC_053517.1, from coordinate 71,144,342 downwards.
CACACACACACATATTCGTGCAGCAGAACTCACGAACACGAACGTCTGACCGCCGGACACCGAGCGAAAGCCACGGCCATTTGGGTAATTTCGTATTTATAGCGAAAGGGGTTTAATTTACATCTTGTTATACATTTATTTTAAGTACACGGGGCCGGCAAACGACGACTGCACAGGCCAACCAAACCCACGTTGGCGGGGCAGGAAGGCGATGGGTGGTCTTGGGGAGCACTACTATTATGCTTGTGCTTTGCGTTTGCAGTTTACTCTGCAGCAAGACGCAAAGGACCGAGAACAAAACGGAGGTTAAAAAATGCATTCACGTCCCGCAGGACTCCCAAACACGGAGCTAGAGGAAAGGGTTTGCATTCCACAGATCCTGCCAAGCGAACGATAACGAAACCCGGGGCCCGGGATAGCAGGTGACGAAATCGGAAGGGCTGATGGCTGGCGAGACTAGTGGCTGCACATCCGTCTGCACCTCGGAACACTACCGGTGCTAAGTGTTTGGTCAGTGTCTCGCCATTTCCCTCCAGTAGCAACGAACGATGCCGCATGCGCATTCACAAACATACACATACCACCGCATACAACCGCATGTAAGGTACATCGTGAATTTGTGGAATCCTTTTACGAAGTGCAGTACAACATTTTGCAAATGCACTGCCACACTGCTTCCGCATTACATGGGTAATCCTTTATACTAAGTCGGTGTTTCAAAGCTTTTGCTTTGTAATTGTAGAACGTTCCAATTGGGCATCGTTATTTTATAAAACAGAGTGGAAATACACTTGGTGGTTAATGTCTTATAAAAGGTTATATTTAAGTTATTTTATTGTAGGTTCAACACCATTTGCAATCGTTATAGGATGTAAAAATTTATTTTTTTTGGAATCAAACTTAAACAGTTTAACTTAAATTGTATGCAACCGAAATGTTAATCTAATCAAATAAAGTGATTTTACTCATACACAAATTATATGAACAAAAACAAGATCTCTTTAAGAGTTTCTTTAGCGTTGGAGACCAGTAATTCCTATTGGAGGTTTCAGTGTCCTAGATACGCTTCCTCACCAAGAAGTTCTGCAACAATCTTTTGCAATAGCCTTGCGGATGTTTCATTTTCATTGTAGCGCTGTTGTGTTGTTTTTTCTCCTTTTTCTACACTCCACCTCCACGTCATAAGAACTCAAAGGATAATCTGCGTCTGCCATAAACATGCAGTATTTTTGTTACATTTTCGCACTCACTTACTTCCACATTTCAGCATTATCTTCCCGCCATTCCTTCGCCCTGGCAGCGAGAATCCAATCGGGCTGGCAGCCCGCATTCTATTTGCCGACGGTTTTGTTGCACGAGAAAGAGAAAAGAAGCGGGGTGGACACGAGCTGGAGAATTTTTCAACTCCAAGGAGATACAACGACAACCGACCGTGGTGCGTACGCAACCAGAACGAAAGGACCCATGAAAAACCGGCAAATAATCGAGTGAGTGGTTTCGTGACGGGAATGCGAAATTCTGGCTTCATTAAGTGGCCCCCGAGCTCGCTTGGGCGAACAATGTTGCCACAACCAGTCGCAGCAGTTGATGTGGCGTTGTTGGGTTAGGCTTTTTACAAAGATTTAGGAAAAGTTTCCGACTAAGAAATCGTTTTAAGAATTTTAAGTTTTTATAAAGCGGAAGCGAACCTTTTCGGGGTGATAGGCTTTCGAAGAGAGTTTTACATTTTGATTGGATATTCAACATGAATCAAAGGAAAGAAAAAACCTTTTTTCAATCTTAACCAAGAAGGTTGATATTGAAAGAGTTATATTATTATTTATCCTTCAAAAATATTGGCTGAAGAGATTCCTCTGTGGCTGAAATATTAATTGAAAATCGCTATTGGTTTCACACTGAAATCACACACAAAAAAAAACATACACAAAACACTTACCAGCGGGGAGTAGAAGGCGGAACTGTCCACACCGATGCTCGGATAGGGGTTCTGCTCCGTCGAAGGGTAAGGCGTCCCGTACACACCGACACTTCCGGTGGGAATGCGCGAATACCCGGACAGCGCTAACCGGGCGGAGTCGTACTGACACGAGCAAACCGTCTGTCCGGACACGGGATCGGTCATGATCGGGCGGCCATTCTCACAGCAGGATGTCGTGGGTCCACCACCACCGCCGCCGCCGCCGCCTCCGCCACCACCACCGCCACCACCTAGGGAGGCATTGTTTTGCGAGGTTTGCGAGACGGCCCCGGGACTGAGGGCACCGGACGGAGCCCCCGTGGCCGAACCACCGGGACTGAGCGAGGGCGCGTTCGTGGCAGAGATCGGTGACTGGGAGCTTGCGGTTGTCGTCTGTCCTCCGCTAACGAGCAGCTGCAGGCGTGGAACGAGAAAGAAACAAACAAACACATTCATCAAACACTCAAAACCGCACACGAGCCCAGTGAGCTTCCACCCTGCATGCTTGCGAAACCACGAACTTGGTTTACGGTTTAATTAAATTATTATGACCCTCGTTTTGACGTCCCACGTCTGCTGCACACCATTGTTGCGTTGAAATCGCTCCAACCAATCGATCGATTGATCGATCGTGATGTAACCCCATGGTCCGACGATCGATCCATCATTTCGCACTCGCTCATCCGTAATAATCTTTCCACTGAGTGTTAATATGCCTTCAAATATTGTCCCTATTCTCAGCCACTTCGACACCCCGAAATTTGTGAGCGTCCAGAATGGCCGAAGACTAATAAGGTGAGAAACGAGAGGCAGTCGCTGTCAAACCGCTAAAGGAGCCGGGCAATGGCAGCCCGATAGGCAACCGCAACAGGCAGAGCAGCGCGACGGGAACAGATCTCCACCGTTCCGGTTTTTCGTTTTTCTTCCCATTCTTCGACGGGGAGCAAAATCACAAAAAAATACAAACAAATTCGGACCACGTCCAAGACACTCTGGCTCCGGGTGAAGATACTCCGCTTGATTGGGGCAAAAACAAATGAACTCAAACTGAAAAAACCAAACACACACACACACACACTAGTCTGACAACCACAAAAACGCGCAACAGGCTTAAATAAATAATGAATCTAATGGCCGGCCTTTCTCGTTGCGTTGCGGTTAAGGTTTGATCTGAAACAAAAGAGGCAACCCATCGGAATCGCTTCCTCGGAAAGGGGGCGAATGGCGGGAGTGGAAAATCAAACAAACGATCCCAAAAGGTGGCGGAAAAGAAGAAAGCAAACCACTTCTATCTGGGTCTTCCCACTGCCAACGTTTTGACACTTGTGCACACGTTCCCGGGGACGACGCTTCCCTAGCTGCTGGGTGGTTTTAATAAGTTAATGTGGATTCGGACGCGCACGAAAAGGGCGTGGAATCGGCACTGGGAACTTCGTACATCCCGTCCCTTGACCCCCGAAACCCACACTGGCAGGACTAATTCATTATTTATCGTGCTATCGTACACGGCAGGCCGGCGGTTCCGACCAAAGGGAAGTCCCAACCAAACCAACTAGCCAAAAAAATAAGACAAAAAGCGGAAACCGGAATCGGACATAAAAAACAAACATATTAGCCATCCTGTGTGCGGGAATTAGATTAGCTTCGTTTGCTTATCCCCCCGGAACGAGCTAAAACTAAACTTTGAGGTGATAATAAACGATGCAACGGGAATGATAGTGTCGCGCGAAGGTCAAGATAAACGGGAGAGAAAAGGCTGCTTCCAACCGTACAGTGTGTGGGCGAGCAGGAATGTTCGGTGTGGTTTTGGGGCAGAATATGGAAATAATATCGAAGCCGTCGAAGTGGCAACGCCGAACCCATCAAAACACCGCGCCACAAGCAAGAACCTCAGGTCTTCTAAGCACCACCGAGGTCCGGGATGTGTCAACCAGGGGGTATGAAGGCGCAAAGCACAGCGACAGTTACTCTTCCTGCACAGAAACATCGGACCGACGAAGAGACAAGGTTGAAGAAAACGAAAAAAAAACTCCGCCTTGTGTCCCAAATGGCGTTCAATCGCGTCTCGAGGGAGTCTGGCATTGGGAGGACAACCAGGGAATCTGAGGATATGGAAAAAGAAGCAAAAAAAAACAAGAAGAAAAATAACCTGCCCTGTCTTCTTCTGTACTTGGTACGAGCACAATCTCTGGGCTCAACAATAATGACGGAGGCCACACAGTCATCCTCGAGACCCGGGCTTCAATGAAACGGGAAGGGGGGAGGAATAGAAGAAAAAAATCGCCCCATTTGAAGCGCCCGTTTAACCCGTTCACCGGCTTTGCCCATCACCGAAAGTGGCCGAAGACGTTTCAATGAAAGCGGCCGGCGAGGGTGCAGCGTGAGGGTGCTGAGGCGAGGGTAGAAACTTACGTCGAAAATAATCAAACGACGCGTCGCACCGTCGCACGTCGCGCTCTACAAACGTATCAAATTACTCGATGATAGAATGGCATAGTCAATTTGATTTTAATATTTGTCATATAATATGTTAATTTACAGTTAAACGCGAGTTAAAGGTTTTCTCCTTCTTTCGTTTGGTTCGTTGCGGTGCGTTAGTTTGTGTGTCTGTGTCCTGTCCTGTCCTCTTTGGGGGTACGGTTTCAATGCTCGCAAGTGTCGGCGAGTGTTTGTCGACTAGATTTTTGGGGTGGTTGTTTTATGCGCTTTTCACAACCATTTCCATCTCCATCGCTTCTCTTTTGCCGCGATTCTGCCCGTTGTTCTCGGCACGATGCGTCAAATGTGACGGCTGCCATCAGAGTGCCTGTGAAATGGTTGTGCGAACAGCAAATGCAAAAATTACGCCCACAGCAAATGCGACTGATTCACTTGCTGAACGAGCTTTAGAACAAAGCGTCACAAAGCAACAACACACACACACACAGGTAGAAAAGAAGTCTGCGATAAAAATCAATATACCCATCCCGACAACGAAAAGGTTTCGGAAATGTCGATCAGAAAATTTAATCTTATTTAAAATGACCAGACAAAATGAAGCGACAGGCATAAATCTTGCCTCCCAAAACACCGAATAAGCAAGTGCGTGCAATGATCGGTCCGACAAAAATGGCCACCGGAGGCCGGGTCCGGGCTGGGTTGCGGATTTGGGCCGAGTGAAGCAATCAATTTGTCTTCTTCGTACCGTACGTTCCTGGTGCCAAAACATTTGGACAACCTTGACGCAAAGAATGATTTCCGCTCGTTGTTCCTGTGCCGGTGCGGTGCGTGTCTGGAACTCTTTTTCCCACCCCTGTCCAGGTAAGCCCAAGACCCTGCAATACACCATCTTCTTTGCCTTGGTAATAAGCTCTACAGCCGGCGCCTTGGTAAGATGAGATTGGATAATTGTGATACCGAGATGGATTAAATGGCGTAAGCGTTGGGGTGAAACGGCGTTCATCTCGGGACGTACTCCACACATCACTCGTCGTCAACGTTGTCGTCGTCGTTATTGCCGTTTAGAGCTGGTTCTCGATGCACACAGTGTGCTCTAGCCGTTTGTCAGCCAAAAAAGACAGCCACACCGGAAGAAGTGTGAGACGATTTTGGCAACCCATTTTGCTCGGCCAGGCACACCGGGAGCTCTGTGCAATGTGGCCTGCATGTACGAAGCAAGCGAAAAGGCTGAAAAATACTATACCGAAACACTGCAACCGTCAGGCTGGGCCAACAACACCGGGAAGAAAAGGGTCGGATTAAGGTAGGATAAAGTTTTGCCTATACGGTTCTGCTTCCGTAAATCTCCGCCCATCGAAGGATCTGGGGCTGCCTCTGGGAAGGATTTTGTCTAGACAAATTTAGCAATCTTGACGACGGTGGGACGACGGCAAGCGACGGTTGACGGTGATTCGGGAACGATCGCTTCGGCGGATGGGCGGGAGGATGCATTAGGGGGCGCAAGTGCTCGGAAGCGAACCCATCATCCCTCGGCGTAGAACAGCCTCGGCTCTACGGGTTCAACTCGGGGTAATTAATCCCGCAACCGACACGCTGGGGAAACATTGAAATACACTTAGCCGAGGCCCACATTCCTCCGTGCCTAGGTCTGTTGCGCAAAGGAGACCCTCGCAAAGACGGTACAGTGAGTGCCGGCACTGAGACTAAATACGCATGACTTCTTGCTAGCAAAAGCAACGGAATTAAACCTTCTAGAGTTGTATTTGCGTAGCGTTATCGGTTGGAGGTAATACATCTTGTGCCGGGAGCAGCAACTTGCTTCGTGCTTTGAAATGTTTGCAACAAACAACGAGCGTGCGTTTCAAATTAGGTACAATTTTATTAAGATGTTGCCAAAATTACCAGCACCAGAACATTCCAAACAAACCACATAATAACGACGCCCTGTGCACGTATATGGGGTTGCTTGCACCAAAGAAGGGCACAATAATATTTCCCTTTTCACACGTTGCGAAACGAATTGATAAGCGATAGCATTCATCGTGCCTTTTCTTAAGGGGTCCCCATACTTTACAAACACTCTTACTCTCTTCTTCGCCCTCAACCTGGGGTAATCAGCCGAGCTCGAACTGGTCGCGAAAACTCTGCGTCAATTTGCACTCCCGGCTTTAAGGGCACACAGCAACACAATTGGCTCACAATCGAGTTTGCCTCAATTAACGCATGCCATGGTTGTTAGGGTGACTAGGGGTAACTGAACGCGCGAAAAAAAAAGTACGCGTTTGCCCGATTTGCTGCCCGATAACTTTTCCTCCACGCGTGTGCGCGCATGTTTTCACGCGGATCGCCGATACGCGACATCATTTTCGATCGCTGTAGTACCGATGGCCAGCGAGGTCGGTTAAGTTGTAAGTTGTGTTGCCATTAGTTCTACATAGTTGCCACCCGATAAGAACGCCAAACGGCTTCGGAAAGCCCGATTGCTTTGCTGCCAATAGCAATTCGCCTCGCAGCACGGTAACGCATTAAAGTGGCGTTCATATTGCTCCGAAAGTTGCACCCCTCCCAGCTCGAAGCGGCTCGTTGTCAATTGTACCCAACCACCACGGTACGGCACCGTGGTAGTAAAATTCTTCAACACGAGTGCCCAATACGTTCGCGGGCCAGCGAAAATGCTAATCAATTCACCGGGACGCCCCACGCCCGAACAGAATGTAGCGAATTCACAGGGGCGCAACCGAAACAATTAGCTGAAAATAGATAATTAGAATTAAGCGCAAACGAAGATTCCGCCTGGCGAACGAAAGAATCGCTGGGAACTGCTCTCGTGAACTGGTAAGGAGAGGGGACGAGTGGCACTGCTTATGCCAGCCCCGATCCAGGCGGTCGTTTTGTATCTGCCATGACACACTGGTGGAAGTCATTTATTCTACCATTTTCCTTCCAGCTCAAAAGATTGCTTTTCTATTTGTATTTCACACCCGCACCTCCACCAACCCCGCCAAGAAATGTCCTTGTGGACGCGGTGTCGGTGCTTTTTTGTGCACCAAGTTTTTTTTCTTCTTTTCTTGGCACGAGCCTGCGCCTTAAATTGCGCAGTTGATCGCAGTCGCTTTAATGATGTCTTAAACAGAATTAATTTTGTGATTTATCTTCATTCCCGTCCCGCCTTCCAACGCAACGTGCACAGGTTTTTGCGTAGATGTTTCTACCGAAGAAAATCATGTTTTTTGATGGTTGGTTGGAATTAACAATGGGCCCAGCAAAAACCAACAAACACCAAACGACACACCACGGCGCTGCGCGTTTTTATTCCATCCTAGCAGGGGAAATGGGAAGCATTTTGCTTTAATTTGTACGACCGCTATCAAGATAGGCTTTAAGGATGTTCAATACTTTAAGCCGCACAGATACGCAGTGTACGGCGGCGAGAACGCACTGTTTGTTTGTTCATATAATTTACGTACCATATGGTTGAAAACTTAATCGCAACTATTCTCATTGTGCTGCTTTCTCCTTTCATTAGCCGTCCTGTGGCTGACCATCATACCGTGGCTATGTTTCACCTTCATAACCCTCATTGTTCCGCAAACGTCATAAACACGAGTTTAACGAGTCACAACCCTTATGTGTGTGTGTGTGTGCGCGCACTACCAACCACCGAACACCCTCGGCCAGGTCCGGTAAGTATCCAATTTTAGTTATGATTTATTGCCCACAACCGGAGCAGCCCACAAATCACTGGACGCTCGTGCTCGCACGGTCGGTTTTTACCGGGGAGTTGCCGGACGGGCTCTGACTCACATACGCCATCGGGCCTATCGGGGAGGCCCAGCTGAAACTGGACGGTAACATTGAAGAACTATTTAGTGCCTTTTAATGGTACCGATCCCCCATCATCATTATCATTTAAAGCAACAACATGGAAAAAGATAGACACAGATAGACCATTCGGTCGGTCGGTGGGCCGTGTGAGCCCGATTTGCCTCGTAAAGTGGTTTATTGTTCTATGGAGTGATGGTAGCAAATGGCACCATTACTATCGTGTGCCGCCTTGTCTTCTGGCCCCGGGTCGGACGCGGTGGAACTAAGCAGATGACAGTTTATTGACAACTCTTTTCAGCGTTCCATTATCTAGTCCAGTGGCGTTACTGTTTGCTTTGTTTTTGCTGTGCGACCCCCTAAGACAGAGCCATGTTGAGTCGTTGTACAAATCATCACATCAAATTATGCCATGAGAGCCACCAGTTAATGAAGCTAATTATTGCGAGCGGTTATGCTCAGGGAGCTGCTCGTTCAGAACGATGTATAAGCTCCATTTACCAGCGCATGAACCAGCGCCTTTAAAAAAGCTTCAGCGTCATCTAATCAATTTCTGTTGGGATGAGTTTAAACATAATTTAACCCCCACATTCGGGTCGAAATCGATCGATTATCACTCCTGATTGTAATGCATTTTGTTTTACCGGAAAATCATCATATTTATAGGTGCACAACATTTGCATAAACCCATTTTTTGCTTCTCCCCGTGATTGTTTCAACCGAGCGGCCAATGAAATCCTCTCGCCGGGACCAGCAACAGGAATGGTGAACATGCAAACTAAAAAGGACAACCACAAAAAAACATCATCCAAAACCAATCAAAGCGGATCAAAATGAACGTTTATTAAAGAATGCAAATAACACCAATCGACTGGCCGCCCGTTCACGGGATCTGGGACTAAATGAAGGTAGCATAAGCATAATAACAATGATGAAACACACCAGTAATAGCCGTGGATAATATGGAACGGGTCCGTCGCTCACCCAAAACCCGTTTGCGCGGCCACAGCATACAATGCTATGCGCCAACGCATCATGGATGCTGCTAGAAGGGGGAGAGGAGGTAACCTCCTTAATAAGGGCTTCCGATTTTCAATTCGAGTAGCCTAAATGCATTCATCGCCAGGATGAAGTGGGCCCGGGAATGATAGTAATTTTTACGCGACTTCAAGCTCACCTTACCCGTGTGCATACGCATGACGATATAAAGTGTGAAATCATTGCAGCATAATGCATAATGGGGGTTTCTTTGCTCGCCAAAAATAATAGCAATAATAATAATGATAAAATAAAATGTTTACGAATCGATAATGCACTATCATCAGCAGAGATGCTTTTCCTTGCCGGGAATCGGGGACGGGGGAGCATTGTTTTATTTTATTTATGCTTCGTGCTGCTGCCACTACCGAACGCCATAATGTATGCACAAACGAACGTTTGGGGGCGCTACCGGCGGCGAATGTGTAATGCGTGCAAAATTTTAACCGGATCGATACGTTTTTCCTTTTAAAACCCCCACTGCTCTAGGCAACATGGAGACGGCGAGTCACTTAGTCCCCTCTCCTCCCATCCCAAGCCCAAGGACCCTTTTCCCGTAAGCCTCCGCGCCTCTCAAACTTTAAGCAAAGGACGCTTTTCTCTGCCCTTGCCTTTATCGTGCTCGGTTGTTCCGAGATCGATATTTTTACCTTTTAAATCGTTCGTTGCGCACCCGAACCGAGGGAGCAATGAAATCCCCTAAAACATTCCCCGCCAAACCCAGGATGCCATGGAAAGGACGACCACGATGGAAGGCAGGGACGCCCGTAGGGCCCAAGGGGTCGACCGTTGCCAACCGATGGAAGGTGGATGTGGTTCAGGAAGCTCTTATCACTACAACGTATCTGCACCGTATGCGACGAGTGCGTTATATCTTCCGTTTACGCTCCACCAGCTCCCAGCGTGTCCGGGACGTGTCCGGGGCCGTTTTCAGAGCGCAACGCACACTGCAACCTGTTCTGGCCACATCTTACCACACTTGCCTGCTCGCTCGCATGCATTATTTTCGCTCCTTCTCTCACATCCCGCCGCCGCCGCCGCCGAGTCCTAAGGTATGAAGCGCCTGTGCTAAGGATCTAAAGGATCGATGTAGTGTTTTTGTTGCGTACTCCATCGCTTGCGGGCATCATCCTGAGAATGTGGCTACCGCATGATGCGTATCGCGGGCGCATACATCCCTTGCTGCAGAATTACGCCACCGAGGGCAGTGGAGATCGAAACCGCCTCATCGTCAGCATAGATGGATGGATGGATTGCAGGCGATACCGGACTGTAATATGGGTTTGTTTTTACCCAACCTGCCAACCGATGCGCTCCACGATTTTGGCCCCGTTTGTGTGATCCGTCTCCGATGGGGCGAAAGCGTGACGAAATATTACCGCCGGGCTTGCTTGCAATCCCCTTGACTGGCACCGGAAAATAACGCACTTGTAATACAACAGACAACAGGCGGGAACAGTTGGGAAGAGTGGGAGACGACAGCATAAAAAAACGTACGTCAACTCATATTTTGCAACGACAATGGGCTGAAATTATTATGAGCTATCGAGCTACCGTGGAGCACCGTCTCGTGCAGAGAGACGAGGACACAGCGATGCCTCGGCGACATCTCGACATCTCGCTGCAGTGCTCGCCGATCTTGGCCGAAGCCGTCCAAGCCTGCCAGCGACGAGCCAGTTCGCTCACCAGTTCGTTATGGCGACATTATAAATGTGAGATAAATTTGTTGAGATAAATCGTTTTATTGACAATTTATTGAAATATTTTGATAACATTCAACGATAATGATATCACTGCTTTTGATGTGATGAAAGTTTTACAAGCACCGGACCCGGGGGTGCCGCTCCGCATACGGATCGCGGTCCTGTTCGGTTTGCCCCTCGGGGACGTTCTGTGGCTCTGTTTTTCCCATGGTCTCCGCCAACATTCCGCGACACGCGTTGAAAAGAGAAGAGCTTGGGACCGCGAAGGTGTAACTAGATTTTGCTTACCTCCACATTTTTATGAGGCGCAGCTATCCAGCGCCGTTACGGTATCCTGTACGTTGCGTTATGACGATGGACAGGTTTGTTTTTTTTTTCAGTGTGTGAACGTTTGCCGTTTTAGATGGCTTTTTTGCTCCGAGTGGCGGGCCTCTCCACTGCGTACACCCATCGACCACGGGCTGCGTGAGGACATGGGAATGATTTATTACTGTCCACTCATGGGTCTGTGTCCTCCCGCCCTTCCCGTCACCGGACGACACCAGTTTAGCAGGGAAAAGAGCAATACAGAGCATCGACGGGTCTTTATGGGGCTAGAGCTCGATCGCAGCGCAAGAATATCTTTGTCTTTTAATCTGTTCTGCTTTATCTGTCCCGTTGTTTTTGAGTTTTTTTGCATTCATCTCTTCGGCTGTTTCTATCTTAAGATTCTGCCCACGGACAAGGATAGTTGGCGGAACGACTCGCGGAGAGCTGGTTGGCTACGATCGATCTAACCTGCATTCTGGCAACCGCACAGTCTCCGTCACCGTGGCCCGTTCGCCTAATGAATATCACTATTTGACAGACCTCTACGATAATGAAAGGCTAGTGCGATACGTTTCATCTTCTTCCCGTTTCCCGAGGCACCAGACTTTGCTCCTTATCGTTCGATTTCGTCCAATCGCCCCGGGGACACTTAAAGTAGATCGAGATCACACGTTCAAAACTCCTCACCTGCGTTGCGTCTTGGCCTCGTTTCTCAAGGTTACGTTGGATCGACCGCTCTGAACGGCCGCTCGTCAGACGTCTCCGTAGCGCAGCGCCATCGGCCATCTACGACGTCTCGTCGCAGACGCCGGGTGCTTAAACATTATGGTCGTCCAATATATTAGCATATTCTTTTCCAAAACGCGCTGCATTGCGCGATCTCCTTCCGAGATCCTCACACATCGCGCGGACGCCTCGAGCGCACTGCCCAAGTTTGGAGCGCGCTATTTTGCTCGACGTTCTTATGCGGTTATGTGCGTCGATCAGTTTCCTTAATAACGATCATAAATTTCGGTGAATATCGTTATTAACGGGCGCATCATCGAATGCCGTCGGCAAATATACTCTCCCTCAAACAAAACACGTCCCAAGATCGAAGGCCCGGTCGACATTCTGCACCAATAATGCCGCCGTTTATCGCTACGAGCAACTTTTAATCAATCTTTCTTTTTCTTCTCGCAATCATTCCGAATCCTCCGCCAAGTGATCTTCTCGGGATGGACGGAGCCAAACTCTTTAAAACGGAATCCACGATACGTCCCAGAAAGGGTTCGGAGGGTTTTGGGAAAACGGATCTTTAAGCGACCTTCCAAAAATTCGGCGTACTCGAAGCACTCGGCAGTGTGTTCGCACCTTTTGACTGGCCGGCCGAATTGCTGGCTGGCCCTTAGCCAAAGACCTTGGAACTTCGAGCGCCGGTGTGCCCCAGAGGGACGTGGCGCACACACTACACTCCGGATGGATTGAATTCGGGACGGCGGGCTACAATAAATTACATTAATTGAGATATAAATATTATTATCTGGACAAATGGACAATCCATCATGTGCGTGCGGTTTGAACGTCATGCGTTTTGACGCCGTACACACACACACACACTAGCACCACCTGCTCACCGGGTGTGCTGGTACAACCTGTGTGTTGTATGCAGGGGTGCGAGGCACGATTTAGGACCACAACCTTTGCCTTTGAGTGGCCCTTTTCCCTTTAAGTAGTATTTGAGGCTTGTGACAAAGGTTAACGATAGGATAGATAAAGTGTTGGAAGGAAAATGCTTTCTTCGTGAGAGTACATTACGATATAACTTCATCGGTGGTCTTTGGGATCCGGTATATAATCTATTTACTTTGTAGAAAATGACTTTGTTTAACAACCGTTGGCATTATGACCTCACACAAAATATGTTTGCTATACAGCTACACTCAATAATCATCTTTCAATGAAGTAAACATCCCAAGCGTACCATCATCTCCCATTTAGATAAAAGTACATTTTTCTCTCCCCTATCCTTCAGGAAATTCTCACACCTTTGGCATTTTTTCGCAGAATTTAGCTCAAACTCGTAAAAAATGAAATTTATCTTGCAGCAAACCAAACCGAAACAAACAAAAGCCCACCCACCAGTATGAAAAGGATTATATGACCTACTGGCAGGTACGGTTCAGTGCAACAAGGGTGCGTATGCTGGTCCTCGCGTATCAAAAATGCCACATGAAATAGCGTAACATATGGTACCGGCTTTGGTTTTTATCCCTTTGTAGAAATCAATTTCATTCCCAGCACTACTTTTCGGCACCACCAGATGAGGCTCTGGATAAAACTAAGCCTTTAGATCGGAGAAAATCGATTGACCAGTACCATGCAAGGATAAAACGAGCGAACGAGGGGTGGTACTGGTACACAATTCATAAAAATGTAAAACACTGTGTTTCGCACTCGAGACTTGCTTCATAGTCTCCCCTACAAAAGGCTTTAAACATTATTTTTCACACACAACTGGAAAATAACATTGTTACATTTTTTTCTTTACAGTTTTTCTCCCGTATCCCTGCCAACCACGTGTGATGCACATTGAGACATTTGAATAAAATACCAATTATGTTAATAGGAAAAGGGATTTTGCGCTGCAGGGCCACTGCGTCCTTAAGCTCGAAAGAAAAATAGCACTATTCGGTACCGAACCCCTTTTGCGTCCCGTTGATTCTGTGATTGAAGCATATGATTTTAGCAGCAAAATGCTTTGCTTTGAAGCAACGCAATATACTGTACTGTAAACTGTGCTGCTAAGTATAACAACTTCCAACTGCACACAAAACAAACGCCAGCGCGTCGCATTTCACCTGTTGCGTCTACACCGTCTGGGAAGGCGCCTTCCGTGCCTGTAGCAAAGGTGATAGGTTCTCGCGCACACGGAACACGATATAAAAGTGCTTATTGAATTGTGAAATCAAAAAAATGGACCTGCACCGTTGCGTTCCTTCCCCGGGCGAAAGGTGATGAAACTTGTTCATCAGCCAACTGACAGACTCCACTGCGCAACAGTAGAAGGGCAGAGCCCTTCATGCTCGTCTCGCTAACGTACTCGTATCGGGGAAACCACAACACACTCCCAGAAAAAGAAAAAATCATAACGGACCCGAAAAACACACGAACGTTAAGGTTTTCCGTAGAAGTGCATTTTTATCGCGGCATACGATCCTACGATCGATGGGGAAGGAAAGCGACAGGAAATGTTCCAGAACCATGGGCACTGCAGTAGGCGAGTTTGTCGAATCTTTATAAATTATTGACATCATCTTCAACATTTTTATAGCATTATGAATTATTAATTCAATGAGACCAAAATCCTCAGACCCCGGAGTTCAGTTCCTCTCCAAGCCAGACACGGTTCCTTATCAATTTTTCGTACCAGCGCGATCAATTTTAGCTTTGGCAGAGTTTTGTGCCTTTTTTAGGTGTTTTCATACGTACGGTTCAATGCTGTGCGATTCCATGTGTTTTTATGGGTATTTTTGCACGCTTTGCAATCCGCTTTGTGTTGGTTGTGTGCCTTATGCTTATTAACACTATTCACAGTGTTTGAAAACTGTTTTTAATAAACTCAATAAACTAAAACCCTTTAAATTTTGCGATCAAACCATCCTCTTCAATCAGTCGATGCGATAAGAAGGAAATAAATTTCCCTCAACCGGCTGTATCAACCGGCTACCAATCTGGAATAGTCCCTTGCGGGTATCGGATGTCTCGAGGGTGTCCCGTGCATGTTTGCCCGCGAGTTCACCAGAAAATCCCCACTCGATAAGATGCAATCCGCACCTCACCAGGAGTACTGAAGTACGCCGATCAATTGTCGAGTTTCTCGGGGTTTCTTCCACCGATAATTTATGTACTCACGTTCCGCTGCAATGTACGGCCGCTGCAAAGT
Organism: Anopheles arabiensis; assembly: GCF_016920715.1. Lineage (NCBI taxonomy): Eukaryota > Metazoa > Arthropoda > Insecta > Diptera > Culicidae > Anopheles > Anopheles arabiensis. The sequence continues at coordinate 71,129,149 of NC_053517.1, read as the reverse complement.
TCCCGATAAAACACTGCCACTCTGATTTCTGTCTCCCCCGGTTGTACGCGATCCAATTGCACTCCGGTGTACAATTTCGCGTTTTTCCAAGTAAGTGGCTCCGTTTTTGTGCTGTTTTATCATTTCGACTCAAATATTACTCGTTCGCGATACTGTCGCGCCAGCCCAAGCCTCAAAACGATTGCTTTCTTGAATGTGTTTTTATTATCCTTCTTGTTCTTCCGCTCTTTGCTCCTTCATCGAAATCGTGAATCGCATCGTTTTGCTGCTACCATACGCTGATAATATTGATGATGAGTTGGACAAAAATATGAATTTCTGATAGCCCAGCGACGCGCGATAGCTGATGTTTGGTGGTACCGGCTCCCAAAAGTACGGCCCCAAACTTGGCGTGCTTTTTGTCCACATCCCTTCGCCCCTCCCTACCTTCCCCATCGGACCAAACATTTCAAACCACTCTGCAGCCACACTCTGTCCCGAGTTTGAGTGTGCTTCTATCGAGAAGCAGTGCGACAAAGTGTAAACAGCAACATCATAAATCATTTCCAAATGCTCAACGGCTTCCCCAAAAATCGAAGGCACAGAGGGACGAAGATCGAAAGGAATGCTCGATGTGTAACGTTACTTTTTGTTGCTGTTGTTATTGTTGTTCCGCAACTCCATATTACCCTTGCGCTGCTCACTTAGCGACGTTCCTGGTTGACATTTTGCTCCCGTTCGGTAAGGTGCAGGCCGGAAAGCTTCAATCTTCTCGTACCTCGCGCAACCGCCACGACGAAAGGAAGCGAAGGTAAAACTGGAGTGAAATATCCACTCTGTTTTTGTGTCTTTTCACACACACACACACGCACACACTTCACTAGCAAAAAGATCACTGATCGCCGATTGCGCCGCGATTGTTTGCGGGGCGGAAAATTGTACAGAACCGCATCGGACGGCGTGTCGTAGATAGGTGCCCATTTTTGGGGATACTCTCAGACCACATCATAACCGATTAAGGTATAGGTTCTCCAGGGATGGGGTGCACTCTACCTGGACGGTCTGTCGCGAGATGCGGTAAGAATCTCAGCCCGAGTCGAGGAGACCCAGGTCCCAGGCATTCTGCGCACACGGCCAGACATTCTTTAGGTTTTTTTCCCAAACATCTACACAGCCCCGTCGCTCAGTGGATATCGATCAGTACCGGCGCACGAGGGGAATTGCCCGTGGGAATTGCTGCGCAATCCAACCCTCAATTGAGGCGCTCCGGAATTGTTCTCCCATGCCAGCTGGACACCAATGCGGAGAGCCAGGACCTGGGGCAGGAAGGTGTGATGTGTTTGCTCGTCGATCGTCGCCCGTATCTGTCACTTCTCGCACGTCCTTAGTGGTGCAGCGTTTTGGTCGCGCTACCGCGATTAAGTGCATATTTGCGTCCGGTAAGCTCCTTTTACGCACAGCGAGGGTGGCTTTCCGATCGCCACCCGTTCGGTGGCCGGGTGCAAGATGCAATTTAACTTAAATTGCACAACAAACACCCGCAAAAAGGTGCACATCTTGGGTGAATTGTCCCAACGGTGGTTCACTGCGATGAGGCGTGCCTTCCAATGGAAAGCAAAAAAAGAAACACAGCGACGAAAGGAAAGGCAAACAAAATGTTGACATATTTATTTGTTCAGTCCAGAGCAATGTTCCAAATTTTTCCCGATGACATCATGCTCCGGGGGGCTCGATGCAAAACGTCGGTCGGATCGTGGCTTGTTGAATGAGCCACGACTATTGATTGAACGATGCGCAGTCGGTGGCAGCATATGGTGTCTGGTTTTGGTCTGTTCCGTTGGAATGTCTTTGGAATCGAATTGGAGAGGGGATTTTTATTTTCGAGGGGCTAATGCAACAAGAAAGCAAAAGAAAACAAAAAAGCCCCGAACCGAAACGAAAGCAAAAATCAATGCAGACAACCAAAAACGGAACAGTCTCGGTAAGGACAATGCGTCTATGATTCTATGGTTTCGCGTTCAAGTGCATCAAGCCTCAAGCAACCATGTGGCGAAAGGGATTCACGCTCTACGCAAAGATATGTATCCTCCTTTCTCGTAGCATCCAGCAACGCTTCACAGGAGTTGGTCTCGACTGTTCCGCACTGGGTCGGACCACGACGAACGAACCCAATCGGAAGTAGGGACAAGAGGGCGAGGAAACGGGCGCATCTTTATGACAAAACTATCCAAATGCACCCTAAGGGTTCTGTTCTTCCTTTCATTTTTGGGCACGTTTTGGGGGCCTCCTGCCGTGCCGCATTGATTTAAGTCCGATGGTGATGTGTTTGAAGGACGAAATGCTATACGCCATCAATTACCGATATGGAATGTGGGACACAATTTATGTGATCTTGTCTAATTTAGCCTCTTTTTCAATGCTGAAACCCAAAACCAATATAACATTACATTCGGAGAATTGGCGAACACTTTGCCACATAAACATGATTCTTGAAACGTGTTTTAAGTCATCCTCAAATCATGGCCATTTGGGCCACTTTCTCCACCAGCAAACCAAATCTTGTACTACTTACGCGACTAATTAATCAATGTTCAACACACTACTTGCAGGAAACACAACAAAACCTGCAATCTTGTCATTAATGAAATTATTTATTATAATTTGATTAGCCCCGACCGCAACTACGGTGCCAGTCTCCCGTAGGGTTTCGATCGCGCGCGCACACACAAACGCATCCCGCAACCGATCGAGCGTCGATTGTGATCTCACCTGTCGTGGTTCGGAGAGCGCGCATCCCTTGCCACTCTGTGCCTTGGCGTGACCGTGAGCGTTAGTCGGTTTTTGCTGTGTGCAGCACTCGCTACCCTCGCTGCGTACCGCACATCCAATCAGCGGCTCTGGTATAAATATTTATCAATTTGAACATTGATAAATTAATTGTAAATTAATTAAATTGATTTGTACGTGATTTTGGCAAGTTTTTGCACCGTCCTCTGCGCAGTTCCTTGCGCGGGACCGACGTTTCTTCGCACTGCTATGTCGATGCATTCTGCACCGAGTTGGAGTGCCGGCTGGTGGCCGTTGATCGATCGATCGGTTGCGTGTGTGAGTGTATGTGTGTGTGCAATTGTGATTCTCTTCATGTATTTCCTTGCCGAGAGGAAAGCAACAAAAAAAAAGAAGGAAAAAGTACAACAACTGAGGCTTAAAGCAGTTCACGCATTGCGAATTGATGCGAACGCGGAAGAACACTGCCTGCAAACTGGCTTGCTGGTCAATGGAATTGGTCGCGTTTTGTGACAGTTGTTTGCCCGAATTCCTGTCAGAGTTGTGCTTTCCATTCGGCAACCCCCGTGGCCCCGGTTTCGGGATGGTATTTGTGGGGAGGAAAATTCAATTAGAACATTTTTCTGAAGTGCGTCCAATGCACACGGTGCGTGCGTGGAGTTCTCTCAATTTTCTCGATCCTTCCGAAACATCCCCTGGCCCGACCGGCGTGCGTCGTGCACCGCGAAATCAAGTGCGCCCGGGTTAGCATCTTCATTCAGGACCCGTCGCGCCTGGCCTATCGAAGTAACAAGCGGAAGCAGTAAAAGAAATGACACGAGAAAAAAACACACCTACCGAGAGAGCACTAGCGAGAAAGAGAAAGCGAATGAGACACGCACCGAAATACGGAAGGCCAAGTAAAAAAACAACAACCAGAGCGACGGAACTGTCGCATGGTTCATTTCGTCTTAAATTATAATTAATTAATGAGATTCCTTTTCACTCTACTCGCTCGCACACGCATTGGTCTGCATCGGAATGCTGAGGGACTTGGTGTTGGGGATTGGTGCCACTGGGGGGTGGGTGTCGAAGGGCCAGTGCCTCCCTGGATGGTGTGGAGCAAATGGAGTGAAGAAGATGTCACTTGCCGAATCCCTTCGTTACCGTGCGCGAGTGTGCGTCTCCCGCGGGAGATTGTAAAACCCTGGGGGCAGAAGGGAAAGGCAACGATGCTCGAACGATGCTTTTGTTAACTGCATTTCGTACGCTCTCTGCTCCACGTCACATGGCTTGCTAGGGGGTTTTGTCAATCTTTTGTACATCGTGTGCATTTTCCGCGGCCGTCTTTGCTACAGTTTCATATACGCACGGGCTAGGATGGCTCTCGAGCGTTGCCGTTCGCAACCCGACCGGCAAGCTGTTGACGTTTGGCGTGCAAGGATGACGTTTGGCTGGTACGGCTGAACGCGCCTGTACCGTTTGTTGTGTCGTTTTGTGTGATTTTCCTCTTGTTTTATCTTTGCTTTTTTGTGTGTGTGGTGTGTCTTGCTGCCTGCTTTGCCGGTCAACCCGAAAATTGAGTGCCGACGATGTTGTGTGACGCGAATAATTTCACAGTTCCATAGTGCGGGCCTGCCCGCGATCTCAAAACGGTAGCAACCGAACGGGATGGAAGTTCTGTTTCCAGTTTGCTGCCATAGGTGCGTGGCAATCAGGCGATGTTTTTAAGCGGTTCAGCTGTTTTTTTTTATATATCCCAGAGCAGGCGTTTGTGAATTACTGTCTTTTGATAAACGGTACGGAGTCGGAAAGGAGATGTAAGGGTGAGTGGAAATTCATTTATCGTGGCGAGAACATCATCTCGCTTCCAATGGGTGACAAAAAAAGGAGGCCAACATCCTCGCACGACCCGACCCGACCAACTAATGTGGTCACACAATTCACGAAGAAATTGGCTGCAAAAATGCTCCCGTTAATGAACGCGGTCCGGCGCTTTGGGAATAAATGGTGATCCAAGTTTCGCTTGCGATGAACACACAAAATATCACCCAGAAACCTCATCTTCATCTCTTTATTGTTTGCTTTAGCCCCGAGGGGGGAGGTAATGAAGCAAATAGGGAACACGTTTTGGTGGGTGCGTGCTTGGGTTTAATGTAGAAAGTAATGATTGCCAATCGGGAGGACGATTCAGTGCGATAACGAAATGGAGGTGATCATTTGTCAAAGAAGAAAAAGTCTGTGTGGGGCGCTTTCTTCACGGTGAAAATTGGCTCGTAATGGATTGTTTTAGTTCCCTTGGAAAATGTAGGTTAGTAAAAGTGCTCATCTTCTCTGCCAATATTATGATAAAGACTTGTTTACATCGTATTTAGAAACCAAAAGTGGCCACTTGTGTGTTTGTTCAACAATACGCTTGTACCAATAAGTATTTCACGCGCCTGTAATGAGATGTAAATGAGCGAACCTAAAGCAACAAACCCGATCGATGGTCTCTGCTTTGCTTACCCACCGCGTGTACTATTGATTGTCAACAAAGTTCGTGATGGTTGCTAATGTTTCCAGTCAAAAACAACACACTACAACACACGTCCATACTTTCTCTGCATCGCTATGCAGGGAAAAACGTGCCTTCTACAGGGTTTAACTTTTCCAGCACTCAAAAATAACACAAATAAATATAAACCCAAACATAACCAAACAAACAATCTTTGCTTGTTTGACTCTTTCAAAACCATACTTAAATCGCTTTCATTCAAAAAGTCAAATCAGCAGGTCAGCGCAGCCTTCACTGCGGTAGGGACAACCCTCGCAAGTTTGTGTAGCCGCATCCACCTTTTCCTCTAGCCCGTTGGTTTGTTCCATTGCTTACCTGACTTGCCGGCGGATATGTGTAGCCAAATTGAGCGTATGCGGCCATTATTCCTGAATACGTATCGTTTGCAGGTGATTCTTTCCTATGCACACACGCACACTCTGCTGGCACTCAATGGCAAAAATATTGGTATTTCTTTTATAACAAACGTGCACTGTTGTTGCTTGGTATTCGTTCGTGGTTTCTTCTCGTGGCGCTCTTCTTTCCAGCAGGAATGGTCTAAATCTATGCAACTTAATTTAACACATAACTCACTTTAGCACTTACTACACTTGCCACATGCACTACCGAATAACACAAAAATCCAGCATTTTGGTTAGGATTCCATCTAACGACCTAGGACCTGGACATTCCAAGGTTCCTATCGTACGATTGCCGACGTCCGCAACGTCGTCACCGCTGGTGTCGTCATATCCTTTGGCGCCAATTGCACGGCGGGATACATGATCCTGTCCGGCTGGTACACTTTCACCACCGGCAAACGGCAGGCGACCAGTGCAGGGCTCACGGGAACCAGAAATTCACTGATGAACTAGCTGACGCAAAGCAAGATATCCCAACGGCAGGAGGGTTAGTTGTGATATCGTTCTTACACTATCCTTGAGACCATTATTGTTTATTGGAAGGAATGCCAATGCAAGCCTAGCGTGTCATTGAATAGTCTTCTACGGATGGGATATGTTTGTGTTCTGTTGTACCATTTATCTAATGGATTTCACGGGTTTCATCGTTTGATTAGCTTGTTAAGCATGTCACAGTTATGCATTATTCAACATTCGCGGACGGTTTTGTAAGAATTCAATCAAATTGTAACAGATCTTCACGTAACCAGCAGCGAACGCATTAGAATTATGATGAAACTGAATAAAACACAGCACAAATCACAAACTAGCGTGTACTGGTAGCTATTCTTACTAGGACGTAGTAGGTCCTGCTGGTGGTAACAAATAACTGTTAACGTGCACCACACGCTACAACAGTACTCTACCAAAACTCTCAATTACGCTTGCTGGCATTTTGTTATGCTGCGTCGTGTAGTGTTGATGTGATTCGCGACCGGTACAGGACGTTGTTGTATGCTTTTTTCATCCACACACCGGTTGAAACGCGGGAAAAAGCGGAACTCTTTGGTGACTCTTCCGCTCGATGCCTACTGTGATGCTCCAGTAGAGAACGATCCACGCGTACCGATTGCGTTGCTTAGCAGCAGAGCAAACGGATGCGGCACGGTTTGCACAACCATGCCCACTCGCGGAGAAGTTCGCTGGTAGCTAGACTGTTGAGTTGAGATACAACGAGCTTTCGTTTCACACCTTCTGGCTTTTTCTCGGTTGGCGTTCCTGATTTTCACTTGCTCTCACATGCTCACTACATCACATTTGTTGTTCCTTTTTGCTTTTGCCCAAAAACCGCTTCGAGCTCGGGACACACTTTTTCCTTCGCTGTACATACACATACATACACACACATATACACACACGGGTGAAATCAAAACAAATCTTTGGCCATCTGAACCGGCAGCCAAATCGATGTCGCTACCGTAAGTTGTGGGGTTTTTGCGTAGGTGGGATGGAGGCACTTTTCACTCGTCTCGCACGGTGTGGCTCGGTAACGAAAGACAGAAAGGTTGCACACACACGCGCACTCACACGCACATACACACACACACAATTACCCACGAGTCACCCAATTTTCCCGAAAACGCACATAAACAACAAACCCACCAACCGGCCGAAAGCGCCGTCACACGAGTCCGCAGGCAAGCGTTTCCAAAAATTACGTCTCGAACCGTACACGCGCGCAGCGACGATGCGCACTTGATCACGTTTTGCCAGAAACTGAATTTCTCCCAAAAAGCAGCCCCGTTCAACTGGCAACGCTGGTAAAACCGGAAATCATGTACGAAACGGGGCGTTCTCGCTTTCGTCCAATCGGCGCACTATACATAGGCACGATAATCACGCCCCGTGCGATGGAAAGGGCCTGTAGGCCACGCCCATCGTCGCTCGCCGTTCGTTGCAGTGTGGCCAGCTGGGGGAGCATAATGGCTTTTCTTCGTGCACAAGAGCACCGGCACACGCAACAGAGAACGAAAACGCACTCTCACGCAACCAGGCCGCTGCTCTCGGCCTCTCACACTCTCTCGCTCTGGTTCAGGTGGGAAAAAAGAAAAGCGGTTCGTTCGGCTGTTTCGCGAAGCACATTTCTTATTGTTCGCGTAGTTCATCTCGCGGTTGCGCGCCGATTCGCTGCTGCTCGACTGCTGTGTGCGTACAGCGCACAGTGAAAGGGGGAAACAAAAAACAAAACGAAGCATTTCATTCATGCGCTCGCCCTGCGCCAGTTGGGGGTGGGGTAGCTCTAAACCGCCTTTTTTGCTTTGGGAGGGAAAAGAAAATGAAACTCCAGCAACAGCATCCCACCTTAGGATGCTCTCCCAGCAGCGCACCTTGGCGGTGGAGTTGCAAAGGATCCGGGCCTCTCGCAGCCTCTCACAGGATAGTGCACATTCTCGCACAGAATATCCTTTCAAACGGCGTGGAGAATGCCGTGTCCTTGCGCAACGTGCGCTCTATTTCCAAAGCAAAGCGACAGGATACACAGTTGATAAGATACGTTCAGTTCCCGCCGGATCATACACACGAGCGGAACGTGCCCGACAACCCGGCGAACCGAGCTGGAAGTGCGTGCCTCCCGAATGGCCGAAAGAGCCGAAAACCAAAACATTCCCTTGCGAGCTGCCAAATCACATAAATCACACTGAAACGACCGACTGTCCGATAGAGAAGCGTGAAGCGTGGTTTAGATTTGATTGAGCTGCTAGAAGAGAGGCGGCAGGGCGTGAGTAGTTCGTCGTTGGGCACAGCTTTGCTAGGGGAAATTGAATACCGCTATGACATAACACGGGGCTGTAGACAATCCTTTTTTACCCCCTTATTTGCCCAACCCATCCTGGCCTGTTTCGATTTCCGCTCCAGGCGGCGGACGAAATTGCATTATTCGTCACACAACGGTAGAACAACTTTCTCTTCCGATGTTGGTCCTTCGAGTGGTCTGGATGGAAAAGGGCAAAGGAGTGTCCTTTGGAAGTTGCAAACGTACTCTGTCGTCCTTTATACTGTTGCTAAGCCCGTTGAGAACGGGGCAAGAGTTTTAAATTGAACATGTGTAGATTTATCGTGCTTGTGTGTCCCTTTTCATCTACAGCTGTAAATATATCAATCGTTTGCGTAACAAAACCTCCCACGAGCATTTCGCTTTTGTTCGTAATACTTTGCATCATGGAACAGGAAGGCCATCAATAGTGTAAAAAATGTGAAAATTTCATAAAGAAAATTTACACATATTTTACAATATTTATAATCGTGTACTTTTAATACTACATATAATACTGAAAAAATCGTAATATTTACAATTTTTTTAGCCGTTTTTTAGATATATCTTTCATCTTGCGAAGTATGCCAATGCAATATCAATATACTTCTATTTCATTTATACAATAAGCACATTCCCGTCAAAACTGGCAGGCCACCAATCAGGCAATATGTCTCAAACGCTATACCTAACTCAATAACTGCTAAACAAATGCAAAACATTCTGCTTGACATGTTACGTGTATGTAAAAAAAGACATCACGCAAAAGAAAACGGAAGAAAAAGTTGTTGCTAACATTTTGCTCTACTTCAAATCGGACAATATTGGAATTGTCATTCGCATGTCACTGCCGTCCATGTTCATTTACATGTTGAACCAAGCACTCGTGAAAGAAACAGGTTGTCGGCAAAGGAAGAGCATAGAGCCGAGGTGATCGGAAGATAACAACGGGCGTAAGGTAATACTTTGTTCTATTGATGTTTGATATTACTGCAAAACATTTGCAGCGATCGAAGGCGGATGAGGAAGTTAGTACAAAATATAAAACAATTCTGCTTAGAGAGTTGTAAACTTCAGTAATGATTGTGTGCAATCACTATAAAGTAAATGTAAAACTAGTGAAGCGAAATGCTATTTCAAGAATGCGATGTTATTAAAAATAATGTTTGAAACATTTGTCACTTGAAAACGGACCCCTTTGAACGATGGTTTGCTTTATATTAAATTTAGGGCATTATGAATATTGTACAGGTACAAGTTGACGACTGTACTATGAGACCAGCTTACCCCCGATTAATACGGAACGGAGGCAATTGCGTACCTCGAATATTCGCGTGTATCCAAATTCGAGATTTTCAGTGAAATTATACTAAATTTTATTGACATTTTGCTTGAAGCCGTAGGTTTTAGCCTCTAAATTTTAATTACGTACCTTTCAAAATGATTTTTGAAATTCAACCAAAGGGGAATGTATTTTGCATTTGACAATTCATGTGTCAAATCAGTATAATTTGCTCAAAGAACTGTCAAATTTAGAATATCACGTATAACAAAATCGCCTATATTGAGTATGAGGTATATCGGGGAATACCTGTATTAAAATTAACTGAAACAATATTGGATAATCACATGCTACATGTGAAAGTGGTTACCTGAAGTACTTAATGATTGCTTTTTGAACCATCAATTGTTAGGTCATTAAAGTCAATATAAAAATACTGAGAAAGTTTAGCGATTTCATCAATTGCTGCCTTAACTATGTTTTTTGTTGCTGTAGCTTTAGTAGTATGCATACATCATTAGCTTAAAACACACACTCAAAATTATAGCAGGTAAATCAAGGAGGGAAATGAAGGCTAAATGTCTTTCGTAGAACATATCATCTTTAACATTTTTTTATTAATGGTGGTTATATTATAATATTGAATTCAATTTAGAAACCATATTTGATCCCAAAAGGACTGGTTTGTTGTACAACCATATAAGATCCATAGCTAAGTCAAACAGTAAGTCAAATGTTCCATGCTATCGTTTATTTTGCACATAGAAACCTGTAATAAGAGTTTGTCGAACTTAGACCAACCATTTGACAATAGTTTCAGTTAAAACATGCTGTATAGTTTATCCAATAAATACGAATAAATAAATTTTGGGTGTTCTTTTTATTTTGTTGAAAACCGAACAATGAGACAAGCTGAAATCATAACAAACATTACTAAAGAATAGAAAAAAATAAAATATATTATAAACAATACAATTATTATTTCCATTACTTTAAAAGTGTTCTATTATTTTTTACTCAATAATCACATTTCCCACAACCTTTTCTTGCGTAATGAATATTTAACCCAAAGCACCATTAACGCAAAACAGCTCCCAGTATTTATCAAACACTTAACCGCATCACTTTGTTCAACACAATCGTTCAGCTTAAGCACCTCCGTGTCGCATTCACTGCAGAGGGTAATTGTTTCATCAAAACCAAAGCAGACGCGGTCTTGAAACGCGGTCACCGAAAACCCTTCGCGAATCAATCGGTCCCATTTTCTGGTAAGTGGCTACGAACGGCAAACAGCAACCACGTTCGACCGTTCGCAACAAATGGAGTGAGTGCGAAATAAAATAATCCCATCAAATGGCGATTAACATCATCTTTACATCGTCTAACTTAATCCGATGAGTAAACAAATTTTTATCCCACTGCGGCGCGTACCGTTTTGGTGTAGTTTCCCTTTTTCCGATTTGTCCCTGATTTTTTCTTCCGTTTTTTTTCTGTTGCAGTCGATGCTCCATCGAACGATCTGGGATTGGTATGTTCAAGGAAGAAAGGACATTCAGCACCGCTGAAAAAAAGGTCAACCAAACTCTTCACAACGACAATGGCGGTGACGATGAGGATGATTGCAATCCCTTGAGGTACAACCTCGGGACAGGAAAGTAAATACGCGGCGCTGACGGTTCGTCCTTCCAGCGTCCTGATACGACGGGTTGTTCCTCGCCATCACCGGGTGTTATGTCCCACATTTGTGTGCTTACACATTCGCAATTTGATTTTTTTTTGCTGCGTCTCCCTTGCTTCCTGTGAGTTTGGGTGTCGCTGTTGCTTATGCCCGAAAAGGCTGCGCTTGTCACGCTGCCGCCCTGCCATCAAACACAGTTGCACCGTGGCGAGCCGGCCACAGATTTCACCCTCCGTAAAGCGTACTTGATCCTTGAGCAGCGGATCAGCAGGAGAAATGGTCGACCGATATCCCCGAGATCTCATTTCCAGGTGACACGAAACAACACTTATTTGCTTGCACAATGAATAGAGCGAGAGTGGTTAGCTCTTTAGCCGAGCCCATTCGTACCGCGTTCAAGTGCTTTTGCTTCGTTCGGTCTCCTGGGTTGCCCAGCGGAATTGCTACTACCGCTGCTGCGATGGACTGCCTTCAGGCCAAGGGTGAAAAACCCCGTTGCACACTGGCTGGCCTGCCTGTTCTGTCTTTTCGATGGCACAATTTTCAGCACACCACTGTGCTGTGCCCGGGTGATGGAGATATTTTTATTTTTATGCTTTGTTTCAACACATTTGCAGGGGTGAGTGGAACAAGAGTCTTATGAGGCGGAGCTGGCAAATGCGAAATAGTTGAACCTTTTTCATCATCCCTTCTCGGTTGGATTTTCTCGCATGTCAAAAGCCTTGCTCAAATAATCCGTGCTAGTGGTGCGGGGACATTAAGGAAGGGAAACCCCATTTGCCTTAGCTTTTGCTGCTACTTGCACGAGTTCACAGTGCGGCAACGTGGTGAAAGTGACAATGGCTATGAAAATTTGCTTACGCACTTTTTTCAGAGCCCTTTTTGGCCTCACATAACACTGCTCTATGAAACAAAGCAATTTAATGCTTGTAGATTAAAGACATATAGCATTAGTTGATACAGGGGTTTGGTGATCATTGTATGACAATACAAATAATGAAACATAGTATTAGTTATTAGCTATTCTAATAACAATGCTCTAAAAATGCCTATAAGTAATGGAAGAAAATGTTCGGAAATTCGAAAAAATCAGGTTGTCTGGAGGAAAAATAAAAGCTGCAAGTAAAAAAGCAAAAAAGAAAGAAAGAATTTGTATGCAGAAAGTAAGTAAGTACGTGAATATATTAGTAAGCAAGTTAGTTACTAAGCAAATAAATAAGTAAGTTAGTAAGTGAGTAAATAAGCAAGTAAGACAGTAAATCAGTAATAAAGTAAGTAAGTATACAAGTAAGTAAGTGAGTAAGTCTGTAAAAAAAAATATTTAGTGAGAATATAATTAGATAAGTTAGTATAAGTAAGTAAGTAAGTAAGAAAGTAATGAAGTAAGTTAGTATATATGTATGTAAGTAAATAAGTAAGAAAGTTACGAAGCAAGTAAGTATAAAGGTAAATAAGAAGAAAGTAAGTAAGTAAGTAATAAGAAAAAAGTAGGTAAATAAGAAAGTATGCGAGTGAGTTAAAAACGAAATAAGCAATCAAGTAAGTAAGTAATTTCGCATGAATGTACGTAAATAAGATAACAAGTAAGTAAGTAAATAAGTAAATAAATAAGTAAGTATGTGAATGGAATAAAAAGAATGTAAGTAAACAAGTTAATAAGTAAGTAATTAAGTAAGTATGTAGGTAAATAAAACAAATTAGTAACTAAGTAGGTTAGTAAGTGAGTAAGCAAGCAATTAAGTAAAAACATAAATAGCAAATAAGTAAGCCATAAAGGAATTAAATTTGTTTAAAATTGAAATACTTATAAGATTAATAATAAAATTAAGTAAAATTTAGTAAAATTTAGTAAATTTGTAAATTTATGTTTTCATAAAAATGTAATTGTATGCTAGTCTTCGTTATTTTTTTTTTGATTGAAGTAAAAACAAAGAATTGGAACCCAATGATGTTGACTAAAACACATAAAACTACATACAATTACAATTTTCCTACTGTAACTACAATTTTCCAAGCAATTGTTTTGCATGGAATATCAAAAACATTATGTGATTCATTGCTCAGTACGAAACACAAGCTTCAATGCACCCTGTGAATGAAGTAGCGCGACCGACAGTAGCACATACCTCCACACCACCAAGCTTCCGAGATGTCCACCGTTTCACAATCGCCACAACAACCGTAACGATACACAAGAGTTGGTCCGAAATCGTAAAATCTCGTTAGATCGCTGTTTCGAGATAAGCGATTGCATTCATCCCAATCAACGTGTGCACCTCGAACCGAAGTGCCAAACGTTAGCGTAAGCAATGGAAATCACCCACAGGACAGGACTGGTCAGGAAGCATGTGACACCACTGGGGGGAAAGTGAAAAGTGCACTGACGGTTGAATCTGGCGACAAGTGTCCATTTTCACAGGTATTACCTTCTGCGATGGATGTCGTTGAACGTTGAACGGCTAGCTGTAGACGAAACCTGCACAGCCTATGACAGATCGAAAGTCTCGCTAGGCAAGAAGCAATGCCCGTGTTCTGTATGATGCATCACAAAACCAGTGTGAGAATCCTGCGAGGGATTGGACCGAGATACACACAGGCACACACGAAACCGATTTCCACTTCTTAATTCAATCGATTTCCACCTCACACGTCCGGACAGCAGGGACAAAGACGAGATGGGTCTCCGGTCTTCGATTGATTGCCATCGTGTGCCGTCGAATTGCGCCGTTTGTGGGCCGCTCGCACGGGCAAGGGAATTCACGGACATTCGATATGGCAAATTGATCCACTTATGTCTCTCTCTATCTATTGCCTTTCAATATCCGTGATGGTCGTTTTCTGTCACGGGTAAAACGATGAGATCGGCTTTGTATGGAGCCGGACTAGCGGAGCAAAGAAGGACGCACGCAAAGGTGTTTCAAGCATAAGTCATAACATGGTACAATGATTGGTCGCTTACTCTGGGGGGGAGGCAACTACGTGGTCCAGGGCAATCGGCAGCAGGAAATTGGAAAGAGCATTCAATTTCCTCCGAATCCGAACGTAAAGCAATTGTGTCTTTTGATTGGTATGTTGGGTGTGAATGCTACTCAAGCTAAATCACAATTTACGCCTTCGAAATCTTCCTCAATAATAGCTGTTTTATCGTTCGAGTGGTGTTTGCTTCACGGTGAATTAGGTGTTTCACTATGGATGAAAGCGAGCAGTAATCTTTGTAATGAAAATAAAAATGGAACAAATTGTATTGCAAACATTAGCCTTGAGGAATTGTTACTTACGATTTAATTTGATTTAAAACAATGCATTTCAGAAAAAAATTACCATAGCTGCACAAGCTCTTCAAATTCAAACTCCCTTGTGGCAGATTGTACAGTTTTATAAGCCACAGGAATTTCAATATGTCCCTTCTATTGTTTGTTTTTGGCCAACCACACTAAAGGCAACAATATTATTAGGCCACAGAAACAGAATTGAGTCTTTTTTTGTGTGATCGCTCTGTTTACCACCAACGTCGCAACGGTGTGATAAATATGCTTTCATTTCTCTGCCGTCAACAATACGGAGCAACCATGAAACAGCACAAGGTGCTGATCATTATTTTGCTTCTAGGAAGGTAGATCCTTGCACCTACCTCGCTGTCAATTTGTCCTCTCATTTGACCGTGTTCTGGTAGGCTTTGAGCATGTTAACAACGATCGCCCAAGAGCTGCAGTTAGTCCGAAACGTTCGTTCGCTTTTGTGTGTGTGTGCTGTTTCCTTTCCCTGAAAGGATCATTCGCTCATGAAAAATGATCTAAGCCAAATGGAATTTGCTGAAACTGCTGCTCGTAAAAGTGTCGCCTCATTTCCACAGCCCGGGGTCGACCGGGATCAAAATCAAAACAAACACACAACCTGAAATGATCATCCCAGCAGTGGGCCACCGGCCACCGGTGACCCAAAAATCGTCCACAGCAATAAACGAGAGAAGAAGTTTGCGATTTGGGACACATGGTTGGGATTGCGCTGTACACAACAATGGGCCGCTATAATGGGTCACAGTGTGAACGAGATCAAAACAACAACAAGCTGACACACAGAAAAAAAACAGCACTCACACGTATGAACGGACCAACGAACCAGTCAATCTAACATTGTGACCACAGTCCGTTTGAGTGGAAGTGTGGGGCATTGAGTCAGGCTAGAGCATCAGAGCGAATGGTGATGAAGGCAAATGAAACGAATTGCATCCTCGCAACATAAACCTAAAGGACCTAAAGCATAAAACAAATCTGAAAGACACGTTCGTTCTCTAGCTTTCTCGCTGATGGTGCCGTGCCTGGGTTGATCCTGGTCCGACGAATGAATGGGTGTGATGGGCGCTGTTCTTTTTTTTGCTGATTCCCTCATTCTGTTGGACATTTCTATCCCAGAAAAGAATAGTAAAACATGTGCGTGCCAGCGTATTGCAAAAAGGTGGAGAAATAGCAAAAAGCAAAAAAAAACAACAAATTTCAAACCACTGGGACGTGTGAGGTCCGTAGAAAAAAATCCAATGAGCCATTGGGAAATAATCAACAAGGAAGCAAAGTGAGCAAAAGCATATGGAAACAGACTGGACAGCAAACCGAAGAAGAAAAAAAAACTCCGAAAACTTAATTTATGTTTGCTCTTTTATTGTTCTGTAGCAACGGGTGATTTACAACGGGGGGAACATTCCGATTTTCCCATTCTGTTCAACGATGCGATGTGTCGCCGTTCTCTCTCTCTATTTGTGCTTCGATCGTTGCTGGAGCTTTGCAAATTTGTGTTCCTTTTTCTCCTTTTAGGGTGTAAAGTAGTGCAATTCTTTGTTCGCTTGCAGTGCACTTTTTTCCTTAATTTCGGTTTACCTTCAGCAGAGACGCATATGAGATTTGTGGTTAACGTTAACCACAGCTTTGGTGGCATGGGATACGTATCCTTGTTTTCTGTTTTTTTTCCGGTGTTTCTGTGTCAACCTTGCACTAGGCAAAGGTTTATTGTAATCAGCGTAAATTGAAACTTGACTTAAATTGCATTCCATCCCGACGGTGGCTTACCGAACAACTATCGGTACTGGATCGTTTAATCCAGCATTGAGTACACTCTTTGGGTCATTGTTTGGATCTTTTTTTAGGAAAATAAATAACATTTTCAAATAAAAAAAAAAAGCTTACGGTGTGAGACTATAAATTTATATTTACTTGCCATGGACTAGTGCAACTTGTAACGAAATTAAAGTTATCATTTTGTTTCACTTCTTGTTCTCATTGTTGAGTCTTGTAGGTAAGAGCGTGCAAGTTTTCATTTAATTTTATCAACCAAAATGTAATAACTACTACATTAAAACAGTCCAAATGATTAGTTTTACTTCAAATGGATTTTATTTTTTCATATTAATATATCGTGGCCATACATAATATAAATAAATTAGAAATTGAAGCTTTTATCATATGCTATTGTATCATACGCTAAACATTTGTTTAGAAAAAAATCAAGTCTGCAATAACTGAAGCCTTAGTTGTATTATATTCTTTTACACAATAGATTTTTTTATGTGCTTATTGTCTGCTTTTTTTATTAAAACAATACAAAAGAGTGTTCTTATGTACTAATTATCCAATCAAAGCTTTTAGTTTATGTTTATCTGATACCTGGAGTATCTGTTTGTTTTCTATAAGTTCTATATAATAAACGAATAGACTCAATAGACTCTTTGCACGTTTTGTTGGATTCTAGTTTTTAAATTCCGGTCTTAACAATTCAATTTATGTAAAATATGTTATAAAATGCTACTATTTTTGAAAACATCCTATAGTATTTTTCAAGTTTTTCAAGTAACGTTTTAAATTTGTGTTCATAATTGTTTCCAAAATATCCAAAATATTAGAAAAATCGTGGATTGTTAAAATAAATAAAAAAGTTTGCATTGTTGTCTTTCAGTGTAAGTTAAACTGCACCATAACACTGCATGAACTAAATCATACTGCATGTAGAAACCAATCCACAAATAAAATAGAAGGAGAAAATTGAACATCAAACTTGGCGACCCAATCGGACCGGACGGAAGCACCAATTCCGGTCAGCTAATTAAACGCTTTTATCCAGCATCCGAACGACAGGCCAACGATTTCGATCGCTCCCCTCCCCGGAGAAAGAGCTGATGGATTAATTAATTAATCATAAATCATAAACATAAAATTAATGATACTATAAAAGCATAGACGAAACAAGAAAAAAGCCTCTCGCCGGCTTCGCATACGATGTTACTTCGTTTTTCCCTCAGCCCAAAGTGCGAATCCGGTGTGGTTTGCCTCTTTGCCCCATTTGCTAGAGTACCATTTCCGCTAGCTGAACGATTCGGCTAAAAGACGCAACGGAACCTTTTACCTTTGACCAACAACGCGCCTGTCGCTGATGCTGAGATGCTTCTGATGCTTCTGCTACCCTTAAACATCCATAAACCAACCGCGAACCGGATACGCGCCGAGAATCGGGGCGAAACAATCAAATTTATTACACAAATTTCCTCTCAAGAAAAGCGCTACCGAAGAAAAACAATGAGTGCTGCCCATCAAACAAAGCCATCCTTAATTTTGTTTGAGTCTTTTTTTGTACTCTTTTTAGCTCCACAGCTACGGACGCGCGTAGGCAAAGTTAGATTTTTCTTCTCTTTTTATGACACATAATCGATTATTGGTTTTCGAAAGCTTTTGAATGGCGAGTATAGGTATGTTGGTGTAGGTATGTTGTTGATTTATGTTTTGATTTAGACTTATTTAAGCTTGCCGTACGAAAGCGACGAGTTCTTGGCGAATGAACAATCTAAAATGAACCAAATATGGGTCGGGATAAAATGATTTCAATTTCATGAAAAACATAATTTCTTTCTTTAAATAATTAAAATTCTATTTATTTTTCTATTTCAATCAGCTACACAATAGTCTACCAAGCAAATCATATCGTTTGTGTTTGATTGATTTAGGAAACGTTTTCTTCTATCAAGATCGTGTTGTAACTGTTTTGATTATCGTATCGATATAGCCAAAACAGAACGATACGAATTTCAATTTCATCTTTATATTTTGCAACGACTTCTTTCGCTTTGCATCTCAATCAAACTACCGGTTTTTTCTGTTGCATTCAGGTCTGCCGAAATAATCGAATCTTTTAAATCGATGGATACCTCCGTACAAATACAGTGGTAAGCCAACACAAAAAACTCTCTATTTACACTGCCTTACCATTCTTACCTGATCGTATTGTTGATTTGCGCAAATAGAGCGCCAGCGCCAACACCTTCTCGTAGCGATGCGGGGAAAAAAGGGCGACCGGAAATACCGAACAAGCAATGGTTTTATCGTACCCTTGCCATCAGCACTGCCAGCCAATCATTCCGTAATGATGGCGTCAGACAAATCCGACGAAAATCTTTCTGCAAAAAGCTCAATCCATCTTAAGCCTGCAACCGAGACAGGCCGACGGGCTGCTGCAGAAGGAACGCTGCGCCGTCCGGTTCCTTCCTTTAATGGACGGAGTCCTACCCGTCCATGGAAATGGGTCTCGGGAAAATCGGATTAAATTTACCACAACAACAAAGACGTCAAAGTCGGACGGACCTACCCGAAATGTGCATCTGCACAGCGATGCGATCGATGCACCCGGCGAAGGGAAGAAAAGGGGGAAAGAAAGGATGCACCAGAATCGTTCGACGCATTTAGCAATTGTGCTGCTGCTGGCTGCTAACGCGGGAGACACCTGAAATCCGAGAACGCAGTTGCAAAGGAGAACTTTTTCTTGACCAAGGATAGTCGCCGGTGATGTGTCTTTCATTAGCGTTACCCTTTTACGCTAGACACTACCACTTGCGCTCGGAGTGTTTTTGAGTCCTTGTTTCCGCTTTCGTTTCGTCCTATCCTTTCCTCTCGACTACCATCGTTGGAATCTTTCCGATTGGATTTGGAGTTTTACTTCCCGCCGAGCATTGATTATACTCGAAGCGAAAGCGATTCGAAGATCGTTAGGAATCGCCTTTCGTCTGTCGTCAAGGTGGATTAGAGTGCGACCAAATCCGAACAGATCCTTTCGTCCCTCGCACACACACACACACACAAACACTTGCGGGTAGAAGAAGTGTGATTTGGGAAAAAAACTTCACGACTGCGAACCGTCCCAAGCGGCAAGTATCCTTATCGTGGGGCGTAAACATTCGGTAAATGAATTAAAGATAACAAAGTAAACAACGGCCCCGTCAAATATCAATTTCCAACACACATGTACCGTGAGCTCGATGTTCGTTCCGGACTGACGGAACGTTCCGCCTCTGTTCACCGATCGCATCGGTCGTCGATCGATCGGCTGGAAGTGAAAGAGCGAACGATGGGACGGCAATCTTATGCGTCAGGCGCTGTGGTGTGTGCATGAGCGACCAATATTGATTGCTTGCTGTCGTCTGTCGTCGCCATCGGGAAGGCGCGCGCGGCACGTGAAGCGCGAAGCGAAGAAGATGAAGAGCGCAGTTGGCGGCAGTTGACAAGGCACTAGATTATCAATAAAAGTGCCGCACTTTTTCAATCGACTCTCCTCAATCATCATCCAACTCGTGCTTTCTCGGTCGCTCAATAACGCAATAGCGTGGCATCGGTGTGCCCGTGTGTGCCCGTCACCCGTTCGACTGCGTGTTTGCGTTCGCGGCCGCCTTCGCCGCTGACGGCCGCTGGTGACACAAACGAATGGCGGCGGTGGGAAGAGATCGTGAAAAGTATTTCGAACGCCTTGATGACGATGATGTATTACCTTGACGTTTGACGACCAGAACCTGGGGAACCCCAGGAACCTGGTAGGTGTCTCAACGGCTATCTTGCGACCGCGACAACCCAAAACGTATCCCCCCGCGCCATCAACATAAACACACAGATACACCTTTTTGTGGAAGGCTCGTACAGCGGTGGAGTGCGGCCAGCTTTTGGAAGGAAATTGATTATGATCGAATATCTATCGATGGCCTAATGGGAGAGGCAGCTCGAAGCAACAATTAAGTAATTAACAGCATTCAAAGCCATTGCCAATTATAGCACCAAAGTTTGATCTCTACCAACAGCACGCCACCTTGCGCCCTTCTGAGTGAAGGGCGCTGGTTTTACGCACTAATTTCAAAGCGAAGAAAAAAGGAATGGGTTCTACTTTAAAATGTCAGTGCCAAGTAATAAACAATGAACAATTGACAAGAGCTTAATAATTTACTATAAAACCAAAATAAAAAAAAATAATTTTATAATTTTTTTATCTATTTGTTACCAAATTGCACACAATTCTTTCAGCATTTGTAAGTTACTTCGTTTTGTATTTGATTTGGATGAAATTATTTGCTTTACATTTATGAATTTAGCTGCAGGTTATTATTTCATTACTTAAACAAAATTATATAATCTTCACTACCGATTAAGACTTACCATCACTGTCCATTCTTTATTTAGAATGATCAGTCTTATAGAAACGACATACAATAATCTACTGAAGCGTTAAATATATTGTATCATTATCACAGAGCTTCTCATTTTTCATTAAATTTTCCTAACATTTGTCTTATTTCTCAACATTTGTAACGGATTTATGTATCGTTCTTCCTCCGAGAGCTAATTTGTATAAGCTATTAATGATAGCTTAATGATACAATGGAGATCATTATTGATGCTTATAATCAACACACTCATTTTCTACATTTAAAAAATACATATTATTTGCAAACGATAATTGGTATCGCCAAAAGCATTCACAAATTAATTATAAAAAGATAATTTTCAAAACCAACACTTAAAACGTCTCAGTTACAAAAATAAATGAGATAATAATAAATGAGACCTAAAAATCGAATATTTGCAATATTTTTCAGCCAGAAAAATGTGTTGCTTCCTTACAGCCTACGAGCTATGGCGTGAAATTTAAGATATTCAAACTAATTAGCTGTTTAATGAGATTTAACAACTTCCATTTTGTTTTCCGTGTTTTTACGGCTAAAATAATGTAGAAAACAATCACAACATAGAATGTGTTGATGAAAATCTTTTCAGGGGAAAATTATTGGCCTCAATATAAAAACAGATTTAATGCATATACATTTGAATAGTTATTGAATGAATCGTGAATAGTGTCGATTCAATCGATAAAAATTCCTAGTCAACATTTATCATAACTCTCTATGACATACGGGTGTAATAGAGAAATACCATTAACTCCGCTTTGGGCGAGATTTAACGGTTTCTCTTTAAAAAGTAGTTCATTCAGCACACCATTCCCGCACTAACTGTAAGTACGTTATTCCACCTGTAAGTGGGTAAGTTTTTTCTTTGCCATCTCAGTTGAACGCCTGGCCGTGTTTTCTATGCCCGATTCAACTTAGAACCATGGACACAGTCCATCTGCCTATACTACCGCGAGCAGCATGCAATCGTGTGCCTAAGAAATCACACTGAAATCTCGACCGGTATGACCATCATTATTACCGTTGCACCGGCTACAGATACTGCGTGCAATAAATGTTTGTGTTATATTTCATCGCGTATATTTCATACGCTCCTACATTAAACAAGCAACGGAACGGGAAGTGCAATGTACCACCGCTGCTATAAACAATCAAAACAAGCTTACCAAACCAAACTGCACGAGCTAACATACGAAAGCACACGATATTAATCCAAATCCGCATCCGGAGCCCACTCCTCCTTGGCAAAAAACTACACTAACTGGCATCCATCTTTAGGCTCGTTTAGGGAAGTGAGTGCGTTTGGCATAACAAAAAAAAAACAAAAACGACTCCACTGACAGTGGAATAAAGCCACACAATGACCCTCTAGCAGCTAGTGCAGGTTAACACCATTCTTAACTGTTTGCGGACGAAAGCTGTGGAAGTAATAATGGCGCTTTTGTTGCAAAACACACATTAATTGACATTGCAGCCTGGACCGCCGGAATGACTTGGTAACGACTTGGCAACAGTAATATTTGTTACCACCTTTCCTTAAAAAATAGTTGCTACTCTGTTCTCCTTCCCCTCCGGGCGATGTCGTTATGGAGTATCTTTCATTTTTGTATTTGCCCATCTCTTGCCGTAAGCTACATGCCACACGGTGTGTGTGTGCACTGGCTGTTGCTGAGCTGTTGCAGGATGTTTATTATTACTATTACGATTATTATTGGCTAGCGGTGCGAATGAGGCACGTGTGTGTGTGCGGTCCACCTCCATTAGCGCTGATGTGTGGCACATTGCCTACGCACCACTCGCTACGCCTATTGTTTGGGAAGTTGCATTGCAACGCATCGAATGGGAATGGACCGGCTGCCCGGGGAGAGCTCGCCTCGACGCCCTGTGTTCGACGGGCTGGATGAACGATGGCCTAATTTGCATCGGAAAATCACTTACGCAAACGCTACTCTTCATGGACAATCGACTAGCTACGCTCCGATCGCAGTGATCAACAGCTCGTGAACGTGATCGTAATGGGCTGCAAAGGGAACTGCACTGCACTGTTTTGGTCATCATCGCTAGTGCGGTTTAAACGGTGCTTTTGATTGTTTGGAAAGAAGATTAATGAGTCCATTTATGAGCATCAATGAAGGCTTCAGAGAGCGTTACAATCGCTTGTTTTGATTTATTTACTTATAATGAGAAGCATAGTTTATGGATGGAAAAATGCATCATGAATGAACTATCGATGTAAATGATAAGAAATATAAGGAAAGTAATGTTTTTGCCTATTCTAGGATAATTTCTAGAAATCTTTTCATTCCTGTTTAGCTTATCCAAGGCTCTGCAATAAATTGGGATTATATGTTTGATATCAAATATCATTTTTTTGTTTATAACATACAAAAAGCTTATTTTTTATTATTTCTGCGTCGTGTGGAATTTCAAATTGAATTTAGCTTTATTTCATTTAAAGATCCTGTGTTTGTATTGCAAATGTTTAGACAAATAATTGATCCTAGATTGCAATGCTGATGAATGTTACAAGACTTCGCCGGATTGTAGTTGGTGTAGTGCAAAGAATATGATACTTCCTAATTAAAATTTATTTGTTCAGAACGTAATGTGTAAACATGTTGAGAGCTTTGCTACACGAATGCCCCAAATTGCTGGCTTGCATATGAAGATCGACGAAACAATTAGAATTAAATGCCCTTTTTAAACTAGCTCGTTAACCCCGAAATGATTATTATGAAATTAATGGTTTTGCTTGTTTATTATCCACGCTGAGGATAACTAATCATCTGTGTCGCCATTTTACGGACTCGCTAAGACAATCCCCATCGTATCGCTGAAAGCCTCCCTGGTTTTAGACTCCTGCCCAAACGGTTTACAACGTCCAACGTCCTCGAATGCAAACAGTGTACGAAAACCTATTTATTGCAATCAGGAACGACTGCATGACGAACGATGCGCTTCGCGAGACGTTTCGTCCGCTTCGTAGAGTCGTACCCAGCCGCAACGCATTGATGGCCAGTAATAATTTCGGGATTTTCGGTATCTGCGCTCGTAGCTGTTGACCGTTCTTGCTGCTTGTGCTTTCTTTCAACACACAGCACCACGCGGCGCCTCACCTGGCGACCCCCGGGAGCAACGCTTGGGGCGCACAGACATTAACAATCGCCACGGAGAGCTCATTTAAATATATTTATCATAAAAAGTGCAATATCAACAGACATAAATGTTTATGGAATTAGTCATTTCTTCGTCGCTGCCGGCACGCTCCGCACAGGTTCGCAACAGATCCGCGCGTTGTGCTGGACCGGTTCTGACCGGCATGGCGTCACGGTGCGTTTCGCGAATGCACACACCACCATAGGACCATAGTTGCTGCAAACCAAAGCAAGGACAACAGCCACTGCAGTCCAAAAGACAGCAACAGCAAAAACACACACACCCACCACCCCAACGAACGATCTCTTCCTCAGCGGAAGGAACTGGCTCGAGACCCGCACGGCCAAGCATGCTCAATAAAACTGCATTGCGTACTCTAAATTGAATCTCTTCGGTTATTTTTCTTTTTAATTTTTCCCAACAACCCCCCGAAGTGCAACAAATGACTGGAAGAGGTTTTATTATTTTAGCCCAAACTAAACATTTTACAGCCCCGTTTGTTCACGATGCGGACGCTCCAACGGCAACGATGGATTGCTTCCAGCGTGGAAACTTGTAAAACTTTCAAGAACACTGATATGCTGCGGGGAACCGCCAGGAGACGTGGACAAACAAGAAGGATTTTCTGCTGGTGCTTGGGGCTTTGGCTTAACAAATCATACTCTACCTCGGCGTCTCCCCACCCGCCATTAACCGCAAACCTCAAGCAACGCAAGCAAGCCAAGAACTTCCCCAACAATTGGATGGCTCTTGGGGCAGAACGTCGATGAGCTCGCTGTTGTTTGTTTAAGCTCGGATACTTTATGACGGAGGACATCTTATGCGCGAAATCTTGCGCATACAATCATCACGGCCGCCGTCGCCGAACGGTCGCACAGTTAGAGTGAGCATTGCAACAGATTACGCTGTAGGTGTTGAAACGTTGAACATGGTCAGTTAAAGAAGCACACAGCTGATTATGCATTTTCCACATTTTACACCCAATTCCGGCACTTGTCCATCTCGGGCTACCTTTGGCACCCCGCGTCGGCGGTAACCTCGACCTCGCGGCTGCACCGCAATGATGATGCATTGATGCATTGATTATGTAAATTTATAGGCCAGCTAGACCATCAACTGGTGGTACGGTCGGCACGAAGCCCAGGCACCCCCGCACCGTGTCACTGAGACGCGCGCCCGAAGAACGGGCCTTCGCACCGCTCGAGGGGCTGATTGAAGGAAACAAAAGCTGAAGGAATGCATGCAGTCCCGGGCGCGTTGTGCAAATGCTGCGAGAGCAAGCGTTGGCCGCCGGACAGTGGCGAATAGGTAGTGGACCTAGCAACAAGTTTGCGACGGTCTGTGACGCTCATTAGTGATTTTCCTGTATTTATTTTTTCCGTATCGCTCATTTGCATCTCAACCATAAACTGGAACTATTCGGGGATGGAACGGTTCGGGGCGATAATTTGGGTCATTGGAGAATAAGAAAGTACACACCGAATCTTTTGTTACGGGTTTGAAGGGATAGCCCTGGGCGATCCTGTCTATTTTTCTGAAGCATGAAGGACATTTGAATCTTTTGTTGTTCAGTTCCGTAAAACGGCTAATAGTGAGGTGTGGAGGTGATAAGAAAATTTTGTTTGTCAAGAAATGGTATGCCTTAGTTTATGTTAAACACACTTCCCTGATCAAACCCGATGCTTATGATTACATCTTACAAGAATCGGATGTTCTCGAGTGCATTGTTTAAATATGTTTCATTAGCTTAATTAGCATAACAATCTCATTTTCATAGCTACAACACGAGTCTAACATTAATGAGAAAAAATAAATATTTGGAACATTCCATGCCATGCACACTAAATGCACTTAAGTTACAGTCAGATACACCAAGCCATGACTTAGTATGTGCGACTTTTGCGATCAACTTTGCCTCACCACGGCTATCTAAAAACAAACCAAAAACTGTCAAAACCACGCAAACATCAACGTGCACAATTGATTGACGCGACAGTGACGCGTTTCAGCGCGTCAGCACGAGAGCACGGAGAGGGTCTGTGCCGGACAGCAAAGCCCAAACGTACCATGGAAACGGTGCCGGAAGAAACGGGCGAGCCATCGTAAGGGGCATGGTCAGAAAATGTCACAAAAATTTACAGCGTCAATTAATCAATACATAAAAATGTGATTTTTATAATAGCCATTTCAACAACTTTACCTCCGGAGGAGACTTGACCACAGCCAGCGTCACCGTCGCGCCACGATTCTTTCCCGTATCGCGAGAAGAGTGGACGACAACAAAAACAACAACAAAAAACGGCCACAAACAACACAACGACGACAACCACGATAAGCTCTCGACCACTAGTGTCACTGATGTGCAATAGAAGAAGGTGATGAGCCTTAAATAATGTCTTTTCCATTCCGGACGGCCGATCCGGCCAAAGAGAGGAAAAGTAAGCAGTTAACAAGCCTGAGATAGGGATGAGCCTCTGCTAAAACAAAACCAAAAAATGAATAAAAATAAATATAAAAACAAACCCTGCAGGCACGCACACATATGCCCAGCATTGCAACAGGTCCGGACGGCGAGGAAGGCAAAAATAACCATCAATAAAAAATAATATAATTTTATTTGTATGGTCAACATCAACGCAGCGATAACAATAAAATCTTGCGCCCAGACGCAAGTCGTACGGACGGCACGATGGAGGGACTGTGCCAAGGAAAGGGTCATGGTTTGCGGCTGCGAAACCGCTGCGGGCTGGACCACTGCGGGCTGGTGCGATCGCCGTTGGGCAGCATGCGAAGAGGCGCTGAGAGCACGCTTCTACAGCGATGCGGGCTTAACGAAGGAGGCTCACATAAAAAAAGCCCCATACCCAGGACCACGAGGATGACGAGGAAAACAATAAACAGACCTTAAACTTTTATGTTCCACCATTCCACAACTGCGGGAGAATCCAGCAATGGGCTGGATTTTGGCGTGCTAGCGCCACTCCCGGACGCTCCCCACACATTGAAGGGAACGGCTTCACGATTTTTATGAAAAGTTTCCCTTCTGCTCGTAACTTTGCTTCTTTTTTTGCGCTTCCAACGTTCGAGTGCGCCAGTACCGTCCGTCCATTTGGCGCTTCCTTAACGCCGAACTCCTTGGGTCCTTGGAGTTTTGGTTACTGAGCCACCAAAAGTGCCTCGGTCCGCTGCTAAGAAGACAACCAAAGCAATGGCATCATGACGGTCCTCTTGTCCTCGGACGCAACAACGGGAACGGAAAGCAAAAGCCCTCAAAAGGAAAGGAAAAATGTTCCAACCACCTTACAAACGGACTTTAGATGGTGTGCAAGCGAGAGGCCGCATTCCCGAAACTGGATGGCGCCAAACAATTAGTGGATTATAAATGCCTTCAAAATTCTGCTTGCCCCGATTGTCAGCCTGGGACGCTTTTCCGAGGTCGACAAACGGCGCGGCGCGTTCCAGGTAGCACGATCGGACAGGGGCGTTACAGTCAGAACAGAACGTTACACTCAGAATGGGTCGATCGGGGTTTGGGAGAGAAAGGTAAAAACGGTAAACGAAAGCGGAGGGAAAAAAGGAAGCTCATGTTCACCTTCCGGTGAGGATCCCGAAGAACGACCTTTTTTTTGTTGGTTCTTTGGTTAGAAAGATGCGCTGGCGTCTTTGCGCCTTTCCATCCCACAAGGCGTGTGTGTGTGTGCATGTTTGGGCAGGAAGGCGCTTGAACGTGACTGCGGTTTAGACCGTACGGTGTACATTTCAATGATGACAGCAGCGCGAGACGGAGAGATTAATTTGCTTGGCCTCGCCACTGCCTGTCCAGACTGTTGTGTCCACTCCCGTCTGCTACTGATAGGGATCGTAATTAAGAAAGTGTCCTTCGCCACCGTAGCGCCTCACCAGCAGTGACCAGCTCATTCACGGCAAGACTGATATGGGTCAGACTGACCAAGAAGGATTTAGTTAGCCCGTCCCGTCGAATGTTGTGGATTTACGGATATGGCATCCCCTAAAGCTCGAAGATAGGGATAGCTCGAAAAAACGACACGACTGATCGAACCGATGATCGATTACAGGGATCGTCTAGAGATAGCGCTGCACTTTCACTTTGGAATGTTACAACAGCTACGTAGTCTGCTGAGATGATCATCTGCTGGAGTGTGATTTAACACTTGATGCTATTATTCTACGTCTTTGTTAAGTGTCCAATACTACACCAACAAAATATGAAACCCCTTCTAATGTTGGTAGTTAAACCAAATCAAATCAGCTTCTGTATTTGCCATCATGTCTATCCCGGTTTTGCTGCTTCCTACTGAAACGATAATAACCAAGAGCTGTAATCATTAAATTAAGATAAGCTTGCTACCCAGTGGCCTACGTATCGTTAACAGCACATTAAAACGACGTAGACGGTCAACGGCCATGCAGGGTAGCAGCACAATGTGACTTTATGACGATTTCCGACATTATGAGCTATTTCAACAAATTTTAGTTTATGGCGCTCGAGCAAAATTAATAGCGGACCGCAAAATTTTACTATTATTTCTTCTCCTAACCCCCTACCACTCAGCTACAGTGTAGGCTGCTCCCGGGGTGCGCCCTCTTGCTGGAGTGATAAAGCCTGCCTGCCTGCTTGTCTGCTACTGTAGTCGGCCGTGGCTAAGGCAGAAATAAGATCACTCAAATCCTTTTTACTACTCGCTATAATCAACACATACTATAATTGTTTTATGATGTCTTACGCCCAGTTACACCCAACATTACGCCTTTTACCACCCTACCTACCTTACCATTTTAGAGTACAGTCCGTTTACT
Source organism: Anopheles arabiensis (assembly GCF_016920715.1). Lineage (NCBI taxonomy): Eukaryota > Metazoa > Arthropoda > Insecta > Diptera > Culicidae > Anopheles > Anopheles arabiensis. Next base: position 71,100,240 of record NC_053517.1, on the reverse strand, counting down.
GACGGCGCTGCTTCGCTGTGCCCTGTGCAGTAGAGGCAAAGTGAAATTGGCCCATAAAAAGTATTTTACTTTCCAGGGTCGCTCACCGGTTACTGGAAGCTCCGTAATCAAATCATCAAAGCATGATTTGTTGAACCGAGCTATTAATAGCAACCACCACCAGCCATCCACACAGGCAACAAGTGTCTCGTTATCTTCTGCATCTTAATTATGGTGGAATATTACTCTACAGCTACAACCATTACATGGTTTTGCCTGCAAAAACTTTTACTTTCAACCAAAGTGAGCCGTACCAATCTGAACCATTCTAGAGAGGTTAACTTTAAGTTAAACCACATTGTTTTGCTATTTGGAATAAGGATCCATCGCACAGAGCAGGCACTCACCAAGTGCTTCTCTGCCTACATGTGATTTATTGCCTTAGTTCCATTAAATCAAATTATTCACGTTACATCTCATGCTTCTGCTTTGTGAGGTTCCCTTCAAAGGCATTGCAGTTACTTATCTTGATCGTAAAAAAGTCCGGATCATAAACGAAAGCACACACAAGCACCAGGCCGTCGCTCGAGCTTGGAATAATGTCCCGAAATGGGTCCCCGAAATAGTAGATGTTGGCTATGCGCTTGAAAGGTGGATGGGTCGCGAATATGTGTCCTAGGCATCTTTAGTTTATTTTTTCTTTCTTTAATTCAAGCGGAATGCCTAAAGACGAGAAACTCAAAACGTGACCTTAAACTGGGCCGCTGCACACAGAACAAATCAGAAAGAATCTCGCACCAAGAGAAACAACGGCACACGGTTCGGGAAGAGCGTTAATTTGCGCCTCCAGCATTCGTTTTCGGTAGCGCCTTTTTTATGTTTCACCTCTCAGGGAAACACATCATGTGTTCACCGTGTCAGGACGGCGGCAGCACTAACATGCACACGGTGCGCGGTAATGCACGAGAATAGTACCCGGGGCAGCAAAAAAAAACGGACCCATCACACATACACGAAATTTCGTTCTGCTGTGCAAATGGGTGCACTTTACTTTTGCGACCACCAAAACTTCTATGGACTCAGCGGTGGTTTAGAGATATATATTTTTTTATTTATTTCGTGGGCAACGCTTTAGCGCCTCTTAAGCCGAATAATGTCACCGCTGACGATGTTTCGCAGGGCCAGGGAGGTACCCAGCTCCTCCCTTATCGTGTTTCTTCTCTGGGCAAGGAGGAACTATTCACCGGGTTGTGTCGTTTCTAGAGTAGAGTGAGTTTTATGCACTTTGTTAGTGTTGAAGCGAAACTGTACGTTGCAAACGACATTCGTGTGGAGTTTGTTGGAAAAATTCAAATAGTATACACACGTTTCGCCGGTTGATTAATTACGGACAACATATTTAATTACTAAACATACGGATAAATTGAATTTGACTGCGTAGAAACACAATTTGCATGCACAGCATATGCAGATGCAGACTGATCTATATAAACATCCTTAATATTTTTAAACTACACCTGCACATAATATGGAAAGCTTCCATAATTAATACGTCTCGCTTTTAATCACGCTTTTGTGTGTATCTTGTTTTAAGTTGATTTTTAACACATGATAACAATAAGTCCTAATTGCAGGCATCAATCAACCGCTTTTGGCAAGTGAAGGCATCTGCATTCTTTTCTCCCTGCCACCGTTATCTACCTTGTGTGTATATGTGTGCGTCCTCCCTCCACATGTAACGTACTTTATTCGTCATTCGTCATTCGCCATGAAAAAATAAATACTTCCAGCAGCAGCAGAATATTCACACATTAGTTTCGAATTTCGTTTGCAACCGTGTGCGGCGGATCGATCTCCACGGCGGATGTATGTTTTAAAGGGTAGCATTCACACAGCCAGTAGCATGCGTTCCGGTAAGTGTATTTGATTTAGGTTGAGTGTTTTTCAATTAGGCTCTTTCAGTGCACCTTCCCGAATGCCTTTTGTTCTCTGCCGTTTAGCCTCCAAAAAAGTCTCCTCATTTCGTTGGTTTATTGCATTCGACGACATACACACACAGACACAGAAGAGCGAACAAAAAATATCTGCATCAATGACGGCATATTATTATAAATGCATGAGTCTTTCGCGTCATTTGTTTATTTATTTATACATTATTTATCATCGAACAACGATTTTCACGATTTAAGCAAAAATTGTCTTCTTTTTTGTGGTGCAAATTTCAATTCTTTGCTCTTATTGTTTTTATATGAAGATGTGTTTTATCACTTATACGCTTTCTAAAATAGAAAAATGCCTTTTTGAAATGAACCATACATTTTTCTATTTCTATAAGAAGCGATATGATTAACCGACTATGACGGGGACAAGAAAATAGCAAGCAGGATATAACTCGCACAGAAGATTGTACTAGTTATTAAAAACATATTTTGAATTAACTGTAAGAGGCGAATAAATACAATCACCTCAAATCGTTCATACAAAAAAATCGATATGCTTTATGCTGATGCTTGCATTACACAGTTTAGCCATATCAGGATATGGTGCTAGCATATAAGCCGATGAAAAAGTCAGCAGGTTTTATTCTCATAAGGATATAACGATGCACAGTTTTTTAGATTATCATAATTGATTTTTCTTTTTTTCAACAAGCCAAACTCCTCCTATCCTACCACCCACAACTCATCCAAAACGTGTGTGAAAAATGGTGGTACAAAAATAATGTTGTACTGTCGAGGAAATTGAATTATAATTATTGCTCCACTGCATGCACAAAAATCTATTTAAAGCCCATATTTTATGTATCGGGAGCATCGGGCTTTGAGTGGAAAACAAAGCAGAGAATGAAAAATAGAGTCCGATCTGAAAACACCAGCAGAAAGGAGAGGAGACCCACAAAAAAGAGTGACAACCGAAACAAAGCCAAGCTCGCTGGATCAGAATAATCGTTCCGGTGGTTTTAAAAAAGTACCCGAACAGAAACCGTAGCAGCGGGGGCTTGTTTGCACAAATGCAGAAAATAATAAAAAAGCGCATTCAAATGATGGAGAAAAAATCTGTTTGGGTGTAAATTGCATTTTTACGCTGAATTAATGGCAAATGCTCTGGGGGGAGGGAACTACGCATAAAAAACTACTAGCCACGAGAGTACACCACACAAACACATTTGAAGTAGTGGAAATGTTCCCAAATGAGCTTGTAGCTATTCGAAGCATAAAATCACAACATGTACCACGAATAAAAGGATGTTTATATTTTCCATTGACTGCTTGAATAGTGCTACAGAAAATCTTTTCCATGGTTCGAGGTTTTGACCTTCAATGTGTTCAATAAACTATACGCCACATTTTAACGTCAACGAACTTCAAGGCGCAAAAAAAGTACTTTAAACTCACTCGTTACATTTACATTACAAGCAAAAAAAAAACAAAATGCGAAACTAAAATTAATATCGTTAGTGCCGTTGCAACTCATTACATCATGTGTCACTATAGAAAAAAAGGCAATTTTTCACTCAGTTGACACAAATCCCATTTCCCTCCAACCCTTTGAACAGAACTTTGCACACATGTTAATGTAAACACACACACACACACACACACACACACACACACACACACACACACACACACACACACACACACACACACACACACACACACACACACACACACACACACACACACACACACACACACACACACACACACACACACACACACACACACACACACACACACACACACACACACACACACACACACACACACACACACACACACAACCCTTCTGCACGGTTTGCACACTTACCGACCGAAAGCAAATTAATGTGAAATTAAGCATATTGAACGATTGATGTAATCAAACGACATCTTCCGGCTGAGTGGTTGAGCGAAATTTTAAAATAATTGTCACAGCCAAGGTGAAAACGGTGCCCACGGTACACCCACCCTTACCACAGTGGGTCCACTTCCGCCGACGGTTCGGGTTCGCTCAGCCATTCGCACAGCAAGTGACGAGCAATTGACGCGGAAACTACACACGCTACCGCACGTGAAAACGGATCAACGAGATGGACACAGATCCTGGACGTTGGGTTTTTTTTGTGTTCTTTACCACTACCCGTCCTTTTCCCTCCCTTCTAGCCGACCGGGCTTGGCAATCGACCACAGACTGCCATCCGCACTCAATTAGCAATCATCTGTCATATTTACCCGACGGAGCGGTGTTCCGGTGGCGGCCATTTTAATTAATTTTAATGCATTTAATTCGGCGTTAATGTGAATCGGGGCTTAAAAAAAGCGAGTACGACTACATTTTCCAATTTCCCTGTTTGCGGTGCAATCAGAACATATTTTGTACAGAAAAAATAATGGTCGAGCATAGTGCTCCAGGCTCACATTTTCAAAGCAGGAAGTATTCAATTCACCACAATTTTAATAGCTATTATTTTAAGTAAGTAATAACTACTTTCAATCTGATTTTAAACCGATTGTCAAGTAAAAGATTGAGTATTTATTCGATTAAATGGATTGTGAGTAACAAACGTACGCTACTTGATTTATTCGATACATAATTTTTCATCCCAAATTAAATCCTAAGATGAAAAAAACTACACAAATAAAAAAGGATTAATCAACGTTGCCGCCGTTAAATTCGTTACAATGAAGTGTATTTTCTCCTACACCGTTTCCTTCATGCGCCATATTTCATTACCCGATGGAATATTGTTTTTGGGAAGCATTCTATTGATTATGTACATTAAAAAAAACCACCCTCAAAACTGAATATTTGATCGTCCGGGAGATGTTGTTAGCAAAATGCTACAAACTTCTCCTCCTACCCGAGTCCCGGACATGGATGGACAAGCTTCGGACAGTTAACCAGCTGTGACGCTGGTTTTTACTATCACCAATTCCGCTTGGACACTCGCTATTGGCGAGTGAGTTTTCCCCCGGTCCCGGAAAACCGAGACGGGAAAATGAGCGAGGGAAAATCGGCCCTCGGCCCGTTCAGTCGGCTGGCGCAAGACGGTCGGCACCGGAATGCCAAAAGTTGGTTGGCTGGTTTTGGCTACGGGACAAGTGTACGTACATGAGCAATAATTTATTCTACTCCTTTATCCTAGCCCAGCTCTAGGATGCAACGGGCCAGGAAAGGTGACCAGCGAGGAGGTAAAAATGAGCAAGCGGTTGGGTTAGGTTAAACATCCGGGGCCCAACACAGCCTCTAGACCGATACAGGGAGCTACAAATGACGGAGCTCTCTTGGTACACCGGTGTTACGCTGAGCTCCTACAATTTTATCGGAGAATCGGACATTTACCAGAACGATCGTGGTCAACCGCGTTCCTTGTATGGTTATTTTTTCCCAACCTCCCCAGCAGTGGTCAATGAGCGACGATGGACCAGGGGCCCTGAGGTGCTGGGGCGACCGGGGCCGTGGATGTACATGGTCCTTTTTGTCGTGCCCGGGAGTGAGTGGAGCTTTTTTTAGCTGGTCCGTTCATTTGGTCACCGATTATTTGCGGCAACAGGGAAGGATAGGGCGGCTTCATGCCTCTTTTTTGTATAAATTTTTGTTTTTATTTTCTTTTTTTCTTTTGGAAAACTCTGGCCTCTCTTGCTGTCGAGGTGATTCAGGGTGGCCTTACTGTTACTGTCTCGCGTCCGGTGTACGCTTCGCACATGAAGGCAACGGGTACTACTAGCACGAAGTCAATAAATTTGTTTGCCGACCACAAAACTAAAGTATTACCAATTTCGGACGGAGCGAACAACATCTGTTCGTAGTTGTTCAGCAGGGTTGTAAAGTATGGGTGTGTGAACTGTGGTGGTTTGATTTTAGGGGTCCGCCGGGAGTCGGGCGATGGGAAATAGAAACAAAAACTAAGTTTGTTCTAAACCTACGAAATTACTACAAAGTAGCGTATCATACTAATCGTCGATCTTATAGTTGCTGTGAGCTGTGTTAGCGCTTCATCTATAATAACATACAGAGGAATCCTTTTAAACCCTGCGTTACCAGTGCTTTCGATAGTTCTAACTGACATTTTAACAATATGTCTCTTGTTTGATTATTGGGACATTTTTCAATCGCTTATTAACAAAGTATTACCTTTACCAACTTTTTTTTAAATATTTTGATAGTTTTGAGTATCTAGTAAAATTTGAAGAAGGATCTAATAAAACCTCTTCTATATTAGGTTTTATCTCTCAAAATAATAAACATAGTAATCTCATAGCTGTTATCTTTTATAATTATAGTTACTGTACTTCTTTCAGAATGTATATCATATAAAATGGTTCTTAAATTGACTGTACTACAAATATACATATCATGGAATTCACATTTTTCCATGTATTATAATATCATTTTTAAATCTTCACATACCCTTTACCGGCAATGTTCAAAGTTTCATCCTCCCGTTGGTGTTCACAAAGGATGATAACACTCAAACGTTTTCCGGTGGAACAGAAAAATAACTCCTCCCAACTTCTAACCATACCTCTCCTAACTACCTCTCCTGAACTCCCCTGTTGGCAACGCCATACCCATGCCACGGCAATACCGTTGATTAGGTTATAATTTGCATCCATGTTCCGAAACATTTTCCACGATGCTGCCTTTCACCGTACACAGCCGAAATAGCGAAACTTCATAATGAAGATGCGTAAGCGGGCGAGAAGAATGATTCTACCGGAATGGAGGGCACACTACGCACTACGGAATATTAATGATCCAAATGGGTTAATAAAAATAAAGTTGTTGAAACATGCTGCTGCTTCTGTTGCTGCCGGAATGATTCCCGGTACCGTATGCCGACGATCCTCTAGCGTACCGTACGCGTACTCGGCATCGGGACAGGGGCACCGGTAGTTGTTCGGCACCGTTCTTGCTAATAAACTAGGGTAATCACTCCGGCGCTCGTTTCGTACGGATAATCAACAATTTTGCTGTTGGACGGTTGGAGGTTGGGTGGAAAAAGCCTGGAAAATACGCTTATATGTCTAATGCCCCAAGGGATAGCGGGAAAAACCGAATCAACAATGTAATGCGTCGATGCTTTTGAGGAACATTGGCTTAGTTAAACTGTTTGGCGCTTTGTTGAGAGATCGTTCTGCTAGGAACAGCTCAATTAGTAACCTTCGAGGATGGTATAGATTTTTGTTTTGTATTGTTCAACTACTTTGCTCGGAGTTGGTAACTATCAGTATGAATAAGCCTGTACATACATTTTTTTCTTCTTTAAACGAATCTACGAACATCGACCGATGGTAGACCGACAAAAAATAATAATTCTTTTCGATTTAATTTTCTGTACATTTTCATTGACTGGAGAAGGACACAATTAAGTTTGTTCTATGTTTACATGTTGCACAGTTTTGTCTCACAGAAAGATATCATTCGTAATCAAATACTTGACAGACATAACAAAACCAAATAAATATAGAATGCAGTTGTTCTAAATTAACTTAAATACACATACCTTGGAATGATGGCCAATAAAAAATAAAAACATAGCTCTAACAAAGGTAATAATCCCTACGATACACACCACAACGACTTGCCGTATGTTAAATCTACATTTTGAAACGTGTTTTAAATGCGTTGCTGTCTGTATGCACATAGTTTTGGCTTGTTTGGTGGATAATTTGGAAACCGTAACACCTGACACCGTCTTATGAATATTGACCAGATTAGCTCAGTGCAGCAACTGTAACGGTCCGCGATGAAAAGGGATTATTTATTTAAGTGGCAATATTGCCAGCTAATTATCATTCACACTCGCATCGAGCTTTCCCTGCCTCCCCGTGTGATGGTGTTACGGCACTTACCTCCTGAGGATTAAAGTACTCCTCTTCTCGATGAGCTGCTTGCATTTCCTGCATGAGTGGATTCACTTCCAGCTCCCAGTTTTCGTTCACACCCGGAATGTCCATGATGGAATTGCTTTGCTATCACTCGTCAATGATGCAGCTTGCTCTCTTCTCAACCCTATATAATTAACGATGAATTCGATTCGTTCACAGTACAAATGTCTACTATGCACAAACACCTTTATATTTTCCCTAGAGGTAGCACAAGCTACAGCTGAATAATAATATTCTCCACTTGTACGCCGTGTGTTTAAAAAAACACCGTTAATGTGATACAATATTTGCCAACTGTTTTATGGACGTTTTTCGTTCTTCTTTCCAGTTAACTGCATCACCATGTTTGCAAAGAATAGATCACCCGCAGAACAATGTGCACTCTTGCTACCAGCCGCCTTTACAAACGATGATCATGTTCAAGCCATGTCAACTGTCAACATTCGTCAAAAGTGCCACAACCGGTGCTGCTCAACTTTGCATTACGAGGAAATGCATATCGATCACTACTTAACCATCGCGAGCAGATGCGTCGCTGCGCTTCAATAACATTCATTAGGCTGATCATCGCGATCGCGATCGCATCACCAGCACAACCGCACTCAAGAATGCCCAATGTGAACATGCAATTGTACCGTTTATGAAATTATACCGTGTCACATAATGCGAGAACACAAAACAGCAACACAACTACCCAAATCTTGGGCAACTATAGGGACGAACATTTTTCACGATCGCGTATGCGTTTTATTTTATTTTTTTAATTCCTTTATGCTTTGAAGATCCACAAAGAAATTCACTTGACACGGTCAAAGCAGTACACAGGTGAAATGGTAATTTCGGGAAAACTATTTATGTTTGACTTGCTGGGTATGCAATTTAGCACTGAAGGCTACCCAACGTGACTCATTGCCGCAGCTCACATATGCTGTGCCGTTGGGTGGCCCGATGCTGTGCCGCCGAGATCCTTCCTGAGCTCGTGGTTCGAGGACAACGACACAGCAAAGGGGTGCGACGGTGACACAGTGACGGGAGGAGGGGAAGGGGAGATACGGTCACGAGGAATGCGTAGGGGTCGGTTCGCTTTGCCTTGGCACAGGCGCCCAGTGCTCTTGGTTCTGGCTTGAGCTGAGCGGAGTCGCTTTTCAGCTTCGGACGCTGCCCCGAGGCGTACATAAACGTGGGCTATGTACCGAGCGTGCGATTGTTTTCTCGTTCGGTCCTCGTTCGTGTGTGTGTATGGCTGTGTTACAGTCGCATCCTTCGCACGTGCGCTCGGGCAAGTCGTACCCACTGGATGGCTGAATCCTCCCTTGGCTCATGAGCTAACCGTTCGCATCCGGTAATGTGCTATCGGGTTTCGAGCGTACCGTATCCGGCCAGTCACCGAGCACTGTCACTCGGAATGTGACCGTGTACATAACTCGTTATCCAACGCTCCACGGCTTACTCATGTGTGGTTGACACGATGTTCTTTCCGTCGATACTGTGCCTCCGGAACGGTTACGCTGCACTGCTGATCATTAGAAATGTGACAAAATATTGAATCAGGACCAAAAATTAGTTTGCCTAAAGAGTGTCCAACAAAGTAGCAATAGTACTGACTAAAAACATCAAAAGATGAATTTTGAAACATGTTTTAGTGTGTATTGCAGTAAACTGTCCCAGATAAATGAGAAACATGAAAATAATGTAACATTAACAAGATAATGTGATGATATCGAACGAGTGTTTTCAAATGTAACGAGATAGCTCTTACGGTTAACATAATCTAAATGATTCATGTTACTTGATTTTTCATATCGATGCTATAGAAGAGAGTTGTAATATATTCAATTGCAGTTTCATGAGAATATTTGACGATCTAAAGTTCGAACAATTTATTTAGAAGTCAATTCATGACGATGAAACTTAAAGATTGTCGATAAAATAAAAAAATTCTAATGTTTGTATGGTCTTGGTAATGCATAAACCGGATTGTACACTTTTTTTTAATTATTTATTTTTATCATTTTTGCTCTATAATAAATTATATAATTTTAATTTTTTTTTTCTCCTTTGTATTAAATAAATGCTTGAAATTCCACTAGAATGGTTTAAACAGTAAAAATACTATTTTGGTCTATGAAATACAACGATCCACGAGCTAGCTATTATACCCACTTTCTGCGAATTTTTTACAACTGCTCGACTTTGCTTTATACTATACGAAGCTTCAAGTTATTTGCCCCTCTATTCATTGCTCATGCCCTGTTAATCTTGTTTGTTTGTTATCCCGTAGCAAAAGCTAACCAAAAAGTATGTTCAATTTCTGTTTAACACGGCGGCCGCTGTTCAACCATCCCGCAAAAGGCTTGGCTGAAAATTGTGCAACATCACAGAAAAAGAAGAAGAAAAAACAACGATAAACCAGATGGTTTGTAAAGTTAAACTGAACAATACACTACGGTGGTAAGCCACCACCAAGGAGTGGAAAATGCAACGAGCAAATCCGGAGTTTACACTAGTGCAAGAAAGCGATACATATTCAGTAAGACGTATTAAGTGGATGATGCGGGTGGGGAAAACAACCTGGCAGCTAATAAAATAACCATTAAAATATAAAATTTCACCTTTCCGCCAACAGTTGGTACATCTTAAGGTCACATAGCTTTGAAATCTGTGCAACGCTTTTATATTAAGGAGCGTTGCTCGCGAGTTGCTGAGTTTCGGCCAGGCAAAGGAAGAACATGAAATAGAACTATTGTTCTGCATTAAACACTAAGCCAAATGTTTTACAAACCGTTTTAACATAGCAAAGTACAGCTGCGTTACACTTATCCAGTTGTGTTATACAAGATGACATTTTGCGGTCATTTTACTGTGTGGAATAATTTGGTGATTCTTCTTCGGCTGCACGTTTCTCATTCGGAGATTGCAAAGCAAACCATCCGTGCGAAGAAGCTATCAAGTCCCGCACAACGGTTGATTATTTACCTAATACCATTTTATGTTCTACTTTACGCATACACACAAAACACAGGAATTAAATGCACAACTGAAAACTTAGTTACCCAGAATATGATCAAAAACACTTCCCTACTAGCATCTAAGTCATTCGCACTAAGAAGAAAATCTTTCATGACAAATAAAACAACTAAAGCAAACCGAGGCCAAGCGTCGCCTGTACCACGGGCGCCCACAACCTCCCTTCCTATGCTGGTACTGACCGCATCAATTTGTATTTTTAATACTACTATCTTAACGTCGATGGTCAATGGTCTTTGGCTTAATAAAGGGGACCGCTTCCGCATCGTAGCAACATGTTCGCGGCACTTATCTTTTCTTACCACAGTTTGCCGACAGACAAACCTAACACAAAAACACACACTCACATAAACTGCTCCCTTTTATGAAATGGGGTCAACAATCGTAAGCACACCGCTTGTTCTAGGTGAGGCGCAAAGCGTCTCAAGAAGCAACGTTCGGTAATATTTACCATTCATTAAACAGCCTTACCCTTCTTTGCTGGAGCTCGCAAGAAGTGCCAAGGGTTGACGCTCAGGTTGACCGAAGGTGCCCTTAGTTTTCGTAAAACTTTTCTACCACATTTTCACTTCCGAGCCAAGGCGGCGTGCATCACTTCTGGCTTTTCTTCGTATCCATTTGAACCCTTTTTCATGACTGTTTCTTTAGCCGCCAGTTCGGGGCTGGTTGGCGTCAAGTTCCGTCGCCGATCGTTTCTATTACCTTCCCAGGGGCACGCGTTGGAAGCCGCCCTTCTGTTGCGAACACAAAGCGCCATCATGTTGCGGGCTTAAGTTGGGCCCATTGACCACCATCGCCCAACATCGTCACCATCGCCATCGTCTTCATCACTGCAAAGGGACGCAAAACGATTCGGTTGATACTCATCGAGCGGCCGCCGTCAGAAGAATCGTAACCATCGTGTCGAAAAGGGAAATAATGGTAAACGGTTTTAAAGACTTCCGCTTCCCAAAAAGCACACCCGGATGGGCACCCGGGGTTGTTTTGGCCGGTACGATGTCAAATCTTCGTTCCTACGGCGCTCACTTCTCATGATAAAGTTTTAGAGCTAGAAAACCGCCACGTTCGGGTTATCGGTTTGCTAGTAAGACGTTCCCAACGCTCTCCCTCGCTTCGGTAAGACCTTTGCATGCCAGCATGTTTTTTATGTGTTTTATTTTTCACTCACTGTCTCCGTCTAAACAAAGCCAAACGGTGGTATAGCTCGGTCGTGTCTTCTGACGCGTGCACGCTTTTGTTCATCTTGTTACAAGACGTCTTCGTTGAGTCCGTCTGCCTGGCAAGGAAATGCAAATAGCTCAGGTTCAACGGAACCTTTCTCGGAAGGACAACGGTAATTAGCCTACTAGAAGGATAATTATTGAGAAAAAAAATCCTGCAATGTTCGAGCAAAAGCCATTGGGTCTGTGTTTGGTTTCTCGCGTGTCTAAAAGCAACATGTCACGGAGAAATTGAGCAGGCTCCTGTTTCATACATCACATCACAGACAACGAGATGAACATGAAGGTTCGAACAAAGCTTCGGAGCGCGTCACTTCTCGTGTTGCGGGTGTTTTAATGAGTTTTTTTCTTTTTCATCCCAGTTGAACCGTTTGTGCAAAACGTTGCTTTTCCAGTGGAAACAGTCTTGGGAAAAGAGAACATTTTAAACCCAAAACAGCAGATGTGCATGTTTGCTTGTACAGACAACAAACAGCAGCTCAGGATGAAAGAAGAACATTTTCTTATTTCATGCAGTGCTACTTTTTATTGAAACAAAATAGCATTTGAAGTACCTTATAATAAAGATTTACACACATTAAAAAGAGGATTTAAACATTACAAATAGCAGCATTACTTTGAGTTATCAACAACTTTTCAATGTTGGGCATCTTCCGTGCACAAATGTACTGTCAAATTCACTCTTGCATCGGTAACACAGCTAATTGCTATTGATTGTCTTGGTGGCAAATCTTGGCTGGGTAGTGCAGCACCATCTTATCGCCTTCTTTATGCTGCCAAATACAAAACCACCTACCGCTCACAGACCTTACACGCGCACACACATACCGTACATCGTAAGGACGAAACAAGGCATCTGCCGAAGATGCTCGGCTCCATAATTAATGAGCGAATAGTTGCCCATTTGTATGTAAATAATCTATAAATATGATAAATTATAGATCCTCTCCTGATTGCATCGATTGACCACAGTCGAAGAAACCAAACAGGCCGATACGGCCGCTCCACACAACCAAAACATGGTACAATTCGAGCCGTCGTCGGCAGAGCGACATATACATTGTTTCAACCATACATAATATTCTACTCCAAAATGCATTACTCTTTCGCAAGTGCAATACTAGCGATCTGGCCATGTTGTGTGATTGTATCCATCTGCCAGCAAAGAACTTCGATCAGGTTGGCAAACTTTAAGAATGACTTAACGTGTACCAAGACACACTCTGGCGCAGGGGGGATGGTGTTAGATTTCGGTGGCCGGGAGTATTTTTAGCTTTCGATCAATTTCTTTGCCATTCAATCCCTTCTTCCTGCTACCTGCTACCAGCACTGGCAAAGACGGCGCAGAAATGAACTCCATTCGACGAAGAGGCGTAGAGAAATGTGAAACTGAGGCAACAAAAAGGGGGATGAACGATTTTGATGTCACGTAATAGCACGAAACGGGATTTAACGTCTTGTTGAAGCAATTAACGGGGCCAGCCGAAAAGCAAAGGTCGCCCGCGAAGATTGCCACTGGGTACGCGCGCGTACGTGTGCAAAGAAGGCGATGTGTTGTTTGGTTTGGTGGGTCCCATAATTTTAATTAGTCGTATCGTTTGGAAGATCACTTTAGGTGGTCCACTGGCGGGCGATTCGTGTTGGGGTCGCGTAGTAATTCGCACCAGCCCGCCCGGTGGCAGGACGTTGCGGTTCCCGTCCCGTTGCGGCACCGACAACTGCGCGGTGGAAAGTGGTCCGTAAAAGTGGTGAACTAAAATGGAGTGCACGATCGTTGGAATCGGGCATGATTGCTTTCGAAAGCTGGGCAAGCCTTCGTGCTTGCTTTATTCGGTGGCGACGCAATGTTGTTGGTTAACAATCTGCTTAATAGGCCAATGTTTCGGCTTTCACAGAAAATTTGCGCTAGGAATAAAAATAAATTAGCTTGTCTAATTATTGCACGAACAATTCAATCCGGCTTTTTAAGCTTAGGCTTTGGGGTAAAATCGTTCAACGGTGAAGAATCTCGACCATAAGAATACAGTTACAAATTGTTGTGTTTGCTGCAAAATGGAATAAAAGGTTATGCGAAATAATTCAAAATTCATTTATTTTAAATAATCAGAAATTCTACCAAAACACTTTGTACCTCACGATCATGATCTTCACTGGACTTATGAAACTTAATTCAAGAACAATAAATCTAAAAAAATTATCATCCATCCCAGGGAAAGTTGAAGATGCCTTCAATATTACATTTGACTATGAAAAATATGGATTCATATTTGCAATCATTCTATTTTCTCTCGTGAATCGTCTGGAGCAGAGCTGTTGGGTGTGATTCCCTTTCCATTGCGTAGCTGTATGTACCAACTTGATTGAGATGCAATACATGAGGTTGTGTTATTTTTACTCTTTCACTCAATTTATATCGCTGTCGTCTGGGAAATTAACATAGACGAACAGCCGCCCATTCGCGAGCAATGAGACGGATGAAGAGGGCTGCAAATCTGCAAACAGAATGACAAATTTTTATTAATATCGTCTACATGGCCACTAATGTTTACGAGCAAGGGGATCCGAAGCCACAGCTCGTCGCAGACGGTAAATGTGCTGCAATTGCTGCGTAGCATCAAATCGATCATCTTTTGAGCTCTTTATTACGCGTAAACGCGTGAAGAGCAGATGAAAGGCTTGCTAATTATTAATTTCTATCGAAATGCTTTAGACGAAACCGATTTATCTCTGCGTGTGGTTTAGAAGCGTTGATATTTACCAATGTAACATGGTGTAAAACGCTCACGTGCTTCTAGAGCTGGCCGGTATGCAGCAATACGACGGTGTTAATTGAGTTCAATTTATTATGGTTTATTTAAGTCTACAGCTGTTTTTGTTTATTTTCAGTTTCAACCTTAACTTCATTTAACGTGAAGATTTTTTAGATTTCGATAAGATATTTGCTCATTTTCAGTATCACCCCTAGCTCGTGCCAGCTTCAAAATGATTGTGCACCAGGCCGCTGTACAAACGCGGTGCCGCTGTACACTCTCTCGCTCTCATTAGGCAGCGAAACCGTGAGCAGCGGGCGAACTCACATGGTGAATTTCGCCAGCAGGCTGTCAACTGAAACGTCAAAACCATTTGTTTACGTCCGCAGCGTACCGAAGTGCGATTCCCGTGCGAGAGGCTAATAAAAAGGCAAAGTTTATTGTTATTTTACGAAAACTAGCCAAACGTTTAGTGCATTTGGAAACATTTGAAGTGTGCTGTGTACACATAACGCGCATGAGCGTTACCAAACATCCGAAAAGCAGCTCCGAATCGCGGTAACCCCGTTTGCTCGTTTGTTTACATTGTGTTTGTTGTGTTGTGTGAAGTAGTGCGCTGTGTTTTTTCAACTTTGCACGATGGATACCGAGCCGAAAGAACTTTCCATGGAGGAAATAAGAAAATTTATGGTGCTGAATAACTATAAGCTCACCAACCACACGCTGGTGAAGCACTTCCGCAGCTTTCTCACGAACAAAGATACCCAAGGTACGTGCCACAGGTACAAACACTTGTTGATTCATCGGCTTGTGCGTGAACGAAACCTTGATAAACCGATGTCTGTGTGTGTGCTAGGGTGTTATCGTGCTTTTGTGTATTAATTTTCAAACTTATTACATTCTTTCTATCGCAACAGATGAAGCTCGACGACGGTTCAAGGAATATGTCAACAAAATTGCATCGGTAAAGCACGAGGGCAACGAGAAGTACCTCGTTCTGCGGCGCAAGTACTACAACGGCATTCCTCCGGAAGATGCTGGCACCGAATCGCAGCCTATGAGTCCGGCGTCGCGGTCCTACGGTTTGCTTGGGTCCGATAGTGAAGCTTCCCCGCTGCGGCAGCCCCCACCGTACCGTCCGCCCCCGGTGGTATCTCCAGACACGGTGTCGTACCAAGGCAGTCCGCGCGGCAGTATCGCTCTGAATCGGCGCAACAGCTCCGATTACGTACGCAGTGGGTCGGAAATAAGCTTCGGCAGTGAGTTTGCAAGTGTAGACAGTAGGAAAGTGAATCCGTTGCTTGTGCGCAGTAACAGCAACGACACACGCTCACTTCCGGATGGTGGTCGTAAGCCGAGCGTGGACATGATGGTGCCATATGATGACGGAGCTCCTCCAGCCATCCCACCCCGTAAGCGGGTAAGTGAATCGGGAGGCAGTATTGCATCGAACTCGCGCCAAAATTCGGTCGAAGAAAGGTCCACAGGATCAGTGAGTGATACTAGAAGTGAAAATAAGGAAAATGTTGTCTCTGCTGAACCGGAGGAGAAGGGAGTGGTTGCATCGGAAGAGAACAAGCTAAGTGTAAAGGAAAAGATGATGAAGTTTAACCGATTCGCATCGGAAGAAGAGGCCAAGATTCCATCACCGATTGGGAAGAAGAAACCTGACAAGGTAAGTGTTTCCCAGGAAAATGTATATGTTTCATAAATTACTTCTTTTAATCAAATATTGGGTCCATTTCGATTTGGTAACTTGTTTGGTAACAACTTGCTTAAAATGTATTTGATTTCACGCATAATTTGTTTAAAAATGCACCTTAAATCATCATAAGGTGACCATACTTGGTAGATCTAAAACTAACCCTCCTATATTTCACAAACTGTATTCACACGATGGCCTTACTGCTTCCAGTCCAACGAGAACCTTTCTGTCCGCTAGAAGAAAAAAAAACATGAACGCAAATATATGTACAAGCGTGTTAAAAATGTTAATAATGCCAACTAGCTGGTGGTAAAACATTCAATAATAATATCAATTTTTCAAAAGTCCAAAATCTCGTCCCCCGGTGAGAAAATGGCATTTCGACGGCGTTCCTATTTCAGCAGTGACGCTGCATCTTTATTTGTAGTTCCTTTCTTCCTTGCAGCGCCCACGGCTGGCCGTACTGTTCCCGTGTCGTGCCCAGACGCTGTGCGTGTGACCCTTTTCGTCACCTTCCTTGCCAAGGCGATCTTGTCGACTACTTTGCAAAGCCCTCCGGGGGCTGATGATGGACGGACAAAAAGAAGCGCAACAATGGGACGAAGCACCAGCTAGAAGAAAACAAATAAGCTTACGAAGCTGTCAAAACTATAAATTATTACTAGTGTTGTGTTCGCTTCCAAAACCGCCCCGCCACACGCCGCGCACTGTGAACCTTGCCCCTTCCTGTCACGACTATCCCCCGGATGCCACGGACCTGTTTTCGATCGGCTGCCCTATCGCTTCGATAGCGATTGTTTGGCCATACGAGTGCACGATTAATTTCTATTTAATTGAATACGATTTATTGATTTTCAATTATGCTGCTCGAAATAGCGGGGCGAGGCGATCCATTTAGCGGACCGTAGCTAAATCGGGTAGCGTCCGAATACCTACCTCGTCGAAAACATCAATCGACCTCCCAATGGGAAGAGGCGTGTGTGTGTCATTCGCCTATTCGTCTCGTCCCTTCCAAATAGCGTGGAAGTAACCCGTGCGCTGGCTCTAGGGTGGAAATGATCGGTTAACTCTCTTTCTCTCTATCTTAGTAAGAGATTGAGCATCTCTCTCATTCGCGCTCTTTCCGCAGGTCTTGTAGGTTCGATTGCTAGCCTGTAATTAATAACTATGGAAGAGTTTAATTATTTGATAAAATCATTCTGCTCGATCGCAGCTCGATTCGATCTTCTGTGCAGGAATTCATCACCAATCCTGTTCGTGCCTTCCTTCTGTTATCACCTCTACCGTCGACAGCGCGCAGCACCGTGATTGGAACCGCAAGTTGTTGGCCCCGTCCTCGGGGCCTAATTTATCATTCCCAAGCCCCAGCCAAATGTAAACTATTTCATCGCGCAGGTCATCGGCTGCATGGTGTGTTCGACGAATCTATGCGCCCCGCGGAAGAAAAGTTGCACCGTCACCGCTTGGGGTTTAAACGGTTTCACGATAGTCCACACAGGATGTATTATTTTATGTTTCGAGCGACTCACAAATATCAGCTGGAGACAAATTATGTAGATGCTGCGGTGCTACAACACCCCACCGCGTGCAATTGTGTCTTCGATCGTGTTTCGATCGATTGATCGATCGTTAGCGCTGCTGTGGTCTGGCGATCTAGGCGGAGGCAAATCCGCGCAGAAACTGCCCCGTCATCGCGTGCTTTCATTTCGGACTACTCCAAACATGTGTCCGATCATTTAGGCGCGATAAAAGGATGGCATCAAAATGATTGTTTTACGATTCATGCATTAATCTTGACAATAGAAAAATGTTTTACAACCAAACACCGTAGTAATGAAACACGTTTGCTAGCCAAAAACGAGTTGACCACTTTGAAACATGGTTTGCAAAAATTGTTCGACGATTCGCCAGAGAGTTTAGTTTCTACTTGGTTTTTACTTGATCACGTAATAATAGATGCCCGTAGTACTGTGTCAGTCAGAAATACTTATGCCAAACCCAGTAGAAGAAAATTCCCATAGTAAATACATATTCTATCTGCCATATAATTTAAAAATAAAAGAATTTTGCACACGATTTTAACAGTTACGAGAATCGTTGAAAACAAATAATTCATCGATTTATTAGAAATATAGCGACAATTAAATCGCTATTGTTTGGAATTATTTATGATGGTCATCCAATCATGATTATCATCCAATACAAAACAAAATCTTATAAAGAACGTAAACATATAAATTAAACAAATACTTGGATATATGTTGAGTCCCTTACGCTTACGCCTGTCAAGGGTACATCAATTACTGATAAAACAATAGTTTGAGCATCTATTTAGCTTATTCTTTCGATTACTTTTTTCCTTTTTACAAATTTTTATGAATACAGGAATTTCAGCGTTTTATTTAAAATAATTTACATTTTGTACAACTTAACATATTAAGCTACTGAACGTGACTCTTCCCATAACTTCCCAGAATGATACTTCCGTATAGACCTCGTTAGATTTAAAGTAAGCAATACCGTGCTAGGAACATTTTGTGGTGCAACAAATCACGTAAAGAAAGCAAATGGAACCACCGAATGTATCTAACCAGGCACAGAAGTTGTGAATGAAATCATCAGTAGCAAACCCCCGTTCTGAACACATCCGTAGTGAATGCGTATGTTTATTGGTTTTTGTATATTTCCATTCATAAAACTCGCCAAAGCTACAATCAAAGAGCCCGAAGGTTGCCCAAACTCCCAAGGCTGATCCCCATTGATGAGTGGCGCCACATTCTCGCCATTGCCTGTGTGTGTGTGTTGGGGGGCATCAATCAAAAACGCACCGAAGCTCACCGCGCAAAGGTCTTCTAATTAGCAGCAGCCGAACAAATAAAATGCCCTTTTAGTGACGATAGCCAACCGGGCCGGGATCGGGGCCATTGATCGCTTCAGTTGCCCGTTTGTTGCCACTATTCTCCTTACTCTGTCGAATGAGCCCCAAAGCACAGCAAAACGGGGTGCGCGCAGTGCTGATGCTGTTGAATGAGCTCAATTGCATCGGGAATGGGACTTTAAACTAACTTAATTTCGGCTACTTAGGGACGGTTTATTTTTCCGTTTCATTGAAATAAAATGTACCTCTTCCTGGTTCGTGTGAGTGTGTGTGTGTCCGCTCCCTGGTGGCTCGTTTGCAGGTGAACGGAACGTTCTGTAAGGAAGAAGATAATGACTGTGTTTTCTCCGGAAATCTTGGGATGTTCTCGTTCCATCGTCACTATCGTGTGTGTACACAGAGGAAGTGTTTTCATCATCATCATCATCATCATCATTATCATCATCATCGTGGTCATCAGGTTAGGAGTAGCATTCGGTGCGTGGCACAGTATTTGACGTGTGCGTCCATTTGCCGTTAGGCGTTTGGCAGATTAACTCATTTGCCTTGACTTGGATCGTTTATGCCAAATGAGAGTCTTTTGCGTTTGCACGTTGTCTTTAGAGTAATGTTGCCTGGCCACACAGCGCGATACCGATGGATTATTTCGATCTGCGCTTTCTTGTGGTGTCAATGCAGAAATACTACTGCGCACACTATCACACACACACTCACTCATGGAGCAGCACGCCAGGAGCACATACGGTTTCTAGACAGTGTGAGCCCCTTTCCCTTCTGCGTGGCAAAGAGAGAAAACGCGCGAGGGTGGCACACGGAGTGCAGGTTTCGACCACCGCCGGTAATAATATTTCGTGTGGCCTTTCACCTGAAAGTTCTTCAATCTTTCGACGTAATTGCATGTCCAGTCTCAATTATGTCAATTACAAATGATTTCGAATTTACATGAACTAATTGCGATTGTAAACACGGTGCAAAACAAATGCTTCCTCTCTCGGATGAGCGCTCTGCAGGACCAGGACGCGGACGCGGTAAGCCAGACACATACACGAGAACGAGCGGACGGGGGAGGACCTTTTCCGTAGCGCGTAAATGTGTGCCAGCGCCAGATTCCTTCTTGACAGTGTTGTTGCAGCTGCCATATGGGAGGTATCCGCTCCGTGTACTGCAAGTTTGCTTTAAGGCACGTGAACTTGTCCCGTCCCGGGGGCGCTCATCACCCGACGTCGGCAGGGATGTTTTGGTTTAGGTTGCGTTTTTGTTTTCTTTATTTTTTACTCGCATGCGTTCTACGTGCATGCGTGAAGTGTCAATGCAAGTTTGCTATAAACGAGAGAGGCCTGTTTGCTGTGTGTTGACGAGCTGCCGAAGCCTACGGGAAGTTTCATGCAGCTTGTGCCGATGATGCCGTCATATGCAGTTGATCCTCAGCGATGGGTACAGCTCAAGGATCGATTCCGCACCACTCCATAGCCAGCGGGCAAAAATACATATATTGACGCGTTCCTTGAAAAACCAACTGGACTGACGAGATGAATCTAAAGGGAATGCAAAACTTGAACGAAGCGGGAAACATACAGTCAATCCCAGTCCTTTACGTTGGTCTGGTTCTGTTTTGCTTGGCTGCTTGGTTTTAGCCTTTCGTTTTGAATCGGTGGGAAGCACGGGAGAGAAATCATTCAAGATCTGGGCAGACGTAACTGGTGCGACGGTTGATAAGATTTTGCCTGTTTCTGTGTTTGGTCCTCCTTTCACGTCTCATTTTTAGTGCTTTAGCCCGGGGAGCTCTTTTCGCTCATCGATTTAATGATGTGGTCGTTATTGCGCGTTTAATTTCGTATTCGAAATACTGAATTCATTAGTTGATGATTTTAATGATAGGCATTATAAAAACGTATTAAAATGTTTTGCAGCTAAAGTTTTACGGTAATTTTTGGAAGGATCTGGCGCACTGTGATCAGGCATACTTCCAATGGTTCAATAGGCAATGAAGCGAAAAGAGGGGTTTACGTGCTTTGTAAGAATGCGCATACTTTACTTTCCAACGTGAGTAGAAAATAAGATGGTAACAGTTAGAGTGTTGATAATATTCCATTTGTTTGCACATACGCTGGGGCAAAAGTGCTGAATGCTAAATACAATTCCAAACGAGGATAATCGAAAGTCGTAACAGAAATTGTACGCATGGTGGAATATTCCTTTAAAAGAAGGTGAAAGTGTCATAAAAAAAGGAAATTTCCAAGGATTGTAAAATTGTACACAACTTTTTACGTCCGATAGAGAAAGCGAAAAGTAAAACAAAACTTTTGTTTCGATCATAAACCTATGAGGCATCACAACTTTGCTCCAGTGCAGGTTTATGAGTGTTACTTTGTTTTCGACGAAATTGAGGAAAGGCATGAGTCTTAACATTGGAATTAAAATCAGGAAATTCAAAGACGGCATGAAACGAAGGTAAATTTTCCGTAAACGTTACGACAGTGGGTCTGTTGAAAGTGTGGATAACATGCAAATAGGTAACCTGTCGATTCGTAACAATTTAATGGGAAAGATTTGGTTGAGCTACACGAAATGTGTGCAAGTCCTACGTCCTACGTCCTACGTGGGCAAAACGTAGCTGACAACAAACAATCTAAAAAGGAGTCGATCGACTAGATCTCGCGACGGAAAAATGGTACGGAGGAAAAGTGGTGACGTCCTGTAGTAGAGCCGTCAGCTGGGTTGTCACATCAACAGCTGGGAACAGTTGGAGTAAAAGGAACGCGCGAAGCCTATGGTAATTTTTCTTGTTGGGTTGTATTTAAATTTAAATAAAATGAATTTATCATGCAACGCCAGCGCGGGGAAGGTCTGGCATGGGGGTTCTCGGGGTGCGTTCATGAGATGCGGAAAATTTACGCGATGTTGCTCAGATGGAAGCATTTAAGTCGGTGGATACTTGAACACGAACGACTGAAATTGAGCGCTAGAACAGAACAGTGTGTCCATGTCACGCTGCAGCTCATTATTAAAGGGATTGTCTCCGAGCCAGGGCCTAACCACGGCGTCTATTTAGCAATGAGTGTAAAGAGACAAAACGGAGAATTCCGAGGGAAAATTCAGTTGCTGGTCGATGGTCATGGGTTGCATTGTGAAGGTCTAGCGACTGGTAAGGGGAAAGACGGACAAGAGGTAAACCGGCGGAGGAACCATGGTTAATTGCTATTGTATATTGTTGCGTTGTTTCATCGTCAAGAAAATGTTAGCATGTCACACGAAATCGGGAAAATTCGGAACAGCTGTGATTTCCACCGTGGTCGTCGTCGTTGTCGTCTACACTTTGCCTGTCCGAACCCATGAGCGAACCGATCTGCCTGAATCGCTGTCAACTGCTCGTGCCCTCCCTGGGCCCGTTGATGGGTGATGAATTCATCGGTTTATTTTTAGGCATCAACACCGTCATCATCCGCAACGGCGCTGCCAGCTTAGCGTGGATCGGTTCCATTCCGGGCAGTACGCGTTGAAGTATCGTGTCTTATGAATTATAGCCTCATTTTCGACATACTCGGCACACGGTGTCGTTGTTTGGTCGTGGGTGCGCGCTTCATCGCTTCTTGAGTAAACAACAATTGACACGAGTCTGTCAATAGTTTGAGGAAATTATGTCATTTGTTACAGCCCTGCGCCTTGCTTCCCTTCCTCGGATGCGGATGGTGGCGTGCTCCCTCCGTCACAGCAGCACAGCTCGTGTTACGAGGAAGATTTTCCCGTGGATTTTTATTCGACCCCGGACCCGGATAATAGCAGCAAGACACTTGGGCCGCGCTTGATTCGTGACATGGTTCCCATCCGGATGGGTGATGCGCGTGAAGGATGCGACACATGACTTTCGGGATCATGCCGGCCCACCCGGTAAGCTGCAATGGCGGTGGCCATTTAAGGTCCCGGGGCCATGGTCTCATTTTCTTCGTTTGATGAAAAATTATCCACTTTGGATTTGTTTTTCCCGACCCCACCGACGTCCCTTCCATCGCGCTGCTGTCAGGGAGCGCGATCCATGTTGGAGATCTATTTAAAAACTACAAATATTTGTCTTTCGTGTGCGTTACAATATCCATCAAATCTCAACGCGAAAGGCATTTGCTTTGTGTGTGAGTATGCGACCATTAGAGCGTCATGTTTTGCTATTGTAGCTTTTTCAAAACAAAGCTATTTCAGTGCCATTCAACGAATCTAGGGCATATGATTGAAGTGTTGTGAGGTTGTGATAAAACTTAAAATTATATTTAAATAATAATATAAAAAATCCATCGAGCAAGAATTTGCATGAAATTAAATATCATCATTAGTTGTGAAACATTTGTGAGAGTTGCTGTTTTGACTTAACATAATTATACATAAAGTTATTTTTTTAAATAGTTTTTCTTAATCGCATAAAATGTCTTTACAAACAGCTCCAGGATTCAAACGAACAAATCAGCTTGTCACAAAATGTGGAGACGAATTTTTAAAGCCATACACATTGCTCTCTCTATCTGGTATGTAGCTCTATTTGTTTGTCGCTTGGTCCGTTAACTCCCGATAGTGCTGCCTGACTCCGCAGGGAGAACAATAGCATGCCGCACACAAATCGGCTTACTATCTGATGTTTTCGTTATGAACGACGATTATAAAATGTTGCACAAACACACAGGATGCAGGTTTCCTCCAACTACACGACACTTGACAAACGGAATCCTCTCCCTCGTGCCAAAATAAACCGCCTCCAGTGCTGGCTCCTTCCTGTTGCAAAAGAGGTTATTTTAGGACATCCTTGCTACAGTGACAATATTAACGCTGCTTTCCCTGCTGCATGTGCCGGTGTCTCCAGACGACGCTAGATGACGTTGCCAGGCAGGAAAAGTGCGGCAGCCTGGAAGGAAAGAAACGATCCTACACGATCTCGTGAGTGTGTGTTTGGGAGGGTTGAAGGTATGTTTGCAGCAAATAAGTTTAATACCGTCAACTATATATGCAAATTGCACCAAGCACATACAGCACTGCAACAGTCGGCTCGAGTGTAGAAGGACGAGGTGGCATGGAAAGGGGGCAGTTTTTGCCATAGTACAAGCTACTAGCGTGTGGACTAGAGTTGCGTGGAAAAACTAGCTATAAGTAGCGTAATGGGACAAGGCCCATTTGGGAATGGGAAAACCGACGAACGTTTTCTCGTGGTAAGCTGACAAAGGAGAATTGTACAACTTTAGACTCTAGTGTCTGTGGTTGAATGTGAGCACATCAAGGGGTAAGGTTAAAGTGGATTGAGGCAACAAAAGCACACAAACTCCTCCTGTTCACCCTAGTCGCTCCGCTGGCTGACGTGTGCTCGTGTGCCTTGGAGACATTGAAACCGGAAACAAGCCAAAAGCGGCACGGACTCCACACGCTCCGGTGAACGGAAATGGTTGAAATAACTGAACCCTGCCCTGATACATGATGATTCGATTCAAGCGAACCGTCCCTGATTGAGCCCTCAATTCACGCACGCACCGCATTCAGCGTCTGTGAGCGAATCCTTGCGGGTAAACTATTGTGCAAAAGTTCAAGTGTCTATTATCGACTGCTGGTGAAGCGGTACAACCACACGGCAAACATTCTGTAGCGTTGCGCATTATCTGGAGGGGTATCGGCTTTCGACCGGGCGAGTCAAAAATGGCTGGGAATTAAGTCAAACTGCTAGGACTGCTACTGTTGTAGTTCTTGTGGCGCAAATATCGGAGGCACCGAGTCATCGCACTCGAGATGCACTACACGGTTTTTGGATGCACTTAATTATGCTGTTTATTATCATCATGATTTTAAATAAAATGCAAAACATCACGGCAAGCGCATAAGTATTGCGTTGGCGATGAAGTTTGGCCGACTTGCCGCGAATAACGAACGTAAAGAGCCACTTGAGAGATGGGTCTTCTTCCATCCCGAGCAGTGAACCGAAAAACAAGGATATTTCGGTAATATTTTGTGCCCTCTCCAGCTGGCATCACGAGTGCCGCACGAGTGGTGGATAATGAGCTTACCATTTACACGACTGGCTGGCGGGAAATAGTTACACAGTAGGGATGAGCTCATTTTCCCATACCTGTCGGAGTGGTGGTTTCACAAAAATTGGAATAAATTAATTGATAGAGGAAAACATGTTGGCACACTTATTGCCAGCGGTCATCTAGAAGCTTGGGATAAGCTGGCAACCCGGAAGTGCACACTTGAATATTGCCTCGAGGGAAGTGTGATGATATGGGAAGTGGGTGATTGTTCAAGTGCACCAGGACCTTGCGCCTCCAATTAGAGACTGTGGAAGTGTATTGTGTGGTTTGTGCGGTAATAAAGAGCACACAACGGGATCATTTAACCAGGGAATACTTTAAGGGTTTGTTTAGCAAATAGATAACCGAAAGGGAAATTGTAACCATTTTGTGATGGTCTTCTACATCTATATTCAATCTACGTTGTAATACATTTGGCACATACAATTTATGTTGGGTGGGTTTTTAGTGGGTTTTTTGTAGTATGCAATTATTTTAAACAAAACGTTGCATACATAAGGAAATGATTGGTAATTGATAGCACACCTAACAAATATCTAGAATCATTAAATGGCCACTGCTCCGCAGTATTGAGCATCTTTTAAAGCTAGTTTTATCTTCCATTCAGGTAACAACATGCCTTCTGCATAGAGTCACAGTTTCTGCACATAAACACATAGAATGAAAGGGTTCAAGTTTATATTTCTCTTTTAAAAAAACCCGTGCTTTAGAGCGGCAACCATTATTGCGCAGAAATGTTTAGCGGTTAATTAACCACAATCAGTTAAAGATCATTTAACTCATCCTCCGCGGACTCCGGCTTCATGGATTGTTGAGCCGTGCGATTACGCCGGTGTGCGTGTTTGCCTTTGTAATTGTAGTTTGGCTTGTGAAAATCTGGTGTCAAGCAGCCGGGGACCCGGGAAGTTTTGCCAGGAGCCCATCAAACGAGACCACTTGCCTTCGCAGTGCACTCGGCGGTGCGGTTCTCGGTGTGCGTTTTACCGCCCCGCCCGAGCTCGCTCGTTTGAGAGGGTTTTGGATGTTTGGACTGCGGCTGCCGGGGTATGCGGTTGCGACGAAAAGGCCCCCAGGAGGGTTTACGAGGCCGAGCCCGAGCCCGTTCGATTGGTCTGTGCACATCGTTATGCACACACAAACGCGCCCGGGCACACAAACGATGCTAACTGCAGTTAATTTATATTCCGCGAAAATTAATTTTCGTTTCCACGCGGACGCCATAATTTAAATGCAATGTGTGTAATTAGTAGGCCATGTTTTTATTCACGCATGTTGGGTAAAATTTACATTTTTTGCACATGTAGGATAATTTATAGATAGATGAGTGTTGCCAGTACGACCAGGGTGTGGGCCATCTATGTCTCCAGACACATACTCACACATATTTGCAGACGTTAGAACGCAGGGGAGGGGGCAGGAAAGAAGGATCGCCTAGCATTGCGCGCATTCCCCTATTTGGAGAAGTTTTAGAAATGGAGTATTTGATTTGAATCTTATCGTATGTTTCGAGATGTGTGCCTAGTGGAAGGGCTAGGGAGGCTGAAATGAAGTAGATAACTCTTGGTAATTGTTAACAATTGCCAAAGTTTACCAAACGATTTACAACTAGTGCTGCGATGATCCGAACTCAGAATTTTACTCCGAAAGCCGGTAAATGAATGACTCCGAAGACAATTAACGAGTTTTCTTCGATTTGCATAGATTATGTAAATTTTAGGTGGCCCGGGAGGCGGCGGAAGGTAGGCACGATGGAAGGATGTGTATTAAATTTGACAGATAGTGTAGCGTACGCTTTTGAGGGTGCCGCACTACCCGGCTCAATATCCGATGTATGCAAATTAACCCTCTTTGACTTAATCAACGCACTTCTTCGTACGGATTGAAAGTCCGGTACACGCACTCATTCCACGGTGCTGGAAGTGCACAACTGTGGAAGTTCGACGGAACCATGATGCGTCGGCGAGCACCACTGCAGAGGGATTGCTTGTTATAAAGCAACAAAAGAAACTAGCCAAATAAACACAGGACAAACACGATAGCGATATGTGTTGCCCTCCCTGATTGGAAGCCGATCTCGCGCAGAAGAGGGATGATCCGGGTTTGCCGGGAACCGGGCATCGGCACAATCTCCATCCTACCTGGTCCGAGCACGCGGATAGGTAGCAGAGCGGTTGATTATCCAGCCGAAATATATTCATCCACCATCTCCCTGGAGTGGCTGGAGTGAAGGACTGTTGTGTAGCAAAGGGAAGCAAACACAGTAAAGGCCTAGTGTTTTTCAGTGCCTAACGGATGATGGCTGTTGTGGAAAATTGCCCGGCAATGGCTACTCTTGCCAACGTGCAGTGGTACATGGTACGGGGTGAATGAATAGGGCGGTGGAGGATGTTTCACTTTTCCAAAAACATAGTACATTTTGATGAAATATTTGCCAGACTATAGCTACAAAAGGTGCAAGAAACTGAGGCTGGGCTTTAGATCATCATAGATTACATCTCATCGTAGAATACTGACGGTTGGTTATTTCTGGCTTCTGGTGTGTACATACTGGGTCATTAAAAGGATCGAAGGTATGGATTGTTTTGAAGGAAAATGTTGCCTAATGTTTGCTCTAGTAAGTGGGTAACTGTACTGTCAATTCCATACAATGTAAGTAAAGTCAATTCCACAAAATGTTATAATGATTGGAAACTGTAAATATTTATATAAATAGACTGATAAATTTCCTTTTCCATTGGTATTAAATGATAAATTGCTTCTTTTCTTACTCGTTTTATTGCATTGTAAGCATTATCTTAATAATGAGTTGTGATAAACAGTAAACTGCAAAAATCAGAACCAAGCGAACATTGCTCAAATTCTGCAAATGTTGGCTACTTTTCATCAGTATCGTCGTACCGTCGAATGTGGCATACCTTAAAAAGCACTCAGTGTTTAACCCCTGTGCTGCTGCAAGGAAACGGTGGTGGTGTATGCCAACGGTGATGATGGTGATGATGATGGTAACGGAACTGTAGTCATTCACCCGAACATGCTCTTCATTAGTCCCCGCGGTCATATTGCCACCACACGACGGGGTTCGATGAAGAACGGTCGTCCACCATGGCAGTAGTGCTGGGACGATCTCGGTAAGAATGCGAAGTGGGAGGCGGGTCTGGGGTGCAGGTGGTGCTCAACCATGCTGCGCCTGTCATGAAAAGGAATTACATTGTGGATACCTTTGTCTAATGAACTGGCGTACACTTTCCACACCTTCACCTGCAACATTTCGGTAACATTCGTCTTGGTTGGTACACTACGCAGCGCAGGATCGTCATCTGAAGGTGGAGATACACCTAGGACGGCCCACTAGCGCTAGCTGCCTGCTGCTGCTGCTGCTGCTCCTGCAGATGATGAGGATGGAAAGCGCTGCGCATGCCATATACGCCGTACAGCACATCAAACGGATGGACGGTGATGACGAGTCCGTCAGGTGTACCGGGAAAGAACTGAGCAAGACAACATCGACATTCCCTTTTTGTATGCACGAGTACAATATGGTATTGTGAAATGAAGCGTGTTTGCTGGGGTGAACTGTAGTAGGCAGCCGTCGAGTGTCCTTCCATGGCCGAAAACTTTTACTATGACTGTAATGAACGATATTTGGAAGTTTCCAATATATACAT
Source organism: Anopheles arabiensis (assembly GCF_016920715.1). Classification (NCBI taxonomy): domain Eukaryota; kingdom Metazoa; phylum Arthropoda; class Insecta; order Diptera; family Culicidae; genus Anopheles; species Anopheles arabiensis. The sequence goes on along the minus strand of NC_053517.1, from coordinate 71,071,083 downwards.
CGTTGTACCGGTACAAAGTTAAACACGGCCATACGGTGAACATGGTTCCATCAATAGGAACGTATTTTTCGACGATGGTGGTAACGGTGTGCCACTCTTTCGGTTGGAAAGAGCAATGTCATTTTCCGTCGTGATGATAGTTGCTGTTTACTAGGTGTACCGTTTTGCAACAGCTACATGTTGTTCCTTAGAATTACGTTTCAAACATAAAGTAGGATGTGTTCATTTGGTCAGCAAAGTTTGACTAGTGCATTTTTTTTTTGTTTTTTTTTTACATGTTAGCTTTTTTATTAAATAAAAAAAGTTATGCTGTGCATATAACTGAGAAGTTAGTATAACTAAAATTAAATATCTAGTACACAATTGTATGCATTTATGAACAACTCTGTTCAAGTCAATTGTTGAATGTAAAAACGGAATATCAATTGTTGAATGTACACCTCCTGTTTCTGTAAAATGACATAAAACAGAAATATCCAAAACACCCATAAACCAGTGAACAAGCAAACAAACAATCAAACTGACCAATATCTTAATGATTTTACATGTGCTACGGTCAACCTTCCCGGATGATGAGATGACCGTGTTGACGACTGCGCCGGTGATAATTTGAAGCGATGTGCTGATTTCCTTAGCCCCGAAGCTGCATCGCGGATCGAGCGCGTTGTAGAGAGCGAGCTAATAATATTCAACTTTTTATGGTTATTGCTGCCATTTCGTGTAAACGCACCGGAGAGGGAGCAAAAAAAACGGCGATATAAAAACCAAAACCCTAGCCGCGCATGTTTAAACCCTGGAACCTTCTGCAATTGATTTACAATTTGTCGACGCATGCAAATGAAACGATACTTTTGCGAGCCAGTGCGAGATGTGAACACATAACGTTTTGCATTGCTTTGCATTTGGTAGAAATGAGAGTTTCTTTTTTTCCTTTTTTGTTACGGGTTTGTTTTGTCGAACTTATCTCAACAGTTTTGTTGAATGGTTGTTGTATCTGTTTACTGCAGCAAATCTGTTGCGCGAAGTTTGTTTTGATTTATGTATGATAATTTCCACTTGCCAAGAATATGCACGTGTTTACTCAACTTGTTCATGACGAGTGTGTGTGGTACTGATCTTTTATTTTTATTTTTATTTTTCATTTACAGAATGCCGAGGAAACACTCAATACCGAAAACTTGGTAAGTGGGGAGGAAACCTATGTGCATGGTGCTCACATAAACACGCTAACCGACGCGTTTTCGATATGTGTGTTGTTTTACCTTAAATAGATGCAGCATCCAAATGCCAAGGAATGGTTAATAGCTGCAGCAAAATCTGACTATCAGCTGCTGGCGAAACTGTCCACCGAGCATCCCAATCTGGTTAAACTGCAGGTAAGTGCAGACACGATCCTAGGCAATAAAACACGCCCGCCCAGCTACCCTGTTTAGGTCGATACCAATCAATTTCAATTGTCCATTTGCCGTGATACAAAAGAAGGGTATATTTGGTGCGTGCGTCTGTACGGGGGTTTGTCATTCGCCGCGATACGCTTCGATTCGATGCGACGGACGAGGGAGTGCATTAAAACGGTACCGCGTTTACCGACCTGCATGGATGAATCAACCGTGCACCGTGTTCAATTTAAATTTGTCACAAGCATTTTAATTTATCGAATGGAAATGATATAGTATATCTGCTAGTGAAGCAATTAGCGCGAAGGTGAATGAGGTAATTGTTTCATGGTAAACAGGACTGAGATTGAAGAATACAGCAGCGTGTTTAATTAATCATTATTCCAAAAGTTTTTAGATTTATAATGCAATTTTAATGCCGTAATGTTCAAATAAGTATCTCTTTAATGTGATAAATTGTACCTTTTTTGTAGTACTTGCAGTACTTATAGTACTTCATGTAGTATGTACTACAGCATTAGTAGCAAACTTAGTCACAAAACATGGTAAAAATGACGATATGCTCTAATGTTCAATCTGTTTGCGGTTCGTAAAAATCATTCACGCATTACTGCATACCGCAAAGCCATCTCATTCGCATCCTTTTCTCATGCATGTATGTCACCACTGTTGACATAAATGAACTCTTCTGGTTCAATCGACCGCTCTTGACGCAAAGTGATCAATCCGTTGACAGAACAATGAAAGGTGCATCGCATGGCCGGATATTTATGGAGATCGCACATAATAATTCTGATAATTCTTTAACCCATAGAATTATGTATCCGTACAAGATAAAATAGAGATCATGCTGTCAAAAGAATTTGTAACAGAAAATATGGAATAACTTTAATATTTTAAATATTTTGGAAATTATTCTACTCTGAATTGAAATTTTAATTTGATAATCTGTTACAAATACATGCTAATACACAACATCAACCTTTCGCTTTTTCCATGTGTAAGTCATCGTTTATGTGTTCATGAATAGTGCTCCTTAGAGAACCCCATTTTGATGAGCTCGGTTGACGTTAACTCCTTTCTCTCGCCGCACGTCGTCAATGTCACACAAATTGGGCCGTAAATATCTTCTACCGCATTTCGAAAAACCGCCCAAAAGTAAAACAAAAACAAAATCATGTGAATTTCATTCCCGGCCTTTCTTTCCGATTGGTTTGTCACTCAAATACGGTAGGACGGGACAAGCTGCCGAGAGAGATAGTTAACAGCTCGGTCGGAGCTGTTTAGCTAAGGCCGCGACCAAATGATTCCCATGCCGTATCCGAATCGTAAATTAACCGTGCGTGTCTCACGTCCTCGACGGTAGCGCTGCTGTGCCTCATTTCTCGGCTATAATGCCGTTCTTTCGAGCGCGTCTTCAATATGGGCCGCTAAAGAAGTGCCTGATCGTTGTTGAGTGACGTCTGTAACGATAGGTCCGTGAAATAATGCAACCCCACACACGGCCGTGCCAGGCAGCCTGTGGACACTTCCGTAATTTAGGAACTCTTGCCAGCCAACGGCTACTGGCCCTCAAGCAAGACTCCTCACTTGATGGCAATGAAAACCATTTAGAACTGTTGCGGTGTTGCTATAGCATTCCACCGTTGCTGTTGTAGAAAGTGTGAGTGGAAAGTGCATGCGACAAACTGAATAAAACACTCTAATTTAGAACGAGAAAGAGAAAAGCAAATTTATCATTCGTTTACAACGATCTGCCGTAACGATCGCACCGGATTATGGGCGGGTTGGAAGTATACGTATCTCCTCCGCGTGAAGAAATGTTTCTTGAGGGGACATATTTTTAAAACAAACATCAGTGATGCATTATTAGCGCCTCCACCCTCACGACCAAAGGAGTCGGTGTACCGTCGTCACACGACGGTGCGAGTGAATGAGTTATGGGAAAAAGGGTGCTGCATGATGAGAGGCTGAATTGTAATGATGAATAATTTTAGTGTGGAAGGTGAATCCGAAGATTACCCCTTTTGAAAACAAACTCTACCACTTTGACGTGTGCCCTCCAGGGGAAGATTCGGTGGATAATTAATGCATTCTTAGGCAAATTATTAGTACGAACATAAAAGTGTTCTTGTCGCGTTGGGCTTCTGAGTTTTGAAGGATGACAGCTTGGCTTGAAGCAAAACGTAGGAGCTATTGTGAAATTAGTACGTACATGGCGGATACATTCGGCGTCTATTTGCGCTTCCTGTGCCATCGTAATTCTGGAAACAGGAAGAGGGAGGTAGAACAACTTCGAGACTGAGCTATTTCGACGCGATTGTTTTTAATGTACAGAAACATAACTACTAGGTAAGTATTTAAAGGATCACTTTTCGTTCTGCTCCCGTGGAGACTCATCGAGAGCAAAGGATGCAAACGGTGATGATTGATGCCGTTGGTGTCACTTGCTAGAAATTTGACGGCATCGAACTGTGGCCGATTCTACGGCTCCGCTGACAGCGTGTCGGAAGGCTGGTGATAATATGAAACGTTAGAAAACACATTAGGACACAATCATTACAAAATGGTTCTTTCAGCAGTGCTTGTTACCGTTCTGCTCCAGATGGGATAGACCGGCAGCCGTCGAGCCGGCCGGACTCGTTACGTCGTCCTTCAGCTGTCCCGGGTGGCGTCCAGTCTCGCGCACCAGCTTGCCAGATCCGAGCACCGTCTGTGATGCCAACCGGTAGGCCAAATCTCTCGGCAATCCCATGCGTACCGCACCGTCAGCTAATGCCTCAATCATTACAAACACGTACGCTGGTCCGCTGCCCGATAGTGCCGTGATGGGATCCATCATAGCTTCCGACACCTCCTCGCAGGTTCCCACGGCCTGGAAAAGGGCCTGCGTTACCTTGCAATCGTCATCTGTGGCGGCCGATCCGCGAACGTACACGGAAGCACCGGCTCGTACCAGAGCAGGCGTGTTTGGCATCACGCGGATCACGCGCGCCTTAGACTCCAGCGACTAATGTAGAATGCAAAAGTAAGCAAAACAGAGCATGCATGTTATCAGCGATCGGTTCGATTGATTTTTCGGTGGCTTATCATGCAGTCATGCAAAAGGAAAATAATCACACATTTTCTAGCTCCCGCAAAGTAACGCCCATCGCGATCGATATGAATAGTTTACCAGCGCTAGCGGGACGGACGGCTTCCAGCACGCTCGAGACGACTGTGGGTTTGACGGAGATGAAGATGATCTCGGAACCGCTCACCACCGGCAGGTTCTCGACGTATGTCTTGGCTCCAAACGCTTTGAACGCCTCAATGTTGGCGTGGTCAGAGGGATGGAAACTAGCCGTCATGCTTTCGCCTCGTGTCAATCCTGAAAAGCACAATATTTGCAAGTCAAAGGTAACTGCTGTTGGTATGTAACTACGATGATAATGAAAAGATGCAGGTATTTCGAAACAAGGCATCACAACGGTACCAACACGTCACAACATCATAGATACGAATCACATTTCACACCGATAAATCATCCAAATCTTATAACTGATTTATGGATTGAAATCTTTCGTCTGTTGTTGTTTGCAGAAACCTTTTATTTATACATGATTATGAAACAATACGCGTGATGCCCGGGTCTTATCATTAACTGCGTTGCAGATGATGGCACATACACCTCACTGAACAACAAATCTGAAATATAATTCACAAAGTTGATGTATAGCTCACCAGCAGAAATAAAACCATTAGCCATAGCTTGAGCCATCTTTCCTCCACCAAGAAACCCTAATTTTAATAATTTACTCATTTCTGTACACTGCGCTGCGGAAATAAATTTGCTGTGCTCTAGCGGAACTCACTCTACAAACTAGCGTTAGTTTTGTAGACATCAACAACACTCCGGCCAGAGAGTGGCCATGATGATAGTGCTGTTGAAGTCAATGTTACGAAACGAGGCCGATTTCCGATTGCCAATGCTTGCTGATAAGCCGTCTGCATCTTTGAACTGATATGATGCTGTCCGGTGAATGCAGGTCCACAGGCCTCCGAGAGTCTTATCAACGCCGTACCGGTTAAACCAGCAGGCTTCAGACCCACGGAGCGTCTTGCTACCGGCAGCAGCAACAACAGTGAGTGAAACCATTAGCATCAGCCACACACCACCTCGGTGTTTGGTGTGAAACTTTTGTGCCAAGCGTGTGCGTGTGAATTTAAGGCACCCTGGAGCAATTAAGCGAAATGGCATGGTGGGTGTGCTGGTACCGGAATCCGTCCAAGATCGTAAAGTATCTTCCACCGCAACACGATGCTGCCCCGGCCTGCCGCCTAATAGGTGCGCGGTACTATGCAAAAGGGTAACAGCTGGAGTTGGCGCACTTAAGGGGATTTACACCCACATTTTGTTTAATTTAGTTTATATTATACCGCACGAACTTAATTTAAGTGTAAACGCACGCATATGCTGCTGTGACATGTTTTTAAATGAAACATAAATAAAGCTACCCCTTCGCGATTGTGCAGCGTTAACTGGTTACATCTATGAAGACATTAAATCTCGGCACTCCTGGGATCTTGGTGCGAACTGTGCGGCAGCACGTAAAGAATGTTTTGACTCGGTTTGGTTGCAAATGAAACCATATCACGAGAGCATCATGAATGGGCATTGATTAAAATATTTGATTTTGCTTAATCAACACGCATGCTAAAGCGCTGAAAAAAGCTAAGATATTTGTTTGTAACTTTTGTACAAACTCATACCAATTTACATGTGTTCCCAAGTGCACGGACATTCTGAAGGATCACAACACTCTATCGCATTTCTGAAAACGACCTCTCGTAACTCGATCATCTTCATAACGCCCCTTTTTGTGTTAAAATGTGATACGCGTTTGCGGCGCTTGTCATTGTCAGCAGGATCATCATTACCAGGCGTAATCTTTAGCCGTTCGAACTTTGTGCGCAGAACACTAGACGGAAGCATCTGTTTACAAACATGTTGCACAATCCCTGCAGCCAAAACCGTATAATGCTTATGCCGCTAAATGCATTACCGAAACGGACCACTTAAGCTTGAAAATCCGTCCTCATCGCTCATTCCTGGAACGCTGTCATTATGCCCAGCATTCGTTCTTTACTGGAAGCTAGAGAACATTATGTACAGCGAAATGGTGTAGGCTGAACGTGTCGGTGCACTTGAACTGTGCGAGTGCCTCATGCGAGGGTTAACTAGCACTTGAGAGGTTCTTATTTATGGGAAAAGATGGAACAAGCGTGTCTCATGTAATTGAAGATATTTTTCTTGGAACCTGACGATACTGTTGTCCCAATTTAGGGATCGATCCGTAGAGGTCATTCAAAGCTAGTTGCATGCTAATTAGAATTCTGCGCCAGAATGTGCAGCCAGAAACAATTGTATTGAATTATTAGTAAAGATTTTTTCACTGTTGTATCAATCAATTGAAGGCTATATAATCAATTTCAACGAATTAGACTATGCATCATTTATCATTGTGTTAGGTATTATCTTCCTAAGATCTAGGTTTCTAAGGTCTTCTAGATTAACACACGCAGAAATCAAATCGATTATTATTACTTACAAGTTGTACTTATGTTATTTAGGTACTAGCTAACATTTGTAAGTTATTGAAATGTATGCTTGAAATTGAAACCCCTTGAAATATAACACTCTAGTTAGAAAGGAAAAAAGCTATTCAATAACTTCCAACACTCGCTGTCTAGTGTTGCATTAACATCCTTAAGGCGCCCGTGTCCTAAAATGCGTCATATGACACAGTTGGAGGCTCAACAGAACGGAAAGAAAAATCCAAGAAAACCAACCGAGCAAGTAGTGTGTTACTTCACATCTTCCACTTCAGTCAAGTGTAAGGTTCAACAGGCAAAACCAAGAAGTGTCTCAGCTCTAAAACCTTTCCACCGCATTTCGGTGTGTCCACCACTTGAGAGGTATGAAAAATGGACCACAGCCTCTCAGCCCGTCCTGTTTGCACTTCTCGTCCCTTGCAAAGCGTTGGAACCCGCAGCGCTCTATGGAAAAGAAATTAAATAACTGTTGGAAGTGTTGCACTGCTTGCCTAAGCAAAGAACAAATCCGTGACAGGGTCGACTTGTAGCATCCCCATACTCCTATTTATCCGTTGGCACCGATTCCATGTCGTACGCAGAGGCTCGCGTAGGCTCACGGCTTCTTCCGAGGCGCCGAAATTGTATTTGAAACACATACCTTAGCAGTGGCAATGCCTGCCACTGCCACGGCAACTGTACGGAAAGAGTGCATCATCTATAAAGCATAACATTAGCATACGAAAGGAATGTCATGTTAATATGGTTATTTCTCGGTATTTATAATATACGAGTGGCGCTTATTAAAATTTTCCTTCGCAGAAACTGCACCATTCGGGCATTGGAAGACGGGCAGCCTACCTAGTGTGCCGCGTGTCTGTCGTGTTGTGTCATTCGTCCTCGCCCGAGCCCTGATTGTATTCCGCCTTACGGGCGTATTGGGCGGAGGGACTGTGGTATGTGGAAACAGCACATTTTTAATATCCACGTACCTACACGTTAGGTCATATGTTTTGCCGTATCACTTGTACAACAAATAGACGTTGTCGTCGAGTTCACTTGACTGGGAAGAAGTTTGGGCAAAAAAGATATATACATGTGTGTAGGACAGAACAAGTAAAGAGGCTTTGTTGTGCTATGCTGCTATGGCTTCCAACGATGCCCCGCGCGGCAACATGATCCCGTGAAGTAGACGTCAGCTAACACAATGTGCTTACGATCATTAAGCTGGCGCGTTTATTCGTACGAAGTGCTGGCGCTTATGATGAGTACATTAAAATTCATATTCATCTTTTACCAGCTTCTTTCCGAATTGCTTTCTTTCCTCCCAAACCCCACGGCTGTGTAAAAGACGGTGCAGTTCGTCCATGCGATTGGCCCAGTAACGTCAGAGTTGTCTGGCAAACGACTGTGCGTCGTCGTTGGGCTGTAGCTGTAGAAGCGGGAGATTAAAGCAGGGAGAGGGTTGCAGGCACGCAGTAATGTCCGTACATAAATGTTTATTACGAGCTGTGTTTAATATTATCAAAAATTATTAAATGCCTACAGCATGGTTTAATGTTCTCTTTCATTCAGCATAAGCCACGGTGGTACGGGACGGATTTGAAGTCCCTTCTCGGAAGTCCCGTTTGGTAAACATCTCGTAGTGTTCATTAAGGGGACAGATTTTTCCATTTTGTTAAACGGGTGTCAGGGAAGCAGGGCATGTTCCTTACCGAGCAGTTTAATGCTTTCTGCAAAGTGATAAAAGTAAAAGTTTGGCCACGTATGGTATATTTTTAAATTTATTCCTGTCAGTGAAACGCATTTTCTTTGGTTTATTATTTTACGTTGCAACATTCAAACATTCATGAGCATAATTAAAATAATTGGTTTGTTCATAAATATCATAAAGATAACAAACATATTGAGATAATTGGTATGAGATGTTGGATGATGTGCCCAATGTTCTAATTGATATTAAGTAACTAAAATGATCAGCAAAAATGTAGTTCATGATTCATCAATTTTGTTATGCCATATAAAATTTGCAATCAAACTTCGTTGTCATACATATGTTAGATTTATTTTATTTATTGAATAAGAAGTCGTTTATTTAATATCCAAGTGCAGATTTCTAAAAACATCATCACAGGATGTATTGAGTTTACGTAAATTTAGAGTTATATTCGTTCGTACTTTTTCTTTTTTTTTTTTGGGTCCATTTTCAATGAAAGTTCTTGTACGTGTTGAGCAATTTATATCTGTAAGCACTTTTCTATACAAATAAATTGGTCACCTTCAGCATCCGGTTTTAGCAGAAGAAAAATTAAAAACATGGGCTTTGTAGCCGCGCTACCTCGGCTACAGCAAGCGACCAATCGCTTCTATCGTTCTAGTGAAAGTACCGGCAAAATATCCCGGGGACAGTTCTATAAAAAGAGCACTATGTGACGTTGTGTTCGGGTGGCTTGGCACAATCGAGAAACATTGTACGACAGAAATTGGTATCGGAAGCAGTGGGTAATGAATTAGTTTTTCGGCCACGCCGTAAACATGTTAATAGATATTAGGGTGTCAGACGTGTGACAGCTTCCTACCAATCTTGTGGAAAAGTCATTTTTCTCCACCATCAAATACGACGGAGGCGGCGGTTGTGGCGGCGGACCTAGCGGCAGAGTTCTCTTTCTTTAAGTAACCGCCGAGGTTTTGCCTTGCGCCGAACTAGTCGACAGTTTTCAGGGAGGTGCAGACTGCTGCAATGAACAAAAGATTTCGGCTTAAATGGCCTTTTTGTGGCCTTTCCATGGGCCATGCCCCAACATCGATCGATCGATTGCATGCATCTTACCGTCTCCTACGCTACCACCGTATGGCTTCGAATTCATTTCAGTCAAGCCAACATAAATTGTTCGCCTCATAAGACCTCAGGGTGTTTGCTCCACAGTTGGCAATTGGTTGAAAGTTGCGTAGGAAAAACCTGGAAACCAGGGCCAGAAAGTCATATAAAGGAGAAGAATAAATCAAACCAGTTCAACCGCCGAGGACATGTAGCATTTGGATGACATTTTTTTCAGCCGGCGGCGTCAACTGGCACGGAACGAAATTTGCCGAGCGCTTGACAAGATTGGCCAGAGGTTTGATGGAAAAGTTGGCGTAAGATTATCCTTTCCGCCCGCCGTTCTTTTTTCTTCGAACGTGGAGGTTAAACGACACTAACGACGTCGAGCTATGTGACCTGGCGTCAAAGGTGGTCCCGGTTTGGAGCCAGCCACAATGCAGCGTTACCGCTCAGTGGTCGGTGGCCGGGTAGGCGAACAGAACGCGAAATGCACAAGCATAGAAAATGACGACATCACATAAAGGAAGCCGTTGATGTTGATTGCTTGGCGCCATCTGCTGCACTTTAAACACGCTTCTTCTACCTCCAAACAATGGAGGTCCGACAGTCCATCAAGCCGTCGTCATGCGCGCAACAATGATTAAGATGACACTGGACATAATTGGGCAAAGGTATGGAGCAATGGAAAGCAACAAAAATACCAAAGAAACCCGAGAACAATCACGAAGACTTTGTTACTTTTGGTTGGGGGAAGACATTTCAAATGGAAAACATTATTGAAGGAATTATATTTAAAATGTTTTGTCTTCAAGAGATCTCGAAGATTTGTCTTCAATCTCTTTCGCGAGTTTTTGTTTTGTTTGTTCCCTTGAAAATATTCATTTCGATTCAAAATACAAACCAGCAAATCGTCCAAAACCATTTCTAATAAATAACAAAAATACAAACCAAACCAAACTCATAGAACCAAATCCATGTAACAATTTTCGTAATTAAGCTAGGTGTATATAGTAGCTTGGCATAATCAGCTTCATAAAAGACAATGTACATATTACAAAACTCGAGTGGTGTACTCTCAAGGTATTTTGATAATAAATAACGCAATAGCCTCTCCACCCGGGACCAAAAAGTAGTTGTTTTAATCTGAATTTGTGTGCTGATGCAACACTTGTAATTTCTTAATTATAATATAGACGTCTTGCAATTATGCGAGACATCCTTTGCAACAAGTCATACGAAGTATTTATCGAATATTTTGTTAAAATATGCCATGGTGAATATTTATGTTTTTGTTTAAGCAGTTTGACCGCATTCAACCAAATAAAATTTTACAATAATTGTGAATCGATCTTTTATCGTAAAAAAATGGTAAAAAGATGGTTACAAACTCCCTTTGCAAAGAATTTCTAAAAGGCAGTATGGTACAATGCGGCGTAAAACGCTTTACACATAAAATTGTGCATTGATAATCTCAATCCCCGCTGCATTAGTTTGGGTGGATGGTTGTACAATTTCGATTGCCTGCCAATTGGCGGTATGCATCGTCCCTTGCACTGCACGCAACTGCTGGAAAAGAATGAATGGAGATGTGGTTTTAGGATCGCGGAAGATCCATAGTGCAAGCGAGAAGGTTGCCTCACCACAAACGGCACGCTGCCTACTGTGCACGCTGTGCTAAAGTCTGTTCACTGCAGTCCGTCCACACGTCGCTCGGTGTTGCATGCTTCTGCAGTTCGGCCAGCCATGGTACTGGTCGCATGTTGAACGCCCCATGTTTACGGAAACAGTCATTGATAAATTAATAAATTTCCTGATTCGGTTGCGGTCGGTGTTGGTGGAAAAGTTTATGGTCGGTCGCTGGGCATCGTTCGGTTTCCGAAATGGGCATCCACCACGCCGAGGTTGGCTTTGCTGGTGAGTCTTTGCGTATAAGGCCGAAAGGACTCTACTGTTTTTCCGCGCACCGTGGTGCTGGTATATGGTTGCTTCCCTTCCAACCGCCTGGCCTGAAACGATTACCGAAAATTTCAAATTGAAAAAGATCGTATCGAATTAAAAGGTTGGTCGTACTCGTAATCGAAGTAAATTGCGGATAATAAATTTAAATGCTGCTGTATTGGCCGAACAAACCGGAACTGTTCGAAGGACCGTGCGCGTAAGCGCTTTGCACTGCAATAAGCCGCAGAGTGAGCTTCGCCAAACAATGCAAAATGCAGGTCTTCATTGCTGCAGCCGAGTGATCGATGATTATTGCAATGGCAACCGAGCGCTCGTGCAGGTATGTGTGAATTTCGACTGCAAACCGTACGACCGTCGAACTGCCCGTAGAACGCTCCGAGGTTATACCCTGCACGGTGCTAAGGGCTACTGAAACGTCTGTTAATGATTTAATGTGATGCTTCATTGCTGTTGTCCAATAGGAATGCAACGAATAGCGCGGCATGCAAATGATGTGATTTTAGTGCATTTTTTGTTTTACATTTTTCTTGTAAAATTACTTCGCACAGCTATTTGCAGTAAACTGATTGGCATGTCAGTGTATTTATTGCACATTTTATCAAAAGTGTAAACTATTATACACTGAACATGAAAAAGATCAACCTCTGACCGACCTCAAGTATCCTGTCACGCGAACTCACTACCCACTAGTTAATGAGGGATTGAAAGAAAAATAAATAGACAGACAGAAATTAGAACAGATGAGACAACGCTGGCCGAAGATATACTGCCTCGGGAGAGGCTTCTAGTCTGCTGCGAAGAACACCCGAGCCGAAATGATTTATGCGATGTTTGAAGTAAAATATAGCGCTCGCATCTCTGTTTGGAGGTTAGGCAGTTCTTTTTTCACAATTTCTTCTCTCTCTCTTTAGTCGCGAACGTTTTCCTTCACGTATGGTAGTGATGCTATCTTTTTCACTGATTCTTTTCTTGGCAGGGCATATACGCCGTCTATGCATCGAACCGTTCTTGTTGGTTCGTTTGCATACACTTTTTTCCTACGCAGCCCTACTGTTTTGGCCTCTCCCATTGTGGAGCCTATTATTCATAGTTATGTTTTTTTTTTCATTCCCGATGTTTTCCTACACTTAACACACCTCCTTTTCGTTTCTGATGTGAAGCCAACTGTCTGTTAGGGCTGCCGTTTGGTTGGCGTGCTTGAACATTTTTCTCAAATTTTATGGCAGTGATTGTATTCCACTTTTCCATCATGCTCTATCTGAACCTAGGCTTTACGTATGTTAGGTCAGTCAAGTGCACCCGCTCGAGAATAGAACCGGCAAGACCATCTCATGCACTGGATTGATAGGGAAACCCGGGACAAAAATCAAGACCTCCACGGCCAAGAACTGAGATGTTTGACACGGCACTGAATGGGGATTGCCGTGGCGTTGGTGGTCCAACAATGTGAATGATATGTTTGTGAGAAGCCAAGAGTTGGTTTATTAGATAAATTGAGCATTATTTATTGCTGGTACAACGTCTTCGGAGCGCTACCACATCTACAGATCGAGTTTCACTCGAACTAAATCGCTTATATATGGTTTAAAGCTGACGCAGAATAGAGAAATGGGTTGTCATTCAGCTATTGCTACTAGTTTTGATGCTACTGCAGATGAAAGAAGAAGGTAGATTAATTGATGAGAACTACGATGAAGTTCAAATGCTAACCTTCATAAATTGTATGTTAAAAAACCGATAGAGCATTTTTATCTAAAACAGTACTAATAAAATTAAACGAAATTAAAAGATCTCATATGCAATTGAAATTTTAAAAATCCGCAACGCATACTATTTTCCGTTTTGATGTATTGATTTTGAACTTGATCTGGAAATGTATTTGCATACAGATTTAACATTAAACTCCCTATCGCCGTCGTAACAATACTGTCGCCCAACTGAATTGTGTGTCATCACCAAGAATTGAGCGGCTCGCGGTGAAAGCAGGAAATATTTATTATTTACATATTTATCAATTCCCGGTAGCCATGTTTTAAGTGGCAGCTAACTACCGATGAAATTGATTTTCAGACAAGTCAAAGCAAAACTCGGTAAATTATCTTTTTTGTTTTGTTCGCGAAGACTTTCTTCCCGACGGCTGCGGTCCTTTAGTGGCGCGTCTGGAACACCTTTCCGTTGGCACTATCGAACACGGGAGGACGTGTGCGGAACAACTAGCTGCTAAATGGGCACGCACGATTGCATGAGACCTCTCGTGTGCGATGGTCACCGTTTCATCGACGTTCCAATGACGGCGGTTATGATTGGAAACAAGTCCTTCGGGGCATCGTCGAACACAGTTAGGTGGCTGCTACTACTACACATTCTGGCAGCCACCGTGTGTGGTTGCGTGGCTCAACAGCGACTGGGTCGTGTATGAAGCGGTATAAAAATAATTACGTGTGCCTACTTCACCATCCAAATCCGTCTCTCACTCTCTGTCTCTCGCTCACTTTTGGCAACCGAACCAGGCCCAGCACAGACAGAAGGGGTGGTCCGGCAGCGTCCAAATAAAAGAGTGGTATCGGCAAATAAATAACACATGTACGAGGAGCGAGAGATATATATCCTTCAAATTGAAATACAAACAATTACAAGTCCTAAATCGATTTTCTTTAATTAAGTCTACCAACTTGTCCGGCCAGGCCACGAAGCGCTGTGGTTCGTTCTGTGCAGTTTGAAGTCGAGCATTACTGTGTTGGTGAAAAATGCATTTCCAATATAAAATGCCCTCGGAGAGTCTGCATGCCGCATATGGGCGAGGTTGATTCGCATCGTTTGAGCCAAAAGGTTTGTGCAATTGCACTGTTTACACGTTTTTCTCAGTCTGTATAGCTTCTTGGATTAACCCTTGCAAATAATATACCAGTGAATGGTGACAGTGTTCCATACCATTTTTACACCTTGTGCTTTGTTTGTATTTCGCAGAATATGAGATAATGTATCTTGTTCCTTCTAAATATGCAATACCTATACAATTTTGATCTCCACTCATCCAAGGGTTTAATGCTGAAATTCTGGGCTCTTCTCGCCTCTTCATTCTGTCAGTTTGCTGCCGACGGCATGGTGAAGTCTCTTGTTAGCAAACACCTTGCACCGTCCTGCAGCCGCATTAGAGGACAAGTGTGACGGGGGTCTATGTGCGGACGTGGTAGGACAAAGATTGCTGCCGTACAATTGTTCATCCATTATCTTTAGCTTTAAAGCTGCAATGCACCTTCTCTCAGCATATTATTAGCGCGGCCTATGTCGACCAAAGAAATGCGCTAGCAGACAAAAATAACGAGCGTTCGAAAAAAGAGCCGAAGGGTGCAGTACGAATAACGGAAAGTGACCCAATCGTCCAATAAGGAGATTATGCTCCACTGCACGAGTTACCGAGCGAAAAGATTTTTTGTGAGGAAAATAAAACTCACTCCGAACGAATAGCTGTTGAAAACGACTCGAAATGTAAATTATCAATTTAGCTGCACAAAATGTTGCACCCTGAAGCATTCGGATGCTGGCCGGAATAAACATTCGTTGTTTGCTCGAGGATGCCTGTTGAACTTCAGTGTTACGCTACCTGTTTCCGTCCGGGATACGGGTATGAAAAGGGATGGTATTTTGCTTTTTTTTTATTTTGTACATTATAGGTACAAAAAATTAATGGTGCTTAACGCTACCGAAATTAGCACTAATTGACTAAGTTTTTGTACTGAAAAGGGCAGCCTCTCGCGATCGATTCTGTGAGCAATCAAGTTATGTTATAAAGTGTTGAAAGCTGTCAGAATCTTTGTGCACCACCTCAATGATGATAGCTTTGTTTAGCACTCTACTGAATGGAAGCGAAAAGATACCATGAAAATATATCGTGAGGCCATTATTAGTTTTTCTGAGCGCAAATAGCTGTTGTGCCTTCTAGACTTGCTGTCTTCTAGACAATATTGTGAAAAGAGTTGAATACAATGTTGTGGTTGCTGTTTCCAGCACGCCAACTTCATCGCGACCGAGAAAGCTAATCGTAGGTTAGAAGTTACTAATGGTAGTTATTGTACCTAATGAGTTCAGGGAACTGTTTGGCCCAGAAATCCATTTTTTATTGAACATTTGTTCTGTTTTTAAGTATGAAATCTTTTCAGTGATACGGCCGAAGCCGTCCCTTCTAAATAAGAAGAAAAAAAACTTGGGCCATAGTTTTGACCGAAAAGAAATGCGGTATTTGGGTTAAAACAAATTAGTGTTAAATAGCCTTTCATTATTTGCTGTTATTTGAATTTGCACTTTTACACTACGAACTATGCTAACAGTGCGTCTATTTGCATTTAAAGCAAAGAATCCGGATCCACAACCTCGATAACCTTTTTTCTTTGTAAACGTCCAAAGAAATTATTGATGATTTTAACTATTTTTATCAAAAATATATGATAACTATTTCAAAAAGAAATTCATACGTTTGATAAACTATTCGAATTTATCATTTTCAGTTAGTATTTTTTACTACACAGAATATTTTAACGTTCACCTGTTAGTTAAAACTAAACTGAAAATTACCTTCTACAAAATTATTTGCGTAGCAATGTAGCCCGTAAACTAAAACTTATGCAGACGCCTGATTTAAAACACTATTAGTTAGGTCTATGTCATATGTGAAGTGTCTCGATTCAAAGTCATAATAGAATCGTTAGTTTTTTTATGTTTTAATATTTTCTGATTTGTAGCCAATAAAATATAATAAATTAATAAAATCAACCATCATCTTATCGAAAACAAATTGTGCGGATTTTGCCTTTACTTCTAAGAATTAAATTAATAAAAAATACGGCCTAAACTGTAATAACGTTAAATTCAATACATAAAAATGCATGAAAAATCAAGTTCATTTTACAAATTGCTCTAAAAATCAATCTGGGCGGCGCCAAACGTACCAACGCATGCGTTCCCAGTCTAGCGGTATGTTGCTCGGTATTTTAATTTGGAATCAAACAAAATGACGCAAAACAACGGTACACCATATTTTTAGCATGCTCTCTAATTTAAGTGAAATAATAATGCGCTGCCCAAGCGCACGGGACAAGAAAATTCCTACTAATTGCTATCAGTGCATCAGGTTTCTTGTCGTTCTAATTGAAAACATTCTCACCGCGAGAGCCCAAACGTGCTCTCGGTACTGCTTGCGCACTTTTGCTGCTTGTTATAATGCTGCCCTGTGTAAACACCCGGGCTTACAATTTACATTCGGTCTAACACGACGTTAAACATGATGAACTCTCCATACTACACCTTCCACGGTTGGCTATGTGCGGGGTGCTAACAGACACAACCAGCAGCCAAATTCTGGGTACAATCGTCCCTCCCCAGGACCCAGGGCGGATGCAGCGGAAAGATGAAGGATCGATAAATTATACAGCGCGTGACAAACTAGCCGGGTAGCCAAAAACAAGCGTAAACATATTTACAACGCCTAGAACCCTCAAAATTTTGTATGATGGGAGGAAAAGCCAAAGTATTGCTCCAATTACGGGGTTGTTTTTTCGGGATTGCAAAGAAGTATATTTAGCCAGTCTAGGTTCAATCAGTACGACTACCGCACTGAAACAGGATGCAGTTTTGCATCGCCGAGCCAGCCAGAGCCGCTGTATGACGCATTAGCCGCGCTTAATAAGATGCATGTTTATGTTTTATACCTTTTTCCAATTTTTCACCGACATTTTCCTTGGACCACATTGGCCACAAGCAAAAGGTCTGTACGAGCTGCTGCATGTTTTCACTTTGGCGTGACATCCATTAAACAAGATGTATGGCCACATGCGTGTAAGTGCCAATTCGTTACGAAAATGTCTTCGTTCATCAGCTTTCCGTCGCCGCTAACTCGTCTTTGCATTCGTTTGACACGATGTTTGTTTTGTCGTAAAACTGCTAACATCCTGGTTCGTTGATTGGCGAATCGTACATGCGAGTTTTGCTATTTTCAACACGTGTTTCAGAACTAGTAATCAACTTGAAATTCTATACTAAATAAGTTTGAGTAAGTTTGGGATGTTATTATAAATGGGCATTATACAAATTTCACCTTTAGTAATGTATTTGTACATAAATTTCTGAAAAGTATACAACCACTAGAAAAGAAAACAATGCTGTAACTTTTTATTGGACATACTCAATGCCATAGATACGGCGATCCTAATTAGAGATAAAAATGGCTTCTTCTATTTGTTTATATCCTCGGGACTACGTTCGTTCACCATTAGCATCATCATTATATTCCAGTAGCAGGAACAATTTGTTGTTTTTCGTAGGAGAAAATTTTCTAGCTCCGCTTGTATCCCGCAGGGCATCGTGTGTCGGTGCTGTTGTTCTGTTCCACTTGTTTTGCTCCGTATGCCATATTCTCATCCTGCAACATGCACTGACTACTTTATTAGGTATTCCAAATTCATGGATGTCTAGATCATGTTGGAATAAAAAATATACACTTTTTCTTTTGTTACACTGAAAGCTTGAGCTTTTTGTTTATCTGGTTCGATGTGAAAGTGTGGCGAGATGCATCGGTAGATGTTAACCAGTTGCGGTTAAGAGTGTTTATGTAACGATGTGTATTTGTATTTGTATATTCGTTTCTATTATGCTGCATTGACTCAGCCGGATATTTCATGTTAAAAACGATGATCATAATGGTACACAAAAAAGAATCTTAATCCTTGAGGCTACGTCCATGTGGTCAATATAATACGAATGTTGTCATTTGCAGTGCCAATAATAATCAAGTAAAGTACAGTACAATGGTTTAAATCTCGGATACCTTTGTTGAACGCACACTAAACACTTTCTTAATTTTTTAAAAAATGTATTACAATAAAACTCATATCATTACTACCCGGTTTGCTGTTAATTTGCTGTGATGAAATTAACCTCAAAAGATAACTATATGCACTTACTGCAAAGGTAAGGGTGCTTTGTTACTCTGAAAACGCACTCTCTGATTTTGGTAAATTAAACATAATTAGTTGAATTAATCAGGCATTAGCCATTACATTCAGACGTGAGTCATGTTTGTGTTTGTACTTTTTTGTCATAACATTTGAAATATTCACCATGTTTTTACACACTCCAAAGCGGCGCTGGGTCGTAAATTACGAAACACACGAGAATCAACCAACCGAAGCTTGCACCATAGTCACGTTAGGAATGCGTTGAAATATGCTACGGAAGAAAATTTATTGTTTTACATGCGTAGTGCCGTTGCCGTAGAACGTTTTTGTGAGGGTGTCACGGATAGGGCGCCCAGAAGGGAGTAGAACTGAACTGCTTGTCAAAGCAAAAACAAAAAGTTGGAAAGAAGACATCGGAATCATACGACAGTGGAAAGTTGGATTTCACCCAGCTTGTGCGCCTTCCTACGAGCTAACTGCATCAGTGCTCATAAACCACATAAAAGCAGTTTCAACCGATAATAAACCCAGCGCCGTGTTTTTCGATTTGATTGCGGTATCGTTTAGTCAGGCGCGTGGTACAGAGGAAAAAAAGTCAGGAATAAAACACACACACAAAAACACAAAAAAGCTGAAAGACACTTAATGCATTTATGGCCGCGCCAAACGGGACGGGAGAGACCCTGTTTAGACAAGATGCACCATAAAATTATCTATGTGTCAAACAATTTTAGATAAATGAGGCTAAAATACGAACTGTGACACGCGGGATGATAAAAGCTGATTTACGCCTGCATTATCCACAGAACTCAAGCTGCTAAGCTGGCTGTCCGGATCGTTCAGAAAATCTGTGTGCGTAATACGAACTAGTCAAATGCTTCTTTACGGTATTTTTCGCAAAATAATATGCAAAACTTTGTTCAATAACAACACGTATCGCAAAAAAGCCAAACATCTGTATTCCACTTAGGCTGTTGGCGACGATCTTTTAGCATTTTTAATCACATTCAACTGCGATGTATTTATGCTTGTGACCAAATCAACCACATTCGGGAGCTACATTCTTTTGATGTGTGGTCCTACGTCAAGTTTTTTTATGCGTTTCAAGCCCATCCAAACGTCTTGTGGGTCTCAGATTGGGGTGGTTGAAAATGATTTAGCACACGAATCGAGGCAGTAAAAATGAGTAATTAGCCCTTTTTTGGGTTGTCACTTGTCGTTTGGTGGTGGTGACTGATGGAAAGCGATAGGAGGGTGGGTGGTTGGTGGCAAAGTGGTAAGAAATCTCTTCCCTCGCGATGCATGATTCCCTCGCTGACGAAAAGTTCGAGGGGGGAAGAGCAAAAGATGACAGTAGCATTTACAACTCACTCACATATCAGAGCATCTGCTTTCAGGGCAAAACAGAAGTAGCAAATCTACGGCAAGAGGCAAGCGAGAGCACGATAGCTATAAATCGAATGGGAAACATCTTTAAGCAGAGACAAGAAATGGAGGCTACTGTATGGCCAAAAACTATAACGTCGAACTCGCGTTTATCATACACTTTTGAAAGCGACGGACGGAATGGGAAGTGTATTTAACTGACTGAACACATGTTTTCAGTTTAGTGATACAAGGATTTCTATTTCCAAACTCGCCAGTAGTGGAGGCATGGGAAAAGTTTGTGTAATCGCTCTCCATCGTATTCTGGCAACGAGCGAAGGGAACATCCGACCGATTGCTACTGTACGACAAATAATCAATGTACTATCAACTGGGACATCTGTCAAGAGACATAAGCAAGTGTCAAAAGAAGAACCACTTGCTATGATAAACGGGGATAAATTATTTTTCTTTCGCTGGACAGCGTAGTACAGTGGAAAATGTAACGTAGCGATAGAGATATGCCTCCTTATATTATTCCTAGTTTTCCGTGTGTTAACATTTTCAGAAGGGTTTCTTTCCATTTCACGCACTCACACTACTCACTAATTAACATACTCGCTCCACTAATCCGGTAACGCTTTTGTCGTACCCCCGCGCCACTGATCCCCACGGTGAGACAACGCGCATGCTGAGAAGATTTATACAAAATTGTTAACATTCCGTACCACGCCACATGTGTGCGTTGCCACACTACGCCACACCAATAAATTAGATTAATTATTTCCTTTTTTCCGCTCGACTTTTTGCTTATTTGGGTACACTCCCGCACCTTCGTCATGATCTTGTTTTTATACGACTGTGTCCCGTTGATGGCACTAGAACCGCTGGCACTAGCACACATACATGGGCATTCGCAGTTTGTCATAAATTAATTTGCATATTTCTTCGCTCGTAAGGAGACAGCACGTGATGGGGCAGAGTATTCGTTCTACGCGTTTTTTTTTGTTTTTCTTTTGCCATTGGTTGCTTACATTCATTCGCCCAATTTTGTGCGAAGCTAATGTGTGGATAACTGTAGCAGTGGTCTGGGAAATTCTAATAAAACATTGCAGATATGGCTCTTTCCCGTAGCTTCCGCCGCAGGCTCACGCGACTTGGCAACGGGTTCCTTTCCCTTGTGTGGTTGATGCGATGCTAATTACTAAAAATCCCTCATCCTTGTTGCCGTGAAACAGTGACACACTCTGGTTAACAGCAATTCTGGGGATGGATGATAATTTTAGCCACGAGTCGTGCGTCTAACGCTTCACAGCTCATTTCCACGAAACTTGGATGGAATCGGGGAAACGGTGGGCGCTGTGTGAGGGTTTTCTCGCGTAAGACGACACCGTATTGTCATCGTTTAGTGAAAATTCGCTCATCTTGGCAATATAATGACAGTGACGATCACGGTTGGACGAAACGCTGGTTTGAACTCGTGAGCTAACAGGCAACGGTATACTGTCGAAAACATATCCATCATCCCCAAGGTGGGAGCACACGAAATGAGCCGAACCTTGGGGATGACAGTTTGCTGTTACGTTTTGTTTGCAATTAAATTACCCGGTAAGGCGTAATCATATCATGAAGTTCTGTCCGATTCATTTGAAAACATGTATTGTTTGTTTTGACTCACTTTACTTTACTTGATTCGCAAAAAATGACGAATTAAAATTAAAAATTCTTTTGAAGTGAATTAGATAATCGATAAAAGAAACAATATAATAAAAAAAATAAACATTATACCACTATTTGGTCCAAAGCCTTTCTGTGCTATTGAAGTTTTGAAAAATCATTCTTTTTGAATATTAAAGTTTTATCTGCACCCAAAAACCAGATGAAAGTTTTCTCAGCCTCACGTTAAAAAAAAACTATTGCATGACCAAACAGCATTTCGGGGTAATAAATTTTGATTAACCATAAAGATTAATAGTGCGAGATTTTCAAAGTGTGGTTGCTTTTTTCAGCACTATTATTTCACTAAGAATGTAGTATACGATGTGGCTTCGCATATGTGGCCCTCACTCTCACTTACATGGCGTCGGTAAGCTCTTTCTTCATTCCTTTCGCTCCCCAATGCAGATTGGTCATGTTCTGTGGCGAAGCCGTGGAACACGGAGCTACATCATTTTTGTGCCGGAAGTATCCACCGGCACGAGGGGAGGTCGCCAATTTCCTGTCCGCTTTTGGTTGACCAAAGTGTGAGCGCCGGAAAAAGTACCTTTTTCCATAAGAGCACGAGAGTACTCGTCGCTGCTCAACTACTCCCCGGTGGCCGATGGTCGGAAAAGTGGTCAGTTTTACCTTCTGGACCAGTCGCTCCGTTACAAGCTACATTTCGTTTTAACTCATCCCACCCCGACTAGCGAAGGAAGATGAGGATGCGTTAATTAAAGCGGTCAGCCCCAAGCGAGGTTTGAGGGAGTTTATGCGAACTGATCCGTCCCACCCGCCCAAATGCCGCTCCCCGTGTACTTTCAATCTTACACATACGCTATGTTGGGACGCTGTATGTGTGTATGTGTGTATGGGCTGAGAGTGAGAGAGGAAGAACGAGTGCCAATGTGTGCATAAAAAGTTTTGGATATTTATGAACACAGGAATGGTGTTCGCTTCATTTGATAATGAAAATGTTTAGTGGGGAAAGCTTTTTATGCAAAAATTAGAATTATTTCCCGCCGGGAGTTAACAACACCCTTGCTCTGACCATCAGCAAAAGGTCGGAGTGCGTACGGTTAGAGATATGCGTGTATGTTCCCCTGACATGAGATACACGCCCCCATCGAGAATGGGACCACAGAAATATGGTTATTTATGCAAGGTTTTAACTTTGCCTAACTACTACCATACTAGATGATCAACACCAAATTCTACCGAAATAAATAGCCTGCTAACTGCAGTAGTTGTCCTCTTAAACAAAATCAAATTTGGGTTTGGGTGGACCTAGTTCCGTGGTACAGTCGGCAAGTCGTGCGACCTAGCAACATGCCTTTATTGGTTCTAATCTTGTGTGGGCCACACTTTTGCAATGTTAGGCTATTCTGCTATAAGTACACCAGTAAGTAACGGAGAATCCTGCACTTTACTCGCTATAGCCTTTGTCTTATTGGCCTGGCACCTACGGTTGCTGAGTTAAATTAAATGAAGATAATTAATGGGAAATTACATAATTTTTTTAAGTATGTTTGATCAAGTTCTATAATACTTTCCTAATTGTACCACATACACAATTTGACATAGTGATCATCCTAATTAATAAATTTGGATCTAATACTTTACCATCCCAAACCTTTGGATTATGGAGTGCTAATATTTTAGAATATATGCTATCAGCAAACATTATAAATTCAAACGGTTTGATTTTTTTAGTGTAACAAAGCTTTAAGACAAAATTATAAAATATTTATTAAGGGAGGTCCAGTACAACAATCGAAAAGAAGAAGATTTATCAAAATTTATTTATCTTAGGAAATTTTTTGAATCGTTGTATTTACTGGAAATGCAAATTAAGATCGCTCAAAACTTTGCAACAAAGGTCCCAAACCACTTTTCAACATGTACATTTTACATATTCGCACCTTTACAATCGATGCCCTTAGGCGAGAGTATCAACAACGCCACCATCACTTCCCATAGAGAAGAAAATAATTATGCTTTTGCTCCGCTTACTGACCTTCTACCTAAAAGATAACCTTTCCTGATTCTACTTGAACGAACACATCCCAACACACGTCAAGTGTGGGCACTGGGGAAATCAATTGAACGAATCAAAATTCCAGTACAACTTATTTGCCAACTTCCTTGAAGCTCGCTATTGGTACGACTCATTTTATTTCCACCTGCTAGCGCCTATGTTGACGGAAAGTCGTGCCGAACGATTGTAGATAGAGAAGGTACGGAGCTGTGGTTCGCAGGTACTGAGCGCGCTTGGGAAATCTAGTCCGGCTTGAGCTGATCGTCTGACACTCAAGTGGCTGCACGATTCGGTTGCTTGAGGATTGCTGCATTCTATTTTCATATCGCTTTGTCACGATCAGCTGACATCCATGGCATTAAAGTAGAGTTATTATATGCTCCACATGAATAAGAAGTTCTCTTCATCGGTCGATTAGAGATAGGAAACGAGTTGCTGAAGTTGGTCTCTTCGTATGTTGTGGTTATCATATCATCAAAAACGTTCGGCAGGGACGGTGATGAATGCTGTAGGTTTCTGTTTCATGTAACGTATTATATTATCGGGTCAGGTCAAATGTGAACAAGTCAATTCAAGAACGTTTATTCAAAACATACTAACATATTGAAAGCAATACGAATTTCAATACTTTAAGCTTACCATACATGGAAGTATAATTTTGAAAAGTAAGTGTAAATTCGATGCTGTATTTTGGCATCAAAATTCAATCCTTTGTCCAAAGTCGGGATGGAAAGCTGCTTTATGATTGCCAACTGATTCGATGATTCGATGATATCAACTGATTCATGTTTGTCGTTTTGAGTAATGAGTTCTTTATCTGGTTCTAGTCAGCTCGTACTCACTGTAATGGATATTGACTGAATGTGACCAGGATCTAAGTTTTAACAAAGTATCCTGGTGCTACCTACTTACAACAACTGTTGTCTTGGACAGTTTTATTGTATTACTAGTTTTGTTATTTACATTCATAAATTTTCAATGGTATTTCTCTCTTCTTCTTTGGCTCAACAACCGATGTCGGTCAAGGCCTGGCTGTACCCACTTGTGGGCTTTGGCTTTCAGTGACTAATTGATTCCCCCCCATAGCAGGATAGTCAGTCCTACGTATGGCGGCGCGGTCTATTTGGGGATTGAACCCATGACGAGCATGTTGTTAAGTCGTACGAGTTGACGACTGTACTACGAGACCGGCTTCAATGGTATTTATTTAAAGATATTCTTCGGGTCTCTTATCGCATAGAGAATATTCCAGCACGAATAAATATTAGGTAAATTGTAAAAAAACGTACTGATCAATATTTAAATATTGGTAACAAAAGATAGGATGCATTTTTGTTTTTGATTTGAGGACACGTTGCTATCGCGAATCCAAAATGATAAATTGTAAAATTATTCAATGTTTATGCTTTAGTGGGTATTGGTATAAAATAAAACAACATGTCACGTATCAAAACTCAATATTTTACTTAAGTTATATTTTTGACACCGAAGTGCAATCGAAAGCAAATTATTTGCCATACATATAAATACAGTGTAATGTGTAAGCATTAATTGCAATGCGAGAAGCTATAACATTTCACCAGGCGATCATGAAATGTAATCGAATGGCTTGCAATGTATGAGAAATGAGGTTGCTCCAATCAACATTCAGTGTATTCTTTTCCACACATTCGACAATGCTATGTGAGGCACGTATTCATTTTGTCCCTGTGTAGCAATCCGAAATGGGTAGGGGAAAACTATGTTGGCACGTTTGTTTTGACCACGAATGAAGTATAACAAAAACCTACGTGTATGGCATGTTATTGCTGCTTTCTTACCCTCGTGGCTTGGATTGGCATCCCGTCTGCCTACCATTGTCTCGACTGATACTTTCGATACCCTGTGCAAACACCAGCTTCGTTCGTTCGTCTGATACCGTGGTTCATGTCTCGAGAAACTAGGTTTTTGTTACCATTTTATAAATCAAACGCAATCATATGCAACTAGGCAAATCTTCCGTGACGTGGTCGAGAGGTCTTATGTTGTACGTGAAGCATACCCTCCACGTGCATCCAACGGAAACGCCAAATCGCACACAACAGTATCCCCACACCAGGCTGCTCGTCAGTCAGACAGACGGCTACAAGAGTGTACATCATTTTCGCGTTTCCGAGCGCATCGAAAAGAAAAGCTCGCGCAACAGTTTTCCTTGGACTCGTACCACGAACAAAACACAACCCGGCTCCCATCTACGGAACCCCACCGGCACACTGATCATGCACACGCACCCTTTTCATTCAGATTCCGGCGTGTCTGCCGCTCCCTGCAGACGAGTTTCTCATTCGATGCCCTTCAACTCGCACGTTAGGCACTTGCATCGTCCCCCGCGGTCATGTTTGCTTTCCGTTTCCGTTTAATGCGTACGCGAATTTAATTGTTTGATATGCTAACATTAATATGCCTTTATATTATTATTATTTCTGTTTGTTTCGCGCTGTATTGCGCTGTTACCATTGGCCTCCACCTGTAGTCGTTTTTGTGCGTCTAGCTTTCGTCGTTTGGCTTCATCATCCCTCCTTCTTTTGTTACATTGCGTTGCGCGGTTGCTGCTGCAATCGTTCGCGCATTTTCTCGCGTAAAACAATTTCCAAACCCGCCCGCGTCCAACCATGCAGCCATCAGTCCGTCAGTTTTGTACGCTTGTCTTGCGGAGTACGCGAGTGCAATTTACATAGTGTAATGTGGTACATGGCAACAAAAATGATGTTAATTCATTTGAATAATTCGTAGAAAAATTGTGTTTTTTAGAATTAACATCCTTCCCTCGGCAGCCAACCTCTCCGTCTGCTCGTGCTCAACGCTTACTGCACTGTTCCATTGATAAGGCATGAATTACTGTTTTACTGCAGCGTCTCGAGGTGCATCAGTTAGGTGCATCCTGCGGCTACACCTGATAAAACAATCGCCTATAAAGCCAGGTGAGCGAGGCGAATATAAACAACGGGTGCATACGCGGTGCTCTCCCCGCGATGGTCAACTGACAAGCGCATCTTCCCAGACCAAAGAATGGCAGGGAAATGTATCCTTTCGCACTTGGGTGGCTTTGGCATGGAAAAAAGAATTCATCCATGATCCATCCACGATCGCGGGCCGGCTACTCGTCTAGGTGGTGCGGTACTCATTTAATGACGTATAATAAGCACCCGCGAAGGATGCGGTGCTGCACGGTCGCGGCCGGTAGCCATTGTACGAACATGTAACGTAAACGCAAATCACTAGGAACGGTTAAATTGAGTGATCGAGAACATGGCGTGCAAAATTCGTGACGTTGCGGGGTGAAAAAACTATAGGTAGCTCTTCTGCTCATGCTTGCCTCCCTTTGATTTGTTTGCTCATCCATGTGTCAACAGAATGTTCGCGAACGGAAAACAACACTGTTTCTATGTTTATTTGATGAAAAAGTCTATAACGTATGGTCGTATGTACGTATATATTATTTTTTATTTATTTATTTATTTCATACACAACCGACGGACCATCGTGTCTAATCGGCAACCTTATAATTAAATTAAGATATGTATAACAATGATCATTTATAACATATAAATAGACCTCTAGTTATAAGCTAACATTAAATGTGACGTAGACGCAATTTCTCCCATTTACGTGGACTGTGTTTTATGATAAGACATTATAAAGGTTTTTTAGATCTGTTAATTCTGCAAAATACTTCTCGTAAAGCTGCTTTCATGGTCGCTAATTAAAATGGTTGATTTGTATTTAGACCGGAATTCATGTAGTAAATAGAACTTAAATATAAGTTTATCATAATACAGTAAATTGTATTTAATCGCTTTGCATTTAAAGTATTGGATATCGTCCTGATTATGCCGATCAATGTTGTTAATTGTCGACATTTTTATGACATTCGCAGTAAGCGGCTGTCGAAATCATTAATCCTTCATGATATTTGTGGTTACCATGACATGACTTTCCAAGTGCGACAATCATTTGAGCAATAATAGTCAGTGCTTTTGCGATGATATGATTGCAAAAAAGTAGAATTAATGTCATTTAACATTTTTCATGTGACGCCAGAACTGCTTGATCGTGCATTTACTAATATTTAGCAACTGAGCCACTTGATACTTTCACTCAGCCAACCAAAAAAATGGTGTAAGTCGGCAGGTTATCATGAGTGTAGAAATTTACCCGAAAACACGAAAATAGGACCCATTTCCGATGAAGATAAAGTTCACTTCAAGTACGGAAAAATCAAAAAGTGAAATGAATGTACCAGAAAATTATCATCGTGTCAAAGGATATTTTTATCCGTGTTTGTCGAATGAAAGCATGAATCTCGAACGCAATGCTTCAAAAATTATAATTATATAAAATTTTGTGTCGACGATTATAACCGTTCGCAACACTGGTCCTGATAGCTAATTATTTGTCGGTGTATCGATGATCGTGGACAGATCTAATGTTACAGTCGTCAACTCACGCGACTTACTAACCTAGGCGTTCTAAGCTCTAGTCCTGTATGGATAGTATCTTTCATATCATTTGAAGAAATGACTATCCTGCTATGTACAATTAATAAGTCGCTGATAGTCGAACTTTATTAGTAATAAAGGCAGACCAAGATGGGTTACCATTCCTGCACCAAATTAGTAACAGTATTGATGATCCACCGTGATACAAACATACGGATTAATGAATGATTATTCTATTCTTCATACTTGTTTGATAAACTTCCCGACCAATTTCTTATTTCTTACAATTTACTATATAGCTAACTCTTAGCAGTCAACGGTTAAGTCTATCATATCTTTATATAAAGAATATTGTACGTGTTTATGTATTTAACATTTATGTATTTATCCAAATTTCAAGATAATAAAGAACAAATGGAACAGAAATTCCTTCCTTTCACAGAAAATAATCACTTATTTGCGTCTATAATTAATAACTAAAGCATTATCTTTGCTCCTGGTGTTCCAATAGTTATATTAAACTGAAGAATCGCTTCAGCTGTTTTGGAGGAATATGATCACTCATATTTCAACATAAGGGTGTTGTGTAAATAGCATAGTTGGCGAATGCAAACTGCCATCGTATTATTTTTAGTATAAAAAAATAACAAAAAATTGTAGGAAAAAAACAATCTTCTCTTTCCTATATCTTAAAGCCGTAGCAAACGACACGCGGTAACAACAGTTTTATGAACTGTAAGCGTTTAGCTTTATGACCATTACCATATATCCTGCTGCAGCTCCCACAACAGCGGTCATGTGGTGTTAGTTGCGTCGTGTTGCCCGTCTGGTCGCGACGGTGTGAAAGGATTGTCCAGAATCAGGCCCAGGCATGCAGAGGCATTTTGAAGAAGAAGCAAGGAAGGAATGGTTGGTTCGAAGAAAAAAAATCGCACCGCCAATAACAGCATTCCTTGCGCTTAGCATCTTGAGTGCATTTGCTTGTTATCGAACTTTCTTCTCACAGCGTGTTTTAAGAGTCAAACAAGGGACGGTATGCATTGATTTTTTCTTTTCCGTATTTATGCTCCCATAATGGCCACCATCACCGTTCAGGCCGTTTGTTTTTACATCTTTTTATATCTTCGATTACTAAGCACAGGCCAGCCTAGCTCCGGGTTATTCGACACTTTTCTTGAGGTTCACAATCGAATAGGAAGTGATACGATAACCATACGAGCGTATGGTAATGTTGCCAAAGCACATCACCTATTTCGACGCATGAACTGTTGATGCCGATTTGTGCATTTTTATTCTATGTACTAAATTGTTGTATCGATTCGGTTCGAAAATGAATACTAATTGCAATAAATCAGCTACAGGTCAAAGCGCTCTATCCTCATTTCTCTTCCTTATACGATGATACATTGGGGTTTCGATTAGTCTATATTTCTCCTGATATTTTTTTAGTGTAGTCAGCGCATCTCCATTCATCTTACTACCGACGCACCGCGGGTTCGGGTTTACGCAGCGGCCGCCAAAGATAAGACGCCTGTAACATTTCAATAATGGAACATCGGTAGAATCTTATAGTGAATCATTTTTATCAACATTTCACATCTGATTAATAGCTTCGGCTGGGTGGCATACTTTGCGTTAGTTCCGTGATTTATGATGAATCATTACACCCTTTTTTAATCTAATTTAAATATAAGGACTATGTTTCTCCTCGAAGCAACGCTTGCCGGTTCGGGGCACAAAGTGAAAAGCCCAAGAAAAGACAAACGAATCTCTGCCTGCAACGGTGGCGGCTTCATTGAATGTGAGGAAGATACTACGGCCCGGTATCGTAGCCGGTGGTGTATATCCAGATCGCAACGGATCCGCAAGAACGTACAATGCCGACTGTGCGTGCGGTATTTTACTTCCTGTGGTTCACCTGAGCTCACAAATATGATACATATATAGGAAATGGTCGCCGCTCGCAATGCATTAACGAAACGGCTACATGAGAAATCTCGGTGCTCGAGTGAAAGAGCATTCACCCAGGTCGAAAGCACCACCGTACCGTGATCGTCTTCCTTCATTCTTGCTTTTCTTCGGTCTCGATCTTTGCGGGCGAAAGCTCTTTTAAGATTCAAGTCTTTTGCTTTACTCCACTGCGTGGTTTCCGTTGTTTGCCTGAATAAAAAGAGACATAAATCTAAAATTAAGTAATTTTTATCAATTAATTATGTCGTTTTGATTTATGCCATGTGGAATACAAAATCTATAAATTAAACGAATGCATCTTTGCGTAGGAGAGATGATACCGATTGCGATCAGATTGTATCCGCCCGGGCAAAAAAGGTGAACCATTGGTTGGTACGGCGCAGGATATGCTATTTTGAATGCCCGAAAATGGACACGAACGATACCCTTACATTCTTGTGTACATTAATATTGTTATTCAAATTCGATCCCAGTTTCAACTGTTTCTTGTAATTGGTAAAACTCTATTCTGCTTCTACAGCATTCTTTGTTTTGTTAAATTCATAGTGGCTGAGGTTTGATTTCAATTCAAACGTAATTACAATGACATACGTTTCATCACATTATAACTCTTCTTAAGAGACGGATACATTTTACCCAGAAGTTTAATTTGCTTGATCAAGTGTAGAATTGTGCACCGTAAATTAGTAACAATTTATGTTATCATCCTCTAACAAATCATTCGTAATCGTACTAGACAATACAGAATGAGTTTCAGTCTTCAAGAAATGTGTACTTCCCTACTAGTTTAACATGGATAACGGGAAGCGTTCTTCCTTCTCCTATTGCCTTTGCAGTCATTCTGCTTGTGTGAAATCATTTGTTGGCTTCTTAAGGACCTGCAAATCCTTGCAACATTAGCTGTAAGGTACTGGTCTTTAGAGCAAGATATAATTCTATCATCCGGTAAGCAATTCATCTTTTCCGGCACTCGACCGCAGACATTCCGCAACCGTAATCGGTCCATGATTTCGCGCACAACGTGCTGCTTAAATGACAGTGGCAAATGAAGAGATTGTACAGAAATTACCCATAGAGTAACGATAGCTGTAAGCCATGCGATTGCGGCAGATCATGCTTAATGGATATGGAAATATCGTCTTTCATGTAGCTCCCCACATGTCGCATACTCAGCATGCTGAACTTT
Source organism: Anopheles arabiensis (assembly GCF_016920715.1). Classification (NCBI taxonomy): domain Eukaryota; kingdom Metazoa; phylum Arthropoda; class Insecta; order Diptera; family Culicidae; genus Anopheles; species Anopheles arabiensis. The sequence goes on along the minus strand of NC_053517.1, from coordinate 71,039,646 downwards.
CTTTGCCGAACGCCTCCTATTTCTTGCGTTTTGTTTATACATAAGGTTTGTCTAACAGCCATACCGCTGTCTTAGCGCCGCATCTTTCGACAGGCCCATCATGCATCTCGAAGAAGATGCATTGCACATCCAGAGATGCTATCGGTATCGTCATCTGTTGGAATGGTATCCAATCGTACAGCAGTCCTGTATTGACGCCTTTCCCAATTTAGTGGAAAGCCTAATGGTCGGAAGTGTAAATGGTTGACTGCAAACTTTTGGCCACTTGTCTTTTGGTAGGGGCACAAATTCTAGCACTATGGACATGAACTCACTACTGTTGGACAAACATTATTAATGTAAGGCGGTTTTGTTAATAGTGAACAAAGATTATTTGTTTTATTGCAAAAGTTTTTGAACGCAATATGTTTTTCTTTGTATGCAGATTCGTGAAATATCTAATACCACCCATGTGTAATTATACCACTGTTCATGCTATCGTTTCCACAATTGGAATCCATGAACCGGAAGGCAGTATTATCAACAAAGTACCGAGCAGCTATTAAGCCCCTTCTGCATTTGCGATGTAGAACCAGTTTTGCTATAATATTACATCGTTTGCATCGCACGAAGATGCAGCCCCCTTTCTTGTTTCCTCTCCAGCCGTAAGATGATATCGGAAAAGGACACACTTTGTTCCTGATCTTGATCCCACCCAGTCTCCTTTAAGTGAAAGCAACGTCATACTGCTGGGAACGACAGAACACATACCCTATCAGCTCGAAAGGCGTGCGGTGCACTCGACACACACACACTCCATACCTCAAACGCACACACTCCGTCGAGCCAGATCTGTTTCTTCTAATTTGCAACTGTAGCAACAACCACAGCAGGGCTTCAGCGTGTAGGGAAGGAAGATATATTGCAAAAACTGCTTCTCCAAGATGAATTCGATGGGAGAAAATCGTAAATTACCGAACTGTCATGTACCGAGAAGATTCCACCGGACGAGTTTTGCTTCTCGAGGTGTACAAGTCTTGCTTCGGCAAAGTTCTCTGAAGCAACTGACGTGCAACTCGCTGACGAAGCCCGCCCCAGCACTATGGGGTGTGGGGTACTGTGCAAGTGACTGTCAGCTACGGACGACACGAGGGAATTGCCGCCAGAGGATGTGTCTCCGACACTCATAGGTGACAAGATGTAGCAAATGCATTAAATTCATTGCAAAGTGTCTGCAATTGCTCTGACGGACGTGGAAAATCTGAAGCTTCGCTGTACTTGCTCGCAAACAGACTGCTAAATAGAAATCCCTACCAGGATGCGATTGCCAGGATGGTTCCACCTGCTGCTACGTCAGGTTATCTGAACAATTGACACACCGATAGTTAGAGGGTTTAAAGTTTACTTTGTCAACAGCGATCTGTCACGAGTATGCAACAGTCTAAAAGAAAAGACCTTTCCCTGTGTCTTGTGGTTTGTTTTTATGTCAGCTGCCTCTTTGGCATTTCGTTATTTTATTTCGTTCCACGCAAACGCTTAGAAGCTTTTATATCGATTAATAAAATAAAAACCTTTCTATGTTCTCGGAACTTGAGGATGTATTGAACGGTCGTTGCGGGTTACGGGTTCTTTTTTCGTGTTTTCCATTTCGATTCAATACAACAAACTCATGACACGACAAACGGTGACCATGTATCGGTGTGGGTACGTAGCTTCTACGATAATTATGTAACGTAACGATAATGGGTGTAAAACAGCATGTTTTAGGCATTATCGGCTTCCCTAATCATATTGTATAATAATTCTGCATAACTTGAAAGCATTCACACAAGCAAACACAACTGCAAAAAGCGCTCCTGTTGCGGTTAACGTATGTTGCTACGGGCGGACATTAAAACACACACCATCGCTTTTGTGGAAAACGGGTCAAGCATAAGATGCGACCCCTTTCTTTACCATTCTGAAACGTTCACAAGTTACAAGACTGCACCAAAAGAAATGGAATGTATACCCAAGCCTTACACTCAAAAATAGCATGAGTCAAAAACTGTCACTCGATTCACCTGTTTGGGTGTTGTAATTAAAATATCTTTAAAAAAAGCATCTCCCCGATCAGGTTTTGCGGGCTTGCCGAACCTTCGGTTATTAATGAAACAAGCAAAACGTACGTGTTGCTTAACTATTTATCGTTTGATGCGTAGATCGTTTTAATCATCAATCGTTTTGTGTTCCTTCTTTGTTATTTTTTTTAAATACAGTATAAAATAATTCTATAGGCAGTCTTCAGACGGTGCATATTTTATTTGCGTAACTTCCCATGTGTAATTAATAATGAGCGTTCTGTTTTGTGAGAAATTTGACAATATGTATGCAAAATGTGTCATGTGTGAACAGTGTGTCCATAACGTGAAAGTAGCGAGTATAGATCCATATGTTGTGCAATTAAATTGGTAATAATTCTCTATCAGAAGTTTAGTTTTAGTTATTTTGTGATAAATACGACAGTTATTTGGTTATTTGTAGTACTATTTTGGGAAGGGATTTTTAATGTCCCAAAAACATGCAATTTTATGGAATTTGTATATTTACCTCACCTTCAAATGCAGCTTAATAGCTCTTCTCTTTCGTTGATTAAGTTCTAAAAATGTTATCAGATACGCTTTCGCGGACGCATGTGCAGTTTTGCAATATGCCCTCCCTAACCAACGCACAGGCTGGATTGCCTTGCAGGTTGTAATCAACTTCGGCATTGGAAGTTAATAACAAAGCAGATTCGAAAATGACTCGTAATATCTCCACTCCCGACTACCTATAACAATTTTTGACTAATTTTTATTTTCCTCCCAATCATGCACTTACCTCGCATGTTGCGCGTCCGATGTACGGAAAGCCCACACGGCGCAAATCGCCTTATAGCACGTCGACCAATGCTGCCAACTTTAAATGAAGAAATAGCTAAGAAAATGGTAGTTTGGAGCTGTGCAGCAAGTTTGTTTAACTCAAAATTGATTAAACATCAAAACGAATTGCACCTCTGCCGCTTGTACGGTGGGTACCGTACAAGGGTATGTTTGCTCGACAACTCTGTCCTGCACAAGCGACAACAACATATCACAATCAACCATCCAGGCCGCGTGCAACAGTGCATTCGTTGTTTTGATGTTGTTGCTCCGGCGCAAGAAAATAAATACGGGATACGTTACTTAAATGTTTATTATATGAGGGCACCTAAATTATCGTCATTCATCAATATGTAATCATTATTTTGATTACCAGCAAAATGATGTAATCTTGCTTCCTTACCACCGGGTTTCGTGACTCCTGTTGCTCAACGTTCAAGGGAATCTAGGTTCGGACTGCGTTTAATCAAGCGACGACCCAAAGCTATGCACTGCAAAATTGTTGTAGCATGGGAAAGACAACCGCTATTACTTAGTTCCTTTCTGTTTTGGTAACGTCTGCAAAACAACGAAAACCTCAACAAATCTTTTCGTTCCGTGTATCTGTATCGGTGTTTTGTTTGAAGGAGTTGAGCAAAATTAATGCCAACCATCCCACCGGTGTCGACAATAGGACGATTGAAGAGATAACGAAGACGATCGCTATGATAAGCATTAAAATAGACCCCCCTAATCAAGATTCACTGTAGCTGACCAAAGTCGGGCAGGCAAAGTTTAATCTCATACCTTCTTTCCAATTCAGATGCGGGGCCCCCTTGAACAGCAACAATGAAATTGACATTAGAATTTTTAATTAGCGAGAAGAAAAAATATAAAGTGCAAGAATTTTAATAAAAAAGTGTTAAAAATGTTTTTTTTATAAATGCCTTCGTAATGAAAAACCATGAAATATGTATTACCGCCGGTGTGCTTGCCACCCGCGTTTTTGGCTCAAGCATAACGATTGGTTTATTTGTTTTACAGTTTTTGCTGTTTCAAACTACCTTCTCTTTTTTATACTTTGTACCGCCAAATCATCACAATAAGCCAAGCGACGAACAGAAGGCTCGAAAGAAAGCCTATTGTCGTTTGGGACTGCATGAATAATATTTGACATGTAGCAATTTGAGATTCGTGCCGAGCAACACACAAAACCTACAACGAAACAATTAATTCATACAAAATGTGGATAATTAAGACAAAATGTTTCTGTTTGATCTTTCGTGTGGTGCATGTTTAATACATCAACGGCATGGGTCCAAACGAAAACGTTAGGATGCAACGAAGAAAGAAACCAGCTCGAGCGTGGCTAAACTATGCGAAATGCTCCAAAATACGTGTGAAGTGGCTGGTGTGAAGTTGGTTTTATTTTAAAAAAAACATGTTTGCTATCGATTCATGCGTGTTATATATGGTTACAATTATGATATTCTGAATAGATTGTTTTTATGATTTATGTTTAGAACAGCCCATAGTTTTGTTTTTACGAAAAGAATCTTGTATTTAGGATATTGGTTTAATTTGTATTTTACTTATATGTGTTCTTTTATTTTAAATAATAGAAAGCTGTTGAAAAAAATCCTTTCAACATGTATTTTCTATTCACTCCAACATTTTAATTCGTGAAATTAAACATAAGTTATACATAATGTTACTGCGGGCTAGAATGCTTTATGATCTATTTACTAGATTATCGTTAGCTTTGTCTATTTTGCAAGATTTTGTCACATAAGTATGTTATCAAATGGAGCTCGTTTCAAACCCATGATGGTTAAAGTGGATCTGTAGCAATGGCGAAGAATATTCTAATCAACCATATGGCATACCGTGGCCGTGCCGTAAAATAGTAGAATAAATTAGAATAATCAGAATATTAATCAAAACTGAATCGAAGACCCGGTCCGTGGTTAGCTCTACTCTATTAGAGATTTGACATTAATCAAATATTTATGAATTGACACTTCTTTCTTGTACATTCCTACCTACTTTTATTGGCCAAAGGCAAAGCGTTCCCTTAGCTCATGGACCCATTCGCCAGTCGACCATAAATCATGCACAATTTGGGAACCCGTTCCTGCCAGTGAGACAAGAGGCAGACGGCTGCTAGGTAGGAGTGGGGATGCCCAGAATAAAACGATTGACCCACACACAGCCTCACAGCGTTGCCCATAGCATAATCTCGACGCCCAGCTGGAGTTAATCGATGTTGCATTTTTGTGTGTTGGATTGGACTAATCGTTGAAGGCCACCACAATAGGAATTTCCTACGGCGTCTTACTTCCCATCGCAACTTGTGTCGCTAGCGAATCGTTGCTTGTTTGGAGGTGGTGATGGTAGTGGTGGAGCTGCTGCTAGATCCGAAAACATGTGACTCGACACCTATTTCCCGTACGTTGGCAAACTGCTTGACAGCTTGCCGTGTGGCCATTTCTTCAGTTCCTCTCTGTCATCCGCGTCCAACACCTGCCCGTAAAAGGTAGAAACTATTTCAATCGCGGGGTTTTGTTGTTGTCGTTTCATAAATATGAAAAAGTCGTTGGATGAAATTTGAATTTTTTATTGCGGTTGCTCATGTAAATAAAACATAAACATGGTTGTTGTGGGGCCCGAAAAACACTGCTATACCTAAATTGCGGGCCATATAAAGAACGAAAGCATCGCGCCTAGAGAAGGTTTGGGGCAGGTGGCAATGGAGACTACGAACGATAGGCTCGGGGATAGACCGTGGATAGAATTCACGACGCGGAACAGACGAAAAAAATGTATACATTCTCCCTAGCCGGAAAAAAGAGATGACCGCTTCACTCCAATTATAAAGCCTTCCACTAAACACCGTAGCCTAGCCCGCTTTTACCCAGGGACATATAAACACGGATTCCTGCGCACGCATGCATCACCATGCTCGTTCCGTGCTGGTTTGGGTTGCCCATCGCCGCCGTGTTTGGCCACCCTACTACTGACGAATCTATAAACCAGCACGGTGCGATCGCTGCGATTGCTTAGGGATCACCCGTCTCAGACTGGTCAAGCGATGAAGTTATTTCTAGTCAAATTAAATGCTTTATTAGCCAGTTAAACATGGTTCGATATAATAATTTACAATGCATAAATTTCACCACTCTGCTGTGTATAGAGTTGTAGTTTATTGGCTCTGACCATGTGATAGTGAGCGTGTACAATACCCAGAGAGGTTGCTTTTGTTTGGCCTTTTGGAAGGTTAAACTAACGCTCTCTCCACACAAGGCTTGGAAAACTATGTATCCTAGTTGTGTCACACGGAACTTTTTTTTATCTCTTTCACTCCCTGCTTCTCGTTGCTGTACACTTACTCAACTTATTTGTTATGTCCGTTATGGTTTTTACCAACCAAAACCAAAGAAGGCACGCGAAGTGTGAGTCCAAGCCGGAACCTCGGAAATTACATATTCACGTCAGCCAGAGGAGTTTGTTTGTACCCCCGGGGCCCATGTGATATTATGCGCACAGCAACGCCGCCGACGACTACGGTGACGGCGACGACGAGTCGAACGAACGCGAGTGAATCGTAAAAATATGAATTTAAATTAATTTTCCCATATTTCAATCTCGCGCGATCGAACGATGCAGATAAGCTGACGGGATAATGCAGTCGGGAAATGGTGAGGGGACAAAAATCACAAATAACGTGCGGTCTGCCACGAGACCGGCAGTAAGGTGGCAAAACCCGTCATCGAACTGCTCGTGACCATTTTAACAGTTCCATAAACACGTAATCAGGTGATTTGTCTTACAGTTTATTGACGACAGTCAGGCGGTGAACGTAGTCGAAGAAAACACACATTGGCGCGTGAGAGGTGACATTAGTTGGCATTGTTTGGGGAACATTTCTATACGAATCGCTTCTGGTTCGGTCGAAACATAGTGTTCTACTTGCATTCGTTACTAACGCTCTTTCTTTTCTTTTTTCGTTACAGGACATCAGCACGGTAAGGAAAACGGGTACAAATTGTACATTGTCAGCAGCTTTCTTCGCTGACGGCCAAAAATGGGACCAAACGTATGATCGATGAATCGTGCTCATGCGGTCATGGTTACTGTTGTGAATTTGTCTACCGTTTCGTTGAGTTTTGATGTGTTTTATGTAATTTTATTTAGCTATTTTGTGTCTTTTGAAACGAGCATCGTTAAAAATTATTAGGATGAGCCAGAAGTGCTAACATAAGTCTACTACTTTGAAACAGTTTCTCCCAGAGCTTCTCAATTGAGCTTTTATCGTACAGTAGCAACAGTCTCACCTACCACCTATCATATATTAACATGTTTTTACCTCTTATTCATACACTCGCCCTAGTCGTCGTCCATCGTGAAAAGGCACCCATTTAGATAGCTACAAATTATCCATATCTCATAAGTGGTTGATGGTCCCCGGACCATCTCCCAAAACAAATAAATAAATGACGAAGATAGGAACAGCAGGATAAAGTCGGTCATGCTACGACCAGCAGGCCGGCTGACACCCCATTCAGCACACCGTCGGCTCACCCGAACCAGCTTAGCTGGATATAATTAATTTAAAACGAATTAGCACCGAACAGAGTCGTTAACGATATTTCTTAGGTTATGCACTTTCGCTGTTTCTTTTTTTTTCTCGTCCCATGTTTTACCTTTCGTGTGACGGTTTGTAAATGATAGGTGCACATTGGCAGGCGAAGGCGAAACTAAATTACGGGTATCCAGAACAATTCCGCGTGTTTTATGCTTGAAAGCTTTTTGACAGGGTGTAAAACAATATATGATATCCTCATTAAAATCTCATTTGCGAATTATTTTTTTCAGACTGTAACACTTCTTTACTCAAGTAGCGAGTTGATACAGTAATTAAATCGTTTATTGAGCTGTATAAATAACATATAAACTATATGACTTCATTGTAAGCTAACGATTTTTTATATATTTATTTTAGAAAATTGTTCGTAAAGATAAAGTAATAGCACAACATAAACATCTGTATTACTAACAACACTGTCACTGTATTACTTAATAACAAAACAGTGTTTTAATTCCACTCAAAACTCAACGAAATGTCCGTATTAGTTCATTCTAATTGGAGCATATGTTCTTTCTGCATTTAACGAAACAACGCTCATGTTCTTCTTTCTACATAATTTTCTTCTCGTTTCATGTAAAACAAATTCATCGACAAATTCCCGATGGCTTCCGTGGAACATGTATTCTTCCCACAACCATCTTCGTCCGTACGGCTTGGCGCACACATCATCACCATCTAATCGGTGGACGACATTCACAAACACACAACAACAAAAAAACCATCAACCCCAACACAATATTACATCCGCAACATCAAACTTTTCGACACGGCGCCGCAAACACCGTTGGTGGTGATGGCGCTCTCATTTTCGGTAACATAAATTGCCTTGTTTTCAATATCTTTGCCATCGTCACTGGTGTGCTGTAATCGTCCTGAACCGACTTAAATGGATCGGGGATCACTCACTGCATGTGCTCGGTGCATCTTTGGACACTTGGGCTATTGACCTGACCGGCGTTTGATGATTATACGAGACGTATCCATCGCAAACTACAAACGTACAAAAACCACCGTTCAAATTGATACTCTGTCGTCACCTTCGAGTGTCTGTGTTTTTGCTCCCTGTGTTATTCCCTTTCTATCATCATTTGTGTGTTATCACGCTACGTGCTATTGTGAAATACTATCGTACGATCTGGTGATGTGATGTACTTCCGCAACACAAAATCGTCCCGATTTGACCGAACCTATAATTTTACATTCTATCTAATGCGAACGATCAACCAACAATTTCCCCCGGGTGTATCGTTTTTTTGACAAATGTGTCCATCTAAACCGGGGTGCCTTTTTTCGTCGATTCACCTTCACCGATACTCTCCGAATGGCCAACAATAATCCTTACCACCTCGATGTCTTCTAATGGTGGTACACTGTTACTGGTGCTGCTGCTGTTGCTGTTTCGCTACCGATGGCTGAAAAAACATCGACCCCAAAACACACACTGTTGATCCTGTCCCGGATGAATGCACCATTTACTGTCCTGATGACTGGGCCGATGACAATGCTAACAATGTGTAAATTCTACGACAAAAGGGCGTAAGTATTTTTTCCTCTTCTTTACACCTTCTCGCCATTTCTAACAAGCCTTGTAGAATGGGAGCGTTAGGAAACTCAATTTAAGCTAATAGGACCAAATTAGGGGTATTAGTGGTTACAACAAACAGAGTTGAACGTAAGATAAATTACTAGTGATTGTTGGCTGCAACAGCTGAAGAAAAAACTGTCCCTCAAATATGTGAAGCTTATTATTTAGCAAACCATGTTGTATAAATACAATTAGAATAATATGCTTTTTTTAATCATAGTCCACTTGCAGAAACTTTCACAAAAACCATTAAATAAGTTTGATGATAGTATGATCATTTAATGATACAGTCACCATTACGATTATTATTCGATTGGGATTTGAAATTCTCTTGCTCTTAGTTTTGAATTCAAATATAATCCTTTATTCCCGAAACTCATGCATTTCCTCGAAAAATAGACAAAGGTATCTGAACTGAACACCGAAATAGATGGTTTCATTTTTATCTTCCTACTGTGAGCCTCGGCTGTAACCAATCCGATTCAGCTTCCGTATCTGTCTCTCTCACCGTAAATGGCCGGTCAACAATACGTCCAATTCAAATCATACCAACCTGATCCTTCGCCGTCATCCCGTACTCGGACATGCTGGATAATCCGAATAAATTATCCTAATTTTTAATCCAATCTAATTAATCGTATTAGAAGTATCCACCGTTCGGTCGCTTCGATTTCAGCCATTTAAAAATACCTAAAACATGTTTGTGAATTAATCTCCCGCGGCTCACCGGGACTGATTTTTCACTCCCTCCCGTGCGCTCGTTGAGAAATGTGACAGCCGGAATAAGCAGTTGTTGTAGGATATCTATCGCTAAGCGCGATCGGATGCGTGCCTCAGTTCTCCAGTTCTGTGTGTGCGTTTTTTTAATTCACTTTCAAACCTTTATTTCTTCGTCACGGTGGCACGTGGATTGGTGCAGGTGTCGTGGTTCGAGGATCGGAAGCAATGGAACAACGGGTGCCCGGGGGTCATACAGAAAATGACTTTGTTTTAGGAAATCATAAAAGAGTTGAGGAATATATCTTTCCGTCTGGCGCGAAATGTTCCATCCCTCCTCCTCCAACGCTCCCCTTTTTCGATCTTTTTTCGCTTTAAGGCATGTCTTCTACGATGACGACGACGACGACGACAACGACCATGACTGTCTGCACAGCCGTAGATCCACCAGCTCCGTGGTAGATGCTGTTCGCCCTGGACGTATCTCCTTCGTTCAATCGTTCGCTCGTTCCGAATGCTTTTCGTTGTTTTTGCTTCACAACTCAAGCTTTCGACTGTACGCAACAGAGGAACGAACATTGTATTGGACGCGACGCAGAGATATAGTTAAAAATGTCATTCCCTCCTCGGGTGGTGTGGCATGGGGTCAAGCCACCTACTAGTCGCCACCTGCCGTTTTCTACCAACCCAAAATTTGAAATTTATTGCAGAAGAAAGTCGCGTTCCTCGCACTCGACGCCATCCGGATCTCGCAACCGTAACGCAAGCCCTCATGTTTAGTGCTCCGCGTCCTCCGGCTTATCTTGTCCTGCGGCTCTACATCTCCTTCCCCCTACGCTGTGTCTTCGTTCGCCACCCTGTCTGAGCAGCATCCTGCAACCTCTGATCTTCAATCATCCCCTATACCTGTGTTGACTCGCTTGATCTGCTTCTTTTTTATCAGTGCGTACGCTCTGGTACTAACGAATGAAAGGAAACATTTTCATTCATTCACAAATGCGCTCGCGGAGAGGAGGTGCTTCAGGGTGAGCGAAACAAGGACTGGCTTTCGGAGGGACGTAGAAGAATTGGTAAAGATAAAGGACACAGCACGGCATGGTGTTGTTGTGAAACTGGCTTACAGCGTAAGTCTCGACAATCTCCCGCCTCACCGATGGAGTCCCCCGGACAGTGATAGAGAATCTGTCCGATCATCGTTGGTTTCTCAGTGGTTTGTACCTCTGTTGTGTGTGTGTTTTTTTCTTCTTTTCATTCGTTAAAGAATTATGATTGAAACAAATTGCCGAAATCGAACTGAATACTTGTCCCTATCTGAGACGCCAAATCGACATGCTTCACGCTGAATCTCCACTGGGAAAGGCACGATTGGAGCCAGCGAACTAACACTGCATACAGGCTCCAACCAACTCACCAGTATGACACCGCCACGCCTGCACCGTTCCTCGCACACTCTATAACCGTGTATGATATATTGACAAGACGGGAATACTGTAGAGATGGTTTGGTTCTCCACGATTTGGAACGAAGGAACATATCTCATCAGCAGACAAAGTTTGATACATAGTGTGACGGAACCGAGCAAAAAGTCAGACCCTTGTATGGGGCTGAAAGAATTTTCATTCATGTATTATGTTGCTTGATACATAATGCTATCGAATGATTCTCTAGAGCAAATAAAGATTGGAGAATAATGATAAAATAGGGTTGTGCAAACCGGCAGCAACAAAAGATTATTAAGAAACACATAGCACATGTTACTAATAACATAGCATTAGTTTTTTCTGTATTAAATTTGACTGGATCGATCAGTTTGGTTTACTAATTACGGCATCCAGTTTTTGTATTCGGCTCAAAACCTGGGCCCTAAATATATTCAAAAACTGAGTTATACCAAACAGCAATCAAAAGTTTTTGACAATGAGCAATCAACAGATTAAAAAGCAGCAAAAGATTATGACACTTACACTACCGCCATAAAAATCACTTTAAAACTGTACTACCTCACCGTACGCTTCATCATGGTTCCACTGTGTGATTTCTTATTTTCTGAATCTCCACCTTCCTCAGTCAATTGCCCGAATTCGACATAAGTCGTTCAGCAAAACGCCGCCACAACCAACGAACTCTCACGACTTGTGCGCTGGACTTGTAATCAAATGTGCCCCTTATTTGTTTTCGAGTAAGGTCACAAATAAATTGGCCCAAGATTATCGGAAGCCGGCACAGCTTCTTGCGGTGGCAGCATCGCATCGGCGAATTATCGAACGATTGTTCAATGTGCACGAATTATCCGATCGCCCCGGCTTGGCGAGCACAGACTATGGCGCGACAGTTTGTCCCACCCGCGATCACCATGCGGTTCAATATAAACCTGCTCGGAGAGGTCTAAATAAAGCAAAACTGTCCTGCCAGTGTTCCGGTTAAGCCACACACAGACAATCGGCTCCCGAACTGCAGAGCTGCTCCCGGCACTTTCGAGGAGCTGCAGCAGATCGTCGGTACGGACAATGCCAAATTAAAGAATCGAGCTCTTCGGCGACGCCAGGGGCAGTAGCGTCCTTTGCATTGTCATCTCATGCCCAGCCCGTGGTAGCCTGGCCGATATCTAGATGGAAACTAAATCTTGGCGGGCTAATCGTCGTGAGAGCAGCCATGGTGTTCAGCAGGGACAAGATCGGAAAGGATCGAATCGTAAAAGCACGACCAAGCCTTCCCAGGATCTGAATTGGCCGTTCGGAGGTGGTGCGCTTTGTTGGGTGGAATGAAGACGAAATTATTTCAAAATTGAGACATTCTGAAAAGCCACGAAATGGTTGTTAAACATTTTGGAGATCGTTCCATACCTAAAACTGAACGTGCTAGACAGACCAGAAGCATGCAGATCAGCACGGAATCGTGTAAAAAGACCTTTGGGAGTTGCGTTTGTGCCAGCAATTCTTGGGAATGGATATTTTCTTCAATTCACAAAAGCTGCAAAATCTGTCGTTGTGATCTTGTGGTTTAGAACAGGTCGATTAATTCAAATAACTCAACTCACTATCTCATATCTGATGTTTTTATTTAATAAGATAATACTTTTAAACTCAATAACAACGTTTAATCAAATGCTCGATTTTAAGTGCAAAATACCATATCTGTGTCATCAGTATCCATACTTCTAAACAAAATTAGAAATGACACGTGGAAGAGAAAAACTCATAGAAAAGAGAAAACTCGATAAGGTGGAATTTTAAAAGAGGTTTGGAGCATTCACGCTAAAGAAAATTTAAAACCCCCAATATGTCATAATTTTTATGATAATCTGTTACCAAAATCTCCTTTACATGATACAACCATAAACAGCAGCAAAATAAACTATTTAGTGTAAAAAATACTTGGTAAAAAATATAGACAGCAGAAAAAATCTTTAACACTATTTCTATTCGCTTTAATGCAAAAGAGATTAGAGCAATTCTTCTTTCTTCCTGTAATTTGGCGTAACAATCTTAGCCGGATTACGCCTGTTTTAAGCCACTACCGTGCTTGTTTATCTGTGACATGTTGATGTACTCTTAGTTTGTTTTGCGCACGAGGGTCCATATGTAGCTTGAAATTATTTACTAAATAATTTATTTTGCTTTATTTTTATTATTCTCTTTTAATAGTGCTGTGCTTGCTCATATTGCATTCTTAATACACAACAGCCAGAAGAACTCAAGCGAAAATAGCAGTTTTAATACATTACAGAAATACCTTAAGGAAGGACATTTTGGTTTGGTTCATTAAGATCTCTCCTTTCATGCTATATTTTACCAAAGATTAAAAATAAATGTTGGTTTCATACTTAAATTGTTATGTTCGTGCAGTAACATGCTGTTATAGCTTATAGTTATCAACGCCCTATGCACATGACCGGTTATAGTAATCGATAGACTCCCCACGAAACTGTTCAGTTCGGTGCCAATTGCAATCGAACATGCGTTCGTAAAAATAGTAACAACAGGAAACAGGAAACGTACGCGCCACGCCAAACAGCATAAAACCGCGCAAATGCATAACGTCTAAACGATTGCATGTATGATGGAATAAATTATTAAATTTATATTTTATCCTTTCTCTTCGTTCCATGCTGTTGCTCTTCCCGGTTGCCTTCCGCCCATCCCTTCATCAACCCGGAACATCCCGAATGGCTCACCCGACGTGGACGACGTGTGTTTTCCGATTCGTACCGATCATAAATCTGATGAATCTGGAAATCGATACTGCTGCTGATATGGGCGTCCGAAACACCGAAACATCGCGCACCGCTGGCGCACCATCGTGCCCTGCAACCGTTCTGCAAATGCACACTCGGCCCTCGGCGGCTTGACCTTCTGGGGACTGCCCGACCGATGGTGCGATGTGTGTAGTATGTGAGTATTTAGTTTATTTCATTTCATTTTCATGCCTATAAAACTATCATCGAACATGAAGCGCACCGGCTGCAGCGGCAGTGGGAACGCAGCCTGCGTGCCGGGACAGAAAAACGATCCCTATTACGATTCGCCGATCTCTATCAATAATCTGGTTTGCGTTTACCAGCGCCTGCTGCTCCATTCGCCATCCGCTCGCGCAACTTTTCCCATAAAGCTTGGGAATTCTGTTTTTGCCTATCGATCGAACGCGCGGGTGCGTTACGATCGTGAGCCAAGAACCCATAGGCTTTGCGGCTTTCTGGGCCAGCACCATATTTACGCTGGACACAGCAAAGCGAAACGCAGCGTTCAGCTCTGCTAAGCAATCCACGCTCGCCCATCAAATACTACCCCTCTGTCTGGATCATTGCGCGGGTAAACATTCGTCGATTGGTTGGTGATGAGGAGACCAGCTCCAACAAAGACACCAGGTTCCCAGTTTCCATGATCTTCTGTATTTTTAAGAGTAGCGTACATAAACAACAGGTCCCACCAAGAACAGGGAACCCGAAGCTGTCGCGAAGAACTTATTGTTTTCCCAGCCACAGCATTCGCACTGGCCGTTGGAAACTGTCTGGGCAGGTTTTTCTGCATTATGGGATCGCACTGCAGTTTTGCACAGTGACCGTTTTTACAGCACTGATAATAAATTGCTTGTAGATACAAATTTTGATAAAACGGGAGCATAATTTCGTTTTTGCTTTCCTGTGGACTACCGTCGCCACCCTCTTGGCAGTTCATGCTCTGGGCACACCATGCAATTCATTTCTCGAGAACAACTCGCCAACATTTACGCAAAACGCTCACGCAGATTGCCCGGTACAGAAAAGCGAGAAGTGTGCACCAGCGAGCGGAACGTGAGTAGAGCAAAACGAAACGCATCACGAGCCACGCACCAGAAAATAAACGTTGTCTTATGCACTTTTCCTAAAAAATAAGGTAGCCACTGATACGGATGATAATATAATGCCTTATATTTTTCCTCCCTTTGTTAAGTCGTTTCTTAACTCCCGTGCTGGGCATTTATTTCGCAAAGGGAGCAAGAATTTGGTTCACCACAGCCGTGCAATGCGTAATGCAGCTTCATTCACTGCGGGGACATAAAGCTCGCCGATGCACCGATGGTTTCTCCCGCGAAAGAAATGTACTCTTTTGCATAGTGTGCAATCTTCACTAGCGAAAAGGTTTTGAAAATCGATTATCTTGAAATTCCAATTCTCTCCGCCTGCCCTGTTGCTCCGTTTTCGGCCGTCGCTTTACCGAAGGTGCTGGAACATTTAGCAGCGGCGGAATGGCTACTCTCCATAATTTTTGGTGGCAATTTTCGTCTCATTTTCTCCCCCAAATGGAGCCAAATAAATAACCTACCTCAGGGACCCGGGCAAAATGTGTCCCTGCTAGTCAAACGCGCGCTCCTTGAACCAACCGACGACAGGTAATACGTATAGCCACACAAGACACAAAAGAAATATTTCCCACATCCTTTGCACACTCAAGGAAGATACGCAACCGGAATCCTCTGAAGCGGGTGAGGTGTACCGGCGATACCCGTATATGCTGCGAAAAAAAAAAACAAAAAAAGAACCCCGCACACGTATTTGGCATACTTGCTACACAAAACGCGTTGAAAAGTTATGTTGACCGGGAATATTTAAAACTGTGTCCTGCTTCTGTGAAAAGTAAAATAAATAAATAACAAATACGTCACCAGGACGGGCAGGCCAGGCAAGCCACCACTGCCGAGCATACGTTTGGACCATCCAAGCCGTTGCAACTCATTCAGCACCTTTACCAACGGACCCTCGACACCTCGGTTGCGTTATTCTTTTTACTTCTTCCTCTTTCTCTCTCTCTGTTAAAAAATGCATCGAAATTTTAAAATAAAAGCCACCGACACCATCTGCGCGAGTATGGCAAACAATGACATTTCGATCGTTACTTTTAAAAGTCGCGAAAGGAGATCTTTAAGCTAACGGGCAATATAAAACACCCGCAGCGGTGTGATTCACAGAGGGATCGAATATCATTGTGCTTCCATAAGTATTCTGGTATTTCGAAAAAAAAATACTCATACTCACGTGAACTCATCGTGAGCTCACGATAAACGATTGGTTTATAAAATGGGTTGAAAGGATATTTATTGTTCTATGGCACGGACTTTTAGTGTCAAACCAGGTGTTTGTTTGACCACAAATGACCTACAGCCAGAGGCGATTTTCCTATAAGCGGACTGAGTGGCCGCGGGGGCCCCGACCTAAAGAGGGCGCCAAGATAAACATCCACATGTTAGTTCGCTTTTATAAGCGAGTGATTTTTGCATTAATTCCCATATGAACGGAAAACTCCTAAGTCTCTCTCAAAATAGTACATTCTAACAAGTAAGTGTGTGGAATGTGTTGATATAGTTACATCAACCAAAAGTTGTTACGAGCTTTGGAGTTAGATTTTGAAGGCCTAAATAAACTTGACATACTTTCGCACTCTTCCATATTAGCAATAAAACCTCTCATGAAAGAAAGTATGGAGGAGCTCTTGGGAAACTATTGTTTGATTGATTTCCACATAAAAGACTCTTAGCTTAGAAAGACGACCAAATGCGTATTTGTTTAGAAGGACTTTTGTAGAAAATAACATTTTTCTTACACCAAACACTGGCTAGTATTTGAATACAGTTTTGAAAAGTATGCAAAATATGTATACCTGATTACCCGCAGATAACATTAAAATAATGTAAATACTGCCATTAAAAGAGAAGAATAAAATTTATCCCTAACCAAATTATGATTATGTATTTCGTATTTGTAAAAAGATATTATTCAAAATGCGAATTGTGTAATGTTTGTTGATATTGATGCAATTTGGGGACTTTTAAGGAAACTAGGGGATTTTGTTTAGATCTCCCGCTTAGGGATCCGAGATGCATAAATCCGCTTCTGCCTTCAGCAACTGTTAATGATTCCGTTTCAGATAATAAAAATTACAAAAGATTTTCGTACTAATATCAATTTAGACCAACGAAAGCTATTATTACTGTAAAATTAATAACTAGTTACCATTTATCAAACTGTATGACGATTTGCCAAACCGGTGTTTTAATACTAGAGGCGACTCTGTTTTGTATCAGCCAAACATCTCATGTGGAATATTTTTTTTTTGTGATGTCAATAGACTCATAATTACATCAGGTATTTAGCAGCATTTTCAAATTATTAATTCTCATTTCGTTGTAATGTACTGCGAAGGGTTAGAACCCTATAATAAAGATCTCTGATAATTGCATTGAGCGACTAAACTACAGTAACATTCAATCTTAATAAACTTGTAACACATAATGATTATAAAAAAGCTTTAACGATATCCTTTGGCATCGCGTCGCTCTTGTTATAGTTTTGGGGGGTTTTATTCTGAAAATCTTTCAAGATTTTTGAATTGAATAATATGATATTCAGATCTCAAGTATCACAAGCATATAATGTATGTAGATGATGTCGTAAATTTACCAATTGACCTTTAGCTAGGTGTAACGAGGATGCCTAACATTTACATTGCATTAACTGTTTTATCGAAACCATTTTGGCATGGATGTCATGATTCATCGAGAAAATATTCATTGAATAAGACATCTTTCTTTCACACCCGAAACGATCGGCCGATCGATTCTCAAAAGCTTAACACAAATGACAAAAACATGTGTATTCGAAATCGAATAGTGACAACATCCCGTGCGCTCTTATATCGGGATTGTGTTGATGTAGAGCCAAACTTACAGCAAACAAATTGATTTCCGAATCACACAGCGAAAGCGAAGGCAGCACAATGACGGCACACATGAACCGACCAACCAAAACGACAAAAAAGTAACACCACTGTGTTACACACGTTGCGGCAAAGTGGCCAAAAAATGCCGCGTTAAAGAATGGCTTTCCCTGCCGCCGCGGCTACTACTGGAAATAGCAAACCAACTCGATGGGAAAACGACAACACCATCAAAGACCCTAGAACCGCGCGCTTCGTCTGGTCACTATACCTGGCTACATCGATGCAATTTGAATACAAATCTTGATAGCATCTTTTATGCTCGCGCAGTGCATCTCCAAACGAACATGATGTCGCCGCGATCCCTGCACAGCCTGCGCCCCCAGCCGGCTGTTCAAGGAATGAAACCGTTGTATTTGGTGCTTCTTTATCTACTCCAGTTTATTTTATTATTATTATTATTATTTTTTTGGAGGCAACCCGTATCACCAACTTTTCGGTACCACCCGTACTAGGGAAAGTAGCCATGGATGGGAAGTCTCTAAGCAGCACCACGTGCAACCTGAAAGAAGCATCCACAACACAACCATAAAAAACGCATCGTAACCCTACCATCTTCGGCGGCATCGAGATTGAGACAACAATACACGACTCCGAACAGATTTTCGCTAATAAACATAAATTATGTCTTGGACGAAAAATAACGTTTCTATTCACCGCCAAAACTGACGGCATGGTTGCTGCTCGTGCTTCTCTTTTGCCGTACCGAAGGCATCGAGCTGTCGTCGATTTGCCGCCATACGACAATATGTTATCATTTGTTGTAATATTAATTTTTGTACAAATCACCACTTTGCGTTCGTAACCCGTATATCAATTCCATCGACGCGGCTGGTTCGAAACGCTTGTCGTATTCTCCTATGAAGACATCTTTTGGTTGTTAGACACATTTTACACGCTGGTAGGATGTATTGAACGGGTTTATGGCTATTAGCATTAGCCCAATAGTTATTGAATGCATATTAGAAGATACTTTTATCACAACAATGTATTGATCGTGAAACATTAAACACCGTTCATAGACATTCAAATCATCTCCCTTAGCTCGTATTTTTTCATCTGATATGTTATTTAATTCGTAACTGATTTTCAATAAATTGACAGAACATATGGAAAATTGTTAGGCCAGCTTATTGAATTGTGGTGTCTTTCCGAGCTCTTTCCTGCCAGTGTAACAATTTCCATCATCTGGGCTGTATTTTCATACTCTTTTGACAGTTGCGACTACAACTTGGTTGTTTTCTGTGTAAAATTAATTATAAAGCTCTTAAAATACTTTTACTAAACTGATCGAGCATGCGACAAATCAACGTTTGTTTTAGCAGCAGATTTTAATATTATTTTTTTTAAATATTTTTTCGAGACTCAAGTAATTTAGATTGATAACCTGAGACTAACGACCTAGCTTAACATATGCTTTTGTATGACGTATTGGCATGATTTGAGCCGCCAACTGTCAAACTCCTCATAAAAAAACTAGTATGGTGCAAGACTCCCCCTCCTTTATCTGTTATAAAGCCCTTTTATTTTTCTAGTCAACAACCTTCCGCCATATTGTATATCAGGATTTGTGTACAAACAAAGATGTACTTTAAAATCTTTAATGGGATCTCCCATTTTAATGGGATATAGTAGTTATATAAGTTTTAACATATCAATCCAAACAATTGTTCACCTTTCTTGACGAAATATTTACAAAAATAATCAATCCTTTATGAACTGATCGACCCTGCGACGAATCGGCGTTTGTTTACATATTTTCCAGGTTGAAATAATCTAGGCTACAAATCTGAATCTTGTTTTGCGCGTGGTTTTGTATGAAGTGTTGACATGATTTCAGTCTTACAGTCTGCAACACCATATAAAACAGCTGGCTAGTATCGTAAAACGCCCGAGTATTCTGTCTGTACTCGATGTCATAAGATCATTAAAATATTTTATATAACAGATCAGGACGATTTCAAAACAGTAAAATGAGTTTAACGCACTTCTCAAATCTACAATGTTATTTCTGCTAAAGTTCAATATATCCCTGAAAATTTTGCGAATCGTTAAGTTGATCTTTCACTGCAAATACACCAAGAGTCTGCCACCAACGTCGTTGGCGGGTAGCTTTGCCGCTGTGTGGTAAGATTTTATTTTCATTTATTTTCTCATTGGTACACGTATATTGGGTAGTCCGTCGGTCGTTCTCCGCGAAGCACCGGCCGCCTCTACCATGGTCCCCGGGCCAAGAACGGTCCGGTAAACGGCTGTCCCGTCTCCGAATGGTGCTAGCTACCGCCACTACTGTCGCACGCTGGCGCCATCGCATCGTGTAACTTCAATTTCAATTGCAAAATTTTGCTACCCCCTTTGCCTACTTGCACTCCTACCCAACTGCACACACTGCTTCCGCCATCGCTCCTCCGTCCGCTCCAGCGTGCTGCCGTTGTGGCCCTTGATGTGAATCGTAAAAATCGGATGAGACAGTCGACAATGCAAAAGGCGCACACATTCCTGATGTCGCCAGAAGCTTTCGGCAGTTTGCCCGGTGGGAAAAGCTGAAGCACAAACCAATGCAGCCAACCGCAGTCCAGTTAGCGGCTCCGGTGGCTGCTCGATGCCTGCTGATTGCTCGCTCGGATTCGGGGGCTGTTAATGTTGGATAATCGTGGATCAACGGTCAGAGATGAATAACGTTGCTCCCTCCCGGAAAGAGTCGCGCGCATTGTAACCACGAGCAGATCGGCGCTCGCGCAGCATAATGGAGCCATGCCTGTTTTTTGCAGCCCCCTCCCCTGACTCCATCAGGCTCTCCTGGCGCCGTGGAGGGAATGGAGCAAAAGCGTTTCTTAGAGCCGAGCTACGCCAGACATAAATCATACGGCGTCGAGCAGCATACTCCGGCACCGACCATAAACTTGTCCCTTAGAAGTATTTAACCGAAATTGTTCCAATTTCTCGCACAAGTAAAGGGAGCTTTTTTGAGTAAGGAAATCTGTTAACCGTACACTTGTGCAGCACAGCCCACGAGCCACCGTCGTCGGCCGGACCGGTGCGAGAGAGCATAAATATTTTGCACCCCGTCCGGAGGATTGGTTTTCCTTTTTGCGCGCGTGTTTTTGTTTATCCTCTTCCCAAAACAAAGCCCCCCCCCCTCTCATCCCCCCAAATCCACTCGCTTATGCGTGCTTGCAGGCCGGCGGATTCACATGGTCACGCTTTGTGTATGTATTCTGGTGGCATTTATTTACCCTTTCTCATTTGCCTCGCGCCAAGAACGAACCCCTAGAAGAAGCATCGACTGTGGGCTGTTGTAGCGTCGTTTGCTTGCGACAGAAACTGTTTTTTTTTCTTCTTCTGTTTGTTCGTAAGCAGCCAGCCAACCCAGTTGCCGTGTACGATCGCGCAGGATAGCACGCAAAGCGAAGCTATTTAACATTTTATATGTGCCCTGGAAGTGATTTTTATCGCGTCCCATAATTGCCGTCATTATTGTTGTTATTGCTGGTGACGCTGACCGTCTTCAGACAATCGTATTCGGTTTTGGTCCGTACTCGAAAAAGGTTGAACCATCCAGCGGCGACACTCTGTGTAAATTGCTGCACCAAAAAAGAAACACTACTGGTTGTGCGTTAGCATGACATTCTAATTTTGCTTAATTCCGTGATTCTAGATTACCTAATGAAATTTTATTTAAACATCATATTTGATTCGCACACCTGGGAAGTAACAAATGACGAACATTTCGTTTGAATTAATTCGAGGTCCGCCACATTGGTATCACGTGATGGGAGTTTAATTGGGTTCAGAAGTAAAAACTTTTGCTAAAAAATGAAAGTGAAAGAAACATTGAATTGAAGCCGACCGATTACTTATTTTCTATTCACGAGGGGCAATATAAAACCTTGCTCAATATCGTGAGCGTTTGTCACGTGAACTTCTAACTGTGTCGTCAAACGTGGTAAAAATAAGCAACAATAATCGTGATTCCATGACGCACAATAAAAAGAGGCAAAGTGTGCGTGTGACCTGTAAATTGAATCGTATTAATCTAGTTGTCTATGATATTCTTTAAAATTATCATCAGTAGAAATAGGTATAGGCTCTTTCTTAGAAGCAATTAAATTACTGGTTTTATTGAATTCTAATATGGGTTTAGAACTACATCACGTCAAAATTCTATTAGATTACGATCAATTTTGAAATGTATGGTTTTATGCAAACTATCTCCATTCTGTTCCTTGCTTGCAGCTGTAAGCTTATGGAGGAAAAAATGAAAAACACAACCGCAAATTTGCACTCCTGCGGCTATTTGCGAGCTGTGAGGTATGCTAAAGCTGTTAGAAATGGACGCGTTTTTACCACAATATATCCACTAATTTCGATAATTTATGCCGCCCAACAGGCTGCATCTGCATAGAGGTTTAATGCCGTGTAAGGATGCACATCCTTTGCTTGATCGCTGACCCCCACGTTTTGGTGCGACGTGTTTGTGACGGGAAGTAGCTTAGAAGTTTTGACTCAAACCCATCTGTTGATCCACCTGTCGATAACAAGATCTTGTGATGTCCGGGCCCGCGTGTGTATTTGGCTGCACTTATCTCGTTTGCATCATTCGCTCCATTCTTGTGTTGCTTTGGTTCACCCTGCAAAAGGTGCTCGAATTTAGGCAAACATTTCAGGTGATTTGTTTGAAGGATTTATGATGTCCTGGCACGCTAACCGATGCTGAAAGTGCCGTAACATGTGCTAATACCGTTGATTGATATTTGATAAAGGCAAATTAGTGGTGGATCACACTGGTGCTTCCACGATTGGCCCAAGAAACGCTGTAATGGTTCTAAAAAATCACAAACATCTCGAGCCAGCTTTTGCAGCGCAACCGTTTTCACAGTACATGTGTTTCCGGTGTACAAACAAGTGTAACCATAATTGATGTTTGGTAAATATACGAATTTATAATCTGACACGTTTGAAGAAAGACTGTCGTCGCTCGAACACCGCTCCATCCCCGTACCGGTTTAGGGCTTGCACGAACGAGCAAGACTGTGTGTAGAGCCTCACGCATGTGTGTAGGATAATTTCAGCACCGAACGATGATCTTATACATTTTAATGACTTGGAAGCAGTGTACCGTCGCTATCGGAATTGTTCCATAGCTTTTCATCATCAGCACGGGAGTGTGAACGTAAGGTTATCTTGTGCGCGTGATATAGCAATCACGATGAAACGCAACACTTCATGGATGATTCCCAGATCGTATCTAAATTGAAACTAGCCTTCCAGCTCTCTCATCTATTTATTTGCGTATTATCTTGCAATGGATCGTATCACAAGATTCGCACAAATTATATATTTTTTTATTAACCGGCTTTGTGTTTTTCGATTTTAATAATTTCATTTCATTCCCCCTTCCGACAGACGGCACTACACTGGGCAGCGAAGCACGGGAACGAGGACGTGGTAAAGCTGGTGGCCGGTAAGCTGAAAGCTGATGTCAACGCCAGAACGGTATGTGTGTAGTGCGTAGTACAGTAGCATGTAACTGCATGTAGCGCATGTATTTTCTAATGTTTTACCACGTTTTCTTTCATTTTATACGCCACCATCAACGTCACTGGCCGACCCATCCACGGATTCGGCTATCATTAGAACGGGGTAAGTGACCAGCCAAAATCTCTAAACGAAACTTCCTAACGAGATGAGCGATGAAACGGGGAACATCATTCATCAGCAATATTTAGATTTTATTGCCGTTTGGCTCCATCAAGTAGGAACGCGATAATCTAGCAACGTGATCAAGAAGCAACGAGCAATTATGTTATGCTCAGATTCAAATAGCCTTTGGGTGGCTCTTGTTTGTCTCTCACTTGCCACAAGGCCTACCAGAAGCCCAACCATTAAACGAGATATTAAATGCGGTAGAGCTAGCCGTTAATTTGCTACTCGCCGCTGATGGCAGCGGATATCGGGAGAGCATCGACATTAGGATGTTGAATGGCATTCCGCATCCAGTGGCATTTCCTTGCAAGAAGATGGAATGCTTTGTCCAAGGGGTTGTAGGTGAGAAGAACATCGGCAAGCCAACGGAATAGTAGCGCTGAGCTTGGTTTTAGGGTCGTGGGCATGTTCTTTTTTGTATTACTTTCATTGGACATCTGTGGGACAATGTGAAGTGACGGTTTGGAAGCAACAACCAAACTTCAACAAAGCCAGCCACCGAGGAAGCTCCACACCTCGCATAGACATCTACTGACCGAGCGCTAATTAGTTTTTATAATTTCATTAACGGAACAGTATAAAAGACATTTGCTTTAATTAGCCGAACGCAACTGCCTAGTGAAGTAGAACCGTGTTTGCTAGCGACAAAGAACAAAGCTCCAAAAACAAACAGGCGACCATGGAACAGAAACCTAAAACGGGAACCGATAAAACGACGATCGCTTTAAATAGAGCAAGTTTCTCTGCGTCTATCGTCTTGGAAGCGCGTCCCTTTCTGAGCAGATTGGGACAGTTGAAAGCGCTTTCCCGAAGGTGAGGCAAGGGGGATAGGACCGGCACAAAAAAGCCGCCGTTTCGTGTGTGTTTGTGCCCCTAGAGGGATTGGTTAGGCGGTGTTGATTTTTTTGGTTTTACTCTCTTGTCAAATCATAAACATTTGATATGCAGACGGAAGATCCTTCGACCATGATAACGCAGCGCTTGATGAACTGGTTCGCTTTGGTGTCGGTCGAAGGATTGACCGTCAAGAAATAAAAACTTCATTCATCAATCCGCCTACCGTTTGTTAGACGAACGAATCGGGTTTATTTATTTCCTTACGAGAAAGGTCAATGATAAGTCTTCTTTCTAGCTTTCCTGAATTGGAGTTCTCTCTTAACGATCTGAACGATGTACGTTGGTGGGCTGGTGCTATGATAATCGTGATAATCACAGCAAAGTATGATAAATTTAAACAAAGAATGCTTAAGCTTGGCAACTGACAATGGGGCCCTTCACGATTCTAGTCAGTTTTTTTTATGGAGATTGACAGTTGGAAGCTGAAATCATGTAAACACTACATACAAAACCACACACAAAACTAGCCTGCAATTTTCATTGCAAACGGAAAGGACCCCAATAATAGATCAACATTTGCTGTACAAGTTTAAACAATTTTTATTATATTCTAAAATCATATTATTAAATAGAAACAAACAGATTAAATAAATGCAAACATTATAAGCATTAAAAAAGTAATTCTTAACTCATTTTGACACCAGCAAATTTTATCTCGTATGTTCTTACTTGCGGAAGACATTAAAGATAAATATAACATTCGCAATGATCTTATTTTATTTTATTTATTTTTTAACTTCAAATACACCATATTTTTTGAAATACTTTGTATGAATATGTTCATGTCAAAAGTTTAGAACACTTGATTATTCTTGTTATAATCACTTCATATAATATATTTTACCTAAATGCTTTTTGAATTCAAAGCATATACGATGTCTGAAGGAATTACTGGTACAGCTTCATAAAATTACTTTGTCTTTGATGTTCTTGCCTAAGTTTTACTGTATTCATTATTCAAGCAGTCGATTTATCAATTTGTAATATGCCTTATTTAAATAAAAAAAACAATTATAATGGTACAATTATCTTTATTTGGACAAAAATATATTTGGGCGGTACCGTGGTACAATCGTCATTTCGCACGACTTAACAACATGCACATCAAGGGTCTAGATTGGACCGTCCTCCCCATTGGCATTTTTCTCACAAATTTAGAGTGTTTTGCCTACGTTTGCTATTAATTTACATCATCATACGAATTACTATAGTTTATATCATTATAAATGAAAAAAAGTGTGATATGTTCGTTCAATTCAACTCCAATGAAAACAATCAATCCATAGAAACGTCACTCCAGTTATCGATATTGTTCGCTCGTGTTTGTTTACATCTCAGATAGCGGTCAACTGTACTAATAAGTCCCGAAAGCCTGTATATGCCGGCATGTCCGCGTATGACCTCACGTCAAGTAAAAGACAAGATAGACTTGAATCTTGTATAGTCATCAACTCGTACGACTTCATAATAACATGCCTGTCATGGGTTCAAGTCTAGAATGGACCGTCTCCGCGTAGCAAGGACTGACTATACGGTTTCGTGGTACGAAATAAGTCTCGAAACCTTGTATATGCCGGCATGAGTGCGTAGGTCAGATCCAGCGTATCCTAGGAATGTGTTAAAAATACCTGATGACCTGGATTAAAAATATGAATTTAAAAACTCTGCATAATTTTTTTTATTCTTCTCCGTCTAATGCCTTATCTGCAGTTAATGTCTCCAAAACTGGATTGTCAAGTTACAGCAAATATGTCTCTAAAAACTAATTTATCAATTACGTTTCTTGATCTAATGTTTTTAATACCTGTCTTAAGGCGAGACAGCCCAGGTTACTGAACTGTTATTTGGCTTCCCATAACCAAGCAATGCAATAAGTTTGTAATGTTTCACACATAATGTTTCGCGCTAAATAATGGTTCCTTCTTTCTGGCCATTGTTTACTACCACATACGTGCATACCATCAACATCTTGAGTTTTTACGTTTGCCACAAATGCACTGCGCTCGAGAAGCACTTCCACGCAGATGGTGCCTACCCCTCGGTTGTGTGAGCGCGCGAGTACAGAGCCCACCACCAGTCAGCCTACCAGTATGAGCCTTCGACTGAGTGCCACCGGGAGCTTCTGGTCGCACCCAGCACACATCCCACCGTAATTGTTTATGTGCGACTAATTTGAATGGCAGTGAAAAATTATGCATGCATATTAATAATTTTTATTGCCCTGACTCCTATCCATTACGCGGCGCATCAGCGACCGGTCCGGTTTCGACATGATGTTACACTAATATTTCGCCAGGAAAGTGGCTGTTCGCGCTAGAAAACGATTACACACATAAGCGATATGTGCCCTCCCCCCCCCTTCCCTCCCCCCCCCTCCGTCACCGACCCTGTGGACACACCCAGGACAAAGGCAGCTTATGTTTGCATGTTTGTTGGCTCACATGGCCACAGTGGGATCTCCCTATTCATTTTACGTGCGGCAAGCAGCAGATCAGCTGAATAGTATCACATTTTCGCATTCTTTGCTTCTGTCTTGGGTGAAAACGCAATACTGCATGACCTTCGAATGTGCATTTTGCATGTTTATGTGCAAAACCGTTTAACCGAACAACGGTGTCCAGTGTGGTTCGGCCACTACGGTACTACGGTGTGTCATGTTCAACTATTGTTTATGTGCTTATTTGTTTGTCCACAAACGGTACTACCATACCGAACGATTGTGACAAAATCGTTCGGCATAATATTACTTCGCTCCAAT
This sequence comes from Anopheles arabiensis, assembly GCF_016920715.1. NCBI lineage: Eukaryota > Metazoa > Arthropoda > Insecta > Diptera > Culicidae > Anopheles > Anopheles arabiensis. The sequence continues at coordinate 71,012,228 of NC_053517.1, read as the reverse complement.
CGCCGACTGGATAAACCCGGCCGGTATACCCCGTACCGTTTGAGCGGCGGTACAGATAGAATTAAAAACTAATTTGTTGAATAAAATTGTTTAATTATTTTCCCTTTTGCTAAGGGATGGAATCTTAATTTCGGCATCCCAGCGTATTCCCACTCTCCCGAGACCAACGCTCTACGGATTTGCTAACGTCCGCATCGTACTGTTTTGGTCGATGGGAAAAGTCGTGACCAAATAATTCAATATCTATCTGATAGCGCGAAGGTTTTTATACCATCGAGGGAAGCGACTTCTGATCACGTCGTCGTCGTCTTCAGTAAAGTTTTTTTTTCTTTCTTTTTTCGCGCTTTTTGACATCAACCTCAGAAGAAGAAAAAACCCGATCGTGTCCAATAGAGTGGGGAAAGAAATAAATATAAACATGCAAAATGTGGAAAGTGATCGTGGTTCAGCTACTTGAACGACTTAACACGAAGGAAAAAGAACCCCTAAGGAAGCTCCAGAACGGACGAGCAGGACTCGCTCACTGTCTACGCTCGTCCCGAGCAGGTTGCCTGTTGTTCGGCCCGAGCTCCTCTGCCCAAGGACAATATTATTTTATCTTCTCTTTAAAACGCCCCCGATTGGCAAGCATCATGAGTGCGCTAGACACACTCGTATGGTTTTTTGTTTTGTTTTGTTTGCTCTTCTTGTTTCTCGTCCTTCCCACACGGGTTCACCGCGGCAAATCCTTCCGCCAAAACCCATAACCGCGTTCAGGGCGCGCGTTCAGGAATGCGTCAGCCATTCCGCCCTAGCCAGGGAAGGGCGGCCACGGAAGAAAAACGCGTTGGTAGCGTACTATTTTACCTACCACAAAGTTTCATAACTGTGGCCGTGCGCACGATCTCTTTTTTCGCGGTCTCTCATAACGTATTCGATTTTTCGAAGCGTGTTTTACCTTCCCGCGGTTTGACCCTCCCGTTGCAGTTCATTGTTGGTTTACATTTTTACAAGATTGCCACACACGAACAAAAAACAAGCAAATGGTACACATACGATGGTGGCGGGCATCGCGAAATAAAAAAAAACTCTCACACACATACACCAAACAATAACCACAACCGTGGGCTGGATATTGCAATACGACTTTGGTCGCTTTTTCCACTTTCCATCGGCTCAGGGTGGGACGGAGCAGTCTGTCAGCGTTCGAGATCGGGATGGTCTAGTATGAAATATTGGCGTTAGGGTCAAGAGGGGATGTGATGTTTACTTTTTTGTCAATTTTTGATCGTAAAGAAATACTATAGAACTAATTTTCTTTCTTTTAAATTCGTGTACTTAATGCTGTGTTTTGTCCTGTTCTTTTCAAACATCAGTGGTATCGTAAATGATCCAGTTTAATTACTGTGCGACACAAGAACTGCTCCACTTCAAATAACACACGCGCTCCATCACACGAAGACAGTTTTAATAAACATTGTCCCTTACGACACTATCATTGCACCTAACCATCGCTCTGGTGTGGTTGTTTGCTTAGCAAACCAATCTGTTTCCAACAACACAAGTAAGGTAAACAGGCTGCAATCGAACCGTACCGAAGCTTTCGTCCTGCAATCGTAACCGGCTATGCGATCGGCCACTCATCAAAGGCGTCTGTAGTTGGGAAAGTGAAGCTTTTTGATTGAAAATTTTCATTTCCTATTTTGCCACTCGATGATGTACCTTCCATACTGTGGAGAACACAAATGTATACATGTGTGTGTGTTTGTGACTGTGTACGCTACAAATGCAAATAGTGTTGTGGGTGATACATACATAAAATATTTCATTTATTATAAACGAAAGGTTTCCCTCCTTCCGAATCGGGCTTTTCCACCTTCATTTGGAGTTGACAGCGAACCATCTGAGGATGAAAGCACTGTGAGGCAAAAGGACCCTAGAACGGAATCTTCATGTAAATCTACGGTTAGATGAATTTGTTTGCCAACAGCCAACAAGGACAGCCATCATCGCAGACTGACGGGCTGCTGCTGCTTGCTGTGGCTGTTCACTCTGCACCAGGTCGATGAAAAGGGAAACAATTTGCGCTGGGAAGCGATGTGCGCCAGGATCTCCCATCGAGTTCAAATAGTGCTCTACTCCTTCCACAAGGGCCAAAGGTATGTGTGGAGAGAGTAGGTGGAAGTGTTAGGTCAAATCAAAAAGGCCAACGATCACAAAAGCGCCTGATGGCGGAGAGGTAGGAGTACAGCATTGCCGTGGAGAGGCATGCGGTTGTTTACGCGGGCACTGGTAAACATGTCTGCCTGATGAAAATACGGCTCGAAGAAAAGGTGAGAGAAAGTCCTTCGCCGCAGGGCAGCGGCAGTGCCGGTGCGGCGGAAGAGAAACATTCGGAAAGCGATTCAATTGATGTTGGAGTTTATTTATTTATGTTTGAATAGCGCTCTCGAACGTGCCGACACACCGGTGGAAGCGCCGCGTTGCGGTCCGTTGCAGTTGTGACGAAATTGTACACGAAGAATGTGTTTAGATAAATCTCTAGCACACCATCATACTCGGATCCGCTACATCTCCCACCCTTGCCCGGATCCGGAAACAGCAACGTCTTCACCCGAATCGAGGGCGAAGAACAAACGCTTGGAAATGGATGGGTCTTGGTCTATAGGAAAGCAAAAAGCAAGCTTCATCTTTTAATGATAGTAAAGATCCACCACCCACACCTTGGACGGTTCGATAGGTTGTTGTCCAAGACAGTGGACTCCTTCCTGCTGACGTGAGAGTGACTCTGTTGTGCCGCCTTAGTCCCATCCACAACAAAGCCAGTGGCTGAGAATCGGCAATGGATTCAATTGGCCCTCAGCACACCAAACCGGGTGTGTATTATGTATGTGGTATCGGCTTTCCGCAATCTTGTCCGTATCCGAGAAAGCGCAAGCCGGGACGGGGTGTGCGTACGTAGCCTGGAAACATGGCGGAAACATGGCCCCGGTCGGGCAATCGATTTGAAATTTAAGATTTCATTATAATTTAACCCCAAGACATTGCCGCTAATTGCCGTACAATGTTGGATGTATCATTTTTCATCCGATTGTCCGAAACCCACCGTCGGACGGAGTGGTTAGTGTCGAGCGTTGCTGTTCCGTGTAGCTACATTTGCGCAAGATCTGCAGGTCAGGTTTTTGTTTACCAACGTTGACTAGTTTCTAATGTCTGATTTGTCTAATTTCCTAAAGACGTTTGTGCTTGAGCAATGTTTTTTTTTTTTTCAGAGGAGTAGGGCGACGAAGTGTCAGCTTAAGAAATATATTGCCAATATGTGTTCACACCACATTGGCCGTCATAACGTGTCTTATTGAATGTGGCATCTTTGCAGAACGCAATCAATAAATCGTAACACATGAGAACCCATATCGTGGTCGTTATAACGAAACGAATTTAAAGCGCAGGGCACCCATCCATATCAACTCTCCTGTACCTCCCTGCGCCGCCATTCGCATCCCCCGGTTTGGCCCCGGTTACAGTGTACTGGCTGTGTGAAAATGTGTTTTCCGAACTGTTGCAATAGCTCCACCGTTGATTGGAACTGGGATTGCCTTTTGCACCCGGGACGCGCTGGTACGCGCACCTTCCCGCGGAAACAACCCAAAAACCCATCCAAACCCCTTTTTCTTGCTTCGTGTGTACCTTTTTTTTAAGTTTTTAATTTCGTTCAAACAGCAGCCGCCAGCCAATCTTCGGTCACCCAGCCGTCACCATAACCGGTGACAACACAGGGTGTGCCGCCGGAGCCGGGTGAGAAAGTGCTGCGTTCAAATTAAAATGGAATAAAATGACACGAAACAAAAAATTGGAAAGGGTACGAACCATCGACAGCATTCGCAGGAAAACACTCGCCCGGCCTGCACTCCTCGAGAAGGGTTAGACAGTTCGGGACGGAAGTACAAAGAGAGTCGATTCCACCGAGAGGGCGCGCGCGCGAGCTCACACTAGGCCCACCAGGAACGATGGGGAGAGAATGAAAAAAAAGAACAGCGACAGATCAGTTCCGCTTATCAAAGGATACGTGACAACATTATAAACATTTGATGCATATGTTGATGTTTACAGGCGGATGCGCTGCGTACCGAAACACGGGGGAGGAGCGGGACGATATATTGGAGGGTGTATTGAATTTTCGGTCCATTTCGATCCGCGTGCGCGATTCCACATGGCGATTTTTATTTTTTATTGCTTTCGCCGATCGATGAACCGTGTGCCAATTCACGTGAAAGTTTTCCCTGTTCACTGTCCTCGAAGTGCACAAGCACAAGCGTGAGGCTTTTAGTTGATAGAACAAGATAGTGAGGCCTCCCGTGTGTACTGGCTGCTCTGCATCAACACTGGCCACTTATATGCATTCCCAATCCAAACCCCGCTGGGATAACCATGGATCCATCCAGTGTTGCGTGTTTTCATGCACATTTTCTTCTCGTTTTCTTTTTTTTTTGCAAGCGCTTTCTGCTCGCGAGTGCTTTCCGGTGGAATAATAATTACGCTTTTTTGTTGTTGCTGTTGTTGCCCTGTTTGCTGTGTGGCCCAACAATCAGTAACTCGGGCATAAATTACTCGGGCTGTGAAATTCGCCGAGCAACTTTTGTCATCTGTCAGTCAATGTTTAAAACCCTACCCACCCTTCCTACAGCCCTCGTCCCAACCAGCCGCCAGGGGTTGGTCTGGCCGTTGTTAATACAAACTTCAAGCTTCAAGGCTCAAAATCTCTTAAAGTGTCGCTCGTCGGCCGTTGTTTTGCCTCGGAGGTTTCACGGTTATCCGGGTACGGTGGAACAAATCAATTACGGCAGCATTGCGCGCTTGACGATGTACGATCAATTTACCTCTAATTATGTCGTTCTAATTTCATTTCTATACGGTTCGTTTTATTTACAGGGGTATACGGCGCTTCACATTGCCACACAGTTCGGCCGGAACGACATTTTTGAGCTGCTGTGCAACGTTTACAGTGAGTATAATATGCGTTTACGATGCATGTTCTTTCTTATCATGGTTTTTTTAGTTTTCCTAAGCCAAATTAGATCCGTTTGAGGTGTTACATTATAAAGTAGAGGAATAATCGTATATTCTGTCCGAAGTATGTGTGTATTATAGAACATATTACAGAGTTATACGCTGCAATTTCTTCCTAAGCAAATTATTTGTTTGAGAATATTATAAAAAGAGACATTCTTAAACATTGAAATCTGTTTTAAAAAGCTTTTCTTTCGCTTACTTTTTTGATTTTACACAAACTTACGTCATTTGGCAGTTTTTATTTAAATGCACTTTTGATTTTCTTAAGTTTCTTGATTATTTACTGTTTTTTAAAGCATTATGTTGAGAAAAGCTAGTAACTGAATCAGTTTTTCCTCTTTATATTTACACAAAATTTCGAATTATGTCTTAATCGTATGACTATTCTTTCTTATTGATCGTACTTCTTCGTACTTTGATTTTATTGTAGAACTTCAATATTATTTCTGTAAATTGGGTTCTAATATCTGCTGTGATGACTTAAATGATTCAATGATCCTATTGACTCTGATATTTTGCAATAGATGGCTTCTCAATAAAAGTTACTTTGATGTAAGCTACGCACTTCAATTAAACTTACTCAAGATCCTTGTTTGAGATGATAGTTTTTCATTGTTTTTTAAATTTGATTTTAATTCATTGGTTTGATTTTTTCCTGTTATAATACCGGTTCTGTTTGATAGATTTTTGAGTGGCTAAACAAATCCACCCATCAGTGACATCTCATTCATAAACCTTTTTTGTTTATTGCTCTTGGCATTGATCACATCTTGAATGATTTCATCAAACACTGTCCGCTTCATTGAGACAAGGTGATGAAAGCTGTTAAAGAAACCGCCTTTCACCGAAGGTTTGCAGCGGCATTCTGAAAAGCGGCAAGCGTAAGTGAGAACGATCGATAAATCATTCTTGTTTGACTGCGCAGCGTAAACACAGTCAAACTGCTTGATATCCTGCCTGGTTAGCGTGCGTCATGAATGAACATTGGAGTTGCGATGCGCGTCCGTCGGCTGTCAAATACGACAGCCGACCGTCGTGACATCGATCGTTTCCGCCGAAAGTAGAATGATCGGTAGCCATTGGTGGGGGCAAGAATGGAAAAAGGAGAAAAAAACGATATCTATTATATTCTGGAGCTTTCTTGCCAGGTGCTGTATAGAAGGAGTAGAATATTTAAATGGCCATCCCCTTTAGAGTTTTGTCAACTCGGGAAGGCCGAAAAGAGAGTCATGCATCGTGACCGGTTCAATCCAATAAATCGTTTGCCTTAAACTATTGACTGCAGACTGTGATCCTCGACCAGTTACGGGTCGATTGTGTGTCGAAAGCTATCCATTTTCTAGCCATTCTCGAAAACTAAAGCACCAGAGAGTAGCAGCCCCGCATCTATCCCCAAATTACCAAATCGTGCGGACGCGCACCCAATTTCTTCTCTACGTGTCGTTTGTCACACGGCTTTCATCAGTCGCTAGCACACCAGCGAAACAACACCGTGCAGGATGTCAAAAAGAACGTCGACCAGCTACGTACCACGTAGCCTCACTGACCGGCTTATAAAATACACACCCAAAAAAATAAAACACGATTCCACGTAAAGGTTACCTAAGCGCAAATGATAAGGGAAATAAATTGATCGATAAGTTTTGATTGACAGACGATAACACCAAAAACCACGGGTTCACATTCACAAATTGCGCTCCTTCTTGTGCTGGTGGCACTGGGACGTTCACCGGGGAGGGTTGGGGAAGTAGAGGTGATTTCGGGCACGGCTACAATGTCGTCGCCGGGCAATCTTATTTCCTTGGTTGCGTTGGTTGCGTTTTGGGGCCGTTTTCCGACACTCCACTGCTACCTTTTTCCCAATTCCCTATCATTAGCTCGAAACGGACGGGTCCACGCGACTACCATAGAGTAGAGAAACGGGGCAAAGGTTTGAGGCGGCCACCACCGGCCGTCTGCTGTCAATGAGGAACAAACAGAAGAGGAAAAAAAACATACACACGCGGGAAAAGTGTCTAATCGCTTCGACGAATGTGTGTGCTTCATCTTTCGCGCTTCGACCGACCCGGTCCTACCTTGCCCCGGTCCCTTCCAGTTGTCTTAAGCGGGCCGACCGGGGACGTGCGGACCAGACAGACAGCGGACAGCTTTGACAGATCGCGTCGGTGTCGCGGCATCGTAAGCGCTCCAGTTCGCAGATTCGGGCGCTCATCTAATGAAGCATTTGGGCCACAAATTTATCATCAATAGATACTATCACCACCGGCAGCGGAAGAAACGAGCAGTCGTTGCTGCTTTGTGGCAGTCACAGTCGAGAATGGAATTATCGCTCAACCATCTCTCCTAACCCGAACTGACTGTGATGGGTGGTTGTTGCACGGCTCGAAGCGCACAAAGCAAAGCGCTGGTACGGACTCGGTTGTGTGTGTTGCCTCGGCGTCCGTTGGTTAATTATTTTTGGCTTAGGTGATGAATTAATTAGTGCCAATGGAGATGGATCTGTCAGCTCCATTTCAAACGCCAACTGGGCATGCCAGCTATTGTGCCGGAAGGATGATGATGTGTGGTCGTCGAAGGTGGTTGGTGCTTTGGGCAGCGAAATGCTGTCCAAATTTGTGAAACAGTTGTACGATTTGTACGCCAGAGTCTTGATTCAGACTTGATTCGATGCATAATGTACATTGTCGTTTCTTCGTTATTTTGTGCTAATTATCTAAATGATACGATCCAACTGAATCACAATTGCTTTGATCTTAATTTTGCCATCCGATTTAATACAACGAAGAAAAAGAAAAATATTACTTTTAAGCGCATAACCGTAACCATATCTTCTAACATCAGCTCTCACAACTCTTTCCCACTTTGCAGAGGCCGACCGGGACCTGCTCGACTGGAGCGGGAAGAAAGCGCTCGAGTACCAGAAGCAGATGACCAGCGTGTCCGAGTCGACATTCAGCAGTGAGTATGAACGCAAAGTGTCTAAGCATGAGAAATTCTTCACCCTTCCCTCGAAGACGCTGTCACCGCTGGCCCGTGGTAGCACGTTCATGCGCCGTAAGCGCCGCCAACGGCCCGCGACCTCCGACCAAATGACACTGCGCAATTTCGTAGACAGTTTTCCGCATCCGCCCACCGGTCCGCGGGCACCGGCGGCGGCCGGCAGTACGGCCGATACCAATAACAACAATCGTCCCGGCAGTATCAGCAGTAGTAACACCGCCAAAACTAAACCCACCATCAGTAGCGCTGCTAACACGGCTTCGGCCACGGCGAACCCACCACCGGCGGAGGGTGCCTCGCTAGAGCGTCGCAATCGGTCTAATCAGAGCTTCTTCCGGAAGAAGCGAAACGCGACCAATGCCGTTTAACAGCCGCTATCCTTCATACTAATACTAATCAACCAAGCAATTGTGTATTTCAAAAGAAAAAAGAAAAACCCCCGCTACTCGGTGTGCTGATTTGTTATCTATACCTAATGCAGTTTTACCAAGCACATCGAGTACTGGAGGGAATTGGTTTCATCTTGTTTGCCTGCTGCATGCTATCCTATTATCTCGTTTTCATTGCCTCTATTGTATTTATTTATAAATAAACATTTTAATTGCATGCTTTTACTTTTATTTGATCTTCTCCTTCTTTTCATCGGTTTGTAAAGTCTTTTTTTTTCTTTTAATATTATGCTTTTATTTATTTTATTATTTTTTTGTATGCAAAACCCTCCCGCATGCTATCCCTCTTCTTCCACCTTATCTACTCTCATTTCAATTCCTTCCAAAATGCATCATCGTCGCACACGAAGGATCCGCGTTGTGTCTTTCACCTTTCGTGTATTTATTTCCTTGCGGTATATATCGCCATATGGATGCACCCTTCGCGCACTTCACATTACACGCACCACTTCATGACCGGTACGCACATCTACACATACATACGCAAAAAGAGTGCGCTTATCAGTTTTTAATTAAAATCGTTCCATAAAACCAGCACAAAAAACACACACACAAATAGTATGTAGCGTGGCAACAAGAGCAAAAAAGCGAAACCTAGTCAAAGTCGTTTACATCACGATATTGGCTGCACTTTAATTGCATTCTAGCGTTCGAGGTGGTGTGTGTGTGCGTGCGGTTCCTGCTGGAGCAAGATAGCGAACGCTGTAGGGGTGCAATAATTAGCAAACGCACCGAGCACAGCTAGCAGAAGAAGCAGCGAAACAACAATGTTCTTAATTCATATAAATATATATATTTTTTGCCATCGCTACTCAAAGTACACAACACACACACACACACACATTTCGCTGTTTAAGAAGGCCTATTCCAGAACCACCACACGAACGGGCGCTGAAATGTCCAGCGAAAAGGAGCCACTTAAAATATGCATACTAAGCAGCTGCACTATCGGACCCGATGATAACGACGTCTTGCACAATCATGCCCCATCATCTTGTTCCATTCTGCACCAGTGCTCTACTTTAGCGGACGTTTGCAGCGTTGCACGAAAACACGTACCAAAGGGCCTTGCGGCCCCTACCCATTTTATGCAATTTGTTTCGATCATAAACGCTACTGAAACTCGCGCGGGAAACAGTTCAGTTTCCGTGGCCGGCAAGAAGGGTGCTGCTGCTGGGGTGCTGACTCGTTGCGTCACATCATTACTCTCGATTGTTATTGGCCGCTGCGCACTTTGTACGCAGTTCAGTAGCTTTTAGTGTCGATTTCGGACGAACCACTTAATCGAGCTGTTAACTCGATTAAATATTTTGTTTCTGCTTCTTCACTATCGGCACCCGCGTGCACAGTCGGCCGGGGGCATGTTGTTCGTGCTGCTGGACGATAAATATGGTTATTATGTTTTAAAAGAAAGCGTAATGAGTTGTAGCTGTGCTTAGATTAAAAAGTCATTTTTGTTCTGATTTTATTTCCACTCCGTTGGGCTTGGCGGCCCCGTAACGTATTGGCTTTATTTCATCCTTACCCTTCGACTGTTTCACGCTCGAAAGCCCACCTCCACCACACACTCGATGTTAATCCCGCACCGAGCACACACGGCATTGCATTACATCGCCTAATCCTCCACGCCCAATATTGGCCATTACAGCAGTGCCAACAACAAACAGCAACTACATCCAAACAAAAAAATCTAGATGCTTTCAGGTCCTCTTCGGCGAAGCCCTATCAACGGTCCAAGGACCACCAGTAATGTTTAATTAAAATTCATACGCCTCTCTCTCTCTCTTTCTATTTTCTCTCTTATTTGCATTCTAATCACCTTTCGCCAACAACACAACGATCTTGGCAACCTTATCAACCTCACCTCAACAACTCCCTCCCGTCCCGTTTGGGGCCTCCAACTTCTGTCCCTCCGTTCCGGGCAACGATCATTACCTGGTGTACGTGCGCAAACACACATGACACGCGCGCCCTATTGCCTACGTTCGCGCAAAAATACAACGAACGTATGTAATCCGCGGGATGTGCGGCACTTCCGGGACACCACCTGCTCCATCTTCCAAAACACCCACCCATCCCCACTCACCTCCTGGTCCAATCGGGAAACGATGCGCCCCCCCTCGCTACGCTGCCCGTCCTCCCGTCACTGGATTATACTTATAATTTTACATTCTCTCGCATAAACCTCCGCGCCACCGCGGGTGCCCCCGATCGCTGTGTTGCTCGTCGCACGAATCGTTTGCATTTTTCGCGAAGAAATTAAAGCCATGCGATTACAGGCAGTTAACAGTGGTTTCTCCACCTGGCACGCCCTATCGTCGTCCTGGAGGCAAGTGTTGATCTGTCCGTACCTACCTATGCGTAACCATGTGTTTTCTTTTTCTTCTGTGTTCTGTTTGTGTGTTTGTGTTTGTGTGCGTGTGAAAGAAAAAAAAGTTTAAGCTATGATTTTCTAATGTTTCTTTGTTGCCTTTATCGTGTCGTTTGAAACATGTTTAATAGGAGCGCAGTTTGGTCTTTGTTTGGGAAGTTAACCTGCACACGCTTTTGCTATTTTCCTTATGATGCACCGTTCTAAGCAACGTTTTTGATTATGTTTCTATATCACGCATTACAGCACTGTTTAGCACTTTCTATAACTCCTTTCGAGCTTCTGCCTCTATTTCGTTGTTAGAAGCAAACTTTATTTTATTTTTAGACTAAATTTGCTACTAAACGAAACACTCTATTTACATTATTTTTTCTTGTTGAGTAAGCAAGTTTTTCTTAAGCACTTTTAACTCTCTTTATTCGCACAAATCAGTATTCTATATCTTAATTCGAATCAATAAAAGGTTCAGATTTCATCTGAATTGTTATGTTGTCTACAACAAAAAAATGACCATTGTATTGAATTGCTATAGTATTTTTTACAAATTTGTCTTTTGGAAAACAAGTAAAAATCTATAAATTCTCTTATAACTAACTAGTTTTGCAATACAAGTTAATTACATATAGTTGTGCAATAAATTGATGGCACACTCTTTTTGCTATAATTTGCCAATATCGAGCATCGGTATAAAGTGAAATATTTTCAAAATTCGGCCAACATGTTCAATACAATACTACCATAATGCAAAGTCAAAGTATTGCTTTAAAGCCTCGGAGAAATTGAACGTGAAATGTTGGGTTTTTGCTATATTATATTTATATTTGCTATATTCAATATTGTTTTACGAGAATGTAGCTTATCGTACACCAAAAGAAATGTTATTCAATTCCCCAACCTTCTAGACTTTTAAAAATATTGAAATAATAAATTAAATGCATTTCCTTGTTTGATTCCCCGCATTGTTCACGATGAAAAAATAATGGTCATCGAGAAATAATAAGGAAATGCATTAAATTTATTATTTTAGCATGTTTAATAGTCTCAATAGTTGGGGAATTGAATATCCTTTCTTTTGATGTACGATGAGCCATATTCTGATAAATATTCTATGAAATTTTTCCAAAAAAAAACAAAATATCACGTTCAATTTACGCAAAGTCTAAAGCGGCCTTAAGATTAAATGGACAAAACTAATACAATTGAAGTCATAATTTAGTTTTCATAATTTAGAGTAGCGAAGACTACTCGCCTTCTCAGGCAAGATATAAGTAAGGAAAATCATCTGTTTTGTTCAATTACAGTTATGAAATAGACCTAAGAAGCCAAAAATAACTTATGGTAATGTGTGCTTAGTCGTACACTCGAAGCATATTTTTATTCGAGAGCAATTTGTAAATAACATCAACAGTGTATAGAAGATGTGCACTGGAATAAATCATTTTAAATTCTATTGATATCTAACATTTAGAGCTTTTAATTCTGCCTTATCTTGCCATCATAATTTTATTTTAACCGTTCCTCCTGAATAAAAAAAAAATATTTTGAAAATTCTACTAAAATATGGCCAAACTCATGCCTTAATACTTATATTAAATTGCATAAATCATTCAATCAATTAACAAAGGCGACGACAACATAAATACCGCAAAAAGGACACAGCCTTATTAAATTTTAAAAACAGCACATGTTATGTTAATATGAAAATTGTATGCAGTTGTACCATCAATTTATTGAGCAACTGTTTGTAAAATTCTACGCGCTGCAGTTAATCTTTTCCTTAACGCGTAATTTCCTTAACTAATTTATTGACAATTCTTTACATTTATATCATTCATTATCGGAATTATGTTATTTTTTCACAAAGAAAGTTTCTATTTTGCTTTTTAAATCTCATTTTTTATTATCTATTTTTACTATTATTTTTATTGTTTTGTTGAAAAGTAAAAGCTTCAAGAACATTCAATCTAATGCATATTGTCTGAATTAATTGTCTTTCAGACGACAAATTGTTTTGTATTTTCTGAATTGTTTATATCTTAAATCATTACTTTTATATTTACCTAACAACGTTTTCGACAAAGTTGATTTTAACGATATCTTTTTCTAAATATATTAAAAATTTTGTAATGAATGTTGTAATGATGTTTAGTGTGATAGTAATGGATATAGTTATATTACAGGTAAATGTAAGAAGATACATACTGCTGCGTACATAAAACCCGACACTTCCCGTGGCTACCGTATTAAGCTCCAGATGTTTTTAAAAAAGCTCGCTAGGTTTTTTTTATCGTATGCCTTACTAGATCGTTGCAAGATCATCATTACATGTCTTGCTCCAATACAAACACACCACCCAAAACTTGTCCGTTCATCTGTCAACGCATTCCTTAGGAGCAGCGGAGCAGCATGCATCATAAGCATGATTAAATTTAACAATTTAAGCGAAACAGATGAACATAACCACCAATGACTATATTTTCACAAGGAGATCGCAACGTCTGTTGCTCTTGACTGATGTTGTTTTTGTGTGTGTATGTCTCTGCTCCACTATTCCAATTAACGAACGATGTGAATTTATCGCGTTCGCGCGTGTCATACCAGCTTGTCACGTATTCAAATTGTGCCACCTTGTTCCACCACATGGTCTGGTCCTGTTAATCACCAAGAAGCATCGCCCAGCTTGCGTAAAAACAGCGCAAAAAGGTGTGTAGGTATCGCGTCTCCTGCTGAAGAGATCCCTTGGGACCTATAGCAACCATATCGTAATGATAGCCATACATTGCCATTTGATAAAAGGATACAGACACACAACAACAACAAAAAACAATCATATGCGCCCGCTGCCGCCGGTGTTTTGCTTATCGCGTTTTTTTTTTTTTTGTTTGTGCTTGTCCAAACAAGAAAAGTAAGGCTGCAAAATACACGGCTGCTGCACCGGCAAAACTGCAGGTTGCTGCAGCTTTCTCTCCATAATGATTGACAGTTGTCTCACCTCGCTCGCGAAGCGCTCGGTAGTCAAATGGCATTCCATCGCGAACACGGACAACGACGGTGCGATCGCTTGCTTCTATTCTCCTTCCCATCGATCATCTTCGCCAACGGCCGTCAGCTGGGATCCTCGATAGTGTTGGGTGCGTGCCTGGGCCTTATTTTGTGCGGATATTCATTATCAATTTACTCGGAACCGTATGCCTATGACATATGACACATTAACGATCGTGACCTTCTGGCTTCTCAAGGATGGATCCTAGCAGGAGCAAAGAGGATCCAAAAAGGGAGTTCCCTCAAAGAAGCTAGGTAGGAGCATCACCCGATTTCACAAAGCCAATTATCTGTCGCAGACGTGCAAATGGATCCGGCGAATGAATGAACCCAGATGCCGCAGATGAGTGGTGGAGGATGTCGTACGGTTTCCCCCTTTGCCCAGCGCTTTGTCTTATCTTTTATTTGAAACCTTATCACCAGAAGCACCAATTGCCACTACACCGGTAAAGGGAAGAAACGCTTCATAATAATTTGCAAAGTGAGAGGCATTTCGAAGAAGGTGGACAGGTCGAGAGAGTAGGAAAGCGCAAAAACAAACCGTAACGAAGCCGACGACGCATATGTAAATGTCCTCCGGGAACCGTGAACCGTGAGTTTTCGGGTGTAGTTCGTGGTGGAGGATGTCGTACGGCGCAAGGGCTTTACATTCGTCGGGCCCAATTACGCCCGTTGCAAGTCTGTTGCCATCATTTCATATCTTTCTGTGGCTCATACCCTCGATTCCTTTCTCTCTCTCTCTCTTGTGAGTTTCGAAGATCGCTTGCATATGCAATTAATGCTTTTCCGGTCCGTTTAAACTTTTTGCCTTCCTTTTGCCTTCGAGTGATAAGAACGGTGGTGGAGCGGCGGGATACTGTAGAGGGCAAGTCGAAACGCATTCCTGTATGTGCATACTTCGAACAGCAAAGTTCATGTTGACGACGCAAAAACACTTAACCAGCACACTTAAACCCTCAGAGCAGGGCCAAATGGCAATCGGGAAATGAGGGGAAACGGGGTATGTCTTAATTCCTAGTTATGTTTCCTTTTTCCCCCCATCTGGCTCACCTCGGGTTGGGTTGTAAATTCTTTCCAACACTCTGCGAGATGCGATAGCATTAAAGCAAGACAGAAAGATAACAAAAAAACAATCTCAAACCACCAACCGTCTTCCACTTACACTGGGAACGGTAATTTTACGCTCAATTGGATATGGTGCATCAGCAGTAGTAGCAGCAGCAGCACCAGCAGCAGCAAAGGCTGTCCCTTATCGATGGCACGATCGTGGCCACGGTTTCACGCCACGTTGCCAACACTGATGATCGATTCCGACTGCCGATTACACTCGCACACGGTAATGGGCACGTGCAGAAATTAATGTAAAAACAAACATATCTCTATCTATGCCAATGTGCTCCGGCCACTGCCGATTCTGCCTAGCGCACAACGAAACGGAAAAGCGGGACGGGACAGTGGGCCATCGAGAACGATGCTAATGGTGGATGTCATCGTAACGCCAAGATGCTCTCTGCCTTCGATACATATTCCGCTTGATCGATGGCTAACCGGTGTAAACACACGTCAGCTAGCGCGCCAAGGTGTTGCACGTTCGATCGTCCCCCCCCCCTCCCGCCAGGTAACGGAGGGCTGAAGTGTGAGGGGGATATGCTCGCCAAAACGACTCTCGGGTGATGATGATGATGATGATGGCAGCAGGGATGAAAACAATTGACTGGCATGCAGTCGAACATGTGCTTTCTGACACTTTGAGCCACATTGCAGGTCAGGGACGCAGGGTCGAACATTATTGACCACCACCGCGACGACATGTGTTGACTGGAATGTGCAAAATTATGACATCTTACATTTGCAACAGCTTACGCGTAAAACGTATCATCAAGACGCTAATGGTTGTAGCGATTGGTGTCGAATGTAATCGTCGTCCTGGTAGCGAACGCGCCGAAGGCACCAACGCGTTGTTGTCTCGCAAGTGTAAAATCATGTCCCCTTCCTGTAACACGAAAGCGCGGCTTTCCCACCGATCATAGAGCATTGGAAAAGAGCATTATTTTGTGAGTATGAGCTGTGAGAGCTGCAATGGATACGCATGAGTGTAAATTTGTGCGCTAAATTTAGAAGGTCAAGCTTGTGCTCTATCGAAGGTTGTCATACATTGTACATAGAGAACCCTGAAACGTTATCAATTACCCAAACCTTTTAGGATTTCTTTCGTAATTGCATTGCTTTTCTTCCTTGTTTGATGTTCATAAGAAAATGCAACTGTTATATTTTTTTTTATTGATCAGGTTTTTTGCTAAGATACACAGAATAAGTAAATTTTCAACAAATATAAGACCATAAACATCTATTAGGATTCTGTTTTATGCTGATGATCTATTGAAAATTACGTCAAGGTTGTTTACAATAACATGACTATTCATTAAATGCACAAGTGTACGTATACTTACCTTAAAATACAAAAAAATTCCAAAGAAATGTATATTGAAAATATGGACTTTTGAACTAAAATAACCAATTTGGGCTCGGAACGATTTTGTTACATCACCATGGGCAATAGTGTTGTTCTATAACTACGCTTTTACAACATTGTATCGTTATAGCGTTGTAAGCTAATACAAAGATAATTCATAAAATAATATACGTAAATTTCCAATTATTTTGTGATTCTTGATTTAACTGAATTCTTTTTTTTTTTTACTGAATTCTATAAAACTATTAAAACTATTATGGCTGTGACATTCAACGAAGCACATAATGTAAACAATCTGGGTTATCGATGTAATCCTATTCAAAACAAAACATAACAAATACTGTCTTTTACCCACCTGCATTACCCGTAAGTTCCTGTGCTGTTTTTGTCATGTTAAATTTTTCACTCATTTTATAATATTATATTTTGTAATAATACTATAGCCATTACCGCCAAATTTTGGCTCTAAGGAATCAAGTTTTTTACCCTATCGCACCTATTTCTGTCTGTAAGGCAACATTGCTTGACTCGTTTAGGAATCATCATAAATTTACAAGATATTCGTGCAGGTTTATGAAAACTGTAGTTCAGAATTACAAAAACACTTCAAAAACCGTGTAACTTGATTGTTTTTTGTAATATTTTTTAATATTGTTTTACATCTGAAAATACATACCAACTTTTTTCACTGCATTAAATCTTTCAAATTTGGCATAACAATTGTTATATTTCGAATTCTTCTTCTTCTTTGGCTCAACAACCGATGTCGATCAAGGCCTGCCTGTACCCATTTGTGGGCTTAGGCTTTCAGTGACTAATTGATTCCCCCCCATAGCAGGATAGTCAGTCCTACGTATGGCGGCGCGGTCTATTTGGGGATTTAACCCATTACGGGCATGTTGTTAAGTCGTACGAGTTGACGACTGTACTACGAGACCGGCTGATTTCGAATTCTATCAAATAAATAATTAACTTCTTAACTTAAATTCATTGCTTTTGGAACCCACAGTTTCAGACATACAGTTAAATTTTAAAAATAAAGTGATTGACTTACACTCAAAAATTGATGCCTTAGAGACAAACATTGATGCGCACTCTCAAAAATTCATCCTTTAGAGACAAAAATTGTGATAAAAATTCAAAAATTGCCAACAATTGGTGCTTTAGAGACACAAATAGGTGAGTTAGAGCCAAAATTTAGCGAAAATGACCGTAATGTCAGTATAATGTTGTATTTTTTCTTCTCGTTCACTAGTTTTTTGTTATCGTGTTATCAAATGTGTAGTTATTTATTACATGTTTATTATTAAATGAAATATGATTATGGTTAAAGAAATTATTAATCTAACAACCACTCCATACTTTTTTCTTCATACTTATCTGTTTGTTTTAATATAAACCTAACATTATTGTATTTTGAATTTTGAAACATGATTCATATAATCGTACCTCAAAACCATGTCATGATCAATGCATTAAAATGGTAGCAGTTTAAAAAACACTCTAATTTCCCCATCTTACTGACAATTAATCAGCATTTAGTTTACAATTATCAAAACTTTGACTTAAATAAACAATGCCAACCCAAAAAAATACACACATACTAATCTGATTACCCAACACCTGATCGCTTCGTCTAGTGAGTTCCACCAAGTCGCCCATAATAGCGCCCTACCAATCCAGATGGCAGCGTGGTGGTATGGTTGCGATTAAAGCATCTTGAATGTTGGACAAATTGTAACAGTTGTAGTCGTTTACAAAAACAAAACCAACAGCAACAACACCAACAACAAAAAATACTACAATCCAAAACAAAATCGAAACACGCTGTGAAGAACGGTAAAGGGTAGTGCACACATGAAACGAAGCCCAGCAAAAAGAAGCTAAAAACCCCCCTCACAAGAAGCCCACAAGAAGGGGACCTACGACGGGGAGCTTCGGGACAATGGTGGTGAACTAACCGACCCCTCCCCCACCCTATCCATTTTCCATTCCCTCCCGTAAGTGGCGATTTTTAATTATTGCATTTCAAACCGTTGGCGCAGATTGACATCGCTGCAAAAAAACGTTGCGTTTTTTTTTTTGTTGCCCCGTCGTAAGCAAGCCCGTTTAAGGCGGCCATCTTAAGCTTCTCTCGCGTGCACTACACTTCGTGGTGTGGTGTTGAGTATGGTTGTGTGCAAACGCACGTGTAAAACGGATGGGGGAGGGTTATTAATAAGTAGATTAAAGCTCGGATAAAACCCTCCACAGCGTGCCCATGTTCGCTCCACCCCACTCGAAGGAGGTGATTTGAAGCTTTTTATTTACTTGCTTCCCTCTGATGGACGCTCTCTCTCTCTCTCTCTTCCCTCCCAGTCGCGCTGAGACACAGGGTTGGGTTGGATTCAGTTCGGTACGCGTGTGCAGCATAATTTCGCAAAAGAGAAGGTGTTTGTGGGGGGTCTTAATCCACAGCCTCTTCAAGCGGACAAGGCACCACACTCACGCCACCACCATCCATTGTTTGCAACGTGCAAAAGAGGTGGAAGGGGCGGATCATAAGATGAGGGATGTGGTGGAGAAGAAAACGGTAAACCTTTTCCAATCGCGTACGCTTATCAGCGGATAAGCGGCCTTAATGGTTGGCACGCAGCGCTACCAGCTTCGCTTCGAGTGATGGGAAAACAGTGAGTGGTGTGTGACTACAGATTGCAATGGACTGAAGCCATTTGCATCAGCGTTTTTACACCAATCAAATATCGTACTACTCTGCGGTTTCGCTTAGTAGTAGTCGCTTAGCAGGCGGCGAGATGTTCAGTGTAGCGCACGGTGTGCAACCATTAATCTCCTGTACCACTGCTGCTGAACTAATCTCGCAACAAATAGGATGGAAGTTAAAGCTTTAGATAACAAAACAGAAGACAAAAAATGGTGCCAACTGAAGCCAATTATGATGCTACAATTCAATCACAGCGATAAGAGAGGCGAGCTTCCTTAACCGTGACTGTACATCCAATGATTCCATAGAATAGATTGATAGAATGCGGGCAAATTATTTCTGAAAAGAAAACGTCAATTCCTGGTGACTGTAAGTAAAGGTACACATTAAAAGAAACTGATTCAGAGCCTATCCCGATCCTGGGACTTATCCCGAACGCATGCTGGAACTGACTCCAGTCGCATATAAGTGTTAGAATCAGCCATCAACCTACACTGGCCCATGAACTGATCCTAATCCATTACCAGTCCTTTAACTGGTCCTAACATCATACCGGTCGTGGAATTTATCCCGCTCCCATACCGAGCCAGCAATTGATCTTGACTCTATACCGGTCTTGGAACTGCTCTCAAAGCCGTATCGATCCTGGAATTGATCTCGAAACCATACCAAAAGTTAGACTGAACCCATACCGGTCCTGGAACTGATCCTTACCCCATATAGATCTTGAAACAGGTACCTATCGGTAATGGTCATACGGTCATCGGATCTTAAACCCATACTGGTTCTTGAACTGATTAAGATTCCATATCGGTGCTGAAACAGATTCTTGCCTGCTCCATTGCAGGCCCTGATACTACTCCCTTTTCAATTCGGGCGGGACCAAAAATAGTATCTGCACCTGTCTCAGTCATGGCGCTATCCAGTCTGGTGTTTGCATTGGGGGGTCCCGCAGTATTATCGTCAACTCGGACGACTTAACAACAGGCTCTTCCTGTGTTTAAGACTTGTTTGGACCGTCGCCCTTAGCAAGGATTGTCTATCCAACTGCGTGGTACTTAATAAGTGTCGAAAGCCTTTATAGGCCGGCATGACCCGTTACCCCTAAAAGAAGGTTATTTGTTGCAGTATCTTTTTTGTAGAAATGTTGTCGCAACATTTCCATGTACCCGGACCTGCAGTGGCGGCCAGTTCTACTTTAGGACAGCTATTTTCTGTCTTTGAGGCTTCCGGAAAAGTTCCTTAGACCACTTTTTGGAAAAAAAATCCTTGCATGTCGTAGATGACATTCTTTAGCTAGCTTTCCGCTAAAAATTAGGCCCATAAATGAAAAAAAAAACTCAAAAAACCACGGAAAAACGTTAGTCTATTGAAATCTGACTGTAATTTGTATTGTTCGTCTCCTTACCTTTCAAAGACTAAAAACTGAATCGGCGTTGTGTTTTCCATAATAGATCGCGCTGCCATTGTATGTTTTAAACTAAGCAAAACGTATCCAAGCAGCTGCTTTAAAGTAATGCTGATCTGCCTTTACTAGATTTTTATTATAGAGATGTGTTCATATACTTAGCATGTTGGATAAATATTAATGTAAAAAATAGTTTAAAATGGGAAAACTCACCAAAGGATTTAAAATGTAACAATTTTACTATATGCCGCCGTTAACCTTCGTTTAACAACGATCCCCACATAAAGAGTAAGTGAAAATCCAAATGGTAATATCACAAACTAAATGTTTCAATGTTTTCGAGTTGTGACTTTGTTTAAAGTTTCTTCTGTTATTCCTGTAGTTTAGTTGTTGTAAGAGCTGTTTGTAAAATTAATTCTACAAAAAAAAGCTTTAACCTCTCTCTATCTTTCTCTGTCTCTGTTTCTGCATGTGCTATACGTCTGCAGGAAAGCTTTCCTTTAGCTAGTAAATACGCTTCTGCATGTCTGCCATAGTTTGTTTGTTTGTTTAAATGTTGGAAACCCGCCTAATACTCGCTTAAAAACCAACCGCGCCCGAATTTAGAAATGTTCTTGTTTTACTAATGTTTTCCTTTTTTCCAATGCAGAAATCAAGGCACGGAAAAAGCATTCAGGTGAGTCAAAACGGTTTAAATAAGCTTTTCTCGCACGGACACACTAATATTCGTTTTACTCCCTTTCCGCGTGTAGAAAAAGACTCCGGCTTCCTGAGGATTGGTTCCCTGAACGTACGGGTGAAGAAAACCACCGAAGCCTTCAGCAACTTCCTGGGAGTGGGCACCAACCAAACGCGAATTCCGCCGACAGCGATTAGATCGAGCGCACCACCGGACACACTGTTTATTGACAAGCTGCACAAATCCTGGGGCTCGGCAGATAACATACAGGTTGGCACCGTTGAGCAGCATGTTTTTTAATAGTTTTAATCTAATTCTTATTCGATGTATTATTTTTTGTTCTTCTACCCTCTCTTCCCTTCAGAAGGAAGATTCCGCAATGCCACCGCCCAAGTATGGTCCGGTGAAGAAACGGCGTCAGAAGCGTGACATCGAGTACGATCCGAGCAACGATCATTTCAGCCAAAGCGTGCCGACCACGCCGAGCCAGATACGGGCACCGGTTGGCCCGCTGTCGGAAAATCCCGATGGCGAATCGATGGGCGACTCCGACTCCGATACGGCCTGCGGTTTTGATTCCAACTGGCGACCAACCTACATTTAGACTTTTTTATCATTTCGAACGACCTATTTGTTGTTGTACATTACTATCAAAATGTATAATACTCGTTAGAGGGGTTTTATTTTCCTATGTTGACACGATAAATAATCATTGAAATAATAAATGAACTAACTGCTTACTCAAAATACATATTCTACGGTTCGTTGTTTGTACCTTTTTTAACACATTTAAGAGAAAAATCGTCAATATCGACGAAACATTTGAAGAAATATAATTTATCCAATACACAAACCAACAACCAACGAAATTCGAGTAGTTTGAACTCGAGTTTTCATTAGTCGCTGCATGAATTTGTATAGTGAACAAATTGCGATACGAAATTATGCTGCTCGTCAGTAAACTAGAGAATATTAATTTTACCTACTACCATCGCAATTAGTTTTTAGATCAGCTAAAAGCAAAGCAGCAATTGTTTTGATATTTAATAAACAAAAAAATCGGATGAGTCCATCAACCACGAACAGGAAAAAATGACAGAGCGGACTAGTCAACAGGCGTTGGGGCAAAAGTGTCAACTGAACTCGAGGCAAATTGTTTAAATCGTGTTGCCATGCATCTCAGCAATCTTAGCAACGAACCATAGAAATATTTTTAGCTGGATTTATACGCTCTCCATCGGTTGTTCTCATAAATTAGAAATTCATAAAAAAAATGTCGGACGAAAACGTTGCTAGTGCAACGAAAACTGAAACTCCCGTTGCTCTTACACGCATCGCAGTTGATCTTCCGGACTTCTGGATGTCGGATCCAACGACTTGGTTCGCACACACAGAATCCCTCTTTGCGTTCGCCGGTGTCAATAAGGACGAAATTAAGTATCTTCATGTTGTCGTTAAACTAGACCTATCCGGGATGCGTCATATAGCTGACTTGGTGAAGCAGTCTCCTGCCACAGGGAAGTACGACGCCATTAAGGAACGGCTCATCTCCCGATTCGAACCTACGATACAAGTACAAATTGAAACGCTACTTTTATCGTACGGTCTAGAAAACCCTCTTCGTCCTGCACATCCTTTGAGTAGGATGGAGGAAAATGCAAGAACTTGCACAACTGAAAATACGCTGGGAAAGCTGGCAGATGAAGTTGCCGCTTTGGGAGCAGAGCTACGTCGAATGAAAGCAAAGTTTGATTGCAGACGATCGCGTTCCACTTCTCGAAATCATACTGGTGGAAGGAACAACATCTGCTGGTATCATCGAAATTATGGAAATCGAGCCAACCGATGTCGAAGTCCTTGTCGGTACATTCAGTCGAAAAAATAGATTTACGATCATCTGATGTCGTCAAGCGGTATGTATTGCTAACGTCAGCATTTGAGGTAGAGAAGCCTGAGAACCATGCTGCAAATGTATCGAAGTTGACGGACGAACGAATCTAAGTCATCCGGTCACCGGGTTCGATTTTTGATGGAATTGAGGGGAACACTGTAGAAGATTACTTAAAGCAATGATTTGATTTAATTATTTTGCAATGCATGTCGCAAACGATGACTAAACGATCGGTTATCCTTTAACTCTACGGCCGGATACTCGGGTAAGATTTTCATTTTCAAACTGATATAACTTTTTTGAAGGGCACATGCTGAACTTATTTTTCAAAAATTCCAAAATATTTTCCTAATCTCTACGACTGGCATACCCGGGTATCCCATACATTTTGTATGGGAAGTGATAGCTTTTAATTTAAAACTTTTTTTAAAACTTCAATAACTTTTGATGTAAAAAATATTAAAAATTGTGATTTGGTTTAAAGTTAAAGGTATTAGCCTTTTTACTTTGTTGGATAAATGGGAATTTGAATGTTTCATTTACTATTTTTAAAATATTGTGTAATATGTATATGACAACCAATTTTTTCATTCGCAGCCTTCAATGCTGCACCATATTAAATTGATTAGTTATTATGCGCTTCATGAAGCATTCCGATTATTTTGATTGAATATGAATAGAAAAGCTGAAATTCTTCATAAAACTATGTTTTTCAATTATATCTTTGGTTATTTAATTTATTTCATAGAAAAAATCAACCGTATCAAATACTTTGTATATTATTTGTATATGCATTATGTTCTACTTTTTCTTGAAATGTGCTCTCTTCTAATCATATTTCAATTTTAAAACATATTATCAACAGAGAAATGTGTTGCAGAATTAGTTTTCTTTATGCGGTCGTACAGATGAAGGTATAAATTTGGTCATTGAGACAACGGTTAATAAAGAAAGTAATTTTTTTATTCATGCGCTTCACAATCCAGATTAGGAAATGAAGGGTATTAGCTAAACGACTAACAACAAAAATTTGTTTTAAAAAAATCCCTCTTTACAACACATACGATTACATTTAGGGTAACTGTACCAGTTTTCGGCAGTGTACCTATTTTCGGCAGGGTAGCTAAAAACGTGAAATTCTGCACAAATGCGGTAAAAAATTTCACAAAATACAATTTTGTAGTGGAAGTGTACTTATTTGATATTCACATACGAAGTTTCACATCATTTCATTACTTATTTTTCAAAATATCAAATAAATTGTGCTTTTTTTCGGCAGCTTTGCTGTCAGCCAATCGTTCGGCAGGTTTTGTGATTAAGAGAATAAGAACAGTAAAACAATCAAAAAGTGGTGTATATTAAAGATTTTATGCTTATTTAATTTATTCTAACTTGTTCGGAATTATAAAATCACGATAAACAGGTTATTTTTCACTTTAAATGCTGCCGAAAATAGGTACACAGTAAATGTTCATTTTTGACAGCTCAATGTTGTGGGCTCCTGCCGAAACTCGGAACAATAACACACTTTGAATTTGGCTGAATATTCCTTTTAAAATTGATCAGAACACTACAATGCGTATGTCGACACATAATATGACCTTTCTTATACCAAATATCACCAATTTTACGACAAAAAATGCACTAACTTAAGAAAAAAATAAATATTTGTAAGCCAGTTCGCACCGTACGCTATAACCATCAAACTGTCAATGGCTGCTCTGTTTAAACGTCGCATCAAAATGGCTGTCAAAACGGGCCAAAATAAGCAACATAAAATTAATAATTAAAGTGCTTTTTAACACCAATCTTACGAAAGTAAGAGTGTTAAATTGCTTTAAACATTTTTTTGTACATATTCACATTGATACAAACATTTTCTGACCCGTATTCGCGCTGCCGAAAATAGGAACACAGCCTGCCGAAAATAGGAACAAACTGCCGAAAATAGGAGCAAAATCAATGTTTGCATTTTCACGAATATTTATGGAAAAGGGCTTTGAACCAGCAAATAAAAAATATTGTAACATACTATGATAGTTTATCAACCAGAATAACTACACTTTCAAGAAACATAATGAAAAATATTGATGTGTGAGCAATTTTTGTGAAACTGCTGCACTAGCCTGCCGAAAACTGGTTCAGTTACCCTAGTACGTAATCAACAGTTCTTTAATCCTTTCTTTGGATTAACTGCTAATTTGAAAACAATGTTCCAAACTCATTCAAATTGTTCTTAGTTTTTTCACCGGACAACACCTACCATAAAAATGACAGCCAAAAGCCGAGGTTTGTATCGTTTTGTACCAGCTTGACTTTAAGCACCTTGCTGTTTACACATGCGGCATAAAATCAAAACAAAAAACACGTTGTGTTCCTTGCGAGACGCACTTTGGTGTTAGGACAGTTTTTTGCACACTTTTCACCCCCCAAAATGGGCCGCAAGGATAAGAACAAGAAAAAGGGCCAAGGAGCCGAAAAAACGTCCATGAAAACGGACAAAAAGCTTGTAGCGAAGCAGAAAAAGCTGCTCGCCAAGCTGGGTGAGGTAAGTGGCACCGTTTGCGGCCATTCCGAGCGACACTTTTCCATCCAGATCAAGTGCGATACATTCGTTTGCGACGTTTTTTTCAGGAAGATATCGAAAACATTGTGGCCAAGTACGAAACGAAGGACACGAAATCGTCCGATCTCACCGAAATCGTTTGCCCGCCGCCAACGGCCCGGGTAAACGTGGGCATCTGCGCCCATCCGGCCGATCGGGAGGAAATCTTCATCCACGGGGGAGAGTTTTTCAACGGCCAGCAGACGGTCATCTACGGTGACTTTTACTCGTACAACGTGGCCAAGAATGAGTGGAAAACGCTGAAATCCTCCATCTGTCCGGCACCACGCAGCGGCCATCAGATGGTACCGGTCGCGACGGACGGTGGCCAGATCTGGCTGTTCGGGGGCGAGTATGCGTCGCCCTCGCAGCTGCAGTTCTACCACTTCCGCGACCTGTGGGTGTACCGGATGGCAAAGAAGCAGTGGGAAAAGATTAACGCCCCGAACGGTCCGAGCGCTCGCAGTGGCCATCGGATGGTGGTGACGCGCAAAAAGCTATTCGTGTTTGGCGGCTTCCACGACAACAACGCCTCGTACCGGTACTTTAATGATCTGTACGCGTTCTCGCTGGAAAGCTACACCTGGACGAAGATAGAGGGGGCCGGGCCGGTCCCTCCCCCGCGCTCCGGTTGCTGCATGGTGGCGAACGCCGACGGGAAAATCCTCATCTGGGGCGGATACTCGAAGACCAGCGTGAAGAAGGAAATCGATCGCGGCACCACGCACACGGACATGTTCGCCTTGGTGCCGGACAAGCAGCAGGACGGCAAGACGGGAGCGGCGACAGCACAACCGACCTACAAATGGACCAGCGTCAAACCGAACGGCAAAAAGCCGGCCCCGCGCAGCGGCATGGCGGTGGCGATTGCACCGAACGGAAAGGCGTACACGTTCGGTGGTGTGATGGACACGGAGGAGGATGAAGAGGACGTGCGGGGAATGTTTAGCAACGAGTTGCATGCGCTCGATACCGGCGCGTGCACCTGGCGCAAGCTCGAGCTGGCGGCCAAGGCAAAGAAAAGCAAGCCGGCCGATGTGGAAATGAACGAGGAAGAGAAGGAAAAGCAGCAGCAGCAGGCGGCTAAAATCGTATCGGATGATGGAGTTTTCACGATGACTGTCGGTGGCAGCGGGGCTAGTGGAGGGGCATCGAAAGGGGCGGCCAAAGGAGAGGAAGGGGATGCAGGGGCGCTTGATCTTGGTGGTCCCTCGCCGCGTATGAATGCGGCCATCGTTGTCTGCAAAGGGCAGCTGTACGTGTACGGTGGATTGTACGAATCCGGCTCCAGGCAGTTCACACTGAGCGATCTTTATGCTCTTGGTAAGTGTCTTTCCCTTCCCAGCTGCAAACAGAAAGGTTATAGTTTATTAATTCTGCACCAATACCATTTTCCTCTTAGATCTTCATAAGCTGGATGTGTGGAAAACGTTGATTGCCAACAGCTTTAATTCGAACGAATGGCTTGGCTCGGACAGTGAAGGAGACTCTTCCGATGATGATGATGACGACGATGATGATGATGATGATGATGACGACGATGATGATGACTCGGAGGATGATTCGTCTGGAATGGAAACGGAGTAGCTCGTGAAGCGGACGAAACATCATTCCGACCGTACCGAAAACTAATTGGAATGAAAATAAAAAACAAAAATAAATGCTTAATTGTATTATGTGTTGAGCTAAAATAAACGAATTAAAATGGTGTAACTACCGGGATTCTTCTGTTTGCCACGATTTATTGGTTGGTTCCCATATTTTTTTGTAAAGTTGTCAAAAATCCGGAGTCGACTCTGATTCGACTCCGGAAGGTGGGTCCGCCCTGCATTATTCGGAGTCGTTCGGAGTCGCTCGGAGTCATTCTGAGTTGGAGTCGTTCGGAGTCGGTCCTCGAAACAAAGACCTGTATATGAAGTGCACGTGAAAAGTGAAAGACAAAAAACACAACGAAATGAAATGCCTGATCACAAGCACATTAAACCAGACGGCTCGACTCCGTTCGACTCCAGACGATTCCGCATTAATCCGACTCCGATTGACTCTGACCGACTCCGGACGACTCCGAATGACTCCTCACGACTTCAGACGACTCCGATTCCGAATGACTCCAAACGACTCCAGACGACTTCGATTCCGAATGACTCCGGACGACTCCAACTCCGGTCGACTTCGGACGACTCAGGACGACTCCAGGCGGCTCTGGACGACTCCGACCGACTCCGGAAGACTCCGGGTAATTCCGTGGCGGTAATTTGGGTCGCTCTGGACGACTCCGGACGACTCCGGATGACTCCTGACGACTCCGGACAACTCCAGACGACTTTGAATGACTCCGGACGACTCCGGACGACTCGTGATGACTCCGACCGACTCCGAATGACTCCGACCGACTGTGAATGACTCCGGACTACTCCGGACAATTTCGACCGACTCCGGACGACTCCGGACGACTCCAGACGACTTCGACTCCGAATGACTCCAGATGACTTCGGACTACTCCAACCGACTCTTAACGACTCCGACCGACTCCGAATGACTCCGGTCGACTCCGGACGACGCCGAACGACTCCGGACGACTCCGAACGATGCCGTACGACTCCGGACGACTTCTTCCGACTCCGAACGACGCCGGGCGACTCAGGAGGACTTCGAAAGGCTCCGGGCGACTCCGACTGACTCCGACTGACTCCTGATTATTTATTGGTATCGTCAGATTCTATACCAATGCAATTGAACCAACAAAAATCTGGGAAACGCAAAAAAAACGTGGGAACCAACAAAAATTATGTGAACCAACCAATAAATCGTGGAAAACCCCGTATTCTATTCCGTAATTTTTAGAATAAAAAGAAATGTGTCACATGGTAATTATTGCATTTATTTCTATCATTCGCTCGAGACTGAGCTACATTACACGTTTTAAATCTTTATTTGTTGCTCACAGGGAGGAAAAATTAAGCCCTACTTTGCGATACACATTCATACACGAATGACTTTGAGACGTTAAAAGTTTGCTGCTACTTGCTGCTGCTGCTTCATCACCACGGAAGCAAAGGACACCTAATGCACCCTACATTGAACGGTTTCCTTCTCACACATCCCGTTTACCTGTACCGTTTCGTGTGCGCCCTGTCGTCATACTTGGAACTGGTGGAGGAATCCTTCCGGCTGCTTCCGCTGCCCCCGTACCCTTCCTTCGCTCGCTCACGCTCACGATAGCGTGACGAGGAGGAGCCACCATCGCCGCCGTCCACGTCACGATCCCGCTCGCGTTCCCGGGTGCTTCGATCGCGCTCCCGTTCCCGATCCCGCTCCCGGTCGCGTCCATGCGAGCTGCGAGCTGAGTCACTGTCGCGCACCCGGTCCCGATGCTCACGGTGATGGTCCCGTTGGTCGCGCTCGTGCGACAGCTGCATCCGTTCCCGTGGCGCATCCTTCTTCTCTCGCCGGCTTTCCCGGCTGTCGCGGGCGTCGCGCCGCTGTTGCTCGTACTTGTCGTAGTTGGACTCGCTCGCCGAACCACCGTGCCGGGTGGGCGAACCGAGCAGATCGTACTTGCTGGTGGTGCGCGACGATCCGGACGCTGCCGGTCCGGCGGGTGAAACCGAACGTTCGGACGAGTAGCGATAGCGCGACTCGGTACGATTGGCCAGCTCGTCCTCGTCCGAGGAGCTGCTCGAATGACGCCGCCGGGATGATTTAGACCCCGGCGAACGATCGCCATACCCGCTGCCGGCCGGTGAGCGAGCGGACTGGCGGCTGCGCTTGTGCTTGCGGGAGCTGGTTTCGACGGAACGAAACGAATTACGACGATTGAAGCAACATATCATATCTTTCTCCTCAAACAACTTACCTTTCCGCACTGCCGGTACGCTTCATGGCCCTGCGGCCACCACGACTGTCCTCGTCCGAGGCAACCCAGCTCGGTTCCTCGCGTCCCTTCTGGCGCAGCTCTTGTTCCATCTCCTTCAGCAGCTTCATGCGGTAACTGTCGATCTCCTCGTGTAGCGTCCAGCCGGTGCGCACCTGCCGCGTACCGGACTCGAACTCATCCTGGTACTGCACAATTTTCACCTCAATCTCACGCAACCGTACCCGTCGCAGTTCGTCCTGGTCCGATGCCGCACGCCCGACTCCATCGTCCTCCGGACGCTGTCCATCCTCATCCTCATCGTCGTCATCGTCCTCCTCGTCCGTGTAGTTGCCATATTTGCTACTGATCAGCCCTACGCCCTCGTTTTTGAGGCTGATTTTCGGCGGCTCCGGTACGACTGGATCCAGCGTGTCCCATTTGCTGGTCGTGATGGCTTGTGCTTCGATCTGTGCCGCATCGACCGATTCCCATTTCGAGGGAATAAAAGAACCGCCAGCCGATTTACCTGATAAGAAATGAAGAAAGTTAGAAAGACACACACACACGATTGCCATCCGTTGTCGGAGTCGGCGTCATACCTCGGGACGAACTTCCACCGGTTCGTCCTCCTCCCTCACTGCCGGAAAGGGACGCACCGCCCATACGTCGCCCTCCGTCCAACATGCCGCTACCTCCCCCCGCTTCGTGGGCCGCTTCCAACGGCATCCCATCAATATCATCGTCCGCCAACGGCATCCCATCGATATCGTCCTCATCGCTGTAGATG
Source organism: Anopheles arabiensis (assembly GCF_016920715.1). NCBI lineage: Eukaryota > Metazoa > Arthropoda > Insecta > Diptera > Culicidae > Anopheles > Anopheles arabiensis. The sequence continues at coordinate 70,981,917 of NC_053517.1, read as the reverse complement.
TCGTGCTTTAGCAGCGGTGTCCGGTTCTCGCCCGCCCCTCCTCCTCCTCCTCCACCACTCGTCATTCCGCACATCATTGCACTTTTCAGCAGTGCCGCACCGTCCAGCGGCACTCCGTCCAGATCTTCGTCCTCCTTCTCCTCTTCCGGCTCCTCTTCCGGTTGCTTTTCCGTCTGCAACGAGAAAAAACAAGCGTCATTTGTGGCACACTCACACAACCACACAACCACTGCACTGCTTACCATCTGTATGCCCAAAAAGGTGTGCTGCAGCTTCACGAGAAAGTCGCGCGGATAGATCGCCCACTCTTCCCACGCCCGAAACACGCCCATCACGCGGCTCTTGAACCCCTCCGCCTTCAGCCGGCTGTCCAGCTGCATGTAGTACGCGTTCAGGTTGCGAAAGATGTCGAGCAGGTTTTTCTCCATCGCCTTGCGGAAAAAGCTCGCGTTCTGCACCTTCACCGCCGAGTTGTGCAGTATGTCCGAGATCAGATAGATGCGGGCGACCTTTTTCTTCACCACCGTTTCGTTCGACGACAGCGACTCGGTGATGCATTCGCAGATTTCCTCCGCCGCGTCCGCGTGCTCGATGCAGAAGATCATCGCGTCGCCAATCTTTTGCCGCTCCGGCGTCAGATGTCGTATCAGATCCTCCAGCCGGTCGCGTTGTCTGCGAATGTACGGCGAATCGGAATTTCAGAAACAAGTTCCAGCTGAACAATTAAATCATCCTACTACTTACGCCACGGAAAGATTCCCTTTGTTAGCTTCAATGCCCTCCTCGTCCGCAAGCAGCTCGTCCGGCATGCCCTGGGTGTAGAAGTTGATCGGCGGAGGCTTCCATATGGAGCCACTCTTGAACATGCGGAACTCTTTCGTCCTCCAGTCTCCCGGCGTGTCGCCCTGCAGCAGCGAAAACAGCTTCCAGCGATAGTAAATATGTGCCGGGCTTTCGTTCTCGAAGAGAAACCTAAAAGTAGCGAACGTGAATGTGAATGTGTCGGAGTCGAGAGGCAGTGCAGAGACACCCACTTGTACATCGGATTATCCATCTCCTTCGTCATGATCAGTGCTTCGAACATGGGACCTTCGCGGATGACAAACTCTACCATGCGATGGATTAGCATCAGCAACGGCCGCTCGGTCGGTATAACCACCTTCACCACCGACTTAAACAGCACCGCGTCCATCTGTTCCTTCAGCTCCGGCTCCGCCATGTAGGCGCCGGACGTCATCTTGGGAATATTGTCCAAATCCGACGGATGTGGCTGCGCATTGAACGGCAACCCGGACGGCGGCGGCGGCAGTGTGTACGCCAGCAGCTTCGGTGGTACGTAGATCGGGTGCGTCATGATCGGGACCGATTTGCCCCAACCGAGCTTCATCTCGTACCCCATCACGTCGCGCCCATTCAGCGCACGCAGAGCGCGTTCCGCATCGCGCCGGCTCATGTACGCCACGAACCCACAGTTTCGGTTGCGCATTTTCTCTTCCTCCGAGCGGGGCCACATAATCTTTATGCTCGCCAGCGGTCCATACTTGCCAAACAGTTCCATCAGCGCTTGTTCCGAGATCTACAAAACAATTCCATTGGTGTTTAAGTCTAGCCTATTCCACCCTCAATTTACGGACTGTTTTTCACTCACCTTGGGATTAAGGTTGCCCAGGTACAGGTTCGTCGTGTTTGGATCACCGTTATCGAACGAGCCGGATTCGGTCTCCTTGTACACGGGATCCGATTCAGTGGAGCTCGTGCCAGGGAGCATCGTCCGGGCCATATGCTTGTATTTGTGGCGTTCCTCGCGCTCTTCTTGGATCTGGCGCAGCTCTTCCTTAAACATCTCCAGATTGCTCTTTTTCTTTTCCTGGTTTCGCTTCTTGCCCATCGCCGACGAATCTTTGCGGCTCTCGCTGGCAACCATCTTTACGTAGTCCATCGATTTCTCGTGATCCATGTCGAGACGGGACTGGGGCTTGTAAAGCTTGCCCCTGTCCTTCGTGTCTTCCTCTACAAGTGACGACAGGTAACATTAGTGCCGTCGCTCTTGCCGAGTGCGCTACAGCCAAGCGATACTTACTTCTCGAGCCCGCATCGTACGTTCCGGCCTTTACCCATACCTTCGATATTTTGGATGGCGCTTCTTGAAATGTTTCCACAAACTCTTTGAAAGCCTTAAATTGTCAACTAGGATTAGCTGCGGTTCGTTCATTCTACTACTGGGTCAAGCGAATCGCGCGACACACAGCTACGCCGTGTGTGCCTTGGTTTTCTTGCGTCTTCGCATAAATGGTAGGGTATGGTGTGTTTAGAGGAGAAATAGGAAGGATTGGAATTTGCCTGTCTGCACTTACGTGGGCTGCTGCCGCCTCGTCCTCCCGCTTCTTTTGCTCTTCGATTTCCTTCCGCGACATCGGACGCTTGCCCATTCTGTCTGCGGGTGATTATTTCCTATTATTTTCCCGAAAAAAACAAGCGACGCAGACAACGGGAGCGAGCCGAAATGATTGAAAACATAAATTTTCCTTCGATTTTTTTTCTTCTTTTTTCTTTCCTTCGCGGACTGTCATTGAACTGTCACCTGGAACCAAGGTTCAGGCAAGACAGATATGCTGAACTAGCGGCTTGAAAATCACCGGTACCTTTTCCAACCAGCTCAAAGTGACAGTTAAAGTTGCATACTGAGCGTAAACAATTCAGCAAAAATAAGGGATACGCTTTGGCTCATTAGCTTTCATACAAAATTATTTATAATGAATTGTTGTTTATGCATGCAATAACAGCGTGTTTATTTTGTAGTTTAATCTGTTTCTTTACAATTATTACTGAATGAAACCATTCAATCCATTTAAACAAAAAATAAAAAGGAAAGTGTAGTAAAAGGGAATAAGAAATAATACGTGATCATCCTTACTCAATAGTAAAATAATTTATTTTGTAAATACAGTGGAGCGCCGTTTATCCCGGGTACCTTTTATCCGGCTATCCGTTAATCCGTGCTGTTGAGAAATGACAGTTCAATACAAAGGTGACATTGCGTTATGAGGAGGATATTTGAAAAAGCTGTGACAAATTTCAAATATTCTCATTGGGAAAACATGAAGTTAATAAAAACTGGGGTATTTTTATTATAAAATAAGATAATTTTCCAAAAGTTAATCAGGAATTGGTGATAAAATATATCATTAGACTCATTATCCGTGTTATTCCCATATCCGGGCAAGGTCAAGTCCCGAGAAGCCCGGATAAACGGCGCTCCACTGTTTAACCATTTTGCAATAAAAATTGGCCATTTTGCATAGCCATGTCTTTTGGAATCCCGGCCAAACTGAATAAGGCTAGTTAGAATGGCAATGACCAACGTTACTTGCCAGGTGAAGGTGGATGGAAAACTCTCAGGATCTTTTGCTACCACCAAAGGTCTGCGCCAGGGGGTCGGACTTGTCTGTCTCCTATTCAACTTGGAACCGGGAGCGGTTTCGGAAACTCCCGAGGAAGGGCAAGAACGCAAAGCAGTTGTAGCACCGGATAAATAAGTAAGTATAAAAAGTAAACGAAATCACTCAGTATATTCCTTCAGCAGAATCTGTATAATATCTGAACAGAAGGTGAGAAGTAACAAGAGGTAAAACATAATAGAAACCACAAAAGGAGGTTTTTGTTAAAAAAAAAAACAACAGAGCTACAGTGGAGCGCCGATTATCCGAGCTTATCGGGACTCGACCTCGCCCGGATACTCGAATAACATGGATAATGAGTCAAAGTATATATTTCATCACAAATTTCAGATGTATTTTTTTTAATTTGTGTTGTTTTAATAAAACCTAGCCAGTTTTAATTCACATCATACTATCCAATGGGAATATACCAAAAGTGCCCTGAATTATAGCGTTTTATATTATGAAATGTGCTCTGAAAACCGTTTTTTAAATATCCTCCTCACGACGCAATGTCACCTTTGTATTCAACTGTCATTTCTCAACAGCCCGGATAAACGGACAGCCGGATAATAGGTACCTGGATAAACGGCGTTCCACTGTGAATGATTTTCGGTTTTGCTTTTGTACGATTTCTTCGCAATGCAACTCATTTCAGTCATCAGCCGTAATAGAAACTCCATCGCCTTTTAGAACTGCATATAGTTTATTAATAGTTTTAATACCATCAATATTGATTTTTTTATACGTTTTCTTCTGAAATATAGCTTTGCTGCTGGTGGTTCCTTCAGAAAGATTTGGTTTTACAGGACTGTTTTACATTTTAATATAAAATACATCAATAACAGTGTTTTGTTGTGAATTTTCATTAGTTTTGCTTGTTTCTTGTGGTCTTTCATTCTATACACGGTCTTATCATCTTCTTTTTTTAAATATCTCTATTCTGATGTCTGGATGCAATGTGTGTTGCTCTCTCTGTGTATTATCTTTACGAATTCTAAACATGGTGATGCGCTGATCTATTGCTCCTGAAAAATCTACTACAAAACATTGATGGCCAATTGTAGTCGCCTTTAGTTGCCAGCGCTGTTGTTAATTTCGCTAGTAAAGATAAAACGGTTTTGTGTACATTCACACAAAAATAATGTGCCACCAGCATTCCATGATAATTTGGTTGTCTTCACCTGCAGATTTTACTTTTACAGACAGCATACTCATTTTCTTTTTGCTATAGACCCTACATAAAAACCATTTCGCACAATGTCCCATTCCCTTAAGCCTTCGTGAATAAGTACATTGTTAGTTCATAATGTCAGTTGGCCATTATTCTTGTTTATTGATCTAAGCGTTTCTCTTCGACTACAAGAAGATAAAAAAAACTGGACATGATACAAAATCATTTAGATAACCACTCGCACAACACCTACTGATTGAACCGAGAGGGTAAAATTAATTCCCGTGTCGGTGTAATCGTGGACCTACTGATTGCTTACTACAAATTGGCATGTTAATAACGTATCAAGCGGCCATGTCGTCAAGGACATTAAACATTTGCATTTACCCGCTCGTGTTATTGAATTGGTTGTTTAAAACACGAGAAAATCATTTGTTCACAATTAGTAGAGTGCGGTTGTTGTGTTATAAAAATGTATTTGAGAATCTGTGAACACGAGAAAACGACATTTGTTCAACAAAAAGTAGAGCATCGGTGTGTGAAAACATTAATGAGAAAGTGATAGAAAAAAAGCCGTTTTCGTATGTGTGTGTTTGTGTGAAGTAGACGCAACAGCAGTTTTCTCGTAATAATTGCACCAAGTGCAACTTTAATCCAACAGCAGCTGCATATAGTGGAGGGCGCGTGGTTTATTTGGCAGCTGCATTTAAAGAAGCTTTTGTGGTTTTATGGCATATTTAAAGAAGCATGTGCAGAGGTGATGTATCTGCATGTGGTTGAGTACCCTGTTGTTTTGGTAGGGTTAGTTTTTAGGATAGATCTTATATATCTATTACTCAGCACTCAGAAGAGCTTGCAAATGGGTTGAGTTTTCATCAGTACTGGCACAGGATTATAATATTGGGCAAAAAAGGAACAACTATGTTTTCAAACAACTCAGGGTTTCGGTGAGGTGATCGATACCCGATTCACAAGGTAGCAGGCAATAGGAGGAGGCACAGGCTTTGAAAGTACACACCGTTTAATAAACAAATAGTAAGTTTCATGTTACCGGTTAAGTTTACGCATTACACGTTCGTGACTCTATTGATATTACGATGGCTTTGGCTGTTTGAGAATAAATATCAGTGTTACATGACGGTTTTGAAACAAGATTGTGGATTTTTTTTCTAGAAAAATATTTAAAACGAGCTTTTGCTCAACAAATTATTTTACCCTCCTTCAAGGGTTAAACCAAATTAATACAATATTTTTTTTAAAACATACTCTAATCAGGCTCAAATGTCCTCGCGTATCATCAGTAATTTTGCACCCTCTGCCCTCTGTCGCCTCACCTTCGTTCCTCATCAGTCACACTAAAAACAACACGTTCAGCCGCTCCGACAGTACCTCTGGCTCTCTGCAACCACCACCTACACACACCTCAAGCAAACACGTTCATGCCCCGCATACTTTCGCGTTTCTTCTACCCAACTTTCCATCGCAACGAAAAACGCACAAGCACTGTCGTACTTGCGCATTTTTTTTAGTACTACTACGCTTTACCATTGATCATCTTCTGCGAATGACCATTCGTTTTCACCTCGGCATCATCTTGATCTATCGATGTTGGAAAAGAGAGAGAGAGAGAGAAAGAGAGACAAAAAAGCACAGAGACCAAGAAGGTGGACAATGGAATGAAGAGAAAAGAAAAAAGAGAAAGAAACAAACATTTTTTGGTCAAATTTTGGTGAATTTTGTACGCATGGTTTTAGCTGAAATTTCGTATCGTCTGATTGGTTGGTGGGTGGAGTGTACGTAAGGGAGGAGCTGAGAGATTCGATACACATGAGAGCTTTGATTTGGTATGCAACGAAAAGCAAACGGACAGAAAGCAAAGAGAACACAACCAAACACCACTGTTACCAGATCTTAAAAACAAGATGCTGAAGTACTGAAACTAAACATTTTTCATTAGTATCTTACAAAGGTTAGAGGAGCATTAGGAATCGATGCACACGCCATCTAAATAAAATCAAATTTAAAAAAATCGAATACATATTACGGAAATATTAACCTTTTGCAAACTGAGCAAAGCCAAACCAACCGATTTACCACAACAAGAGGCAGTACCACAACACAGAGACAAATAGGGTTCAGATTGTCCAATTCAATCAGTTCCAATTGCAAAGAAGAAGAATTAAAGTAAAAATTGTTAATCGTTGTAATATTACAAGAAAACAAACATTGAAATGAAATAATGATACACGAAAGGGGGTGGAAAATGGTTTACGCAGTAGTAGACGAAGCAAAGTCAACAACCGACAATGCACATAAACATAGCACAGTAAAAGATGTTAGTAATTAGCGGAGGGTTAGGACAATCACCACCACAAAATGCAAAGGTAGTTGTTGGGGGGCAAAACGGAGAACGGAGCAACGGTTCAAATGCTACACACGATTAATGCCTGCTATTTTCGGGCGATTCTTCTTATTTCTACCATACTGAGGAGTAGAGGGACTACTGCTGTAGTGGGAGGGAGGGTATAGAGTTTAAGGAACTAAGCACTCTCTATGTAGTCTGCATCGAAAGTATCCTACTCAGCGGCATCGATATCTTCACCGGCTTTGTCTACGCCCGTATCAGTGGTAGCAGTGGCAGTAGCAATGGTGGGAGTGGTGGTAGATGTAGTGTTCGTATTGGTAGTAGTACTGGCCGCCGTACGGTGACAACAGGTATTCTTACCGTGCAGCGAGTAGCAGAACTTCTTCGTATTGTTCCAGTCCTCCCGCAGCGACAGGTTAAACATCGAGTAGTCCGGCTGTCCGGTGACTTCCTTCACGATGTTCAAGAACTTCGGCAGAATCGCCTTCAACTTGTCCCCAGTTAGCGAGGTGTACGTTTCCAGCAGAATCAGCCCCTTGCATCTGTAAAAACAAGACCGCAGCGAGCCATTAGTCCAGGGTTGTGTGTGTGTGAAAATATGGCCGCAATGTGTACATGGGACACGTATATCTACCTCGGATGGCTAGGCTCTTTGTAGATGTCCATCTGGAAGTACTGGTTGTTGACCAGGAAGCAGCGCCGTTTCTTGTAGATGGTAAAGTGCGCATCGTCCTGCTGCGTTAGCATGTTGAGATAATCGCGATGCGATAGCTGCGTGCGCACCTCGATCGACTGGCCGTGCTGCTGCGGCCGGCGTATCGTGTGGATGTAGCTCCAGCGACCGTTCTGTCCCCGTTTGCGCAAACGGGCCTGCACGCGTGGTCCAGCGCATTGCAGATAATGATGCACCACCTCGAAGTCCTGGAACGCGGGGAAGGACGTATCGGGGGGCATTGGGCCAGAGACTGAAAAAAGACAGCAACATTTCGGTATTGGTGGATGTTTATATAAAAAAAGAAAGAAAAACGCAGGCATACATCGCTAAAGCTCTTACCCAAAAACTTGACCTTCCGCGAGGTGATCGATAACCGATCGCCAATATCGATGCCGAGCTTCTGGCAGACGCATTCGATCATGCGGTTCACTTTGTTCTCAAAGTCGGTCGAATTGTCGATCACATCGAAGTACGGATGGCCGATCCAAGCCGACGCGGCCTTGTAATCGAGCTCGCGTGCCAGTGTGACGCCTTCCGACCGGCACGAATGTTCCTCGGTGGCGTAGAACTGTTCCGCACCGTTCGCGGCCGACACCATGTGGATGATCTGATTATACCGATTGTCGCGCAGCTCAACCGGGTTCCAGTTGTTGGAACGCATCATACGATCCCATTTTTCCTTGGAGATGTCTGCAAACGAGATGGAAAATAACGTGTATGTGATTGCTCGAGTTCGTTTGGGATTGGTTCGATTCTAGCGCATCACCATACTTACATGCACTCGCATCCATAAAACCACGGTCGCAGATGATCAAACAATTTTTGTTGCTCGTCCTGCCCAGCTCAAAGTATGTGTTCTCGATCTGTATCATCGTACGGAGCAAGTTTTCCTGAAACTTGTACACTGCAAGCGATACAAGGGCGACCGTCGTCAGTAAACACAAATCAATTCTACACAATGAGCAAAAGCCATCGCTTTCACGCACAGTCGCACGAAGGCAATGCGTATTTTAACAACGACACACGAGAAACAACACGTTGGAAAAAAGGGTGAATGATTATGAAAGCAAGCCCTGCTGAAGGTGCATTATCGTCTAATGGTCGATTATCGATTAATCAAATGAAATGATTAGATAATATTAGTGGCTAGGCTCATTAGCGATGGTCTGCAACACGATTGAGAAAGTCGGTCTGTTTGCTGAAGAGTGTGTTACACGACGTGTAGATTAATTCCATGCATCATCGACTTTTCTGCGTTTAGCGGTAGCAGGAAAAATGTTTGCAAATTATATCGAACACATATCTGCCTTTACAACAACACCACCCAGATCTCACGCTGTCCCTTGCGTTCGACTTTTTTCGCGGGAAAGAAACTCAAAACAGCGTGGCGATAATGTGGTGTGTGCATGTGATGCAAAAACACACACACTCACTAACACACATTTGCATAGAAATTTCTGAACGATCGTACCGGCTTCTTTTAAATATAGAATGATCATCAACAGTCAGAATCGATACATTTTCACCCGCTTTGTGTGTGTGTGTGTGTGTGTGTGTGTGTGTGTGTGTGTGTGTGTGTGTGTGTGTTTCGGTGTGCATATGGGTTCCCTACGACACGCCACGATCATCGCGAGCGCGGAAAGCAGGGGCAAAACAAAAAAGAAAATACAATTGGAATTGGTAAATATAGTTGGCCAAATAAACAACAACCGCATCATCTATTTCTCGAACCATCCGATATACACCGCCAAGGCGCGCTGCTGCTCCCCGCTTGGCGCGTTGGCTCGCTCGGTACAAAGATGAAAATGAAAGACAGCTTCTTGTGCTCACCACCGTCGGCGTTCGGCTGAGCTAAAAAAGATGGATGAATGCGCGCACGGCGGCAAGGGACCTGATAATTGCCAACTTGTCAACCGAGCCGAACATCTTGCCCCCCCACCCCCACCCCCTCTTCGTCCGATGTGCTACGTTTTGCATGTTCACACAACATTCGGACTGATTAATGGTGAGGATGGTTGTGATTCTTCGCTAAGCCTGTATCCTCTTCCCAAAACCGTCACGCGATATAATTTGTATCCTTAATTCAAACGGAACCGGGCCAGATAAAAATAATCAATCTTCCTCACAAGACGCAAATATTCAAAACGTTGCGCCGCTGATAAGCGTTAGAGCCATAGACGGACAAGACGGGCCGCGCGGTACACGATAATTATTTCGCTACTAGTACACCGTCTTCAAACAACGTCCGCCCGAGGAGAGCTTGTTGTTCGTAGGCGAGAGGGTGAACAACACACAACTCATCACAAACTGGTTGAACGAATCACGCCTGCTTGTGTCGGTCACATGCTCATCTCGGTGACGAAAACAGCGCAAATCGCTCTGTTCTATTGAACAGAAAGAAGAAGAAAAAAAACAATCCCCCCCACAAAGCACTGACCACCACTTAGCTGGCTGAGGAAAGCAAAATCGTTCTAATGACGTCGTCGTAATTACACAACAATTTCTGCCGCCCAGTTGTCCTTGCCATGGGTCATTTATTGCAGCATCGATTTAAAAGCGGTCCACTGTCCACTTCTCTGCTGCCACATTCGCTTAGTGGTGCCGTAACCATTGCTGCGCGAGAGAGAGAGAAAGAGAGTAAGCTTCCCGCCGTTACTAAAAGCCGAGCGCGCGCGATAACACAATGTCGGAGGGTTGGTATGAAACTTCCGCAGAGATTAACCTCCGCGTCCTATTCGAAGACGATCGGTGACGTACATGTTTTGCTATACCAAACCAAACCAATTCGGTTGGAACTGGTACACTTCCATTCTAGTAGAGCGACCAGTTTGCAGCAGTAATCACGCAATTGATCGCGCGCAAATTGTTGCTCGAAGCTGTTCGAAGCGATCATGGTCAATATACAAACAGTCCGCCGCAGTGGTATCGGCAGCTATTTCGATGGCGCTCGCACCACGTGTGTTTTAACCCGGCCAGCCGCCACTTAACGCTTTAGTTATCACGTTTCGCCTTGGCTTTGAAATGGCCTGTTGCATGTTTGTGTGCAGTGTAGGCACCCCCGGCAAAGCTCCGCCGGGTGCATGGATCATGCGATAGGAAGTAGCATGTAAAGTGACGCGCACGCTTGCATTTTGATAACACACACACACACACACCTACACTCACTTCCTCACACCTCAATATACATGCTCACATTGTGCGGAATGAAAGTAAAATTGATTCACATTCACGCAGCATACTCTGCCCAGAAAGAATGTCGCTCCTGTTACGCCGGGGATCGGGTAGCAGGTCTCACACTCTCGCGGTCAGCTGATATTGATAGTAATTGAACAATCATTTTAATTTGCATCGAACTCAATCGATTGGCTGCAGCACGCTACAAACACGTTTGTTTGCTGCGGGTCCGTCGTACGTCGACAACACGTGCTTGAGTGTTGTGTTTGTTACGTACTTTATGCAGCTGTCAAATGGGAAACAACGCTGACGCAATTTCAGCACCTTGCTCTCAGAGCTCGGTGGTTTATAATGTTCTCCTTTATGAATGTGCATATAGTTTAGATAAGATTTGTTTCTAAGCCTGACGACAAATGCAAAACAAACTAGTTGGTGGCAGTAATGTGCAGATATATTATCAACAGCTGTTTGATGCGTGGAGCATGTTAAATGCTCCAAAAGGCGTATTAGTGTTTAATGAAAGGCAATAATCCTTTAGTCACAGTCACCCATGATAATAAGCGTGCCAATAGGGACATACAATGTCCCGCCTTTCTACAGACGATGGCTGACACGATGGCAAAGCGAAACACATTCGAATGACTGAACATACATATGCAATTGTTATAAAACGAGAAAACGGGGCGGTTAATTAGCTACTCGCTGACCATTAGTCCTTCTCGCTAGAGTGGCTAAAAAGCATATGACTACGATCTAGTCGCTAGGTTCACACAATGATAACGAGCAACACGGCGCAAGCAAATGTGATACGAGCGGCATCGAGGCATCAATGGGCAAGGAAGGAACAGAGCATAAACACAACACGCGAACTCCAACACACGCACACACACACACACACATACACATAGAAGGAGATGGTGGTGTTTGTGTTGGGGGTGTGTGTGTGTGTTGCATTTAGGACCCCGGACCTGGAGCCTGGTGGTTTCGTGGGTGCTGTGCTGTGTTGTGCACACAAACTGCCAGCGCGCATTAAACTCACCATCGCCTACTTTCCCGACGGCGGCGGCCATACACCGGGGACATGTTGTAATTTTGTCAATATCAATAACGCTATGCTCCGGGACGCCATCCTTAAAGACGGCCGGCTTGGTGGCGTCGGAAGTGGAGGAGGCGGATACGGCGGCGGTGCCTGCGGATGTGCCGGGTTTGTGTGCCTTCTTTTTGCTTCGATCTGATGTAAAACAAGTAACTTGGCGTTAGTTTGGGGCTCTCTCGCTCTCTCTTTCTCTTTTTCTCTCAGCGACCAAAAAGCGAAATGCACAATGCTTGCCATTTAATGTTTTGTTTTGCGGTATATGGTGTGCGTGTGCTAGTATGTTGTAAGCATACCCGAAACGACGAAAAGGGTGAGCCTTTTTGCCATGATCTAATGATACGATGAGCTTGGTTCTATTTCTTTCTTTTCTGTTAGAGCTTTTTTTCGAAAAATCGCTACTGTCTTAGCTTTACCTTATGATAACGTCTCCTATTAAAACTCCATCGATCAATCTAACGTTTTAAAGTAACGAAAAGCATGCCACTATTGGGGTGGTTTGTGTGAGCTTCCCTAATTCATCGTTCCAAATGAAACGAACGTTCTCTCCTCCCACCCGAAACGAAGCGGAGGGAAATGGACAGCCGGCTGTCAAACGAGATCGCGTGACCTTTGAATTATTGCGGTTAGAAACTTGTTCATTATCGTGATCGGTTGGCATTTGGCATGCCCATTAAAACAAGGGTTGTTAAAACTTTCTACACCAATTTGAAAGAGCCAACTTTGGATAAACATTTTCAATAAAGTTGTCCTTGCATTTCGATCGATCCACAGCTCAGGGCGCCGATGGATTGGTGGTAGTGAAACGTGAATATGTATTATGTTTAATGAGTTTATACTGCCGCACTACTTCTAAAGCCTGATTTCCAACGCATTTGTTTCATCGTGTAGTGAGATCGAATTGAACATGAAATGTTAACGATAGCACGAACATGTGTCACTAGCAAAGAAAGCAAAAGCGATGGGATTGTGCGCTGTTCTGTTCGTACACGGTGGTTCCGGAACTCATATCCCCCCCCCACTTTACTAAAAAAAAACACACATTAAAACGATCGCTTCTTACCTTCTTCGGCAACCAAATCGGCGAACTTGATGCCACCGCTGTAAAACGAGAACATGACAGAACGAAACAATCAATCGATTTTGTTTTGAAAATTTTAACAATACACGGCTGCATTGAATTTCTTCACGCACTGGCAACTGCTAGTACCGGCTTCTCTATAAGACGTCAATAGCTGCTATTATAAATTAAAAACTACTGGAAAGATGCTAGTTGAAAATAGTAAAATTCACAAAAAAGCTGTGGCAATGAGAAAAAAAGGCTACGCCGAGAGGCTGACTTTGCGCGCAAGCCTTTCTTAATACATTTGTTTGTTTGTTTGAGCGATTTGAGTGATATTCGATATGACGCAATAAATAAGCAAATTCGTTATGACATAAATTATAGCCAGCTAGAGCAAATAAATTTTACGTTTTTCAGCCACAGAAAACAGGTGAGTGGTATTTCTCACTATAAAGATGCTATTTTTATATGCCAGATTTGTAACGGTTCAAGGAGCAGCAGCGGAAGCTTTGTCATAGGGGAAAAATATTGATACGTTTCTAAACCGTACCTGAGTAGAATTGTGGCCGTTTCAGGCACGCGAAAAACCTGCAAAAATTAAAAAGAAATGGAACAAAACCATTCTATAGAAGAAACTATTTGATCCTTTAGACGAATTGTTGAGATGGGTTTTTTTATTGCTAATGAATGTGACTGTACTGCGTACGGATAAACACGAACATGTTAAGATGGAAACTTGTAAAAATAGCATTTTATGTTTAAGTTTAAGCTGAAAAAATAGCTAACTAACATTGCTGATTTTAGTTTGATAAATAATTATAATATGCATCAAGAACAGTTAAAAATGGTTGTGAATTTGTGATAACAAGCAATTATACAAACATCCATCGAACGTTCTAAATAAAACAAATAAACGTAACTTTTTATCGTTAACCCTTTCAATGCTCATGCTACTATAAATTTGCGTTGAAAACTAATGAAACTACCCATCAACACAAATGATATTGCCAGCAGGCCTATTAAAAATGAATAAATCAAGTCGGCTTTATGAGCGAACAATAATCGAACGACAAGTTGTAAGGCATGGGCGACACAAAATCATGACAGTTTTATTGGGACAACGGCTATCGGCATATGAATGGTATATTGTTTTTTTGTTTTGCTCGATCGAATGAACATCAAAACATGACCCATGAAACATATTCTAATTGTGCTATCAAAGGATCAAATGATAAAGTTTCCGAACTGTGGCTACTTATGATTGAAACACGCGCTTTCAAATCAAAAGTGTCTCAGGAAGGTGGAAAGGCACAGCTCCCCGCAATTTCACTGCCAAAGTACTTACCTTCCATCCGAGGTTCTCGAAGAACGTACACAGTCTCGATTGGCCCGTCGTTTTGCCTCCGCACGGTCCTGTGCCACACGTGATTGGGATGACGAGGAGGACGAGTGATGAGCGCGGGAAGCAACGGTAGGACGAGCATCCATAGAAAACGGAAGGAAGAATGAGAAAGAGCGTCAGTAAGCTCAACATGTGACTAGAAGAAGAGCAAGAACATGCAAAACACAGGATCGCTCTAATGCAATTAGCGAGCCAGCAACGGCCATGTGGGGCGAACAACGGACCGGAACCAGCGGTGGGTAGGCCTGAGAATGCATTTCCCACCCAACAGGAAATCATCATTGCTGGGCTATCGGTGGGTAGCAGGGCTACCCCGGGGCAGCCCTGTTACGGCCTTAACCTTGAACTTCTCGGGCAAGGGCCACCAGGATCGCTGGCGAGAGATACATCTGAGAGCGCGCACGCCGGAAATAGCACCCCCGCAAAATATACGTATCTGTGTGTGTGTATGAGTATGTGTATGTGTGTGCGCGCGCGCTCGAGTATGTGTTTCCCAGCGGGAAGGGTGTGCTAACCATCATTCCCTAGGAAAAACACCCAGAAGCACATGTTCCGAAAGCTATATTTAAACAGTCTGTGTGTGTGTTGTTTTTTCTATGCCGTTTTCGTATCGCTTGCTGAAAGATTTTTCACTGCCCCCCCACACTCACCTCCCGTCAGCACCAAGCGGTAAACCTTGCGTTCCTCTATCGCGTCCATGCTGTTGCTCGTTGCTGGCTGCTGCTATGGTGATGACGATGATTTTGGCTAGCGAGATTTGGTTCCAACACCGCGCTGATGATCACAACAGTCCGGTTCCGGGTGTCTCAGCTACGACGGCAATTATGTAAAACCGGAAAAGGCGCCTATATCCTTCGTTGCTCCTCGCCGATTGTGCCGGGGCAAGGTGCGCTGTGGCGTGGTATTTCAATCGCCTGCTGTACGAACAGCTACGGTTCCCGAACTTGAGCGGCTTGACTGGTGTTAGTTGCAGCAATTGGTACGCCTTACGCGGAGCGGGTTTGTTATCAAATCACTTGAAATATATACATTTTTATCGGCTTTTTCACTTCACACACGCGGCGCAATTTTTCCCCCCAGTCAGAGCGTGAACTCGCTCATCGCACACACAAAAGTCAAATGGCAAAGACGTGACAGATGTAATGAAGGGGTAGTTGCCAAAGTTCGGATCGCCCGTTTGCGTTCGGCTTTCTTCGGGAGAGGAAAAAAAGCTACACTTCGTTTGACATTTCAGGTCCCTGCTAGTGAAAAAGCTATACATTATATAGACAAGTATTTTTAAATTTTGATCTTGAGGGTCGTGTGAAAAGATGGCGGTTAATTAGGCTCAAATGAAAAGTTTCCATTTGTTTGTTAATGTATCAGCTTATGTTCGTGCTTCGTTTTTCCTAAAAGTAAAGAGCCTTTGCTAAATTTTCAACGGTATCATCATTTACTTGTTTAAAATATTCTCTTTCCCCTTCAGTAACCGCAGAAAGAGAATTGTGATTATATTTATCGACAGTATCAAAAGGCAATCTTGCCCTGGAAATTTGAAGCATCACACCAAACCACCTTCTCCAGATCAGTTCTCTTAATTTGACAAAATTGAAAACATATTCACTGCAGTCATATATTGTATTTTTAGTATTTTTTTAAAAAGTTCCATAGATGCACACAGAAAACGATATTTATTTTTGCCAAGGTACAGTACGATCTCACTGATTGGGATAGTGGAGGAGAGTGGGCTCGCATTGGAGAGTTTGGTTGCAAACGATGTAGACAAATTTCGTACATAAACTATTGCATCTATTGCACTGAACCGCATCGCAAGGGCTATACTTCATAGCTAGATGAAAACCTTGCCGGTGTTTATTTCGGTCAAAACTACCTCATTGGTTCGATGGCAACCCAACTATTGAGGTACCAACTAGTGAACAACCCCATTAGAAGACCCAAACAGTGAGGTTGTACTGTACTGTGATTTAAATTAAACTGAGATTTGAGCCCAATAGTCGTTTTCTACAGCAACGAAAAATAAAATACATACCAACACTCACTCGTGTACCCTGTCAACAAACTGGCGAGGAATACCGGCTTCCAGCAGCTCTTCCCTTGTCCTGCTGGGCAAGCTCGGAATGTAATGCAGCAGCGCTTCCCAGGCGATCACGCTCAGCCGCGGAATGGTGGTCCACATCCTGTACAGCGTGTCCGTGCGAACGTTCGTGTTATTGTTGTACCGGATACCACCGAAGATGTGCATGCAGCCGTCGCTCGTGACGGCCGCGTCGTGGAAGAACAGCGGATACGGTAGCTGCGATTTCTGCATCTTCTTCCACTGCATGGTGGACAGGCTAAGCTTCCAGATGTCGTTATAGTAGTTGACGCCATCGTAGCCCCCCGCGACAATCACCTCCAGCCCCTGGTCCGTGCGTATCTGTACGCAGGAGTGACACTTGCGGGCGGTCGGTATGCCGGGCGAGTTGGCCAGCGGGTCGGGTTTCGTCACCATGTACTCCCACTTGTTGGCTTTGATGTCGTACACGGGAATATTGGACAGGATGAACACGGCATCGCTTGTACCGCCGCCGATGACGTAGATTTTGGAATCATCGTGCGCTAGCTCGTGGCGGTATCGGCCCGACGGGTCTTCGCGAATATTTTGATTGCATTCGTATACGCATTCCCACGTCTTACTCGGCAGATGTAGCCTAAAAGCAGAGGAATAAACAGTGAGATGCGATTAGCATGCGAGTTGGTGGTATGCACGAATCATTTTAGATTTACCGATGGATATCAAGCGTATACTCGAAGCCGTTCGTTCCGCCGATGGAGTAGAGGTAATTGTCGTTAATTACAATTGCCTGGCCGTATTGCGGCGGTGGAGGGTCTCCTTTCACCTCTACCTCTAGCAGATCCTTCGGTCTGCGGCGGGGCACACACACGTGCAATCGGTTTGAGCAATTTACGCCAAATGGATATCCTGTGCCGCCAAAAACCTGCCAAGTAGAAGCGATGCAAACCAACCGTCAGTATCGCATTAAAACCAAAAAGACAGTACCACATTTAAAGAGCGATTGAGCGATGATGTCGCGTAGGTTCTAAAAATACACCACCATACCATAATCGTTTCACCGCACAACAGCATTGCGTTCGAGGCCAGCTCTGCGGGCAAATCGTTGTTCGAGTCTAGTAGCAGCGTCCACTCCTTGCGTATCATATCATACTTCCACAGCTCCTGAAACAAGTACATGTCCTCGCGCTGATCGTGGTTTCCATCCCGTGCGAGCGAGTTGTTGGGATTAAAACCTCCGAAGCAGTAGACCGACGAGTCGCTGCACACGATGCGATGGCCACTGCGAGCCTTCGGAAAGTGTCGGCCAGTGCCGAGCCTGCTGGTAAGGCTGGTGCTGCCGCCGCTGCTGCTGCTGCTGCTGCTCCGGTAATCAACGTCACACACTTCGAACGGCCGAAACGCGTAGATGGCTTTGCGCTTTGCCATCGTTTGGCTGCTCTCGTTGAGCTGGTGTACCAGTGTCCCAATGTTTATTTCCAGCACCTCCCGGATGTAGTGCAGTCTTCGCACGTCAAAGTACCTGTTCACCGTGTCGATCGCTCGTGCCAGCAGTTTGTACACGAGCAGTTGAAAAATTCTCATTACCGACGGGCTACCATACTTGTGCAGGTCGATTGTTCTGCTGCTGTTGCGGAACGAAATAATTTGGGGACACTTTTCTCTGGTTGGGCAAAAGCATGTTTTGCCAATCGGTAAAATAAAGTTGCTGTCATTCTGCGACTGTCACGGCGCTATTCAGCAGTTGCGCTGAATTGCTGAAGAGAGATAGAAAAATACCAAACAACATCTCTATACACCTTGACACGACGCCACCGCTGACAGTTGTCAATCAGATTCCAATTTTCGATGGGCGTGTTCACCTGTTCCCCAGCATAGCATTCCAGCTTTTTCGTTTAATTTCCGTTTTAAGTTCATAGTTTTATGTTCTTCTGTGTGCAATGGTGAAAGCAGAGCGCTGGTTGTGCATAGGCACGGCAATATTATGTTTCGCCACGCTGACTGCAGGTAAGTGACGAAGTGGAGTACAATTAGGGCTTGGTCAACAAGTGCGGCCACGGGATGGCAATTGAACGAATTACAGTGCAGCGGATGCGTTAATTTTCAAACAGTTCTTTTCGATAACATGTTCGATGATTATTTGTTAAAAGTTATCTCGTTTGTTGGATCATTCGATAAGTTAATTTGTTTACGTGTTTGGTTTCTTTGTGAATGAATGAATCATAGCCGACGAGGGCTTGTTCAACTGTTTGACAGGTTATGGTGGAATGCATTCCCGAATACCGACGCCCCTAATGTTTACAAACAAATTGATAGACATGGGGAAGGATGGCAAGAGCCCAAAAGCTACCCCGAAAGAATCACTGAGCTATCTCGTACGGAGATCATTACCACTCGATTCTTCCTTCTTACCTGCAGCTAATTACTACCCCGCACCTTTTTCTTTCCTCAGGTCAATACTACGTTGAGGAGGAAAAAGAGGCAAAAAGCAACATCGTCTGGTGCGCGACCAGCCAGGAGGAAACGTACAAGTGCCAGAACTTTACCAAAGCACTCGAGCGCGATGTTGCACTGTTTAACGATTTCTTCATGAACGTATCCTGTCACCACGGGTACGACCATGACGAGTGTATGGCGCTGATTAACGAGCGCAAGGCGGACGTAATGACGCTGGACGCGGGAGAAGTATTTAGCGGTGGCCGGTTCCATTCGCTCATTCCCTTGATGCACGAAGGGTACGAGGGAGGGTTTACCCAGTATCATGCCGTAGCTGTGATCAAGAAAGGATCCTTACCGGATGTAACTCATATACGACAATTGCGGGGCAAGAAGGCGTGCTTCGCATGGGTGGGCAGCCATGCCGGTTGGACGCTTCCGATTTATACCGTAAGTATTGCGGTTTCTGGCTGTTGCGATTAGAGAAAATACTTGAGAGTCTGTTGCAATCAATATAAAATGCTTTTTTGCTCTTGCAGTTGCAACGAGACGGAGGTATGGCCATTACGGACTGTAACAACATCGTCAAAACTGCCTCCGATTTCTTCGGCCCGTCGTGTGCGGTGAATGCTCTGATCGACAAGTACAACCCCATCGGCGACAACTCGAATAAGCTGTGTTCGCTGTGTACGGGCGTGGTGCCGGGGGGCAAATGTACGCCGACGGATCCGTACGCCGGCTTCGAGGGCGCCTTTCGCTGCTTAGTGGAGGCAGGTGATGTAGCCTTCTTGAAGCACACTACGGTGGAGGAAATGGTGGACAGTGGCTTTATACCGGGCGTTACCGTTGATCAGTTCGAGTTGCTGTGTCGCGATGGAACGCGCCAGCCCGTTTCGCAATACCGCCAGTGTGACTGGGGTGATGTACCGTCCCATGCGCTTGTAGTGTCCAGCGCCACGTCCAAATCTGACCGGCGAAGGCTCAAAAAGTTCTTCAGCAAAGCCGTCAACTTGTACGCATCGAAACAACGACGCTATAATAGTACCAGCGGTGCAGGGTACGATCGGCAGGATGACCGCTACCGTCCATACCAAAGTTCGTACACGTCAACTTCCACGACGACCTATTCACCCTTGAGCAACTTCGACCAGGCTGCATTCAATGACAGCCAGCCTTACGAAACGTTCGATCTGTTTGAGTCGAAGCGCTACGGAAGACGGTTGAATTTGATGTTCCAGGACACGACGCGACATTTAGCTCCGATTAACGATGACAAGCAAAACTACCAAAGGTATCTGGGCAAAGCGTTGGACCAGATCTATGAAACACGGTCGTGTCCAGTGGGAAGAATGATGCTGTGCGTCACCTCAGACGCTGAGTACGAAAAGTGCATCAAAATGCGCACCGCACTGAAGGCTCAACTCATCAAGCCAGACATGCTGTGCATGAAAGCGCACTCCCACATCACCTGCATGCAGCACATACAGTCGGGTACGGCTGACGTGACTGTGCTGGATGCTAGCGACGTGTATACGGCAGGATTGCACTACGAACTAATGCCCTTCATGTCCGAAGTGTACGACCTGGGGCTGCCAGAGTATTACGTGGTGGCCGTAGCGAAGGAGGAAGATCCGGACACTGAGCTCACCTACCTGCGTGGTAAAAATACCTGCCATTCCGGCATCAATACCGCTGCTGGGTGGGTTTATCCGATGGCGTACTTGATATCGAACGGATGGATACGCCCGTACGGTTGTGATAGCATACGGGCCGCGGCGGAGTATTTTACCAAGTCTTGCGTGCCGGGAGCTATCAGCAAGGAGTACAACACCGGCATCCCGTACGACAATATGTGCGATCTGTGCCATGGCAGCAGCTTCCGGTACTGTCGGCGTGACGCGTCGGAAGACTACTACGGTAACTCGGGTGCTTTCCGGTGTTTGGTGGAGGGCGGTGGACACGTTGCCTTTGTACGTCACACGACGGTGATTGAAAATACAGGTGGTAAGAAGCGCGAATGGTGGGCTCGCGATGCGCTGCCCGACGACTTCGAGCTGCTTTGTCCGGACGGAACCCGAGCGGAGGTCAACGAGTATAAGACCTGTAATCTCGGCAAGGTGAAATCCAACGCCATCGTAGCTCGCGGAGGACGAGGATACAATGGGACGGAGCTGAACGCGTACATCAATCTGTTTACCTATGCACAGCAATTCTACGGAAGGAAATTTTCCGACGAGTTTAGGTATTTTCTGATACGAAGAATGTCGTTCGTAGAGCAAGCGTTTGATTAATTAATGTTTGTTTTTTTTACAGCTTCAGCATGTTTTACTCCATCCCACCGTACCACGATTTGATCTTTTCCGATGCAACCCGTGGTCTGCGCGTAGTCGACTCGGACAAGCGCTGGTTCGATGCGTATCTTGGACCGAACTTTATGCGCGCACGGCGCATCACCGATTGCCATGCAGGTGCGGGTAGTTTGAAGATCAGTGCCTTCAGTAGCTTGTTGTTTGCAGTAGTGGTATTGCTCTGGCCAACAAACATATTTTAAGCTTCGGGTGTGGTTGCAACCCACCTCGTCGGATTCTTTCTAAGTAAAGTAATTTCCGTCCAATTTAGATAGCTATACCATGTTATTGCAGGAAAACGATCGCAACAGTATAATACTTTGAACATTCCAGTGCGAAGGTTCTCGAACGATAATGTGAAACTCCCACTCAACTAATTAGTTTCGTGTTGATCTATTTGTACAGTACTCTTTTGCGAATCTCTATATGCAGTTGAAACTTTAAATTGTTAATTCACTTGCGCCTCGATTTAGTAGCTTAGCTGTAGCTCTTTTTCTCATTTTACATAAAACATGATGTATTATGCTTCTTTCTTATAAGTGATCTACACAGCAACGTTCATCCGTCCAGAAGTAGAAGTGTGTGTGCATGGTGGCATTTTTGTGCCGTCTGATTAGAATGAGGAACTCTACATTTTTTTCTTACTCTTTCAGCGAAATGAATACTGCATATCAACAAGTTTTATAGCATAAAAAACGATAGCCTAAACAAACCGTTGAGTTTGTCATATTTCTGCACTGCAATCTTTATAGGTTAAAGAACAATTTTTAAATAAAACAACACAACCAAAATCACTGCGTTTCAACGTTTTAGTTTCAAATTTTCAATAAGGAGTTCAAACTTGATTGAACTCATTTTTAAAGAAAATTATTAAAATATATTTCCGAAGAAAAACAATTCAATTTCACTCAAGGAATATCACAGGTTCGCATCTGGACATCCTAGATCGTAGGTGGATATACAATGGATATACACCATTCATACTTCCAACTTCGTAAAGATTTATCCGAATGAGTTTAAGGGATTTGTGCATTTAGGGGAAAATTGGATTGTCTAACGCGTTTTTTATTCTGTTTTATTATAATTATTTTTTATTAAACCCGCTCCAAGCGATCTTAAATCTCCCAGGATTTTTCGGACTTACAATTGTCCGGAGTTGCTAGGATCAGACCAAAATCGTTTAGATTTTAATGAGCTCGAGAGTATCCACAATTCCACCCGTCACCAGTGTCGGATTTAGAGAGAGAATTGGGGCCCTAAGCGATGGAGCAGTGAAGCCACCCTGATGAGACTTCAGTCTTAGTGATCTCTGGAGCGAATCCGCGACTCAGATTGTTAGTACGATTCCGACTCCGGATAAATGGGAACCACTAGATCCGACCGGAGTCTGAGACTCTGGACGACTTCAAACGACTCCGGACGACTCCGGCACCGAACGACTCCGGACGACTCCGGGCGATTCCGAACGGCTCCAGACGATTCAGAACGACTCCGGATAATGCTGGGCGGACCTACCTTCCGGAATTGACTCCGAAATTATCGGAGTCGAATCGGAGTCGACTCCGGATTTCTGCAAAATTTACCCATCACTATTCAGTACTCACCCCTCACCCAGTATGCTGGACTTACCCCTTGGGCTGAATGTATCGCATGGTTTTTCAAGAGAAAGGTGAATTTAATAGGGGATTAGGATATCTGTTAGGGGAAGGTAGGTAAAGACGGACACGTTAAGGGAAATGGGAAAAATCTAGGGATATATAAGTGCAACGACCATGAAAATGTGCATACATTATCTTACACTCATGTTTTATCAGAAAATGTGTTGAAACTTTAAAGTTTCCATTGATTTTTGTGTTTTTTTCATGAATGAAAAACATGATTTTTTTCGTGCGGTTTTGAAATGTTCGGGTAAAACGGACACCTGATATGGGAAAGATGGACACCATGAAGGGTAAGATGGACACCTGTAGAAAAGGTTAGAAAGTGAAGAGTTTTACAGTATTTTAACAAATTCTACCGCTTTCCACGTCCTGGTACGTTTATAAACCAATTCTTGCCCTATTGCAACGACGATTCATTCAGCCGTGGTTTTAGGAGTTGTAAGCACCGCTTTAGCCGGTCTCGTAGTACAGTCGTCAACTCGTACGACTTAACAACATGCCCGTCATGGGTTCAATCCCCAAATAGATCGCGCCGCCATACGTAGGACTGACTATCCTGCTATGGGGGGAATCAATTAGTCACTGAAAGCCTAAGCCCACAAGTGGGTACAGGCAGGCCTTGACCGACATCGGTTGTTGAGCCAAAGAAGAAGAAGAAGAATATATATATATAAGAATATATATATATATATATATATATATATATATATATATATATATATATATATATATATATATATATATATATATAAATATATATATATATATATATATATATATATATATATATATATATATATATATATATATATATATATATATATATATATATATATATATTGTAGAATGCAGCATCTAAAATGTATTGAAATATCGCGCACTTACAGCACACGTTGCTTCAGCTTACAGAACAACAGTCTAGAACTACCTTTAAGGAAATTACTACGCGAAAAGACCACGACCCCGGTATTTTTGAGGGACTTGTTATAGTTTAATCCATTTTCCACCATGTCAAAATTCAACATTTAATATTTGTAATCCCATAGAATTTTTCATCTATTCCTAAACAATGCCGTATCAATGCCTCATATTTTTATTGCTTAAAGTTGTACAAGTCGTGACAAGATATTGGATTTCGTGAAGCGCCTCATCAGCGTCGAGCGAGTAATAGCATAACGAATGGCTACTATTTTGACCGGTGATTCATTTCTCGCTTATTTCATTACTTTCTCTAGTTGCTGATTGGTTTATAGCTTCGGAATACCCTTATTTAAGATATTTGAAGAAATCCATTCATCACCAATTGATATAAGAAGTAAAATAAACCAATAAATTCGGTGTCCATCTTTCCCTAAAGCAAAGTGTCCGTCTTTCCCGCTTTGGTGTCAGGATGTTTAAACCACCAGAAAACAAGATTTTGTACTGCTTTCATTCTCGTTCTTTCGCCAGTTTTTTCATTAATGATCGCGACAACCCATTCATGAAATAAAACTTCCGGAAATATAAACAATACAAGTTGTACAGCTTAAGATCGGCAGTAGTCAAATTAGATCAACAAGGGTGCACATGATTGAAAATTTATTTTGTTCGTGGATTTAACCAATTTTACATATTTTATGCCAAAAATGTTCTCAAATGTGTTGTTTTACCTTCAGTTTGGATTCTACATTGTTGAATTGCTCGAAAATTACCTTTTTCATGCATTTATGAGAAGTGTCCATCTTACCCGCAGTGTCCGTCTTTACCTACCTTCCCCTATGATAATGACTAGTTATGATGATTTTTTTAATTTGTTTATTTAAAATTCAACGGAAAGCGGTGCCCTCGTAAAGCAGTCAATACAGTACATAACATTACACAACATTCACAAAATACGTGTATACATTCACATACAGTCAATTTGTCACTAATATTAGGACGTAGAAGGACGGACGGGCGAATATTGTCGGTTTGATGACGATTTCAGTTGAACTCACGGCACATGCGAAGAAACAGATCAGAGGAGCCCAAGCGTGTACGACGCTCTTCCACGTCAAGTAGCGATCTAGCTCGGAGCAATTTAGGCGGGGCATAGCTTCGAGAGCTTCGAGAGAAGCGCTGGCGAGTTGACCTGCTTGTCTAGGAGTCCCGTAACTGTACGCATTAGATATCCTAGAAGAAGGCAAATGGAATACTTCAGGGTTTTTTCCTACCACTTAGACTTTGGATTCCGTGGTAAAATTATCAACTTGCACCACTCAATAACATGCCCGTCGTAGGTTCAAACTCCGTCCTGACCGTTCCCTTCATACGTATAATTGATAATCCTGCTGTGGATAATCAACGAGACACTGATAACCAAGACCAATAGTGGTATTGGCAGGTCTTGACCGATAACTGTTGTTGCGTCAAAGAAGAAGAAAAAGAAGAAGCAGAAAAATGGAGATGTCCTGATCATATTGGACATCAAAATTAGGTGGACTTGGGTCAATGTTTAATAAACTACCGTTACATCTTTTCTAATGAGTTTTATGGAACTCATATTGATCAAAACAAACATTTTGATTTTTTGAATTTAACCATCAAAATTAGTAGTTCATTTCGCTCATGAAAACTAAATTTTATGCTCAAATGTGGTATATTCATTCTCATAATCATAGTTTAAATACAATTGTTTGGTTTCAAATATTTATTTTTTTATATTTTGGAATAAATGTAATTTTAATTTAACTTTGAAAATTGTGTCGACGCGCAGAAACATTTTCTACCGAATGGAATCAACTTTTTACGTCTTCAACAGTCTTCAACTTCAACCAACAGAACAGTCCTTAGTTATTTGCAAAAACAATAAATTTGTGTACAATAAATTTATAAAGCGGTTTATATTTATAAATTAAATTTTTGCGATAGTTATAACATTCCCGATTATTAATATTTTGTTCAAGATAAAGGAGTTTTAAAAACATCTTAGATTATTGTTTAAATGGTTTATATGGAATTCTACCGGATTAAATTAAAGATTTTTGTTAGTAGTCATTTATAATTGACCATCGTGTCTAATTAATAGCGAAAGACAAAGGAACAGTCAAGCGTACGTACTAAAAAGGCAAAAAACTAACTGCATCTAGATCTATTGAGCAAAAGTGGAGCGAAGTAATTGCTTCCCGGTATTAGGAACGATAGTGTTAGTTCCTACAACCTAGAACCACTTTATAAACCCGGAATTCGCTTTAAATTCCAATAGCCATCAATGGTTACAAGAAAATAACAGGAAAATACCGACCCATATTATTGCTTCTAATTTAAATTAATCTATTCAATTACACCACCAATACGCTCATTGTTCTGCTCCTTTGTGCAATGGAATTTCCAGAATATTGCCCATCATTCGAACGGATAAATAAGGCTATCCGCATGAATGCTTCACTTGACTCACGTTACATTTCCCATAGAGGGCACACTTCCGCACAAGTGTTTGAGTTCATGAATCATTTGCTTTGACCAATGTCCTGTAAACTCGCAAACGTTGAACGAATCGAAAGCTCAAACATCTTTTCAATCGTTTTCTGACCGCGAAACACAAATAAATGGTTTTATAATCAAACGAATTGCTTCGAAAGGAAGCTTTTATATTGTGTACATTGAAGTGCTCACAAACAATTCTCGTTGAACAATAACTTAAAGTAGTCAAATACGAGGATGGTGGATGGTTTCAATCTGATTTTGTAAAAGTGCGGCACAATGTTCGTAGATCGCAGGCATTATATTCGTAACAAGCTGTTTATCCTGCTTGCGTAGATGAAAATGAACAATGGTAGGTGAAAACGAACGAATGGAAAGATAAATGATACGAGAATGAATTTGATTTGAAAGGAGTAGGGATAAAAAATGAACGGATTCTGCGCAGTAGCGTGCAAGGACTGCAATGAATGAAAGATGAATCATAACCGAATTAAAAGTGTTAGTTTCGAAAATTCATCCAAAATACGCATGGTGGGGATAAAACGGTAGTTGAACATGAATGTCCCTGATTAAATGAATAACAATGAACATTTTTTGGTGGCATTTTATTTTGAAATAATGCTTTTGGATCCAAGATGAGCAAAGAAAACAATTACCAACTGTTAGCAACCCTTATGATCATGAATGGTAATTTTTAGTAGTTGCTGTTGTTAAGTTTTTCTGTGATATGAAATTTGTAAAATCACATTGCTTTAGTTTATTTTATGCAGATCATACTTCTGTTGGGAATAAGGTTGCATTTTCTGAATTAGTCAAACTATTCTAATAGCATTTTAAACAGAAAATATCTCTAAATATTTAATAATGTGAACATAATTGTAATATTTGTAATGTCTAGTGACAATGGCCTCAGCCATTAAAGCCGGGATAACGGACTGGCAGACGAAGGCGCGAGACCGTGAGCGGTTTCGGACACTCCTTAGGCAGGCCAAGACCGCAAAGCGGTTGTAGCGCTGGATAAGTAAGTAAGTGAGTGACACCCACATCAAACAACGAGTGTGATAATTTAATGCAAACGCCCTCCATAAAGACATTTGCGCGTTATCTTAATATCAATATAAAAAAAACAACAACCACACTGTCCTTAACAATGGAGACGCCTGGTTGTTGTGCATTGTGGCGTCTTACCAGGCACGGGTACACGTTGCACACTTCACCGATGCACATAACGACTGATGGTAGCTGATAATTCCGACAACAGCTTCAAATGTCACCATCCGTCATCAACCACATATTCCCTTATCACTATGTCTAAATCACCGCCAACGATTCGTTAAAAAAACCAAGACAGGAGCAAAGATGCCGTGGTAAGTCATCGAAACCGCGTCACTTTATTATCGGTGTGGTTGAGCTGTTCCTTTCCCGAAGGGATTAATTTGACACATGCCAATCACGACTATCGTTAGCAAATGATGCAAACGATGATAGTGAAAAGCAATCCAGGAAACGTGACGCCTTTCTTGTCGCAAAACGGTCGACTTGACGACATGCGTTACACGCGGAGTGTCTTTCGAAACGAGCGTCTTTGGATTCGATTTTTTTTTGTATTTTTCCTACACAGTTATGTTTCACATATCGTAAAGGTGTGGCCGATGGATTGAAATAACATCCGTTTGGATTGTAATACGATAAGAATGAATCGATACGTTGTGGGATTGAACACCTTCTACCCTCCGGTGGTAGTTAGATTATATCGTCTAGTGTGGTCAACGCGTAGTTAAAACTGGAGGATATTTCGCATTATATTATACATATTTTATTATAGATATTTCCATGGCGTACAACTTTCTTTTACTTATCAGCTTATACATTTACAAGATTAATGAGAATTATGAATGGTCCGTTAAGGCTTCAACGTTATTAACTTTCTTTAAGAAAGGTGGAACACATTCTATTAGAATACAAATTAATTTAAATGATTGTTGGTTAGTTCTACTAATTTGTTTTAAGCCTTTAAAAAATTTCAAGTTTTTCTAAAAGTATTTGTGCTATAGTAAAACGAAGGAATATTTCGCCATATTGACATACATCAACATGGCGTGAGGTCAATGGTAATGATGATGGTGTTAGTAGCGTGTGTTGGTGAAATTAAGAATGCTCAAGCATTGGGCCGTCTTACCGTGGTCCTTGACAACGCGGAGCGTACCGGCTGAAAGGATAGTCCCAGTGTGTGCCAGGCTTCACGATGTTTAGTGCCGTGGGAGATCATCTGAGTGGGACCGCCCTGCGAGAGGATTACGGTTACGGGCGGTCTAGTCAGCAGATGCTTCTTCTGGCCGGTCGCCAAAACGGCAGTACTTTGGGCGATGCCGACGGTTCGTTCAACGCGAATAAGGCGTTACTAATGAGTGCCCCAACAGTCAGCGTGCTGTTGATGACCACTTCCTACGGATCGTACGGCGTGGAGCTACCGCCAACAGTACCCTCGGCCGGCCTGCCCGGCCTGCCGCTGGGAGGGAACGACTCTTCCGTCCACTACCAGCCGCCACCCACCGTCCATCATCCGGCCGATGCCGTCACCCTGTCTCCGGCGCAGGAGTTCGATCAGCAAACGTTCGTGTACTACGCGGAGGTGCTGAGTGTGATCAACTTCTACTACGTCCCGGCCTTGGTGCTGTTCGGCAGTATCGGGAACGTGCTGTCGGTGCTGGTGTTTTTCAAAACCAAGCTGCGAAAGCTTTCCTCCTCCTACTACCTGGCCGCGCTCGGGCTCAGCGATACGTTCTACCTGATTGGCCAGTTCGTGGCCTGGCTGAACCTGGTCGACCTGAAAATCTACATCCAGGAAATCTGCTGCCGCTTTTTCACCTTCTCCAGCTCGCTGTGCTGCTTCCTGTCCGTCTGGTTCGTGGTCGCCTTCACCGTCGAACGGTTCATTGCCGTGTTGTATCCGCTGAAGCGCCAGACCATGTGCACGGTTCGGCGCGCGAAGATTGTTATCTTCGCGCTGACAATTGCGGGAATTTTCATCAGCCTGCCGATATTTTTCTTCGCTTCACCGCAGTTCTCCGCTTCCATGAACGACACCATCTGCGATATTGTGCAGGAGTACAAAGTGAGTAGCTTTAGTAGCCAGCAGCACGACAGTGTATAACAATTGGTTCACCTCTATGGTTAGCATAGCGCACACGTACTTTGCTTCCAGCTAGTGGTGTTTCCGGAGAATGAAACCGTGACGGTGGCTTTGGCCATTGTTTCACCCAACTTCCTACACAAAAGAAAGTGATTGCAACTTTTTTTTTCTCCCGCCCTGGATTTTTACCCTACCATGGTGTTGTTGCAAGCAATTGTTTACTGTACAGGGTTCCCATGTCCAAGCTCGGAGCACGGGGAGGTGATGATGGTGGACACCTGCGTATTTGTTGCGTAGGATAATTGCTTCCGGAGCGACTGCGAATGAAATATAGGAAGGAAAGAAAACCTTCATTTATCATTATTGCATGGTTGAGAATTGCGCCCTTTTGTCCATCTGGCATGCGGGTTAGGTTGGTGTTTATTTGCAGATTTGTTCAGATTGCAGAAGAATGAAACCTTTTGTAACACCCGTTCGCATGGAAGGATAACAGATTCATTTACCCTCAATTAAATTGTTCGGAAGAGATGGCCTTTGTTTGACCTAAGTAAACAATTTATCTCATGTTTGGCAGCAAACTCCGCCAACAGAACTCCCTCACGGCTGAGAGATTTTCTGTTGTTCGCTTCGATTGTGCTGAATTGGGGAACGTGATAGCATGTTTGTTCAATAAGGGCAACAGAAAACGTAGTTAAATTTATTTTAAAAACTCCAGTTTAATATGATTTAATTTAGCATTAAAAGGGATACGATCAAACTTAACGAAATTGTGATGAGGTAAGCTAACGTAATTAATGTCTCTCTGAAACACCACAAGCGGGTAATAATACCACGAAACAGTATGCGTGATGCCATCAGAATGCAGCTGCTGAGCTTTAATTTATACCCAACTATTTTGCAATTTATACACAACTATTTTATAGCAGCGATTCAGTAGAAAACAGCATTAAATAGTCGCAAATAATTAGCTGACATTCAGTGGAAGCTTCGCGGGAAGAATGACATATGCCAAGGATTACAATGGGTACAGCGTTTTTCAATGAAACAGGCTTTTTATCATTAAAGTAGTTATGACTATAAAACGATATCCTATAAAATCCTAAATTCCTAAAAGATTATCTTTTTCATTGAAAAAGTGCAATTTTTTGAGCATTTGATAAGGGTTTAATGGGGTAATTTAAAAGCATTTTAAATATTTGATTGTTGAAGACGAATCGCGATACAGTAAAACATCGTTTATCAAGACTGGACTCCACCCGTATACTCTGATAACACGAATATTTGGTCCAAGAGTTTGTTTTTTACTCTAGTTAGTTTTTTTTAGTAAGCCGGTCTCGTAATACAGTCGTCAAATCGTACGACTTAACAACATGCCCGTCATGGGTTCAATCCCCAAATAGACCGCGCTGCCATACGTAGGACTGACTATCCTGCTATGGGGGGGGGAATCAATTAGTCACTGAAAGTCAAGCCCACAAGCACAAGTGGGTACAGGCAAGCCTTGACCGACATCGGTTGTTGAGCCAAAGAAGAAGAAGAAGAAGTTTTTTAAACACAATTCATGGTATTTTTGAGTTTGTAGCAGTACATGTTAAAGGGAATAATTGAAATGTGTCCTGAATTTAAATGTTTTTTGGTACGATATTATTGCCTGATAACGGATTTCAAGGGCTGGTCTCAACTCATACTTCTACAACAATATGCCCGTCATGGGTTCAAGCCCCGAATGGACCGTGCCCCCAGAAGTAGGTCTGACTATCCTGAAATAGTAATCAATAAGTCATAGAAAGCCAAGCCCACTAGTGGTACAGGCAGACCTTGACCGACAACGGTTTAGTGTCAAAGAAGAAGAATAGATTTTTCAAACCTCCTCCTCGGCGCGTCATACTACCTTTGTATTGAGCTGTCAGTTTTTTTCAGCAGCACGGATAAGAGGGCAGCTAAGTAAAAGGTATGAGGATAAACGGAGTTCTACTGTGTGTGTGAAAAAAGACGAGCTTTTTCTAGATTACTAGGGGAATCTGATGATTTATCAATAATGAAAACATTATTACAAAAACGATTATTTTTTCATGTTTATTGAGTCATCATACTGCGACTATATCTGCTTTTCAAATATGTTCATAATTTATTATGATTTTAACTGCTCAATAGAAAAATATAAATAAATAAATAAATGCAATATATAAACAAGATAATAAAAATAAAAATTAATAAATAAATAAAAGTAAATGAATGATTAAACAAATAAATAAATAAATAAATACATATATCAATAAATAAATAAATAAATAAATCAATATATAAAAAACTAAAAAATAAATTATTTAAAAAATGAATAAATAAATAAACAAATAAATAAGTACATAAATGAATCAATAAATAGAGATTTCCATCGTATATTCAGTACATTTCGGTTATCAAAAGAAAATAGGTTGGAATGTTTGATGAATGCATGGCAAATAATGTATAAATTGCTTCCATTTAACTTATTTAACTTATTCATTTATTGAAAACCCATTTATATTTTCTCTACTTAATTTATCTGAAGTATTTTAAATTTAATTTAATATTATTTTGTTTTTAACATTATACTTAAAACTATAAAAACAGCATTATACCTGAAAATTTGATAGTTACCCTTTACCTTAAATTTCTTCTTCGTGGTAATGGTGTAAAAACTTACGTAGTCGTGCCTACCTACGCAAGGCTTTCTAGACTGATTAGTACCACATAAGAATGTGGGAATTTAACCTTGTGGGAATTAAACCCTTCCAGTCTTATAGAATACGACGTGACTATCCGATAGACCACCGACCCTTCCTAACATTTTCTCTAGGCTATATTTTATTGCAAACGACTCACAAGTTCAAACATTGTAGCTTCGTTGCGCTTTATATATTTTATTTAATATAACATGCCAATTTGTGCATCCATCTAACACTTCAAAGGTCCAAATAATTCTAAAACGATCACACGACACACTGGCATTCGCAACGAATTGATTGATTCGTAACATCCAAGCTTTTGTTATTCGCAATGTGCACACGCAACAATGTGTTATTCGTTTGCTTAATTTTACTCACCAACAGGGATATTTGAGAGGCACCCAGATTAGCTCGTTATTCAAAATAAACGTCAAGAGAGGTGCTTGTTATAAAATCCTTTTATTTCACAATTGTAAAACTAATGTCAGGGTTGATTTATATCTTTTTTTTACAAACAAATCACACACCAGACTGTTACGCATATTTCATCGTTCATATTGTTTATTAAAATATTTTGTAGTAATGGTTTCATTAATGTATAGTTATCCTTGGTATTAACAGACACATTCCTCTAGCGATTAGTATTCTTGCCCCAATCGACCCCGTCGTAACGAAAATTACTTGAAATGAATAACATTTCACGCAGTTTTTCGACCAGTTAGTTGCCTTGCCATGGCCTTATAACAACTGGCAAATATTCGAATGCATAACAATGGTCCCATTGTCCTTTCAATGTTTGTTCCCACTCTCCCCTTCCTTTTCCGTTGCAGGACCAGGCGGCAATGTTCAACTTTCTCGATTTCATACTGGTGTTTGTGGTACCGTTTACGATAATTGTCGTGCTCAACACGATCACCGCACTGACGGTGTGGAAGTTTGCCAGCATTAGACGCACGATGACCATACCACGGAGGTACGTACGTATGCACACGATTGCTATTATTACACATCGCTCCATTATGAATGTGACCGACAGGGTGAAAGCGTTTCAACCGGACGCGAACCTCGAATGACACACCATATCCTTGTTGTTACAGTTACGGGACAAACGTGCGCGAATCCCGGCGACAGCTGAACATTTCGAGCAGCCAGCTCTTTGGCAACGGCACTGTCCCCGTCCAGCAGATACAACTCTACAGTAAGTATGGCTACGGACCGTTACCATCCGATAGAACGTTCGGAATGTCCGGCACGTGGACATACCTTACATACCGCATCCGCACACACAGACGAAAGCGAACGAATGGAAGCAAGTTTCGTCCGGTTTAGATAGTGACGTTCAGATAGTTGGGCTACACATCCTTGGGGCACTTCGGCACAATGATGCCATAGTTACTAATGTCGTTATACAAACTTTTGTTTTCGGTCTAATCTTGCCCATCCCGTAGGTCGTAGCCGGGTTGCGAATTCTCAAATCAAGGTTACTAAAATGCTGCTTATCGTTTCAACGGTGTTCGTTTGTTTGAACCTACCCAGCTACATTGTGCGTGTAAAGATCTACCTAGAGGTAAGTGGAATGTAGGCTCTTGATGAAAACTTTGCATCTCTCGGTTAGGTTACTAGCCACAGACAAGATATACTATTCCAGTACCCTGTGGCGAGACCCAGCATGCGAAGATACGTTGCAAACAGTTTGGGGAATGTTTTTCTATCAACCTTTTGAAGTGTGAACTTGGCAAGTATGCCGCAGGAGTTTCCGTAGATACCATAACTGATGTATATCCGCTCGCTCTAATTAGTTATCAGTCTATGTCAATAGTCAGCACTGCCCGACCCCCTAGCATTAAATGGAACTGCGATTTCTTTGAACTTGAAGAAGCGTAGATTAAACGTAATTTAGAAGTTACGATTGTTGGATTCGGTTGTGATTTCTATTTCTCTCGTTGCCGCTCCCAACAGACGGAACACACCAACATGAACATCTATCTGGTGCAGAACTGCTGTCAACTGTTTTTCATGACGAACTTCGGCATCAACTTCATTCTGTACTGCGTTAGTGGGCAAAACTTTCGGTAAGCTTTGTTATGGGACGCATGTGTGTGTGAGTGGGTGTGTGTGTGCGAGTGTGGTGTTCCGGGCGACTGAAAGTTTTAACTATTCCGCGTTCTACACATTCACAGGAAGGCGATTTTTGGTATGTTCCAGAAGCGTAGCCAGCGGCAAATAAATCTCGAGCATACCTCCGGTACTCAGGTTACAGGTAACGCAAACAAATATTCACCGAAACCACGAGAAACGTCTCTCTATTGAGTTATGATTTCTTAATGCATTGTTTACGGTGTGTCACAGAATTCGTCCTCCGCTCCAATGGTTCCAAGATGCGAAGAAACACCACCATATCAGACACCGCAGATGCGACGACGTGGCGGGAGTTGGCCGACTATGAAATTACCAACTTTGTTAAGTAGCAGTAGTCTCCTGTGGTTGTCTTAGCATAGCTAAGCTCATTTAAATATGTGTAATAGTGAATGGCGTGACAGGAGTGCTGGTAATGTGGTGATATTTTCAGCGAACGAACACTCTCTGTGCGAAAGTTGTTTAAGGTTTAAGTGCTAAATGGCATATTACAAATTGTGTAAATACTGGTGCTTTCCCAAGGCGGTAAAATATACATCCTTATTTTTTTACACGTTCAATTGAAGGATTTATCATAAACACTCTACATACGCAATGAGAATATCCGAAATCCGCAATCATTAATGACAGGTAAGGATGTGGGATGGGAAATCAAACCCCTGCATGATGGTATTTGTGCATGGATTATGAACCTTTTGTTTACATGTAAATGTGTCAGCACTTGTTGTCCAGAATAAAATAAGAAGTAAAACTCTAGTTTACTTTTTGTTCATGTTCTCAATAAGTTTGAAAAATGTTGGGTGAATTAAAACAAATGTTTAAATGATACAACCAGGCCGTCCTTACGAGGAATAAAAAAACAAACAAATATTGATTTACTTTATAACAATATTTATATTTTGTTTATCTAGCAATATCTTGATAGCAAATTTAATAACTTAACTTTTTCTTTATTTTAATGAATGACAGCACATGCTTTTCATAGTGGGCTGATTTTCCAAATTATCAAATAATAATTATAACGACACTTACCACATACTGTTGTTATTTATGTATGCTATATTTGTTCCGATAGTACGATTGATTTATTCTATTTTAAAATCAATTATCTTATTGCACTGTAGAAAGGAAAACATGTGAAACATCTTGGAATGGAAAGTGGAGTTTCTGCAGACATCTGATAATATAAAAATCTAGAATGCTGTGATGAAACAGGTGAAAATCTGTTGATCGATTCGTCGGTCGGTCGTTGAACAGAACTCGAAAGAAATGGAATAATAGTCTATACCCCGTAAGGCTTATGGTGGGGTAAGATGTAATGCCGATGTTGTGAATGGGAATATAATTTATTAGAACTGATAAAAACCCCTAAAAATCATTTCTTTTTCATACAGTGTGGTTGGTGGATTTGTTTTTACGATATTCTAGATGAATATAGAAAAATAGCATCAAAGTGAGAATAATACTCATGGTGTATCAAAATACATTAATCTACATGTGTGAAAAGTTGGTCGGTCTTGTGGTACAGTCGTCAACTCGTTCGTCTCAACAACATGCCCGTCATGTAAATCACACACTTAATTAAGTTAACAAATTTACTTTTTTTTGCTGAAACATATTTTATTTTGTTTAGTAAGGTTCAAGATAGTTTGAAACGTTGTTAATGTATTAAAAGTATTGTAACTAATTTCAAATGGAAAAAAAGGAAAACAAAAAGTCTGAAATATATCATTGTGTGTACACATTTTTCAAATTAACTGTTTATTGGGGACGAAAAAACTATAACCCGCATATTGTTCCTTTGGAAGGATGAAAACTCATCATTCTAACCTATACCACAAAAGGAGCCTTAATTTGATAATAATCATAAACCATGGCGACACGTGAAAATAACTTTCAATGCGTTCAGTACCGTGGGTCAACAACATTCACAGCTGAATTGTGAATGGATATGACGAAACTAACATCTTTGTATTTCGTTAAACTAACTTATTCCAATAAGCGGGGAAAGTCAATTTAACGACGTGATTAGAGCTTATCTCAAAGTACACAAACCAGAAACCAAATGCAGCAGAATAAAACCAAAAACATGGCAAAACATTTGATTGGGATGGAGTCAAAAAACTTTTGTAGCAACATAACATAAAACTCTAAAGCTTAGACAAAATATACAGATAATGTAACTATATTTTGCTTGGATTTTTTAAAAGAATCTTCAATTCAATCTTCTTCAATCAATTATTTAATTAACTGAAAGTATAAAGATAAATTAGACGATATATTGACATTTTGTTATTTTATTGAACTATTTCCATTGTTTTCCATTATTTATTACTATTCCAGAACTTACACGGCACAACAATCACTCAGAAAAATACAAATGATGTCTTCTATTTTGCGTAATGTCCTACGCGGACATGCTCGGCCTATACAGGCTTTAGAGACTTAATTCATTACCACGTAGCCGGATAGTCAATCCTTTCTACGGGGGGACGGTCCATTTTGGGCTTGAACCCATGACGGGCATGTTATTGAGTCGTTCGAGTTGACGACTGTACCACGGGACCAAACGACTTGTACTTAGATGTACTTATAATTAATAACTTATAATTCTCGCTTTGGTTCTATGGTTCATAGAATCGTGGTATCGTGTTCCAAAAGAAGTTATACAACATAATATCTAAAAAAATATAACTATGCTATTATAATTGGAATGAAACTAACTTCTGTAGCATGTTTGATATCAAAAGATATCATTACTCACATAGCTACGAATTGCTATACTATTCTATCATCTTAAATGTTTACTTTTGCTGAGAAAATAGTGAATGTAGCATTGTATAAATAGCACTGCAGACTATGGCAGTGATTTATTGATAAGTTCAGAAATAATTTTATTTCTTAAAACATGTCACAAGCATAAAATGTATTGCAACCAAAATTAGGACCATCATGATTATTGATGCTTTAAAATTATTGCAAAAGCAACAATAGTTCGACTCAAAGAATGAGGCAAAAATTGGATAGCAAAATTTATTTACACTCGTAATTTGTTAGTTTTCTTTACTTACTTAACGAATATTGCTTGCTTATTACACTCTCGTATAAACTGATAAAAATTTAAACAGTACATTTTAAACTAAAAAAATCCTATCGTTTACGCCAGGAGTTTTCAAAATGCAGCCAATTTTACATTTTTTTTCAAATTTCACCAATTTTTTATCAATATTTTATGTTTATTAATTCTATTACAAAAGTGAACCATAAATATTAAACACTTGTACAACATGTACGCCTGATAATGTCGCAGCAGTAGCTAGTGAGGATATAAAATCATAATGTTCTTCTTCTTATTTAACACAACAACCGTGGTTGGTTATGGTCAGCCTTATCCATTAACGGGCTGAGTTTTCGAATCGATTTATCTATAGCTTCAAAGTCACTACAGCGTATGTGAGCCTCGGTCCATACTAGATTTGAGTTCATCTCGTGTATGTTTTTATGTCGTTCGGCTTGACGTCTGTAACACGGGATTGGTGAAAAAACTCTACTGGTGGGTTGAAAAATATAAAAACCAGGGGTGCATTGGACGTCTGAACCATAAATGTAATCGGATTGACTGATGGTACGATGGCGGTGATGCAGATGTGGCAAAAATGAATTGCTAAAAATAACTCCACGTGATAGCAGTTATCATGGGAAGACAGGTATTTTTCAAACAAGTTGTTTAGAAAGTTGTGCGTTTTTCGTTTCATTTGTAACGAGATTGAGTTTGGCCAAAAGCTTTTTTGTTAAGCCTAACATAAAAAACAAGACTTCAATAACGTGAAACATTTGCCCAAGTAAGTGAAATGCGGTGGAAAGAATCTGTTTATTTTGGGAAGGGTTTCTGCCCACTGCTAGCATTCATTTATTATAAATTCTTTTCCCAGCAAATACTCTAGCGCAATGATAGATATCTTGCGCTGCAAACATACAGACAGATATAGATATACGTTCGAGTAAGTGTTTTGCTTTAAAAAGAACGAAACGAGCATAAAACGACATCCTTAGCGCATTACACAACAGCGTCGAGTGTAGCCATATAATGAAACATAATTGAATCAAAGTATTTCAAACTGGAAAGCGGCTCGTTCAGTAAGCTTGTCTGTCTTTCTATCTTCAAAATACACTCGTTCCGCACAAATGGAAATATTTGTACTCGTGGATAGAACGTATGTGCTCATCCTTCACTGGCAAAGCATTGTCTGTCGTCAGCTCGATCCATGTGGAAGATTCTTTATCAGAATGAATCGTTTCTGCTGCCATGCTTCGGGACTATGAAATGCGCATGAGCTTCGGATGAACTATGTTAAGGAAAATCCGGTAGAAGGGATGACCGCAGACTCTGCGCACATATCGTGCCAATCCTCCCTTCCAGTGTTCATCGCTCGCTGGCTTACCTTGGCCAAGTGATGGGGCCGCTACCGAACAAGCGTGAATCTATTATCCATTTAACACATTCGGATAGGATGGTGCGCTTCAGTTGCTGATAACCCGGGCTCGAATTTGGCAGCAAACACGCCCGTTCGTGAGTGGGCATGTGATCATGCTAAACGGTTGCGCGGTGGAGGTGGAACTGATCATTATCATCCTCTCAGGCGACAGTGCGCGATCGTGCTTGTGGCCGTACCAAGCAGACAGTGCGGTTCGATTGATCGGATCCGGAATGCAGATGATACTAGTACACTCCCCGTCCGGTGTGCGTGTGTGCGTGTGTGTTTGAGCAGGACTTTCCCGGCAAGTGACGGTTACGCGTGGCGCGACCATAACCATGCTAAACGCAAGCACCGTGCAGCCTCCGCTGGCGGATGCCCGTGTCGCTATGGAGGCGGACGGTGGTGCCCTGAATCTAACCGAAACGGAGGTGGTGATGGAACTGATTGGCAACTTTCTCAACTTCTACTATATGCCGCTGCTGGTGGTGGTCGGCAGCATCGGGAACATTCTGTCCGTGCTGGTATTCTTCAACACGAAGCTGAAGAAGCTGTCCTCCTCGTACTATCTGGCCGCGCTGGGCATCAGCGACACGTGCTACCTGGTCGGGTTGTTTGTCACCTGGCTTAGCTTCTTCCAGGTTCACATCTACACGCGCGAACCGTACTGCCAGCTGTTTACGTACACGAGCGGGGTGAGCAGCTTCCTGTCCGTCTGGTACGTGGTGGCCTTCACGTTCGAGCGGTTCATCGTCGTGCGGTATCCGCTCAAGCGCCAGAGCTGGTGTACGGTCCGGCGGGCGAAAACTATCATCGCCTGTCTCACGATGGTCGGCAGTGTACACAGCGTGCCGTACATCTTCTACGCCGGCACCCAGTACTCCGAGCGCAGCAATGTCACCATCTGCGATATGCGGAAGGAGTACACGGTATGTAACAAGAAAAAAGAGGGGATGATGAAAAAAGACAAGCAACGGCAAAAACGTCTTCCAATATTTCGATTCTGCCGTTGAAATTGTAAAATTTTCAATCTGCCACCTTACATGACATTTCCGGGACGGTAACAAATGGCTCAGAATTGTAACCAGCTCGAGCAGCAGCACGCAACCCAACACACCAGAGCAGCATTGCTTTGTGTGCTCTATAAATGGACCCGTAAGCATTAAGCTATTGAATAAACATTAATCTTTTTTTTTTGCTCAAGCGTTG
Source organism: Anopheles arabiensis (assembly GCF_016920715.1). NCBI lineage: Eukaryota > Metazoa > Arthropoda > Insecta > Diptera > Culicidae > Anopheles > Anopheles arabiensis. The sequence goes on along the minus strand of NC_053517.1, from coordinate 70,941,894 downwards.
CTGGGTAGCTTTGCGGTATCAATTTTGTCGCCTGTAAGAAGACGTTGAAAATCCGCCCCATAAGAAGGACAGTTTTCCAACGTCGGTAAAAGCTCAACGCTCGTCAGTCAGCGGATTAACAAGTGTGACCGGAACAACTGACAACCGCCCCAGAAAGATAATGTGACCGAAGGGCGATTGAGTGTGGTATCCATTCATTCGATAGAGCCGGTTTGTGTCAGGCATAAAGCGAGCATCGCATGGGGCAGATGAATGTTTAATGCAATTTATTTGCCATCCGTTTGAGCTTGCGTTGTTAACAGAATTAAATGACAATTAAAGTTTGATCGGGTCTGGTGGATCTCGAAACAGAGGCTGCCCTGCAGGGGCTATATTCCCTGGCCGAGCATCTGGCTGTTACCGTTTATTAACAAAAAAAAACTATATAATGCTCCCGTTAATGGGTTGCCGATTGGTATCCAGCATAGAATCGATAAAGTATTGTCTTTTTGTGGAATCCTTACAAAAGAGTTAACAGCTACAACCATTTAATTTTGTAATAGATTCATGTTTCACAAAACAGATGATACCCACGAAGCACTTTAATTCTGCTATAATTGAAATTTAAAGCTTGATACGTAACGAACATTGCCATAGCTTGCAATGGGAAATACGTGGACGAGAATTGAATTTACCTCCACGCGTTCTAGTACAAATGTCGCACGAAATCTTGCCTTGAAGCATATTATTTTAATCATCACAAATGCGGCACGGAAACTTGTTTTTCTGTGCCACCGGCAAACACAAAATTCAACCCCGACACACACAAACACACAAAGCCGCTTTTGCAGAATATTAGATCATGTCGCGAGAGTTCCTCGCTCAACACTCTGTGTCGGCCGGCTGCCCGGTCGAATACGAGCCGCTCGCTGTGATCTGTGAATATGAAAGACAAACAGAAACATCACCACTGACTTTCTGAACCCATGGGCAGTATCGGTAGCAGTAGTAAGACGAAGTGAAAGAAACAAGTTCTACATTTACATTGCTGCACGGGATTGGCTTGTTTTAATAAGCCTCTTATTTTACATCCAACCAAAAAAACCGACACAAACCATAAAAACTTATTAAAATAATTGTTTGTTTTTGGCTTTCTACTGCTAAGTCACTGGGCGTATGGTTTAATCTCCAGACACTCGACCAGTGTCGGTGTACATACATGTTTAATTTATGAAATTTGAATTATTGGCTGTTTATCACATTTATTTTAAATATGTAAAAAAATTAGTAATCAATCTATAATGTGATAAATGTAGTCATTAAAGTTACAGATTTGTGCTATCGATTTAACTTATCTTGATTATCTTATTTTGAGATGGTTTTTTGCTTGACCTCTAAACAACAACACAACATTTCGCAAATATGTTGTAAATATTTGGAATGCATTGTTCAGCAGGATTCAATGACATAAAACAGATTCCAAACAGGTCACAGTATGCGCTCATTATCGCTCTTTATTTCCATCCCATCAAAACAGGGTATAACCCTACGCATAATCCATCCATCTGCCATCTGCTTTTTTAAGGTAAATTTAAAAAAATCCTTTTCACGGCACCTGAAATGGATCCTTAATGAAAGATTGGATGAAAAAAAAATACCGAAGAAAATTTTTCATGGCAGAAAACCCACTTCATGTTCCTTTGGTAAAAACTTTCGCTTTTTGACTCATCATTTCAGACCTTTTGCACCATCAAGTACGACAAGAAAGCGTACGCATTTGTAAAAAAAAAAACAACACAGATACTTTGCCACGGATTGGGAATGGACGCACAATTCTCAAATATGATTTAAAACCTCGGTCTTCTCGTATTATGCGTTGGAAAACTGATTATAATTGGATAATCTACCTCGTGTACCGGCGTTGCCGGCACTTGAGGCGGAAGTGGCGAGCTACACAGTGCAAAGATGCGTAGGAGACATTCCTCCCCTATATTGGGAACCGGATAGCAGATTTGAGTGGTTTATCATCGAGCGGAAGCCACTAGCGAGTGGAAGCAGATTTTCAGTTTTTCGTTTCTGTAGCAACGCGTACTTAACTCTCGGCAAACGAGATCGGTCCAATTTTCTGAAGTACACGCACACATTTTTTCATGTCCTGTGCACTGGAGGAATGGATTTTAAAAGGGCAATAAATCATTCATTGCTTTGGAGATCAATTTGTTGGTAGACCGAAGGTCAAAATACGTTCCAGCTGTCTGGCACGTTTGGTTTGATGTGTAGTATTAATTATAAAATTGTTACTTTTTCAGGAAACTAGAATGAAACTAAAAAAAGGAAAATATGTTCATTACGTATTTATTTATGCAGTAGGGTAACTGTACCATTATTCGGCAGTGTACCTGTTTTTGTCAGGGTAATTAAAAAGTGTAATTTCGCAAAAACACGTTGAAAATAGTCTCCATACATATTTTTAAATAGAGATATATTCATTTGTTATTCATATATGAAGTATCACATTATTTCCTTGCATATTTTTCAAAATATCAAAGGAAATGTGCAGAGTTCACAAATTTTCGGCAGATTTGCTGTCAGCCAACAGATCGACAGGCTTCATTAATAAGAGAACCAGAGCACTAACACATTGAAAGTGTGGTTTTTATGAAAGATTCTATGGTTATAGAATTTATTCTAGCACTTTTATAATTTTAAAATCACCAAAAACAAATAATTATTCCCTTTCAATGCTGCCGAAAAAAAGTACACGGTAAATGTTGATTTTTGACAGATCAATGCTGTGGGCTCCGGCCGAAACTCATTTATAACTCATTTGATTCAAATTTCAACTTTCATTTGATCAGAACACTACAATACGTATGTCGACACATAAAACCACATTTCTTATATCAAATATCACCAATTTCACTATAAATAATCCAATAACTTGAGAGGAAAATAATAATTTGTGAGCCAGTCGGATCCGTACTCTATAGCCGTCAGGCAGTCTCATTTCTCCAATGCCTACTTTGTTTGTAACTCAAATCAAAAAGACTGTACAAATTGCCAGCATAATGCCCAAAATCAGCAACATAAAATTAATAATTTAAGTACTTTTCAACACCAATCTTAGCAAAGTGAGAGTGTAAAACTGTTTTAAACATTTTTGTCTATCTATTGGCTTTGATTAAAACATTTACCGACCCGTATTCGCGTTACCGAAAATAGGAGCACAGCCTGCCGAAAATAGGACCAAACTGCCGAAAATAGGAACAAAAACAGTGTTTGCATTTTCACGAATATTTCTAAAAAATACATTTAAATCGGCAAATAAAAAATATCACAACATAATACGATAGTTTATCGTTCAAAATAATGACACTTTCATGAAAAATAAAAACAATGTAAGTGTATCAGCAGTTTAAGTGAAACTGCTGCACTAGCCTGTCCAATACTGGTACATTTACCCTATATCGATGGTATATATTCTAACTGAAATAACCTATCCATCGTAGTAGACATGTTCTGTGAAAGGAATTAAATGAAGAGGGCATTTAAAGTTAGTATTTTGGAAGACTACTAAGTGATCAACTCGTACGACTTAACAACATGCCCGTCATGGGTTCAATTCCCAAATGGACCGTGCCGCCATACGTAGGACTGACTATCCTGCTATGGGGGGGGGGAAATCATTTAGTCACTGAAAGCCAAGCCCACAAGTGGTACAGGCAGGCCTTGACCGACAACGGTTGTTGAGCCAAAGAAGAAGAAGAGAAGATTTTTAAGAAGAAAAAAATAGAGAGTTAAAGTTTAACCTACATACAGGGTTTTCCATAACAGCTTTGAACGTAAACGTTGTTATTCACCGCGTGCAAAATGTTGTTGCATTTCATCGATATGACATTTCATTTCCATCGTAATAATTTTTAATTTCTACAGCATGATTTTCAACATGACTCAAGCTGGATTGAGTTTGACAGTTTTTCACTTCACAGACATTTCAGTTCAAGGTTTAAATTCCGTAAAACTGACGGGCTCTGTAAACATAGTGTTAAAATTATAACGCGTACAAAAAACAATGATTTTAATTTTCATAAAAGCTTTTCATTCACGATTGTAATCACTAACTACATTGGTATTACCTTAGCACAGTGATTTCCGATTTATATTGACGAAGATGGAGGCAAAGCGATAATCATTACAAGTTTAGTTGTAATATTTTTTCTACAAAAGTAAATGTAGGAATGAATAAGAACTATATATCACCCATTAACATTAAAAGTCTTTAAAATGATATAGCTAATGTGGCCTCAAACGGAATTGTTAATAAACTTATTCCTCGTGTTTTTTTAAACTTCCGCCGACATCGGTCAAAATGTGGCATCGAAAAGATATCGGTTCAAGTGTCCGGTTGAACAATAACGACTATTACAATAAATTAGATAAATTAGCATTGTGCAGACGTATTTCTATGGAAATCAAAACTTATTAAACGGTGTAAAATTTTAATAAAACAATTTTTTTCATGATTTTAACCAATCAAAATAGGTATTTTTATCCATCCGTCAAATTGAAGGGTGCTACATGAGAGACACCCGTAAAGCTAGTGTTTAATAAAATAGTAAGGAATTTACAGATGATGAAAATATTGTATGCTTTTTTTTTAATTTCCAAAGAATAGTTTAACTCAATTTTGCCTTTGTTAAAAAAAAGTACTTTGTGACGGATCCATCGAGCAAACTAACAGTAATTTACACCTTATTACAGGGTCATCCAAGTCACTTTCTAATGTGCCACAAGCTGGACTTATGTTAACAGTTATTTGTTGAAAATCATGGGGAAGAACTAAATTTTTACTTTTATGGAAATGCCACAATTGACAGCTGTTGAAAACCCTCATGTAGATGGCGAATAACGGTATATACATTGAAAAGTGACTCGGGAAGCCCTACTCGGCGAATCACTGGTTGAATAAACATTACAATAGGTACATTTACATCCGAGAAAAGTTCGTGTCGCGTAAGTGTGGTAACATCATCCCATTTTTTTATCACTTCTTAATGATGTCAAGGGATAAAATCGAGTCATCTGAACGAAATTATCATTTATATCTTATTTTTATCCGGTCTTCAATCGTTTATTTAAACTGAAATTGAAACTAAATGTATGGAAATGGCTGAAACCTGTGGCTAATAGTAAACCTGTTGTATATATTATGTTTATCCTCCGAACCCAATAAATTTACACCACCATGTAATCCATTTATCACGGCAGTACAATGTGCAGTGTGTATATGATTACTTCTATCCCTAATCAAAATGAACACAACATAATACATATGAACATTTCAAATTCATTGCTCATTTAGCAACTCACACTCCTATCAACTGCATAATTAGTTAATTATTGTTTACATTGCTCACGTTTTCTACCAGTCACAAATGGAAATTTTCAACTACATCGATACGGTGATCGTTTTTGTCGTACCGTTCACCATAATTGTCGTCCTCAACTCGGTCACCAGCTTCACCGTGTGGCGCTTTGCCGGACTGCGCCGTAACATGACCCTGCCGAAAAGGTAACGAATGTGCTTTCTTTCCCACCACCTCCCAGCAAATGGTTCGGAAGCCGTAGCATTTTCAGTTTACATACTGTCGGTCTTATACATACGTGTTTCGTGTTTCGTTTCCCTTCCATGAACAGGAAACCATCGAATTTAGAAATCCGGCGACAGCTGAGCTTCCAATACTTTTCGACCCATCCCAACGGCCGCAATGGCATTCTGAGGCGATCTAGCATGAGTATGAAAGATAGGAGCGTTCGCCCGCTTCTATGGTACAATTCTTCATTAACATACCCTTGTTTGCACTTTTTACTCTTTCATTACGATATCACCGTTGCTATACCGGACCGCAGGAGAGAACCGGATGCTGCACTCTCAGATGAAGGTCACCAAAATGCTGCTCATCGTGTCCTCGGTGTTTGTTTGTCTCAATCTGCCGAGCTACGTCATGCGCGTCCGTGCATTTGTGGAGGTGAGTAGGGCCGTTCCAAAGAAGCCCACACAGTACCAGAAGATTCTTTGTTGGTAATTTGTGCCGACTCATACGTGCCTTGTGCGACAGTTATTAATTGAGAAAAATCTGGTACGGCAATGTCCTTGCGTTCGTGTCTTTGCGACGATGTTTTGTTTCCTCTTCCACAGACGGGCCATTCGTATCTCACCATACTGGTGCAGTACTATTGCTATCTCTTTTTCATCACCAACTTTGGCATCAACTTTATTCTATATTGTATTAGTGGACAAAACTTTAGGTATGTTTCGTTGGAACATCAACTTGGTGGGTTGGAGCTTATGCATGGTATTAATATACATTTACTCTCACTACGTTCTACTTTTATCTCACTAGGAAAGCTGTGATAGAAATGTTCCGCCGACATCGAAAGAGCCGGGTGAACCAGGAACCGAACAGCGGTTGCGGTACTCAATCAGGTATTATGTAGCAAAGGGTACGCATTTTCATTCCCTGTTGCTCGTGTTAGCTAATTTATTGCCGTTTGATGCTATTGTGCATGGCTTTTGTGTAGTCGTAATATGAACTTTGAAAGGGAATACCTAGTAAAGTTGCTGTTTACAGCACGTCTAAGGATAACCATTTGTAAATTATAGATTACATATAGAGCTTAACGCTATAAAATGCATCACCACATGATGATTGCATGCTTGTGCCAGCCAATTACCGAGCCGCAATAAGCAATCAGTGTGTTAACAAAAGCTTTTACTAAGTAGTTTATGAGTCGATCATTCCAAACTGCTTGCCATTGTAAAGCGTGAGGGGTTGGAAAGTAGATGTACTACTATAATTGTGCGTTTCTAATTCATCTTATAGAACTGTTGCGAGCATACGGCAACTTAGCCCTGAGACGTACTAGCACTCCGATGTTGTCTACCACAACCACTACCACCACGAACCGTACAGCAGAAACGATACTGTGGAAGGATTATGCCGACGCACCGGTTATGAACCTGCCCTGATTCTTCGAACTGCCGCAAAAACTTCAAATGATGTAAAGACCTAGCTAGGGACGGACAAATTCATATCGGTTTCCAAACTTAGGAGGGAAGGGAAGTGGTATATTTTAGCAGATTAGCATATTTTTTATCAAGATAAGCATTTTACGAGACGAAATAATTCAACAAAGTGTGTACTCTCTGTACTGAGAATGTATTTGCATGCATGTGACAGTATTATGTACATCGCTCCCAAGAGGAACAACAATATTTGTGCATCACAAAACTACACTGAACAGTTAGGCGGAATGTCACCTATTATTGGGAGGAAATGTGTTAGCAAACAGCACTGTGTTGCTTTCTGTGTGAACGATGATATCGATGGGAATAAACAGAATGTGTGGTATACTTTTTACTGAAACATGAAAACCCGATGAACTTGAAAGGAAAATGATCCGAAATGAAATAAAGGACAAGGCAATAGCCAAACATGGTTGCAGTGACGGCTCGATTGTAAGGTAAAGTTAACTTACTGCTTTATTTTTCTTATCATAATGGTACTACCGGATCACTGCTACCGACACATTTTGAAATATACACATAGACCCACACACACATACAAACCATTTCATAGCGAAGTACACAAAATTCCGGGAATAGAATATTGCTTCCAGTGTTGCTACTCAGCTGGTTGACTGGTAAGATGATTGTTCTCAAGGCAATGAAATTGTTTGACTGCCGTTTGGGCTTTCTATCTTTTTGAGCCAAAATCTGATTTGTTCACGAACAAAGCAAAGGCATGCGCAACTTGTAAAACAATTGACATAGAGAAACGGCATTACGCGTGGGCCTCTTAGTAAGATCTGAAGTAGCGTTCAAAAAATGAGACAGGAAATTAAAACTGAGCTGGGCTGGAATACAACACATTTTCAGATGGTTCGTCAACATGTTACATTTGCAAACATTACTTTATTAATAATGATAATAACAATAATAATAATAAAGAAACATATTTTTTATACTTTTTTTAAACTTTTCTCTATAAAGCACTTTGTAGCTCACTAAAAGTATGTAACTCACAGAGCTCTTACTGTTTTTTTTTATTAAAAAGTAGGAAAAACGTTTGTTATCCGCGACAACAACGAAAGCGGTGGACAAAAATTGTAAACCATGGGAGGGTTCATTAATGAGTCAAATTGACAACATTATGTCTTGTTAAGGTATGAAAATAACCTGACATGCATATAATACCTCCATTAGCTACATGATGAGGTCGGGTGAAGCTAATGTGTTTCTATTCCAAGCATTATCCAAAGCACCGGTGGTTCAACGTTTACGGCGTTCAGTGTACAAACACGAGATGGTTCTTTGCACGTGTGTTTATGTGAGTTTATGTGAGTGCGTGTCTCTGGTTACATGATGCTTCTATGAAATCGGCCACTCGAACGTATTGAAGACACGTGTCACTAGCGTCACTGTTCTGTTAGATGCTGGACGCACTCATCGTGTGATTGCCCAGTCCAAACGGAGGCACACGCGATGTGCGAGTGAAAAATGTTCCACGGGCACTGTTGGAAAAACAAAACAAAAAAATAATGAAAACTCACTTTTAGCCAGCATGAAAATGAGTGCTACCATTTGCCATTTGTTTTATTGCGTTTTATGCGCTTATGTGCCTCAAGATAAAAATGACATTTGATCATGTTTTCTATTCCCCACACTTACCTGAGCTCAAGTGCTTCTCCCATCGCAACACACTCACGCGAGGATGTGTCACGAACGTCCGGCAAACAGATATCGGCCTGTCTCGAAATTTCATCCCGGCTGCATGCGCACGCTACGAAGCTGTTCGGTAGCGGAATTGATTCCGCAAAGAATCCGGTGGACCGCGTGTGACTGCAGCTATCTGTGTGGACGAACGAAACGTTAGGATGGTTTGAACCCGCTTCTGTGCACTAAATAACGAGTGCCGGATGTCCGGGATACTGTACGCAGTGTGAAAACGTCGAGCGTTTCGCAACCGGGCTGTGGGGGAGTGCCACCGTTCGGGAAAAAGTCGGCATGTCCGCGAACAATATTCTCGCCCAGCGTCATCCCGTCGGTATGGATCACGTCAACGAAATGGGCAGTGTCTGGTCCGACGGCATCTTTCGAATCTAGAGCAAACAGTGGCCCGGCCGGATCCAGTGCCGTCACTCGGCGTACCTTTCCGCCCAAGTACCGTCCCACGTTGCCAGCGATATGCGCACCGAGACTGTGCCCGATGACATGCACCTGGCTAGGCTCGATTCCTAACCGTTTCATGAAGCGTGCTAGTATGCTACCTAGATGGTTCCCCACCGGCAGTACTAGGTCACGAGCGGTCGGATAGTGCAGTACGGCAACGGGAGACCAATCGGCCACCAGTAAGTTGTGAGCATCCTGCACCAAGTATGCTGTACGTATCGGAAGTATCGATACGTGGTGGCGATCGGCGTTCCAGCCATGGATTAGAACCTTCAGCTGTCGACGTAGGTCCAGTTGCGGTGGCGGCACGAACGATTCCACATCCATCTCTTGCTTCAGCGTTCTGTATAAGGCACAAGGATGGAAACACAAACCACGTTAGTCATCGGAAACCCGCATCTTAAAATAATACTTTCCACGGTGAGAAGAAGTATAGTTTGACTTCATTCAGCTCTTTTGTGAAACTCGATACTGCCGACGTATCGATGGCAAGAGCAAATAGTAGCACAACAACACATCCGACGATACGGAGCGAAGCCATTACGATAGCTACTTCTTCGTGACAATGTCACAGCACAAATGCTACAGCATCGACCAAGCAGTGCTAGCAACAGTAGAATAAGATGTTTTGCGTGTTTGTAAATAGCGGTGCGCTTTTCAATGAAAATGCTGCTGGTTGATAGACAAATTGTCCACATCATCGATCGCAATTGTCCATGAAAACAACCACTACTTGCTCACATTAAAAGTTTGATTTGAGCTAAATTGCTAACCTTAAAGAGTCGATGAAAAATAGCAACGATATAGATAACCCCAAAAATAAATGAGCATTCGTTTGAAACTTTTTTAAGGAACGCACCAATTGCTTAAATGAATATGTCATATATAAATATACTTTGCATTTATCTTTGCAACGATTATCATATTTACTTTTATTAATAACATTATAACAAAAAATATCTGTTCTTAATTTACTACGCTTTTGGATTGTGTTGATAAACTAAAATAAAATCTTGCGATAATGGTGTATGTTGTTTTATTGTTGATTTTTACTTTACTTTTAAAATACTTAATTTCTAAATATCGTATTTTAGCGTGTATAGTGTGTTTCATAATGGTAGCCTCAATTCCGTTGCGTTTTCGAAATCATTTGAACATTTTTTTTAACTTAACTTTGAATAGCTTAACTTTTTGTAATTGAACTCTCTTGCATTCTATCTAGCCATTTTAATTTACCACTGTCCCACATTAAAATTGTTATTCAATTTAAGTATGGGTCGGGGAAAACAACTCACTGAGTACAAAATAGGCTAAATTGCTACACCAATTTCGCGATAAGATTTGCCAAGTTCATGATAAGCATTATCTTCATGATCCAAGTGCTTATGGGCAAAGGAAGTCATCTGGGTGTCCAGAAAAACTATCCGTGAGAGATAAACGAAGAATTATTAGAGCAGTTTCAAACTCATCAAAAAGATGCCTTCCAATCAAACTTAGGAATGAATGTAAGCAAAACAACAGTGCACACCAACAAAAAACACTGCAAAACAACAGGCGGACACTCGATAAATCTCAATAGAAAAAAATGATGCAAGTTTTTATCTTAAAAAACCGTCAAATTAGAATTTGTTACGGAACACATGACCTGGAAAAGTGAATGGAATGAATCGATGTGATATCGATGTGATATTGAACATATTTTAAACTATATATTGACTGTAGGTCATTTGAAGCAATGAACAAAGGATCAATCTTGATGGGCCAGAACGTTATTTTGACTTACTTACTTACTTATCCGGCGCTACAACCGCTTTGCGGTCTTGGCCTGCCTCAGGAGTGTCCGAAACCGCTCACGGTCTCGCGCCTTCGTCTGTCAGTCCGTTATCCCGGCCTTAATGGCGGACGCCTCCACGCCATCTTGCCACCTCAATTTGGGCCTACCACGGCTCCTCTGTCCTTGTGGACGGCCTAAAAAGACTTTACGGGCTGGGTCGTCCGTTTCCATGCGTATAACATGGCCAGCCCACCGGAGCCTGGCGAGCTTTATACGCTGTACGACAGTGAGGTCGCCGTACATCTCGTATAGCTCGTCATTATAGCGGCTCCTCCATTGTCCTTCCACACATACGGGGCCAAGTATCCTTCTGAGCATCTTCCTCTCGAACGCGGCTAAGAGGGCTTCGTCAGATTTGGACAGTGTCCATGTCTCAGAGGCGTATGTGAGCACTGGTACTATATAGTCCCAGCTTCGTCCGTCGCGACAGGTTCTTTGAGGTGAACTGCATTTTCAGGCTGTAGAATGACCGGTTGGCAGCCAGCATCCTTGCGCGCAACTCAACTTCCATGCTATTGTCGTTGCTGACCTTTGATCCCAGATAGGTGAATTGTGGGACGACTTCAAAAGTGCGTTCACCTATCTGCACGTCACGCCTACGTAGATTCTGATTATTTGTTGGCGGGCCCGCTGATGTTGCCACCATCAGTTTGGTCTTTGCCTCGTTTATCTGCAATCCGAGGTTCTCTGCCGCCTGCTCGATCCCTTGGTAGGCTTCTGACAGCCGACATAGGAGACATAGGAGAGCCGCAGACCAATGATGTCTATATCATCAGCGTATGCCAGGATCTGGGTTGACTTATAGAAGATGGTTCCCGTAGTCTCCACCCTCGAGTCACGGATGGCTCTCTCTAGCGCCAAGTTGAATAGGAGACAGGCAAGCCCGTCCCCCTGGCGCAGACCCTTGGTGGTAGCAAAGGTCCTGAGAGTTTTCCATCCACCCTAACCTGGCATGTGACGTTGGTCATAGTCATTCTAACTAGCCTTATCAGTTTGGCCGGGATTCCAAAAGAGCTCATAGCGTCGTACAGTTTTACCCTGGCTATGCTATCGTATGCGGCTTTGAAGTCTATGAAGAGATGGTATGTGTCGTTTTTGTATTCAGCCATCTTCTCCAAGATCTGCCGCATGGTGAAGATCTGATCAGTGGTTGATTTTCCGTTTCGGAATCCTCTTTGATAGTTTCCGATTATCTCTTCGACGTGCGGGACAAGGCGATCCTGAAGGATCAGAGAGAATATTTTATAGGCGGTATTCAACACCGTAATACCCCTGTAGTTGTTGCAGTCCAACCTGTCTCCCTTCTTGTATATGGGGTAGATGATGCCGAGATTCCAATCACAAGGCATCGATTCGCTATCCCACACCTCAGTAACTATTTGATGAATCTCGTTTTCTAGTCGTGCACCTCCATTCTTGACCAGTTCGGCTGCAATTCCGTCGGTTCCGGGTGCCTTGTTATTTTTCAGCCGACGGATAGCCTTTCGTGTTTCTTCTATGCTAGGTGGCAGTAGCATGACATTATCTGCTAGCGGCGCTTCTAGCTGTTCGCTAAACTGTTCATTGAGTAATTCATCAAAGTACTGAGCCCACCGCGAGAGGACCTCTGGCTGGTTACTGACCAGATCTCCATCCTTGTTGCGACAGCAGGTTACCTTAGGTACAATGTTGTTTCGGTGACCTGCTATCGCTTGGTAAAACTTTCGTGTCGGTCCGTACGCCTCTCTGGTTTGCTCGAGTTCCCGCATGTTTTGCTCTTCCAAAGCATGCTTCTTGGAGCGGTGAACTCGTTTCTCTTCGCGTCTAAGCCGTGAATATTCCTCTGCGCATGCCCGCGTTCTATGCCGTTGCTGCATTGCTCGGTATGCAGTATTCTTACGTTCGGTCACTTGTCTGCATTCATCGTCGAACCAGCCAGATTTGGTGTTGCCACGACGTAGTGGGAGTATATTTCTTGCACAGTTTATTATTTTTGTTTTTAGAGCGTTCCACCTCTCGCTCGTAGTTTCGTATCTGTCTTCTGGTAGTAGAGACTCTTCTAAAGCGGTTTTGAATTCCTGTTGGACAGCAATGTCCCTTAGAGAGTCCGTGTTGAGCCGAGCCTGCGTGTTTTCTCCGCCCCCATTGGCGCGGGGGCGGGCGATTCTACAACGTATCACTAAGCCAACCAAGTAGTGATCGGAATCGATATTGGCTCCTCGATATGTTCTGACATTTAACAGACTCGACTGTCGTCGGCGGCTTATTAACACGTGGTCGATCTGGTTGAAGGATTCTCCACCCGGGTGCGCCCATGTAATCTTGTGGATTTTTTTGAGCGCAAATTTGGTACTTCCTACAACCAGATTGTTCGCTGCGATGAACTGGACCAATCTACTACCATTATCATTACTGTGCTCATGCAGACTGTGACAGCCAGTGTATTGGCGGTACATTGGCTCCCTACCGACTTTTGCGTTGAAGTCCCCAGGATGATTATGAGGTCATGCCTGGGGCACGCATCTACAATTCTAGCGAGGCGGCCGTAAAAAGGTCCTTCTCCTCTTCCTCTTTATCTTCGGTAGGGGCGTGAACTTTTATGAGGCTTATATTAAAGAATTTGCCTCGCATGCGCAGGGTGCATAGCCTATCGTTTATAGCCTTGAAATCCATGATTGCGGGTTTCAACCGGGGACCTACGGCGAAACCCGTTCCGAGCACGCGGTGGCGGTCGTGGCAGCTATAATATATGTCGTAGCAATGCTTACCGCGACTGTTGTGTACACCGTTCCCTAGCCACCGAATCTCTTGTAAAGCTACGAGGTCCATGCTCAGTGTGGCTAGGGCATCATCAAGTTTTTTCAAGGCTCCGGCTTCGCTTAGAGTGCGTACGTTCCATGAGCCCATTTTCAGAGTAGTCCGGGGGCATTGCGTATGGTCGGTATCGGGATGTCCGTTTCGAAAATTTCTGTGGCTTTCCGTAGTCGTTGATTCATGGGACTGGGTGACTGGCCCCGCGCCCACGTGACCGTTTTGTTTAGCGTCGGGTTGCCCCCCCGACGTTCAGGCACCCAGTTTCCCGGGATACCCACCCCTCCTCCTGGTTCGCCATGTGCCACCATCCGCCCAAGGGGTTGGGTCAAGCCCGTGTACCCAAGCTTGGATATGTGGTGACACATGTTACCACTCTGCACGACGAGGACGTGTCGGAATAGGAGTTGGATGGGAGAGCCTGTATTATCCCTCAATGGGGCTTCGGATCCCATCCCATTTTGACTACTGGTGACATTTATGGTATGTGGTTCTGTAATGATGTAGGATGCATTTGGCAGTCATGGAAAAATGAGTTGGTGATCGTTCTAACAAGGAAGAACAGTGGTAAGAACAACCATATCCTTGACAATAATTTGAAACCTTACTTGATCATGTTCAACAACAATCAGTTAATATTGATAACGCTTCGGTACATATTAGTGAGAAAACTAAGGATTACCTGAATAGAATGGAAATCAATACTATGCCAGCCGTTTCTCTATGTTACTTCGATAAGGGTATGAAGATGGGAAACAGTATCAGACCGTGCAGCATCTGGAATTAGTGATTACAAATGCCTGGTGAACCTTACCTGCTCAGGCTTTGCTAAAACCTACCTAAAGTATGCCAAAACGAAATTTTCAGATGATTGACCTGAATGGAGGATCAACTGATTAAAAAAATATCAATATGAGTTATTTTTTCCTAGTTTTCAATTAAATGTCAAAATGTGGCTATCCTTCAAGGCATTTCTCCATCAAGGCCTGTCTCTACCATTAATGGGCTTGGCTTTCAGTGACTTATTTATTACCACAGCAGGATAGTCAGTCCTACGTATGCGTATACATTCGGGGCTTGAACCCATGACGGGCATGTTGTTAAGTCGTACGAGTTGACGACTGTACCATCAGACCGGCCCAATACTAACATTAATTATTATTTTTACAAAATTTTAAAATCAACTAAAACAGTTTTGTCCATGTTAGCAATTTAATTTATAAAATTTAATATGTGTTTTTTTTGCTTTTAGAACAAGCAAATGGAAGGCCGTGGAAATTGAAGTTTGCCTTTGTATTCTTTTGAAGCTTTAGTTTTTAACTTTTTCCTTTTTGTCTATGCATTTCCTTGGCAGCACTTCTTACTTTTTCCAACATTATCTTTGTGCATACCCAAGCACTAAACATTCTTAGTATGTAATCTAATGTAATGTCTCTGATGTAATCCAAAAGTTAGTACCCGTATATAACAACCGCATGAATAGGATTGCGGTCATTTTCGATCTGAAAGGAGGTTGTTATACACGATAAAATGCGGTACTTTTGTTTTTGAATAGAACATTACGTATCATTCAATCTTCCTTGATAACTTAAATATAAATAAAAAATACAGTGTATGAAAAATGTTGGAACGTTGCATTCGAGGGCTTAAAGAATTTCATGAGATTTGGGAAGATATGAATGATTCGAAAATAGCCAAACCCCTAGGTTGACAAAGCAGGCAAGACTACCCACAGTCGTAGCGTTAAATAAAAAAGTAAAAAGATTTTTAAAAGATGTACAAAATTATCCGAAATATACAGGTGCAGTACAGTCGCACCATAATAAACAGATGTTTTGAGGTTCGAGACTATCCGGTTGACAGCCTGCCTTGTTTTGATTATAAAAGAGTATTATAAAGTTATTATAAAAGAGTAATTTGTAGATTTGCTGAATTCAGTTGTTTGTAAAGTTAATGTATGTAAGTTTGAACAATTAACATATTATGAAGCTCATCTAAATTATCCACATTTAATTGAATCCCTGAGTTCAACCTAAGATTTGGCAGGGTGCAATAACAGTATTCCGTTATATTTAAACGTCAACATTTTTTATCCGCATAAGTTAAGATTAAGTGATCCAGTTTGCATAAACAATATCTATTGCATAATTTAGCCTTGTTGGTATCACGATCGTGTGACTGTGGTGGGTGGTATTGCTGAAGTGATCTAGTTAGCGATTTTTGTAAGTTGTTTTTAGTACATTCAAATTGTTCAAACATATGCCATATGTTCAAAACGATCCCACCCTAAATTTTGTTTTTTTTGCACACATTCAGAGCAACAGCGTGGAATCTTATCGCTCGTTTCTGGGTTATGTTCTTGATTGCAGCCTCACTGCTTTTAGCAGCACCGGTTAGTTAGTCGATCGAGGGATACTGTACCAAGATGACGTTGATCCTGTCGCTTTTACTCGTAGCATTCAGTACTCGACTGTGTGAGGGATCATTTTCGTTGCTCAGTGAACCGCGTCAAACGTGTGCCGGGTATTCAGGTATTGCGGACGCAATTGCCTACCTTACCAAATCAATATCGAATCAAACGGTCGCAAATGATCCATTGCTAGAGGTTAAAACCAGCCTTCAAAACCTGTTGCAATTGGCTACGATATATCAATCCTGCGATGATGTCACCGGGCCCCCGGGATTGTACCGTGTGCGGGACGGAAATGACGTGCCGACCCATTACTTCTGTCAGACGGAACTGCTGGGTGGTGGCTGGACTGTGATACAGCGTCGAACGAGTGGTCGAACTAACTTTACGCGCAGCTTTAACGAGTATCAAAATGGTTTCGGGCATCCCGACCAGGAGTTTTGGATCGGCCTGACTCGTCTTAATCGGATAACCTCGCTCGCACAGTACGAATTGATCATCCTGATGGACGCGTTTGATGGTGCCACGGCGTCGGTTCGATACACAAACTTCAAGGTTGGCCCCGCCTCTGACGGATTTAGATTAGTGGCGCTTGAATACAGTAGTGGTGTTGGAAACTCGATGTCAAGCTCCGCTAATCAGACATTCTCTACCTTCGATCGAGATACTGATTCTTCACTCTCAAATTGTGCTAACTCGTGGAAAGGAGGATGGTGGTTCGGTGCATGTGGTGACAGGTTCGTAACATGCCTGGAAGATACAAACTGGCAGCTTTTTAATAATGTGTCTATCTCTATTGCAGCAATCTTAACGGATTTTATAATGGTCCAGCCGCTACGACAATTGCAAGGACATCGATGGTGTGGACATCCTTTAAAGGAAGTTTTCAATCACTTAAGAGTTCTATAATGCTTATTCGGAAAAAGAGGGCATAAGTTGCTATGGAACAAATGCAATCGATAGCAATAAAACAGAGGAAATAGTCCGAATTGTAAACGAGGTGTATATGAGTTATTTTTGTTTAAATCTAGTTCGGTGTTTAATATGCTATTGCTTTTTAAATTTTAAGGTTTTATTCCCCCCTCCTCCCCATACCAACCAAACTAAGTCACAGATATTTGGAAAAAAATGAATTAATTGATTTTATATAGTCATTGTTTGTAATAACTATACTTCATTATTTTATTTATACACAATAAAAGTTATTTAGTACTGTAGATATTATGTTTTTAAACTAAAAAATATTTAAACAAAAGTAAAAAAAGGGGACGAATGAGATAAATGGTAGTCTATTTGATAGAATATAATTATTTTATTATTTTCCAGATGACTTTTTTCACCAAACAGCTTACGCCAATCGACGAATCATCATTTGTGAAATTTTGTGTGAGTAACTCATTCCTCCAAAAGTTGTCCATATCATACCCTTACCGTACAGACTAGTAGCACCACCAAGATACTGACCATTAAGGTTGCTGAAAGACAGAAAAATAATAAAAAAAAAAACAAAAAGTTAGATTAAAACTCAAAATCGGATTATCAACACTTACCTGTCAGCGCAACTCCTGTACCACCATGCACCGGTAAACTGTACGGCACAGTTTAACGTGTATTCGTCATTGTCATTATCGATGGTAGTGAATGGCATATCTTGGTGCCGTCGCAAGGAGTCGCCCGCCGTTCCGTTGTACGTTCCCAGTACATTTAAGCGATATAGTTCAGATTCATCGCCTATCTGGAATGCGCTGTACCTTGCTACAGTTTTATTTCCTGTGAAATCCTCCAGAACAATGGCGAGCTCGTGTGGTGCCAAGTTTGTCGCACGGTACAGATTATTAAGACCCCACCAGAACTCACCATTCTCCAAATCACCGAAGCCTTTCTGATAATCATTCCAATTACGATAAAAATCGGTAGAGCCATTGAACCGATTCTGAAACACCAACCAGCCACCACCAGCATAGCTCATGTTACAATATGCTTTCTGCGAGCTGCCAAACTCGCCCCTAAGCTTATATACTCCTGATGGAGAATTGGGTGGCACATCGGAACAGGATTTGTAGCTGCTGGGCGCAAAATCTTCCGATTCCTGCAACTTGCTGGTTATTTGATTGATCAATGTGATCAAATCATCCGGTTTGGTGGAGGAAGAAGGCGAAATACCAATTCCTTTGATGGCTGCTTCCAACAGGTCAAGATTTTTTAACGCGGGCTCTGAATCAAAACACAGCGACTGAGGAAAATCGCATGTGGCTGCGATCCCTCCTTGGATGGTAGCCAATAGTAGTAGCGCAGCGGTCAACCACATTCTGTAATGCCTTGTGAGTATGTACTGAACCGATCGTTTCTGTACCACGAATGTTGCAGACAAACTCGCCCGTCTAGCTGTTTGCACAGCTGAAAAGGTAAAAAGTGGTACAGCATTGCCCTAACCTAAATGTGTAAATAGAATAAAATTTCGAATTTGCAAAATTGAGAATATCCACCGGCGTCTGCATTGAATTTAGCAAAACAGCCTGGAATGTAATAGTCAACACCAACCAACCACGTAAACGTTATAGTGTTATTATGGGTGCAGAACATGGTCATAGAGTTGTGTTAGTAAAAATGTTCCGTCGGCAGTATAACATTAACAAGGGATGATACAGGGTTTGGCGATTCAACTCAAGATCGGGTAATATTTTCTCGATTCGTCGCGAGTGAATGCCATGTCTACGACACGATGATAGAAAACGTCGATACCCGGGATTACGATCGCATGACTGGGACAAACATTCTCGAGACCAAACATCAGGGCTAGCGGTTTGATAGATATATGAAGTGTGCCGCAGTCTTGCGATCAAAGTCCGTAATTCCGAATATCTTCAACGTAACGAATCGAAAGTGTTTCCCGCGATCTTAAATTGCATCGCAAAAGCATACAAAAAACAGATTGTTTTAATAGACATACTTTAAGCAGGATTAGTCATTTGCATAATTTAATGATTTCAAATACTTCGATCTAACGTGTCTAGTGTTATAATATTAAATACATGACAAATTTGTCGATTTTTGGAAAGCAGTATAATATTCGAACAGTATAACAAAGGTAATGCTTTGATTTGAGCTTGCAAAAAGCTCATGAAATATTTCGCATGTATAGGAAATATTTCACTACGGCAGACATGAAATGTTTCACTAATATCTCACCTCACCGAGGTAATAACATTAACACATTAAAATATTTAATTTACACAATCTGTATGGAAGAAACATGTTAGATACATTGCGAGGGAGTTATAACCATAAAAAATTTGTAAGTATTGATTCAAGCTGATAATTTATATACTTACCTTATCCAGCACTACAATCGCCTTGCGGCCCTAGTCTGTTGGAGGAGTGTCCGAAACTGCTGACGGTCTCGCACTTTTGTCAGCCAATCGGTTATCCCGGCCTTAATGGCGGGCACCTCGGCGCTTGAGGCAACTTGAGCGCCTCGGCGCCATTTCAAAAATCTACCACTCTCCCTCTCTGTCCATGTGGACGGCTTAAAAGGACTCTACTGACTGGGTCGTCCGGATCCATGCGTATAACATGACCTGCTTGATATCATATGCATGGAACCGGAGCTTGATATGCGGCATGACAGTGAGATCGCCGTATATCTCGTATAGCTCGTTATATCGGCTCCTCAATTATTCTTCTACACATAGGGAGCTAAAAAACTTTCTTAGTGCCTGCGTATTAAACGCGACCAAGAACATTTCCAAATTTGGACAGTGCATGATTCAGAAGCGTATGTGAGCACTGCTACTAAATATATGTAAAGGTACGATATAGTCTCATATTTGGCCATCGTGACATTTTCTTCAGAGGTGAACCGTTTTGTCACGCTATAGAATGATCAGTTGTCAGCTAGCATCCTTGCATGCATTCCTTGTTGTCGGTGCTGACCTTTGATTCGAGATAGGTGAAGCTTTTGACGATTTCAAAAATGCGTTCACCTTTCCGTACTTTACCTGAACGGATGTCTGGATTTGGGTTTGAATTTGGTAGGTTAAGGCACTAAATATATTAGGCAAGATGGTTCATAAACGTTCTATGATTGAAGCTAAGTTATATATTATTTTTTTTTATTTATTTCAAAATTTTACTCTAAAGGCAATGCGGCCCTCAAAAGCTTCCCAAGCAGCCTTCAACAGTCCGTAATGCGGGCAGCGATGATTTTATAAAGATTAAAATAACTAGTTTATTCCCTCTTAACGAGTAAAATCTCGCATAACGAGCAATTTAGATTTTTTTCCCCGATAAGAAATCGTGATCATTTCGAGAGTTTCAATACTAAGAATTTCTGAATTATCAAGCTATTTCCAAAAGAAGCTGGTATAAATGTGGAGGAAGTGTACGGGAGGTGACACATTAACACCCACTGCCAGTCCAAAACTCACGAGGTCATACGAAAATCGGAAAATGCCGGGGCGTGAGCACGTTCACTCCACTCCAGATAACTCTTTTCAGATCAGATAGCGGAGCTAAGAGTTTTGTTGCGCTTATGGACAGGTGGAGTAAGTGAAGCAGTGTGTTCACTTTAATATCTACATTTATTTCCTTCTTATTTGACAATATTGGAGGCTCTCTCCGGCTTCGGCCGTGGAAGTGAGCAGGACTTGGATTGTAGCGTGTGTTTCACATTGTAGTGTGAAGTATAATGATGAGTGTGTTCTTGCATGCATTTTTGATCTACTTGCTCGTGAAGTCGAGAATATCGAAACTAAGAATTGATCGATGCGTTACTGTTACTACTTGGAGGTGTTCCGTACGGTTGTGATACATGTAATCCCTATATACCTGCACATTTCTTGACTTGGAATCAATTATTTCACTTTTCATACAAATTGTCTCCCGCATAACAAGTGAGTCATTGGAACGGATTAAACTCGTTATGAGGGGTTCCACTGTAGATTTAAACAGTCATCCATTAGCTAAGGGAAACTTAAAAATGTTCCTCAACGATATTTGCGAAGCAATGCGACCCGCGAATTGAAATGTTTGGAGGCTCCTGCTCTATGTAGACAGTTGAATCTTATAAATACTGTATAGGTAGCAATACGGCCTTATCAGACAATACCAATACAATACAATAGAATAAAAAAAACTGTAAAGGCAAAAAACGTCGATCACTAAATGAGAAATTGAAATACGTAATAAAAACCAAAATGCAAGTGAACCATTAAAAAATAACAGAAAAGGATGGGTCTATAAACAACATTAATACATCTATTATCATATTTACACGTTTTTGGAACATCAGTCATCACACATGACTAAAAAGTGTTCGATTGGTGAGAGCAAAAGTCGGGCCAAACTAAACGATCAAAAAACAATTAATCAACTGATCGTTAGCAAGATTTTTTCTGAGAAGTATCACCGAGAATAAACCTTGTCTGTTTGTATTGTAAAAAAAGAAGAAAAATGACTTGAATAAATGAAAAAGAAGAAATGACAATTGGAAAATAATTGTCATAAGATCGTTGTGCTTAGAATAGATTTCAATGGCTTTTTTATCTTAAAGTCGGTTCTAGCTTTATACACATGTGTGGTCAAAGGATTGAAGTTTGTTTTCTTGCTGGGTTCTTGCCAACATCAATACGTTAAAATTATTCAATAAGTTTTTAACTTTGCCATCACAAACAAATTACAAATTGCTGTAAAAGCACAAAACGTGTATCACATATTTTTTTAAGCTAGAAAAAAGTGACTAAAAATCGAAATATCTCAGACGTGTCATTACTTTTAAAGCAAACTCGCAGTTAATCATAATAGGGTAATTTGCCAACCACCAGACCACCTGGTCTTCATACACTTTGGGTCTATCTATATCAGACAGACGTCGAGTCATCCAGAACATTTGATCAAAAAGCGTGGGAAAGTTTTGAGAGTTATATGAAGCAGCTTCAATAGTTTTATCACAGCATGCATTGAGGTGTTAATTGGGGTGCATGCAGTGGTCAGGATGCAATTTCGAGCATTTTTACAACGTTTGTTCACAGTGTTGTACTTAAAGAAGTTGAAAACATCAAGAAAAGATAGAATACAGTGGAATTCTAAAATATAACAAGATCAGTGTCCGACATTAGGACGAAATTATGTATAGCTTAAGAGGACCACAGCTAAGAGGCTAGTTTCCTGATTGTGAGCGTTTGTAAGTGATGAACTACTGAAAAAACTACTCCCATGTCACGTTCATGAGAAAGAAATGTTTAGTTGTATTAGGTTTTGTGCAGAAAATGCACAATTGCACCTAAAAAGATGCACCTTTTGGTTGCACTAAAAAGCATGCCGGTCTCATGGTACAGTCGTCAACTCGAAAGACTTAACAACATGCCCATCATGGGTTCAAGCACCAAATAGATCGTGCCGCCATACACAGGACTGACTATCCTGCTGTCGGGGGTGATTCAAAAGTCACTGAAAGCCAAATTCAAAAGTGAATTTTTTTAACAAAAGAGGATAGTCAGCCCTACATATAGGGGCACGGTCTATTCAGGGCTTGAACCCATATGACGGGAATGTTGTTATGTCGAACGAGTTGACGACTGCATTACCAGACTATCCAGAGAATTAACAATATTTTTTTAAATCAATCAAAATATAAAGTTTAAGTGGTTCACAGGGCGAAATAAACCTTATTTTGTGAGTCACAGTTCTTAGCAGTTTTGCCAAGAAATTACTTCGTTTTGATCGAAATCAGCCGAAATATTTTCATTTGTGTTTAAAAATCGAAAAAATACTTTTTTAATATAAAATAGTAGAATATGTGGCAAAATGCTCAATGCTGAAGAAAAAGGCTAGCTTTAATCAAAATTTTATAATTATTTGAATAAACAACAACTAAGCAATACGGTCTCTTTGGACCGTTCCTCCTGAATTAAAAATAAATAAAAAATAACAATTTGCACGCAGTGAGCAATAATTGGATGGTATGCAACCATTGGAAAATTACCCTATATACAAACAAGAAATGACGAACAAATAAAAAGCGTGATTGTTTCTTAGTTTTTTATTTACTTTTTGTTTTTCATAGAAATGGCCTAGTTGATCGTATCACTAAGAAGAGGTTATTTAAACAATTTAAATTTATTTACCATGATTAAAGTACATGGTTCCAATGTATTTAACCTGTGAGATAACATTTGACCCACACATAGCTTAATAAAATAAAAACAAATCAAAACATATGTTTTTTGTCTTAATTATACTTTATTATACTCAATCAAGTGTTCCTGCTGTTTATGAAAAAATGCTGTTTATTTTATACGCCATTGAAATTTTACCTTTTTTTTCGTTTGTAAATATGTTATATATTTCGAATTTATATTATCCTAAGTCTAAACCATTATTTGTAGAAACATTACGCTTTATAGTTTTTCGGTCTCAATATGTAGTTAAATTTTCAAATGATTATTTTGCTAAAAGAATAAGTATGATTTAATAAAAGTTTGCAAATATTTACTTGTTTACACCTTATACACCTTACACTTTACATTCTCTGCAGTGTTTTTCTACAAACGATTATCGGTTCAGGTGCAAAGTCCGTGAGCCCAAACCATCCAGCGAGACATTCATCCTTTATAGCCACCGTGTGTCAAAACAAAATACACAACATACAATATGGATCTTGTTTGGATTAAACCTGTCCAAAATATAAAAAAACGACAAAAATTGAATCATTCACTTTCGGCCGCTGTGGACCACATTCCACTCGATTGGCCTGTCAACCGTCAGCCGCCAACCCCGGGCAGGAGGTGATTTGTCACTACACTTGCTCCCGTAAGGTGAATGAAAAAGTAAATCAAACCGGTGGCCCATAGAGACAGTGACACAATCAGACGTAGAGGATCAGACTACAACAGAAGAAGCAACAACAGCATCATCATTGCAGGCTCATACATCATGATTAATTTCAACCGCAGTATCTTGAGCTTCCATGGTTTGTACTTTGTTGCCGACTATTCTGCGATTATCTTGAGAAGCTGCTCTCATTGCATTGACATTGATCATCTTCTACAAGTTCCGTAGCTTGATGGAAGATCCGTAAGACGAAATATACATCAGAACATATCCCGGTTTGGTATTATGCCCTCCTCAATTCGGAAGCTACCTGGCTCATCATTATCAAGCATCGAAGCTACAGAGTCTTGAAAAGAAGAACATAAATAACAAACAGAGCCAGAACGATACAGAATACGTCCTACAAGATTACTCAATTCTTTCCTCCTAAGCCCTGGTTTATTGAATTGTGTCCACTTGTGACGGAAATGAATCCCGCCAGACACAAATATATCATTCTTTGCGCCGGAACCAACGGTCCAAAGGAATGGGAGGATTTTGCTTTGCTCTTTGACTTCAGACTTCGTCGAAGGATGGCAGGTACGATCACTGTTGCGTGGTTTTATGAATGAACTATTTCCATCGACTATGTTGGGATAGAAGGAGCGCGTGAGCAGTCATTCCTTGCTGTAAGATCTTTGCTGCTAGAACACACGCGTTCACGGGAGAACATGTAGTAAAGTGTATCGCAGATGTAAGAGTACCGATTTGTTCGGTGGACAAATTGAGTGAAATAAATCACGCTGCGCTTGGTTAACTTTTTAAAAACATTTTTCAATTTGCTTGGGAGAATACCAGCTTCAGCTACACTAGCACGCGTGTAATAAGATACTATTGTAGGTTATTTTGTTCACAAACTTAAATATTAACACTTCAAATGTGTATAAAAAGTAATATGTAATGCAAAATATGTAATTGCACCCACTGTAACTGAGGAGAATATGAAAATGTTCATTCTAGGAAGGTTAAAATGCACTGACTGTTCGGTGAAGTGTGTCATACCAAGAGGTCGCGTTACAAGCTCACTAAAGTATGTGTCCTTTAAGATCGGCATTCCATCGGAGTTTGGCGAGCTCGCTTTCTCTCCTTCAACTTGGCCATGCGGATTTGTTTACCGCCAGTTTGAATTTCACCAACGTACACAGAAACAATTCACACCAACACTCCCGGTATCTTGCTTTCCTGCTTCAAACAATTCAACTGCCAGAAGTTTCTCAACTACTAATTTTATGCATAATGATGTCAACTGCATAAATGTGATCCCACCAGCACACACAACACAACATAGTCCATCACCGAGCCATCATCTTAAAAATGCAAACTCACCTGAAACTCACCTGACTCAAAACAATTCCTCCGGTTCGACTTTTTTAAGCCAACATTAAGTCATTCAACTGTACCTATGGAGCCAGTACTAAACACATTCAATATATTTTATCAAAACGTGAGAGGCTTACGTACTAAAACCTCTGAATGTTTTGCTAATACTGCAATCGCCGACTGGGATGTTATCGTTCTTACGGAAACGTGGCTAGATGACAGCTTTCCATCTGAGCTTTTGTTTGATAACAACCGCTTTAATACATTCCGTACGGATCGTTCTGCAGCAAACAGTAACAAATGTAGAGGTGGTGGTGTCCTCGTTGCGATCAATGCAAATTATGCTTCCTCTCTGTGCTCGACAAACACATCTACAATTGAATGCCTTTGGGTTCGAGTAAAAGTTCTTAATGTTTCGCTAATCATCGGATCATTTTATTTGCCTCCTGATCAATCAGCCAACATGGACACCATAAATGCATTCTGTAATTCATTGCGCTTAACGAGAGAGAAATATAAGAATGACTTTTTTATTCTGTTCGGGGACTTCAATCAACCTAATCTTAAGTGGGATATCAACGGCAAATTTCCGACACTCCGAATCTTATGCTTACCCGACTATCCCCTACCAGTCAAGCTCTACTCGATGAACTAAGCTTTGAAGGTCTTCGCCAACTTAACACTGTTCTAAACCACAATAACAACATGTTAGATCTAGTGTTTGCGAACGACAAAGTTACTGATTACATGAGGCCAATCGAATTATGCATCGAAAGTATTGTTGAACCTGATGGACATCATCCAGCTTTACTTACATACTTCACGCTCCTGCAATACAGTGTGCCGTCATCTCAACCCCCACGTCAAGCAGATTTCAATTTTAGACGAACTAATTTCACTGATCTCGTTTCTGCACTTAACCAAATCAACTGGGACTCTATCGCTGACTATGACGACATCAACGACAGTGTGGCTGAATTTTCTTCTCAAATGAATGAACTGTATGAACAATTCATCCCACGGTTTAATGTTCGTGCTCATCCACCATGGACCAATTCTGCACTACGTTTGGCTAAACGTCGAAGATCACGGGCCCTTAAAAAACTGCATCGACTAAAAAACAGCACTAATCAAATAAATTTTGCTCGCGCCTCAAAAATATATAAGCAGCTGAACCGAACCGCCTACGCCAACTACGTCAGGAAAATTGAAATCAATATCAAAAGACATCCCACATCATTCTGGAAATTTGCTAAAGATAAGGAATCCTGTGGACGACTTCCTTCCTCGATGCAGTTTGAGGGAAACACCATTACCGGAGATGAAGAGTTTTGCAATGCATTTGCCTCATATTTCTCTTCTGTGTACACCAACAATTCCTCGGTTCCGTCTAACTCAACATCGGCTTTATCCTTCATAAATGATGAGGTTAATTTATGCACACCACTAATCAACGATGATGAGGTGGAATCTGCTATTTCGTTGTTGAAGCTTTCCTACGCACCTGGGCCTGACAATATTCCCAGCGCAATTCTCATTAATTGCAAGGCTGCTCTCATTCCCATACTGACCAAACTATTCAACAAATCCTTGCAATCGAAATGCTTCCCGCGTCTTTGGAAATCATCGTGGATGTTTCCTGTTTATAAAAAATCTGACAAAAGTAATGTGTGCAATTATAGAGGAATTTCTATGTTATGTGCGTGCAGTAAACTGTTTGAAAAGATAATGTCTCGTCATATGCTCCAAGCCTTTTCACCATTAATTTCTAATGTTCAACATGGCTTTATGCCGAAACGATCGATAGAGACCAATCTAATATACTTACTTAACTTTTGCCACTCCTATATTGACAAGGGCTTACAGGTTGACGTCATTTATACTGACTTCTGCGCTGCTTTTGACAAGGTCAACCACTTTCTATTGCTATCTAAATTATCAAAGTATGGTGTTCACACAAATGTTGTTGAGTGGTTAAGAAGTTATTTAACTGATCGTTGCATTAACGTTAAGATAGGAACTAGTTTATCTGCCACATTCCATAATTTATCTGGTGTTCCTCAAGGGAGTATATTAGGACCTTTACTATTTATTATATTTATTAACGATGTCGTGTTTGCTATTCCTCATGTTAAATTGTTATTATATGCTGACGATCTAAAAATGTTCCTACCTGTTAAATATTCTGACGACTGTGAAATGTTACAAGACTCGTTAAACTATTTTTCTGCATGGTGTTTTAATAATGAAATGTTACTTAATGTTAGCAAATGTAGTTGTATAACATTCTCAAAGAAAAAAAATCCTATTATTTATAACTACAAAATCAATGAAGACAGCGTTCCACGTTTTTCTCAGGTTCGGGACTTAGGAGTTATTTTAGACAGTAAGCTTAGTTTATCTAGCCATTATCAAACTATCGTCACTAAAGCTCTTAAACTGTTAGGATTTGTCTTACGCGTCTCGGCCGACTTTAAAGATCCTTTCAGTTTAAAAACATTATACTGTTCTCTAGTCCGTCCCATCCTGGAATTTGCCAGTGTAGTTTGGTGTCCCCATCAAATCACATACATAGATAAAATTGAAAAAATTCAGAAAAAAAATCACACGTGTTATGTTTCATCGTCTTCCCTGGTCAAACCAAATTCCACGTCCTTCGTATAATGTTCGGTGTTTACTATTTGGCTTAGAGACTTTACAGCATAGGAGAACTACGGCTCAGATAATTTTCATGCATAAATTATTAATTGGAGATTTTGATGCACCTGACATTTTAAATTTTATTTGCTTTTCTACTCCCTCTAGAGGTCTTAGAAGTAGAGAGCTACTAAGAAGCCCTTTTAGATCGACTGGTTTTGGTGCCAATGATCCACTGCTCAAAATGATTGATGTGTATAATAGGTTAGGGTTATCAGCAGATTTCAATCAATCCGTTAGCCAGCTGCGTCAGCATATTCAAGTTAGTTCTAGGGCCATAATTTAAACTTGTACACTGTAAGCATTAAGTTATTTAGGCATACTGCCCGATAACTTTGATTTAAAAAAAAAAAAAAAAAAAAAAAAAAAAAAAAAAAAAAAAAAAATAAATAAATAATTGTTGATAAATTGCTCTGTCATTTAGAAGTTATTGGCCTATTAGCTGAGATATTATTATCGATGAAAAATTAATTTTAAGTTAAGATTATCTATATTAATGATTAGATGCTATCTACATGCTAGTACGTTTGTATCTTTAAACGGTGTTTATCTTTAGACGGTTTGTAAGTAATTGTGTTCTGAATTCTAAATAAAAAGCAGATTGACAAAGCTGTGCAGGCTGGTTGATAATGAGTTGACGTTATTTAATCCTATATTTTACGACGCTTTTGTTGCTTTTGTTGGGCTTGGCTTTCAGTGACTGCCGACCTGTACAGGCTTTCGAGACTTACTTCATTGCCACGTAGCCGGATAGTCAATCCTTGCTACGGGGGGACAGTCCATTCTAGGCTTGAACCCATGACGGGCATGTTATTGAGTCGTTCGAGTTGATGACTGCTCAACGGAACCGCCCCTCTGATTTTACCCTTTCTTTTAATTTCTTGAAGCATTGTAACATTTCACATGTTTTTGCCGCTTGCTTATTGTTATTGTTTGGATTGCTTTTGCAAAGGAGTAACTACATAAAATGGTGATTTGCTTTGGTAGTGAGACGTAGCAAGATTTAAGGTAATTTTAACTAAAATGCTCAAAAAAGTAATAGTAAAAAGTAAATAGTCCTTTCTATTTTAAAAAATATATAAAAATCAAATGTGCACGAAACTAATTTTTGGCGAAAAATTAGTTTGCACATTATTAATAAGTTTCCTCTCACAACTAGTCCGATAAATGTTCATTTTTTTCGGTTTCCAGATCAAGATGACGCGTGACTGATTGATGCTGATGCGTATGACATGGCGACTCGATGGCTGGACCAGGTTAAGCGAGACCTGTCGGAGTTCAGGTGCCTACATGGATGGGAGGCTGCAGCCAGGGACCGAGCATCCTGGAGAATTGTTTTGGACCGGGCCATGTCTCACCGACGTGCTCTATCGTGAGCAGGCTAACAAGGGAGCGTATGATATATCGACATTCATTTGGAAATTCTCAGTGCTGTAGCTTATACTGTCTATCAGCTCGTTTTTAAAAATAAAAGAAATAAAGATAAAAATTAAACACGTGTTTCTTAAGGCAAATTTATTTTTGATTTTAGTGCATTTAAACGTGTTTTTAATTTTTGTTTCGTGTACTACACAACATCAGACATTGTACCATGTGGTAAAATTTATGGGTTTCTGAACATGGTTACTTGGATCATTTCAAGTAGATTGCGCCACATCCAATGTGGAGAGACAAAGATAAACTGCAATAGAGAAAGAAGGCAAAATTCACCTTAGCAACGAATAGAAACAGGGAAGAGCGCAATCTAGAGCGCAAAGTGCATTTGAGAGAGTTTGGTGAGAATAATGCTCGCATAACACGGCGATTTTCTGAGCGTTACATTTTAATAGCCAAAAGTAAGCGACTTCAATAAAAACGTGTAAAATAAAATAAAAACTCGCGCATTTGTCCAAAAACGTGTCAAACTTTATTGAACGATTTGTGTTTGCTTGTTATTCACTATAGCTAAAAAAGTCAAGTTTGTCGCGTTCAGTAGCCCGTTCCACCACCAATTTGTCGGAGCATCATTCGGGTTTTCTTCAAACTGTAGTTGTATCCGCGGAACGAATTCCAGTAGATACCGGTCTTCTCTAGCGTAGGTCCGTTCAGGTACAGACCGTTGAGGTTGCTGTGAATGGGGGAAAATTGTGTAAGCATTTTTGTTTTGTATCTTTTCACGCTATACGTACCTGTCCCCGCAAGATTTGTACCACCAGGCACCGTGGGTGTGGGCAGCACAGTTCTGATCGAACTTGTCATTGTCGTAGTCGAAGGTGGAGAAGCGCATGCCCTCTGCCTCAAACGAGTTGCCAGCACCGCCGAGGAAGCCCTTCAGCTTCAGGATCCTGTACTGATCGTTCTCATCGGAGATTGAGAACTGATCATACTGGGCGTAGGTAACGTTCTTCTCAAAGTCCTCCAACATAATCATAAGCTGGGCTCCACCGTTCTTGGTGAACTGGTAAATACGATCCAGTCCAAGCCAGTACTCTCCACCGTCGTTGTTTCCGAATCCATACTTGTACTCCCTCCATGGACGGTAGAAGTCAACGCTACCATCGAAACGGTTCTGAATGACCATCCATCGGCCGCCATAGTCCAGCATGCAGATCACTTTTACCGGCTTGTAGAAGTTGGCCTTAATCCAGTAGGTGCCCGTTTTCTTGATGTTAGGATCCTCACAAGAAGAGTAGATCCTGTCATCCAGCGGCTTGCTCTTGCGTGCATAGCTGCACTTCAGTCCGAACAGAGCCTCGGTCAGATAAGTTCTATCAGGGATGTTTTGCTGGAACTGAGTCAATTCCCTGGCAATGGCACAATAAAAATGGCAAGGTTATTAAACGACTTATTTACCATGGGAACTGTGGAAAATTTGTAATTTGAAATACTTACTCGACATCAGACTTAATGATGGTAAGATTCTGGCGAACGATATTTAGCTGATTGTCGACAGCATTTGCGATCAGCTGTGTTTGGGATGACACGAATGCAACCGATTCCGTCTCTTTGTGGATGTCTCCAACGTCTCTCTGGATGCCATCGGCCTTAATTTCCAAATCTAGCAGCGACTTGATGATCTTCTCATCCAGATCGTCGATTTGGTCGACGATATCCTTGCAGTTGCAACTCGGCGGAGGGTTCGGTTTTGGGAAGTCGTACTCTGACTCTGATGGTTGTGGAGGAGGGTTGGGGTACGAGCCTCCATAGCCGCCGCCGTAACCGCCGTCGTAGCCACCACCTCCGTAACCGATATTGGACGGAGCGAAGTTTGGTGGACGGTAATCACCGTGGGAGTTACCTCGATGTGGTCCGTGAACGGTATTGTAGTATTCGAAGTTGCGCAGACCACCATCATTTTCAGGGATTTCGTCGCTCGCCTTGATCTCCTCGACGATCTCTTCCGGAACCGCATCTTCCTTGTCCTCGGTCGTTTCGGCACTAGCTAGCGCCAGCGCCAGCGTTAAAACTAGGAAGAACTTTCTCATGCTGCACTGCGACTCTGCCAAACAAGACTCCAGACGGAACTGATACAGTCTGACCACCATCAGGCTCAATTTATAGCAAATTTTGGCAGTTCAACGTCCCTTTCTGCGATCAGCTGGTACCGTTACTTACGAAACATCTTCCGAACATACCACCACAAACAGGTCTACTTGACCAGACAAATCCCGAGGGTTTATCGGCTCCACGCAGCTAGCACATCCAGCTGATAATTTATTACGATAGCGAGATCGGACAGGAATAGGCACGCAGGAAGAAAACGTATGCTAGCTAATATTCTTTGCCAAAATCTTTGGCGAATGCCGCTACACGCGCAGCTCAAACTTTCCGCAACCCACTGGTTCATCTATTCACATCTTCCTATGCCCCATGATGTGTCCCCAACACCAGCGTCCAGTTGTGTTCATTAGCGCGCCGCTACACAAGCGGACCAGCTGAGCGTTAAAGGCACAGGAATTGGCCCATTTCTTCCCAAAATATGCAAATTTCCTCTATAGCAACGTCTAATCTGCCTAGAGCAAGAACTGGTTCTAGGAGGGATCAAGTTCGTCGATCTAATGTACACAAGCAAAAAAAACTTGTTTTTGCATGGATTTCGTTTGGTGTTTGATTTCGATCGCCCTAAAATCGATTCAATATGTAGAATAAAAAAAACGATAAAACCCGAGAACTTACCAAGTAGTAGTGCAAACCAAATCCGCTCGATCTGTTTCGCTGCATGCTGTGCTCGATTCACATTATACAACAAAAAACCAGCTCACTAGAGATAGTTGGTTAGCACATTATGGGAGCATCAACAAATGCGACAAACTACACGCAAAAGATAGCTTCAGTTGTTTTTGGGTATTCTATTTTTGATGAACCTTTCTACCTGAGACACGAACTATATGCGGTCAAAGACATTCAGATTAATGGGAACACTGGCAAGATAACAATACTTTTTTTTCTCTTTTTGGAGGCCTATAATTACACTCACCCTCCAGGACGCGAGTGACAAGTTAGCGAATATCACAGCTAACGGTATATTTTGCGCTCTATTTTGTAGCAAATATATTTGCATTTTAAAATGCACATCGATTGACGTAGGTAAAATGCAAAATTAAGGTCAATATTTTTTTGCATTCCCTCAGGGTAACAAATAGGATCAGACGGGCAATTTATTTCAATATTTGACTATAGTAATGTATATAGTCTTTGCAATACGATTGATAAATACTAAAATTAATAAATTGTAGTTTACATCTATGTCCATGTCCACTCAGTGACATTAAATATAATTTCGATTAAAGTGTTTTACTGTCTTGTAATAATGCTATTCATCAAAAGTATGCGAACAATATTCTAATTCTAACAATCTAATGCCAAATGCGATGTACGGAGCTGAATTGGTGACTCATAATATGAATGTCGTTTTCATGTCAAGTATTACATAATTAATTTGCTTTCAAAACCAGCGTCAAGTAAAGTTAATTATGGATACAAATTAAAAATAATAAATTACCAAATGTTTAAAACACTTTAAAACACCAAATGTTTAAAACACTAAGTGGAATAAGATTATATGATGTGGTGAGTACTGAGAGCATAAGCTATGGTAAACTATTGTTGAGATATACCTATTTTTAAAACTGAAAAATGTGTTTAATTTGCAGAAATATAAGTGTCTCTTTAATATTTTATGTACAATTCCGACACTAATTTTTAAATGCGTCTATAAGACTTTAGTAAAAAGTAACTGGACTTAATTTAATTCATTTAGCAATTAGTCCCTTAATAAACCATGTTCTTGTTGAAAATATAATTGTTATCATTATTGTACTTTTCCAAAAAATCTAATTGGATAATCATATTCATAGGCCTATTTCATTTATGCATGCAACACTAGAATAGACATACGAAAACAGAAAATGAACAATAATGTCTAGAGATAGGAAGAATCGCAAATTAGGTAACTTTCATTCCGTTTGTCTCCTGTTCGTCCCACGGGTGATCTTCTAGCATCCATCCATGCGTCTTCTAACGGTATCGCATCGCGGTCCGATTGGACCCATCTTCTGACCATAGCCGAGGAGTATTTAAGGCAGCGTTTTCGCAAGACGACTGTCAGTGCTCACTAGGAAGCGTTCGCAAGATGAAGTTGATCGTGCTTGTTTTAGCAGTAGGCTGTATGGCTAGCTTGGGCTACGCCGAAATCGCTCCAAAGTATGGAATTAGGCCACCGACGCCCACCACCCCTGCACCCATTCAGCCGGGTGGCAGTGATATCGATAAATGTGGCTGCCAAAATATTGTGGACAAGCTAAGGAAGGTAGAGTCGAATCTTTTGAAACTCATCCTGAACCTGCGCAACAAGTACGGTGCTGTGTACAGTGAGCTGCAGGACATGAAGAAGAACGTCAAGAGTGTGTCCTGGTATGTCGGTCAAACTTCTAAGACGGGTGAAAACATCAACGATCAGCTATTTAAATCTTCGATTGCTTTGTCCGAGATCATGCAGTCAATCAGGTATGACCAAAACTTTCATTGTGAATGTTGCTTGCTCTAATTGAATATGTTCTCTTTATCCTTAATTTTACCACAATTATCTTGCAGAGATCTTACCATCAACCAGCAGGGATTGGTGACAAAAACTTTCCTTACCGAATCTATTCTGGATCTGGAAGGACGCCAAGGAGAGTACAGACCTCCGGCACCAGAGGAAGACACTATCTTTACGTCTTGTGATGATTCGCGCATTACCCAGACTGGTACCTACCTGGTGCAGGATGCATTCTCTGAGCCTACCAAGGTAGTTTGCGTGCTTGATTTCAGCGTGGGACGATACACCGTTATCCAGAACCGTCAGGACGGATCGACCGATTTCTACCGTGCGTACAGCGATTACCGTAGCGGATTCGGCCAGTTCGATGGTGGCGAGTACTGGCTGGGTCTGGATCGCATCTACAATATGACGGCTTCAGGAGATTACGAATTGTTCATCGTGCTGGAAGATTTTGAAAAGAACGTTACTACCGCGACTTATAATGAATTCGCCATCGGTAGCGGTGTCGACTTCTACCCTATTACCAAGTTGGGCAGATACTCTGGCAATGCCGGTGATTCGCTAGGAGCAATAAAGGGTGTGCTGTTCAGCGCGTTCGATCTCGATCTAGACAACAGCGAAATCAACTGTGCCGTCTCTAACCGCGGTGCCTGGTGGTACACAGGTTGCGGAATGAGGTAAGTTAACATCGGCGTGTATTTAACTAATGCTGATCATTTAAAATTTGAAAATTTTCTGTGATTTTAGCAACTTGAACGGTCTCTACCTGAAGGGTCTGACTGGTGGTACCACTGGTATGTTCTGGGAGACTTTCCGCGGAGCTAACTACAGTCTTAAGAAGAGTCGTATGATGTTGAGGCGCAAGGAAATGGTAACCACGACCGAGGGTACTACAACAACCACAACCGAGAGTTCTACGTCAACCACGACAACGACTGAAGCAACTACCATGCCCCCAGAGACAACAATGGAGACCACGGTTCCATCCACTGATCCGCCTATGCGCCGTTTCTACTGATGAGTGAACATTCTGGTGGAATTATGATTGACTTTAAGTTTAATTGAAAGCAATAAAAATAATGATTTTTAAAATCTTAACGCGGTTCTTTGTTTCGTGTATCGGATAGTTTGTTGAAATATAAAAAAACCACTACATGTTCCCAGTAGTATGAACTCTAGAAGGACTTTTTTTTCATTGCATTTTAGCTATCGGGTAAGGAACATCGTTTACACTTATGCAGTATATAGCATGTTTAATTAAAAATATTGGTTGCATTGCAATACAGTCTTTCAGTTAGGTGAATTTGAATTTAGCGACAGTTAATATATCAAATCAGTACAATTTTCTCCATCAATTTTGTAATAACAAAAAATTACAATTTTTCCAAGAGTTTTAAATTATTAAAAATACCCAAATAACCGAATTTTCCACACGAATTGCATTAAATAAGTAATATATTACATAGTTGTGTAATACAGTCTGAACTCACTGGTTGAACTTCGATTGGAACGTTTTTGCATACAAAAAATTTATGAATTTTTTCTCGGTAAGCCATGAGATTTTTGTGAATTTTTCAAAATCCGGTTTTCCCATACAAACGCATGCTTTTTAATTCAACTGTCAGCCAACTATCGAGCGTTCAACTAAGAAGTATTTCAACTAAAAAGCGTTCAACTATTGAATTCTGACTGTATATTCTATGTTCTATAATCACACAGCTTCAATACAAAGCAAACTAAATAATAGTTTATCCAATGAGTAAAACTATTCTTCTACTAACAGCTTAACGTAATACATTACGCTATCTCACTATATATAAAATCGAAAATCGCCACAATGACGTGAGAGTAAACATTCAGCGAGAGAGAGAAAGCGGTGAGAGCAGAGCTCTCTTAGCAACGCGCGTTGCTGCGAAAGGACTTGCTCCATGCACCACTGCTAGCCCGCAAGTAATGAGTGCAATGGTTACTTAGACTTTTTGTTTGACTGACCGATTCGAAATCACATGGCATTGGATATAATGATTTTTTTAAATATTTAAAGTTGCAAATTAGCCACCTGATGATAATGTGTCCCATCTCATACCCCTTACCATTATTAATCAAGATATTCAAGGCAATATAAAGAAAACATGTTTGAAAACTATCCAAATTAGCTTAATTGTAAAATGGTTGTAATTCCAATTTATTCAATCATTAATAAAGCCAACCATACTCATTATTGGTTGCACCTTAAGCACCTCGAATACTACATACACCGTCGTCATCGGCAGATAAGTGTGGTACAGAATAACCTATAACACGGGTTGCTAAACCCAGGACGTCGAACATGTACACTCCCTCAAATCTTCTTCTATTTGGCGTAACGTCCTATGCGGACATGCCGGCCTGCATAGGCTTTCGAGACTTAATTCATTACCACGAAGCCGGATAGTCAAACCTTGCTACGGGGGGACGGTCCATGGGCTTGAACCCATGACGGGCATGTCATTGAGTCGTTCGAGTTGACGACCACGTACCACGGGACCGCCTCAAATCTACTACTCCCTCAAATCTACTACTTCGCAATATTGGCTGAGTCGGGACAAGGACAACGCATGACAATTATAGGTGGATGTAGCCGAAAGACCCTAAGCGGCCCATGCTAAAAAGCCTTGCTGAAATTCCGAGGAAAAAAAGCGGCGGATGTTGATGGCTTCTCACTATATATAAAATCGAAAATCGCCGCAATGACGTGAGAGTTAACATTCAGCAAGAGAGAAAGAAAGCGGTGAGAGCAGAGCTCTCTTAGCAACGCGCGTTGCTGCGAAAGGACTTGCTCCAAGCACTATTGCTAGCCCGCGGATGTTGCGGGTAATGGTTACTTAGATTTTTTGTTTGGATAAATCGATTTGAAATCACGTGGTATTGGATATAATGAACATTTCTTAAATAATTAAAGATGCAAATTAGCCACCTGATGATGGCCCATCTCATACCCCTTCCCATTATAAATCAAGATAATCAAGGCTATATTTAAAAAACATATTTGAAAACTATGCAAAATAGCTTAATTGTGAAATGGTTGATATTCCAATTAATTCAATCATTCATAAAGCCAACCATACTCATTATTGGTGCTTAAGCACCTCAAATACTACATACATCGTCGTCATCAGCAGAAAAGTGTGGTATATAATATCCTGTAAAACGGGTTGCTATACCCGGTACGTCGAACATGTACACTCCCTCAAATCTTCTTCTATTTGTCGTAACGTCCTACGCGGACATGCCGGCCTTTACAGGCTTTCGAGACTTAATTCATTACCACGTGGCCGGATATTCAATCCTTGCTGCGGGCGGTCTGTCCATTCTGGGCTTGAACCCATGACGGGCATGTTATTGAGTCGTTCGAGTTGACGACCACGTACCACGGGACCGCCCCAAATCTACTACACCCTCAAATCTGCTACTCCGCATTACAGTCTGAGTCGGCACAAGGAAAACGCATGACAATAAGAAGCAGATGTAAGCGAGAGACCCTAAACGCCCATATGCTAAAAAACCTTGCTGAAATTTTGAGCGAGGAAGCGGCGGGAGTATTGATGGCTTGAAAATTAAAATTGAATTTGTAACGATTTGCTCGCGGGTGGGAAGAACTCCTTATTTCAGGATGTCCTTCTGGAACAAAGCACTAAAGGAAGAGATGGTTCATTGCGCAACATGGCTGCAACATACTGCGCGTTAGGTGAGACAACCGTGCGCACTGCATTTAGCCGGATCAGCATCAACTGCAGAATGATCCACAATGAAACTATGCTTACTGTAGCGTGCCCAAGAGGGCTGAAAAGATTCTGACTGTATCTATCAAGAATGATGGCGATATCTACCATGTGATGCTATCACCGTGCTATGGTGCTGATTAAGAACAACCACGTTATAATTAAGGACACGTCAAATTAAAAGCAAAATCTGAAAGATGTGGGGCTTCAAGAGTAATTAAAGTAGTTTGCCAGTAAACGTGAATTTAGTTAATTGATCTGGAAAGGCTATAACAGTGTTGAACCATTCTTTTCTATAACAGTATAGATTGGAATATTAGAACTACACCGTCGAAATAGCAATGTGAGGGAATATGTTCACTGTTGAAATTTGATGTTTTGCACAACAATAACAATTGTCTCATACACAAATACCAATCCCATTCAATACTTCAAAACCAGTTTCAGGATAGTAAAATAAAATTTTGACGGCGTTTTGGAAATGACCTTTTTGAAATTTAATTGGGATTGGATCTAAACATGTTGTATATGTGTTAGCGGCACCCTAATTTTTTAATCCACTGCACATCAATACGTTATTCAATTAACACGTTGTAGAGGTTACTTCTTAGCAATTCTTTCCAAAAAATCACGCCGATAACTAAAAAATAATAATCAAAAATTATACATTTGTGTACAGAGGCATGGAACGTATCAGTTCCATTGAAAATAAGTAGGAATGCAGCTACTGAACCTTCTATTTTATCAAAATGGCCATAAAACACGCCAATCATGATTATCATTGTTATTACTTACAAGTGTTAGTAAATAAGATTCATTGGTACTTTACGTGCGTAACAAATAGCCTTAATTTTTAACACCGGTAAAAATAATTACAAAATTGCGTGACTTGGTTTTCAAAGGTTATTTAAGATTTAAGATTTACATCAGTATGGCTCAAAAGTAGCCTCATCGATATTTTACGGTTCTGCAATGTACAGTAAGAACTGTCCAGGAAGTTATAAGGTTAACACATTTGTAAGAACAAATAAGAACAAATAGGTGTTTGAGTTATGGTTGTTGCCACTGAACGTGTAGAGTTTAAAAATAATTCGAAATTTGAGGACATCCGGTAGATTTTACCGGGCCTTAACTAGTGAAAGTTAAAATTGAATTTGTAACGATTTGCTCGCGGGCGGGAAGAACTACTTATTTCAGGATGTCTTTCCGAAACAAAGCACTAAAGGGAGAGATGATTCATTGCGCAATATGGCTGCAACATACTGCGCGTTAGGTGAGACAACCGTGCACACTGCATTTAGCCGGATCAGCATCAACTGCAGAATGATCCACAATGAAACTATGCTTACTGTAACGTGCCCAAGAGGGCTGAAAAGATTCTGACTGTATCTATCAAGAGTGATGGCGATATCTACCATGTGATGCTATCACCGTACTATGGTGTTGATTAAGAACAACCACGTTATATT
Source organism: Anopheles arabiensis (assembly GCF_016920715.1). Classification (NCBI taxonomy): domain Eukaryota; kingdom Metazoa; phylum Arthropoda; class Insecta; order Diptera; family Culicidae; genus Anopheles; species Anopheles arabiensis. Next base: position 70,902,511 of record NC_053517.1, on the reverse strand, counting down.
CAAGGACACGTCAAATTAGAAGCAAAATCTGAAAAATGTGGGTCGTCAAGAGTAAATAAAGTAGTTTGCAAGTAAACGTGAATTTAGTTAATTGATGTGGAAAGGCTATAACAGTGTTGAACCAGTCTTTTCTATAACAGTATAGATTGGAATATTAGAACTACACATTTGGAATGGTTATTTGAGGGGCTATGTTCACTGTCGAAATCTGATATTTGGCACAACAATAACAATTGTCTCATACACATATACCCATTCCATTGAATACTTCAAACCCAGTTTCAGGATAATAAAATAAAATTTTGACGGCGTTTTTGGAAATGACCTTTTTGAAATTTAAGACTGGGAAAATTTACATTGAATATGTTCTAAGCATCGATTACTTATTACCTAATGTATGAAACATAAGTCGAAAAAAAGAGTAGAAATGGAATTCGAACCGTGCAGTATCATATTTTTATAGTTCAATCTTACATCTATGGGCACAAAAAACACAAAATGGATTGAAGCAGAAGTGAGCATTTCAAAAATTGTATGTTTTTAAGTACGCAATTGGGATTGGATCTAAACATGTTGTATATGTATTAGCGGCACCCTAATTTTTTTTAATCTACTGCATTGATGTGCACGTTATTCAATGAACGCGTTGTTGAGGTTACTACTTAGCTATGCTTTCCATAAAATCACGCCGATAACTAAAAAATAATAATCAAAAAATTATACATTTGTGTCAACAGAGGCATGGAACGTATCAGTTCGAAAATACATAATTGCGTGACTTGGCTCAAAAGTAGCCTCATCGATATTTTACGTTTCTGCAAAGTACAGTAACTGTCCAAGAAGTTACAAGGTTAACACATTTGTGGTGTAACGCATAAGAACAAATAGGTCTTTGAGTTATGGTTGTTGCCACTGAACGTGTAGAGTTTGAAAATAATTCTTAATTTGAGGACATCCGGTAGATTTTACCGGGCCTTAACTAGTCTCGCTATATATAAAATCGAAAATCGCCACAATGACGTGAGAGAAAACATTCAGCAAGAGAGAGAGATGGTGAGAGCAGAACTCTCTCAGCAACGCGCGTTGCTGCGAAAAGTATTGTTCCATGCACATTGCTAGCCCGCGGGTGATGAGGGCAATGGCTACTTAGATTTTTTGTTTGCACAAACCGATTTGAAATCAAATGGTATTAGATGGTATTGGATATAATGTTGTTTAAAATGTAAAAAATGTGTTGTAATAAATGTTTGAAAACTATGCAAAATAGCTTTATTGTGAAATGGTTGATATTCCAATTAATTCAATCATTCATAAAGCCAACCATACTCATTATTGGTGCTTAAGCACCTCGAATACTACATACACCGTCGTCATCGGCAGATAAGTATGGTACAGAATATCCTGTAAAACGGGTTGCTATACCCACGACGTCGAACGAATGGAAATATGACCAAGAGGGTAGAAAAGGTTTTTAGAAGGTATCTATCAAGAGAGATCAGGTGACCGTTCTATTGATGGTGTTGGATAAGAACAACCACGCTATAATTAAGGATACGTCAAATTAAAAGCAAAATTTGAAAGATATGGGGTGGTAAGAGCGTATAAAGTCGCTTGTGAATTTGGTTCATTGATCTTGATCTAACTGTGAATCTGGGACAGTGAACATTGATCTCGGAATACCAGAACTACACAGTTAGAATGATTATATGAGGGGATACGATCACCGTTGAAATTGCATATTTGGCGCAACAATAGCAATTGTCTCATACACAAATACCAATTCCATTTAATACATCAAAACCAGTTTCAGGAAAATAAAATAAAAGTTTGACAGCGTTTTTGAAAATGACCCATATGAAATTTAAGACCGGGAAAATTTACATTGAAATTGTTCAAAGCATCTATTACTTATTCTTCTTCTTTTTGGCTCAACAACCGTTGTCGGTCAAGGCCTGCCTGTATCCCTTGTAGGGTTGACTTTCAATGATTAATTAATTTTCCCCCATTGAAGGATAGTCAGTCCTACACGTATGGCAGTACGGTCCATTTGGGGCTTGAACCCATGTCGGGCATGTTGTTAAGACGTACGAGTTGACGACTGTACCATGAGACCGGCTCAATTACTTATTACCTAACGTATGAAACATAAGTCGAAAAAAAGAGTAGAAACGGAGTTCGAACCACGTGCGATATTATATTTTTGTAGTTCGATCTTACATTTATGGGCACAAAAAACAGAAGATGAATTGAGGTAGAAGTGAGCATTTCGAAATTGTTTGTTTTTAAGTAAGCAATTGGAATTAGATATGAACATGTTGTATATGTACTAGTGACCACTGCGCATCAATAAGTTATTCAATGAACAAATTGTTGAGGTTACTGCTTAGTTTTCTTCCAAAACATCATGCCGATATCATTTTTTTACACCAATATAGCTCAAAAGTAGCCTCATCGATATTTTACGGTATTGCGATGTGCAGTTAGAACTGTCCAAGATGTTACAAGGTTAACACATTTATGATGTACTGCATGAGAAAAAATAGGTGTTTGAGTTATGATTGCTGCTACTGAACGTATGGAGTTTGAAAAAAGTCGAAATTTGAGGATACCCGGTAGATTTTACCGGGCCTTGACTAGTACATTAATAATTTAACAGAAAATTCATCATTTTTAGATGTTTATACCAGCGATGTAAAACTCATTTGACCCGGCCGGCCAAAATGCCACTGAAAATAGTAGCATGGACCTCAGCCTAGTTTTTACATGATATCACACCTGTTCTCACTTTCCTTTGAATCGTTATTCGCTTGCTATGGATCGCAATCCATGAGAATGGATCGCAATCAACTACGTCTGAATCGTTTTCAGCTAGGTTTGGATCAAAGTGGGTAGAAAGGAGGTGTCGTCATGTAGAACAATTGGGCATCGAGGCTTTAGAAAAAAACACAAAACCAGGATCGACGGCAGTTGTCAAATGCGACGAATGTTGGTGGTATTTGGATATGATAAATGCATTGTTTTCGTTTAATAAACATTTGTTTAGCACTAAAAATTTGTATTTTCATCCACACTCCATAAATCGGCATTTTACACATTATAATGCAGCTGCTGCCTGTGAACAAATATCGACGGCTGTTGTCAAACTGAATCTCAAAATGGCAACATGCCAAACGCTAAGAAGACACTTCCTCTATATTCCACCTTGGTTTGGATCGTTTTCAGCTACGTTTGGATCGCTCTCAGCTACCATTGGATTTTGCGGTAGCTCGCGCAAATTTTATTGCAGTGCAACCGTTTATTCTGTGACCGCGGGACACATTTGCATTTCCAAGGAAAGAATTAAATAATCATTGCATTCAATTGTAAAATCTAATCATATTTTTTTATGTGAAACTTATATCACCATTTATACATTTTTTATTCTTTGACCAAGTTTTCCAAACAAATCTGCACAATCTTCTTCTTTTTGGCGTAACGACCTTCGTGGTCTTTCAGTCCTGTTCCTGCTTTCGAGATTTAGCGGGATATTCCTTCTATGCCATGGAGGAACGGTCTGGTTGAGAATCTATTCTGATGCGTAGAAGCCGTTAAATCTGCCAAATGTTATTCATTGCCTAAACATGGGTTTTCAACACATGTTCTCAATTGGGTTCAAACATACAACAATATGAAATTGTTTTCAAATCGTCTGTTATGAGAAGAGTCATGAGGTATACCGTGCGGTCATTAAATAAACTATGTGCCGCAACGAAATTTGCGCGAGCTATCGCAAAATCCAAAGGTAGATGAGAGCGATCCAAACGTAGCTGAAAACGATCCAAACGTAGCTGAAAACGATTCAGACGTAGTTGATTGCGATCCATTCTCATGGATTGCGATCCATAGCTACCGGATAAAGATTCTAAGGAAAGTGAGAACAGGTGTATATGATACAAAAATCAGATCAGATAAGCTGATCTTTTCATTTCATTTTGGAATGATAGTTATGTTACAAAAGTTAAATCTTTGATGTAAAAAAAGTTTAAAAATAGCCGTAGCAGATTATTTTCAATTGGTCATAGGCCTCTGACATTTAAAACATTTGCATAGTTTTATGGGAACTAGCAAGATTCAGTACGCAAAAATAATGTGCAAAAACTGGCCATGACTAACCCGTTAGTTTCAATACAGAGCAGTAAACTTGTTATGTAAAGTTGATATTTGTGTCATTATCAATATTTTTAAGCTGGAATTAAAGTAGCGAATTCTTATTTTTGATGCTGTCTAAAGTCCATAAATTACAACATGTCGTTCAGTCCAGTCATTTTACAGAGGAGTGTAAGATGTCATATAAGTTCTTAGTACCCGTTATTCCCCTCCTGCCAATCTCCATAGAAATCTTTATTCATTATGGCGACCAGAATCAGAATCATAAGCCCACCTGTAGTTTATTTAATCACATTGGTCTTGGTAGGATGCCTGATGGAAAGCTGATTGAGATCGTTTGTAACATTCTATCAAATGTAACACGTGTTTGTGCTGACATCTGATTTCTAAACGTTTTGCAAACGTTCTAAAAGTTTCATTTTTTTATAATGTTCTATCTTTAGTATGTTTAGTATATTCGCCTAAATTCGGGTTCGACCTTTGCCAAAACAATATGTCAAAAAAGTGAGACCTTACGTTTTTAATTTCTGTGGACTGAGTGATTTTGTTAATTTGTACAAGTCTTTTTCTTATAGAAATTGCTTAATTGGTCGCCAAGTGACTTGATTGATGGCTTTAAAAAGAAAAGTTATGTGCCTAAACTACATACAGATAAATAAGACATTCGCCATTTTAATTATGAGGGCAAAACATGAGTGCATGTTTTGCTAACAAATTTAATCATCGGAAAGGGGTTAAGTTGTGCGGAATTGAAAGCTCAGTTTCTTCTTCTTTGGCTCAACAACCGATGTCGGTCAAGGCCTGCCTGTACCCACTTGTGGGCTTGGCTTTCAGTGACTAATTGATTTCCCCCCATAGCAGGATAGTCAGTCCTACGTATGGCGGCGCGGTCTATTTGGGGCTTGAACACATGATGGGCATGTTGTTAAGTCGTACGAGTTGACGACTGTACTACGAGACCGGCCTATATTCGTAATACCGATTCAATGAGTAGTTCTTAAAAGAATCAAACAGTAATTATTAATATCAGTTTATAACGAATTCTTAGGATGTTTGGTTGTAAATTGTCTGATAGTGGACTTTAATTGACCATATTCTTCTTCTTCTTTGGCACAACAACCGATTTCGGTCAAGGCCTGCCTGTACCCACTTGTGCTTGTAGGCTTGGCTTTCAGTGACTAATTGATTCCCCCCCATAGCAGGATAGTCTATTTGGGGATTGAACCCATGACGGGCATGTTGTTAAATCGTTCGAGTTGACGACTGTACTACGAGAACGGCCATTGACCATATTATTATCCAATAAAATATTGCGGAAGGCTAAATGCATCGTGCACCACAAGTATTTAGCAGCAAAAAGTGGATTTCAGGGAATAATTCAAGTGCGTTCAATGAAGATGCATGCTCAACAAAGCAGTGTACCGCTCAACACATTTCATTGATTTCCGCCCAATTAATTGATCACGACAATCCAGCCAAATAAGAGATACAAATACTAATGAAAATCTCATGGCAGAAGAAAAGCAGTTATTTCATTGCATTTACCACTAGCGCAGAGCTGTCTCCGATTAGCAATTAGCTTCTCATCGCACCAGAAATCACTATCCTTTTCTGCCCTCATTGCACAGTTGTTGTACCGTTGTATCAGTGACTGAGAGTGTTTGTCGTGCGCTGTTATCAATCACATACAAAGGGTGTGTATGTGTATCCATACTATAAATAAGTAAAAGAGATGAGGACTACGTTATGAACCGGATCGAAAAGAACGCTGAGAGAATCAGGTTCAAATTGAACCTGAATGCTTTTTTACATCAAATTGGACTATCAAATTTAAGAGAGTATAATGTCGAGCGTTATTGCCCGGATCGCAAACAGCACTGAGAGCAACCGGTTCAGTACAGATCGCAGAGAACGCTGAGAGCAGCCGTTTAGATCTGATCGATAAGAACGTTGATAGCAGTCGGTTCAGATCGGATCGTAAAGAACGCTAAGAGCAACAGCTTGGGCTAAAATTAAGGGTCGCGGTCCGGATGCTGGGACGGATCGCACCTGGCAGGTTCGGAACGCAACGCGCATGGCTATGTCTAATACATTTTTTGCAATCAATGTTTAATTGTTAACATAGAGTATTTTTTTTTCATTTTGATTATCGCTCAGGCAAACTTTGATACTACGATGCCGTACTAAGAACCATTGAATGTAAATTGCAAAATGTAAAATTATTGGCAAGAGAAGAAGTGTCGTATAATTGTGCACAAGTGGTATATTGACGAATGTTTCTTATGTTTCGATAGTAAGTTTACATCAACGCATGATCTACCAATCGTTGCCACTTAGATGAGTTTCGTGTGACTTAATTTATCACTGAAGCATCACTCATTTAACGAATCTAGTGATGCTTGCACAACACACCCGTCATGGGTTCAAGTTCCAAATGGATCGTGCCGTAGGAATGCTTGAAGTACAGTCTTTTTTTTGCCGAGTCTCGGTTAAAAATAACTGAGATTCGCACATCGGCTTATTATGATAATGACAGCTTAAGCTTAACGTTCAACCGAGATTTCAGATTGGGTTGGTCTGAATCGTTTATCATAGTTATTTTGCAGCATTGTAAGAGGTGAAATTGTGTCCTTAATCCATAAACATCATCCGGACGAAGCAGTGGCTCTACAAACAAATCACGTGTATGAAACAATGGAATTTGTCAAGTTCAAGAAATATGTAAGTCCATATATATGTGTCAATATGATATATATGACCACTTTTTCAAGAAAATGAATCAATAATCAAAATAAATCAATAGTGAATTGCAAATAATATTATATTATAATATTGTATGGCGAGGACACTTTTAAGATTTTCAAAAGCATACATCTATAGTGGCCGGCAAATTAAAGTGCCCACTACTTCGTTAGATTGTTGAAAAACTGGTATTTGAACAGATAAGTCCAAATTAGAACTGATGTTCAAATTTATCTGGACGCGAACCAACAAACCTATATGTATGAAGGGTGCAATGTGATGACCAGGGAGGGGTTTTCTATGCGAGAAGTGGGGAGAATGGTATGAATTGACGGCATAATGAAAGCTTATACCTATATAAGCATCCCATGTGAATTTATCTGTTTTCTGTGAAAAATACGGAGTAAGTAAATAAATTAATGTTCTAACAGGAAGACGAAACAAGCTATACACGAAGATTAAAAAAAAAATCAATAGAATTGAATAATACTTGTATAATGGCTCCCAATTGGTCTTAATTTTAATCTTATCGAGATTTCGTGTGCAAATTTTGATGAAAATATGGTGAAAATCACGTGATTAGGAAAACAGAATATGTTAAAGCTCTGAAATACTCTTAAGAAGAACCAATGCCAAATATGTGCAAAAAATAACAAAATAAATTATGTAAAAGTAATTATGTAAAAATGTAAAGAATTCGAGAGGAACACATAGAAATTATAAGTTTGAAGTTATATTTGTTCAGTAAATTATTTTTTGTAGAATTTGATTTTTTCTGTAGAATTTGAGATTTTGATCATTTTTGGAAAAAATATTTTTTCTTGAAGCAAATTTTCCATTTTTATCATGCTATGGTACTATATATTCTTAAGCATATCACGAACAATGTTTCAAAAAATAAAGCCGTACAATAACTTCATTTTTCACGGAAAAATGTAAAAAAGTGAAATTGTAAGTAGTGGGCACTTTATTTTTCCGGCCACTGTAGATGTCACCAGATACTAACCAGTACATTAGCGGTCCTAGAACCAATTATTTCACTTTTCATACAAATTACATCATACGCATATCGAATGATATCAAACTAATATGACCAGCTGGGTGAAAAAGGTGGCCTAAATATTAATGTGAACTGCAGCTGAAATGAGAACTGAACAGAAGATCGTCTGCTTAGCATGTGGAGAGCGTAAGGAATGGTTCGACGTGCCATTAACCAGCTTCAAAGTTATAAGTTTGCTGGCAGCGTAAATGTATTAGCTGATCGTGAAACTCTGGGAGTAGGAAGAACTACCATAGGAGTGGAAAAAGGGCTAGACAGACTGGAATGCTCGATTTTTCGTGCCAAAAAAGTCCTTAATGTCGTCTACAAGATCTTGTTCTAGATCCTGTTCTGCAGACTTCGGCCCCTTGCTACAAACTTCATCGCCAACTACCAAGCTGGGTTTATTGAAGGCAGATCCTCCAGAAGTGCCGAGAGCGCCTGATCCTGTTCATCGACTTCAAGGCGGCCTACGACACCATAGACCGGAATGAGCTATGCAGCGGTACCATTTCCCTGGGAAGTTGATCCGGCTGTACGGGGTGCAGTGCAAGATGAGTGTATCGAACTTGACGTCGGAATCGTTCGCATCTCACAGGGGTCTGAGGCAAGGTGACGGACTCTCCTGTCTGCTCCTGTCCTGTTCAACATTGCCCTGGAATGTGTCATTCGAAACGCGGGGCTAGACCACGACATCCGTGGCACGATATTCTACCGGTCTCTCCAATTTCTTGGCTTCACTGATGACATCTACATTATCGCCAAGACGACAGTGAAGGTTAAACCAACTTAAACGCGAAGCAGCAAGAATTGAATTGAGAATCAATGCGACGAAGACGAATTACCTGCTTGCCGGAGGCTTAGTCCGTGATAGGTCTCAACTGGGAATCAGTGTATTAGTTGACAGCGACAATCTCGATGTAGTAAAGGAGTTACTTCGGATAACGTCATTAGCAGCGAAATCCGGAGACACATTGTGCAAGGGAATCGTGCATACTATGGGCTTCACCGACTGCTAAGATCCAGGAGACTTCAAGACCGCTCGAAATGTGAGATTTATCGCAAATTGATTCGCCCGGCATCCGAACATTGGCAATCGTGAGTAGGCAACCAAGAGGCATACAAGAGAGCGAGAGAGAGAAAGCGATAGAGTGAGAGAGAGAAAGAGAGAGAGAGAGAGAGAGAGAGAGAGAGAGAGAGAGAGAGAAGAATCTTTTAAAAGGAATGGTTTTTGATATTTGATTTAAAAAAAGTCAATATTCGGGGCCTTCACGATTCTAGTTAGTTTTTTGTATGGAGTTTGACAGTTGGAGGCTGAAATCATGTAAACAATCCATACAAAACCACACAAAAAACTAGCCTGCGATTTTCAGTCTAGAAAATTTTAGCCTTTACATTTATCCCAAGGTGCATTAAAGAGATCAGGTGGTGGAATCTGTAATCAAAGTGTATGTAGTCCAGGTGGTCTCATAGCATTTTTTTATAATTAATTTTGAACATCACTTTTTGACAGAACGAGTGAAAACTTTTACTCCAACGAGCTTTCTGGAGGCTTGACGAATACTCAAAACACTCTTACAATCTTCATTCAGAAGCAGAAGCGATAAAAATCAGTCTTCTAAATTTATAAACCTTGGGATAAGCCCACCTGTATATTATACTCAATTAGATAGCTGCTCGAAAACTGCTATACAATGCAAACAGCTGACAGGCTGAAATTTCAGCCTACGAATTTCAAACGGAAAGGGCCCCATCAAGGTGGAATATAGAGGAGGTGTCTTCTTAGCGTTTGGCATGTTGCCATTTTGAGATCCATTTTGACAACAGCCGTCGATATTTGTTTACAAGCAGCAGCAGCATTATAACGTGTAAAATGCCGATTTATGGAGTGTGGATGAAAATACAAATTTTTAGTGCTAAATAACTGTTTATCAAAAAAAAACAATTCATTTATCATGTTGGATGCATTACAAGCGGGGCACTCAGGTGCGCTCTCCGCGAGAGCGATCTCTCGTCGGCTGACGAGCACGAGTGCCCACCGTCTCGGTACCGATGGAGATCGATCTCTCGGTACCGATCGATCGGCAACGAGAGGGAACGTAGGGAGAGGTCGAGAGAGAGATTAGAAGAGATTAGGGGGCATTCGGGTCCGCGACGCGTTCGGAGCAACAGCTCACCATCCTCCCGCGTATCAATGTAATAGTCGTAATAGGAATAAATATAATATAATACAATAGAACATAAAATATCATATCCAAATACCAGCAACATTCGTCGCATTTGACAACTGCCGTCGATCCTGGTTTTGTGCTTTTTTCTAAAGCCTCGATGCCCAATTGTTCTACATGACGACACCTCCTTTCTACCCACTTTGGGCCCCATGTGCCCCAAGGCTCATTGAAGAAGCTTGCGAGCGAAGGAAAAGGATAATATTGACTGATCTGTAGTATTCTAATTTCTATCCAAAATATTGAGCCAACTTCCATTTACAGATACGTTTAAATAAGTTCCATAAATAAAAATCTAATACACATATTTTAGACCCTTTTTCGTAAAACATTGATTAAATTGGATTATGTTACTTATTTTTTGTGATTTATTATTGTTTAATTTAGGATTAATATGTTACTAAACAATCATAGCTATAAGAACTAAAAAAATATAGGGGAAGGTAGGTAAAGACGGACACTGCGGGTAAGATGGGCACTTCTCATAAATGCATGAAAAAGGAAATTTTCAAAAAAATCAACAATGCAGCATCCAGGCATAAAATTAAACAACTCATTCGAGAACATTTTTGGCTTCATATATGCAAAATTGATTAAATCCACGGAAAAAATAAATTTTCAATCGTGTGCATCCTTGTGGATCTAATTTGACTATTGCGGATCTTAAGCTCTACAACCTGTATTGTTTATATTTCCAGAAGTTTTATTTCATGAATGAGTTGTTGTGATCATTAATGAAAAAACTGGCGAAAGAACGAGAATGAAAGCAACACAAAATGTGGTGTCCTGGTGGTTTAAAAATCCTGACACCAAAGCGGGAAAGACGGACACTTTGTTGTAGGGAAAGATGGATACCGAATTTATTGATTTATTTTACTTCTTGTATCAATTGGTGATGAATAGATTTCTTCAAATACCTTAAATATGGGTATTCCGAAGCTATAAACCAATCAGCAACTAGAGAAAGTATTGAGATAAGCGATACATGAAACACCGGTCTAAATAGTAGTCATTCGTTATAGTATCATACTTGCTCGACGCTGATGAGTCGCTTCACAAAATCCAATATCTTGTCACGACTTGGACAACTTTTAGGAATAAAAAGATGAAGCATTGATATGACATCGTTCTGGAATAGATGAGAAATTCTATGGGATTACAAATATCAATTGTTGAATGGAAAATGGCTTAAACTATTAACTAGTCCCTCAAAAAATACTGGGGTCGTGGAATTTTCGCGGAGTAATTTCCTAAAAGGATGTTCTAGACTATTGTTCTGTAAGCTGGAGCAACATCATTTTTTATTGCGCGATATTGCAATAATGCTTTAGATGCTGCATTCTATGATATATAACAAGCGCCGCTTACAATTGTTAAATGTCTGAATGAACCGTCGTTGCAATTGGCCTAGTTTGGGATATAAACGCACCAGGACGAGGAAAGCAATAGGCTATGTTAAAATACTATAAACCTCTTCAATTTCCAACGTAGTTTTATAGGTTTCTATCTTATCTTTCATGGTGTCCATCTTTCCCATATCAGGTGTCCGTCTTACACGAACATTTCAAAACTGCACGAAAAAAAACATGTTTTTCATTCATGAAAAAACGCAAAAATCGATAGAAACTTAAAAGTTTCAACACATTTTCTTATAAAACATGAGTGTAAGATAATGTATGCACATTGTCATGGTCGTTGCACTTATATATCCATAGATTTTTACCATTTCCCTTAACGTGTCCGTCTTTACCTACCTTCCCCTAATTTTATTTTTTTGTTAGTAGTACACTGGTTCTTTGGATTTTGGACGTGCAATAAGAATAGTAAATATAATAATGATAAAATATGTTATTCATGCACGTAGAGTACGAAAGACATTATAAAAGTAAAATGAATGATTTTAAAATATCATTTAACTGTATTTAATTAAATGTCACGCAAATAGTTTATTAGTTAAAATATTCATAACTGAACAAAAAAACAATAATGGGTACGACGTATTCTAATGTAATAATTAAATTCTAATGTAATAATAATTAAAAAAATACTACTTGAGAATCTACACGCCAAAGTGTGCCTGTGTGAACCGATACTAATTATAAACAACCGTTTTAAATTTTGTCAGTCTAAAAGCCGGCATATTTATTCTGATATGAGCTAGTTTTACGATGCATCGATAAAAAGTGTATAAATAAAACAAAAAAACTACTACATGACGATCCTTAACTGTCATCAAATTGAAAGATAATGGCATTAAATCAACGAGATTATAGTCATTGAAAGGCTATTAAAATAAAATAATTAATTCACTCTTGTATCTAATGTAAGCCATTTGATAAAATTGTCAAAAATTAGAAATTCAATACATAGGGTAAATTTGCCTACAGTGGTGGTTATACCAATAGGTTATACATTAATAGTCAAAATACGTTCTTTATGACAATTTAGAAGGAAATAAATTTATTATGTTATTATAATATGTTCTCTAGTACTTTACATTGCGTTTAAAAATAAAATAATAATACCATTCCGTGGAGTAGTGATACCATTGCATCACTACAAATTGTGTTGGTACACTTGCCCTAATTGAACTTATTGTATACTAGCTTTCCTTTCCGTAACTTTTCAATTATATTTTTGAAGTATTAGTAACATAGTGTATATAAATTTTTATATCACTCCATCCAAAATAGAAGAACATTATTCTTAAATGATATTCTTAAGGTAACAAGTGTTTTGATTTCCTCGTCGCGTTTAAGATACTATGGGTTGATAGAAGTAGAAGAAAAAGAGGAATCGATGATTCTTTTCCTTTTGTAACGCACAGTAACGTACCACAGTGAACTCAATCTTCTAATGAACACTTTCACACACGTGTACCATTACGAGTACGCCCACTTTTTACAATAGTACACGCTGGAGATAAAACTGGTTTAAAGGTCTCGATTAAGGTGTGTGCGTGAATGAACTTCGTCAGAGTCGATTTGAAGACGAGAGAAGATCATAAAATGTATTCATTGTTTTGCTGTTTGTTACTTCGCTCTCAGAGTTTTTTTTACAAACTGCTAACTGTTAACTATAGCTCCAGTGAGGTACTTTCGCAAATAATTTATCTATTCTTTAACTTCATAATTCATATTTCAAACTTCATATTTTCAAAATGTTCGATGAACAGCTAACATTGCTATGGCATACATTATGTAAAAACCTATGGCTATTGTACTTAAAAGATTGTGAAGATGCTGTGGTATTTTGTGCGTAAATTTATTTTAAGGGATTAAAGTAAAAAAATTTGAATTTTTGATAATATGTTTATTGATTTTTTTTTCAATAAATCGTTGTATTTTCAAACACTAATGTAATGTATTGGTTCAAGCATATGTCCTAACATGGAAGTACTGTGTTCATTGAGAGAGAATGAACTCAAGTACAGTGAGAGAGAATCGATTTCATCGTACTGCGAGCACGCTTTACCTTAGGTCCCAACTGGACATGGTGTTTCGCCGGCTCTGTCCCCACTATCTAGCATTTTACGCGGCTCAGCCACGGCTTGGGTGAATTCTGTCATGTGTCGATAAACCAGCACGCGAACAAGACGTACGCGCAATCGCTCCGTGAACCAGTCCTCCGCATGCTCGGCGTATGTTGGGACTACGTAATATCTCGATCGCATTGCCGCCGTAATTCGGCACCAAGTGAAAGTGTACATCTAGCACTGGAAGTTATAGCTCAGAGCTCCGTGTGATTCCTTAATTCAGTTGAAAGGTTTAATTTAAGGTTTAATGAAAGGTGTTTTGCCCCTTAATGTTGTCGTGTAAATGTGCTGTTCTGCCACGCACCAGCACCACAAAAGTTGCGTAGTGTTATCGAGGAACCTGATCGACCGCGTTATCAGCTAGTGTGATGGATGATAGTTCAGCAAAAACCGCGCTCAAGTGTATCACGTTTCGTGTCTTTAGTCTGCTACTGGTTTCTATGAGTGTTGCTTATTGTATGCCAAACTAATCACCAAATCAAAAAGTGAATAATTAGTGATAACTGGTGGATATGATTACGTGTTTGTAAATGTTGATACCGTAGACCTCTTTTCGAGAATTTTGTGCATGTTTTCGAAGGGTCGTAACTCATCCATTCACATCGTGCCAGCCGCTTCCATATCGCAGGGATCGTGTGATTAATGTTCTCACATTTCCGACACTAATCGAGAGCGTATGCTATTCCGGAACACAGGCACCAGAGCTCGCCGTACGGAAGCTGATTGTGTTATCGGATGTGCAAATCGAGCCCTTTTCCTAATCGCACATGCTAATAAGTTCGATGTACCTTTCAGCTAAGCCGTGCTAGACAGTGATAGAGTAGCTTGTGTGCTGAATACTTTTCTACAAGTGCACCATGACAGCATAATGGTGTTGATCGTGTAATGTCGTGTATACCATTTTTCATTAATGCAAAGTGAGTGAAATTTGTCGAGGTAAACTTTAAAACCAAAACCAGCGCATCTTCCTGCTTCGATCGTCGCGATCTCGCCGACTGAAGCAAAAGGTGTGGGCCTCGTTTTATGGATACAGCAGGAGATCAGATAGTACCGTCAACAAGCTTTTGGGTAATGCAGGTGAGTTTGTGGCAAAACTATTTACGACGTGTTTTACGACAGTTTATTAAAATTAAGAGAGATCTGATTTGGTGGCTAGGAAGTCATATCAATTAAGCATGGTTAACAGCTAAAGTGGCAAAATTAAATACTTCTTCGTTTATATTAAATTGATGATTTTTTCAATAGTTGTTCAGTAGGAATGGTCAAAAAAATCCGTATTGCTTATTTTATTTATTGTTTTGTGTTTCATATAGAAATGTAGTTTTTCTTAAGTTACGATTATTATTCGCATTGAGGCAACAAATTGCGGTCATTAAGTAATGAATGTTATATAATAAAACTAGATGAATTGTTATAACACAAGTTTTAAATGTTTTATGGTGCACTTGTCAACAAGCTCTCAAGCACCCATAAATCTTAACGTTAGGTTTGCAAATCCCTTTTCATGGACCCGTTCCACTGTCTTCGCCTCACAGTACGGTTGAAGAAGCGCTTACTTTCTACACAAATATTTGACAAAAGATGCCACTGGGCTGGGCGCTATGGAACGGCTACACCCGGGCTCGCTTACACTGTTCGCTACCGTCAGTGTTGCGACTGCAGTAAGATGGAAATTCCGACGGCTTTGGTAGATCAGTCCTTCGTTCACCCGATCATACGCTGCGCGCATTTAATTATTAGCTTTGAACGCGCGTTAAAAGCCACACATTGATAGATAAAATAAATTATCAATGATTGGACCTATTTGAGCAAAACTAAACAAAAACAAAAATGAATGAAAGAAGCGCGCAAAGGAGAGGCACGTGCAAAGAGACGGAAGAAGCGACTGCAAGCCCTAGGAAAACCAATGATTTCTATCAATAATCCACCGCGTCCGTAAGGTCCAACCGGCGAACACGGTGCGTAGCGTGTGCCACCCGTCATCCTAGGAAGGAATTCCTTCGCGAGGAACGTGCACTGTGTCGGTGGATCATCAATAAATTAAGCCTACAGAGAGCCGGGGCTCGGTGAGTGGGGCCTCTGATGATGGTGATTAGTTTGTCCATCGACCTGCGCACGATCTTCTCCCGGTTGCTGTACGAACACAAATCTCCCAGACTGATCGTCTGGCAAATAGAGGATGAAGCAGACGATGGTAAACGCTCAGCGAAACCAGGGCAAATGGGGCACGATTGTGGCAGGTCGTCGGTGTAGATGCTTACAGTAACAACAAAAAAGACGCTTGGCAGATACGACCTGTACCGAAGGTGGCATAGGAAGCGCCTAGAACGTGTCGGATTCAATAAAAGTGAAAGATAGAGCTATGGAAGTGCGCTCTGCTCGGGTGGTTTTGGCAGTGGGTAGTGTTTTGTTGCCGTAGACGATGATGTTTTGGGTGGTTTTAATCGATGGATAAATTATGCGAATCTACAGCCCCTCGCCGATCGATCAAATAAATCGATGACCATGATGATGATGACGGTGTCGTTTGCTTTCGGACGACCAAGCCGTGAGCGAATTTCCATATCGTCTGCTCGTGCCCGTCGTGGTCAGGTGTGCTCGAAATAATCGGTGATCGATCGAGTGTGGTTGGTTATATGCGTCGAAGTGCAGAGTGTTCACCATCATTCAGTTTGAGATAGTGAAGAATTGCTTTGACAATGAGGAAACTTCATCTTTTCTGCTTGTGGTAGTAATTACTTTCCCTTTATTTATACTTTCTTTTTACATCATCTTAAAATATATGTGTCTATGTCTATGTCTATCGCTATTATATCCTGATTTAGGGTTTAAATTCGTTTTGTATTATTTTTATAATAACACTAACGAGTATTTCTTGCACCCAGTTGCCAAATTAAATTGGAAATCTTTCTCCCAAAACATCAATTGCATTCGCTGCCAGATTGTGTTCAAATGTGTACCTTTACACCACACGCCTTTGCTACCGTTCCGCACTGCAAAAGACGCAAAAGGTCAAATGTCAGTTTCACCTGCGAAAATAAAAAAAAACCCTCTCACAGCACCGGCAGCACCGAAAAACCTGTTTCTGCGCAAGCATACCGATGCATAATGACATTAGTGAAAACATTTTCCCCGGGACAAAGCGTCGTGATATCTGCGCGGGGACGGAACGATGCTACCGATCGCCCGCCGCCACGTTTGCTACGAAGGGTGTTGCAATTGCAATACTTTCCGTGTTCGTTTTCCAAATGTCAGTCGTTCGATACGGCATGCGATGCGATTTGTGCACTGCAGACACACACACACTGCACACGGTGCAGGTGCAGGCCGCACATTTTCATGATTTTCCACATCCAATCCCGTTGCATCGGGCGCGCATTATGCAATCGTTTGCGCTGTCGGTTGCAATTTGCTACACGGCACCAGCAGCGGGCACAGCGCGGTAACAAGCGGGAACCAGCCTCCGGTCGTTTCGGCAGCGAAATGGGCAAAAAAAAAGACCAACAAATGCATCGATGTTTAGTCAAATGTCACACCATTGACACATTACCCGTTTTTAAATGCTTCTTTTTTTTGTTTGTGTGTTCCTCTACAAAACCCTACTTCCACCTTGTGCTCGTCTTGTAGTGCTTCGTGTTTGTCATGCCAGAGGCATTGATGTTTTTGTTGTTGCTGTAATTCTTTTGCCTATTCTTCTACGAACCTCAGCGCAACGGTTAAGATCGACTGGAAGATCATGATTACTAGCATGATAAACATATCGAAGGGGGGTACCTTATGCGCTGCCGTTTGGATACAGTTCATACCGTCCATTGTGTTCCATTCCCATTGCGATGTCTCGGTAAACGATGACCAAGGTAGCAGCACATTGCCGTCCTCGTGGGACATATTATTAGGGCATGTCTTTGTATTGTTCCACCCGCACAGCACATACAGCAATCGGTGACCTCGTGTAGCAATTCTTTCCACTACGGGTTGACAATTTTTGCGAGTTAGTTAGCTCTGCGATTTACTTCCAGATGCGCAAGCGCACGAATCGATTCCCAACGCGTGACCCCTTGACACGTTCAGTTGACGGCCTGAGAGGTTACTTTCACATGTACTGCGCCTCACAACAATGCAAATGAATAGTCGATTTTAATAACATTTAAAATACCTGTATCCTTAAATTCATTTTAGATGTCTGGATGTCCAGCATAGTTTAGTACTGGGCAATGAGGAATAGCAAAAACTAATTCCTATGTATAATAAAGTAAATTTGTACCCAGCAACCAGGGCGGAAATTAAAACAAATTCAATTACAGATAATGTCGGTGCGATAGCGTCAACCGGTGTCTTTACTTTTGCTTGCCTCCGTTTCGCTACCGAAGCTTCAAAGCAACCAAGCGGTTCAAGTCAATCGACCTCAATCGGAGTGGCCGGAGAGAGAGGGAGTGGTGATGCTGGTGGCCTGTTACAATTGCAAACGGGTTGCAACGGTACGATTGAGGCGGCTGCAGAGAAACATGAATAATTGCATTAAATTTTGTGCAAATGATTCAATTCTTACCGTCAATTGTTCTGTTTTCACCGTTTCACCTTCCTTCACCCGGGGGCTCCCTGCAGCCCGTCATCTGCTCCCAGCTCAGGTTAGCTTTGTGCCCATGCCTCGGGAACGGGATTGTAATAGGCGGCGGTTGTACAACAATCTGATTAATAAATTGAATCACGATTTTCTTCTGCCACGATGTGGTGCGGTTTGTGTTTCGGCCGGCTTGTCTGAGGAGGGCTTATTTATTTTGCTGCCAAGAACAGCACGCAGTAATCAGAAGGGAACGATTTGTCGCCTTGTAATGATGTATGCTTGCGGGGGTTGTATATTTTTTTCTCGCACTGCTTCACGGTGACGGAGTTGAAGGATCGAAGGATGTGAAGTGACATAAACACGTTTTACTGTTTCCTATCTGATTTAAACCTCAACCGCCTGTATTAGTCAGAGTGATGTAGTTCAAAGTATCAAATAAGTATACTCTAGTGAAATGAAAAAATTAAAAACAATATTTTTTATCAATTTTTTTCATTGAGGTATTTTTGAAATGAAATTAAGGCTCGACCCCTTGAAATTTCATGCTGTCAGCGAACTTGAAATTAATTTGCTGGTTTATAGTTTTATTGACTTCTTTCTTCAAAACTGAAAGCTCAACAGGTGCACACCACATTGACCTCCCTTTATTTCATACGTGGACGGCTCTTTTTATTCATAAATGTTGTTTTATGTTTGCTTCTTATTGTTACCATGTACGAAAAAAAAGGTCGAAGGGGTTCCCACCGACTGTTGCTCTCCACCACTTGTGGCGTTCGAAGGGGCTTTTTGTTTTAACCAGGCACCGTAACATATTGCAGCGCAAACGACGACGGAGACACCGGGGAAGGGCAAGTCAACAGGTCAAATTGGGAATTGATCGATCTATCAACTCGATCAGAAACACCCTCGCTTTGCATTGCATTAACGCCGAAACTGTTCGGCCTCGGGAAAAACAATGCACCTACCCCATGCACTCCGTTTGTGAGTCAACGGGCGTGAAATGCATGTGAAAAATCGATTTCCCTATTCACCCCGCGACCGATGGGTCTAATTGAAAGCGACATGGGAAAATTTGCCGATTTGCTCTTGTGCGCGTCCCTTCTATCGCGCTCCAGTCGTATGCGCTTGCTTTGACAGCCAACTCACGCCATGCCGCTGCTGGCGGACAACTGTTGCGAATGAGTTCCTCTGGTGGTAACCGATTTATGGAAAGTGGGTGGCTTGAACGAGTGTGGCTGACGAAGAAGCGCCCGATGCCCGATCGACATTGGAGGCGTTGGCCTCGAAAAATCAGGTTAAAGTGCAACCCTGTGTGCATGCCCGTGTTTTTTTAAATTTAATTGCTTGTGGTTTCATCCCCCTGTCGCGGGATGCAGTGCAATGTGCCCGGGAACTGCGGAACAGATCCTTAGCTTTTGTCCGCGCTCATAATTAATCAACCGCATCGCAATACGGTAGAGCGGCGTGGATGCTTTCTTGCGGGTCGCTACTGCTGCCCACACAAACACGACTCGACTTTACGGTACATCCGCAAGCGATCCGCGCACGTCGTGGTCTCGCCATAGAAGGAAAATTATTGCGCATACGTTAAGCGACAAAATCCCTCGGCAAAATTGTGCAACTGGTGCGCGAATGAATGAAAACTGGTACAAGAACGTGCTGCAGAACGGTGGTCCGGTATGGGTGTCTGTCTCTGTCCGGGCCAGGCCGAAATGCATGCCCGGAATGAGATTTTAGAATTGCCCCAGCCAGAACGTTGAGTGGTAACCATACTACCGGTTTGAAATAGGATTTACTATTTGCGTTTAAAAATAGTATAATGCGTGTATTTAAACTAGATGCGTGTATTTGGCGTGGATGTTATGTCTCAACTTTAAAATAAAGTGTAACGTGTGCTCATTGTAGTGCGTAGTTTTGAATGAGCAAAATTGTGTCTCGAATAACATTTTTAGTGCTATTATTAAGCATAAAACAATATTAATAATGCGCTTTATCGAATGAAAGCTTCATAAATAGCCTGCATCTATTGAACGGTTTTACATTAAAACATTCGATTATATTAAAACAAGACAATAATTTTTGTTTGTTTATTGGCTTTCCATTTCGAACGCAATTGGTCGAATCTGTGGAATCTTTATTCGCATTGGAACGTACCGCTCTTTGCTTATCCATCCATAATGCCCGACTGTTCAGTGAGCATGAAAACGGTACGTAAACGACGCGGGTAATATGTATTTCCGCTCCGTGCAGCAGCGAGAGGATGCATGGAACTGCACCGGGTGCATCGAAGCGTAGCGCTGGATTTCGAAATGCCCTTTTCGATGCGTACCACCGTTCGCTACTTACCGTGTGAGCCTTACACCCGATATGGGGTTCCCTCTGCAATCAAGCAAACGTGCGATTCGTACCAAGCACACACGCGCCGTCTCTTTTACTCCCATCGAACGAATGGCAGTAGTAACGACCCACATGCGACGGTTCCTTATGGAACGTGTACGGGTAACAAAAGTAAAATAGTATTAGATGCCCACCGTAATGAGCGCAAAAATTTATCACCTTTTAGGGAGTCGTAACTATAAAATGTGTTTCAATGGCAAGCGACCAAACAAAAAAAAAGAATCAACAAAATCATTTGCCTCGTCTAGCGTCTAACCCGATCGCAATTGCATTCAAACCACGCGTTTTGGGCTGTGGGTTAAGATGCAATTGTGCAACAATCAACGACGACAAGTAGAGTGAAAAAAAATACATGCAAAGCACCAGTCGATTCGATTCTAAATGGAGTCAATAACGAGCAAGCACTTACAGTGCAGAACGGTGATGTATTAATTCATTTCCATACCGATCGTACATAAAACGAATCGAATTCCTGGCACCGAGGACCCACCAATTCCGGCAAAGCAAGTCGCGAGATTAGATTCAGCTACGGTGTCGGCACAGTCTATGAGTACAGGGGGGTGGGGTAGACAAAACACATGCGGTACGGTGCGATCATCATCATAAACATCCATTCGGCTAGCCTGCTCCCCCCACGCGGAATGCCTGGCGACGCGCCTTGCGGGGCATCATCATGCCATCATGTGCGGCGTGAGAGTGCAGTGGCAAGCTCGGGAAGCGTGAAAAGCGCCCAGTGCGCGGTGTGGCACACCAAACAGTGTGGGCACCCCGAAACAACACGGGCATCGGTGCATAATGGCCACCCCAAGGGGTCCTGTGGGCCGCAGAAAGAAAAATGGAACCGACCCGGAGTCGGCGAGCTGATTGGCAGGAAATCCGTCCGTTTGGGGGCGCAAGAGTGTGCGAGCGCATGGAGACATCTCGCAATTAAAATTTGCTAATTCCTTTGCCACATCTGGTGCTGGTCTGGTTGCGGTGGTTGCCGTGCGCCGACTCCACCAGCCAGCCGTGCCGTGCAACTTGACGGCGGTTGATGATTCATCCGCGCATTCGCCCGGCGGCACATGCGGCACCTTCGGCTTTGGCGCATTGGAACGCGGTACAGCTAAGCCGCTGCACGTGGGTAATTGTGAAAACCAATAACCGACTTATGATGATGGTGATGATGATGAGGCTGGCAGTGAGCGGATACTCACTGAACAGGGTGAGCTTGCAGCAAAAAATATGTACCCGGTGGTGGTGATTTAGAGTTCAGGGCGAGGCTTCAGGTGGAAAGTGATAAACTGCATGAACGGTAGAACGAAACGATATGACCCTTTCCCGCACCGTAGCCTTTGTCACTTATCCGGCAGAACGAATCAATCCGTAAACAGTGCGGCCAGTGGATCTTTTGAGACGCCTTGTAAATGTAATTTCATGGATGGTAGATTGATGGTTTTTAAAGAGTGAGAAAAAAGCCACATTATTATAAGCCACAGCGTGTTCAGTAGTAATGAAGTTCTAACAATTTTCTTGATGATATGTACGAAAAAAAGTATTATCTAGTGCATTTTTCACACACGCCAATAAATTGTTGCAATATTTTGCAAATTAATCACAATAATTACAAAAGTAGTTCCGCATATCTAAGTTATCACAAACTATCATATACAGAAGACTCCATTGATGAACTGGGTACTAAAGCATGCTTTTCATGAGACATACAAAATCAATTGTAAATGTGGCAAGAAATTAGTGATAGTTGAAATTTTGCACTTTAAAAATAAGATTGAATGTATCTGTATGCATATGTATTTATCTTTAAAAAGAGGATTGAAGGATTCATATTCTGATGTGTACCTAATATGGCTATTTTGCCGCTTAAAGAGTACAGTTCTAATATTATACCATGAAGGGAACCCTACATTAAATACTTTAGCTACCTATACTAGCTCTTCCATCTCTGCAAAAGTTTTATACAAGGCATGTGTTTTTTTGAATTCAAACAATAATACTCGAATTTACACAGTTATTTTTCGACTACTCATAATGTTCTACGACTTTTTATCCGTTTCTTGCTGAGTTTCATTCTTTTCAATATAACTAATGGGATAGTTCCTAAGTTTAGTGCCATCTTTTCTATTCTGTTGCCTTTAAGTTCTGGTTAACTTTATTCTTTGAATTATTATTTGATTATTTGTGTTTGATTATTTCAGAATACATTTTAAATGGCAACTAATTGGCCATTTTTGAATCTGTGACTACCAGTTAAATCATACCGCATAAAGCGTAATGAGGATCGATAACCTCAGTTTATATTTTTTCCTAGGCTACTAGAAAGTTTTTTTTTGTTGAATTGCGCTGACAGTAATGAGTATGTAGCTTTACTCTATTTCTAATATATTGTCGGACAGGGCTGACAAAATTGATATAATAAATTGAGCTAACCAAATACCTTTATTTCAATGGATGCTGGGAGATTGTGAAGTTTGTATTATATCTTCAATTTCTTGTCACAGTTTTCATTACATATTGAATCTTTTGATGCCTGTGCGTTCATTGGAAATATGGTGATTGCCTTTATATGATATTCAAGGATGTAAACTATTCTAATGTATGTATATTTCCATCGTGTTCATTATGCTGCTGTTCACATGTGATGTTAATGAGCAAAATTACATTGATTGTGCTAAACCTACCCAATAGCTTACATTGTTTCGTAATACTGCTGAGTACCCTTGCTCAGGTACTGAAAAGTTTATTGATTGGCATAATACAATTTTGTTGCGTTTGCTGTGGTCCGGTTCGATCGGTAATGTATTTTGGCCTGTTTTCCCATTGACCGGAAAGCTTTCCATCGAGTGCATTCATCCCAAACGAAATGGGTTGAATTCCCCGAAAGCAACTGAACGCGTCACCGGAATGGCCAGTGAAGCGAAAAATATTCATGCTTCGACAGTAAAAGGAATAAATTAGCTTTAATATTCAAAACGCCATCAAAGCACCGGGCATTGTAACGGCGGATCACATGTCATGGAAAATAGTAAGCTCATGTAGCGTATCATTGCACTTATGAGCTGGCGAAAGAGGGTGGATGGAAAAAAACATAAATCGATTATAAAGCAAGGGAAACTATCTAAATGCTCATCCAAACTATACATGGAGGATACGAAAAAAAAGTATTGAGCTGGGGTTCGACGACAGCACAACAGTCTACGAAAGCGGAAGTTCACACATCTAACAGCACCGAACAACCGGTACTTCCCGTGTGAGTAACTCCGCAAAGCGCCAACTTTGCTGAAAAAAGATCCGCTAGGGGAGCATCAACCGTCACATCAATGGTGCGTTTGGTGGGTTGTTTTTTTCGGCAAAGTTTCAACGACACCGATATGTTGGGGCGGAAAGTTGATATTTTAAGGTACAAAACGAGTGTGTTTGAGAGCACGCTGGCTCGTGATGGAGCATCACCCCGTACCGGCATCGGATGTTTGCGTTACTTCGCGGTGATGGGCAAATATCAGTATCGGCCCTGTGCGGTGCAGTGCTGGTGCGGACCGACAAACAGCTACGCTACGGCCCTCAATTTGTTCGCCAAGGCACACGGTACAAAAATTTGCCGCTCGGAATGCGCATGCCGAGGAATGCAAATGGCCGCCGTCGGATCGATGAAGCTTTCATTGCTGGCCTTCCTGTCACGATTGCTTTCGTAACATGAAATGTAGAGAAAGTGTATGCAATAGTTTGAAAAGAATATTTTTCACTAATTTTAATGTATTTATCTTCATTGTTTACAATGAGACAATCATTTCCATTGCTTTGAAGTAAGCAAGCAATGTAGCTCATCCTACTACTACTACTACCGGTGCTGTTTCATGCTCCGAGGAAGATGATATTTATGTTGCAGGAAATGGTGAAGCAAACAAGCATTTGTGTGCGCCTGTCTGTTTGGCAACTTCCTCTCAGCGTGGGGGGAGTAAGCCATTACTTTGTAGACACGATGGAATTTGGCCACCCTTAGCCTTTTTTGTCTACTTCTCGCTCTCTCCTCGCTCTCTCTCTCTCTCTCTTTCATTCTCTCTCTTTCATTCTCTCTCTCTCTCTCTTTCATTCCCTCTCTCTCTCTCTTTGTTTTTCTCTCGTTCACCTTCCTAGCCGTAGCAGAACCGTCTCCTGCATTCTCCCCAGTAGGTTTACCACTGTCCTTGCCCCATTCCGACGTCGGTCGATACTCGCACTAACGCATAAACCGAACGGTAAAGTGTTATTATGCGCTCGACTGGACAAACAAATAAAACTCTTCCGTAGACCGACGGAAAGTCGGAAGAGCAATCACCCAGTACGCATCGGTCGAGAGGCTTACAAAGAGTCACAAATACGCACAAGCACACACAAACACAAACACAACAGCAAGCCACAAACAACCGAAAAATCGTACGCTTCGGTGACATATGATCAAGTTGCGTGGCATCATCGTCGAGTTACGGTTCGTCGGTGTAAGTGCGTGTGTGAGGGGAGGGTAGGTGGGTTTCTATTTTGTCGTGGCCACTGTTGTTCTCTACTTGATGTGGTGATATTTTGTGATTGGCTGGCAGGAAGTGAGGGTGAGTTTTCTGACTGTCGTCACCGGTTCGGGGAAAAAGAGCACAATAAAAGAACGACAACATGAACTGGAATTTTTATGACATTTTTGTTCGCCGCGTTTGAACGCGTTCCAAAATCGAATCGATTCAGCCGGAAATGGCCGGAAAGAGAGCTCCGAGCGAAGGTGCCCTCCCACCACAGCCAAAAAGTCACAGATTATGATAACATTTCGGTGCGAGTGAAAATGGAGCCCTTGCTGTACTTGTCGTGCGGAAAAAAGCACTGTGCGGGAAAAAAGGCATCGCATGGCTGAACAAATGCGGCCGACATTTTGTACACCGGTAGCACCGCTCGGTTGGTCGACGGTTCAGTTTGTTCTGGTTTTTTTTATGTCATCATCCAATATTGCCTTCAAACAATGTCTCAAAATGGGCACCCCATCGTCATTAATCTCACTCATGCGCAAATGAGCGCGTTCATGACCCTCTACACAGGAGGAGAAAAACGTATGGGAGCAGGGGAAGTCCCTCGAAGCTCTGTACCTAAGCGTCCGTAGTTCGATCTCCACGGTTGACTGCGGGTGGAGAAACCTCTCCTTTTCTACCACCCCATACCCTATCATCCTGCTTCATATACACCACGCAACTGGATCAGATTTGCGTAGTGGTGGTGAACTGTTGCGACCGCAAACCTCCCCAGCGTGCCTGTACGAGGAAGCTAGAGGAAGCCCCATTTCTACACCATTTTCCGTACCAGAGCCATTCATCGAAACCCACCTTCAACCGTGGCAAACAATCGCCAACTCAGTGGCCATTTTGTATCTTTGAATCAGTTTTCCACACTTTTCGCAGACCCTCACCAACGCACGAGGGTAGTGGCGCATCATAGACTCAACGTAGCGTGTCGGCTTTCTATCGCTCTCGGCCAATAGGAAAGGCAGTGATTTTCAACATTTTCCCTGCCGCAGCGCCGGTGAGCGTTTCATTGGAGTGCGGAGGGAAAAATTGGTCTACCACAAAATGGCTACGGAAAGGGTTAGGTTGGCATGTTGCTCGAAGCAGTTTTCCATTATCATGCCAGCACCGAGAAGAGATATGTTTCCGGTGGTTTATTGATTTGCCGTACTTTGTTGTTGAATCATGGCGAGGGGGGCAAAAGTCGATGGAATAATGAGTTTGCGCTTTTTTATGCAGACATAGTTTTATGGAAAACTGTTTATTGCTGTGTGTAATTATATTTATTTATTTGTTATTTTAAAAATACGTTAACAACACAAAACAATGAAGTAGGAGAGTGTTTATGAAAACAAGAATTAAAAACTTGTAAGGAAACTTTATGGTTTTAAAAATACATCAACATACAGTAATGTTCACAGAACGTAAGTTGATTGCACTGAAGGGACTCATTTGGATTTCGTTTTTAAGGAGGTATTCATGAAATGTAATTTAAGCTAAATTATGTTAAAATTATTAGAATCAACCTGTTAATCTTGTCCTTGTTGTTCCGAAAACTGGTAAATTTAATGATTTTCTAATTGATTCAATAAAAGCGAGGCAAATATTCTAAAACAATATCTAAAATGGATTCTAATTAGGTTACATTTAACATTTTTTTGCATCAAGACCATTTAATGGAATATCTTAGTATGTCGATATTCTGTTATTTGGAGGTAACTTTACAATTATTTAATATCTACACACCTTGTGAAAGGTACCTTAAAGCAATGAATTATTCTCTCCGATAGTCATACATGACGTCTTAATGACACAAACTACTAGATTGGCCATTGAAAGTTCATCCGTTCTCCATCCGAGTCAAGCTATGGCTGTCAATTTCTTGACGGCTTAGTTGAAACTAACTGTGCAAAAGTCTGGATTGCCTCGCCCGTGTTTGCGCAGAAAATCGCACGTAAGCGTCAACGATATAATTCCTGTGCCCGATTGCTGCGATAATAATGTTGTTGTGCATTTGTGCGGATTGATGCTGGGCTGGCTGCCACGAAAGGATGGTTGACATTTATAGATAGCCGATGGCGGAGAGGCAAAAACAAACGTTAAACTATCACAACAATCACAAGACAACCTCGCTCCCATACGCTCGAATTGAGTTTGGAGCAGAATGGTTGGATAAGAAAGAAGAAGAAAAAACGCCATAAAGAAGGTAAAGGTATTAAGAATCACGCGTAACTAGAGCACCGGCAGTGATCGTGGCGGCCGGTCGAGTGACGAATTGCACCAGAGAAGTGGTTTCTTGAGCTCGGGATTGAATTGTGGTGGAGAACACTAAAGTGTTTGCCGATTAATGTCGGTGTACTGTAACGCATCTTGCCTAAAAGGTGCTACAGAGTGGCGAGTGTCAGATAGCAGTGAGATAAATTTGTCTCCACAAGCGTCCGACTGTGAGTTGACAGCTTGATACAGTGCGCCGGGACAAACGGTGGCTGGACAGTAAAACACGAACGAAAAACATCACTCATTTCGTGTGGTGCGTGCGTGCAATTGGCCACCAACCTTAGTGGAGGGATCAGATGCAGCCTGTTGGCTACATTTCAAACATCAAACGAACTGCAGCCGATTGGAAATTGGATGACAGTTTCCGATACTACCAACGTTGACTTGCTTCTTACCAGTGTAACCGTGCTAAACGCTTCCAAAACAAGCAGCAGAACGACCCGCCACTCGCACGATCCGGCTCGTACAGCTACGGCGGCTTGGACGCGATCCGATCCACGCAACGCACTACAATTTCGTATAATGAATCATAATTATCTCTCCATCGGGCTCGCGCAAGGCTCTCACATCGATCGCTCGATAAGCTGCGACAGATCTCAGCCCTGCCACAACTATTCCCTATCTACTGCATTGCTCTCCGCCTCCGCCGTTTATCCACGTGTGCACACGCATTTTCCTACCACCCGAACTGTACTTCGTTGCAATTTTGCATTGATTTATTTTCGTTCGATCAGCGCAAGATAATTGTAATAACAATATTTAGTGCACGAGATGGGTGACAGCTGTCGCTAGGCGCTGCACCGTAGCACTTTTACCGCATGGCCCAGAAACTGGGGAGAACACCCGGTAGGGGATTTATCCGGTCTGCCAAGGCAGTACGACGGCCCGCTAGCATAATTGCATCGCTTTAGCAGATAATTAATCTCTGTATTGTTTGCCTAAGCTGCCGGGCCAATGCTGTCTATGTGCGGCACGTTAATAGTTGCAGCAGCAACGGGTATTCTGAATAGGTTGAAAATTTTGCGAAAGATTCCCCATCAATCAACGATTAATTGGTACGCGGGCATATCAGTTACTAATAATCGTTTAATGGGCAATCGATTGAGTTTCTTTTTACATCAGACAGCTTTGAAAGATGGCGCTTAGTAATTAGCATTTGCTTAAATGTACAGGAAAAAATGGACGATACAAAATTAGATAGATGCATGAGGCTATTAAGTATTTTGTGAAAATATTATGTAAGCTGTGTTTTCTTCATATTTACCCAAAAATTTTTATCTTAGGGAACATTTTCTTTTTGCCATTTGAAGTCATGATTTAAGGATTTCAAATAATGATGGATCCTCCTTCTTCCTAGCAACAACCATATGGGAATTACATTTGACATTCCCTGGAGCATGTAATAGTGAATGTAACATCACCCCAAAAACTAAAGTATAAGTTCTTAATCTACAATCTCCATGTGTGAAGTCGTCAGAAATAGGCGACACATCGAAAGTAAAGTTTACTGCTCCGGTTCAGAACAGAAATACCTGCAAATTGGCACAAGGGTCGCCACAATGGGGTCGTACTGTCTCTTGAGATTTATTCCTTTGCGCCACAGCTCGTACTGGAATGTGCCGTACCGGTGCCTCGGCAATGTTCCCATTCTTGCCGCATGATTTGTTTTTGGCCATTGCCCCATGTGAGTGTGTGTGTGTGTGTGTATCCTGTATCTGGTGCCACTCGCTTCTTACCCATTCGTGGCCAGTTTTTTTTCTCCCCTTGTGGCCCGCTTTGATCAACGCAGATCGATCTAGCATAGGATAGCGATTAGGTAGGCATCGCGTACCGTAAGCGCCAAATTGGCAGCAATTTAGACGGCTGTCTTTGCTGCTGCTTCTTAGTTGTCTTTTCCCGGACCAGGGTTTGTATTTTGGGAAGAAGGTGGCAGTGGCGGCGTGTTGGTCTGTTCCGTTGCAAACGATCCGCAGTGTTTGCGTATACCGATGACATCTGGATCTTGGAAAACGATCGCACCGTGCTGACGAATCGCGACCCATTCCTGCCGGGGAAGGAACGTGGACTGGTTTACTGTGTGTGTGGAGTCGCGTAGTTGTTTTTTTTTGTTTTCGAGTCAGAAAATATTTCAAGGTTCACTAGCTGCCCTGCCACGTGCCCTTCTTTCCTTGCCTGTGAATGATCTCTGTGATCTTGTGGGCGCCAAATCGCACTCCGTGTGTTTGTGTGTTTGCGCGTATGTGCTTGCTGGGTCATACGGGTTTCGATTGATCGGTCGCTAGATCGTTGTGCTTACGCGTTTTGTGCACGCGCTACGTGAGTAATAATTAAACGTCACGGCGCTATGCTGTAAGTTTCAGCGCGGGCCAATTCTTCGTGCCATACATGCAGAGTACATGCTGCGGGAACCTCCAACAGATCCCTTGGCGGCGATTCGTGTGTGATTCGAACGCGTACAAATCGCCGTTGCGACGAACGTTTTCTGCCAGTTTTGCTCCAAATTGTTGGCTGCATTCACATTGTCAGGAACTGCATAAACATCGTACGATTCCGAGGGGAATAGAATGGATAGGCTATGATTGGAAGCATAAGTAGTACACCCGTGTGTGCCAGTGATGATTGATCATGTAGCGCGGTACGGCGCGGTTCACTCGTCGAATTAAATTCGGCCAACTTGCGGAAAGGAAGGATTGTGTTTTTGGCGGACCTGTGTCAATGGAATGAAAAACGGACGTAGTTGTCAGCAGTTTCTTAAGATCATAGCCCAAGAGTCACAGAAAAGGTCAAGACTCAGCCATGGGTTTGGGTCGCGAGGGCACAGTAGCAAGCTGACATTTGGGCTTTGAGTTGTTTCTAGCGCCGGCAGACCTCTTATATTCCAAACATTGAGTCATTTATTCCGCTACTGCACGAGTTTCTCCGTCCATCTAATAGGCATCTTCCAATGGTGGTATGCAACTGTTGTTGCTCAGGCTATGCTGTCACATGGATGTGGTAGCACTTTTCCATTCCGCGTTGTGATCGAAATCGAATAACATAAAAATCAACCGTCGAATTGAAATGCCTCCTGTCCTGTGGCCGATTGTGCCGTACCGATAGCGGAAACAGTTTTACTTTCGCCTTCACCGTGAACCAGAAGGCCAAACGCCTGGTCGCACGTTGGTTGTGATCCCTGTCCTTCTCTGTGTCTTCCATGCCCCATATACCCCCTGAGGCACTCAGTTGTGCCGTGTCCATTAATTAATGAATTCGACCCTTCGTTCCGAGGCGTCCCGGCAATATGGGGCGCCCGTGGCGAGTGTGATAGGATCTCGGGATGTGTTTTTGTTTTAGCTTTTATGGTCACCTACATACCTATCTTGTGCCGCCGTCATTCGGTCTATCTTTTTATCACCCCTCGGTTACCTGGTTGAAGCACCGGAGCACGAGGGAGATGGCTGAACTTTTTGGGCTGTATTTGACAGTGGCTGATGACGGTCCAAGGTGGGTGGTTTTCAAACCCCCGCGGGCAGGGGATGATGAGATGAGGGAAAACATCATCCTCGCGCGTGCTATTAATCTATAAATCATCGTGATGATTGAAAACGATGATAATGAGATGCTTTATATGCATATCAAGCAGTCAGAATGTACACTATGGGGATGTGCATTGAAGGCATTACATCAAACATATTAAGCTCATCGTTTTTTTTCTGTAAAGCAGTGAAAACATTGAGCTGATCTGTTTCGTTGTACCACTTGGTTGTATTGTGTCACCTCGCATAATTCGATAATAGTATTCGAGTTTTCAACACTTCATAAGCACCGCCTGGTTGTGAATCTCATCGTGCACATTCAAATTCAAATTCCATCTCGCACTGTGATGCCCCACGGTGCGATACAGAAATGCTGACATTTTCAATTGACCTTGCGCCCATCACGTACCGCACACTCCGGCAAAGATCGCCAATGGTTGAAGGTTCCCAAATTTTCTATTCACAACATTTCACAACAAAACGTTTGCCCGGGTGCTCCATTTAGTTAGAAAGCCAAAATAGTTTTTGTTGTCCGCAGCCGTAACTAGGATCATCGACGAAAAACACGAAAACCGTTGTACCTTTCAATGACGCTTGAAGATTGAAAATGCCGCCGAGTGCTGACATGGCCCGGCCGTACTTGAAGAGGTTCTCGTCCCTTTTGATGTTGCCAAAAAAGTTTCATCACCTCGCGCTGCCTCCTTGCTTCTTCTGTAAATTTTACTGCTCCTACGGATGAGTGTGGCGTGAAGACGAGCAATTGAAAAGATGCTCAAAATGTTCAGATGATGGAAGCGATGCTCTGATGGTGTGAAGCTCGTAAACAAAGTGGAGCCATAGAATAAGTTATGCACAAAAGGCCATAAAGATCGGTTGAATCATCCAAGGCAGCTTATAATCACAATAATTTGTTGCTACGCCTAATTTGCATCGGTGATGTCGCTTGTGAAGGATCGTCACCTTTCCCATGTCTATTCCCCTCGAGTCACCCGCAACGAAAGTCAAGCTGTCAGACGCGTCGGAACAACAGTGTGACTTGTTTGGATTCAATATCTCACACTGTTTCTGTCATTTTCGGTCGAAGCTTTGCCAAGGTAGACGCCATGAAAGCACGGCCACCGAGATTTGAAATGATTCGATTAAAAGCACATAATTGTACAGTGTTTAGTAGTTTCTGCCGGATCACTTTGTAAATCACATCTTTTGACATTCATACCGATAAACTCTTCAACATTGGCATTTGCAATGCACCATTTGTCTCGTTTTTTGTGATCATTGTCAAAGATGTGTTATATTAATTGACATGCGCCACTCGTAACGTAAGACGCATGCTCTATCTGTCTGCGCGGCAACTTTCCTTCGGCAACATTGTTTCCAGTTTGCATCAACATCCGATGACAGACATGATCGAAGGATTCATCGTCAATTATGAATCATGCAATTTTAGACTCATCAAACGATGCTGCTGTACGGTGTCTTGCAGCTACGCAAATGCGCGGATTTGAATTTATAATTTTAGCTCGTCTCCCAGCCAACAACAAGTCTTGATGTCGTGTCGCACATTAACATCCTGGGATGACACGCACATGATCACCGCCATGAGCTAATGATCATGCAGCTAAGAAGATTCCATCAGCAGTGAGTCGATTGTTGTACTATCGGCGTCAATTAATAAATGCAAGTGTCACTTAATGTCTGTTGTGACATTGTTAAGTCGCTTTCGGCGAATCTCTTCTATCTCAGAACGAGAGAAGGTGTGTACACTCACAGGGCTTTTTAGATTGCATCGGTAGACCACGTGTTTTGACCTCGCTGGCAAGTCAAAATTCGTCTCACACATTCGGAAGCTCCCACACGTTCACGGCGCGGTTGTTGCCCGGACCGGGAAGCGAGTGGGACGCATCGAAGCACTGTCCTGGGGCAGCGTGCAGCGCACTCCGCCGTCCTCTACACGCGCATTAATTCCATGGTCAATGGGTATATGCTAATGCAAGTGTGGCCCTTCCTGTTGCCGTCGTGTGCCAGCGACCGCCAACATCGGCGATCTTAATTACACGCAATTTCAATGAAGATTTCTGTGCAACAATGATACTTCGTTGTCTCCCAGTGCCAGCCTGTGTGTGCCTGATGCTGCTACATTGTGGCACGGAACGGTGGATCGGCTCGTGGCCCGACCTGATGTGGGTTCTCCACCAGCGTGCTGTGCTGTTGCTCCGCTCCACACCCGCTACAGTGCAGGGGTAAATCGAGGGCAATTCATAAATCGCAACGCTACACTGAACCGATCCAGCCAGCATCCGATACCGCGCACTACCGCCTTGAAGCGATCGTTTCGAGGCTTGGCTCCAACCTGGCCAGGTGATTAACGGGTTCCATTCGCAGATCGACCGCCAACCACAGAGGCCACCATGGAATCGGGCCAGCTAAGCGCACGGTGTGATATAATTTAATTAAAATTTTAATAAAGTTTTACCAACGAGCGTCCTCCACTCCGGCAACGGTTCACAGCGTATGGGTGGTGCTTCGTGGTGGACCTAAGTCAACAAAATGTCGAACCGGTTTTGATTCATTTTCGCCCGCATAAAAAGCTGTGTGCGATTGGCACCGCGAACCGAACGGACCCGAATTTGGATTCGAAAGTCACTGTGCGACGCTCCTGGAGGAGCTATCACGTTGACCGGTGCCGTCCAACAGGTCCGCTGCATATGTGAGCCCGCACACTAATCGATCCTCGTGTGAAGGACCCACCAACGTGATCGAAGTAAAGCGGTGCTGCTGGCGGTAGCGATTTCATCTAATCAACCCAGCCCAAAGTACTAGAATTAATCTCGCATTCAAATCGGGTAACTGCCACCAAGATATCCATCGCCAAGATAGTTGCGCTGGCGAAGGGTTGATCGTCCAAGATTCCATCCATCGGTAAGGCATCCGCCAGTTGCAGCGTGGTTATACATGGTTGAGAAATTCGTGAAATGTTTATGGGATAAATTTGCCATCCCGCGTGTCGCCCTGGTGGCTGGCGGGGACGAGATTTTCCCTCCACCGCGAGCACTATTTGTGAGGTACGAGTGCAGAAGGATTGAGGGCGAGTAATTAAGATTCGCATTGGACGGATTTATTATCGTTTAAGCAGAGTTCGCAGTAAATTATCCACTAGTGTTTGATATTTATGTTGCACATTTAATGCTGGCAGCCAGCAGACCCATTCACCGCCCAAGAGTTCAATGGGGTTTCGCTCTGAGAGGTGATGAGTCATACGTTGTGAGCAGTTCATAAATTGTTCGTATAGTTTTATTGCTGACCTATTTCGTTCATTAAGGTATACGTAAAAGTATTGCCGCTTGTGTTAGTTATCTAGATCAATGTTTTGTACGAATGTATGTGGTGAGTGGAAATTAAAGGTTTTGCCAGAAGAGTGTATCTTGGGGTGGTTAGTAAATTTAACTAAACGTAAATAAACATAGCCTTATTTGCAGCGCTTTATCGCGATAATTTTAATTCACACGATACCTGAAAGTAAAATATGATTCTTTTTGTTTCGTTAAAAAAATGAATTTAATCTCTGAATTCAATCAAGAATGCCGTTTTGAACAAGAAGTAAACAAGCGCATTTACATTCTTCACAGTTTTCACACACACAACATGGCCAGTACCTTGAACGGTAATACACTTTCGATACCGTACAGGCTGCTCACGGTCGCGGCCCGTAAAGGTGAAACAATTTCACGCTACATTGTAATTGACAGACTCACCTCACGCGTGCAGCGCACGGTTGGCTTGTTAATAAAATCATGAAAAAGTGACATGAAGAACATGTAAAGCCGACCAACATCGGCACCGGGGAGTGGTGGGGGAGGATTGACGAATAACAAAACTCTAGCCACACAGTCCAAATTACCCACACAGCCTTTGTGAGGGTGGCGAAGGAAGAATGCAACATACACGGGGAAACAACAACCAAATTCTCCCCATCTTCACCGGTGGCCTTCTACTAGGAATGGGAATCCTCCTTGAAATATGAGGACCAGTGCAGCATTAGATCCTTCGCTTTTTATGTGGCTCGTGCGGCGCGTCCGTACCGTTCCATTACGAATGCATTAAGCACAAGTCATTCGGTGTTAATCTATCATTTAGCCTTTGGCGGTCCATCGTTTTGGCGGCGCGGTCGCGTCGTTTCTTTCCGCGTTATTATTATTTTATATTTTGTTACACGGTTCTCGTGTTGCCGTTCTTTGCACCTTTCCTTCCCCCCATGGCGCAGCTGTTTGCTCAAGCTCGCACACCTCGCACAGGTCCGTTTAGTGTTTTCCCCTTTTCAGAAAACATCACCTACGATCACAGGAAAAAGGGGGAAGCAAAGTTCCTGGGTCCGCTCTTTTTTACACTTCCTGTCTGTGCAGGCTGGATGGTAGCGGGGTGGGTTTCCTTGCTTCGCTTGCTCTCTCCGGAATCGACCGATGTCAGATGTTAAATGAATGTTAAACAGTGACGCGTGCCGGACAGTGTACTTTATGGCGTTGAAGTTACTTTTTTGCGCTGCGTTCAATCCATCTTTCTTATGATTAGATGGAAGAAGAAAGATGCAATGAGGTGCCTTCGTTTTGTTTAGTACAAACATTTTGTTTTCCTATAGCACTTTCGATATTGAACACAAAAGATGCATGATTGAAGTCACAAAAAAGGCATGAAGTTGCAATATATTGGCACAGCGGCTCCTAAAAGATTGGCTAAAACATTAAAACCGCTTTTAAACATTGTTTTAATGCCATCTTCGGCATTTTTATCTGTATTTAAAATAATATTACCCTGAACAGATGCACAACTAATACATCGTAATAAAGAGCTGTTTTAGTATGCAACCAGTTTAAATTAATTACGATTGGGCTTCTAGTACAATAATTTAAGTTGGTTTACTTCTACTACACCAATGAAAAGGATAAGATAAAATGCAATATAAACACAAACATTGTTATCATAACGTAACCATAAAATTATCCCTTATTACCAACCCGTCTATTCAATTTCAACTATGCTGATATGTTTGATCCCGTCATCTCAAATTATCGTTGATCGCGAGAAATTATGATCTGTGTGCCATCACCAAAAATAACAACAACAAACAAACAAAACACAAGAAAAACTTCCCATTGCCTGCGGCCGTGAGAAATTTGATGAACGTGTGTAAATTGATTAATAAAAATGAGTCCTACTTTCGTGTGCTTTCGGCCTCCCGGCATCGACCCCCAACGCAGCTCATATTTCTAGCTCCGACTGCAAGCATTGGGAAACAATGCTGAGCCACCGCAAATCCTCCAAAGGGGCAGAAATACCAAAACCTACCGCGCGCACGATATGCGACGATGAGCTATTGGAAGCGTGTCAAACAAGGTCACGTGTGTAAATAAACTTTGGGCAGCATGCACAGAGCTAGAAAGAGAAACATAATAAACATCTAAACATATTAAAAAAACGCGTCACTCACACAAACACAAACACACACACACACACACACACACACACACACACACACACACACACACACACACACACACACACACACACACACACACACACACACACACACACACACACACACACACACACACACACACAAACTCGTGTAAAGTCAGGAAAAGACAGAAAAGGAAACGCACGCCATGGCTTTAGCTCAGTGAAACGTAAAACACAAGCTGAGACACTGTTTGCTGTTTGTGCAACGACTATTGTCAATAATCAATTTACATTCTTTGTCGATAGTCGATTCGGGGTTTTATTTTTTGGAAGGTGAAAGGAATCGTTCGAGCGGCGCGATTGCTTGCGCATAATCTAACGCTGATGGATCGTAGGCCACCCGTGATGCCGTGTTGGCAGGATCGGCACAGTGCGCGGAGTTGCTGTGATCCCTGTCATCGATACGGTACGCAGTGTTAGAGCAGTGGGCCCAACTTTCACACCATCGATAGCACATTTTTTCGCATGTGTTCTGCAGGATTGGGTTTAAATGTTATGCGAACTATAAGTAGGTTAAAGATGTACAGTTTTCGACATTAAACTGATTTACCTTGCTCAAATGTGACGCCGCAGAGGTGTCTCGACACCAGCTGTTATGTACCGTCGTCACGAAAGGCGGATTGAAATGGTGCGGCAGCGTACATCGGGCCGGAAAGGTCCTTGCTAGAAGTCACCTCTGAAACAAAGTAAGCAACCCTCTTCGCGCTCAATTTACAGGTCATCATTTCATTAGCGATCGGTGTGCTCTACGTTGAGCTAAAAAGCAGACCTA
Source organism: Anopheles arabiensis (assembly GCF_016920715.1). Classification (NCBI taxonomy): domain Eukaryota; kingdom Metazoa; phylum Arthropoda; class Insecta; order Diptera; family Culicidae; genus Anopheles; species Anopheles arabiensis. Next base: position 70,865,271 of record NC_053517.1, on the reverse strand, counting down.
ACCACACACCGGGCCATTTGAAATTGGGGGAACATCCTTCGAAATAAGTAATCATTCACCCATCAACCCATGTTGATTCATTAGATTGCAAGCTGGTCCACCGGTACATTGTGGAGTGGAGCAGTAAAAACCCAAGACGGGCACACTCAGTTACTCGGCTTTTTTTTAATGGTCATTTTGTCTTTTTGGCCGCAGCCGTAGCCATCGCACAATGCGGTTGAGGGGTCCGTGCTCATACTAATAGGCAATGAAAGAGAAATTATACGCACATAAGTCACGGTAGACTCTTCCCATTTGGTTCGCCCGCCCCGTTTTGTGAAGGTGACGATTGCTCTTCTGCAGACTAGAACGTTAGCTAACGCCACGGTACCTTTTTACCGGGGACTCCCTGTACCCAGTATTTTTTTATGTGTTCCCTTCACACACAACACTCGTCTACCGTTGTGACTAATGGATCGGATTAATTTAGGAATTATTGTTAAATATTACCGTGCGACATGCAATGCCAGGCTGGTGCGTGGTTGGCTGGAATGACCGCCTCCACGGAATGGAATGGTTCGCCCGGAACCGTTCTACGAGCTGGGGGGCGTTTGTAAAGGTTTTAGTACGGTTTACAGCCAACACAAAGTGGATTAGGTTTATACAATTTGCAAGGAGCAGTACATGTTTCGAGGTGAAGTGGTAAATTTGTACGTCGTGTAATGCAAGTTTAAACTTAATTAAAATACCTTGAAATAGTTTCATCTCACTATATATAAAATCGAAAATCGCCACAATGACGTGAGAGTAACCATTCAGCGAGAGAGAGAAAGCGGTGAGAGCATAGCTCTCTTAGCAACGCGCGTTGCTGCGAAAGGAATTGCTCCATGCCACACTGCCATCCTGCGGGAAATGAGGGCAATGGTTACTTAGATTTTTTGTTTACACAAACCGATTTGAAAACATATGGTATTGGATATAATGATTTTTTTAATAATTTAAGTTGCAAATTAGCCACCTGATGATAAAGTGTCCCATCTCATAACCCTTCCCATTATTAATCAAGATATTCAAGGCAATATAAAAAAAAAACATGTTTGAAAACTATCCAAATTAGCTTAATTGTGAAATGGTTGATATTCCAATTCATTCAGTCATTAATAAAGCCAACCATAATCATTATTGGTGCTTAAGCACCTCGAATACTACCTACACCGTCGTCATCGTCATAATATCCTGTAAAACGGGTGGCTATACCCAGGAAGTCGAACATGTACACTCCCTCAAATCTTCTTCTATTTGGCGTAACGTGCGGCCATGCCGGCCTGTATAGGCTTTCGAGACTTAATTTATTACCACGAAGCCGGATAGTCAATCCTTGCTACGGGGGGACGGTCCATGGGCTTGAACCCATGACGGGCATGTTATTGAGTCGTTCGAGTTGACGACCAAGTACCACGGGACCGCCCCAAATCTACTACTTCCTCAAATCTACTACTCCGCAATATTGGCTGAGTCGGGACAAGGACAACGCATGACAATAAGAGGCAGATGTAGCCGAGAGACCCTAAGCGGCCATATGCTAAAAAGCCTTGCTGAAATTCCGAGCAAGAAAGCGGCGGATGTTGATGGCTTGAAAGTTAAAATTTAAATTTGTAACGATTTGCTCGCGGGCGGGAAGAACTACTTATTTCAGGATGTCTTTCCGAAACAAAGCACTAAAGGGAGAGATGGTTCATTGCGCAACATGGCTGCAACATACTGCGCGTTAGGTGAGACAACCGTGCGCACTGCATTTAGCCGGATCAGCATCAACTGCAGTATGATCCACAATGAAACTATGCTTACTGTAGCGTGCCCAAGAGGGCTGAAAAGATTCTGACTGTATCTATCAAGAGTGATGGCAATATCTACCATGTGATGCTATCACCGTACTATGGTGTTGATTAAGAACTTCTTCTTCTTCTTCTTTGGCTCAACAACCGATGTCGGTCAAGGCCTGCCTGTACCCATTTGTGGGCTTAGGCTTTCAGTGACTAATTGATTCCCCCCCATAGCAGAATAGTCAGTCCTACGTATGGCGGCGCGGTCTATTTGGGGATTGAACCCATGACGGGCATGTTGTTAAGTCGTACGAGTTGACGACTGTACTACGAGACCGTTGATTAAGAACAACCACGTTATATTCAAGGACACGTCAAATTAGAAGCAAAATCTGAAAAATGTAGGTCGTCAAGAGTAAATAAAGTAGTTTGCAAGTAAACGTGAATTTAGTTAATTGATGTGGAAAGGCTACAACAGTGTTGAACCAGTCTTTTCTATAACAGTATAGATTGGAATATTAGAACTACACATTTGGAATGGTTATTTGAGGGGATATGTTCACTGTCGAAATCTGATATTTGGCACAACAATAACAATTGTCTCATACTCATATACCCATTCCATTGAATACTTCAAACCCAGTTTCAGGATAATAAAATAAAATTTTGACGGCGTTTTTGGAAATGACCTTTTTGAAATTTAAGACCGGGAAAATTTACATTGAATATGTTCTATGCATCGATTACTTATTACCTAACATATGAAACATAAGTCGAAAAAAAGAGTAGAAATGGAATTCGAACCACGTGCAATATCATATTTTTATAGTTCAATCTTACATCTATGGGCACAAAAAACACAAAATGGATTGAAGCAGAAGTGAGCATTTCAAAAATTGTATGTTTTTAAGTACGCAATTGGGATTGGATCTAAACATGTTGTATATGTAGTAGCGGCACCCTAATTTTTTTAATCCACTGCACATCAATACGTTATTCAATGAACGCGTTGTTGAGGCTACTACTTAGCTATGCTTTCCATAAAATCACGCCGATAACTAAAAAATAATAATCAAAAAATTATACATTTGTGTCAACAGAGGCATGGAACGTATCAGTTCGAAAATACATAATTGCGTGACTTGGCTCAAAAGTAGCCTCATCGATATTTTACGTTTCTGCAAAGTACAGTAACTGTCCAAGAAGTTACAAGGTTAACACATTTGTGGTGTAACGCATTAGAACAAATAGGTCCTTGAGTTATGGTTGTTGCCACTGAACGTGTAGAGTTTGAAAATAATTCTTAATTTGAGGACATCCGGTAGATTTTACCGGGCCTTAACTAGTTATTATTAAACAATACAACAATATTGACTATATTATTATTCTTCGCCAATCCGATACGAGAGTATTATTTCATGCAGATTCATGCGAGGTTTGTAATGCCTTATTCCCTATTTCTGGTCTACACTGTCCTTGAAGCAATATCATCAAACGGTACAAACGGTATCATAGTGTATGTAACTTGAAAAACCGCTTGGTCACCTCGCTATAATCTGTGCTATTCGATCATAGTAAATATTTACTTGAAGATTTCGTTTCGTTTCGGCCTGTAAAATGATATTGCTTAAAGAGAAGAAATCATATTCACCTCATTGGCAGGATTAATTTTATAGCTGTCGCCAAAGATGACACACAAGTTAGTGGTGTCATAAAATGCTGACCATGTATCGGTTCGTTTCGCTTCATAAACAAAACTTGAACGGTTCGAATGATTTACCATTGGAGCTGCTTGCTGCTGTTTGTATTTGTGAGTTGGAATAACTTTTATTTGCGCCACTGGAGCCACCTGTTATTGAGTGACCGGAGTTTATATGATAGGTTTTATATAAGTCGCTCTAAAACCATATAGTCTTGAACGACTTGAAGTACATTGAGAACAAATCTCAGACCGAACGTCGACCCAGGATAGGAATTAGTCATAAAGAACTGTACTAGTTGTGCCCCACGCTGCGCTGAGGTTAGTATTTGTTCTGAATTATAACGAATGTTCATATTTTGTGGTGCTTTATGTTGATCGCCCACACAAAACCGTGAAATATGTTGGGAAAAAGGAACGACCAAGCCCAAAAGCTACGAGTCTCTGTATGTTTGCTACTGCGTGGTGCATGCGGTGCATAATGCGTTGGGTGGGAAAAATAAACTCCAACAGGTCGTTAGACTGTAGATAATCGTTATTGTTTGATTTTAGCTTTCAAAGAGTACAATCCACCTCACTGCATCACTCATGATAACCGAGTGGAATTAAATCCCATATCGAGCCTTCATTAAATATAATAAAACGTGTCAGCTCTGTTTTCATTCCCAAAGCAGTGCGGTATGCATGAAAATCCTATTGACAAAGATTCCTAAACGTTTTGTTTACAAATCGACAACGTATACCCATGGGAGGTAATCTTTTTTAGACATGACCTGATTGTCCGCCGTTGCTGGTTGCACTTTTTCTCTTTCACTTTACGTTCGAGCGCATCAAGTGCAATTCCATTCGGTTGGAATGATGATACCCCAATGTCAAAGGCTCATAAACCGGTTGCAGTAGGGTTAAGCTGTTTACTTTTCCATACCGTTCCGCTGTGAGGCCGATCGTCTTCGTAAAAAGAGAGTTAGCGCGATCTACCACCCTACGTGCCCTACCGATGGGAAACGTAAACATTCGTTCACTGCACGGCCGCACGGGTCGCGACCGGACACCGAAAACAAAGCAATCGAAATTCGGCACTATTGTCAACAGCTTGACGCCTCCCCCGGACGCGACAGCCTCACCGGGCTTAAGCGATGCTAATTAATGTAAATTTACTGCCATCCCACCGAGCCGAATCGAACGATCGTTTGCGACGGGTGACCCCAGCACCGTCCCGCCTGAAGACCGGATTAACATGCAAAACTTTTTGGCCCCCGCGGACCAACGATCGTAGCGTCGTGTGAAGTCCGGCGTTTCGTCCGGCGTTATAACAACTATCGACGCGCGACGCTTTCGGTCAGCGCGAGATTGAGCGTCTATCGATCGGTTTAAGCCATCGATCTATCGGTTCGTTTTGTTGATTCGTTATGAGCCGATTTATCGTGACATTATCTCCTGCCCGACGTCACGTTGAAACCCTCAGCCGGTCGCTCAGGTGGATTCGAACCGCACAAGTCCGGCGTCATAATCCGCCTATCAATTCGATCCGGTTTTGGCAGTACCCGACTCCAGGACACACACACACTTGCTTTAAAACGCTCAAAGAGCCCTGATTGCTGCCAGTCCGCTGTGCAAACAGAAATAAATGGACCGAAAAGCAGTAAGACCGTACCTGGCACACTGCAACACTGTTAAGTGGTGTCATAAAAAGCGGACAAAATTAATCAACTTTATTAATTATTTATGTCCGATAGCAATGTTTGAGAGAAGCATAATTTATTGCTGCACACCCGGGCTCCCGGCTAAAAGACACTTTGGGCTTCTGGATAACACTTTTTGCACGGCGCACGTTCTCACCCGTTACACTGCTGCCTTTCACTGGGCAAGAATGCGTACACGACGAAACACGGGACATTGGTGGTGGTCCTGCAGAAAATGATTTAAAATTGTTACAGCTTCGACCGATTTACCAACACCGAAACGCACCGGAACATCTTGCCATGGGCCCGACTGCGGTGGACAGTGTTCTTCTGCAAAGTTGTTGCATTTTATGAACAGCAAACAGCAACAAACAGAACGTATCTTAATGATGGATTAGCCTTCGTGTTCCATTAGTCGAGAGGCTGAAAGTGTTGTTGTGAGTTTTACGACTGAAAATAATCATTCGGTGCAGTACATTATTGTGGGCATAGTCTTTAATCCATATGTATAGTTGAGGATGCATCCATGTTCAGTGCAAAGCAATGTAACAGTTTTGCAAGACACTCACTTTGTAATGACTAAAATAAAAAAAAGTATATATTTCCCAAAGTGGTGTGTTCAAAGTTGTCAAAAACTATGTCTCTGAATGATGATTTTTGTTAACCGTTAAAAAGATGGTAGGTTAAAAGACTCCTCTCATCCGTATTTAAATTGTGCGTGGAAAGGTAATGACAGGTCGAAGCAAATCTAAGCACAGAAACATGCATGCCGTACAGATAATCATATTTGCATTTCTGCTTCGCAACCAATTTTCTCCGCTACGGGTTTGGCTCAAAAGCGACAAAAGGTGCCGATAGTGCAGACAGTTACTGTCGAAGGGTAGATAATGTGGCCAACCTCCTACGTACCGCAGCTTAATAACACATAAACGGTCGACTTAATGTGCTGTGCTTAAACAACTAACAAAATTATCGATGACTTGTGTACGCATGCCGGTAATGTGACGCGTTCGATGATGGATGTGACGGAATGATGCACCGAAGTGAAATAAAGCTTGGAATGTAGCTCAAGACGAATGTTTGCAATTGCTTGCATATCATTGATGGAATTTTCGTTGCTAAAAAGAAAGTTGCAAAAGAATGCAAAATTATGCAACTATGTCGAAGAAACAATGGTGAGAGAGATACAACAAAGTGTGTGTTTATTTTTGGCTTTTCACAGGAACTTTAAAGAAAACAACAACATTTACTGCACATTTACTGCATATTTCTAAAACATACATACTGGTAAAACTCTATACTCAAAAACGAAATACAGCAAAACCTGGATTATACAGAAAACACGATAAGATAAAAGGTGAATGAGCCACCGAACATTCATATTAAAGTATTTTTTACTATCGTTTCTATTTGATGCATTGATTTTCTTTACATCTTTTTGAATTTGTTTTTTTTTCTAACAAGAATACGTTTTCAAAAACTGGAGATGTTATTTTTGTATACATTAAAGCGACTATCAAAAATAAAGATAATATTTGCAAGACAATTCCTCATTGTAGTTACCTTATTCTAGAAATAATTTGTGAAGTCAAAACTAAGCAGAACATTTTGGTTGGATGTTTAGTGTAAAACAATATTATACCCATTTATAAGGTTACCTTCAGTTCTATTTAATCTTCCAATCAGTTGCAGTGATAAATACAAATTATGAATTCATAGTTGAACTCAAAATTCAATAAAAAAACAGAAAGTAGTACAGAAACATCGATAATGAGATATTTTTTATGAAACTTGGACAGCTCAATCATCCACTTTTGTGAAGATTGTTATGTGTGTTTCAAGCTTCTACATAATTGAACTCAAACAACATAAATTGCATTTGGATACATAAATTCTTCTAAAGCTGAGTAACTAAAATTAATGTGTACAATTTTACCCATGCATAAAGTTTACCAGTAACACTTACCTCGTACGCATACAACTGCTCCCACCAATGCAGTTCTGCAAACCGTACACTGATTACCATGCCGTAGTACGAGCACCTATTTTCGTAAGATCGCACAATGTTATTCCCCTGCTAGCCTTTTCAAATCAATACCCTAACCGGTCATAATTCGCTTCGACACACCGCTAAAATGTTCCGTAGCTTATGAACAAAATTGAATATTCATTTCATGCAGCTAAGCTTTGCCTTCCCGCTGCACTAGCGACGCGTGCGGGATGATTTTTTTCTCTCTCGGCCTTACTGCAAATACCGTCCACCACCGCCGTTCCATTTAAAGCTTACCCTTCCCTAGCAAGAAACTAGCCACGGTAACGCATTTTAGATTGCAGCGCAGCACACATGCACTTCTAGCTATTGTCCAGCTTTCTACCCGCCCGTCCGTTCTTTTCAAGCCAAAGCCAAACACTGTGCACGAATGCGCGGTTCTGGATTATAAGGCAGCACACACCAACTGTGCTCGGATGTGCCTCGGCAAATCGTTTGTTGGCGTTTATTTATGGAAATAATTACTATCCTTTCATGTGTATGGTTTGTTTTGCCTGTCGGGCCGTCATGTGCTAAAAGCTTCATCTTCACGATCACCTCACTGTTCCGGGGCGGATCACCTGTTGTGGAAAATTGCACCACACCGATCGGATTCGCTCTGCACGTGTACCGATTTCATAACACAACGGCTTGCAATTCACAGGAGATAGCAGAATTTACGACGCTCCATTTGCAACTGCTTCAAATTTGTTGAGGATGAAAAGTACTATTTCTCGATCGCGCTGAACCAAACAAAACAAACTGAAAATCCGCCTACCCACCAAACGATGTTCTTTCGCACCGCAAGTGAGTAAATGTTGCGAAAACACTAATTACCAAATTTACGATCAATTCTCGATCGCATATTAGCCTTTTCCTGTTTGCGCACCGTCCGGGGAGCGAGACGCGCGTGTCCCACTGGAACACACTACACGCATTGCAACACATTCTTATGCTTATCGTTCCGATTCGATGGCACGGTACCTTAACCTTGCCTTGCTCTCGAGTTTGTCCTAGTTTGTGGTACTGTTGGATCGCCTCTCTCTGTCCCGTTGCACCATGCCTGGCTTTGCGCAGTTCCTTCGCATCCTGATCCAACGGCAATCGATCGCTGAATCGTTTGTCCTACGTCCCGCGAACCCTTTACCGCGATCTGCTTTGTTTATCTTTCTCGTTTGTACCGAGCCAACCGGCAACAGGGCAGGAATGTTCATTCATGAAAAGTAGACGCAAAAGTGGCTGCAGCACGTTGTCTACAATATGTGTGTAGTTTTATCATGTTTCTTTTCATTCCATTCTACCGTTTTCGTTTTTTGTTTTTGCGTGGACAACACTTTTGGTGAGGTGCTTTAGTACGCGGTTTTCTGCTGTTGTTTTTGTTGTTGTTGTTCTTGTTGATGATGTGGCTGATGTTGTGTGTTTCAGTTCTATCAGGTTTGCCTTTACCATAGCCTTTTTGTTATTCATGCTCAAAAACCACTCACACGACAGAAAATGTGCCCCGTGAACATGAGCACTTCAGTTCTTTGTGAAAACAGGACGACAACAGCAAGCAAAAAGGCGCTGTAAAAGGCAACCAGTGTATCTCGTCGGGAAGGTGAATAAGTGGCTATAAAATTAATAACAATAAACACGAGTTTCCTGCCTTAATAATAATAAATTTCAACATCTTCTTATCTGAATCACTTTGATTATTTCTATAACACCTTTCGGCTCCCTCGTGGGCTCCCTTCCCCTGTTTCTGGTTGGCTCCTTTGCCGCCCATCCAGTTCGACTGTTGGTCGGTATCCGTCAGCACGCATCAACCACGACCGTCGTCGACAAGTTTGGCCCATCGTTACCGCGAGATCATCCACCGTTCGAAGGTGGCTCTTTTGTCATCACGCTCCACTCACTCGCTCCCCATTTAACCCGGAGCATACATATTCACGCAGGTCAAACTATTTCCGCTCCGGTGTTAAATTTTAAGATCCCTCCTTCGCGGTGCTTTCCTATTCTGATTTGTGTCGGTAAGCTTTTAGCATCATGGCCATTGATGAGAGGTAATCTTCATGAAACAGCTTGACAAACTTCACCATCTCCAGTTCTCTTTTCTGACGAGTCACCTATCCTAGACCCCTTTACACTACCTTTCACGGTTAGCCTTGCTGGTGGATCACCATCACCCACCCCCCTTGCTGATTGTTAAATTTTCTTTGCAATCGCATAACAATTCATTCAATTAAAACGATTCAACAAAAGTGAGAGAGAAAAAATGATGACGCTTTAGAATGGCAATCATCACCCGCGGATTACTCAACCACCACGGTGCGGTTGAGCGCAGAAAAGATCCCGCAGTCCGTATACAAATCGGATTAACTCTCGAGAAGTTCTACCACCCCCGCAGTGACTGGCGCACGATCGGCCCGATCGACAGGCAAATCGATAAACCTTTTGCGGCTCTTCTCCCCAGACCCCAAATCGAGCGGTGGATGCTACGCGCTCGCATCCGCAGCAGGGAATCCCGTTTCGGTGCACACGCTGCGGACCGCGGGTGATAATTGAAAATCAGCCAAATCATCGCTTCAATCAAATTCGAACAGACATCAACAACACCGTTTCTTTGCCCCAATCGATAATTGAATCGACCGTGTTCAGCACACCGGGGTGGGCCTAGCATAAGGATGCCTTCCTTCCCCGAAATGCTGTGGCTCAGCAAGGCGCGAGCCGCTCATCCAGCCTCCATTTCGCAGGTTATAGAATTAGCTTACGGAAACAGCTTGTAATAGTCGAATCAATACGGGGCGCTTGTACTCAACAGGTTAAATATCACCGCGCGTGTGTGTTTTTGTTTCTTCTTGGTGAACTTTCATCGCGACTACACCTCGCTGCATGGACAGCACATCGATAAATGAAGCCTATTGATTAACAGTTGCTCGAAGAGAGCGCGACAGGAAAAAATAGTATTCGAGAGACTTCAACGGGTGATGTGTGTAAAACAAACGACGAACCGGTTAAGCTGACATCAACACAATTTTTATCCTGTTTCTAGCCAGTCTCGTTTCAATTATCAGCCACTGCTCATAAATTCAAAACAGAGTGACTAAAAAAATCATCCAACGATCGAAAACAAACACCACGGTTATACAGCGTTTTTTTTTTTTTTGTATTCCTCTTCTGCGAATCCCTGTGGTCAATCTCTATTAGCGAGTTTGAAGTGAAGGAAAGGTACTTCTTTTCCATCAGATAGAAACCCTCATTGAACAATGCTTTCTTCGCACTCTCGCTCACGTCTCCCACGTTCTCGTCACCGCCGTGCGCAACAAGATCAATGTTTCTTTTTTCTCTCCCTTGCATCTCTTGCCTGCCGACACAACGGCGTACGAGTGCGTACGAGAATCCCAAACAACCCGAGATGTTGAGTCTTTCCTTTGAAACACTTTCTAAAAAAAAGACTGCAAAACGCGATCGCTTCGCTCGGGGTGAACAAAAAATGTCAGCAAAAATGTCTTACCACTTTAATTAATGATTGAAGCTGTCCCTTTGCCAGCATTGCTCGCGATCGGCAAGCATACAGGCAGCAGTAGGGGGTAAACGTGAGCCTTGGAAAGAGACGCAAACAGCGACCAATCGAGGGACCTCCTGGTTTATGAAGAAAGCTAAACGTGGCACATAATGATTGTGTTTCTCATAATCAACCTCTACAAGGTATCGACGGGACGTAAACACCTTAATGACGAACTGCCAGAGAGCATCATACATCGGTGTAGAAACGGACGACCGAATGGTCCGTTCGCTAGCTAGCAGGGTCTGGTGCTAGCGTGTCACCAACGGGGCAAGGAGACTGCGAAAGACAGGCGAGAGGGAATCGAGCAGATCATTTATTTATCCAATCAATTTATTACCATTGAATTGAGGGATTGTGCCAGTGTCGGATCGTACCTAGTGCTAGTGATGTGAGGGTGTGTTTCGTTTTCGATCATGAGTGAAAGGGGTTGCTGGTTGCGTCGATCGAGATGTGTGTGGTATCGTTTACCTTCGTTTGCTGCACTTTATGTTTACCCTAATTTTGATCATCACCGTTGCGTGAACATAAAGATGGACAGAGATTGAGTCCGTGTGCGTAGAGAGGTACGTTGTATAGCCTTGATCGCAAACAGTGATTTCACACATAAAATCAACATTAATGGGCGGGAGTGTTAAAAATCACAAAATGAAGAAACATTTGTTGGCATGGACGGTGGTTTATTTTACGACAAACTTCTGCCAACATTTTAGCGAATAGATGTCTCGTTAGGACACATGATTGCTATGAAATATGAAATATCTATGGAATCTTAATGAATTTTTGTAATAAAAGCTATTTCCTGGATTTTCACGCTGTTTGGTTATACCATAACGTGAAACAATAATAATAATAATAATATAACGCCACACGTCAGCAAAAAGGAAAAGTTTTACTGAACATTGAAAGCTGAATGATTCACAAGATCAATCTCGATTTTTTCCCAATTTACCAATTCTTTACAACATTTCAAACATTTCCTCCCTTTAACAGTAGTGTATACCAGCAAAGCGCTCGACATTTTAACCAGCTTTCCATCGTTCGCAACAATCGAGATTCTTTTGATTATCAACTGGTTTGCTAACTGATCACCTGGAAAGTTTAGATCGTATTTCACAGGCAGAAAGCTAAATACGAAAACGTGCAGAAAAAAAAACAACAAGCAAAACAAAACAAATCGCAACCCATTTAATGCTATCTTTCCCAAGCGTGCTGACCTTTAGGGAAAAGATCAAAACAAATTTCAATGGGCATTTCGCTCAAATTGCCTCATTACTGTCTTCAATAAACACACTACGCCGTGCAGGGGTACTTTTTGGCTCCTGCCTTCCGCCCGCTCGGTTCTTGATTAGCTCAGCGCGCGACCCGTTCCACCGCGGTGGTAGAAACAAAGAATACCTTCTTGTTCGTGCGTTCCACTTTACCCTTTGCGCACCCGTTCGTGCCGCTCGCATGATCTCATCCTTCGTCCGCAACGGGGAAGTTACATAATTAAAATAAATTTTATATCAAACCCCCGTAGACAACCAAGCAGACAACTGGTGGTGTGCAAAAGCGTCGCAGAAGAGAGAACTGGCTGCCGTATTGAAAGCGAGAGTGAATTCCTAATTTCAATTCTTGCCTAGCGTTCATCTGTACCCGCGTTGGTAACCTATACTCTTTAATGCATTTCCCTCGTTTTTCAGCCACTCAATGAAACAAAAAAAACATACACTAACACATACACATAGGCAACATAGGTGCCTTGAGGAGCACCACCGATCTAATGGTCATACTGTTACAGCACCAGGACTTCCAGCCACGATTGCGAGTGAGGTGCATGGCTGCATGTTTGCACTTGGATTGCAAGGGAAATGGTGAGCGTGGCGGGTACACCGAGGCCAGCCGCAGTCAACCAGCGGCCCAATCCGGCCACGATCAGCTCGGCTGTGTACTAGCTCGCTAGTAGTCTTGCTCTGCTGCTGCTCGAACAAGGTTCCAGGCGAGCAACACTACCGCGGCACATTTCCTTCCCGCGATTTATCTAATTCCACGGATTATGCTCTTCACAGCTCATGAATGAAACCTGAATCGCTCGGAGCCCCTCGAGTTTCCCTTTCTAGCGTCTCGCTAACGAAAGTGATGTTGCTCCCTTCGGCTACATAGGACGACATTAATATGAATGCGCGATTGCGCTGGACGTGAGGACGCGGCCACGATTGCGGTGGAGAAGCGAAGCGACGCTACAAATGCGCTTCGTGACAAACATAACCCAAATGAACTATGATATTGATTTTTCGTTCGATTTCATCCCGAGGTTTCCAACTGCTCGGGCAGGCAGCATTCGGTGTTGCTCTCGCCACTCGGAAAAGTAAAACCCGGCGAAGCAAGGGTAGCATTGCTGGTCGTTGGGCCGCGTGGATATGGGTTATGAAACACCGCCGATCGAATCCATGTCGGTGCCTTATTGCGGTCGTTTTCGCGTTGTTAAATCTCCTTGAAGAAGTGCACTTATCTCGAAAGCGTGAAAGATGTCCATTAAAAAGTATGCTGCTAAAGGCAAATTGTTTACACTCAGTGCTCGGGGTTGCACAAATGAATATTTGGAATATCGTAGAGGGGTTTGTTCTGGGTGTATTTTATACAAAGTTTTGAACGGTGTCTTCTAAACCCAAAGTCATCCGAGTCGTAGAAGTCCTTTTAAAAGAATAACAAGCATAACGAAGTAAACTTATTGACATTTTTAAGCAATCTTAAACATAAAAAATGAATTTATATCTCTTTACTTTGGGACATGCAAATTTGTTTTTATTAAGTGTCAAATATTTCCTACAAAACAGGCAAAGGGTGACATTTAGCTTATTAGGATAATTTCGAATAAATTATGCAACTTTCGACACCTTACGTGACGATGATTCTTTTGTTCGGTAATCAAATCCAGTAGTCACCGGTTGCAGTACGGAGACAACTCTACACTATCCGATCGACAGGAGCATGTCAGATGGAATTAATCCCATACACGTTAAGCTCGTTAGGTTGCTGTGCAGATTACGGCTCTACTTTGCCAAGCAGTAGCACTGTAAACCCTCTCACTAACTACGTTTCTCATTGTACTTTTTTGTTGTTGTTCCACTGCTGCTCTCGTCCATCAACTGTATTCCCATCGGGAGCGAAATCCCGCGCCTTTCTGCGCGACTGCAGACAGCCAGACTCACTTACCTGATGATGCGAGCAACTGCAGCAACATCGACCGTGTGCGCGAAACTGTAGCTCCCCTATAGTTCTCTTATCATCGGACAAGGCAACACCAGTTCTTTTGGATGGAGCGCCTAGTCCTCGCATAGCCCAGACTGCAGACCCTCCGTCGTCGCAGATTCGCCGCATCGACCGTGGACCGCGGGACCGATCGTTCCCGACAGCTCGCTAGCTGGTCTGTGTCTCGCGCGAGAGTCTGCTTCGTATCATACCCGATACACACGTATGCACAAGTTGGTCCGGTCTATTAAAAGTGCCATTTTCAGTCTCAACCGTGCGGAAAATTGGCTGCGCCAGGCTTCCGCACGTTCACCGATGCGCGCTGCAGCACACGGTTTTGTTTTGTCTGACGTCTTTTAATTTCATTGGGCCAATTAGCGTGATGGAGTAGGCATCGGCTGAGCTTTCGCGCAGGCCCCGTTATACCCAGCCAGCGTTCTCGTTCCACGTTCCCCTTGGGTGTTCCGAAGAAGCTGTGATTTTAGTTTTTTTTTTTTTGTTCATTTCACTGCTTACTACGATGCAAACACGATGGCAAAGTATTGGATAATTACTTTATCCAAAAGCACTGGCTGCCTGCCATGCGCGCTGTTGGCCTATTTTAGCACTGAGCCATTACCGAGCAGACCCTTTTGGAGTAGTGGTTTGAAAAATTGACTTCCTTGGAGTCTTCCTTGCGCCCGACCTCCTCCCGACGTCAGTGCTCCGTGGACTATCGTTTTAGAGTGCGGTGATTGAAGTCTCCGTGGGGACGTTACTTGTTAAGCTCGCACTCTGCAACCGCATACGTTTTCGATCCCTCCCTGTTCGTTTCTTGAATCCCTTTATTTCGCCCATTTCAATAGCATTAATTCCTCACTTTACGAGCTCACCGGTTGTTCCCCTACCTGTAGCAGCTTCCATTTGTGGAGCTTCAAGGTGGGAGTGAGCTGAGCTCTCGTTGGGGTTTCTGTTTTTTTTTTGTATCGATACTTTATTTTCCTATGCTATTCTCCGCACCGTTTATAAGGGGATTAAATTTTCCATTCTGTCATACGCCTTACGGAAGCTGAATGAAACACATCCAGCGAGAACAGGTTGCGCAAGCTTCTCTGTTTGGGGGTAAATTTGTCTTGCACATGGCCATTAAACGTCGATCCGCGGTTTACGAGCACGCTTGTTGACCTGCTCACGCGGGGCCACCATCAATATGTATCCGGAGATCATTGGCTTGGCAGAGTGTGTTGGGTCGTGTTAAAGCGAACTTACCGCCCGCCAACAGACCTAAACGCGCTCGGGAATATTGAAATCGAACGGTAAAGAACGGTCGTCGATCTACGGTGACTATCATCGCGGCCGAGTTTAAGAACGCCGTCGTACCGTCGCGGTCGCGGCATACGCACCGACCCCGGCGATCGATGGGGTGAACGTAATTGACAGCTTAAGTGTTGCAGGAAGTGAGCGGCATGAGGTCAGCTGAAGGGCATAAATATTCATAATGTTTGTGTAGTAATAATCATAAACGCATGAGGCCCGCGGCGGTGTGAAATAAATATTTTCATATTTGCCTGCCTGTGACACAAATTATAAATTTTCAATGTAAATGCGGCCTAATTGGCTTTTCACGAATGATAAATCAAAGCTGCACTCTTGAAAATTATCATTGCTTGCAGCAATGTGCACAGACGTTTGCTCGCACGCTGTTTACGATGTGCCCGTACCGAGCACTTGCTCTGTTTCATTTTAATATCAAGAAATTAGAGATAATTCACGCCATTTAAATGTTGATGACGGGGATAAGCAACAGCGACCGACTGGTTACATCAGTTCGTACCAATAATGCTGTCCGCACGATCGCATCGCAGCTTTATTATTATCACATAAGAATATTTATTAGGTGCGAATTTTAGCTTAGTCTGAGGGTGTCCAACACTCATACCGCTTACCGCACAGTGTGCTACTAAAAGTGTGCTGTAGCGACAACTACTCGACATCACGTCAGACACGCACAGATGTCAAATCTTTCGCTCGCAAAGCAAAGGTCGCTCGCACTTTCAGCCACTCGTTTCCCGGGTCTCTCCAGGAAAAAGGGGCACATAATATTGACACGTTGACGTTTCGTTTCGTTTCGGCGCCTACTGCTGCGCTGTCGTGCGCTGCTGGCAGTGCTTCCAGATCCGACCGGGACGTCTGGACGCTTTTGCGCATGTGCTTGCATGGCTGCTGCTGCCAAACCGCCAAAGGCTGACGGTGGCCGCAGGGCAACCCCGTGAACCCTGTCAATAGTTCAACTTTTAAGCACTTTCATATCAAACGATCAAACCGATACAATGCCCATATTGCGTTCGATCCTAGCGCTTTCGGTTTTTCGATGCCAGTCCCAAAGGGCCGGGTGGGTGTTCGCTGGAGCGGAGCTCCATTATTGTAAAATTACCTCACGTACTTACTCGCGTCCAAGCTTTGCCGCCTGCTCTACCCTGCAGCTCTCACTGATTATAGTGGCCGGGGTGCACTCTAAACACTTCTAAACACCATTGTTGGTTCTTTGTTGGCATTATGATGCCGGTAACGGACCACGACTCCCGCGGTCGGCAGTGTCGACTAGAGGACGTAGGAGACGTTGGCGAGTAAAATCTTTTATCCCTTTATTTCTTCTATCGCATGATGAAACGGCAAAAGCAACGTTTGGGCGGCTCGGTAGAGGAGAGAAGAGGATTGCTGCGTTGCGGTGAGTATCTGGGCATTTGCTTCGGACTGGTTCGCCAATTCGAAATCACTAATCCAGTGCGCAGGCACTGCAGGCACTGCATACGTAGCGTGCGGTAGCGAAAAATCGTCGGTACGATACCGTTCCTACGATGAAGAATGTTGCGGAATTCAGAACGAAATATCAGAATCGTGACCAATTTCATGTGTACGCGTCGACTGTGTTTGCTGTCGTCGTGCAGTTACCAAGCCCGGGCGCACACACATCGGTGGTGTCGGTGGTGAACATCTTGCTCGCTACTACTTCAAGCGTACGATCGGGCAGCACAAGGATGACGGTGGGCTGGCACATGTGTATGCAGGCATGTGTTGTTTCGTGTTGCTGGACGCAGCTATTACGCGGGACCGGGGTGTTTGCAGGTACGAACCAATCTATCGTCACCCTTGATGTACGGCCTGCATCGATTGTAAGGGACGGACGAAAGTGAAAACGATTTGGTGACGACAAGCGAAAACCTGTGTTAAGCGTACCGTACACAACCTGCTACTGCTAGCGGTGGACGACAGGTTTTTGATGGTTGCTTCGAACAACACAATATTCTATCCAATTTACCGAGCGCTACACTATTCGGAGCCATTAAAATAAGGGGTTGCCGATGTATTGATCTGTAATCGATCGAGATCGCTCGTCGAGTGTTGCAATGAACGCTAACCTATACAGGGATTCTCACGTTGTTACCCGTGCCGTGAAGTGTAATGCCTTTTTGGAGTACCAGTTTGTCTATGGTTAGCTTTTATCGCCCGTTTGCACAGTCGTGCAAATCGATGTCTAAGTCGTGCAGCATCCTTTAACACTCAAAACCGAAAATCTTTCATTTAACTAGTACACACCGGGTGCACCTTACACTATCCTCCCAATTCATGTGAATATCACTATCACTGACAGCATCATCGGCTTCCTCAGCTTCAAAAATGTCAGATGCACAGTCGCAGCAGCTCGACAGACGCAGAGTTCAAGTTTCGAAGGAATTCGCCGTTACCAGAGAGCCAGACTCACCTTCTCCCCATTCCCCCTTCTCCTGCGGATACGGTCTACGGACTTCGAACGAAAGCAATCCCTCCGGCGATGTTTATAACACGCTTCCTTCGGCGATCGTACGTTACGATTTTAGCGGGCGCACCGTTTGTTTACTTACACCCCTCTTCATCTCGAGCGGTCCCCGGGGAATCGATATCACGTTTTAGGCATTTAGCGATGAAATATTTGAATTTAAATGGCGCGCTTTGCAAGCGCTTTAAAACACACGCGCGCAACTTCAGTGTCCTCGAGCATAACACATCCCAGAGAAACACACACACACGTAATCATACGCAGATATTCACCAACACATACGATGGGCCTATCAAATGAGCTAACCAAGCGACGATAAAAAAAAACCATGTGAAAAATGTGTCGCATTAAGAAAATGATGTTCCAATAATTTTATCCAATTAATCTCCATTCGGGTGACTGCGACGCTGGGCGGGATGGAAATTTGGAATCCGCACGTTCCACAACACCACGCAGACGAAACCATTGAAGTCCGCGAGGAAATCAGAAATGAATCACAAAACTTCCAACTCTCCTAACACGGAAACACTTTCGTTAAGGACGATGGAGAAACGAACGATCGTAAGACACTAACCGACAAAACCTTATGAAACTAGCGATAGAAAAAAAAATCCCCCACAAGCGACGCATGCTGGATGAGTCAAGATTTCGGGGGCATAAATCTTCCGGATACCACTAGCATAAGGCGCTGGAATATTGGAAACCATCAACCAGATTGTGACACACTCGTACAGCACACAAGCGGAATGAAAAATGTGTTTATATATTCGTACAATCATACTGAAATCATTGACCAATTTGGACGATTTGCTTACCCATATGCGCGACACGGACAATGACGCGCTGTTAATCATACAGCGGATAAAAGACTCGAATCGTTGGACTTCGCCTAATAACTACCTGCTTGAGGGGAAAGTTGGAGATTATTATTTTTCAACAAAATGGTCTTTCTGATACCCGCAGGAATGTTTTTTTTTCTTCTTTCCTTGTTTGGTGCTCCTTCCCTTGCAGTGTATTCTAACCTACTTGAGCGACACTGAAAATAGAACGCAATCATGTCATATGCAAATGATCGACCATGTGTAGATTGATTTGCTTTTGGTCCGATCTTCATTGCTCGACATCATCAGCGACTTCCAGAGTAATGTTAAGAACACCGCCTCTGCTCTAGAATTCCCATACACAGCAATAGATACTCGCAGCTACTAGACATACAGCCCTCGATTCGGCGTACGTACCCAATCAGGCACTGGAGAGTGAGAAAGACAGTGTCCATGTTCGTGTATGTAAATTGTTGAATTTATGTTACCGTAATCAAAACGACCGATTGAGTCACAGCCTCCTGACGCTCCGTGCATGATTTCTTACGACCCGTTGCTAAATGTTAAATTTGCATGTTTCATTCAACAGACGTGGTGAACGCCGAACAAGAGGCAGCTGTAAAGAGCAACCACAAAACAAAGCAAAACTAACTCAGCTCAGGCTCCGCTCCGGTGACAAGCAGCCGCTGCGAATCTGAGTTGAGCATGGTGGGTATGGGGGGAACTGTACGCGCGTACCGTGTGTTCTCCATACGGTCGATACTAATGCGACTCCACAGACACTCGATGTAGTCTGCCAACAGCCACTGGCAGAAGCTTTTGACTCAAGACGGAGGGTGAGATTCAAAACACCAAATGCGCTATAGACCAAACGCTGAGGAGGAGTTAACACGTACCCTCTGGCTGCTCGATGTCTACTTCACCAGCTTTATGCCACGGTTCGGATTGCCCTACGCTCGGTTCCGAAATGTGTCATTTTCTTCACGCCATGCCACACTAAAGCTGACTTTGCGTACACCGTTGCTAAAAACATTACTCACACGCGGCTCGTGGTTCGCCTGTCGAGGGCAGGAAAATTCTCCCTTCGGGCAGTTCAGCGAGCCCTCACTGCCAGTGGATTGTGGGCTGATTTAGCCTTCCCGGCCCACACCTTACGGCCTTATAGGATGCGAGACGAGCTAACATTTGCGCAATGCGCAATACCCTTGGCATCGACGCGTCTTCACTAACGTGCTGCACGCTGCTAGTGACAAAAACATTGCAACTTGTGCGAGTTTTCGCTCCACGCTCGTCTAATAGCACGTACACACGCGGTCTGCTCACAAACACACGCGTGCGCGCACGGTGCGCAGGTTAAGGCGAACGGAGCTAAAACTTCGCACCTCTGGCAGGCTCGTTTGAAGGTGCGCATGACTAATTTCCTAATCATTGTGCAAATATCGTTCGGAAATTGTGAATCGTTTGTCAATATTTGCCCCCAAACCGTCCGTCCGTATGGCTATTCGCGCCCCGCCGCTCCGGTGCTGATGCTGTCCGACCGAAGTCGGCGAAGTTTCCCGACGATGTCCCTCCCAGGGACGCGAACTTCGTTACCATGTAGACAGGTTATTAATTTGCTTAACAACCGCACAGGACACCGATGACAAAATATTGCCATTCTAGGTGACAGGTGACCAAATAGTAAGGTTGTTTTTATGGGTGGTGTGAAATTGTGATTGAAAACGTGCAGCTGATGGCGGTGGCACTGTTGATATGGTGCTGCTTCGTCGGATGGTACAACTACACATAAGATATTTATAACATTCGGTTGCAGGTTTAAAATAAAATTATAATTTTAAATTACTTTTTAGTAATTTTTATTTTGTACATTATTGGAGGTGTCTTAAAAATGCACCAAAAAATATCAATGCATTCAAAGAAGCAACGATATTGAATGTAAATGTTCCGTCCATTTTACATGTTACTCCTCACAGCAATTGCGCTGTGAAGCGTGATGTGATTGCATAAGTTCACACTTCATGAGAAAACAGTGATAAGCTGACTTGCAGTAATCTTATCGTGGTCGAATGTTGCGAAAACCGAAGTCAAATAGGTGCAAATCCAAGGTTAGGACGACCCGGACGTGAGCGGCTCGCTTGGTCACTAAAATGTTCCGTCACCGCACTAACCTGGCCAGCTCATATCGGGACCCCATCGCGGTGCAATTGTGGCATATTGTGTCGGGCTGTGTATCGTATCAAAAAGCAAATATTATCCCCAGCAACAACTTCCCATCAATACTGGTCCACCGGCCTTATTAGCCGTCGTGTTGGATCCCGGGCTGCGATACGCGTGATCTTACCAGAGTCACTCTCTCGTAATCTTTGCCCTATACCTTGGCGCGTCGCTGGTCACTCTCACTGATGACTTTTTTTGTATTATTCGTTGTACATCAACTATTTCTGTTTTCGAATCTCGCTGCTTCGCTATCGGCTGCCGGTCCCATCGATGGCTGACCTGTTGCGTCAAAAGGGAATCAACAAGTTTGCTTAACAAAAGTGTACCACCACTCAAACCCGCTCCCCTTGCATGAACTTCATTCAACCGACAATGGTGGCCGTTCTTTTGCGATCGGTTTCGTCTTCACCAACCAACCTGGTGCGCCTGTGTCCATCATTTGCAAGAAACCGTCGAGACCGTGAGGTACCTATCAGCGCAAACATACTTTTTATCGCAAAACAAACAAACGGCCCCAAGAAACCCAAAGACCGTTTTGTAGTCCAGGAACCGGGCAGGCAGGGAAGAAATCCACCACTACGTGCAGCGGTCGAGCGGTTCGATCCCCCGAATTGCGAAACTACCTAACTGCGACTCAATGCTCTTGGGTCTCGCAGTGCCTTCAAAGACAGTCTTACTTTCTGCTTTTTGTGTTCTTTTGTTACCCGATCAACAACCAAAATAAAACCCTTCTGCCAATTGCCGGCATGGAAAAATATCTTCCGATCGTGCGGATTCAGGTCTGGAAGGAGCGGAATGGTAGACCGGCGAGTGTACCGGCAGTAGAGCATTATGCAGTACTTTCCATCCGTTCGGTAGGTATGAGTAATAGGAAAAGGATTTTTAGCGTCGCAAAAATACACCCCGGGAGGTTGGGAGGGCGCAATCGGTATTTGGGACGTTCGCTCGGTAGGTTTAATTAAATTTATAATCAATTTGTTTGTCCTGGCGGTGTGATTCATGGCGTGATTCGCTGCTCTGCCCGGCCCGGCCCGGGTTACATTCTACGCCGAGCTGCTCCTGGGACTGTTGTCTACCTCGGCTCGGCTCGGCTAGTAGGTTGATCGTTTATGAGCCGTTGCCGAGAGCGCGTTGCTGTAAATGCTAATATTGTGTGTTCTAGCAATCGCATCAAATCATCGGCGAGTCGCTCATAAATTGCTGCCATTTTACCGGCCCAAATCCAGGCGCGGACTGTTTATCCACGCTCGTTTAGGGTACCTTGTAGGTACTTAGCATAACATTTGCACAAAGCTGTCGCACGGCATGGTTGGGCTGTCAGCGGTTAGCCAATGATCATAACCTATATCCAGAATGCTTGCTGCTTGCGGTAACTACCGTGCCGGATAAAACCAGCTACTGGGAGACGTTTCTACGCATCGTCATCAGGCAAGCTAAAACATTATATCCTTACTACATGCTCTTCTAATGAGGAGTTAGCATAGTTGATGAAATCAAGCGCACTGAAGAATACGATTTACAGCTCTTGTTTTATGAGCAAATATAAACTAGCCTCTTATTATAAACATCATTGGGAAATCAGGAAATATTAGAGAATTGATTTTTCTTCATCTCGCATGCAATGTAAATACAATAACTGATCTAAATTATTCTACATTTATGTCTTAATATCTGATAAAGTTGTATTTCTAGTAAAGACTGTTATCAAATACAGCCCCCATCAATGTATAGGTTTTGAGATACTTCAAATTACATTTTTATTCTTCAGATTATAATACAAGATTGAGAATAACTTTAATTATCCACCCTAAAATTCCTCCATCGACGAAAACGGTACAGTGCCACTTTGTGGTGATGCCGATTGTCACCGATGTTCTAGAGATCCGCACATGGAAAAAAGAGGTTAATTTACCATCATCCTACGTATTTGTGTATGTGTGCATGCACTCGTTCATGTAAAGCTCGAATGCGTCCATTCAATTCAAATTTTATCGCACTTTTGTCCATTATTTTAATCCAAACAGCCCGGCACTGTTGGGTACTGTCACCCGACACGCTAAATCCGGTGGCTCTCTTGTTATTTATGGAGTGTTCTGTGCCCGCACACGATTGACACGCAGCGGTGCAGATTTCGAGCATCCATCAGATGAATTATGTGCCTGCCCTCAGGCCTAAGCCACCTCCGCCGCCAGGCATTCCGGTATGGCGTGGCATTCCTCGTTAGCTCCGAGAAGTTAGTCCGTATGCCCGTGTGGTGACACATCTGATCTCGGTCAACCGTCACCCTGGATCTCACCTTTTGCCCCCTTGTGTCAGCTCGCTTCCAACCCTCTTTCTGGCCTGGTTGACCGACTGACGAGTCCCCCGCTATCGCCACCCACACGCCGGGCCACGACTGACCAGCACAAAGATTGTCGATCGATCGATGAACATACTATTTTCAATGGACATTTTGTCGCACCGTTGGCCTCATTCCGGCCGTACTGTGTTGAGTCGGAGGCTCGCATCTGGACAGCTGGATAGAGACCGGGTATGATGCTGTTTTTTGTTTTGTTATAGCAACATTCAGCTGTGGCTCAGCTTCTAATGCTTCTCTAAGGGGAAGAGGAGAGAAGGGACCCCACCAACTACTCACCCATCACCCAGAATCTCTCTTGGTTGTTGTTCTGACTAGCGTTCTTAGCCTAGTGACACACATACCTACAGCATTATGCGTACTCACGTGTATGTGTATGTGTGTGTGTTTATCCGAACGATGGCCAGTGTTTACCGGTGCTGAATGTGTCACAAATATCGAGTGACACTGAAAATGCCCCGTTTACTGTTGCGTTGCAAATTTATAGCAGAAACAAACGCTGCAATCAATTCAACAATTAATCGCCCTGATTGTTTGATGGAGCCGTTGGCATTCGCTTAAGATTGTGTGTTTTTGTAGCCACACACAAACACTGCTGGTTAGATTTGTAAAAGCGACTATATTTGTCACCGGTTGAGACTTAATGGTGTAAGAGAGCATTGGTGGTTTGGTTCTAGAAAGTGCCCGCTTAGATAGCGCTTATTTGACAGCATAATAAAGCGCACTCCACTTCGTGTGCCTTCCTACCGTAAATGTCCCATTGTATTGTCAGTGGACTGCTGGCTGCTGTACGCGATGCCCTTACCGACTGTACGCGGGCTGTACGTATCAAGTCTTCCGGTTCAGTAGTTCGGACACGAGACGCGGTGGATGGAATTGTACCTTGAAAAGCGAATCTCGTTGTTTGCGCATTGAAAACTACTTACGCCTGACTCGAATTACTCATTCTGTTCAATCGCTTTAAATACCTGAGTCGTTTTTAACGCTGCAAAATAGTAAGCAATGTTTTCTGTTCTTTTTTCTTCTTCTTCGTCATTGCAAAACAAGTTGTTTGTAATAGTTCAAAACGCTAAAACAATATAGGTAACCGTTGCGTATATCGCGCGCTTTCAACCAGACGCGCTCTTTGCGCGATGCATTCGGTAATGCGCGAATTCTAAGCAATTGAGATATGAAGTTAATATTCTAGCTGCAGCTCACCATTCCCTACTGTCCTCCCACATAGTCCCTCGATACCCCCCCCCCCCTCCTCTATACCGTGTGGAATCGCATAAAAGTGTTCGATAGACGCTGCTAAAGTGTCATCTCACCTCAATCTGCCAACATGCTCCACCGATACGTGCGTGCCGATCGGCAAAGGGTGGCGAAGAATAATATAAAATCGATCGTAAATTCTACTACAAAACGCCGCACAGCATTTCACATGCATCGCGGTGCGCTGCCTAGCCGATATCCGAGTGGATAATTTTTTTACGGCCAATTGTATGCAAATATGTGACGGCGAATGGGGGAAGAGACGGGAGGACAGGGCAAGCAATGGATGCGTACCGGAATGTAGCCGAGGCACCGCAGTTGTTTGCCTCCATTTTGCTTTATTTAGTTGCAATTTTCCACCCTCTCAGCACAAGCGCGCTCATAAGTATTAACGTATCATGCCGTTCGGTCAGTGTTTAATGTGCCCTTTTGCGTACAGTTCAATCGCCTCGGCCGGTGTGCCGTTTTTCTTGCGCTTCACGAAAGGAACCATTTTTCATTCGCGCACATCACGCAAACGTCCGCTCGATCGTTTGCAAACGTGATAAAAATGCATGTTTACGGCGAATTTATTAACTGGCGGGGGCCAAATTGGGACATATGTTACTACAGCAGATGCGCATGTTTACGACGATATTTACATAAACCATTAAACTCTAATGTAATCTAGAATATTAAAAGCTGCATGGATTCAGCTTGCAAAGCGAACCGTTTCGGGCGCTATAAAACTCTGCAATTTATGGCGCTTGCAAAGATTCCGATCCGTATTGCAATCCTCATTGGTAGTGATTCCACTTGCTACCACTGACCTCTGCCGTGAAGGTGGGGAACGAGCGGGAGAGGACACTGGCATCACGAAACCATCACGATCTGGGCGCTGGGAATTTAATTGCAAAATAGCTACGACTGCGCTAGCACTATATAAATCAATCACACCAGAGTCAGTGCCTATAATCTCGGTGATTATCGTCCCCTGCCCGATAGATGCTCCCGCAAACAGTGGGGTAGCGTTTGTTTTTGCACCGAACCAACACGAACACTGTGCGCGCTGGCAAGTAGCATTTCGGACCGTCACTTTAGCGTCCATCAAGTGATCTAATCACTTCCCCAGTTTTCTCACAGTAACACCAGGGATTCTAGCGGGCCCCAATAGATCACGGCAACAACCCGTACACAACCCGCACGGTGTTGCTTGGTCGTGTAAGCTTTCACTAGCAACCATCTGCCAAGACAACTTCTGTAGGTCGATGGCCCCTCTTCAAGCGAGGAGGTAGGGTATGGCTGTGTTTATGTAAATTAATGTTCTCAATGATTTGGATTGACAGCGCGCGAGGATCGTTGCGGGGTGCATCGTTGAGAAACGATCATCTGCTTGTGTGGTGATCGTAACACGGCAACAGTTGATTGCTGCTATGTTTTCTAGGCGAAAAATGCTGGTAAAGTTTTATAGACGGTGGAATCGTGTTTGTTACCAATTTTATTAAAATTATACTGTGAATTGTGTATGGAATTCTGTGTAAAATATTAACAAGTAGGTTCAATACCCGTGTAGGTTCTGCACAGTCTTTCATCTTCTGAAACAGTGCACTTAACGTCTCCTCCTCGAAAGCATTCCGTCGTTAATGTATAATCCTGTCAGCAGTGCATTTTTGACAACACGCTAAATGCATTTGTAGTTATGAAACGTCTTATCATAAATTATGTACAGACGGCCTTCGAAGCATTCTTCACGCAAAGTGTTCTTTTTTTGTTCTCCCCGCCACCGCCATCGAATCACCGTGACAATACCGAGCAGGACAACGTTCATTAATTTCTCCCTTTCGTTTATCATCTGCTCAATTAATTTCAGTCACCAGAATTAGAATTTCGGCATGAGCTGATGGGGCGCATAAATAAATTGGAAACCGATGTCGAGCTGGACGTTGTACCGGGTAGTCAGCATCATCCATCATCCAGCTCACCGCTGTCGTCGTCCGGATTATCCAGCTACACCAGCCAGAACTACGAGCATTATGGAAAGGAGTTTTTCTTCGGTACGTATCACCCACGGTTGGCTGTCGACAAAAAAAACAAGACGCCACCAGTGTGTCAAAATTATTCCAGAAAGCTTTCCGAAAGCTTCTCCATGATTGGCTACTGTAATGGAAAACATTTGCTTAAATCGATAACAACTTCGCTTCGAGCTGAGCTTTGTTTGTATCGAATACAATATTAATTAATAAAACAAATCTTTTTGTTTTGCGTGATACGCTTTCTTACGGTCTATTTCCCGAAGGTAACAAACATCGCGACATACTATGTGCGGAGTCGGATGATTCGTTTCTACGGCCGCCACTGTGGGAGGACATCACCAGCTCGATACAGAACATCGACCCCGAGAATGCCATCATGCTCGGAACCATGAATGGCATACCGCAGGTCAAGATGGAAGCCGTAGACGACCCGTTCCTGGAACCGCTGTCCTCGCCACTGCTCAGCCCGCTTGAGATCAAAACGGAAAAGAGCAACCTACTGGCGCAAAGCGCCACCAACCATAACAACAACCTTAGCCATCTACACAACAACAATAACAACAGCATCCACCAAAACCATATGCACAGCGACGTCACAAGCTGTCACGCTAGCAGTAACAACAATAGTAACGCGACCAACAATGGCAGCAATAATTTCCTCTCTAACAATGGCTCCGGCTACACGCACAGCATTGCAACAGCTCATGGTCATGCAAATCAGCACAATCTCAATGGCTATCTTGCTGGAACGAATGGGAGTGGTTCTAGTCTGCAGCTTCTTACTAATCATCCACCTCAGCAGCAGCAGCAGCAGCAGCAGCAGCAGCAACACCAGCCGCAGCATCATCAGCCTCAACAACTTCAGCAGCAACAGCAGCAGCAACAGCAACACCATCAACTACAACACACGCACCTTCAACATCAACAGCATCAGCAGCAGCAGCATCACCATCAGCACCAACATCACCCGCAGCAACATTTGCAGGTGAATCAGAACAATAATTACTATCACTGGCAGCCTCAGCAGCAACACCAGCAAGGCCTTACGGGGACAGGTGGTGCAGCGACATTGAATCAACCTCCTGGTCCGATGTACCACGGCAAATATGCAGCATCGCAGAGTTCCAGTGTGTGTGCAACGCCTATTTCCAGGCTAATGTACGTCCCGCCTCTAACACCACCGAACTCCGACCCCGGTAGTCCAGGGAACAATCTTCAGGTAGGTGTAGTTCCAAGGATCGTTTCATAAAACAAACGATGCGCCTCTGTGAGCGTTTTAAGTGAACTTTTTCTCTTCCGCATAGAACCCTCCTCGTAGAACCCCACCTCCTCCTTACCATCAGCAGCAACAACAACATCAACAGCAACAACATCAACAGCAGCAGGTCCTGCAAGGAACACACATTCATCATCACTCGCACGGTGGCATGGTCAGTGCGCAATCGATTGCGGGTCCAACCCTGCCCCAACTACTGCAACCGCTCCCGCCAAACGCCGCTTTAGCTGCTCAGCCTACGCAACCAAATGCAATAACCGCCAACGGTTCCCTTCACCCTCTCACGCCATCGATTCCCAGCGCGATCGGTTCGCTAACAGCGACCTCCGGTACGAGCACTGGTTCCGGCAACACCAGCAACACGAGCGGATCATCGGCATCCACACGCAACGGATCGTCATCGCGAGGTTCTAGTTCCAAGCGGCAGAGTTCCGCACACAGCATCAACAGCGTGCTGAGCAGCGCTGGTGTAGTGAAACACATCGTAGGCCGCTACAATCGTCGCAACAATCCGGAGCTAGAGAAACGACGAATACACCACTGTGATTTTATCGGTAAGTACAACCATACTGTCCCGTGTCTTGGCTTTCGCTTCCTATTTCATGCGTGTTGCACTAATTCCCATGAAATCGGTGCCGTCTCGCTGTACGTCGTTCATTTCCACTAAGACCCACCACGACTGCCGAGTGATGCGTATGGAATGATAGCATATGTGTCCCACTGATCACTCCCTTGCCAAATGCAGCTATTTTGGTGGTGCACTGTCGTCAGTGTCTCAAATCGATGCATGCCCCTGTGGTGATCTGATTGCACGCTGCAGATAATTAATAATATGGATAATTTTTGTACACAAGCGCTTCGTTACGTTCGCTTCACGTTTAGGTGAGGTTGCCATCGTCAGCACATAGATCGACAGTAATCAGCACCGTACCCATGCCTGACGGATGTCTTGGTAAACGTTTCTGGCTGCGACCTGCCGGCCGGTTCCAGTGCCATCCATAAACGGAATGTGAGAAAAATCACCCGTCAATTTTTCACTACCCTTTCCTCCACCAGCCCCTCGCTGGGAAGTGGCAGGTAGCTATCGAAATGCGCCCGATATGCGCCCATTCCCTAGAGAAGTTCGCCGTGCATGAGGCGTGTGCATTGGTGCCGCAATAAAATTAAGACATTTACGCGATAATTCATTAGTTCTCCTCCCTTTTGATTATGATGTTCGAGGGCGAGATCCCTTAGCAGGAGCGGATAACAACCCAGCCATGGCTACGGAGACGTGCTCGTTTTTCCTTTGCGTACGCGCCATTTAAAAATCGATAATTATCACTCTCTCAGTCCTAGGCGTCGTCGTCGTTGTGGTCGTCTGTGTCACCCAGATCGCGATCCAGGGCGTAAAGGGTGGTAGCCAACACTAAGCGTGAAGTTACCTTATTCGAGTGTGCGTCTCGCGGGAAAGAGAGTAAGAGGCGAGCGCGATCGCTCGGACGTGCGATATTCTTTCACGGCAACTAGCCGACAACGACTGATGAATCAATTTGTAGCCAACTTACCGGACTCGCAAAGTTTCATTTTCACCCACGTCCAAAAAAGGGATGTATAATGCAGGCTGCGTGAGCTAAACTTTCCACGCATTTTTCCCAGCCCCGTACGGTGTACTCTTTGCCGACACTCCACTGTAAAGGTACCCTTCTACGGCAGCGGTGCTCGAACGGCAGTACGGGAAAGTCGTCGATATTGAAACGCGAGATAATTAGTGCTGGCATGGGTAGAACAGCATAGCTAACACGTTGCGGCAAATAAGTATCATGTAACATTTTGTTTTAGTTTCGCGTTTTTGTTTAACAATAACCGTTGAACAGCTTTGCCAAACGTCTTGTTCAATTTAATTTTTTTGTTTTGTTTAAATGTAAAAATCTGAGAAGGTTTAGTTGAATGGAATGAAAGTGTATCCATGTAATATAAAATTAATCAACACAAAATCGCTTTCTGTACATGCTTAACCTGCCAGTCGTGTATTTTATGCTGTTGATTGAACAGCCTGTTGGTGATTATTAAGACCCGTCACTATCTCGATCAACTCGTCAGCTAATCAGGCTACCAGTCGCGACAGAATAATTCCTCCATCATGCGCCATCACCCATCCCTGCCCGACTGAACCGAACGTTACAGCCAGAAGGTGTGCAAAGTTATCGCTGAGTGGAAAACTTATCACCCATACAGCGATACCCAGCCAATTAATCGTAATTTTCACCCTGATCCAATTTCGCGCGATCGAAATCGAATTGCGAAGTTATTGTCGGACAAAAGTGAAACCCCTCGTAAGCTGCGCAGGTACGCAAGTCCTTGCTGTACTAGAGCTCTGTAATATTACTAGGAAGTGGTCCATTTAACAGACGATCAGTCGACACAGTCGAGACAGATGTTACGCTAGTTTTTGTTTCAGCTCGTGTGCATTTGAGCACCTCGATTGGTGATCTTGTTTTTTTTCTGATTAACCTTCCTTAAGCTGCACCGTGGGCAACAATTGTCCTAACGAAGCGCGTAATTATTTTCTCTAATTAAATCAATTAATGACGATCGGTAGCCACTCGGTGCAGGAGGACAGCAAGTCTCCCGTTGCCGGATGTTCGTGCAATGATCACGTTGGTTTTTTTTACCGTGCGGTGTACCAACGATGTCCAGCCCCTGGGACGATACCTGGGCCATAGGAACAGAATTTTTAATCATGATTTATCACATAATAAGATTTAATAATTGCGTCCCGATAGAGTCTGTGCCAGGGCGGGAGGGAACAATGATTTATTGATTCCTTTTCGTGTTTTGTTTTTCTCTCGCTACTGCATGAGTACGCGCCACTTCTAAACCAACTCGTGCTGTACTTTCCCCTTTCACACGCCATCCATCTTGCCCGCGCCAGCTCGTGGCATGACAGCTGGGAAAGAAGTGGAAGCGCACCGCGCACCAGGAAGGTGGGTGAAAAAGTTGTCATCGAAGCGAATCAGTTTCAATTCCATATAGAGTGGTGAGAAACGCGCGACTCTGCGCGAAGTGAGCGATGCACTCCCGTTCGAACTAGTTCCACATATCTTCTGCCACACAGTCACGTGCAGCCATAGCAAGCGCACAGCCAGGCACTGCAAGGGAACACACATCATCTTTCGAACCCATTGGCAGCTAGATCAGCAGCAACATAATCATTGGGCTCCCACTAACAATCCCGCTGACATGCGGTGGGAGCCCGAAATAAACATGGATCACCGGGATCTGTGACACTGGGGGTCTCTAGGCTCTGCGGGTGGACGCAGTACGAGGAGCCACCTTGGATCGTGTCATCTGTCAGCGCTGTCTGCGTTGCGCTTGGTGGTGTTGTAGCTTTTGGCATGTTACACTACATTACCGTGATTCGCAACACACACACACGGTGATACACGGTACAAAGTTCCCTGGCGCTCTATCCTGGGACAAATAGGGCCAGGTCCTAGGTTTCGTAAATTGAAAAATCATTAATAACGCGCAATGTTTGTTTGCTGCCTGTTATTAGTCGCGCTTTACACAACTTCCAATCCAATTGAATTTGTCGATACAATTTATGATTAATACGCTGGAATCGGGCCAACCGCCAGTAGGCTGTTTAGTTCGAAGCTCTAGGCAGTCGCAATTGTTCGTTTGTTACGGTCGTGTCGAGGACATATCAGCGGGGGTCACTCAATTGCACCCGGGCGAACAAACAACTACCCGGACCATTTAGGGTCTGGGGATCTACTGAACTTCTGAACTTCGGCTTTTCTCCTTCAATCCAATACGCAACCGGTCGAGGGTGTCCAGCCCGGGTGGTGTCTTATTTTTACCTCTACCTTTTTTTTTTTGCTTACACGTACAAGAACGAACGCTAACCGAATCTTGATCTCGTCACCCAGGTGCTTTGTCCGCTGACGAATGATCGTGAATCAAGATCAAATTCTTGGCTGACGAGAGTGTGACGTGATTTTTCTTTACCAATCAATCAAAAAGCCATGATACACAGTTTTTACGCGACACGATCGGCGAGGACGGACAGGCAACCCCGCTGTGGCATATGGCATACGGTTTCGGACGAACATTATCGATCGATCTAGTGTTTCGTTCTGGGGCTCCGGGACTTTGTTCGGATTTGTTTGCTACGGCCCTTAATCTGTTCCACTGGCATGGAGCAGATCGCTACGGCTTCGATTCTAGTTCAATGGTTTTGAGAACAAGGAATTGAACGCATGGGAACATGTTTTATTTACAACAACCACCAAATTGTGCTGCTTACATTGCCCTCGTCAGAGGGAGCTTTGTTATGTACAGAGAAGTGGAAAAATGGAACCTCGTATCTGTTCCTACAAACCGGATATTGTTAACTTGAGCGCAAAACAATGTTTCGTTAATGTTGAAGGTTAATCTCCAGCATTATACCGTATTCGAGCTAGAAGGTTCCAAAGCTGACTGCTTCGAAGAACATCTGTATAATGTTACATACACTTATTTTGGTTATTGTTTGAAAATATTTAAAAATAAAATTGTCGAATAAAATTATATCAAAAATACTTAAGGCAAGCCACTTTGAGCAAACCTAGCAGGAAATGGATTCATTCTTAAACGTAGCTATAAATTCGAGCTCAACTAGCCAGCCGGAAACATCAGACCGTACCGAAGACGTTCCTTATCACGACTCAGATGGGTCGATTGCTTTTTCCACGGTTCGGGTAATCCTCACGAAGCTTGGGTCCAAATGCCCGCCTAATAGTAAATCTGCCGGAAGCAGAAGAAGCTGGCGAATCACGGTCGTGTCCCATAAGTCGCGGGGCACCATCAGATAAAATTTAATTAATCCTTATTGCGCTCATGACCGAATCATTAATTAGCTTCCATTTCTAAACGGCGCCCTCTACGATACACTCTGCACACGTAGACACACACACACAGAAACACATTTCGCTTGGCCAATTGATAATAACCGTTTCAGTTTACGACCACCCGCTGGTGCCTCATGCCGTACCTTGCCACATTCTGCAAAAGCGTCCAATCGGATACGATTGCATTTCTGAAGACGTTTGAGAGCTACGGGTTCGTCTCAAGCGCAAAAAGATTAGTGGTCCGGGGAAGCTCAATGTTGAGGAAACATTCCGAGGCATGAGTGAAGAAAAAAAGGCCTTCAGACACACACACGTGGTAGGATTACGTTTAGTCGCATAGTGACACAAATTGCACGCCCGTCATGCCTAACGTCCAAACAATCTGGTGACGATTGGATCGTTTGAACGGTTCGAATTGCACCGAAATCGTTCCCAATTGAGTCACCCTGGCCATGGGCGCCGTATCGAAGCAATGCAAGATCGGGGGAAGCGTGAAAAAAGTGAAAGGTTACAGATTCGGTACCCGCGTGGTGAAGTTTGGTAAATGATCTTCAGCGCTCGAATGATCGTACGCATTTATCAACAGTCGCGCCAACCGTGCTAGGAGGTTTTTGATACAATTCTATTTCGGTTTTGATCGGCTTTGAATTGGCACGTTTGCTTTCACGCGTCACTGCATTGGACCTACTTATGGTGGCGGCCGCTAGACTTGGCGGTAATAAATGATCAGAATAAGTTATAAAATTTAATATTTTATTTTTATTTCGCATTGTTGTTGGTCCCGAGGCCACGAAGTGCCCAGCTGGTATGCTGCCCGGACTGTAGCCTTCGATGGGTCATGCAAAACCGACACGAAACCATAAACCGGAGTAGTGGCTTGCAGACGTTTTGCAGGAAAAAGCAACAGCAAAAACAAAAATCGTACCTGCAACTAAATAAAGCGTAGTTCAAACTAGACCACCACTCGCCGTAACCGGGGAGAGGGCACCCTAGACGTGCGCTATTCCTTTCAAACGTCCTGCACACACATACATAGACGAAGATGACGGCGACGACGGACCAGAGCTGCCTCGCCCCGTCAGTCTTATTCATTCATGTTTGCTCTGCATGTGATGATTGGCCTGATTTGGACCGCTGCACGCCGTACGGCCAGCGAATGCCAAAAAGAGCACCGAGGTAATGAATAGATTGTAGTTTATTGGATTTTTATCCCACTGAGATCAAATTGCGATTGCACTACGAGCACCACGCAGCAGGGCCCGCGCTAGTTCAGGCTGTACGGTAGGCACACGCGGCACGTGGGAGGAACGGTACTGACCGGGACGTGCAGATGATTGCAAAAGACAGATCCAAGGCGGTCATTCGAGAGGAACTTCTGGTTGATATCGGTCATGCATACATCGACCGCTTGACTCGCTCAGGCCGCAAACAAGAGCGAATTGATTGATTTCCACGGCACCATAAACCATTTATCCATTATCGCCCCGAGTTCGTCCGATCGTGCCGGTAGGAAGGTTGGCGAAGGATGCATGACGCACAAAAGGCTATTAAAATATTTTCGGGTTGATTTTTATTCCTCTCGTTTCGTCGCCTCTCGTCCACTGCATGATTTTGGTAATGCTTTGGGGAGCAACGAGGAGGGTACGGAATCCTCACGGCGAAGGGCCCGATCGTACGCATAACGATCCCATTATGTTGCTGCTTATTGGAGTGTCAATTTCATTTCAAACGGGACTTGTGTCGGATCTCTAAACCACCATTGCTGGTTCCTCGCACAAAACAGCTGATGGATCAACAGGGCATAATTAAGACATCGTAGCCCACTGGGCCACTGGCGGTCGGCGTTGGATGCATGGTTCGATTTTACCAACTTTGACAACATCGTTATAATGACCGTTTGGAGCGTGCCGATACGTCTGGCCCAGCCGACGATGCAAAACGTCCGCGTACGAAAGCGAAAGTGAACCATAGTTCACCTTTCCGAGCCGAGCACGAGTGACCTTAATTATCAGCCAGCATGCTGATCGCTGGTCGCCGTTTGCCACCCTGCTTCTTGGGGGAGCGCATAATTTCGGCCATCAGCGCCCTGAACGCCACGTTCGCCGGGCGCGTTTGGTTCCTTTGTTCAACCGTCAGTCATGGCGGTAGCAAAACAGCTCCAAATCAACCGAAAACACCGCCGGACGCGTACCTACACCGTCGACGTGACGACGGAATCTGGAATCTGGTAAACTATTACCTTTCAACGCGTCATTAAGCTAGACGCGTCCGTTCCGCATCATACACGCTGGGCTGGGTGCTGCGAAATTGGGTTGATACGACGCCACGACAGTCTAAGACATGCTAAGACAGCGAGCTTTTTTTTCTGCACAGTCACGGGCGTTTCCTTGGAATGTGGGTTCATATTTACAAACACGGCTGGGTCGATCGCACAATTGCTGCCTGCTGTGTAATAGATGCAATACAAGCATTGCCCAAACTCTTTCCGGATACGTTGCATTTACTGGAGATACCGTTGAAGGGATGGTTTGATTAAGCTGAAAACATTGGGTTGTCATACAGAATCAAGATTTTTAAACCACAGTGTTGATTGTTGCTTAACTTTAGAAGACATTTGTGTAATTGAAATTTAAATAATATGGTAAAACTTTTGGGTGAACTTGGCTCAACTAAGACCAAAAAGATTTATAAACAAGAAAACAAACTGAACTTCACAGTTAGAGGTGATTGCCTGATTGCATTTACTCTTGTTTTACCTCGTTACTTCGTTAGAAGCTACGAGATTGAATTGTAAGATTAATAAGCACTTAGTGTAAAAAAAGCTGTCACTCAGCTCGGTGGTTACTTTATGAAATTTTCTATTATTGCAGCATCGTGCGCAACACTGAGGCTGTTCATGATTACACAATTAGCAAATGAAGCTTTTCTTACGTCTCCTTTAATCGAGAGCACAATGGCACGAAGTAAGAAGTTGTGCTCGCATTCACCGCATTGTCCGCCACGACACGCAGCAAGCTGCTGACCCGTGCGATCGAAATATCACCAAAGCAAGGCAAGCGCTGAATGGCAGCCAAACAGGGAAAACGTTCGCTAAACAATTTAACACCATGTTTGGATAAATGGCTTGAACAATTTTTTCCCCGCATCGCTTTCTTTCTCCACTGCTGTTCTTCGTTTTCCACTAGGTCGGGCCTTGTTGTCGGCCGCGCAAAGAAGATTGCCGGCTGTCGCGTGTGGCGTGATAGTATGCTGGTGATAATTTTCCCTCATTTATGCTATTTTGATTAGGTATTATGCACTGGTGCTCTCTTTCTCGTGTGCGCGGCATAGCCTGCCGAGTGCCCCTGTCCTTCCCCACCATCCCCAGTCGCTACGAATGCAATTCCGTGTGTGAGCTTGCCATCATGACATGCTGCAGAGAGCACGCTGTATTGGGATTTATACCGCCCCACTGTAGCAGCCCCACATACACTCACAGTTCGTGCAGCAGCAGATCGTCTCCTTTCTCCGGTA
Source organism: Anopheles arabiensis (assembly GCF_016920715.1). Taxonomy (NCBI): domain Eukaryota; kingdom Metazoa; phylum Arthropoda; class Insecta; order Diptera; family Culicidae; genus Anopheles; species Anopheles arabiensis. Next base: position 70,829,162 of record NC_053517.1, on the reverse strand, counting down.
CAACTATTTTCATTAAATTAAATTAAATTATAAAAGTAAATTGAATTCAGTGACCAACCGACCGACTTCACCCGGTTACTTGCGGTTAGTAGAGGTGCAATCATCCTCCTCGCCGAAAAAAAGGTATATAGATCGCCTTCAGTTTTGCTCATTTGCCCCCGGGGCTGTGCGGTGACACACGGACCCAGCTGGTATGCTGCTAACCTGCCAGACTTGCACTGGGCGTGAAGGGAGTAAAGTAACAGAGAGAAAAAAAAAGCCGACAGGTATAAATTCCTTGCCGCTCGAGTGCATCGAGCCACCGGTGCAGCAATGCTGAAACATTTCTACAACAAATTGTGCGCACTTGCCACGATTTTGTTACTCCTGCGCGCCGGCGAGGGCCAGGCAAGGGAAACAGAACGGCGAAAAGCACCTTTCTTTGGGTGGAGTGTCTGCGACTGTACCGAGTTAGCGTGGATCTCTTCGGTAAGGCCGCATGTCCAGTGGTGATAAAGTTGGCTCCACTCTAAACCAGACTTTGATCACGACATCATGCTTGCAGACGGACGCTAACGATGGACGAGATTTTTGTGTCGATCGTTTCTGTGTGTGTGTGTGTTTTTTTCTATTTATTTTGTGCCCTGGCCTGTTGGTGCTTTTGCTCTGCTCTTCTAGATAGGTGAGCATCGATCGATAGTAGCAGACAAAAAGAGTAAAACAGAAACACGTTTCTCGAGGGGGGGAAGTACAACCGAACCGCGGGCAATAAACATCGTCTGGATGAACTAATACTGGATCTTGGTATGATTTTCCACTGCAATCCGCTGCAGACAATTGCAATTGAAGTGATATTTGCTCTATTTATTTTTTCTGTAGCGTTTCAAGTCGTTGATAATTAATACCACAATCAATAGATAGACACCCCGTACGGGGCAACCGTTTTTCTACCAGCTCAGCTACACGCCGTCAGGTTTTACGGTGAATTAATTTTTGCCCTTGTGATTGGGAAAATATCTAAGCTCATCGAAGGGCATCTTCGGCAAACCATCCCCCGTTTGGCTGGCTTTTTCTACTGCCACGATTACTTATCGTCCATGTGCCATTAGCTTCGACACGAGAGGTTAATAGATTTAGTTCGTGAGTCCACTTGCTCAACCCTCGGCAAAAGGTGCATTACGAGCTCAGGGCATGATAGGAAGTGGGAATCTATCCGGAAAGCTGGGTGTGTTTATTCTACCACATCTCGTCGTGATGGCGATTTTTTGCCAACTAATTAGCGCAGCATCTTAAAATTGGCCCTGCCAACCATCTTGTACACAAAATTAGTTGAGGATATTTTTCAATTTAAAGCTTACTATTGAGTTAAAATAATAGTTTGACATAACAAACAGAATTCTCGATTGACTGTTCAGCGTCCCTTTAGTGTGGTCCATGTTGCGCATTCATATGGCGAGAATTAAATATGTAAAATGTTACACTAGCACAATCTAGTGAACTAAGCAATCCGTCTACACAGCAATAAATATTCAGCTTTAGAAAGCAATTAATATTATCTATATTAGGTATAAATAGCTTATTTGATAAACGCGAATATAATAGCATTAAAATTAGATACAATTCAATAGTGTATGTTAGATGCATTTACGAAGTAATTAATTTTAATGTGTTTGTAATTCAGATGAGATGGTAATCAAGCCACAAATTGACATCCATTTAGTTAATGCAAATGTTACATACTATCCATTGCATAGATAATAATGCAAACCACTCCAATCACAGTCTACATCCGACATACAAAATAGTTAACAGTTCTTATAATACCATCAGCTCTTAAATATATTATTTTATTTATTTACGGAAGGACGGTTTGTTTCGGTCGCATTTCTTATCTCATAACTATTGGATCAATAAATCTGTATTTTTAATTCAATTTCATGCAATAAAATACAATCTCTTAAATAACATTTAGTTTGAACAATAAAAGGGTATCACTTCGCATAGTTTGCTCAACTCGGGGTTACTTTGGGTAAGTTATGTGCACCGTATATAGATTGCATCATCTATACATCCGCACCGATCAGAGAACTCTATATGACACCAGTATCAAAAGATGTTCCAATACTTCCAACAAAGATGCACACTGCCATGATGGGCATAAAACCAAACAAACCAAATTACCGATCCGAGGCCAATGCTATGACATTTCTCAAATTCACAGCGTTTACTACCGACACATCGCAGGCGTCACTTGAATTCTGCCCCCGTATCTCAGCATGAACGCCATGAATCATATTTACAGTTATGAGTATGATTCGCAGTTAGCATCGAGCGCCACTTCTAGCGGGCCGCGTGGTCATGAAAATCCTTGACTTTAGCGTCCAATCTATCTGTCAGCCGGTAAGGCCATCATTACTAGTAAACATGACGACGTCGACGCCAGCACCTCGGCACACTACATATCGGGCAAAGGAGGCAGAGTGTGTACGCGACGATGGAAGGGTAAAGAAAAGGCACCCGGCTTGCACTGCAATTATCCGGCATCCTAATGCTGGCGTTCGAGTGTTCGGAGTCTTTAGTTATTACCGTCCCAGCGCCTCAAAAATAGTCCACGGTCCTACGGATGTGTTGCCGGCAGTATTTTTGTGTGTGAGCTATGTGTGTTTCATTTCGTTTTCGATGCCCTTGAACTTCACAGCCCGGTAACGTCAAGCGCAAGCGATCGAGAGCATCAAGAAGGATTTCAGTCGTGCTGCTCAGTGTCAAGCCCGACGAGGTGAATCGCAAATCAGATGACCAGATGTTGCCTGCACTGCAGCTTAGCGAACGGTACCGAACGGACGGGCTGCCGTTTATCGGATTCAAACTATCGGTGAACCATTTAATGCTGAACCGTGAAACAGATAATTAAGTCGTTGAGACCCTCGCATATAGAGCATTCTGGCCACCTGCTCCACAGAATCACGGCCTATATTGTACTGCACTCAGGCGGATTGCAAGCGTGAATGCTGCAAAAAAAAATGGAAAATAAAACTGCGCTCTCATTCAGAACTGCTGACGTCGCTTTTCTGGCCATCCATCTATTGCGTCCACGACCTGACACTGGAGCTCGTAACGAACGACTTTGACATTTAAACTGCTCACTTTACGATCGACTCCCGTACCGAAAATGCCGGCACGACCGGCATCCGATTTCATCTGCACCCCATCCGTTTGATCCATAGAAATGATACACCAAACACACAGATTCGTAAAATTGGCGTTGATGCTGCGTGGCCAGTGACTTTATGAGCGGTGTAATTAAAGTTATAATTTTAATTAACTTCCATCTTGACCTACGCACGCATCGCATGGGCAAATCTGGTACACGCGCGCACAAACACCGTACACGATCTTTTGCGGCATTGGAATGCTATTTGTCATTCATCTTAATAAAACATCGCTACCGGCTTACTTTCCTGACCGAAAGTGTACGCTTGGGTTGGCGAAAATGACGGCTTTCTCAGCTGTAGGCATTGCGCCGCGTTCATCGCTTGCCGCAGCGTCGAAGTCGTTTTTCAATTCAACCGCCATTTAGCGCATCATTTGCCAGCACTTAGTGTCGATTTAGCTCTCACATTATTTCCTACTTGCTTCATTACATTTTCCTTCACGTTGTTTCATTTTCAGGCTGCACAAAGGTTTACACCAAAAGCTCGCATCTGAAGGCCCATCAACGAATTCATACCGGTAAGTGAAATTAATTTAGCGTCCGTTTGGCCATTGTACAAAGCTAATGAAAGACTTTACTCTTTTTGAAGCCGCTATTTAGGTGTACATATGTTACTGAGAAGAGTAATGGTGTGTAATTTCGGGAATATGAGTACAATAAGCAAAAATTACATGTTTATGTGGGCTAATTTTTATTAACTTTGTTAGCCTTGACTGAGTACACCAATCACTTTGATCGGTATAATCAGTGACCGATAAACGATATCACTCATACATGAAGCATTCATTACATAAAGCTTACACATGATACGTAATATATAATGATTACATGAAGTAAGTTTTCAAACATTACAGGCTGATAATCAATTTTTGGCTTTCCAATTCCGATGTAAATAAAACACCGTCACTACAACTTTGATTTCTACAGTTCTCTTCGATTGGCTACATCACATTTTTCTCGAGGTATAAATGCATTGCCAAAATCATAAAGAAACATCCAGGCCGACTCCAAAATAGGTCTCGCACGAAACCATTCCCTTACGAAACGCATCACAGTATTTTCGCACCCGCTCACGATTGTAAACGAGCACGAACGGTTTTTCTTTCGCACGCCGGAAGGGAGTCGTTTTCTGCCGATACCGGGTGGCTTGACCCCCGTCAGAGGAACGAATTGTTTCTTGTCCCGGTTTTACATCCATCCCGGGCGGCCTGGCGGGTATCATTGCATGATTCTGACGGCGAAGGCGAACGGCCATCGATCGAAAACTTTCCTCCATCAATCGAGGCCCGAGCGGCTGTCCGCCGCTGTCTCGAAATTTTCGATTTCGTCTGTCAAGTGAAAGTCATTCGCAATTGTGAGCCGACGGTATATTCTTCCCATTGTACCTGTTCGGTGCCGGGCCCGATAGGGACCCGGTTGCGAAAACGGTGGATTGCGGCAACAAAAGAATAAAAGCAGTCTTTCACTCACTTGCTTCACACGCTCGGCTTGACCGTGCCCGGGCGGCATCTTTGCGCAAAAAGGGGTATTCCGTGCCCGTTGCGCTTGCGCGACGTCCTGTACACATCCCGGCCACATTGAAATTGGGCCCCCACCCGATCATGTCGAGAGCCTTTCGCGCCTGCTAAAGAAATGCCTTCATCGGAGCTATCTTCGATGAACTGTGCAAATGATTGACGGTAGCAGCGGATGGTTTTGACAGCTATTGGCATTGGAAAATGGTCAGAACCATGGAGCACTCAATGGTCGACTGATGGACAGAGAGAAAGAAGGGGAAAGAGAAATCCTTTCCGCACCAGCAAAAGTAACGCAAAACGAATGTAGCTCGGCCGCGTCCCGCCAACCGACGCGGTGCGTGATAAGAGAGCTGTAGCGAGGTACGAACAAAAAATGAGGCAGATTCCATCATTCCTGCCGGCTACTGGTGTGTCCTAAACGGTGCTGGAGTATGTTTTCACCAGCAGTAGCACCAGCACGAAAGGTACATGATTGAGATGTTTTGGAAAAGCGGAGAGAAGAAAAAAAATTAATGCAATTGGACGAAATTCCGCCTCGTAACGTAATCATGCAATGCGATGAAGAGTACTCTTGTTTTCTGAGCTACATTTTTTCTTTTCTTGGAGTTCATTCAAAGCGAGAGGAAGATTGATAGCAGGAGATATATCACACAGCATTAATTTTGAAAGGCAGCTAGTGAACAATCGAGCCCAACCATTTGTTTTACAATCCGGTTTTGAAGGTTTGTTATGAGTAGTTTTTTTTTAATTTATTTTCCAGTTTCCGTTACACTTTGACAGAAAAGCATAGTTTATAGCGAGAATGAGCTTTCATCATGCTCTTCTTGTATTGCGAAGGAAAAAAATATTATCCGATTAGCATTTTGAGAATGAAATTCAACATCGATATTTAACTATGTTCAATTGGGTCAGAAACAGAAAAAACCATTGCAACAATCGCATAAAAATTAGAAAAAGTTGTGTTTACTTCTTTCATTATTTTCATTTACATCATTAATTGGATTAATAGCTTATGAACCATTTCAAAGTGACTCATTGCAATAAATATCAGAATACTTCCTATTCCAATGGCTTATTCTTTGAAGAATTTGTTGCATGTAGTACAACAATCTTTCAATTTACGTATTCTCTCTACTTGTCCGTCGAATTGCATACACACTTCTCTGTACGGCGCTTAATGAATAGCCTAATGACTTTTCGAACAAGACTCGAAACACACTGCTCTGTTGAATTTACAACCTCCTTTAAGATTACAATCGAAACAAGCCTTACACTTTTTGGAACAAACACCTAAGACACTTATCGACAGCGCTTTTTAGCAAGAAATTAAAAAAAAAAACACTTTCGTCCAGCACACATCACGCACCACCCTTTGCTCGTACGCAATCCGTCGTGATCAATCCGCGATCAAAGCGCTGAACATTTATTTAGTGTTGCCAATAATTAATTCACCGCCGTACGAAGGGGTCTCGACAATCGAACGGCGTCCATTACACGCACCCGCCGATGGAAACCGATCGAGTGATCTACCCTTTCTAACCATTCCACGCGAATGCGGAACTGAATTCGTAGCCACCTTCCACATCCTCTCCGCTCCCTCTGCGCCCTGATCGTACGCTACCAGCGCTAACTACGCAAATTTGCCACACTTTTCAGACTCCACGTTCGCTTCAGTCAGTAGTAGTAGCCCGGGGACTGAAACGGGAGGAAGGACATGCCCAACACCGACCAACGTTCGTTCGTTCTTATCGAGCAGCAGCCCTCTTGCGGCTGTTTCAGAGGGCTAGCGATTATTCTCCCCCGTTTTGATTGCTGCTATTAGTTAGCGCTTGGCCACGATGTGTCGGTGTGTGAGTGTTTGTACGTGTGCGATCACATACGCGCGTATGTTGTGTGCGCGTGCAGTGTGAACTACCAGTAAGCAATACCTGTCTTTTCACTGCATAAACACTGCAATCGATTGCAGCCGATAGATTAATGAATTCTCTTACGTGTGATGGCGATAAACGAAAAGCGAACGAAAAGTATACCTAATACAGGCAAAAGGTGTACTTTTCTGTGAAGGTTGCTTTGAAAAATGAAAAAAATGGTAAAAAAATAAATAAAAGCCCTCCAAAACCCAAATCCATATCTCGTGGATCTAAGATGCCGAGAAGCCGACTGGATAGAGCAAAACTTCCATTTATAAGAGCTGCGGTTTACACATACTGCTATGTCACAACAGCATTTTTCCATCGCTCACCGATGTGTGCGAGGCAACACAAACAGAAACGAAGTAAGATCCATATCCTTGCTTTCAAGCCTGCGTGCGGACGGCAACGAGCAACGGGTGGTCGTAGGTGATCAACTATTCATAACATTTTCTACCCTTTATGGCCGTTTCGTATATCACCACCATTTGCGTAACTGAGAAGGTCCATTCGATCGTTTCAGTTGTGAATTCAATTTTTGTAGTTCACACCAATCGTTCTTCTAGCATGTTTTGTTGCTGCCCAAGAACGCTGACGCTAGAAGAAGAAAGCAGGAGATTAAAAGTAACCCAACGCACAGAAGTATTCGACAACTTGTCTACCAGTATGCTCAGCGTCAAGGGAAGGAATGGTGATGTTTAAGTGATTTTGGAAGCGAAAGGAATATGCCCGCGGCAATAACCAGCCTCCAACACTCAGCAGACCGCACACTCAAGAATTATGATTGATCGCTGCCGCGTGCTGTCCGGAGGCATTCTGTCTCCGGTTCGATGATATTCCAGTATCGCAGCAACACCGGCAGCCCTCGACAACCATAAGTATCATAAGCCTGTACCGTTCCCTTTTCTCTCTCTCATCCCCTCCTCCTTTCCTTCCTTTGCCGACTTCGGTCATTCACAATCAACCGTTGCTGTTGTTTAACAGGCCTGAGTCGAGCGTTTCTTTCCGGGCGCTCGAGCTGATTCTTGGATTTGTGAAGCAGACATAAAAAACTAAGCTCCAAAAAATCCCGATGGGTGTCAAGATTTGACGCCATTATCGCGATCAGTTATTTGAGAGTTCCGCACACCCCGGAGCTATTCTCGCGATTAGCCATCGGTATCGATTTAAAGGGAATTTCGATCTCAACACTGCTCCCGGCTATTTTGCCAATTCGTCTGGGAGACTGTTTCCACCTCGCCACGCGGCTGCTCTGATTCGTCGAGGCCAGTGCCAACTTTGACGAGGCTCGATCAATTAGGCCTACGTTTCGGTGACCTATGGAGACCCGCTCAATCTAGCTCCTTTCCTTATGGCTAAATGCTTCGGTTTTCCGTGCTACCGACCCAACCAAAACCCGACCGACCTACACGCGTCCTCCGGGCAGTTATAAAAACAATAAAACAACATTTAATTAGTCGTCAAATACTTTGCATGCCGTTCACCAGCCCCCGGGTGGGGTAGGGCCATAATGGTGGGGAAACAAAATTTACACCGATGAAAAAATACACTCAAACTTCATCATCCGTGAAGGCAGAGAGATCGAGAGAAAGAAAGATCAAACAAAAACAAAAAAATAACTCTCAGTACAAATTGCAGACCAATGCTGCTGGTTCAACAAGATGGAAATGTAAGAATGACGATAAAAAGGGATACTCACGAGATTCGAGATACACGGTTAATGAAGTTCCATTTTTTCGACTGGTAAAAGTGAATATGGGCCATAAAATTGGCACACGGCGCAATAATGATATCTTACCCTCGGGGGGAGAGTAGCAACAATTTGGATCGCTTTCGACACGGTCCGATTCGACCTGATCGTTGAGACACTGATTTTTCGTTTTATTTCACTTGTAAATGTTAAAACAGTCCCCATCTTCTCACTATATATAAAATCGAAAATCGCCACAATGACGTGAGAGTAAACATTCAGCAAGAGAGAGAGAAAGCGGTGAGAGCAGAGCTCTCTTAGCAACGCGCGTTGCTGCGAAAGGACTTGCTCCATGCAACACTGCCAGCCCGCGGGTAATGAGGGCAATGGTTACTTAGATTTTTTGTTTACACGAACCGATTTGAAAACACATGGTATTGGATATAATGAACTTTTTAATAATTAAAGTTGCAAATTAGCCACCTGATGATAAAGTGTCCCATCTCATACCCCTTCCTATTATTAATCAAGATATTCAAGGCAATATTAAAAAAAAAAAACATGTTTGAAAACTATGCAAAATAGCTTAATTGTGAAATGTTGATATTCCAATTCATTGAATCATTAATAAAGCCAACCATACTCATTATTGGTGCTTAAGCACTTCGAATACTACATAAACCGTCGTCATCGGCAGATAAGTGTGGTACATAATATCCTGTAAAACGGGTTGCTATACCCAGGACGTCGAACATGTACACTCCCTCAAATCTTCTTCTTTTTGTCGTAACGTCCTACGCGGACATGCCGGCCTATACAGGCTTTCGAGACTTAATTCATTACCACGTAGCCGGATATTCAATCCTTGCTACGGGCGGACGGTCCATTCTGGGTTTGAACCCATGACGGGCATATTATTGAGTCGTTCGAGTTGATGACCACGTACCAAGGGACCACCCCAAATCTACTACTCCGCAATATTGGCTGAGTCGGGACAAGGACAACGCATGACAATAAGAGGCGGATGTAGCCGAAAGACCCTAAGCGGCCATATGCTAAAAAGCCTTGCTGAAATTCCGAGCAAGAAAGCGGATGGATGAGCGGAAGATGGCGGATGTTGATAACTTGAAAGTTAAAATTGAATTTGTAACGATTTGCTCGCGGGCGGGAAGAACTACTTATTTCAGGATGTCATTCCGGAACAAAGCACTAAAGGGAGAGATGGCTCATTGTGCTACATGACTGCAACATACTGCGCGTTAGGTGAGACAACCGTGCGCACTGCATTTAGCCGGATCAGCATCAACTACAGAACGATCCACAATGAAACTATGCTTACTGTAACGTGCTCAAGAGAGCTGAAAAGATTCTGACTGTTTCTATCAAGAGTGATGGCGAGTTCGATCAAGAGTGATATCTACCATGTGATGCTATCACCGTACTATGGTGTTGATCAAGAACAACCACGATATAATTAAGGACACGTCAAATAAGACACAAAATCTGAAAAATGTAGGGCGGCAAGAGTAAATAAAGTAGTTAATTGGTCTGGAAAGGCTATAACAGTGTTGAACCATTCTTTTCTATAACAGTATAGATTGGAATATTAGAACTACATCTTTGGAATGGTTATATCAGGGTTATATGTTATATATGTTCACGGTTGAAATTTGATATTTGGCGCAACAATAACATTTGTTTCATACACAAATACAAATTGCATTCTTTACTTCAAAACCAGTTTCAGGATAATAAAATAAAATTTTGACGGTGTTTTTGAAAATAAGCTTTATAAAATTTAAGACCGGGAAAATTTACATTGAAAATGCTCTAAGCATCTATTACTTATTATCTAACGTATGAAACATAAGTCGAAAAAAAGAGTAGAAATGTAATTCGAACCATGTGCGATATCATATTTTTATAGTTCAATCTTACATTTATGGGCACAACCAACACAAAATGGATTGAAGCAGAAGTGAGCATTTCAAAAATTGTATGTTTTTAAGTACACAATTGGGATTGGATCTAAACATGTTGTATATGTATTAGCGGCACCCTAATTTTTTTAATCCACTGCACATCAATACGTTATTCAATGCACATGTTGTTGAGGTTACTACTTAGCTATACTTTCCAAAAAATCACGCCGATAACTAAAAAATAATAATAAAAAATTATACATTTGTGTCAACAGAGGCATGGAATGTATCAGTTCGAAAATTACAAAATTGCGTGACTTGGCTCAAAAGTAGCCTCATCGATATTTAACGGTTCTGCAAAGTACAGTAAGAACTGTCCAGGAAGTTACAAGGTTAACGCATTTGTGGTGTAACGCATAAGAACAAATAGGTGTTTGAGTTATGGTTGTTGCCACTGAACGTGTAGAGTTTGAAAATAATTCTAAATTTGAGGACATCCGGTAGATTTTACCGGGCCTTAACTAGTTGGGAATAAAATTGAGCATTTTTCGTACCAGAAAGTCAAATATGGGTCAACGTGAGCCTAATGGTTACAAAGTGATATCAGCAAGTAAGATAAGATCATATTTTACGTAATATGTCAAAATGTCATCCATGTGTCAAAACCGACGTAGTTTAGCATTATTTGGCAAAAATCCTAAGTAATAAGAGAATTTCTCTATTAAGTAAGTAATTTGGGAAGGACAAGAAATATTGATAAATAAAAACAGTGATGAATATTGGGGCTTGAAGGAAAATATCGGCTGGTCTTGCTCTTAAGCCATGATCATCAACAAGCCAAGTCAGCAACTTGCAACGGTCGGGAATAAAATTTAAAAAAAATCAAATCCAATATCCTAGTCGATGACTGCAAGTTTTGCTGGTATCATAAAAATGTAACTGCGAACAGTGAACCCTTAATTTGTACCGTTTGACTTGCGCCTTTGATGATTTATGTCCTCGTCTAGCTTCATACCTTCATATGCTGCAACACAATACTCACCCCGTTTGTTCGTTCGGTCGTTCGTTAGTTGGAGGCTACATTTGAATATTCAATTATGGGGTAGCTCCATTTTATACTATTTTCGAAGCATATAAGCCCACCAAAAACACCCACCTCCCCCTGCAACGCAACGTAAAACTGTCTCTTTAATCCTCCTTTCTAGCTCCCTTCGAGGTTTGATCCTTAACCTTCGATCAACAACACCTAGCGAAGACAATAAAATGTTTAATCTCCTATACACCCCTTTACGCTCAGTTGCTTTTTTTGCTATGAGTGTTACTCGTCACACAATACAATCAAAATATATAACATTTTTTCCATCTTTCCCAAACGCTCACCTCCAGCGAGGATGCTGCGGGCGAAAACGAACCCAAGCACCCTGGGGGAAGGAAAGAAGCAGATAAAAACAATTTTATTATTATATATCAATTTACGCGCCAGCTTAGCCCTATTCCGACTCCCAGCCGTATCGATGATTCGTGTCCGCTCGAAAATGCCTTGACCAGTTTCCAGAACTTCAACCTCATAAGCCACCCCATAAAACTTTACGATAGGTTCTCCTCTCACAGGGTGCAGGGATCTGTTTTATCGGTCCCGCTGATTTTTTTTTTATGTTGTACTATGAAATAGCCTATTATATGGAATTTTTCCACGTTTGTTAGCATACGGTTGATCTCGCCTTATATCTTGCGCTTTGGTTTGGTCGTAAAAATTTGTCCGATTAGCAATAAATTGTGTAATAATTGGTAATGCGAGGCGCACGGTAAATGTCTCACGCTCACCCACGGTAATGCATCGTAAATTATGTGAAAATTAATGCAACTAGCATTCATTTCGGTGATGCAGTGTAGTCAACCGAGACTCACAAGAAGACCGCTGTGTCGTCTAGCCATCTATAATACTTTGCTCATTGCACTACTTTCTCTCTCGCACTTTCGATTCGAAGTTCGACAATCGGCCACAAACACTTCAAGCTTTACTATTTGAGTCTCAAGAGGACGCTTTACAAGATTGTCACAATAAATGTAACATTTTCTTCGCCGGCCGTACACATCCCTCATTTGGGACGTTCAAAGCTTTCCGACTTTGAGTGCCCTACAGTTTGGGGGTTGCACGATGGTTGGAAGGCAAAAAACAAAATCACCCATAACAAAAAGCTCGTTCATGTCAATAAGGTGTGAAATCGATAATTTATATTGGATTTTCGCCTTTAAATCGTTCATGTTCCTTTCTCTCTCGCCTCACCATTCATTGCCACCTCCCGGTCACATCAGCCGATCGATTGGCGCTGGATTATTGAGCTATTTCAAGTTACGCGCCTTTAACGGGCCCCAAAACTTCCACCGACCTTGCGTAGCGGCTTTTAAGCCGCTTTGCCGCAGCATTTCGGAGACCTCTTCGAGCGGTTTATCGAGTGCACTGCCCGGAGCCAATTTGTTCCTAAAGCATCTCGACGCTAGCATGACGCAAGGGAGGCGAAAAAAAGGAAACCCAATCGCTTTTTCTACCGCATGGTCGCATTCTCCCACGGCCCACGCGTTCGGGACGAGGGGTTTGATCTGCTTTCGATCGGGTCAGCTTTGTTGATTCCGTTTGTTTGCACTTACGCTCAAGATTAACCGACGCTAGTTGAGTTTACTTTCTGAGTGATGTGCGCGCTTTAAATTTGGAGGCGCTAAGGGACGTTTTCGAGTGCCGGGTCAAATGTTTGTCACGATGGTCTCTTATGTCCAAAATCGGTACAGCTATCCAATAAACAAGTTAGTTGAGTAGAGAAAAGTACTACAATTCTACTGACTTTTCTGTTTGTTACTGAGTTTTTACCATCTGCTGCAAAAAACTTAAATCATTGATAGTTTATTTCCAAAGAAAAAATATTTTTAGCCTTAAATGCCTAAAAATGTAGGTGATTTTAAGTAAATAACTCTAGGGCCTATATTCAGCGCATAAGACATAAAATATTAAGAGTATTTAGTGTTTAAGAAAGAAGTGTTTTAAGTTCCATCCAGTTTTATTTGCAGAAAACTTTCATTTCGGTATGAAACATTAGCTAAAATAATAATAGTATAGAATGTACGTAAAAAGTTTTCATTCGATGCGGTTTATAAATCATTGTAGAAAAAATTTCTCAGAGAAGCTTCGAACTAGTTTTTTCTCAAATAATGGTCTGTCCTGTTCAATGTTTGTAAATATTTGGAACACTTGTATCACACACTCACCACTATGCGAGTCATTGTTTGTCAAGCAAATGATAATTGACCCAGCTAAAAGCATCTATACACCGCAATCTCGACCAGCTAGCGTTGCTTTAAATTGATTTGTGATAATAAATTTCCATAACACTATCAGCAACCAATCTCTCACCGATTCGAAACGCGCGCTTAATCAAATAAATGTTAAACCCATCGCAAACTCGCCCGCCCGCATAAATGCTACGCTCGTCATTTGCCAACCGGCCGGATCAGATCAGATGAAATAGCAACAGAGAGGCAAGGGATATACGAAGATAATAAAAAAAAACAAACCCCCCAGCCACTTGACACGCCCCGATGCCAAAGATGTGCTTGCTTTTCGCCTTGTCCTTTCGGCTGAGCGGAGCCGACCATGTTCAACATGCTTTAGGGGTCACAATGTCAACCGTAGATCACCGAATATCGCACAATAAATAATTCCCCTACGCCTTGAACGCATCTCTTAGCTGAGCGATAAAGCAGAACCACGAGAGAGAGTCACTCAAGTGGCCACTCGCGCACGCATACACACGCGCAGGCTCTTGTGCCGGAAGCCGGCCGAAACCAAGATCGAGCAGAAATCGAAGGCTGGCACAGAATGGAAAAGATGTACAGAGACTCTTCGAAGCGTTCGGGCGTTCACTCGGCTGCGTTTCGCCTGAAGCCAAAAGATGAGCATATCGAGCGAAGAAATAGAAAACGCAAACATAAAGCCTTTAAATAGGGAACACCGGAGACAACAACATCAAAACGAGAATGAGAGAGAAAAAAAGTGACCGATTCGATGAAGAGAATGGCAACAATAAAGAAGCGAAGCAGCAAAGAAAAGAAAAGAAGAATAAAGTACGAAAAAAAGTGTAAAACCGACAACGAACAGAAAACGGAACGAGCGAAAAAGCTCAGCGAAGATTTAATGAATGGAATAAATGAATGAATTTGTACAACATTTCCTGCTTCACCGGTTACACCAGGCGGCTCTCCATGTTCCGTTGTTTTGTGCCGCCTAGTCAAGGGGACCATCTGGGTGCTTACATCCCGCCGCCCCACTCGTTCTTCGTCTGCTGCCACTCGCTTCCTCACTCTCCAGCTACCTTCAAACCACTAGATCGATCTTCCTGACCAGCTCACCCAGCAGGCACAGCATCACATCACTTATCAGTGACTCGTTCCATCATCCATTCCATTCCAATCGTTCGAGACTTGTTTGTGGGGGATTTCATCAATTTCCTCACGGTCCGTTCCGTCCCATTCGTCGATCTCTGCGTGGTGTGTTGTCTTCCCTCGCTTTGCATACCCGTCGACCCGTAGCGGCATGTTCAGAGCATGCAGAGCTGAGCTTATTTTATTTTTATTTGGTGGTCATTCACCAACATCGCCTTCACCAAACCGAACCGGCTCATCGTCCCCCTGCTTAAAGTTTACATTTTGTTTGAGTGCCACTGGCACAGGTTAAGGTGAAAGACGCTTAGTCGTTAGTGAATAGTAGTGCCAAGTGTGCGGTAAACTTGGTGACAAACAGGGAGAAGAAATGTGTAGGTTTTTTTTAGCTTTCTATCTTAATCTTTGCATTACGCTTCAAACAGGTTTCATCTTCATTCAAGAAACGCTAAATGCATCCATTCTGTGCAATCCCACCCAAGCGCTGATCGTTTTACGTATCACGAGTGTCGATGAAAGTCGGGGAAAATGAGCCGATCCGTCTGTACCATTTCCAGTTGCCAGTTTCTCCACCTAGCACTAGCCAACGCCATACACAGCGGAAGGTGCTACATATTAAACGATTTACCGATGCATCAAGATCCAACCACATCGTGATAGCGATCCCGTACACGTTCGGCGTTTCTTAGTCGAGCCAAAATTGCAACATGTTCAGATTGGACCTGTTCAAGATACCTGTTTTTCTTCCGTTTTGAGTGCACCTAAACCCAAAAAGTGTCACCAAAAGCATGCCTCCCTCGATACCATGCGTGGAAAGGAGGGAAGTCCCGAGGGAGGATGGTGGTAATTTATTTAATGTTTTGAAACATAATACCCACTGAAATAACGAGTGTTTTATTTTCGCTGCGTACCCACGGCGCTATATATGGAAAGTGTTCATCCCCGGGGATGGACACGATAATTGGCCCAAAATTTATGTTGTTCAATGTGCCGGCTCAGTGCGTGATCTTGTTATCTCCTCGTTTTTAGAGAGAGAAAAAAGAAGAGAAAGAGAGAGAGAGAGAAAAACTATCTCGATCGCATCGCTACTCGGTTAATTTGATGTTGGTAGAGCGTCAAAATTGAGATCTCCTTCATATTTGGTGTCATTTTTACACTTGCTTTGATGAGCTTTCTTACTACATGATATGAGAAAAGACGAGTCTTAATTACGAGATTTAAACGCAATTTACTACAGTTTGATGTGAGGTTTATATTGAAGAATGGCGTAAACTGGTAATGCATTTATCAAGGAAAGACAACGAGAACTGAGGTTAAATTGAATTTGTAGAGATTTAAAAAGAACATTTATCTACATATTTTTATTTCTCCGTATATTTTGTAAAAACGCATAGATCCCATTTTAAACAAAGTTTATCATAACATACATTTCTTTATTAAAATGTGTTATGCTTCTTCGTTAAATATACGCAAGAAGCTTTAAAAATTACTTGACGTTCAACACGAGTCTTCTTGAATCCTGCAAAAAGCTGTTAAACTACAGCAAGCTTCTGATTGAAAAGCGAATCATGATCGTGTCTCGTTGATAAATCACAAATTGTCATTCCCTTGAGAAACAGGCGTAAGAAGAAGCGATAGACACTCTGCTGAACATCCACAATTTTTTAGTATACATCCACGTTCATAGCTGTTGGCGACAATGACGACGACAACAAGCATTACTAATGATCCTGCACCAGCAGACAGTGTGTACCAGCCGAGACATGACGCGCGAAACTTCGCGACTACCCGAGCTAGGGGTACGGAATGGAAATGGATTAAAAATGATCTGTCTGATTAGCGGCGCGTAGGTGTTTCAATTTTCGAACTTCTCATGATTCCCTATGAAACTGCTGCAACTAATGCTCCCGGTGTAGCTACAGTGGGCAATTGCACCCTCGATTCGTTGCCAGCGAGAAGTGGCTGGTAGCATTGTGTACGGAAATTGAGTAAAGAGAGACGTGTTCCTCCCGCCATTCGACTAGGGCTAACCACTGTGATCCGATTGTGCGGTATCTGGCTAGTGGTGGATGATTTTCTCGTTTACTGCGCTACTCGCTCACTACATTTTCAGCCACAGACGAGTTCCGCTGAATTTTGTTTTGTTTTGCCATTAGGACGCATTCGTCGACTGTATACCACTGGGGCTCTGGCAAACTCATCCAGATGACAGTTGACAGTTCTGATCGGTAGGATAGTTGGTGTGCCCGCCCCCGAGTTTGTCCCGAGACCTCGCGCCCTCGTACGTTAGAGGCAGTGATGAAATCAGGAAGATTTACGCGATCGCAAAAAGATTGATGATGAATTTTCTCTACACTCAAATGCGCGGCCAAACGTCTTCTGCGCCGGAGTGACATCGTGTGAAGTTTGCGGAGGATATAGGCGATCGTACTGGATCGCTTCGAAGAGATATTACGAACGTCGTGTGGATGATTCATACCGTGCCTTTCCGTACAATTTAACCATTTTGCATTGCACCAGTCTCGGTTTGCGATTGACTAATTTATTATTTACAGTGCCCGCCGCGGCAGTACGTTCAACCCACCTGCATAGATCGCCTGTGCAGATGATCAACAAAGCAAACTTTGTGTGTTCGTTTCCTGCTTCCAGTCGATTGCTCGCGGGAGGTGGTGATTTGGGTCAATCCCACAGAGGGAAATTAGAAACGAAATATCATGCAACATAATTACCTGCGCATGATGATGAAAAACTGTGCAATATGTAATGTGTCAGAAGGAGAAACCCACGGGCGATACATTATGAACATTATCTTAACCGGTCGGTAAAACGATTGCATACATTGTTCCTTAATCGCGCACGCGATCGCACAATTTCCTGCCGTTAAATGTGAACTCACCCAAGATAGCGCGTGCTATCGTTTGCACTTCAGGTACGGTTAGCACACGTTAGTAACTGATACAACGATTCAGCATCAGAATACATTTGTATTCTCATATTTATGTCACCCTGCCGATAGCAATTTATCGATTTTAAAATGGACAAAGTTTCCCCTTGCTCTATGGTAGATTAGAAATAAAACGATCGCTTACTCATCACCACTTTCCGCGGCTCAAAAATAGATAATGTCTAGGCGAACATTTTTGCCAGTCCATAAACCCGACGATGACCAGTAAGGTCAAATTCTGCCTCCAGTGAGCGAGAGACGCAGGGCAGAGAAGTCCATGGCTCGTTATAATAAACCTCGGCTGGCACATTCCATTCGCGCCTCTAATCTCGCGCCCCCGATCAGCTCTCGGATCTGGTCATCTGGCAGCGGAAATCGTCATCAGCGTCACCTGGACATGATATCCGCTCGTCTGTTCGGGGAGGCTCCCGCGGGTGGAAGGAGGAAGAAATCCAAACTTATCGAGGCATAAATTAAATTTTTTATTGCTCATAAACTGACCGACAGTCCGATCGTGCCCGATGCCGGCGTTTGAGGTGTCTAAAAAAATCTAGTTAAGTAGATGTCTTCTCCTTACTGGAAGAAGCTGTTCGCGTGCACACATACACTCAGCCATATACATGCGTACGATTACACACGCACTTGCTGCTCCGGCTGCTTGAATGAACCACCCAAACTGGAAGCTCGATAGAAACCGCAGGGACCGCAGATGAAAGGCGATGAAGAAAATTCAATAAGAATCCATAATCGTAAATTATGTCATATTTATAGTCGTTTAAAGTATGCTCATGCGGTCGCGTTTTATTCACGGAAGGGGTTAAGCGAAAAAAAAACAAGGCTCGTTGGTGGGTGACTGAAGACTCTCCGCACACCTTGCCACATGCTTCCGCGATAAGAATCCGGCCGTTTTTTTTGGTCTGTGTCGCGTTCCGCAAGACACCGATGCGCATTTCTTTTCCAACCAGTTTCATCTCGCCTCTGGCCAGTTGTGCTCTCATTTATCCCACGTCTACCTGTGCACCGGGCGTGATAAGCGTGACGAGGTTCATATCTATTATTTAACGCTTCTGAATCCATTTATCTCACACCGAGTGCGACCAGCCGTGTGCGCCACGCCGGGGACCGCAGGCCAAACTTTGAAATCACAACTTCTGATTATCCTCTGGAAGCTGGTCATGGTGAGCAGTCGAATCGTTTGTGTAGTTTGAAGAGAAGCGAATAGGAAAAGGAACCGAAACAAAGCAGTCGATTGGCAGGTTGTCTGCACAGGGACCGCACAGTACGGTTTGCGCCCTGCTGTGTTTGATTTGATTTTGTGTATTGGCAAATTAGTTAAAGGTAGACAAACATACGAATAACTTAAGGATGCTGTTAGGGCAAATTTCCAGCTTCATATTGAACCTGTTTCACAGAGCTTTGTTAGTGTTGCTTTCATTCAGAAAGCAGTGCTGTGTATTATTTTTTACTGTTTTTAAGAGGAAAATATGTAATTTACATAAAAAATACAAACTCTCTGCCTTAGGACTATCCACATAAGGTTTATGTTGAATTGCCTTAAACAGATAATTAACCTTCTTTATGCAACACGCTACCCGCGGTAACTCCTTCAAAACATTTCACACGTTTCATTGTTTCCGGCAGCATTTAACTTCTCCGCCTTTGGTGAAACATTAAAAGCCGTTGGTCATGATCTGTCCCTGCCTTGACTTTCCTGGCCTGAGTGCTGCACGTATCGGCATTGCGATTTCTGACATATGACCTCTCGAAATCATTATTTTTGTTAATTTACGTCCCCGCTCGGCAGCCAGTGTCACCTTTCTTCAATAATTTAGAATAAAAGGATATTTAACCTCGCCGCCGGCAAAACAGCTTCCTGGCGAACGAGCAATACATAAATCAACGTCCAGCCACGTCGACAAACCGCTCCATATATGGACACCACGCGAGGTGGATGGGGCGCAAACATTAACCTCCCCAATAGCTGTCCGCTCTTCCTTCGGCGAGGCTAAACCGATCCACTTTTCGGGCGATGATTGAATCTTTCAAAGGGAAAGATCATTCCAATCGATTGGACGCTGAAAGACTACACTGATGTGTTGTTTCAAACGTTTTTCGGACTCATTACAGAGACCTCATCACACAAAACCTCACACGAAGTCAGAAGGCTTGGTGTGTGTCTAGTTTGCCCATGGTTCCATCAGGGTTGTTTCCGAAAGCGATCGTGTCGATAGCACTCGGTGTCCTACATTTCGCACCGGTGCTGCACCGTAGGCTTTTAGTGAAATAATCCAGTAGCTAAAACACCGCTACCCCGAAGAATAAAGCCCCTAAATGCCTTTGTACTTTGTCCACTTTTATGATGAATGATGATATTTCGGACAACCGCTTGAGCTGGCTCGAGAGCGCGAACACGATGTAAGCAGCAATGCTACCTCAGCAGCTCGTACCAGCCGTTGCTGGGGCGATCGAGCGACAACGGTTTCAAGTGACTTCAACGAGTGTTGTTGTTCTCAAACAAGCATCAGGCGACGAGCGTGAGAAATTTAACAACTTCATAGACGCTCGCGTTCCCGCGTACCCGCGATCGTAACCGGGTCCGCGCTAGTGTCGCGCATTAATTTTGTACCACTTGGATCTTGTCGCATTTGTCCATCGGTTTTCTATTATTATTAATTCCTGTGTTTTCAGCATCGCATCATATTTATGCTCGAAGGCAACACGGTGCGATAGAGTAGCTTGCTGGTGGTGACAAACGAGCCTGATCGGGCGACGTGCGGCTGGCGACGGGTTTGCAGCCTACATGAAATTCATATTTTCATAAAAACCAGTTTTATGATCTGTTTGTTTGTACGTGTTCGCTTACGGGACACTTTTGCTAGAGAAAATAGTGACGTATTGGAAACTTTAATACGACGCGATAATAATTAACGATTTTACTTTTTTCCTTCTGATTCGATTCATTTTATTCAATTTTGTTTATTAATTCCAACACATTTTACACGTGCAAGACATTTTTTACCCATCGTAGCTACCCACATTACTCAACCGCTACTGGCGCCAACGGAAGGTGAAAATCATAAAAGTGCCGAAGCTTCTGACTACTCGGTTGACTCAAAACATTACGAATTACGGCAAACCAAACGCCAGCAAATGTGTCTGTTTGACTTTGTCTGTTTCCACTCTAGGGGTCGGTACGCTTTACTAAACACCCCGAATATGGCTAAACAATAACCCCCGTACACATCGGGACGATCCACCACCAAGTGCTGGCGATGTTGATTTTTGTAATACACTTTTACTCTTCTCGCTAACGGTCAAAATAAGTTTTGCCATACCTGCTGCCTGTTCAATTGTACCGGCGTAATCTTCGTTTTCCCTAAAAAGCTGTTAAGCAGATATTGGCTGCCCTCTTGTACGACACAGTCCATTCATCCATTGCAATCCCTGCCCACCTCCAACAAGCACTGTTCCAGAAGTCGTTAGCAACGGGTGAACGGACCCAGGACTGGAAAAAACCTCCACTTTTCGCCGTCATCGCGTTCCTCGATACACGCGTTCCTTTTCGTTTGGTGCTGGAGGAGCTGTAAAGTGACAAAATGACATGTCTAGTGCTCTTACGTTTACACATGCAGAGTGCCGAGTGGATCTGAAGTGTCCGATATCAAGTAACCACTAGAAGGGGAACAAACACGGTACGCTCGTTGTGTACCACTCGCCGTTAGCGGTGTTTATAAATCAAAAATACTAATAAATCGGTCTTACTACAGATTCTACTCCACTACCACTATGGTACTGTGTGTTAGAGGGTTAGAGGTATCCCGCTAAGAGACACCAAGTGGCAACCAGAGGTGACCGAAATAAACTGTGGAGGTGGATTTTTTTTTCCCAAAGTAGCCTATCGACCAGTGCGCTACGTTCAGCACTAAACCGAATTCTCTTGCCTTCGTCTTGCTACGGACACCCCCGGGTAGATCCTCAACCCTTTGGCTAGGCGATCATTTTGTAATACCAGGGAGTACTGTACAGTTGGCGAAAGAAAACGGACGACCTCTCGGCGATCGGCGATGCTTATCGAAGGGGTGTACATTTATCAAGTCGGTGGTTTCACTTTTGGTTTCTTCTTTAAGTAGGGTCAAGTTAATAAAGCTGCCCGTGATCTGTTGAGTTGGCTTTGTGCGATAGAAAATACAGGTGTTCCAGCTTGATTTTGCTACGTTTTATGCAATATCAGTACGTCAGCTCGTGGGAAAATCGGCAATAGAATTAATCCGTGTAACGAAACTTTAATCGCTCAAATCTTTTCTTTTCGATGTATAAATATTTATTAGTATCTTGAACAATTTACGTTTACAGTTGGTGTAGGCTTTAAATTTACTGCTAAAAACTGAAACAATTCAAAGTTTTGTAAATATGTTGACAAATTAAGTGTAACTATATAACATAAATACACACACGTTTTGAATACTTATCTAAGATGCATGTATGATACATACTAGAGGAAAAGTATGTTCCTGATAAGTTCCTGATCGACCACATGTGCAATATGGTGCAAATAAATTCATTTAACTAGTGTTCAATGATACACATATAGTGCGCAACAAATCCTTCATTCACTTGTGCATCTATGTATATGACGCAAAACATGTGCATTTGCTAAAAGATACAGAAGAAAAAAAGGTACACGAACGAGTAACACACGAAAATAAAATATTCACTGCGTGTAACATTAAGAGCGAAAAGAGCATTGAGAAGCTTTCATCTGCCAGTTCCTAGTTGAAATTTATTGCGCACGATCCATACTCCGGTTCAGTCGTACCCGTAATCGATTGCTATGCTTCTCATTAACAAATCGCGTGTGTGTCGGCGGTTGTAAATTCCAAACTAGCTTTCCCACTCCCTCAGTCTCCACCGTCCTCGCCCCCGAACCTACGGTCCTGACGATCCTAGACGAATGACGATACAGCATGCAAGTGTCGGTTTATTGTCTGGTATACACCTTCAACATGGTCATTTTTTCCTTACCCTTCGGTATCCTCGCCATTGCTTCCACGTACTGTGCAGTATCAAAGCAGTTGCAAGAAGAGCGAGAGAAAGAGAGAGAGAGAGCGAGATAGATGGAGAAAAAGAAAGAGACAGTACGATAGAGTAGTAAGGGAGTATACGAAGCACTAAACATATGCAGTTAATCATATTTCGCTACGGCTACGGCCCCTGGGTTCCCATGTTTGTCATTTTTTACCCATTTTCGACCGATTTGCTTCCTGGCACAGTGCCTGACCCGGGCCGGTCGCGCATGCCACACGCCGCCACTAAAGCGACCGTTCAACAAGTTCATAAATATCGATTCGTGAACGTGCGACTGGCCGCGAATGTGCGAGCCGATCGCGGCCGCGGCAAAGGCTTTGAGGGACATGCCAAAAGTTAATTAAAACCGAATGCACCGAAGAGCGGTCGCCATCGCGCGGGCAGGCCCCGTGCCATTCGGTGCACAGGCACAGGTATAGGTGGAGCTGGTGCTTATCCCTAAAGGGACTTTGAATAATTGAATGAATGAGAGCGAATAAATTGTTGCTACTAGAGGCTGCAACTATGCTGCTACGGCCTGTCGTACGCTGCCAGTGCCATTATTTCCTTAACGAAAATGCTCCAAATCCTAGGTCACGATTGGCCAAATGGAACGTAAAAGAAGAGACGTACCGTGAGTTTAACATCATTTAAGTCCTGCTGATGTTTTTTTTTATATATTATTATACTGCTAAAATACAAACTACTACGAATTAACTCTATCATTTCTTATTCAGTTTTGCAATGATCGATTAAAATAAGCAGTAAATGACGTTACTATCTAATAGAATGTTTATATTGCATTTTTAAACGTGATGGTTGAAAGATTAGACAACAAAATTTGCTCATCAATAAGCCACCATGGAAAACAATTAGGCAAAACGAACTAATAGTATTTTTTCTCTTTCTTGTCGAAACACATTCACGGTAGCAACAGAGTTAAATGGCTATAGATTTCGAAACAGTCGATGCGAAATGTAAAGCCAAACAGTAAATATGGTTAAAAATTATAAAATACTCTAATTCATTACGATACGCAAACTATTTTGAATAAGAAAAACAGTTCCCTGTCGAGTGCCTTCCAATGAAAACCGCATTCCAACGCAAAATCGCACCATGCTGCCATTCATCAGTATCAACCCATACGCAACCAATGACTTCAGTCCGGTAACATTGAAAAAACTTCTTCGTGAGTCACTAAGGACAACCAATTCTGGACCAACACCACCGCAAGAAGCAGCAACGTTTGATCTTGTTGATATAAAGCTGGTTTGTGGCCGTGAGCAATTCACCCTCGATATGATATTAAATTACGATTTAAATTACTCGTCAAATGAAGATATGCAACTGCAACACTCGTTTTGCAATGAAAATGTTACATTTTTGCATTGATTTGTTTTCAGGGCGGTGACTGCGAGAGTGAAAAAAAAAACAAAATCTAAGCAAAATCACATCCGATTTGCGGCTTGATGGCTGTTTCAACATCCTGCCATTAATTGCACTCACTTCCTTGGCAACATGTCCACCTTAATGAACTGAATTGTTCATTCCGTGAAGCCCACACACTCACATAATGGTGCAAAAGTTTTCGACGCGTTGACAGCACATCGACAGGGCTTCGGGGCGCAACGCAAACAAACGCCATGCGAATGTGTCGGGTGATAACAGTCTTGACGGGTCTCCCGAACCCACCCACTACCCTAGCTCTCGAAGCTTAATTAAACGCCCGTTTTCCGCGAGATCGCTATCGTGTTAATGTATGTCAAGCGGACCCGACCGCGTCTACTAGATCTACTGCCGATCCCGAATGAGTACGGTTTGCTAGGAAACGTAACATAAAAGTGGTTTCGATGCTTGTATGTGTGTGCGCGTGTGTGTGTGCGCGTGTGTGTGTGTGTGTGTGTGTGTGTGTGTGTATTACGTACGAGAACGGTTGAAGCATAAGCATAGGTATCAATCGATCGACGAACCGTCCCCGCTCAGTAGCCAGATCATGATGGTTCATTTTCGGGGATCTTAAACTATTTCCTTCCCTTATGGCTCCCCCGGTCCTTCAGCAAACGCTTGACCCAAACGCAATCAACCGCGAGCGGTCACTTTCCATTGAATGTTCGAAACGGTAGACAAATTAACCGAGCACCAGATGGGAATCGACACAGATGAAGAGAATGCGCACAAAAAAAAAACACACAACAACGGCCGAAAACATTCAGCACGAAAAGGGAAAGAGCCCGCCAAACGTTAACAATTAATTACTGTAGTAAAACACGCAGTCAACACCCCGGGGGCATCGCCATGTCTGCGCGGTCGAGAATCTGCGAAATAAAATTACCTTAAGTATCTCACGTACGAGATACGAGATACCGTTTTCCGTTGCAGCTTCCCTCTTCCGTGCACGGGTGCCCTTCACCGAACCCTGTTGCCCGTTGCTACTGACCAATGGGCCATGGCGCGGCCCGAACCGCGGGTAACCGGTTTGCTTTGGCCGCGCGCGTTGACACAGATTCGATCCTGCTGATAAAGCAAACATTACCACTTTTTGCAACGGTTGTTAAGCATCTGTGCACGCGGTGCGGTGCAGCGACACAACAAAAGAAAGCGCACCTGATACGCGGCGCGTCGAAGGAAAGCGAAATTGGAAGCCCGCGTGGCCGCGCCGAACTACGGCATTAGCCTCGAAATCGGGTGAAATAATGGCAATCAAGATTTGCTTCGATGCGCGATCGATAGTAGCCGTTAATGAACGATTGCTCCGATAAGCCCTATATCACTTGTTAGCTCGGCGGGGGCACGGCTGCAGAAAGCCACCGAGTCACGATTGCTTGTCGGACATGGCAGTAGAAGGACACGAGATCTAGGGAATCTCTAGATCGGAAGCTCGTGCTAGATTGTGTCAATGGAGATGTGTAGCGTTAAGCGGAGGTGAGCAAGAGGTACAAACATAAGAACGATCACGATGTAGGCCTGCTGCAGCCTTTCTACAGTGATAGTTGCCCGTCGTTCTGGAGCAACACGACCCGGCGGATGGACAGCAGCGACATCCAAGTCACCACCTAACAAGCCACCGTAAAGCAAGTGCACCAACAGCAAGTGCCAAAGTGCCTCTCAAGTCACGCCTCGTGGACTATGTTCGCTGGCAGAGCACTTGTCTCCTCGCATGGAACGATCGCACGACATAGCCCACGGAAGATGTTCAGGCAAGCTGCTCGCGACCCGTACCCGGCCGTACCGGGCCACGGCAAATGGATGAGCTTAAATGAACGAAAGAAAATCGCGCAGTGCGATGACAAGTTGACAACGACACGGGAAAGAATTTTCTGCATCGTATGCTCTACACGCGTCATTCTTTTTTTTTTTTTTTTGCAACAGGAAGCTTCAGCGTTTGTCTTGATTGCTCGCTCGTGGGGTTTTTTATCCTTTCATTCTGACGTAGTTTTTATTTGCCGATGTGCGCGCGTGTACACCAAACGGAAACGACATCATCGGGGCAATGTTTCCGCAGCTCAGCTTGCGATGGCAAGGGCGGTTGATCATTTCCCGGAACGCGGACGAGGACCAGCAATAGTATGGCGGGCAATTGATGCAATTATGATCACGAAGCGATTAAGGAGAATGGATCATTTTGTTAAGCGATACGGGTCTTGGCATGGGCGAGCCGAGCGCCCACGCAAAAGCTTCGAGGTGATTTCAAATTTCTCATTGCTTTTTATTTCTGCAGCTACGTACTATTATTACCTGCGAAAAGAAGCATCCAAATTGCGTAAGGTTCACTTTGTTTTACTTCCACCACCAAGAAAGAGAAAGAAGATCGGTAAATGTTTACCATCTTTAAAAAAAAGTATTTTTTTGATGCGCACTATCGCCTACAATGCTGTTAAGGGTTTTAATGATGATAATATTAATTCATCACATGATAATTACATCAAGAAGACACACATGCCAGACATCCTTACAAGAAACTGAAAATACAAATCTTTGTATTGGTTTGAAACGGAAATAAAGTCGTTCGGACATCAACCTTAATGATCATTGCGCATACTCTTTTCGTTGTGTACCATTGGTGTATCGAAATGTAGCAATTTTCCAAAAATGGTTGCTTTCACCTGACGCCCTCTTGATTATCACACGCATCTCGCACGTGCTACGTGGGTCAAGTCCAGCTCCAATGTCTTCATACGAAAAAGATAAAAAAATCATTTGGCAATCATCCTTCCAACACCCACGTGGGCTCTTGCAGCTAGCAAAGCATTTCTATAGCTTCATGACGCAGGGAAACATGCTTTACGATATACTTATCGTACCTCGCCTGTCTTTGGTCGGCCTTTGGTGTCTTGTAGAAGCATATTAAAGATTCCTTTCGCATCTTTTGTGTTTTGTTGTTCTCTCTCCATGCCCAGACTCTGCCCATTGTTGATACGGTATACGGGGTAGAAGAAACAGCGTTTTGAGCCCATTCGAGTCGAATATAATTTGCCACGGTTCATATAATGGTCGTCATTGCCGGTGGTTGCGTTTGTCTTGCGTTCGATGTTGCCCTTTTTCCCAGTAGAACAAAACCAACAAAATGAAGATAGGGTAAAGATGCACAATACATTATTATGATCTCATGATGCATTTTATGTGTCCTAATCTCAGAGATGTCGATTGTCCTTTTTGCTTACGAACAGGCACTCGACGCGATGCTCCATGGGTTTACAGTATGATAAGAACACACTAAGGGACGATATTATTCGTCTCCGACACAGACCGCTGCGTCCAACGCCGACTTTTTCTTCAGCTCAATATTTTAACAAAAATGAAAGAAACAAAATCCCGTGTATACCCTCTTCCCGTGAGCGTTCTGGGACGATGTTTTTACATTTCCGCCAAATCGGCGTGTTTCGCGCTGTTTGCTTTCCGTTTTATGCTGTCCGTTTCAACCCTTTGCCATAGTCACTCTGCTCCCTGGGCCAGTGCGTTTGTGCTTTTCTCCTCTTCTTCTTCCGCCTGCTTCACTCAGCCTAAAATCTCCCCAAACTAAGGTTCGCAATGGGTGGTCAAAGCCATCATTCAACTTGACCCGATCCGTCGATCCCGTCCCGATCCACGAACGGCGGCGGGAAGAAAAGGTGATCGTTTAATGCTCACTTGTGGTGCCGGTGGTGCGGATTATTAGTTCAGCGGTCACATAATCGTTTTTAAATTAAATCCACTTAATCATAGGCGTCATTGGTCGCTTAGACCTCGTCCCAGTCCCGCTCTCCGCTAAATATTATCCGCCTGCTCCATTCCCTCACTGCGGTCATCGTTAAATTTAATTCATAGACGAACAAGTGGATATCTCCATCTTCACTTCTGCTTCTATCCCTTGCGCAGGGGTTCATATTTTTTTTTTACCTTCACAGCGAAGTACTTCACCGTACGGTTGGGGGTTTAGCAAAGTGAAGAAAAATGATTGCAAGATCTCAAGACGCGTCAAGCGTCAGATCCATTTGCAGCTGAACCGCGAACATAATTAACATTTTATCACCCCCGAGACGTCTCTTGGCCAAACTCGATCCCGGTACCTTTGCGGGGAACGGGAAACACTAGCACACTCACACTTTGGCAGAGATCGAAGAAAAGGAAACTAAAATCACAACTCACTTCAATCAAAACTGAGCCGTTTATCATTAATCACGCGGGGCGAAAGTACGCGAGCGCCTTTTAAATAGAACGCTCTAGTACAGCATAAGAAAGCGCTGGAAACAGTGCGATCGATCGCGGTCCCATTATGCCGGCTTCTTTTTTAAAGTAATTTACATCTACTTGCCATCCTTCGTGGCATGACTGCCAATTTGCTCTCTTTCGTTATCGTTTGCGAAAATTATTATTTTACATGTAAAGCCAGTATCGGTTCTATTCAATCACTCTGTCAAGCATCGATTATTATTGTTCGGCCGGCACTGGAGCTGGGTCGATTCCGTCCTGCAACGCTTTTGCCGAGCGAAATGCAAGACCACGAGCAAATTGACAGCGATATCATTAACCGTGCCGCTTAATGACCGAACTGTCAAACGGGTTGTATACATGAATTATGTCATTTGATATATCATTTATTTGCTTTCGAAACATATCATTTACCAAAAAGCATTCTCTTCTGCATGACTTGAAGCTCTGCCAGTGGTCACTCTTGAAACATATTGGGGCACAACTGGTTAGTTATATTTTGAGCAATTGAACAGTATTTTCACTTTTGGGTTAGCACCTGATCATTTCAAAAGTCGTAAAATTATAAAAAATAGAATAAATTTTTCTAATTAATTTTCAGTGAAAAGATACTAAACAATAACATTCCAATGAGTCAAAGGCAAACCCCCGAGACCCCACTACCAACGCACATTTAATTGAATATGAACTTTAGAGCACAGTTATTGGAACAAATGTTAAGTCTTTTTAATCGTTCATTACAAAGTTCAGACGATGTCTCTCGATGCTCTTGAAATATCAAAAGAATTCTTTAGAATTATAATTCCAAATGTATAATTTTCGGTAAGCTGAACACAAACTGACCAAATGTTTCCTTGGCATTAGGTCTAGCATACCTCTTAATTCACACGTTCCATCCTCCCTGTTGCGTCTCTTGTACAGCGGTCAAATTTAATGCCCGTGTAATTGTAGTCGTACCTTCCGAAGCAATTATTTCGCCAACAGTATCCAAGAGCATACAAATTAATCACAAATTGAGAACAGAATGCAGCGGGTCAATAGAAACGCACGAAAAAAAGGGTAACCACTGTGATACTGGACGTTACAGAAACAAATTACACCGCCACGGTGCTCTACCGTAGCAAACAATATCGATTCAGAAGCGAGGCCACGTTAGCGAAAGACAAGCTGAATGGGTTTTTGATTTATAAACTCACACCCGCCCGGGCAGCCATGGGCCCCGACACCCGTTCGATCCGTTTAATGGCGAATCGAAGGAAAAGGTAGCGAACGGTGTCGTACATAGAATGCCGGCATGCTGGCAGCCTCCATCAGCATAACATCAAAACAGCCACCATACGGGCACGACGCACGGCACATGTCTGCGCGTATGGCTTTTTGCATTGACCGTAGTGAGCGGGTAGTGATGTTTACATACAGCGAAACACTAAATCGATCACAGCCCCAATCGCCCAAAACACGTCATCGAAGCCATCACTACGAAGGACAGTGCAATATTTCACAAATCGGTTCTGTCCCGAAAAGGGGGAAACCCGACGGGGGTTTTGCCGATGGCCAGCCAGCGGTCGACACCCGGTAGAGTGTCCAATCACGCTCAAGTCAGCCTCATGCATACTGAGCTAAACTGGAGAGACCCTTTTCCGCAGCTCGATCCTTCCTCCGTTCGGTCACTGATAAAAGCGATCTGATAAATGATCGTGCTTTTCCTTCTACGGACCGGTACAAGGAAGTAACGGCGGCGATCGACAAGCGATAGGGAAGTGTAGGAAGGGTGTTTTTTGGCACCTGGAAAGTAGCATACAGGCAGTGGCGTGGCGTGGCATGCATGCACGATTTCTTCTCACCTTGACGTATGTTGGAGGCTCGTTGTCCCGACCCATTAATGGGGCTTTTAATTGAAAGCTACTTTTGACGGCATAAACTTACAGTTGGGCCTACTTTGCATACTAGCTGCGTTATATTTCGTGACAGTAAATCTTCTAATGTGGTCATATCCAATCATAAGCTAAATCCACCACCACATACACAGACGAAAATGCTTAAAACCCTTGCGTCGCAATCGTAACCCACGCTCTGCGCACACTCTGATCAATTGCGGCGACAATCCGCGGTATCTCTCTCTGGGTCGATTTGTTTCCCAAAAGGTCAATTCTGATACCATTCATTTCAAAAGGCTATCGAGCCGAAAACCTCGCCGAAACCATTAGTCGCCATTCATCAATGTAAAGGGAACGCGATACTCCTGAACCAAACGGCGATGAAAACCAAAGTCTCCCCCTCCCTTGTTGACACCAAATAATCACCATGACGAAAAAAACCGGTACCCGAGTAGATTGAATTCAAACTGCACTACACTCATTTAAGGTCACAATTTTCAGTAATCTACACCATGGTCAGCATGGTACGGCGAATCCAACACTGCGATCGCACCATCGACGGTCAGCTGGCACGCCAACAGAATTCGTAGGCTCCCGAGGTTCCTTCCTTGCTGCCCTGATGCTTCCAGCGCGGAAGGTATCGAAACACCCGATGCAAATTGCCCAAGTGTGGCTTGCCGACTGGAGTGAAGCAATGGGCAGCCGAGCTGCTACCGACCTAACCTTGGTTCTAATTGGAGGTTAACTCCAGCCTGCCTACCTCCCTGCCTGCCAACCTGGACATGGTACCGCTCCTTTATACCGGCAAACCGACGACGGTGTGGTTGTACAAGCTGTGACTAAGAAACCGGACAACAGTCGGGCGCAACCCTGCGGAGCTCTTATGATTTATTTTATTTGCGATCTCTAAAATTGTTCGTAAATACGGAATTAAGTTCATTTCTCGGGGTTCTACGTGGATGTGGTTGTGTGTTTCAGCTTTTCTATCACACTTCCAGCGCGAAGGTCAGGGGCCGTTGCGAAATATAGATCGTATCTCAGCGCCCGGTACACGTTCTAACGCCGTCCTGGCGTGTTTGCCAAGACTGCAATGGCTGCACACTATGTCACCGCCTATTTCGAGTCCGTACCGTTAGTTTTTTCGCTTTCGCCTCCGCCTGGACGAGCGGGACGCTTTGCGCGGGGAGACACCCTTGCTTCTGCGACGCTACTGCGCTTGCGCCATCAGTTGACCGGGTATTACCGCTTGCGTGAATTATTAGTTCTTTGCTTTGCCATTATAATTAATAATTATGAATTATCTCTTCCCGTCCCGCACCCGAATGGGCGATGGTTCGCGAGGACTTGGCCGACTAGCGCCATCGGTCACCCTAATGGTCGTCTGCAGCAAAATGACACACCAGCGATACCGTCGCCAGCCTGCCAGTAATGCAATGGAAAGTATTGGGTCGCCGGCATCATCGTCCCAGGGGCGGAGGATACATCAGTGGAAGAGAGAAAAAAAGGCACACACTAATAACAAAAAATGCGCGACAAATTCCTTTCCACCAATTCCGCGCGGGGGCGAGGCTGAGAAAGACTGCAGTAAAAATACTTTCGATACCGATTGGTTCCCCTGTTTCTCCCGCAAGCGCCCGGACACGCAAATGACACCGCAAAAAGTGACGCAGCCCTGCCGACGATGGAGCTACCGTAATTTACATACCATAATAACAACCGAGAACACCCCAAGCTTAATCCGTTGTGCAAAGCTCACTGCACACAGTCGAGCTGTGAGCATTTTCAACCGACCCGTCATGACGCACGCACATGATTGCCCGCCAGCGCGGTAAGAACTGTCAGAGTACGTTTGAAAAGGGCTGAAAAGGTGATACACATATCCTGCCAAAGATTTCGATCACTCTCAGCTATTGCCGTAGCGGGAACAATTGCTAGCTTTTATGTTGTGCCATAAAGCTAGCGCCTATCATAGCTCCAGCGTAAGAGACTAGCCGCCGTTGATAAGCACTGTAGTTACTCTTGTTTGTTATGACAAATACTGTCAATCGGATCGGTCGCCCGCTCCAACCACTAGCTCTCCGAAGGAGCCAGAGGTTGACAGAAAACATTGATTTGGTCGTGTTGGGCGTCTGAATGCGTTCGAGAGTAATTGTCACAATTGCATGAATTATGACAGGCCGCTTTGAATAATTGTCCACGGGCACGGGCGGCCGTGCGCGAGCCCCATCCTGTGAACCATTTCCTGAACCACGCTGCGGCACGATTGTGTTTCGATAGCCGGGTTCGAACATGTTCGAAATTTTCCGTCCCCCCTCAGAATTCCCTTCCAACTGCCCGCGCCAGTTGCACGTTTCGTGCACGTACAATTCGAGCTGGCGGACGGCAAAAGACGGGACGCTCAGATGCTCTAATTGTTTGCGATCAGTCAGTGGGCGGACCGAGGTACGCTTCGGGGTCTCCTCAGCAAACCGATCACTGATTGGTGTAATTAGTCATTAACGGAGTTAAAACAAGGGGAAGCCCGGGTGGCAAATGTGAAAATTATCGCTGCCCGGGAGGGTAGGCGCTGCTCGAGGATAGTTGGGCGACACTCAGCGCGATACTGCTATTGAACCATTAACCTAATGATTGGTCTCGGAGCTACAGAACGATGGATCGATGGGAGAAAAAAAGCTCGCCTAATTAATAGTGCAGGCGGTGGAATAACTTTCGCTAGCAGATCAGACACAAGCAATCCTTCACTTTTCCGCTAACGGTACATGTCGGTTGGCTTTACATTTACTTTTGCTCTACATGTTGGATGTATGTTAATTGTACCAAATCGAATATCGGTGAGAATTTCAGTTGACGAGTAACATAGGGTGGTAAAAAAATGAACTCAAGAGCAGTGTGCAACAATTAGCCATTAATATGAATACATTTAACGTTTGATATTTTGCCACACACGTCATCTTAATGATCACTTAAATAAATGTTCACTTTATTTATTTTCTGCTGCATTGTTCACATTTCTAAAGTGTCGTATTTAAAGTAAATACAAATAAAACTCCCCCACTTGAACACGGCACAATTGAATGCAAAATCTAGTGAAACCTATTTGCTATTGATCGCCTTAGATCATGAAATTCCCTATTGATGTCCGTGATCCGGGCATTGCAATAAATTGATTTATTTTAATTTAAATTTCATGATCAATTATTGCGACGTGAAGCGGTCGCCGCAGTTGGACACCACACTCGGCATGCAGCGAATATGCGAACCTTGCCACCCATCAAAGCTTCCCGAAAGCCCGCAATCCTTCCAAATGGTAGCCCCCACTCGCTGGATGCTTCCTATTACTCAACCACCATCGATGCCATCGATCCGGCCACCATCAATGGGTTGCATTCAGATGGATGAACGCCTGGATGGATAGATGAATAGTACCTCCCGGCCCTGGCCCTGCGTGTAGCTGCGGTAGCAGAAAGGAAAACCCCCCGCCATCCTTCAGGGAGGCTCGCGCTAGGCAATAAATAATCGATGACTGACAGCACTTGGCAGCGTTGCCCGGCAGCACCTAAGGAGCGGGATGTAATGTGGTCATAGAGAAGGAAAAAAACTGTTCCACAAACGAAAGCGAGGCCAACGTGCGCTGGAATTTGCTACAATTTCATCACACAAATCCCAACCAAGGCCACCTCGCGCTCGAGATGAAGAGAGGGAAGCAGGGGGTTGAGAGAATTTCTGCTTGCAAGCCATCTGCATGTGCAAGTACGTTGATGCAGAGATCGATTGCATTGGCATTGCGCTCTCCCTTTTGAGACGGGGTGACGCACATTAGCATTTAATCGTATGAATTCTTGTGCAGCTCATCTGATTCTAGACTGGTCAATGCAATGAAAGGGAATGTGATGGGAAATTGTTGGGTTTATTTGCTTCAAAAGAAGAAAAAACAAGTAAATTATACCAATCAAATCGTTGTTAAATCCTTTCGTTCAAATGTTATGTATCAATGCCCAACAAGATCTGTAAAGTGCATAAGATTATTTTGAGTGTGATAAAAATGCATGGAACTTTAAGGTGCAAAAAATATGCCAACCAGGAAATCGTAAGGAATGGAAGCTGTTTGCAATCATTAGCATATCATTATACTCACACACGCTCCCGGCATGTGATAAACTTTCCCGCGTTATCCCCGTGGCATGCATCCAATGACACTGAATGCAAGTTATGCCAATTTGTTACAGTTCCAGGGAGTGAAGGTCTGCTCTAATCCTCCTAACAAGACACGCGATTAATGAGGCGCTTCATAATACGTATTGACTAAAAAACTAACTGGAATATCGATAGAAATGCTTTAGCAGCAAGGGAGCTAGATTCATTTGAAGTACAATAAATATGGTTTAAAAACAATTTTTCTCAACATAAAGCAAGAAACTCTCGCCAGGGACAAATCGACGTGCTATAATGTCTCTCCCAAAGCATGAGCCAATCATCGTCGATCGCTTGCACTAATGAGACGCCACTGCGTCTCCACAGCTGCTGGCTGGAATTGATAAATTTGGTTGAACCAAACGACCGGTACTGTAGTGATTTATTGGGATATAAATTGTCCACATTTAGTCGATTCAATTAACGACCACGAGGTGCTCTAATTAAGCGACCACCAAATAAATGCCATGTATGTGTACGCGACACCCGGGAATCCGCTGCTGCTGCTGCTGCTGCATGAAAAACCGTTTTGCAAAAAAGAACCCCACGATACCTTACCGGGAAAGGCCTACCGTACGGGCAGGAAAGAAAGGGGAAAGAAAAAGTGTTCCGATTTTGGCAATAGTCCACTTTCGCGAATGGAAGTTTTCTCCACCCATTTAATCTCACTGTGCTCGCAGCGAACGCTAGCAGTGAGCGTTAAAGGTGGAGTAAAACGGGTGTACGAGCCGGGATATGGCGTCTTCCACCCATCAGCGCTTCCTTCACGGCGTTTCTCACTTCCAAGGATGGACATCGCGATGAGGTAACCCGTACCTACGGCCAGTAAGCTCGTTATGTCAATGTACGCTTCCATTTTGACAGCTCCGTTCAGCAAGCCGCTCGCGAAACGGGGAAGTGGAGGCAATGCAGCTGCATCTAGTAGTTAATGTAGCAGCAGCAGCACCCTGAGCAACAATAAAAACTAGCGAATGAAAACGACGGCCAAACCGTGGCACACGCGAATAGGCTAATAATACACCAGCCGCCAAGGCAAATGGGATCGGATGATCTCGTAGTCGCGAGAGAGAGAGCGCTCTGGACCACCGCGGTGTCACACAGCCCCGCGAAGGGGTGAAAATGCGACCAGGTGAAAGAGAGCGATACGTGCATTTGAGCAGGAAAAAAGTTAATTGAAAAATTTCCTAGAATTCAAATTCATTTATATTCGCGAATAAATTTCCATTCCAATTACGACTGCTCCATGTGTAGGACCGCCCTCCGACCGCCTCGTTACCGCGTTACCGTTCTTGATTTCCATGGCCAGGGACACCACGGTAGGGCTGGCATGTTTCAACCGGTGTGCTACCGTGTTACCCGTGCCGGGTGCATTTCTCGTCCCCCAGCGAACCATTTGGCCATTTGTTTATTTTCTCTCCCTTGCCCAACATCTCGCCATCAATGCTCCCGTGTGGCTAAGTAGTCGCGTTTTGCCATCACCATCATCATCGAGCCCCGGCATTGCTCACGGCTATAGAGCGAAAACAAGACAAACTACCCCCGAAGGGGTTTGCGCTCTTGGCCACTGCTCGTCGGCAATATTTATTTGGTTTTAAATCAATTTAGCATACGTAAATGAAGACAAATCAATAATATCGAGCCTTAAAGGTAAACAAAGCGAAGCGTCAACGCAAATCGAACGAAACCGAACCGTTAACCCGGACGACCGAGCCGCGCTGTCTGTGAACAAAATGACATACCAGGAGGAGGGCAACAAAATGGCTTAGCGTTTTCATTCCCCCCCTGTTGCTGATGAGAACAAAAGTCCTTTCGGCTTCAGGCAAGTGCAATTAATAGTACTCAACCTATTCCGCATGTTCCTGTCTGACACACTGTGACTATTGGTTTAATAAACCTACTAAAAACGATGACGATGACGGTCAATTAGCATACCTTCCACAAGGAGGAGCCCTGGCCGGTCACGTCGCGATTCGACACGAGCCGCAATTCCGCCGACCTGCATGTTGCCTTCCTGCCCTTCCCCGTACCCCATGCCACCAGGGCAGCATTTCGGTATGCCGGCATAACCACACGCTGGCCATAAATCTCTTTGCCATCCTGCCCGTGTCCTCGCCTGTTAGCAAGATATCGATCGAGTGGACCCACTTTCGGTGGCTTTGCAGTGGCTACTTCCACTTGCCGGGGCTATTAGAATCGTTTGCTACTAGCCGGTGGAGGTGTTGGAACATAGTGGAAATACCAGTGGGGCGTTTCAAACATCCGAGTGGTTTGCTAACTTTTTGATACTGCCTTCACAGTATTAGGAAAAAGTACTAAATTTTTATTTAAAATGTGTCTATTAATGCTATTTGTGAAGAAGGGTAAACGTTTTTGGTGTTTCTTGGCCTTGTTAAAGTATCGTTTTACTAAAGTAAAAATATTATAAAAGTAAAAAATATGAATATTGAAGAAACACAATTATTTTTAGAATTTGAACTCAAATTCTTGATACCAAATAAAACTTGGTTTATTAAGACATAATTTAACTTAGTTCATGTAGCTTTCAAATCTCACATTCTTGCATAGTACTACTTGGTGACCGCCATCATTTATGTCTCTTGCGAAGCTTTTTTCCTCAATCACGCGGAATTAATTACCATAAAAACAATGAAAAGCAATTAATACCAGCCAGCATTTCCAGCTCGTCACTCATTCTTTCGCACCTTCACCGCACACATTTTTGCACCGTGACCAGCAGTGCTGCCTAGATTTGGCACCTCGACAGAGTTATTCGCTCCGACTTGACGAAAGGGCAAGGAAGCCGGGTGGAACATTTTTCACCGTAAATCACGATACTCACCCATTCGCTCCTCTCAGCCCAACCTGAACCACAACCGCAATCGACACGATTCGCGTATCGATTCGCGTACGAGCCGTTTGCGTAGGATCTAAGTGGATTTTTCTAATGCTAATTCTTGGATTGATGCGTGTGTTTCTTACATGAGGCTGCCCGGCTTAACGCTTCAAACGTTTCCCATACCACCCTCCCCTCTCCCTTCTTCACTGTTCATCGATTTTGGCGTGACGCACTGCTATCACCCCGTTCCACGCGTGTACCCTTGGTGTGCTGGTGGTTGGTGAAGTGCGTTTGTTTTAG
This sequence comes from Anopheles arabiensis, assembly GCF_016920715.1. Classification (NCBI taxonomy): domain Eukaryota; kingdom Metazoa; phylum Arthropoda; class Insecta; order Diptera; family Culicidae; genus Anopheles; species Anopheles arabiensis. The sequence continues at coordinate 70,791,602 of NC_053517.1, read as the reverse complement.
GTGAATAAAACCACATGCACAGCACACGACATATCCATCCACCTCGCCCGATGTGTGCGCCTGATATGCGTGCACATTTAGCAAAGGGGGTGTGCACACGTGTAGGTTGTACCGCAAATCACCAACGTTGCGGGTCCGACAGACGGACGACGGTGGAGTCGCCTCCAACAACGGTCACAACAACGGCCCAGAGGCGTGTTGATTACACATTGCCCAAAGATGATTGATGAAGCCTGGCAGGGATTTTACCTCCCACCAGTACGAAAGGGGGAGCTGGGGCCGGGTTGCGGAGGGGAGAGTAAGGTTGTCGATCTGGAACCACGCACACGTTCCCTCATTGCGCCATTATGCTTGCTGCTGCGATTTAAAATATGACCACAATGAGCGACCCATGTAATTGTCTTTTCGACGCATTAAGGGTCTCGGGGTTTGGTTGTTTTGGTTTTGGTGCAGGATCTACCACCTACAGCCTTCGATATGTGCTTGGTACGTCTTACTCAGCTGAAGAAACGCATCCCGCAACGATGCCAGGATAGCCGGCGTGCAGACTGAGTGATGACAGGGTGTTGCTCAAAAGCGTTGATCGATGTCAGTTTTGACGAAATCTTCGCAAACCCTGCTAACAGCCATCTCTTACTCGATTACTCACGCTGGCAAATTATTAGCTATCGCACCAAACCCATCCGCAAAACAGTTCCGGTGCTAATGTATTCTTGAGCGAAAACAGTCAGCGTTAGTGCAGAGGTGTTACTCTGGCATTTACAGCTTGGTGCAGTCGTCGAGAGCTTTCTATTATTAGATGGCTTGCGCATTTGAGTACCGCTTCTTGCATCAACCCTGCACTTCTGCCGTATTGACCGCCGCTCCTCTCCTGTCTACACAATACTGGCGACGTACGATCATCGACGATATTGATCATCGAAGCACTCGATTCACACTGTATTACAACACACACTCACACACTCCCTTGTCCTACGGAATTCTAGTCTGCATAGTGCGATTGTTTGATGAACGCAACAGAAAAAAACATGCTCGAACAACAATCAAGATCACATTGATCCCGTTCGCCGTTGCGCGATGTCAAACGGTGCGACTACTAAGCCTCGAGGCTGTCAGGGTCTGCCGCGTCGACTACCTCACCGCTTCTGAGCAAACATTCCTGTCCTGTACCGAGCTGTAAGGCATCGACACATACACACAGACACACACATCCTATGAAAATCTCACCGCCATAAATCAAACTTCCTCTTGCCCGGGCCGCATCTGGACCGGTCCAGTGCTGGAAGATAGTTTCGCAGTCTGCTTCCTTGGTGCCTGGCCAGCCAAAGGCGAGCAACGCGCTGCCCGCTGGCACAACTCTCTACCCAAACCTTACATTCAGGGATGCCTACCGAAGGCCCCACAGCGGGGACTCCGAACTAGCTTCTGCAATGATCTTGGCGCGTCAATTGCGCAGCAACACAGCAGCCAGCAACAGCGCCAAGAACATGAATCAAGTCATCTCCGGCTCATAAAGCGTTTGGTGACGGGTCACCTGGTGGCTCGATTTGCAGTCAATAATTCCTTGTCCACCTTACCACCCTGCCCAGTGGCTGGCTGGGCGCTACATCGGCGTGCCCTACATTCCCGGCCGCTTCGCTGCACCACACACTGGCGCAACACCATCGGCGGAGATCGGCTGGAGCTAGGAGCCATTCCCCTAACCAAACCCCGTAGCAACCTGGCTTTTCAAGGGCCTTCACTTGACGTACGCATTCGTGCACGGTGGCTCCCCCCGCTCGCGTGGTCCAGTTTAGAGTTATAATTTCCAATCATAGTTTGATGAAATAATTGATTAATCATTATCATTAGCGCATGTACCAACCGAATGGGAAGCGGTACCATTTTAATCGGCGAGGTGTTCTGATCGATTACAAGTGATGTGATGACGCCGTGGTCTACTGCGGAGGACGCCTTCGGTTCGGGCTGGGACAGGAAACCTTAGCACCAGACTAATTGACATGATCGTGCATGATTAATCAGTCGTACAAGCTTAAGAATTGTAGTGAATGATTAATTACCGCCTGAATCGCCACACGGTCGAGGAAACGAAAAGGTTGAACAAACAAAATTAGCTTCTGTATTACTTTGCATCTATAATTGATACGTACCTGCCCGGGTGGCTCGCGTTCTATTCCACCACGCGCGTTCTTAAGATGATCTAGCAAAAAATAAAAGTGTCTCAGCAACAACTTGCAATAAGTTTATGCACAGACACTGCAGCCGTTGGCTTAAGATGCTCGATATTTTGTAGCTGTTATTATACGACACACATGTTCTAGAATAAAGTGCATATCTTCGATGAACTGTTGCACAAGAAACCCCTTCCCTAGAACGTGCGTTACATAAGGCGCTTTGTTTAAGCCATTATGTAACACACGTGTATTCCTGTGCCGATGGGAAAGTGACATTTTAATCCCGACTTGCTGCAAACATGGCATTGGATGATAAGATTTCACACTCCTTTGCTCATATCCATAAGCTCACCTTTTGCGGTTCCTGATCGGCTTTTCCTGCCATTTTCTCCCGCAACGGAGCATGTCGCGGGATGGATTCTGTAACTTTTACAACAGTCCATCGTATGTGCGGTTTTGTGCGGGTTAGTGATGAAATCGTGAATTTGCATTAGAAAATCATTTGTCATCTTTTCTGGCCGTCCAGCCCGTAAGCGCAATGCGTTGTACATACCCACAAACTGTTGTGGAAATGTCAAAGTTGAGCGCCGTTCCGAATTCGTTCCGCAGCACATACGGAGGTGTCTTTTATTTTTTGCTTCTCCGAATGCATTGCTGCATTTCTGACAAACTTTTTCGCACATGATGCAATGCCGTACAAGACGCGCATTGCCCCCGGGGGCCGATCTGGACTGAATGCGCTTCGTGCGCGAAACCGTGCGGTACGCCACGTCAGCAAACGGTAAGGCGCTCGAGCGCTCCCGCTAACAACTGCAGATGGCTGATCGGTGGATGGATCGGTGTGTCGGATAAGAAGGAAAAACACACTCGGGCGATGCTGTCACCCACGAAGCTCACACGCTGGTGCCACTAACTCCACCGGGAGACTGTTGCCATCTAACGCCAGACACATCCCTATGGCAACCCCCGCCGTAACACTGTTGCTCATAAATAATACGCTAAAAATTCTGAAGAATCTTCGATCTCGCTGATCGACAGTCGAATGCCGTAATGGGTGATCAGAGGTTCAAACGAGTAGGTGATGAACGCACGGACGAAAACCAAACTCCCATTCTACACTGGCATCCACAAGCTGTTCCGACTGCGCAGGGTCGGTAGTTTCCAGCACTTCATTTGTGCCGCAAAATTCGTTGCACTTTGAATCGTGCCCCCACGATAGGTCATAACGCGAAACCGCTTTGCGATGTGCAGGGAAACAAAAAGAAACACCACGCAAACGATCACCGCAAAATATAATCGATAATCGCGATCATAATTATTATTCAATTATTGAACGAAACATTCCTATTTGTATGTGTGTGATTTTTTATTCGTTCGTTCTTCTTTCTTCGTCTGCTCCCTGCCTAAATCCCCACTCTTCGCTGCCGCTGCGACTTCGGTGGCATGTGAAAACTGCGGCGTGCGATTGCCAATCAGCATTCGCGGAGTGTTTTGTTTGCATTAGTTGGCGACGTGATTGAAATAAGTTAAATACTCACACGCATAGCGATCTGCCCCTTCCATCAGTGCAGCGCATAATCGCGGCACCATCATCATCATCATCATCATCATCATCAATTCGGTTCGTCGCTAAAGTTGCAATACCTTGTGCGACGGTGCCAGGAACCAGAACCTGCGCCATAGATCGGCGCGTGTAACTGTGCAGTGATTTTTTGCAACATTTTCTAAGTACCCCTTGGAATTTCTAGCATCGATTCTATCCGTTCCTCCACGTCGGCCAATCGTAGCTGAGTGCATTTTCGAATCAATAGATGGTCCAGCTTGAAGAATGCATATTGAGTATCTCGTTGACAATTTTTATTCGAATATATAACTGAAGCAGCTGATTGATATTGTGCTGTTAAATACATTATAAAGAATTGTACAAAGATTCCTTATTGCACATCCAAATACAGAGTAAGGGATATTTCGCTCGTTTCTAAAGAAATGAAATAAATAGTTTATTTTAAATCTTATTCATAATTTTCTTTTCAATTATTCTTGCCTTTGAATCACACGAAAACTCATATTTGGTGATTATGGTGTCAAAGTTGAACATAATAGGAACATAGTTATAAATTTGATTGGGATTATCCTCACTGATGCTCACTGTAAATAAGATATTTGACACACTTTGTATAGTCTTAAACATATGATCTGTAATAGATTTGCGGAATATTAAAAACATTGCTGAGTTACAGGGATCACGACTTACTTGGATTCGGAGTTACGTGGGTTAGAAAGTGTCTCTGATCTTGAAGCAAATTGTATCGATTTTAACACATTAAATGTGAAATAAACATTGATGCGGTCGATTCTTAATATTTAAAATGCGATAACAGAAGTCAGTATCGTAGTCTATAAATAAATTAAGATCTAAAATTACAACATAAAGCCAAACTAATACATTTTTGAACTAATATTTTACTAAAAAAACATGACATTCAAGTGTATGCTGATGCCTTCAGAACGCATTAGCTGGTCGATATATCAGATTACACTTGGGCAGATTACGAGTAATTCGGTTCGCAAAATTATGTGTTTCATTTCTTTTTTTATTCGAACATAAATAATTATTTGAGGAAACTATTTTTTTTCTTCCGTTTAATATTTTTAATATTTAATCATAAATGTTATGACATAGTCAAATAAAAAATATCACTTTGTGGTGATCATCTTTAGGATGAATTAACCTAGAGCTCTTCACATCTGATTGGCATAAAAAATATGTTTTAGTTTGTCTTTGAATGAAATAACACGGTGTGTAAAAATATATTCACCGTGTAGTTATTATTATTCCGATATTGTGATAGAAATTGCATGTTAACAATGATATGCTATAGCAAATATAGTTCAAAGAAAAAGATTTAAACATCAAGACAATTATTTACGGTACGTGTAAACAATTGTTAAAACAGCTTAAAATCATCATTAAAGATGGCATTGTACCATTTATACACAGTAAACCCCTACAAAGCATCAAAAGACACTAAATACCTGTGATTCCTCTTTATACCGATTCCCATCGTACACTTCATTACCATTTGATTGCCCAACATTCGCACCACGTGCACTTTGGGCCACTTCTCAGCATCCAACTACGGACAATGATCCCTCCAAGGTGTCCAAGCGACCATTAACGGTCTGTGCAATCTTTTAATAATCCCATAAATCCAACATCCAAGCGAAGTGCCGCATACACTCCGTACCTGGCATACGGTACCGTGCAGGGTCATCGGTCCAATGGCAAAGCGAATGGCATCTCTTCGGAGAAAATGAAACCGAAACAACATTCGCAAACACCAAGTGCAATTGTCCTCCAGAATGGGACAACATTGATACTCCATTTGAATTCTTGCCGTGCGTCTGCATTCAGCGCTAAGTTTACGTGGGCTTGTGCAACGGCGGCAGTCTTCCTTCTTACATCAAGAATAGCATCACGTCGTCAACCCGAATCAATGATTCGTATCGATTGTCTCTAGCTCGATGTCTTGCGAGCCGCAAGTAAAAGTGACACGCAATGTGTTTGTGTATTTCGACGATGATGATGAAGGCGACATTGATAATAAAGCTAGAAATTATAGACATCAGTACAGGCATGATTGGGTGATCATGTCAAGTTCTATTGTGTTTCCTTTCCTAGCATTTCCTACCCTCGGGTTATTCCATTCAAATTAATGCATCATTTCGTCCTTCTCCTTTCTACTTTCAGGTGAGAAGCCGTACACCTGCCAGTGGCCAGAATGCGAGTGGCGTTTCGCAAGATCCGACGAGCTGACGCGTCACTACCGCAAACACACCGGCGCCAAACCGTTCAAGTGCATCGTCTGTGAGCGCAGCTTCGCCCGCAGTGATCACTTAGCGCTTCACATGAAGCGGCATTTACCAAAAAATAAGTAATAGTTGATAAGCGTAGCAGATTTAGAAGTTTGTATATCTGTTTACGTCTCCGTCAGTTCTCATTTCTTTCGGCCCAAACTTGCCGATGGTGACTCCGCTGGAAACAGACGGAGCAAACTTTCTTCATAACGTACAAAACTGTATAGAGCATATGTATTTTCCACCCACTTGAGCAACTTCCTGCCCAAAATCAAACAACTGTGTCAATCGGTTAACAAACAACTTTTGAGTACGTAAAACATGCTAATGCCTCTTTAGTATGACTCCTCCACCGAATTAACGCAAGCCGATCCGTTAGTGCAGCTCACGTACGTATGCTTACCATCGGCTCGATTCTCGCATGAGGTAACTGACACAGTCACCGACGGTGTTAATTATCTTTTTCTCACCAAACACCCATGCTATGGTCTGTTAATTTACAAATTAAAGTTGCTCTTCTGCAATGCAATGAACTTGCCACCCGCACTATTCTGTGCGATACCGCTCGCAACCGACAAACGATAACAGTTTGCATCAATATTTGTCGAATGATGCGCCATGTCCGATACCTAACGGATTCCTCCCCAACTTGCGTTCCCAAAATTTGCGTTCACAATAGCAAACTCTGGACAGGCCTTCGGAGCTTTGGTAAAAAATGATCAAACATCATTCACAACAATACAATACTTATTTTCCACACCCACCAACGCTCGAACTCGCTGGCACACTTTCCATGTGGATGTAAAAATATTTTTTTGGAAAAACTAACAGCACAGCGTAACATTCGTATTGTTGTGTAATTTGAACCGGAACCCATTCACTGTGACCGTAGTTCGAAATTTAACAATAAAAGATCACCCACATCTTGCATTTCGCGTCCAAAACGCCTACACCTGCGAGCAAACAGATCGGTTGTGGAACAATTAACTAGAACTGGATCGTTAATTTCTTGCTCAAATGGCTTCAAATTTCAATATAGTTTACAGAAGCACAAATATATCAAGGTTTGAAAAGTAACCAATTGAAATGGGTGGAATTTCTCTCAAGTCAATATTGATCTTTGAAGAAACATGAGTCATCAAACTAAACTCAGTACATGAGTCCATGACATAAAACATGTCCCGAAAAACTAAACGCCTTGCCAGTGCTAAAAAGTACTATATTCAAATTTGGTTTGTATTTGCTAGTTCAAATTAAACGTTTCAAATCTAATGAAGTTAATTTGATTGATGAAGCTGCAAAACGGTACTTAATAGTTTGTAGTATAAATTTAAACGCGTAGTAATTATGCTAAACATTCCAAGCGCTCTTACAAAAAACAACGCTAGCAAAAGAAAAACACTGACAAAAACTAGCAGTCACTATTAATGCATAAAATATGATTTTTTTAAACAACACTTCCCGAAAACAAAAGCGCTCTATACAAACTGATCTCAATGCAATCACGTTTCGAACCTAAACAATCGTACAAAATTATCCTGTCTCTCTATTACCCTTGGCATCTCTTGCTCTCTTGCAAACCTTTCCCCCTATCCATGGCCTTTTCTTACTGAGCGTTAGTGATAGGATAGAATTACTTTGTATTTAATTGTGTTTTATTTTACCTACTCCTTTGCTAAAAAGTGCTACCAAAAGGTTAGGATGTTTGTGCAGAACATCCTTCAAATGTTACCATACACTTTATTTATCGAACAATTTTAAAGTACTACTGTTAACTTAAGACGATCAAACCGATTTTTAAAGTTCGACCAGAATAGCACCAGCACTTGCGTGATCCTATTAAGGTAATTCAAATTACAGTATGATTACAATTTCTTAGCGATAAATATTTGTAAATAGGCTTACAGATCCGGCTCAGCATTAACGTACTTACGCAAATGCTTCCCCAAATTAAGTGTGCATCGTTTCGGTTCAAGACCGACATTTGTGTGTTCTTAAGTTGCCATTAGTGGATAGAGGGGATACGGAATCGTGATGAGCACCTTGACTAATGCATCAAAATGAACAATATTCTCTTTTAAAATGGCATTTGCAAAAAAATCAATCTTTCTTAAACAGCAAAAAGCAATCAAGTACAACCCAGAGATCACAGCGAATGAGGATAAAACAGTTGAACACTTCTGCTGCCGAGGGCCTCGAACAAAGTATCATAGTATTATTAATCACCTCGTACAACCGTGTGTAATCATCCTATGTATAGATTAACGTAGTCTATTGGTATGTTTATTTGTTTGTTTTTTTTTATTGCTGTTTTAATTTGCTAGCCACTACCGGAACGGAAAAGAACCGTTTTAAGTTGAAATTTATTTCACTGATTTGCTTCCCTATCATACTTTATGCAACGCTATTGTGTAAGTGTTCTTTGGATAGTTTTAGTTTACTTCAATTATTGTGAGCACAACTTTTCGTTCATTTGTTCTAAACAAAACACGTTTGATCCTTCATTGCTTACTGTCTATTTTTTATGTGTATTATGCGTAAACAAAAACCAACTTGGTAAAAACTATACCTTATAAGCTAGCTGTGTAAGTAAATCGAAACGAATCGAAGAGCGTTTGTCGCGCAATATGTTTCAACTTTGTCTCAAATATATAAATGTTTAAAAGAACTTACGTGTTTTATTTAGTCTGTATTGCCTCCGAAGTATTTAATGCGATGGATAATATCACACTACTACGACTATTTGAATAAAACAAGCAAAGTTTTATCACAATTTCCAGCACACCTACGCAAAACATTATGGTTGCAACAGACATAACCAGAATCAGTTGGTTTGTATCGAGCTCCAATATTTCAAATACAGATATGTTGTAGACAATCGATTTAGAATTTTTTCTACTTTTTTCATGTTGAACATTGTACTTAACCAAATTTCATTGAGAAAAGGTAATAGAATAATTTTATTCTTTTTCAAACAACAAGGACTTTTTCATTTTTGCAATATGGCAACGCCTAGGCTTTTCTACCGCTTAACTCATTTTTTTTTTATTTATTTATCAATTCGTTTGGTAAAATGTAGATTGGACATATATAAAATTTAACATAGACATGAGAGCTATTGTTGTTTCTCCGATCGAAAAGAAAGATGCAATTTGTTCTACAACAGGAGGCGCAAAAGTAAGAAAACAATATTTATAAAAATTAAAACCTGTGCAAACTAAAACCTAGCAATCGGAATGTATCAGTCTTCTGAAACTAGTGCATAATGTTAAGAAATTTCTAGCATTTTTTTATTAATATTTCTTAGCTATTACACTTTTTTCTATTAATGCCTCAAATAATCACGCATAGGATTTTATAAAGTAAGTGTTCCTAAAACTTATCCTCACATGTAAAGCTCTCTCATCGTATGCATCGAAAAAGGTCATCACTGTTCTACTGGACAAATGCACTTTGAAACAAAAAACAACTGATCTGACATTCATTCTCGTAAGGGTTATGCCTCAGTTCCTCTATCACATTCAAAAAGGTACGTTTCCACATCGCCCGGAGGTATAATAAAACCCTCCTGCCTTAAATTGTTCATTCACTTATACTGCGCACACACAGACTGGCCTTACAGACTCAAGCTGACCCTTAAGCTCCAAGCACCCTCCCAGCTCTCCTCTTACGAAGGTTTATGTTTGTCATAATCATTGCTGACTGCGATGCACATCCTGCTGCTGGTGAAAAAGTAAACGGCCCGGCCGAGTGAAATGGGTGGCGATGGCGAAATATGGCACGATCGCAACGCAACGCCACGCGCACTTTCCATCCGCAATAATCGCTTCATGATTCTGGCAGCATCTCTACATCTCAATATCGATATCGCTACATCGTAGTCGCAGAACGCAACCCCGGAGACCTCTCACTCTGCCCCGGTGTATTCGGTGCCATTCGGTCCGACGCGGTCCAGACCGCCCCCACGCGCACAAGGATAAACAATTAGTGATCTTCGATCTTATTGTGTTTTTGCTCAAAACCCGGCATCGTGTGTCCAAAAGCCACAACTTTATGATGATCATTCACCGCACAAGCATACGTGAAATAAGGTATTGGTAGGTTTGGTCGTTTTCCCCCCTTACACTACAAGGCGGCCGCTTTCTCGACGGCACTGCGAACTTTTCGATCGTTATCGACGGCGTCCTGTCTATGGGCCGTAATAAATGGATGTTTGCGATCTTCATCATGCGCCCGGATGGAACGTGCACCGGCTGAATGGCTGGTGCACACGAGAGAGAGAAAAAAACCCTACAATTTAACGTCTCGTGTGGTTTTGTGCTTACTTTTTGCATTGTTTCAGGAAAGTGCATCTTTGAATCTGTGAAATATTTAGTAAAGCTTCGATATTATTTCTTCTCATCCATTCTTTTAATTCAACAATAATTCGGCTGTATGGAAAATATTGCTCAATTCCTACACATGTTTCAAAGCAAATTTAAAATCTTATTTAAATATAACTTAAAGCATCATTACATTCCACCAATATTATGCTTTGTTTGACAAAACAATATTCAGAAACCCTCTGGCGATGCAATGTGTCGTCTCTCTTCCATTGAACATAAAAAAACTACAAATTGTTCCACACAAACATCAATAGCAAAGGTGTAATGCAACAAATCGAAACAAAATAATAATAATCCATAATGATAGCGCCGATGATCGTGCCATGATTGCTGGCTCGACGTCATCTCGACACTGCTCTCGTGTACGTGTGGAGCAGATCGTTTGTGTACGATGCCGTGGCAAACAGCGAACCAAACTGGTAACGTTCTGTGGCGAAGCGTTGCAAACCCCTTCTATCGTTTGGTCGTAATTGATTTACACAATATTTTATACGGTACGAGCAGAAAGGAAATCCTCATATCTTCATTTGTTTACGATTTTTACGATAAGTTATTTCTACACCATCGAAAGCTTTTCGGAAGAATACAGCACTGAACCCCGAGCGTGACGATACTGTTGGTCCGCTGCACTGCCTTTCGTTAAGCTGGGAATTTATTTGTGCATCTTCCTTCCGGCCATTTCAGCACGCTCGGAGAATTTGTGTTCTTCTTGACGTTACGAAAGAGTCAAATGGCGGTGAGGAAACATATGGGAAATGATTCCCCTTTTTCCGCAAGGCATGCAAAAAGGGATACGATGGCGCTAAGACCTCGATTTACGACTGCTGACCGCTGGAAGAAATCGTAAATCGTTCAGAGAGCAAAACAAACAGCATGTTTGGTGGCTTATCTGCTGCTGCGAAAGGTAAATCGGTTTTGTAATGTTGTTAATAATGGGTACAGGAAATGATGTGATGCGTATTAATTGAGCCAATTCTTTTGCATCTAAGTGCTTTTCGCGCAAAACGGTTCAATCAAGTATTTCACCCAAAGTAACTGTTTGAAATGCATTTTTTTTTTTGCAGAAAAAATTCACATTTTTGCGACGTGTTTTCGTTTTGCAGCTTAATGCATTTCGTTGCATTGCAGTCGCGTTTGCATACCGATGTGCTCACGCCAAGGATGGCGCAGGCAAACTAATCAAACACTTTCCGGCCGATGTTTGTCTTAGAGCAAAGCATCTATTGCGAAAAACAACTTAATCTCTCCGGTGTGCTTATTACGATTTTTTGCTCCCTTCTTTCGTTTATCTATTCGAAACTGACAGGGCCTTTACGTGCGCAAATACACTTCATAAACAAACACCATCAGTCAGCTCAATGGCAGCTTGTCTCCTCCGGCATACCTTAAGCAACGACCATCCGCGCACCGCCCGATCTGAACCATTAGAAAACCATCGATGACAGCTGTTTGTTGCATCGGTATGCTTTCTGCATGCACTCATAAATCACTTCACATGATCATCACGGCAAACAGTGGATCCCATCCCGGCAAACGCGGCTCACTAACTCGCTGCATGCACACAGAGTGGCTACTGTTGTGAGCAAGGTTGTCTGCCGCAGTGGGCAGAAGCACCAGTCCATGCAGCGATTGCAGCGCGAAATCGATGGTCGTTCGTCCGGTGCACGGTAGCCGTGAACACGATCACTATCGGCGTACGATGGGCAGACGGGGTGGACGGTTTGATGAGCAGTGATTTGTACCGTGTTTTACTAATGGCTAGGTAATGGGGCACTAATATGCTGGGCACTAATGATGCTGAGTAAGCAGTCGTAATCAGTTAGACGATAAGCGTTTATCATTACTTACGATGCGTTGATTTACTTTATCATTCTCGAAACTGGATACCGCAAACTAAAGGAAATGGCAGGAAAATGTTTGAGAAATTGTGAAGACCATTTTTATACCACTCGTTCAAAAACATACTTAATCCCAAATAAAAAAGATTCAGTGATAAAAAAACGGAAAACGGACTGGAAAAGTACAATCCTTAGCTATTCGATGGAAAAAATCGGTAATGCAACCGTTGAGTAATTCATTAGTTAAAACATAGCCCCTATTTAAACATCAAACGCTTAATTTAAACACAAAATTTAGGTTGTAGGCTATAGACCCTTTTGAGATGAATATGATCAACCAACAGTGCGCATCAATAATTAATTCGGTCACAAACAATTAAAAAGGTATTATGATTTGATATTCAAATTCCAAACGGTGGATGAAATTTTAAGATCCTTGCTGTCAAACCGCCTGTCCCTAGTGTGCAAATAGTGTGCTCCAGAAAATATGTTCCAGTCTTGCGATACAAATCCGCAGAATTTGTATTTGTATTTCACGTTCAACTTATCAACCTTAATTGGCTCAATAAGGTTCTTAAATTTAAGTTACATTTAGTAATTTAGTAGCGGATAAATATGTACTTATACTAATCTTACCTAAGTGCTCGGTATCAAAACACCTCAAACGATTCATTGAAACAAAAAACATTCCTAGATGATTTAGAGTATCGGATATGGAGTTTATAGGATTGTGAAATACGTAACATGTATTTTGACGATCTACTAATAACAAAGAACGAAGTCTAATAACTAATAACAAAGGCGCTACAACCGCTTTGCGGTCTTGTAGACCGCTCACGGTCTCGCGTCTTCGTCTGCCAATCCGTTATCCCGGCCTGAATTGCAAGCGCCTCCACGCCATCCTGCGTATTTGAATATTGCAGCTGATCAATAGATCAATATCACCAAGTAATATTTTCGCACAATAGAAGGCTTGATCCAAATCTCGCTTATTTTCGAGAGTATCGATCCCAAATAGGAGACACCTGGCGTGATATGTAGGTATAATACTCCTGTCGCTCCAGATTGAGGTGTCGAATAGCATAGTGTGGATTGGTTTTATCCTATTATTCCAGACTTCAAAATAAGGGCAACAAACTACAGAACAGTACTCTAAGACCGGCCTGGCTAAACTGACATTTCGAAGTGTGTTGCGTTTTAATGTAGAACGGGTCAAAATCCTTGCATATTTTAAAAATGAGACCTAACGTCTTATTTGCTTTGAATATCATATTTTCGAAGTGTGTTGTGAATCTAGAGTTACCCCTAAGTCACAAAAAAAGCTCAAACATTTTCAACTTGTTATCATTGATGAAATAATCACAAACTAAGGTATTTCTATAACGACAAAAAGAAATAACTCAACATTTATCAATGCAAACTGAGAGAGCATTCCAATCGCACCTTTTGATGAAAACTGTTAGAGAGGCCTGTAGGTTGATCTGATCATCCAGATAGGAAACACATGAGAATAATTTGACATCATCAGCAAATATTAAGAAACTCATAAGTACGCCATATAGAAGAAAAGGAGCAATTACTAGCTTGTTGAGCAGTGTGGCACACTAAATATCTTATAGAACCAGAATCCATAAACCAGACAGATACGATGGCGACCAGATTAATAGAAATAATATAAGTTATAATATATAAGATCAGGAGCTTCAAAGGAAGGATAACTATATCTATGCACCGATAATCATGGACGATTATTGTCAACTTGGCCATATCACTCTGAGCTTGACCTTAAAGCTATGCATAATTACCAAGAGCGTTTATATTCTTCGCCCTGAAAACTTAATAAAATAAAGAATAAAAGGCTCATGTATATGTTTTTATTTGTTTTTTTTTTACTGTAAGATGTGGATCATTTACGGTTGTGAAGCAGACGCGGTTTAGGCAATTGGTATGAATCTTTCGTTCATTGTCCTTCATTTAATTTCATTAAGGTTTTTTTTAACACGTGAATGTATATTATTCTTGTAATTAAGATGTGACCTCAAATTTGTTTTATTTATTTATTTTATTTAAATTTAAGACTCATATTAGATATACTAGGCACTTTAGGCTAATTGGCCAAAAAAGTATAAATACAATTACAAATCGCGAATGTTGGTTTACACTGCCAAACTTAAGGTTTTTTTTTTCGCAATTCGAACGTTTTTGAAAAAAAAACTTGTTTGTTCTAGTCTTTTAAGACTCTTTAAATTTTGACATCCGTTGTAGTAGAGTTCTACATTTTTTGAATTTACCGTATTTATGTCAAGAGTAATAAAAGCTATCTACTTTCCAAACGCCCTAATTTGGCTTAATGGCAATGCGTATAGTGCTGCAAAGAATGATTACTATGAAAATACTAATACGCCAAAGGAAAGGCAACAGAAACGTTCATTGTTAGTAATTTTCAATAATTTATTAGAGAAGTACACAGGTGTACCGATAATAAAACTGAAGTAAACCAATGTCAAATTCAAACCAACTCTTGAATATTAATGCATTTTAGAAGTTGTCAAATACGTACCCAGAAGTATAACTTAACATACTTACTTTTACATACTTCAATATAAGTTTCAAATGTAACAGATAATGTACGAAAGCAGTGATAGTTTCATTCACATTGAATTGCAGTGTAAAATGGCGAACCAAAACAATTTTGTCACTTTTGCCAACAGCCCATTCTCGCCGCCATATACTAATTATAAAGCTGCACTTAATTTGATTAATAGTCAATATTTTACGCTTCCCCGCTACTCCAACCGACTCGCACCCGACCTGACACCGACCCCATGCAGTCCGGCAGCCGATGCATAGCGGAGGTTGTAATGAATATTCAAATTAATTTCCTATACCGTGTATTATCAGTGCGACCACTGCTAGCATGGGGCAGGTGTTCGGGCGATCAACCATCGCCACATGCGGCACACACACACACACGAAGCCGTCAGCACACATACGGTGAGCTGCAGCAGCCCTGAGACTTTCGTGCGTGCACGTTTTAACAAGAGTAGCGAAATGTCGAACCTGCACGAAAGCTAGAATTAAGTTGTAATCTAATAATAAAAACAAAACACAAACTTAATGCACGCTAATCTGCCCCCTCGGAGACTTCCTACTCGCCTGGAGAGAGCGAGAGCAGCTCCGGGCGAACCGGCTCCGGTTGGCCACGGGGAGCCATTCGCCCTGTCCTGTTGCCCTGTTTGGCTCACCTCGACGCTGAAGGTCGTATTTTGCGCTAGTAGTTTTTATTTTCTATTACATTTGCACCTTATTTATTGGTGTCTCCCTCATCCCCTCATTATCCTCCGGCGTTTCCCTTCCTGTTCCCCCTAAAACCAACCTGTACTCGGGCTGAGTCCAGCAGGCCGTGTGGTGGCAAGCAAGCATAAAATGGTGCAATAGGGCTCACGTTCCGATTCGTCAGCCCATTCCCAGTGGGCACTCTCTCGTTTTGCCGTTTATCGATCGCGTACGATCAAACACATCCATTGATCGGAGGACGTACTGTAAATGTTGCCCGAACCCTAAAGCTCAAATGAAAAATGTCAAACGGCAACCCTTTTGCAGAAGGAATTAATTTTATTAAATCATCACCATAACCATGTTAGCATTGTTACGGATGGTTACGGTGGTCGTCAAATGTTACCCCGCCGTTTGTTTGCCCGAGGCTACACGAAAGGAACACCAACAGCATCACTACCATCACCACCACCACCACCACCACCACCACCACGAAGGAAATCAAGGGTCTGTTGCATATGGGTTGCTTCCGTTCCGTCTCCGGCTGTGACGAGACCCTGTTGCTATGTAGCCGAACGTGTGCTCACTTGGCAAGATGGTTTGCGGCCTCAAAGGTAGCTGCTGTTGCGAGCATGACTCCATTTCTTACGCCGCACTTACGGGTCACTTGGACATGCGAAGCAGTAGTCCTTGGGTTGGAATTAAAAGCAATGCTTGTTTAACATAGGTCGCGCCAGATCTGCCATTTCTCGCTCACGAACCCGTGCAGCGGTTCCTTCCCTGCTGCCCTGTTGTTGCATTATGCCATCACCATTAGAACCACCGATCGTAACACCAATAATGGCGGGATCGCATCGCTCTTTTATAATCGATGCTATTTGTTAAGTGTCTAGCGCTTTTGATTGAATCTAGAATGTACAATACATCAACGTTTTTGCTACAACAAAAAAAGCACATCAAGCTACATGAGCCTTCTACCGCTACCATGAAGCGCATGAGAAATTTTAAACCTACCAACGCTGAGTCGATCCTGTGCATCCGTCAGACCAATCCGTCCAGTATTCGTCGCACTGAACAAAGCGCGCTCGCTGCAGGCTATTCTACAACAAGGTTGCATCTTTAGCTTTCAGCAACATCATGTGCACAATTTTCCTGCTTCCTTCTGTCTGATCTCCCCCAAACACCCCGTCCCTTACACCCCGTGTACCGTTTGGTCATTTCGCAACCTACGCCTGACGCTAAACGATCGAGAGTGAGCGATCCGAGCCCACGGTTCACCTATTTCTCAATTGGTCCACCATAAATTACGATAATAATAAATAGGTAAATACGCCGACGGGGGCCGCGTCTTTAGCCCGGCTCGAGTCCGATAAAGCTTTATGAGCTGCATAGCCTACCAGTATCATGGTGGTCTCGCAGCGCTTAAACCGTTTGTAACGACCCGTCACCGGAATCAGCGGTACGAAGTGCATGCACTTTTAGTATGATCCAGTGCATATATTTTGGATTGCAAATAGCATCTAAATAGCTAGAATAGCTCATTAAAAAGTATCGTACAGTATGTTGCTGATTAGGCACTGTAAACTTCTATGCATCGTTGAATCGATCGTCACTGCATTAGCTAGGCAAACGGCAATGTCTTACAGTAAATGGACCTAATTGATTTTTGTACCTTCACTGTGGTCCGTAACGTGACTGAAAACGGGCCAGCCGCTGATTACATTCAAGCAAATGGTTGAAATAAACGAAAAACTACTCGTACCATTAAGCTAAACACCCATCCGACCAAGGAATTTAAACTATGTGCATCTTGAGGCAAGAGTACCTCTCGAGCACAACAACAAGTGCAAACGTGTCGCAGTAATGTTTAATAGCGTATCGTAAGTCGCAAAGCAAAGATTTGTTACGTATCGATCCCGCTGTGTGCACATAATTTGCGTACGCGCCTCCGGTACTGTTGACGCTTTCACAAAAGCGTCCGGTCCACCGGTACAACCACTAGCGCCTGCCCTGTGTGTAGGACGCAAAGATACGCACTAGCCCTTGCGCGAACCGGGCGAACCTCCTTAAACATTCATTCTGCGGTGGCACATTAATCTTTTTAAATTGACTTTATCTAATCGATTTATTTATTATGCTTTATAGCGCTGGTAGTGCATTTGCATCCCGTTTAATGCAACGCTACTAAATCTCACCACTTTCACCCCTCCAACTGTACACCGCACGTTCTACGTTCGTACCTTTAGCAACTGCACGGGCACCGTACTCGTGCCTAATCTAGGTGCCGTCTTTCATCTGCTTTCGTCTTCGGTTTGCATTATCTGTTTTGCTTCACCCGCCACACAAATGACCATTCATTTTGACGTGCTAAAGCATCCTGCGAAGCAGCATGACTCGTTACCAGCCTAGCTGGGAAAACGAGTTTGATTAACACGTAAATCTGTTAAAGCTGGATTGATAAAATCTTAACACCCAGACTGCTACCATCCTGTACCGTACTGGATTGATACATTTCGTTTTGACCGTTACAGGAAGATAGCACGGTGCGTTATTAATCTACTCTTCTAAACCTGAGTACAAAGTATGGCAAAATATTGTTTAATGCACTTGCCAGGTGTTAATGTTGCATTCCATTAGACCTTGTTATTCCAGATGTAGTAAATGTTCAACTACATAGTAAAATAAAGTACAGGAGGTAACAAATGCAGGAACTAGGAGACATTTATCGACTCCAGGCCTGTGAGATTGCATATGAGTAGATAATGAATGAGATGGCATCGTAATATCAAAAGTAGTTGAAGAGCACATTCTGTACCCAAGTGACATTTGTTCTAAATTTTTAACCATAATGTGCTCGAATGGTGCTTGGGATACCAAAAATTGTGGATTTGTGTGTAATAAACCGTGTAGAAAGCGTCAAAATTTCATTTGTGCGTGCGAATGACCTTCTTCTATTGGATGATGATGGCATTCAATTCGTTTTAGATTCATTTGATTAAATATTCGACAAAAAAGGAGGTGCATTTCGTACGACGTTATTTCGTGAAAATTCGGTCGTTTTTGGTAAAAAATGATCACACGAAACTAAAAAAGCAACGAAAAAGCCACATCACATTCGGTTTTAACGGGCTTGTTTTAAAAGTCTCTTAAACTGATGCAGTTTAAGGGAAGCTTAAGGAGCCAGTTTAAGGGAAATAGCTCGGAACCGCGATTTTGGTAGAACTAGTAAATGTTAATTGGGTAGTATAACATCATCAGCGCAGTACAAACGGTTTAAAATACATGCTGCATCGTTCAATACATCACTATTACTCCTCAGTTGATCGCGATCCTAATCATTCTTTTCTTATGCACAGACATACAAAAGGCACACTGTGTCAATGATCTAGCCTTTTTCTAGATACGAGACTGTCATGTGTGGAGTATCTTGAGCAGATTTTAACACAATGCAACCTTCTGCTAGAATTAGTATCTTATATTACGAGGGAGCTTTGTCATCTGGTGCATATAAATAAAAAAATCTGTACTTTTTATTTCCCTCATGAACGGGCCATGTCACGACGACGTGCTTTGTTGTGAGTAGCGAGAGATATTATGTATTAATTTGAATGCATGGCTGATGGAGCCGCTATAGTGAGAGATTTGGAGCTTTTGCTGATTGATGTCCATCATATTGTTGTTCCATCTTCTGGACCGGTCTGGTGGTACAATCGTCAACTCGTATGCCTTAACAACATTCCCGCTAAAGGCTCAAGCACCGAACTGACCACGCCCCTATACGTAGGACTGATTATTCTGAGAGGTGAATGTCAGCCAAAAGGTCCAAAGCCTCTATAAAACAAATAAAAAAATGATTATCCTGCTATGAGTAATCAGTAAGTCACTGAAAGCCAAGCTCACTTGCGCTGGCCTGAAAGGCAGGACTTGACCGACAACGATTGTTGTTGTGCGAAAAAAATAAGAACAATAAGACACTTCGGGCAAGACGGCTCCGTTTTCGAGCTATACAACCGTTTCGACTCCTCAGCACTTTTTGTGATGCGTTTGAATCTGGGATCTTGGTGGCGCAAATAAATACTCAAATAATTGTGGTGGATACATGTAGCCCCACATTATGTTTGCAAAACTCTGCGCTTTACAGGGGTTTTCAGGGGTTCTCATAAAGGTTGGGACACTTTCTTGAACTCTTCCTATGGGAAATGAACTTTGTCCATTACCTTTGCCAAATGTTTGTTTTGAAGATTATCAGCCTGCTCTAAAATTATGTTGGTAGATGCGTTAGTAGGAATGTAAGGTCCTACAATTTACTTTATTTCGCAATATTTTGTATATTGTGCGGTAATTTCTCTAATCATTCTCACGAGCCGTATGTTTGGCGTATCCCCGTACATACATTACAACATTGGCTAACTAAAGTATAAAATCACATTAGATTATTTAGAATTCTTTAGAAAAATACGTAGACATAGAGTCACCTAAGAAAGAAAGTATTACTTACCACTTATTCAAACTCTCCTCAATCACCCAGCCCATTTATGTCAGAAACAAACAAAACAACATTAACGAAATGTAAAATAAAAAAGTAAAAAATCTACTGTTATTACTCAAACTGGGGGGATTTTATTGAAATCTGGAAAACTACATAAAATCAATATTGAATTTTGGGTTGTATGAAAAATTGATCTTTCCATCTGTAGCAACAATAATGGCACTGGTTAACTGCATTGATCATTTATGAAAAAAGAGGAAAAAAGAAGTCACTGGATCTGGTTGTACTGGATACTTGTTGAGTAAAAGAAGAGTAAAATAGAAATACAAAGAAAAGGAAAGAACATTGTGAAATCTTCGCTTAGTGTGTTTTTATCCAAATTAGAGACGTCCATGGTGTAGCAGCATTTTCATTATCATCATCAGTTGCTTCCTGTCGTTCATAATCACATTCCAAGGTACGTTAGCCAAATTCGTTATTCAAAAGGTCGTTTGTCTATTGAAGACGTTCAAACGTCTATTCAACGTCCAGATTGATCTGTTTGTTTAAATGGTCGGGCACACGCCTGTCTGCACATTGCCGACCGTCATCTTTGGTGTAATCTGTTCAACCGTATCACGAACCTTCACGTTGCGTATACATCCCTGGAAAGGTACTCGCGCAGCAAATCCTCGAATCTGCAAGCCATAAAAAAATTGGTTAGATTTATGTTGTATACCTCATCTGACCAGCCGTCAGGTACTTACCCTCTGTAAGTGAGGATGTCCGCCCAGGAACAGCGGTCGTGTGGTATCGGTCGACGGGGAGCGTGCATCACCGATGGCAGGATTCGAACTGACATCGTTCACCTTGATGGTGATCACGTACTGCGACTTGATAGCGGAAACTGTGCGCCACTGGCCGTCGCAAAGATTCTCCTCCGGCAGTGGCGTGTAGGTGGCAGTGAACGGCTCGTCGCCATTGTTCACCGACAGACTGATCGTGCCATTGATCATCTCCAGCACGAAGTACGCCTTGCGGCCGTGTACGGACATAAGCAGGCCGCTCTGAGCGCGCGGACGAATGTCCATGCTGACGGTCAGCTCATTGCCCACCTTGAACTTATCGTACAGCTTGACGAAACCGCCACCATTGCCGAAGAACGTTCCCGTTTCGATCTGCGTAGAGCAGGGAATCGTTCGGGTAATGTTCGAAGGTGCGGCTAACGGGCGGCCATTCGCTTCGATGTCGTTAATGCATCCAACGAATTGGTTTCGCTCCAGCACATTTTTGTCCATCTGTGAAAGGCAATTGTTACATTAATCTCATTCTGCGGACCATTCCATTGCCCTGTCTACTGATAACTACTCACCTTAAGATTAAGTGCCACCTCCTCATAATTGTCACCACTTACACCACCGACAAACATCGGTGCCTGCAGCGCCATGGTGCGCGTAGTGCCGGAAGATTCACCTTGCGATTCGTCCTCGCTATCCACTACCAGCTTGCCCTTGTTGTTGTGGCGCGTAAAATGCACCGTGTGCCACTCATTGTCGTCATACCGTCGCTCGGACGACATGTTGGCCGATCCGGACCCACAGTTAAACGAGTGGAACACTTTACCATCGCGCAGATGCAGCGCAATGAAGTCCGTATGGCGCGGATCGGCCACGTAAAATAGGACGCCCTCGGGGAACTCCGTCTTGAAGCTGAGCGAGAAATCGTACTGCCGTTTGTTCTTGAGCGGCACTTCGCTGAACTCGATATGGCTGAACTGTCCCGTACCGAACCGATAGCCGGAGTCGAAGTCGACATCCTGATCTGGTGTGACCGGTAGCCTGCACACTGGCTGCGGCTCATCCGGCCTAGGACGTCTCGTTGTTGTAGTGGTAGTAGTGGTAGTAGTAGTAGTCGTAGTGGAAGATGGTGTTGTGACACTGCTGCTTGTCGGTGCAGGTGCCGCACTCGGAGGAGCTCTCGGAGCACCGGTCGTTGGCTGTCTACCGTAATCCGGTGTTCTTGTATCCTTATCTTCATCCTCGTCGTACCTGCCGGACTGGTCGCGATCCGCATCAAAGCGGCTTTGCACAAATACCTCGGGATCCTTGCCATCGTTCGGATAGTACAGCGGCACATCGCCAGCTGCAAACAGTTCCCGCGAGCACTGATCCAGTACAGCCGACTTCTTGTCGGTGAGCGTAGCGAAGTTAACAATATGTCCGTTAACCGTAATATCACTAATGCATCCCATGAAATAAGCATTCGACGCGATCGCATTAGTTGCCGTGACATAATTCTTCGGCAGCCCTCCGAAGTAGATGTCACCGTTTTCAATGTACAACGGTTGCGGCGGATATTGGCTAAAATGTGGATCGTCATCGTCCACCAGCAGCGTCAACCGATCGTGATCGTGGGCAGCAGTTAGCGCGTGCCATTCCCCATCATTGTATGTACGATCCCCGGTGGTAAGCTCCATGCCGGTACTGCTCAGCACTAGCACACCGTCCCGCAGGGCCAATCCCAGCGTACCGCTCTGATCGTACGTGGTGGTGTAGAAGAGCACTCCGTCACTTTGGGTGGTGCGGAACTTCAGATTAACCTGTAGACTGTTCACCGAAGCAACGCCCGGCTGGCTGACGTAGCCGAACTGGCGCGGCGGGAACGACACAAGCGGTGAGAACTTCATCGGACATCCCGGCCGCACGTCGAGCGCCTTTAGATTAATGCTCAGATCCACTTTGTTGCCCAAAATGTACACATCGTCAATACAGCCGTCGAAGCCCTTGGACGTAACCTCCGAGTGGTTCACTCGGCTATGATAACCTCCGAAGTAAAGTGCTTCCGAGATGTGCAACTGCTGGTGATCTGCCGATCCCGTCTGCTGGAACACCTCACGATCGTCCACGGTCAGCTTGCCGATGTTGCCATCCCGCTCGACAGAAATCTTGTGCCATTTGTCGTCATTGAACGCACTGCTCGAACCCATCGTCACTGCCTGGGCGTGCTGGCCAAGCTTGAACTGGAACACTACCGCACCGTTGCGCATCTCGACCGAAATAAAGTGTTTGTTTTTGCCCGCATAGAACAGCAAACCGTCACGCGTCTCTGGCGGTGCCTTAAACTGGAACTGCAGCTGGGACTGCTGCTTGAACGTGTACGGCTTCGAATCGATTGCCACATAACCGTTGCCACTAAACCGGAATCCGGTCGATGGGTTCTCCTCGTTGCGGAGTGACTCCCGTTCAGGCGATCCGTACACATTCTGAGCGTCAATAAAGTTCCACAACCCTACATGCTCGCCACCGATCTGCAGTTGCTCGATGCGGCCATCAAACTCGCTCGACTTCACGTCCTGTGGCATGTTGTACTCTGGCGGATAGCCTCCAATGAACAGTTTGCTGTTCTGGTCCACATTGAACACGTTGTACGCTCCGGGGAGCACCTGCTCCTTCGTATGGAACACATCCGTACCATTGTCCAGCTCTTCGCGGATAATAAGCTTCACGTTGTTACCGGTACGCTCCACGATCGCCTGGTACCACTTGTCGTCAGCCACATACTTTGGACTGATCACCTTCTCTGGATCATTGCCAAGATCGATCGACAGCACCGGGTAGCCATTCTCAATCTCCAGTGCCATGTAATCATCGCGTGAGCTCTTCTTCGCGTCCGGCTTCACTTCATTGCCGAGGTACAGCACGAAGCCTTCCGGTTTGTCCGTGCGGAAGAACACGGACACGTTGGAGTTCGTAGCCATCTGGGACAGGCTTTGCGGTGGCTTTAGCTCCACCGTTGTGTTGGGGTGGAATTGCATGCCGACCTTAACCGTGTTAGCAACAGATCGGGCCTCTCCGATCTGTCGCTTCAGCGCCTCCAGCCGATCGCCAATATCGCTTACGATCGAATCTACCTGGTTCTGCTTCGTGTCCAGCTTCTCCACCAGCTGGCGGATGTTGGGAATCATCGTTTTGAGCCGCTCAATCTGTGTCGTTGCTTGCTTAATGTCCTTTTGCGTGTTGTCCACCTCTTTCGGCAGTTGTTCCGCCATGTACACACTCTTGGAAAGATCGCTGATCATCGGGTCCAGTATTTTAAGCGAGTTGTGTGACTTGGCCTGCGCTTCGATTGCCTGATCGCGTGCATTTTCCCAACTGTCCGTGTGCGACTCCTCCGGAATACCGTCCAGAGCGGCATTGATGGAGTGCAGCATGTCATCGCTGTGATCGTTCTTCTCCTTAATACCATCGACCGTATCGATCGACTGCTTGCTCTGTGGCTCAAGTTCCGTCTGCAGGGTGGTAAACATACGGCGAGCCTCGCTGAGCAGCTCACGCGAAGCAGCGTCCGATTCGGCCGCTCGGTTATCGATACCTTCCGTCTGGTCCGTCGCCTTCTGTGCGGTGAGCGTAGCGTTACGAATGCCATCCCCAGCCTCCTTAACTGCGTCCACAATCTTCGAGTGAGCCGTTGCAGCCTGCAGCGCCGTTTCCGAGTTGGCCGACACGTCGGAGTACTTATCCGACAAACTACTGGCTTCAATCGCCAAGTCTCTTGCATGGGCCGATGCACGTTCGATCTGCGGATTTAGTTGCTGGTACTCATCGTACGAATTCGGCAAGTCATTATCGACGGCGTTATTCAAATCGGTAAGCTCTTTATTCACGTTGCCCAGCTCCTTATGCGTGATGTCAATGTCCTTCATGATGTTGGACGAATTGGCCAGCAGCAATTTGCTGTTTTCAATGTTCTCGGTAGCTTCCTTCGCGTGGGCCGAAACCGTGTCAAATTTCGTATTCACTGAACCCTTGTTTTGATTGTTCAGCTTCGAAGTGATGCCACTTTCCTTCTCCACCTTCAAGCTCCAAGTGTAGAGGTCTTCCAGCTTCACATCAAACTCGCCAATGTCGTGCATCAGCTTGGCCAGCTTTTCATGTTGTGTCTGCACCGGTTCACCAAACTGTTCCACCCGTTCCAGTAAGCGTGTCGCATTCTCCAGCTGAGAGTTGAGTGACTCTGGTGTCGTCGAGTATTGCTGAATATTGTCCAGATAGTGCTTTGCTTCGGTAAACGCTTGGTCCAGCTTCGTAATTTCAGACGATCCGAGATTCTCTCCCAGTATCATCACTTCGTCAATGGTGTTCTTCGTGTTGATGTGCACCAGCCGGCAGTCGTCCAGCACGTTTGATGCAGCGGCCAGCAGATTTTCGCTATTGGTGGAAATGTCCTTCGCGTTCTCGTCGGCATACTGAATGCGACGGTCTAAATTTTTCACCTCCATCTCCAGCGATTCCACCTTTTGCCGCGACGGATTCAGATTGACACCATGCGGATCCAGACTGCGCACCTTCGGTTCCAGCTCATCCACCATATCATCGAAGTATTTCAACTTTTGCGACGTGTAGTAATCGTCCGCGATCGTTTTGATGTCCTGCAGCACAGGATCAACATCGAGCTTGAGTACGTCCGTTACATCTAACAGTGCATGGTGGCATACGTCACACTCCTGGCAGCCAGTGTCCGGTATCAGCACCCACCGGTACGGACAGGAATCACACTTCTCACCCACCACACCCGACAGACATTCGCACTGGCCGGTCAAAGCATTGCAACCCAATCCTCGAGAGTAGTCGGTGTTACACGAGCACGGCACGCAGCCCTCCTCCGAGTAGTTCCAGTAGCCGGGCTCACAGCGATCACACTGCCGTCCCGTCACTCCCGGTTTGCAGGCACACTTGCCAGTGTGATCGTCGCACTGCGAGCTATTCGATGCAATGCCACAGTCACACGGCGTACAGCCACGTCCCGATTCGAACCCATAGTGATCCTCCTCACAACGATCGCACTTTTCGCCGATCACATTCGGCAAACAGTTGCACGTTCCGATAAAGTTGTCGCAATAGTCCATACCGGTCTTATCGCAGATGCAACTCTGGCAGTCCTTAAGATTGATGGCATCACCGTAGAAACCAGGCGCACACAAGTTACATGCCCGGCCGTACGTGTTGTTCAGACACAGCAAACATTCGCCCGACACCGAATCGCATGCTCCCGGTTCCTCTGCATTGATGTTGCCCGAGCAGTCGCACGGTTTGCAGAATTCACCCTCCACCTGAGGCTGCCCATAGTAGCCTGGCGCACAGCTCTGACACTTTTCCCCATGGTAACCCGGCTTACAGGCGCAATGTATCTCATACCCATCCTCAGACACCTCGCACGACGTGGCAAAGTTGTTCGACTCCACTGGCAACGGGCAGGCACAGATCATACAGTCGTTCGGTGTACCGCGCGTAGCATTACCGTAGTATCCTTCAATACACTGATCGCAATGTTCGCCGGTCGTATAATGCTGACAGTCGTGACAAATACCAGTGTTACAGTCGCAAGTAGCCGCATGCCCATTACACTCGCACGGAATACAGTAGCCAAGGTAAGGCCCGTTCGGATCCCGATAGTAGCCCGGTGCGCAGTCTTCGCACGACCGTCCCGTGTATCCCGGCGGACAGTCGCAGTTCTCAACCGCCAGCTCGCGGTACAGATGCGGTTGATCCAAGTCGTCATGTGCCATCGTTAGACTGACGTCCGAGATAACCGTCGCGAGACCGTTCTCCCAGTAGGACGCCCGAATATAGATATTCTTCAGATCGCGCAGCAGCATCATAAACTGTTCTCGGCTCACTGGACCACCGTCCGCCGTTTGGAAGTTGCTCTCCACCATCTCCACGCTGCCGCTGAACAGTTGATTCGACGACGGTTGCCGGTAGCTCTGGTGCATTACCTCCAACTGCTTGCCCTCGAGTATGACGTCCGCACCGATCAGCGAACTGCCGAACAGGCCGTTCGTGAACAGGATTTTGTACGTCAAATAGCCGCCGTACGCCGACAGATGATTGTTCAGATCGAACAGGTGATCCAACATGCCGAAATAAACCATGCCGGCCGATGGGTCGCGATTGTCGAAACTGCTCAGCGACACCTCGGCGGACGTTTCGTTCAGCATGATCTCTTCCGTCATGACCCACGGTGTGATCGTGACCTTGCCCCCCGACAGACGAATCGTATTCACCGTCATATCCTTCATCATGCTCACGTTGAAGGGGCGTAAGAACGCCGTCTGGCAACGGCTGGTATGTCCGAAACAGAAACACTTTGTACATCCATCCGGATTGCTTGCCTGCAGATTGTACGTACCATCCACGCAAGTGTTGCATTCACGGCCCTGCACGTTCTTCTTGCAGAAACAGCTCTCATCCGTCTGGTCGCAGATTTCGAACGTGGTGCCGCGGATATCGCAGTGGCACGGCTCGCAGTAGGGGAAATTGAAGAATCCATACTGGCAACGGTCACACTTCCGGCCGACCACGTTCGACTTACACTCGCACAAGCCGCTCTCCATGTCGCACTGCAAGTTATTATTCGCCACGCCCAGCGGATTACAGTTACACTCCTCGCAACCGATTATCTGATCAAAGCCGAACGTGTACGGTACGCACTGATCGCACTTTTCACCCGTCACACGATCGGGGCACACGCACTCACCCGTATCCTTGTGGCACTGGGCGGTCGATGGGCAGTTGCACGGCTTGCAGTCCGGGAATCCGTAGAACCCAGTTTTGCACGCCTCGCACTTGCGCCCAATGATGTGTGCCTTACACTGGCACTGGCCACCGAACGGTTCACACTCGAAGCTTGTCGAGCCGAAATAGTCGCAGTTGCAGGGCAGTGCACCGCTGTTGTAATCGGCGGTAAGCGAAAAGACGGCCTTCTTGCAGAAATCGCTTGCATTCGTCTGGATGTAGAAATGGTCCTGGCCACAGTTCTGGATGAACGCGTTTGTCTGGTCGAACGTTTCCTCCTGCAGCAAACCGTTGTGGAACTGGTCGGCCGGCACGAGCAGAACGTAATCCACCCACAGCCGCGTGCTGCCACCGTTAAGGATCGTCAGCTCAATCTTATCCTCCAGATCGAACTCAATGTATCCGTTGTCCTGCTTCAGCACCTCCCGGCAACCACTGTTGGCCGGGCAATGGCGAACCCCCAGCCGTCCGACATAGTTCTGTCGCTCCGTCTCAATCCGATAGTGCACATTGTATGCGGGGTGATCGGGCTGGAAGAACTTCACGATCAGCACGTACCGATTCGGATACTGCACCTTTGCCTTGATTGTCACATCCTGGAGGTTTTCATTGAGCAGGATCAGCTTGGTGTTATTGTCCGACACTTCCCGGGGCATTTCCTCCGCCACAAGGTACTCATTTTCCGTCTCGAACTCAATCTTCTTCGAGTCCGGCGCTGTGCGGTAGCTTGTCTGCACGCACTTGCCGTCCTGCATCACGCACACCGAGCTCGGGCGGATGTAATCCGTCGACCAGTCTTCGTACGGTATGGCCGTGACCGATTTGATCGCTGTCGCACTGGACTCGTCCACACTTCTCACCAAGATCGGTTTCCGGTTGTTCGGATCGAGGAAGAATATCTTCTCGCGCGACTCCCGATCGATGACTGGCTGCCGGCAGACGGTGGTGTACGTGCACGGATAAACCGTGGCCGACCCGTCCTGATCTAGATCGCCCACCAGATTGACGTGCAGGATGCCCACCTCCGGGTTGTTGCGATAGGTGATGTAATCTATGACCACAACGTACCGGCCTGCATGTGGCACCTCCACCGGGTAGTACAGCTCCCGCTGCGTTTCCACCAGCGTCGGCAGATCCTGCTCCTTCAGCTCGTACAGATGCTCAAAGTCTTTGAAAAATTCCACCGGCTTGTAGCTCTGCCCATCCTCAATGATGAACGCTTCCGTCTGCGGGTTGTACGGTGCAACACTCGGGTACTGATAGTGTCGGCACAGGTTGGGATCGTTAAACTCGCACGGAGTTTCGATCTTTTTCGTCAGTATGGAAGCCTCATAGTACGCGGCCGGAAGCAGCACGAAGTAATCGAGGAAGACGGTCTTCTCCGTTTTGATGCTGATAGTGTAGCTGCCCGGGTCCAGCACCACCGGCGATGGGACCTCACCGCGCGCATCAGACACCGTCACAAACTCGGGGTTTTCCGTGGGCTTGAACAGCACCTTTGTCTTCTGCTCCACCTCCGTTGGATTGTCCGGTGTAATGAGAATCGATGCTACGACATTGTCCGGATTGGGATTCTTGTACCGTATCACCAGCCGATACACGGACGACTTCAGCACCCGCACCTCGTTGATGACCTCGTTCTGCAGCGATGACATCACGGCGTACCCTCGGCTACTGAATCCGGGGAAAATGTCCTCGTGGAACTGGTAGCGCACCTGCGCCCCAGACTGCGTATAGCCATCTTCGTACTCAAACTGGTACTGGTACAGCGTCGGGTAGTAGTGTGTGGTCAGCGGGTAGGAACAGGTACGGCCCGAAACGCGCGGATGACACCGGCACTGGCCCGTTTCCTTGTTACAAACATTGTCCGCCGCACCACCGATATCGCAACCACAATCCTTACACCCGAACAGGTTCGATCCGAACAGATCAAACGTGCCGTCCTTACACTCCGTACACTGGCGTCCCGTTACCGACGGTTTGCAGGCACACTGGCCCGACTTTGTGTCGCACGTGTCGAGCGCACCGATCGTACCATCGATAAAGCACTCACACTCCTGGCAACCGTGGGGATTCGAGGCGGTAAGATTCCAGTACAGCGGACGACACTTGTCACAGATTCGGCCATGTACGCGCTCCTTACACTGGCACAGCTCACCAGCCGGTACGGAGCCGCACCCGGCAAAGCGGGGTATCACACCCGCCGGATCACAGTTGCACTCCTCGCAGGCCGGGAAGTTGTAGAACCCTTCCCTACACTGCTGACAATTCTTGCCATCGAAGTTATCCTTGCACTGGCACTGTCCATCGTTGGTGCAAGATTTGGCCAGCGAACCGTACGAATCGCAATTGCACGGCAAACACTCCGGGTACTGGTAGTATCCGGCCAAGCAGGCCGTACACTGGCGGCCACCAAAGTTCTCCAAACACGAACAGCGTCCCGTGATGTCACAAACGGTCGATGTGCTGCCCGCACTGGAACAGTTGCAAGGCACACAGTCGGGATAGTTGTAATAGCCAGGAATGCACTGATCGCACCGGGGACCACCGTAACCTTCACGGCACAGGCAGGTTCCGCTGTTCTTATCGCACACCTCGTCCAACGTACCGCGCACATCACAGTTACAGTCTGCAAGGAGTATGATTAAAGTTAACTGCACTGTACGAAACATCAGCCAGTCATATGAACTTACATGTACAATCCGGATACCTATAAAACCCGTCCTTGCAAGAATCGCAGAGTCGTCCAGCGAAGTTGGGTCTGCACTGACACTGACCGCTACCCTCGTCACAAACACTGTCCACCGATCCGTGCATGTTACAATCGCAAGCTGTCGAAGAGATAGCGATAACGCACATAAAAAATCATATCGCACCAAGTTCATGCTTCCATTCCGTTGTACTTACGATCGCAGTCCGGGAAGCCGTAGTACTCCTTGGCGCACTGCTTACAATGCGGCCCGTCAAAGTTATGCTTGCAGGGACAGGTACCATTCACCGCCTCGCAGTAGTATCCGATCGTGCCGTTCAAGTTGCACTCGCACTGCCGGCAGTTGGGATACCCAAAGTGGCCGTACGAACAAGCGTCACACAGCGGCGGCTCAAACTCAGCCCGACACTCACAGCGACCCGTTTCCTCCTCGCAGTTACCGGTCGAGTAAAAGTGATCGCAATCGCAAGCTGTAAGCGAAACATCGGATTAGCTATTGCTTTGAGCCGTCGTTACCCAATGCACTTATTACTTACGCTGGCAAACATCCGTTTCGTTCCAGAATCTACCGTACGGGCGATAAAACTTGTCCTCGCACTGGTTGCAGTTAATGCCCTTCGTGTTGTGCTGGCAGTTTTGGCAAACGCCGCCACCCTCGTAGTTTCCATGGATGTCCAGCGACAGACCCTTCTCATCGATCTCCTCCGAGTAGATACATTCATCCGAATGTCCATGACAGTTACACGCTGAATTACAAGAAAGAGAAGTTGAATAGGGGAATTTCTTTGCTATATAAACCACCAATTACTTACGTTCACACTGGAAAGGCCTTGCGTTGGTGTTCTGTCGCCATTTCTTCTGCTGGAATCCGGGACAACACTCGGCACACTGAACGCCGCACGTGTTATGCTGACATTGGCAGGCCAGAATGCGTCTCGGCGAGCGAGGATCCAGTACGTTACACGTGTTAGCATGACCGTTGCACACACAACGTCCACCGATCGAGATATCTTTGATCGAGTAGAAATACTGGAAGGGATTGAGACAAGAGGAAATAAGTTATTCAAGTGTTGCAACAACTTTTAGGACTCTTTGGGCCGCACATTGTCCTGTTCAACTTACACGTCTCGTAACGGTTGGGTCCTGGCGCGCTACGGACATAAGATGTCCGAGCAAGTTCTTCGTACGCAGCAGACGGATGCGCACGTTCGTAGCTCTGCTCCATTCTTGCAGCGTGGACGAGTTGAAGTAATTGTTCGCCGATGGACGATTGTTTAGCAAACGAATCGGGATCTTGAGGGGTAACACAAACGTGGATTACAGTCATAAATACAGCATCGATTCCACGATCGATCGTGCGATCATCACCTACCTCACCACCCTCGAGGGGTACAATCTTCGAGTGGTCCATCGTACAGATAACGTCGTCATCGTTCTGGAGCGGTTTCAAACTGTCCGGCCCAAAGTACGTCACGCAATCAGTGGGTGAGTCGGAGAAGTGTTGCCAGGGTGTCCACGTTTTGCCGTAATCGCTAGATTTCTCAAGCGACCACAATCCAGGACGGGGCGAGTTGCCCATACGAATGAACAGATAAGCCACGTGGAATTCCTTAACAAATGAAAAAGTATAAGACAATTGTAAAAGAGAAGAAGTGTGGTAAAAGAAACGCAAAAACCCGGTTCGGGTAGTTCAGATTACAAGAATGAAACAAAAATGCAAGCATAAACTAGAATTGCGCCGACGAAGCGCAGCGACGATGGACTGCACATCCAGCTGGTTGTGTCTATGTGCCAGTTGCAGGGAATTGGAGGTAACACGTTCTAGAGGACCACCCTGGATATGCATAATAATAACAAGAGCAGTACTCATTGCAGCTACTGCCAAGCAAATCATCTTACAATGTCAAGTTTACGCTGTACTCATCAACCGACTTGCGGTGTCCATTTAGCAAAGACGCTATTAAACTGCACATCGCTGCAAGGCGTGTGCATAATTTAAGCCACTTCATGCAAACGGAAATGAGTAGATTGTTGTGTTATCGCAGTGTAATAATGACTATAAATACCAATTAAAACTACTCTTGCTAAGTGAGAGCAAGACATTGGGACTAAAGCTAACAGAATGAATGGGAGCAAATGGTTCTTGTTACAAGCATTCTTTATATTAGTTAAATTTGTTCGTGGGTTGGGCTACATACTACTTTTTCTTCTTTTTGGTGACGCAACTACTTAAGATGGTAGCTAATGGGCTAGGTTATCTGCAGCATGTTCGTATGAAATAGGCGGATCGTGTCTAAGACGAACATGTTTTTTAATCTTTTCCTAAGCCTTTTTACGGCTAATCAATCAGACCAGCTCGGGACTGACCAGTGTTCTTCAAACTTTGTGGAATAGCGAGCCAAAATTTATAACAATAGCCGTAGGGATTTTTAAAAGAGTAATAATGTTAATGGTCTATGGATGAATATCTGATCATTAATTAATAATGATCTCTTTAAAAAATTAGTTTTGGGATACATTTCGTATGAAAAATGTAAATAAATGTCCTATCGAATTATCGTATTTTAAATTCAACATGCTGCATAGCTACATAACAAAACCTCCAGCTTATGAGTTAAATCAGATTGTGCAATTGCTTTCTGTTGGGAAGCTCTTGGCAATCTTCATGTGCTTCTATTCTCGCAGCATAAGGAAGTGAATGGAGTGTTCTAAATTGATAAGAAAAACTATGTGCCGCTGCCGAACACCAGCCTCGGTCAGCATAGACCAGCAGCATAAGCACCAAGAATAGTACGCTTATCAGCAAACGAAAAGGAACTCGAGTTCAGACAAGTTATCACAACCATCCCGCTGGGAGTCAAATGTCACCAAGCGCTTATCAAGACGGGATGTGTGGCTCTTGTTTTCCGGCCCGCTGAATTCTCATAATTTCCGTTTTAATTCCAATCTCCATTCATACATATGTGGCTACCGCCATATGTTGTGCTACACCATCGCCGTAGCAAACGAAACGATCCAACTATAGACTTTGTGAAGTTTACATTAGCCGTTTACAAGCAAACAGATATCTGTTTGCAATACTGCCGAGATTATGTCATCCTTCCTGCCGCTGGTGCATATGGATTAGATCATTTGCCAGATGGTGTTCACTGCGGTGAGATGGTTTGATGGTGAAGTTTACACTCGCATCTTTACTTACCTGATCAAAGTCGATCGTAAGGTTAACTTCGTTGTACTTCATGCCACGAGACAGCGGGGGACTCTGCCACCAGTTTTGCGTACCATCGATGGCATACTCCGGCGGGTGGCTTTTGTCGGGATCGTTCGGATCGCAAACATCGCAAACCTTGCATTGTATGAGGGGTTGCGAATGAAAATAAGGGTTCTTTTTTACATACAATTCGTCCCAAAACTTACCTGTCCCTGGATGACCGAGTATTGGTTTTGATGATCATTTTCAGTGTTTGCACCAACCAGTTTACAGTACAGTTCGGGCCCATCGGTACCAACGCCACACGTGGCACTGGCAACAATTCTTCGTCCCTCGGCCAGATTAAAGTATGGTGGCGTAAGCTCCGATCGGGCCGTTCCGATGGTTAGCACCACCAGGACGGTGATCGAGGCTAGTGCTGTGATGCCACCCATCTCAACCCGTCCGATAAGCGGACTATGAGAAGGGGCTATCAGACCGCTCCAGATGGACGAGACAATGCTAGATGGAGCAAATATGAAATTTTAAAATAAAACGTCGCATCTTTCTGGTGGTGTATATGACTTGGTGAAATATGTACAACATTTAGTTCCTGTTTTGAAAAAACAAATCTGAAACATCTGCATGCCTTATCGTTGAGAGCTGAGACATCCGTGCTTTACAATTTCAACACAATTCTGTAGCCTTTCCAAGCTCACTGTCCAGCGTTTGACGATCGATGATCTAACACCATCGTCAATAGTCGACGTCTATTTATACACGGGTGGCACAGCGATATCTGAACCAACATTGGAAAATAAACAAAAAAACACCCCACTGGAACTGTGCGCTCAGAAAATGAACATCTCGGTGTAGTGCTGCGGCATACATTACTACGAACGCCTTATGTGCATGATTTCATCCCAAAACATCTCGAAGCTCGAAGCGCAGAGAGCTGCTCACTCGCGTCAGTTACACGAGCAAACAGAAACAAATCGGGAACCCATATGCAGCATAAAGTTCTAAATTTATCCACACGGTTCCATCTGGAATACAGACGGTTTGTGCGTTAATGTAACTTCTAACAAACGGTGTCCGAATCGTGGTGGAAGAAAACAGGGCGTACTTCTTTTGTACAATCCCTAGGCATGATTTGAAATCCTACCCATACGCATAAGGCTCCAGTATTGGTTCAGTTTACAAAGATGATCGTACGTATAGGCAACTTACGATCATCTATTCGTTTCTTCGTTGCTGTTTTTCTACATTCTTTTGAATAAACGCTTCGAATCTTCCCAAACCCAACGACCTACTCGCCACGCTGCAACGCATCCATTCATTCAGCACGGATTGTGTAGGTTCCTGCTTTGCTTTTCCCTGTTCTTCTCCGAGCAGCTTGGAATGTTCTTCTGTGGCCGGTTTTGAAACCGAGGCTTATGTTTTCATTTCCATTTCTATGGAGAGCTATGCTCACAGGGAGAAGCGAACATAAACCGAGCAAGTTAACAAAAAAAAAACACTCACACACACCCCTGAACCCACCGCACGATCACCACACAGGGGCAAGATTGCAGACGGGTGGGTGCTACAGACAGTGCACGAAGACGACACACTGGTCGTCTGGTGGAAGAGCAGCCAGCCGAAAAGAAACCACCGGGACCGGGCGCGGGCAGGTCATTATCGTTGTCGACTTCTTCTTCGTTTTCATGTATTTTTACGGTCACATTTTGAGGGAAGTTGTGCCTGTGCGGGCAAAAGGGTGAGCTCGGTTGGCCGTTTGCGGTTGCAGGCGATTCGATGCACCACATGCTAGGATGCTGCCCCTGCCGCTGCTGGTGATGGATTTTGTGTTGCAGCCATTTCGTTTCTTCACGACGCTGCACTTTCGGCGAGGGTTCCTCTTTCAACTCACTTTTGGTGTGCTATTTCTCAAATTATCGCAACCTTTTTCAACCAGCGTACTAATTGTGTATGGTTCTCGTTCGTTCTTCACAAGGCACTGTCTCGCTCTCGCTTCTTCAATTTGCATACCGTGTTAGATGTATTTTGCACCTTGCACATACTTTGCTTGTATAAACTTTATACAACCTTCTTTGTAAAGTTTAGCACATCTCTTTACAACTGTATATATTATCACTTTGATCACAAATGTGTTATATCTCCCAAACTTTATCTAATCTTATCTAGCAACTTTCCAAACATGCACCATAAATTCTATCTAACTATATATTTAAATGAGCTTTACCTCGTTTCACTGCACAGCACACTCGCTATTCAAAGTTTCTTATCGCTTGGTACCACGGCACAAGACACAGCTTATCTCACACACACACTTCCTGTTGGTTACTTTACACTTCTTTTCTTTTTTCTTTTTTTTTCTGGCTTACCCGACCGGGACGGGAGAACCGGATCCTTCCCGTCTGCTCGGTTCGATCGTTCGCGCGTTTCTGAATCTTTCGGTCCGTGCGCGACCCGGAGGAACCAGTCCCAGATCGGCCGGTGCAAGACGTTCTCGGGCAAGCCGAGCGAGGCAGCGCGCTTTATCTGTTGTTCTTCGGTTGCGCTCCACGCTTCGTGTTAGACTTTTTTTTTGTACGATCGTTTCATGATCCCAGGAAATGAAAAAAAAAACTTCATGGTGTTTTAGTATTAAGATGTATAATGATGTGAAACATTTATAAGATGTTCCAGAATGTCTGAAGAATTGATGACAATATTTGATCTGTTCAACCATTTTTTAAAACAATTTAATTTTCTTGTGCTATGATTTTAAATATCTCCACATTTGTTACCATCATTTTAAAAATCCAGTCATGGAATTGTATTTATTTCATTGAAATGCTTATAATCTACCAAATTTAAAACGCTTTAACTCTCTCATTTGCGCTTCCTTAGGAAAGCTACATGAAAAGAGCGTAATCATGAGCACAAACGAGTGAGAGAGTATCGTAAAGCAAGAACGAAGAGCGTGCTATGTAACTATCTCTCTGCTTTACGCATCGGAACATGTGTTTCAAAAATTTGACGATCGCGCGCCACGGAAAGGAAAAGGAAAAGGAAAAAAAATGTTGTTTACTTTTTTCCGATTCTTCCTTTTCGCCGGGAACAGGTTTTTCTTTATTTTTTGCTACAATAAAGACTCCAATGTATATACAAAAATACAAGTGTTAGAGCATATTGCAACGTCTTCCGTCCTAACGCACTAGCGCCGCTATTAAGTATGCGCAAAGCGTGCATCCGAATGGCGTCGATATCAAACTTGTAGCTCGTATATTATGTTGTTTTTTTGTTTTTTTTTAAGCAGTCTTTTTTATCGGAATTTTCATTCATTGAGCTCAGATAAGTTACTTTATTTTTTTTATATTTCTGTTTTTTTTGTTCGACCCACATAAAAAAGCTTTGTTGAAATCTATTCACGAGTGTTCAACTTTACGTACATGGAACTAATGTAAAGTGTAATAACAATTAAATCCTATTTGGAAATGCAACAAATAAGTCTCCCAATAAACCAATTTCAGCAAAACTATTTCTAGCATTTAAAAATTATATGTCAAAGCTATTGACCCTGAACATCAGTTTATGCAATAGAATTTTATTACAACATTAATTGAATTGAATGTAAAATTAAATGTGTTGGCAGCACGTACAAGAAGTGTATTATAAAAAATAAAAAATAAATGCAGCTATGTAATTTTAAAGAGGAACAACCTCTAATTTTTGTTTTATTGCATATTAACTGTACTTAAACCATCTTCAATAGTACAAAGCATAGCATTACAACACATTACCGCGATTTTTAAGCACTCTCTCCTTGACCGCATAAAACCATGGACCGATTTTGGTGTTCTCCAGACAGTCCTTAAAAGCCTGACATCCTTCCATACTGTTCAGCACACCGAACACAGCCAGATCGGCCAAATTTGGCTGCGATCCACCGTGGAAGGTGGTTTTCTTCTTTTCGATTTCATTGATCCATCGATCGCACGCATCGTAGATGTGCGAGCGAACGTCGTCACTGAGCTGGTGCCGCCGCTTGAGCCGCTTGCTGATGCCCCACATGGCAAATGCGCCGACGTATACCATCAGGTCTCGTTCCCATTTCGGAAAGTGGATACCCCATTCGCCAACGTCCGAAAACCATTCAAATGTTTCCATCGCTTCGTCCTTCGTTCGATACACGTTCGGAGAAATCAAATGCACCAAATGATCGTCGGCCCAGGCACGCCACTTGCGCTCCTCCCTAATCGCAAAGCAAACAATATGATATAATATAGAATAGCTTCCACCACACAAACACACTCAACACGGCAATACTCACTCTTGCTCTTCCTTTGTACGATTGTCGACCTTCTTTTCCTGATACATCAGGAAATATTTGTTCATAATGTCGAACACTTTTCGCCCCGCATCGTTTTCGTACGATATCGACGGATAGTATTTTGCTAGCTCGCCGATGTCTTGCTTCTTGTCCCGAAGGAAGCTGGAAATCGAGGAAACTATCATGCTCGAGTCCGTTAGCTGAACGTATTTGCCCGATTTCGTTTTCGCTAGCAAAATTGGAACTTTTTTGCTGTCCGACCAGCGAATGTCCTGACGAAGTACTGCATCCACCTCCACCACTGAGTAGGAAAGCCCGCTGTGGTCTAGGAAAGCACGAACCTGCAAATACAATCAGTTACAATCAGTCCATTACACCGTAGTTTGTGATTAACCGTAACATTCCCACCTTGCAGCAGAACGGGCACGTTTGGAACTGGAACAGCACCAAATCCAAGCCCGAATCGTCATTCGGGTTGACTACTTTGCGCATTATTTTCACATCCGGCAGCTTGTCGAGAACTTTCGGCCCTACATGCTCGTGCAGCATATGATCTGTGGGACCGCCCTTGAAGTAGCTGTAGCCGGACCAGCCGGTGCCGACCAGGGCACCGATTGCCATTCCCTTCACAGCCAGTCCCAGTGTGCTGGTTGGTTTTTTCGGTGCCGCTCCGGTAGCCATCCGACGGACGAGATTGATTCGCTGCAATTTTGCCACATTTTGATGCGGTATCCTCGTTGCAATTGATGCAATAGCGCCTAAGCGGAACGTTGCCATTACGTAAACTGTAGCAAATACGGCCGGTGAGTGGGTTTTTTTATTTCCAAATATAATGCACCTATCTGCCGATAAAATTTCTTATTTTGTCGTAATCAGCCGGGTTTTCATAACAAAACAACAAACGTCAAATATGGTTGACAAAAATCATTTCCATGTTTTGGCGCGTCGCCACGGAGATGACTAAATGAGGAAAACAATTTCAACTTTGTCAAAACTGCTTGTCAACTGCCAAAAAAAAGCTTTTCTCGTGGTCGTGTCAAAAATCTACACCTGAACGACAAAAAGCTCCAGCCTCTGAATATCGAACGACAATTTATTTATAAAGCACTAAATGGATACATAAATCAATTAGCAATACACCTTTTAGCAATATTACCCTAGCAAATGATCACAACTGTTCCAAATAGCTGGGTGTCTTCGGTTTCAATTTGTCTTAGTTTCTGATTTAAAAAATAAAAAAATATTTTCGAAAACGTTTATTTCACATAATTTTAAAGAAAAAGAAATTGAAAATTTCAAGTTTGCTGTTCAATTGCAGTTTATTGAGAAAAAAAATAATCATAAAAGAAGTTTGAATAAAGCAGGAAAAAAATTCGATACTCTCCCGATTATCCGTGGATTCGATTCGGTTCTGGATCGGATGCTAATCATTTTCTTGTTTGATTTGCTCATAAAA
Source organism: Anopheles arabiensis (assembly GCF_016920715.1). NCBI lineage: Eukaryota > Metazoa > Arthropoda > Insecta > Diptera > Culicidae > Anopheles > Anopheles arabiensis. Next base: position 70,752,355 of record NC_053517.1, on the reverse strand, counting down.
TTTTGTGTTTTAATTAATTATGAGAGTGATATGATTTAGTAATTTCAAGAAAATTTAAAACTAAATTATGTTTGATGATTTTCATAAAATCTCATCAGAACGTAATGTTCCACCCATTAAGTTTGTACATCTCTACTCATGAATAAACGTCAAGCATTTCCTTCAAAACGTCTCTGTTTATTTCGCACAGTCACTGAAGAAGAAGAAACAGAGCATTCGGCAACGAACAGATCGGTAAAGTATCATTTGTGATTCCGTGTAATTTACAGCAACAAACATGCTTGGAATCGAGAATTTCCCCGAGTACGAAGTGCCTGGAGCACGTAAGGTGCAGTTTTATCCGTACGAATCTAACGGCGGGTAAGTTGAAAGGCATCGGCGGCAACTCCGCGTACTCCCTGCCAATGTTAGGTTAAGAGGCCCGGAGAGCGAATGACACGAATTATTGCATCTTCCAGGAGTGTAGTAGCCATAGCCGGCGAGGATTTTGCCGTCATTGGTGCGGATACTCGGCTCAGTTCCGGCTACTCAATTCATACGCGTACGCAAAACAAACTGTTCCGTCTGTCGGACAAAACCGTGCTAGCGTCCACCGGTTGCTGGTGCGACACGCTCGCACTGACCAGCTTGGTGAAGGTGCGGATGCAAATGTACAAGGATCAGCATCAGAAGAACATGTCCACACCGGCCGTTGCCCAGATGCTGTCGATTCTGATGTACAACCGTCGGTTCTTCCCGTACTACGTGTCGAACGTGCTGGCTGGATTGGACCAGGACGGCAAAGGTGTCGTCTACAGCTACGATCCGATCGGCCACTGTGAAATGACAACGTACCGGGCGGGCGGATCAGCCGGACCATTGTTGCAACCGGTGCTGGACAATCAAATCGGCCAGAAGAACATGCTGAACGCGGATCCGGAACCGGTCAAAATGGAGAAAGCCATCTCGATCATCAAGGACACGTTTATTTCAGCCACGGAGCGTGATATTTACACGGGTGATTCCGTTATCATCAACATTATTACTAAGGATGGCATCAAGGAAGAGACTCTGCACCTCCGAAAGGATTAGAGCGTTGATTGGCTTGGTCAATAAAGGGAATTTCAATTCTTTTCGATGAATAAACATGTAAAATTTATCTTTCTCTTCGAATTCAAATTTTCCTAATATCGTTTGAGCGTAAATGTAAAATTTTATGTTTCGCAATTAAAAATGGATGGAAACAGGAGCGCCAAGTAATCTGAATCTTAACAAAACTTTCAACCTAAGTGTTCTTTCAACTGATTTTAACTAAATGACTGCTGTTCACGGAATTACTTGGAAGTAGAGAGTAATGAGCACAAGTATATTTCAAAATCAAATGTTATACAGCAAAAGTCCAATAGATGCATGATGATTCGTTGAGGCTACAACAACCCGTTCAACAGCAGCAGCGTCCTATAAAATTGCTTTCGTGGTCTGTAGTCTGCGACTCGCGAGTAATTTACTCCATTAACAAAAAAAGAACATCGAATGACGCTTTATTCTACACAATACACATTTGGCTGAACTGCTGAAATTTGTACCAATCAAACTGGTTTGCATTTAAATTGGAAAAGGTTTTAAACATTCAGTTTGAGTGTGATGCGACGCGAAACCGCAAGCCTTAGCCATACAATCATCATCGTGCGTACTTCTACAAGAAAATGCCGATTTAAATATTTTTATTTCCCGACTTCTTTAATGAAGCGGCAAAATGCGTTCTGTATCTCTGTTGCTGTTCCCATGACACCAAACACACGGCGGCATGTTTACAGTATCAAGTGTTATTTTCGAAAGCTGTGCCACTACCGCTCACCGTACCGAGTGGTGCTGCACTGATTTAGGGAGGCCTGAACTTCTTCTCGCCGTAAATGATCGTGTCTACACAGTGGTGATATAGCATTTTCAGTCGGTTTTCGCCTTTCCCTGCATTACACCGCCGCCAAAAAAGTTATGGTGCTTCACCCCGCAGTGCTTCTCTTAAACGTTACAACTATTAAATGGGGCCTCCCGCCTTTGTTGGTGCGCTGTACACAGGTGCGTTGAGAAGAACCAGCGAGCAGACGAGCGATTCTACTGCCTCCCGACATCTCACTTCTTACCGGGAGGCAGCATGGGTGTGCCGATATCCTTACCGCGCAGCTTAATGCCGATGATACGCTCGATTTTGCCCAAGATCAAGTTGTTTGGAATGCCACGGCCCGCCTCGTAGTCGTTAACGATTTGTGGCTTTTCACAAATTTGCTGTAGGAGTGAGATTGGGCGAGATACACGATAAGCAACATTGGACGCATCCAATTGGGCGAGCTTTCCGCGCCACGAGCGAAATTGTACCCTTACCGTAGCAAGATCCTTCTGGCTCAGTCCCTTCGCCTGACGGCCCTGCATGATTAGCTTCGCAACGGATGGTGCAAGCGTTTTGTGACGCAGTTCGTCCGTTTCGCGATCCAGTTTGGCTGTATTTTTAGCCGCAACATGCTGTTTGTTGGTTCCAGCGTTGACTGAAAAGAGGGGAAAATAAAGACAAAATTGAAAAAAATAGCAAAACCAACGACAAGCACATGGCATGTGGTGTCATGCTAGAAAGTTAAATATAAATTGCATCATATTGCTGTTTCAGGGGGGTGCCTGCGTGTAAAGAGCCTACCATGCCGCTTGACAAGCGGACATGCCGGAAAACATCACTGTTTTGCTCAGCACATTGTTTTGAATTGCGTTCGGGAAATAAGGTCACCCTTAACGCTTGCCCACCCGCGGCCGGCCTTCCCTCAGTACTTACATTTCTGTGTGGTCTCCACTGGAATTCCTTGACGGCGTGCCTTATTGATGGCCGATTCAGTCTTTAGTGTGGCCGCTTTTGGAGCCTTTTTACGCAATACGGTCACTGTGTCCCAGTCGCTTTCCGACATCTTTGCACTGGTTGGCTTCCGTTCGACTTATATCGTACAAATTAACACAGAAAACAAGTGCACGAACACACAATTTGCTGAGCGGGGCTTAGCAAGAGATCAGGTTGAGTTGGAGCAACAGAAAAAAGTCAGTGCGATTCCAAATTTAGTCTCTGCGTTGCTATTTCCCTCTTTGCTGCGAGTTTGCTTCAAATCGAAGGAAAATGAAGATTCGACGTTTCTAGAATTGCAGGATCTGACAGTTTGACGTTTGTTTGCTGAAGCATTATCGACGGGTTAGCTCATGCAATGCCGGAACACGATTACAGTCAGCTGCCGAATATTGTGGTAAAAATATCACGAGAGCTAAAAAAATCGCTGGTACCATATTTTATCATTATTTACGTGTATTTCACTGCTTTTATCGAGCAATTGTTCAAATATCAAGTTTATTACTTCAGCATAATTTTTGATATTTTTAGTTGGTCCTCACTGGTTGAACTGCGATGGCTATTGAATTATTGAATTTTTGGTTGGCACGCTTTTGTCCTGTAAAAATCCACAATTTCGCTACTCAAAACAGCATTCGTGTAAACAGTGCTGTACATTTCTTCAACTTGTTCTGTAAACGAGTTCATTTCATTTCGAGTGATTTGACATGACGATACGATGGTAAAATAAAGATGTCATTGACATTTTAGATCAACGTTAAACAATTGAAACTCAAACAGAGGAAGAAGACGGATAAATGTTTTAATGATTTTGATCTGATCAGAATAAATAAACTTGTTGAACAAAAATTGTAAAAGCTGGGATTCAATTACAAATTACGAAATATTTTATTTATAGCCGAAATTAATTCTCAAAATCATTATGACGTAGTTGGTTACCTTCTATACCATGTTGCTAGTTTAAGCCCAAGGACTGTGTAGGAACGAAGTAAAGTAATGTAGTACGATTTGACAAGTACCCTAAAGTTCTCTACATCAGTTTGAAAGCCCCTTTAGATTAATAATGATTTTAATGTATTTAATAATGAATCGGGCTGGTTATCGCAAGAAAATGGTTAATTAGTTCATAAATTTGACAGGAAAGTAATGTATGCCTCTAGTAAGTATATATATTTGAGGGGTTGAAGAATTTTCAATGACTTTCTTTTGTCAAATGAAATCCAGAAAGGCAAAATCGATGTTGGCTAATATTTGACCTCGTTCCATCACAGTCCTTGGTTTAATCCCTTCTGTCATATCGTTTGCATTCAAATGTCAAAGCAGAAAGTGGCGAACGAACCTGCCGGTTGTGTAGCGATCAATTAATTTTCTATTCAGCTAGCTTCAACATCAAGCCCACAGAGGCCACCGATACACTGAAGAAGAAAAGAAGCAAGTGAACGCAGTGCGTGCTACGCGTTCGGTTAGAGGAATTCCGTGTTATTTTTTGCGTGACACATCTGGTCAATGCATAAACTAAACGGCGTGCCCCTTCAGAATGGCTTAAACGCAACGGTTGCTCACGGACAGACAAGAAGTTTCCTCGCCTCCGTGCGCTTGGGCCGTTCCGGTCACACACAGTCGTACTCGGCTGCTGTGTGAAGTGAGGAGAGCGCGAAGAAGAAGCGGTGGGTGGTGGCGGTTGGTTGCCAAGGTTGTGCGGCAGTGGAAAGGGAGATTCGCTTTTTTCCCACTGTAAAACGGTACCAGAGTGTGTGCAGCGTAAGTGTTGGTAGTGGTTTGTGAAAGAAGAATCATGGAAGCTGGTGGTGGTGGTGGGGACCGTGAGGTGGGAGCGTGGCAGGAAAGGAAGATGAAAAGTAAAGCTACGAAACGAAATCATCGGCATCATTAAAAGAACAAGAAGAGCACGGGAAAGCAAACCTTTCCTAGCCCGGTTACATTTTGCTGGAAAACAAAAAAAAGCATCTTTTCGCGAGAAGTGAAAGATTCTGCCGGAGAGTTTTTATTACTAGACGTGGAGGATGAAAGGGGGGTACGGCGGTGTACCTGGAACCGGGATAGTGAAGAGACGAGGAAGTATGCAGGTTTTTCACCCCTTCCGGGTGCGCGCGGCCAAGAAGTGCGATGAAAAACGTAGCAAGCGGTGGCGCTGGCGTGTGAAAACGGTTGTCTTCTTCCTAATATTTATCGTGCGGATGCTTTTTTCACCAATAATCGGGAAATAAATTCCGATCAAAAATGCAAGTGAGGAGGAAATGCAGTGTGTGTGCGTGTGTATGTAAAGTTACCTTCACGGACGACAAGTCGGCAGAGGAATTTTAGCTGTTTTTTTTTTTGTTAAGAAAATGTTTGAATAGAAGTTAAATGTGAGGCAAACATCCAGTTCCATTTCCAGTTTCAGTGGCATTCATTGAAGCGGCTTCATCAAAGCAACCATCCCTAGAGGGATAGAAACAAAAGATGAAGTTGTGTATGCAAAGAAATGCTAGAAAACGTATGAAGTAGTCTTTTTTGTGTCAATTTGTCACGAGTAACGGACTTACAGTCTTTCGCTTGTGGGTTTTCATTTGCTCCAGATGAAGTTGTGTGTGTGCGTCTGTGTATGTATTTTCATCTTTTCTGCCTTAGGGCAAACCACCTCCTCATCGCCACACTCCATCCATACAGGGCTACTGGAATTGATGCACTTGGCAGAGCCAGGGAACACACCACACCACCACCGCTACTTGCATCAGCTTCGGAAATGGTTTGGAGACACACAATCTCTCCAGTGTAGCTGTAGGTTGAGATAGCGAAAGAGAGAAAAGCGTATGGATAGGTGGAAAAATAGTAGCAGACAGGAAGTGATTTTCTTTGCTTCCTCCACCTCCCACCCCACACGAGGCAAACAGAATTTGGCAAAGTTGCAGCGAGCGTGCGTCGCGCAGTAGGCGATGGGTGCGAGGAGTTAGACGTCGTTGCTCTTTCCCCTTTTGTTTTCCCTCTTTTCATTGCACGAGATTCGCAAACTCTCCCGCACCACCTCTCGCTATGGTTGCGAACCATCTGTCGGCGTAGAATTGCTAAATGTGTCGCGTCCTTCTTCCAGCAGGATCAGCATCTCTCCCGCGGCGGCATACTATTCAACCCTACAGCGCCTAGACGCAGGCCGAATTTTCACCGTAATGTGAAGGCGCAGCGCACCGAAGATTAAAAGTGTGGATGAACACTTTTCTTTCTGCCCCCCCCTACCACCGGAAGTGTTTACGCTCGTGCCCGCTTGCGTGTGTGTGCGAAGTTAGTGTGTTGGTGTGTGCGCACACAAACGCCGAAGAGAGTGTATGTGCGCAAGAGTGTAGTGGTTGATGGTGGTGTTGTGTGCGGCACACGGTTCATCTCAGCAAGCGTCGTAGCAGTCAGCAGCAGCAGCAGCAGCAGCGGCCATCAACGGGCCTGTATTATTTTGTTGTTGTTGTTGTTCCTGTTCCTCTTTTGTGCCCGCTGCGGTGAAGAATGTGAGGCGGTCCCAGAAAGCCCCACAGCAGCAACAGCATCACTGTGTGGAGTGATTTTTCGATATCTCTCTGCCGAAAGTGAGCAGAAAGCAAGTGGAGCAAAATAGAGTGTGTGTGTATGTGTGTGTGTGGAAGTGTGCGCCGCGTACACAATTACGCTCAGCCGCTCGGTTGGGGGCTAAGGTGGAAAACGGTGAGAATAGGAAAAAAGGGAAGAAATCCATAGGGGGAGATAGAAGAGTAAAGGGTGTGTGAGGAGGAAGAAAAGTGTATTAGAGCTCCTTCCCGTCGGTTTTACGCGCGTGTGTGTGTGGGTACGGTGGGGTATGGTGGTGTTGTTTTTCTCATACTCTGTGTCTATCACTGTATGTGGGGTCTGCGTCTGATAGAATCATTAGTGCGACACATGTGAAGTGTGTGTGTGTGAAAGTGTGTATGTGTGTGTGTGTATGCTTGACGCCGTATACAAAACACACAAAGATACAGGCAGAGAAAAGGAGAAAGAGTGAGAGAGAGAGCGAGATACGTGCGCCCTTACAATCAGTCCGCCGGCATTACGCGTAATCGCACACAAGCCGTACCCGAACGCCCCGAGATAAGCGCCGGCTTCTTCCTCTTCTGCAGCTCGTTGGTGGTCGGTTGTTAGAGGGCCACGCCGAAAAGCAGCATCCGACTACCGCCCGTCGCCATACGCAGGCTGCTAGTGTTCCGGGGCAATGGGTGCCCAGCAGGTGAAGGAACGTCCGACCGGAACTATCTCTACCCTCGGTGCCGGCAGCTCGATCCGGTCCAGCCGCAGCAAACCCCGCTCGTCGAAGGATGCGCGAACGCTCGGCTCAAACATCTTCACCGAACACAGTGGTAAGTGTGCCTGGTGGTGGCAGCTTATTTCCTTTGTGCAATTTTTGCGTCTACTGCGACCTGTTTGAACATGATTTTACCGATACCGATATGGTAAACGAGCGACTCAGAGTACCGAGTAGCGTGAAAGAAAGCATGAGTCACGGCGTCGTCGAACTGCCCGGTTTTAAGTTTTACAAAAAATGGATCATGTCGAAAATGAGGATCGCAGATAGTGGAAAGGAAAAAGAAGAAGAAGAAGAAGACAAAAATGCTCATGCTGTCACAAAGCATGTCGACACAGCAGCGGCAACAGTAACAGCAACAGTGTGAATGAAGCATAGCAGCAGGCATTGACAGCGCCCCGTACGCTGTTCAGATTTGGAATTGTGTATTTTCTCTGCGCCTTTCATTCATCCTACAGTAAATACACGCACGCACGCACGCACACCAGCAAACGCGATACGGCAGCGAGGGGAACAGCATCAGCGCTACATGTGTGTGCCTGCTTGTACTGCGCTGCTGCGCTCCCGAAACGAATGATTGTTCCCGTGTGCGCATCTCCTCGGCCGACGCGCCGTCCTTGTCCTTGGACCGCACAAAGGGAAGGGAAACCGGAAAACAACAACGGCACGGCTGTGTTGTTCCCTGGGGAAGGAAACACACCTACAACATTACACGTGGGTGTATGTGTGCGCGAAAGATGCACACGATCATGCAATAAAGCAGCATCACAATGCTCGCACACACGGACCCAGCCGCCAGCATCTTTGGCAGTGCAGGGCGGGTACTGGCTCTTGTCGCTATCATCATGGTTGGGTCGGACAGTGCACCAGGGGAATAAAAATCGAAACCCGACAACAGAGTGGAAGCCAAGATGCAGGAATAAAACGAAATACACGCTTATCGATTGACCGTTTTCCACCCCGCGCCTCGAGCGGTGCTTCATCGGGACGGGGGCGCGGACTACGGGTGTTTGTGTGTGTGTACGTGTAGGAGGCTGCCGTACATGTGCCTTCAGTTGGTGTGTATAGATGCTTTTGGGTAGCGGCGCACCATCGCCCAAGGCACGGCAGTAGGGTTAGGGGTTGCGGGCGAGCACACGCAAAGGGCGAAATAATGCTGCTTCCCCCTGTTATTTTTTTCTCCTACTTTACAATAATTTCAACACATTACAACGGGAAGCTGGGCCTGTTTGCGCCCTGTGCACTTCTCGGGAGGATTTAAAATTAGATAGATTTTTGAAGCAGTTGTGCCTTTTTTTCTCTCTCGTCAGCTATTCAGCTTTGCCCAATGTCGGATCGGTTTTGTTTATCGATGGGTAGGTTTATATGAGGATGTCCATGATCGTAGGGAAAAAGCATATGTTTGGAGCGCATGACATGTTATGGCAGGACTAAGCAATTCCTAGTATTTGAGGAAATCATAATTTACCCTGCTGTGAGGGATAATTCATTTTGGTTAGTATTTGCTCGCACCACGCACTGTTAATTGGATGTATTCGAAAAGATAGTGGTAATTTTCTCCTGATAGCCATTTTTTCTTTTCTCGTTATCGTTGCGATCATCGGATTGATATTTTTTTAATTTTGGAATTTATCTAGGATGTATAATAGTAAAACAAAATAATCGTTTTGTTATGAGTAAGCTGAACGCGTCCTCACACCCCTGGTGGCCGTATTGAAAAATCAGACCTCCCGACCCATTTGTGTAATTTAAAGCAATGGTGCTTTTGCCAATGGTGACGGTGTACAGTGTTTTTGCCATTTTTAATTTAATTTTGTCATGGAATGAATACATGAATTGTCATTATACATGGAGATGAAAATGATTGCGGATATTAAATAGGAAACTTTAAAAAATGTTCAGTGTTATATCGTTAATTGGGGTTTCAGATTTATTTTCCAATGTGTACAACATTGTTCATTGATTGCGAGATGTTTTTCAACAGCTATTAAAAATTGTATTTGTACCACAACGATGTTTCAGTTCTTCCACATGATTTTCAACACGACTCAAGCTGGATTGAGTTTGACATTAAATGAAGAAATTAAAAATTATTTTGATGGAAATGAAATATCCATAAATGATTGATGTGGATTAACATATTGCACATATTAACATATATATTCGAAAGTGACTTGGAAAACACTGTAATGCTGTGCAGATTTGATAGTGACTCGAAAATCCCTGTATCATTATCGCTCTGGGCCCTAATTCATATGTAGGTAAAACTTCACTGAAACTAAACGGTTCTTCTAAACATCTTGCTAAAGAAGATGAAAGTACTCTCCATTAAAACTCGCAATCTGTATCCAGAAAAAAAGTATTTCCACATGCTGTCAGGGATTATTTAGGCACAGATCATTTTTTAACAGTAATTCCCTAAAGGGCGAATGTATTAATAAAAAAAAAACATGGACGGTAAACATACAAACCTAATTTATTATGATTTACCTAACGTTTATCATTTTCGATCGCTAAACTAACATAACGTAGCAGCAACCTTGGCCCAAAAGCTTGGTTAATATTGTCATAAGAATGAATCACTGCTGTATTCGGATATAAAAGGTATGAAATTCTGGCGAATCTCATTCGTCCCGCTTCTATGGTTTTATCGCCTACACAGATGGTGAAAAAGTCTTTTTAATATTGTACCAACATCTGTCCGTCGGAAGAACATTTTTCCATCACAAACAAAACGTCCTCTCTGCGTATTTGCAAAAGACGGGTTGAAGGCACTTTTGTTTAGCTGTCGCATGGGGAAGGGTCTAATTGATATTACACCCCTGCCGTTTGATGCATTTTTGTGCTCAATCTTTGTTGTAGATTTGTTTACGCATGAATTGAGGCTCGTTGCCTGCGTCGCGCAAATGCATGAAAGTGCACTCAGAACGCCGAACGGTGGTGAATAGCAGCAGCAGCGCGTTCCATGGACACACCACTACACGAATGCAGCAAGCAACGGTTCACACACAAGTACCAATTGGCTGCAGCGGTAATTACTATCACACGCTTGAATGTCTTGCCGCTGGGCCACAACAGGGAACTGCGCTCGGTGTTGGTGTGGCTGTTTGGCGGGGGCAACTTCGGCAGGTTTAAGAGAGAGAGGGAGGACTTACTAAGGTGGGCCACTGACAGTCACATTCAAGACCGTTTTTGTTTTGCCTGCTCCACTGGCCACGCAAACCAAAGTCGACGACGGCAAAGAGTTCTGCTGCTCCAATGTACCCTTGAAGGTGCCAACCTCCTCCATGCCAATTGCATCTCTCTCTCTCGCTCTCTCTCGCCCTATGCCCGCGTCATCAATGCTTTCGGAAACGATATTTGAATGCATGCGAGACTTTTTTATATCATTACAAGGAGGAGATTCATGTATCTCAAGAGCGAGTGGTATGAAAAAGCATTGTACGTTCCACCTGCTACCATCCATAGACCTCAGAGTGAGAAGAATTCACAGCAATTGTCTCAATATTTGCCATTTGTTATGCTTCATTTTTTGCCTTCGTCTCGTACATTCATCGCTCCAAACCATCTTCAAACCGTCTCTGGACCCGACGGTCATTCGTCGTGGTCTATCGCTCCTGGGATGGTTGAGTAACGCTGTCCGCCCTAATTGAGCGTGGTTAAATGGGATCGAGAATCCAATTAAACATTCGGCATCGGCGTTTCGGAATAAAAAGTATCGTAATACAGCCGCGGAAGCGTCTACAACCGCTGCCAGACGATCCAAGACCATGCTGTCGGCATATTGATGTCGTTCGATCGTATTTTTGAAACGTTTCCAAATATGTGGATATGCAATGGTGGACTGTTCGTCTCAATCCTATTTCTACCGTTTGCTCTGGGAGAAATGTCGATTGATTTGCCCTGCCCTACGACGTTAACCTTTCGAATGTTTAAAATAAGGTTTAGGTGATTTAAAAATACTGTTTCGAGGGCAGTTGGGTCTAACACAAAAATGAGATATATTGTTAATGGCTTTGGAAGAGATGGGCTTTTTGTGACATTTCCGCTGGGCAGAAATCGGGATTTTATTTATAAACTGAAGTTACCTTTGAAATGGATTTTTGCGTTAGTCAGATGGCCATTAGAATCGCAAAATAATGCACAAATTATGAACCTTCCGTGCACTCATGACTCGCTTAAAAATCTCCCCATTTGTCGTCAACGCGAGACTTTTTAGCAGGCATAATTTTCCGGCCAATTTTCTTTCATTTGCTAGCGATTCACCAGTTGAAGCACGCCACAGTTTCGTGCGTTGTCCAAATGCCGGCTACCTTTTCAGACAAAGGCGAAACAAAGCATCTCACAAGGGAAGTTGGTACGCCGCGCGTGTACATGCGCGTCATGTAGCCGTGGTTGTGTGCCTTCTACTTCTTGTTGTTGTCGTCCTCGTTGCACCGTGGACGTGTTGGTGGTGGTGGACGTGTTGTTGCCTTGCGGGGGTTGAAGCCACCCTAATTCAGCGTCTAGTACGCCAGGATGGATGTAAACTTGCACCGGAGAAAAAGAAGATGTGTGCGTGTGATACGAAACGGTGTGCGTGCGTATGCGGTTACAACTCGTTGCCGTCGTAGTCGTCGTCAACACTACCGGGAGCAAATGTGCGCAGAAGCAGCATTTTTGGGAAAATTGTAGCAGCAGCCACTTGTACAAGAAAGAGGTCCTTACTGAGTTTCTGCACGCTTGTGTTGGTGTGCCGTGCCGTTCAGCCGGTACTTCGTTGTTTCCGGTGAATAAATGCGTTTTTGGAATAACTCTTTCGGCGAGGGAGCGAGAAAAAAGGAACTGCGCGACAAATATGATTGTTGCTAAGTTTTACTACAAAATTCTATAAGCCATATCATATTTCAGAAACTAACTAAAGCTCACTGGACAATTTTATTGGGATATTACCCGCTCTATTCTGATTTTGACACGCTTCGAGTCGGAAAAATAAGCTTACAAAGGAAACCCCTTATACCAACGCAAAAAAACTCGTCACCTCTACGTCGAGATGACTCGATTGCAATAATAGACGCTTGGGACAGCTTGGATAATTAAATTACCTTTAGTTCTACATGGCTGATTCATCGATGTATGCCTCAATACGTATTTTCAGGTCGCTATGCATTAGAGATTGAAGTAAGTGTGAGGTAATAGTAACAACCACCATCTTATAAAAATAAACCAATGATTCGAGTTGGAAACGTCATTCTTTAATTCTGATATAACCTACCGAAAAGAATGTATCTATCTTTCACACGCATGTTCAATAGAACAATATTCTCTTCGGGATGTGTGGATTTGTTGCTGTAACTAGTTCTCAGAGACGCAATATGTTTTGTGTTTACAGCTTGAGTAATAATCATTACCATAGGCTAGATTAACTTAAAATGACAATAAACATTAGGAAATATAGTGTGTTTTAATGGAAAAGGCTAATACATTTGCATTGGCTGTCCTTCCATGCCAAATCCTAAGGTAATCCTAATAATAATATGCTATTACTGTGGGTTAGGCAATAATCAAAGACTTCTTTACTTCTAGAAGAAGATGAATAAGAAGAATAAGAAGAATTATTTCTGGGTTATAGGTTTCTGGATATAAACCTTTATTTGTACCTAAAGCACATAAGACGCTTCCACCGCTGCAGCACTTGGCTCAAGTTGTTTTCGCACACATCACAAATTCATCACAGTAATGGAAAACTATGAACAATTTTGTATTTTTTTCTTAAAACTCTATATTATCTTACATTACCTTGCTCCCGAACGTAAAATAGTGGCTGCATTTATGCTAATTTAAATAATAATATGACCAAACTGACTTGTAAGATGTAAATAACATGACGGATGAAAGATCGGTTACCGAATCTCGGGAAATACAACAATTCTTCTTCTTCTTAATAGGATTGATGCGATATATTCTTCTATGTCTACCGTTATACGGAGAAATAATCAGAGTTTAACTGAAGATATCAGAAATAATCCGAAATTATAACAGAAGATGTGAACTTTGCGAGTGAGTAAATCGAATATTTGCAATGAATGAGTTAAATTAAATCTTTAAAAAAGGTCACTTAAAGTTGTCATATACTGTAAATTTGGTTATTCACGAGCAAAACACTATCTGGAGTTAAATTTCGGTTAGTAATGTGTCTTTCCGCAACTACTATCGGCACACAGCACTTTTTGATGACTCTTAGAGCGTGAGTTGAAGATTTAATCAAACATTTTAACTCATTTCATCAATTCCGATTGGATCACTCAAAATTCGAAGTAATTGAGAATACAGTAAATATTATTTTAGGATGTCATCAATTTGCATTAAGCAACGACTGCATCTGTTCTAGCTGTCGTTGTTTGTTTGTCTATTTTTATAGACATTGGGCCAAATGACTTCATTCCTCGCTTTTAACAATCTTAAATTTATATCATCGTACATAGAGTACATTCTACTTTCGTAGACATTTTTTGCAAGCATTTATCAAGCAAGCATAAAGAAAAAATACCTTTGTTATTTACATCAAACAGATTATCTTTTTTGCGCTTAATTGATTGTGTCAACAATATTTGATCAACTATACAACCTTTCCATTCTGATGCAGGTTTCTGTATATTCTCGATATAACACGTTTTCTGTTACATGAAGTGCGTTTTGCGGTTTGTGTGCATTTCACAAGCTGTTGTCACATGTTTCTGGAAGCAGTGGCCCTGTGGCTAGGATTAGTTACATGGGAAATAAAGCGGGTTGTATAAACAATCCATACCGCACACTTACTTGCATAATATTGCTTACTTCCTGTGAAGCCTTAAATATGCTCCCGTATCTAACTTACGATACACCCGATACGATGGCAGAATGACATTATTGGCCTTACCTTTAAATTCCAAATGTTTGCACTGCAAAATGTGATCGACTTTTCTCGCAAAGCTCTCGTGTTTTTTTTGTGTGAGTATAATAAATTGAACCACCAACAAATAAAATGTCCTGCGTTGATTAAATATTGATTCTTGGGTCCCCTATTGCGAAAGCAGACGGAACGAACTGTCCAACGCAGCGCTTGCCGCTGTTTTATCCGCTAGCGGCTTCAGTGGCAGAAGACAACAGCTGTCCAATGTGATAGGAAAGCTTCACAGGCAGCAACAACAACATCAGCAGCACTTGCATATCTCGCAGCATAAGGGAAAGAGAGAAAGAGAGTCGGTTCATGCCTAGAGTTTATCCTTATATGGTATTCCAGGCGTCCTGGTGGTGTTGTACGTAATGAATCCGCAAAAGTGGGAGTGAACGCGCGCGTAGGTTGCGAACGACGGAGACAGCTAGACCGATAGGCGAGCAGGATCGGCCAAGGCAGGAATGCTAAAAAGACCAAGGCACAACGGGACCAAGCATCGGTGCTCAGGGGGGAAGAGCCCATCATCATCCACATTCAAGGACAGCCGGCAATGTTCATGCAAAAATCTTCGCTAAAGAGAAAGGGCCGGATTCGGGACTGGCTGCATTGAAACGTTGTCAAAATGCATTTTTATGAAAGATGGTTGTGTGAAGATATCCTTGCAAAGGGAAAGCTAATCTAATGAGAATTTAATGCACGCTGCTCTGCACAATCGGACACGCCTTTTCTATTTTCGTTGATTCAAGTTCACAGTGGCTTCTTCATTTTGCGTAATCCAAATATTGCATTGAACGTGATAATGCACTGGCTTACCTAACCTTAGCATTAAACAGTCCCTGCTTTTACCTAAACTTCTCAACGATATTGTAATTTCTCTCTGTCCAATTGCACCATATGCCGATGTGGCCCCAAGTGGTGGTAAAAATGTTGGCACCTATTTTTAAATATTATTAGCGCCAACCTTTGCTTGAATTCTGCTGCGAGTGAGTGTGCTACCCCATGCAAAGTGTGTTACTGCTTTGGTCACTTTCACCGTGCCTCGTATTGCAATAGTGTGTTTTTTTCTTCTTCTTATGCCAAAATTTTCTGTCAGGCCCAAGAAATATGTCCCAGCATGTTTAATTACACAAACAAAAAATCCTCCCTAGTCGCGGCACGCTACGAACCGTGAAGAGAAGCTCTCAATCCGTGTCTGCAGATGTGTTTGCGGGAACAGAAACGGTTGTTTCCTTCTGGTGTCGCGTCGTGTATGCTTTGGTGAGCCAATATAAAATACCACCAGTCAATTAGCCAACGCAATGGAATCGTTCGGTTGTAATCTTGATCCGATCGGGAAAAGAATTGCGCCAGAGAGGAGGAGTAGGTTTACATACCGAAGCAAAACAGCAAAAACCAACCCGTAGACGAATTACATGCGCAATTTACGCTGCACAATCGCTGTACTTCTTGCGGCTTGGCATTACCACTTGTGCGTGCGATGACTTTATGTTTGTTGAAATAATTTACACTCCCCGCGGGGCAATGCAGGAATGCGTAATAGTGCATCAATTATTTTTATCTGCTCCGATGGCTGGCTGCTGGTTTGAAATTGTAATGATTTTCAGCGTGTTGTTTGCTGGCGTTGTTTTGGTGCTATTTGTTTTTTTTTTTGCAAATTCTACAGAGGGCAACTGTTAAAATGGTTTAACTCGAACCCATGTTAGGCAAGATGGCATAAGAATTGTACGTTTTGATCATTAGCCGTATGACAGCTTCGAGGGGGCGGAAAAATTCTCGCCCACAACTGTTTGCCGAAAGACATCTCCTCTCGTTTTATGACCCAAAGCTCAAGTGTGATGTAACAACTTTCTATGCTTCTGTTTGGCGTTTCCGAATGGCCCTTCCGTATTTCGCCACCCTCGTTCCTTGAAATATTAATCTGTTTTGATTGGTGACAAGAGGCTAGCTACACGACCGGCAATGAGGTTTGCTCTTGGCAATGGCTACAGCAACATCAATGTGGTTGGGCTACAGTTTCGTTCCAATCCGTTACTTTTGCCTTCCCTACCCCCTCTCATATGGGCAGTAGCACTCCTCCACTCAAGAATGAACGGAGCCGGCCGGCAAACGCTTGCTCCATCTTCCACCCGGAGTCTAGCGGACGGGCGTAGAATCAAGATTGATGGTTTCCTCACGGAATGCTCCGAATGCATTATCGTGAGCGCATGCACATACATACGCCAGAGTTGCTTGCGCCACACAAATGTTATAGCACACACATGCAGGCGGCACTTTCGTTAAGAAAGGGGAGCAGAGAGGGTGCGAGGGATAATATTTCGTTTTCGGTGGCCACTCTCGTTACGGCCTTTTCTCGTTCTCGTTCACTACATTCTGTATGTGTGTGTGAGTTCAATTTCCTTTCCGCCGGCAGGATGATGGAGGAACGAACCGCTAGCCACATTTCGGTTACACATACCTTCCGCCGGTTCTTACGGATTGAATTGGGTATGTTTCATGTCCAGCCGGCAGCACGGTTGGTGGGTATGTGCGCACTGTTGTTAGGATGGTATCCGATGAGGGTGGGGGTCTCCGGGTGTGGAAGTAAGTGTTATAATTGACGAGAAATGGTGGTGGTACCGGGGAGAAGGCGCGACCCGGCCAAGGGAAGAACCGTTAGTGGGAAAATCTTCTCCAGCGTTCTCTTTCCCGCCCTCCTGGACACGCGCTTGCTGTTGTCGAAGATCAGTTGAACAAACGGTAATGGGTGTGTTCCGAGGAGGAAATTCAAATAAACAGTGTAAAATATGCTAACGGAAATCACGCTTAAGCTGCTGCAGCCACATACCGGGCGGGTGCTACCGGAACATACATAGCAACAGGGTCGAATCGTATCACAATTCCATCGCTTTGGTTCGTTCCTGCAATAAAGTTGGAGGTCTTTAACGAACGTACAGCTTAAATCAGATCAGCCGGACGGTACAACTCTTGCTGGGAACGGAGAAAAAGGCAAACACATTTTGGGATAGTTTGAGCAGTTGAATAGTTTTGTATATATAGTGATTTATATTTCACTTTATGGTAGCTACAATCCGGCAAACAATGAATTGTTGTGTATCATTATAAAACCAGGACAGTCTATTTTTAAAGACGTGCCTATTATCGAACATATCTCCTCGCCCAATGGGAACAATCATCCGATCTTAGAAAGTAGAGCCTTTATAGTAAAATTATTATAGCTACGTATGTTGAATTATACAAATGTCTTTAGTTTGTGTACTTCTGTAGAATTTTTTGACGCATATGATGATGATGATAGGTCCCACCTCATACCTCAACACAGGTCTGAGAAGGACAAAGTGTCGCAAGATGTCAAATGTACTGGTTTATTTTTTTTTTCTTTTGCTTCATTCAAATAAATATCGAGCAAGTGGTGCGATCAAAGATGCAGTTGCACAGAGCAATACCATGACAACAAAGGCATTTCTTGATTTAAATCGAATATGCTCGCTTAAATCTTTTGAGGAGATGACGAAAGATGACGTTTGTAATGGATAAGGTACGTTTGTAATACTTTTAGAGTCATGCATTACGGCTGTGCTCCTTGCTCGTCTTACATCATCCGTTATCGTTCTCACTGGTATGATTGGTTTAGCTTCTGTATCTCTTGATTTTTTATCTTGACGAAACGACCTGCTTGATCATGTCAGCTTTATCATGGTTTCTATCGTTATTAGCTTTAACTTTTTAGTTCATCTATCGTTATCATATTAAATAGCGCAGCATATAATTTACAGCAATAATTACTCTTTAGGGAATTAGGATTAGAATAAAGCAATAACTTAACATTTTGCTATATTTTTTAAATTTATTTATATATGTTTGTATAACAAATTTTATTATGCTGACTTTTTAATCGACAAACGCCTGTTATTTGTTTGTGAAGACCTAACAATGGTACCAGGATATCATGGAAAAAAATATGTTCACATTATTTACGATTTTATACCATTGCACAAGACAATGATGAACGAAAAGTTCAATTTAAATGTACTTTTAAATACAATTAACCAACAATTTCTGCCTGTAGTGTTGCAAATAGTCTGGAAAGCAAAATTCTTGAATACAGCGGACAAGTCTATGAATTCCTCGAATGATACTGTGCTGTGTTGCTGCGACCCTGTAGAACACCATCACACTAGCCTTCTTTCGCCTGCAATGTTCCATCATTTCTGGCCTTCTTCATTTTCATCTTGCGTGTGTACTAATTCGTGACATTATGTGCAAATGTGCCAATTGGGAGAAGCCTGTGGAACGAAAATCATCAATCTCTCCTCAGCTGCTGCTGCTGCTGCGCTGCCTCATGATGATGATGTGGGAACGTGTTGCGTATGTTTCTTTGCGGTCATAACAACGTCAGCGGTGGCGTTCGCACCGTGGATCGCGTGTCATTCGCGTCCAAACGCAGTCATCCCTTGGGTCGGTAATATTGCACACGGGGCGGACGGGGCTGGTTGAGAGCAGCAGGCCCAGCAGGCTTGTGAGAATTTCAAACAGAGGCAATTGCTCAAAACCCCCAAAGCACAGGAAGCCACTATCGCGGGGCACCGATTTGATTTTGTGAAGGTTACGTCATGTGGATTGTGTGCGTGTGTGTGTGTGCGTGTACTTTTTTATCGCCTGTTGTATCATAACACAGGCTAACTACCATTTGAAATGCCTTTGCCCCGGTGGGAAGAACTGATTTTCTGTTGTGTTGGCTGTTGTTCGCCGTTTGAACCGCCCGCCGCTTTTTTTAGCAGCGGTCAATGTGAATGTGAATTTGTTGTTATTGAAACTTCATCGTTTCGTCGTCGTACCCGGAGGTGTGTAGTACTGACATGGGGGTTTATTTTGGGTTTTTGTAAAAAAAACAACATAAGAAACTAACAAAATTGCTACACAACCTTGCTTGTCAGCAGTAGGGAGAAGGGAGCGTTGTTTGGTTTCCGTTGTGGCGTTGAAGTGCGGGAAGTGAGACTACATCATGTGTCCGTTTTCCGGCAATGAGCTTCAAGTAGAGCTATCCAAGTTGAACCATCTAGTTCTTGATCAATATTCGAAAAGAAAACAATATTGGATACCTCATTTGAGAATGACGAATTAGCTACAACCAAGGATCTTCTCTGCGGAGACGCTGCGGGGTAAAACGTTGTGTGTCTCATTGAGTAATGGTGGTGTCTTATTTCATCCCCGGGTAGTAATGGCACATACTCCATACACCAGCCAAAGCAGTGCAGTGAGATGACGTGAGAGCCGGCTACTCAATGTTTATAAAGTGGTTCCCACCGATTTGTTTGTGTACTTTGGCCCTAGTGACGTTGCAACGATAGTAGCCGTCGCGCCCCACAGTAGTAGCGTTTTTGAGGGGTGGGATTCTGTTGATGTTTATATTTACACATCAGCCAAAGGAAGAATGTAGCCGGCTTGTTGTGTTGGCTTGGCTAAGCAGGCCGGTAAAACAGTGGCGAAGAGTAACGCTTCATTATTTGACTTTGCCATCTATCGTTGTTGGAGCTATTTCGCCCATTGCATGCGCAATGTGTGTCCATGGAGGTTGAAGTGTAATGGTTTCCACAGATGAACTATGGGTGAGCTATGTTGCAGTAATTAGTTTTTCACAATGCTTTTAAACCCAATGAGTGTGTCTGCAAATACAATTTAGTACTCTATATTGAGAACAAACATGTTTTCTAAGGCTGAACATTGAGTTATAAGCACATATACTACCCAGTAGTACAATTTCGATCCAAAATTGAATTGTTGATGCAGTAGTCAACTAATTAAATAAAATAAAATGCGCTATTGGTTGCAGTAAAGCCTGTGAGGCGCAAACACATTTAAAACCTCGATTATTTTTAATTCTATGGCACATCCACTGTATGTACTTGGGATTAATTATCTAATCATAAGTAACACCAATAAAAGTGCATGTCTGAACTGATAGAAATTAGTGGTGGGAGCTCGATATTGGACCTACCCGATTCCGATTCCGTGTTCATAATCAATTTTGGATCGATTCTTATTCCGAAGACGGTTCTGGAGTCGATTCCAGAACCGATTCCGGATCCGATTCCAAAATTGACTCCGAAGCCGATTTCGGAGTCCAGAATTGGAATCAACTCCGGAATGAGAATCAGTTCTTGAATTGAAATAAGAAGTTTCAGAAGCGAAATCAGCCCGGGAATCTCCATGAAAATGGATCGTTTACAAGTAAATTAAGATTCTTTCCTGCTATCAATACATAGTATCATTGGACCCAAACGCCTATTCTTATGGAGATGCCGATGCCGATTCAGATTTCGGAGCCATTTCCAACTCCGAAACCGATTCTGATTCCGGAGCCAATTTCGATTGCGGAGCTGATTCTGCAATCGATTTCGGGAACTGATTCTGGACCTACTATCCGGAATCGATTTTAATGAAAACTTCATTTTTCACATCACCAATAGATACACTTAGTCAGTTCCAAAAAAGCAAACGCACCGTGTGTCCACGTAACATTTCTTAACCCCGATTAAATGGTCTTGTAGTAGAAATGGATTTTTTTCCATACTGTGATTTACGATTTAAAATTATTAGAGCATGAGCATGGCATCTGCCGAGCACTCATTTTGCATGTTGTTTCCGAGCAGAGCAGTAATTGCCAATCCAATTTATGTTTCACGTTTGAACAAGCATCTGCATCTGTTTGTTCCGGGCCTGTGACATAATGCAGGTTGGCCAGTATCCAACAATGATACGATGGCGAGGCCCGAAAAGAGCATACAGGTTAGACCGTGTCAAGGTCGACATCGATGTTTGGCAATATTGAATGATATCGATTACGGCTGCTGGGTGAGGTAGTAATATTGATTCTCGCAAACCGTATATGGCCCCTTCGACGATGCGGATAAAACACGGCACCCCTTTGACGCAAGCAGCAGTTAACCCGGCAATCTAATTTTCCTCCGTAACACCGTTGTCTTCAAGCTAAAGGAGGTGTCCCATCTGATGGTACGGCTACACTTACATCCATCCAATTAAATACCTGTACTTTGTTTATACAGAGGCCCTACCATAATCCATCTACCGAACGACTTTCACCGCCAGCCGGACATGTGTTGCGAAAATTTTCTCCTTCGCTTAAATGGTTCTCTCGTGGTGGTGTGGTACAAGATCACTATCCCGCACATGTTGCCCTCGACCTTATTATAGCACACGCCCTAACTACTGGTGTCTATGTTTGTTGATTTGAACGTGATACACAGTTGAGTCGCCGGCGGTTGAGTAGGTTTCAGTGTATTAGACGCAGAGGCAGACCAAGACCGTGTGTCTCATTAATGGGCCGTGTGTTGGTGGTAAATGTGTTTCAATGTCGTAGAGAATAGTTTTGTTTTTATTGCGACCTTCCGGTGCGTGTTTTTTTTTGTTCTGATGAAATCATATATTAACTCATTAAATAACTATCAGGAAAATAAAGCGATCATCACGGCGAATGGTATTGTTACGACAAAACACTTTGATGACACATTATCATTTGTTCTTCTTTTCTGTGATTGAGGTCTTGTTCAATTATAAGATGTTGAAACAACTATGTTTATAATTTTAAAAAGAGCTCCAAAGAACGACAATGAAACTTTTGTGTTTGTGTAGAACCCCTATCTGTAAAATGCTGTACAATTTTTTTTACTAATTTTCCTAAACAAGTGCCAGAAAATCACCATAACAATGTGAACAAATATGATTGTAAGCTACGCTACATAATAATTGCTTACCCCTTTTAAATTGCAGCCATTTTCTGCACAGTTCATTCTCAAACTCCGGGCAACTTCGGGATCGTTCGTTATGGGAAAAGCACATTCTTCTGTAATGATGCATTTGTGGTGAATAATAATCGTTACCATTAATAACGTCTTAACGGTCGTAGGCAGGGGCCCGGTGGTACGCACGCAAAATAAAGAGGGAAAGTCGTACGGCTGGGGGAACGAGTACATATCAATCGCACTCACGCTTTCGTTCGGAACTGTCCGTCTCGGCAGGCAAACGGCGGTTTTGTACTTTCA
Organism: Anopheles arabiensis; assembly: GCF_016920715.1. Classification (NCBI taxonomy): domain Eukaryota; kingdom Metazoa; phylum Arthropoda; class Insecta; order Diptera; family Culicidae; genus Anopheles; species Anopheles arabiensis. The sequence goes on along the minus strand of NC_053517.1, from coordinate 70,730,216 downwards.
TTTCACACGCCACTACCATGTCCAATGTTTGAATCGTGTCGGTGAATCTAGTTCGGCCTGTGTTTTAGGGGGGCTGAATATTTGAAGGTCCCTCGAAAAATCGTTTTGCATTTTGCATTTGCATGGTGTGTTCCATCAAACTGTGGTAGATTTTGTAAGCAAGTGCAGAAAATGTATCCATTCGTTTTGATGTTTTGGAATTTATGCCGACGGTCAATTTCAACAAATTGAAAAAATTGCTCGATTTATGAAAGGAGGAGAGTAGAGCAATGAACTTCTTGCTGGTTGGCGTGTGGAAAGGTGTTGGCACAATCAGTTATCGTTTCTTGCATAGCAGATGCACTTAGTGTTTATGCAATTTCTATTAGGTATTGTGGTATTAGGTAAATTGTGGTATTGATGATTTTTATTTTTTTAACGTATTTTACCATCTCCTTTATCGTTACAGAAGCACTGCTTCAGTCGCGCCCGTTACCTCACATACCACCGCCTGGCAGTTTGTTACCAACGGATCTACTGGGCCAGAATCAGGATGGGTTGGAAAACCATACCGGCACCATGCACTCGCAGGGCAGCTCCAACGCGGCACAGTCCAGCTTCGAAACGGCTCACCGATGGACGTCGAAGGAGAACCTGTTGGCACCCGGACCCGAGGAAGACGATCCGCAGTTGTTTGTCGCGCTGTACGACTTCAAGGCCGGCGGTGAAAACCAACTGAGCTTGCGAAAGGGCGAACAGGTGCGGATACTGTCCTACAACAAGTCGGGCGAATGGTGCGAGGCACACTCCGACTCGGGCCATGTTGGGTGGGTGCCGTCGAACTACGTGACGCCGCTAAACTCGCTGGAGAAACACTCCTGGTATCATGGGCCGATTTCGCGCAACGCGGCCGAATATTTGCTAAGCTCCGGCATCAACGGTAGCTTTCTGGTGCGTGAAAGCGAAAGTTCGCCCGGCCAGCGCAGCATCAGCTTGCGGTATGATGGGCGCGTCTATCACTACAGAATATCGGAGGACTCCGACGGAAAGGTGTACGTCACGGCCGACGCCAAGTTTAACACGCTGGCCGAACTGGTGCACCATCACAGTGCGCTGCACGAGGGCCACGGTTTGATTACGCCCCTACTGTACCCGGCCCCGAAGCAAAACAAACCGACCGTGTTCCCGCTCAGCCCCGAGCCGGATGAGTGGGAGATATGCCGGACGGACATCGTCATGAAGCACAAGCTGGGCGGTGGGCAGTACGGCGAGGTGTACGAGGCTGTGTGGAAGCGCTACGGCAACACGGTGGCCGTTAAAACGCTCAAAGAAGATACGATGGCTTTAAAAGATTTCCTAGAAGAGGCCGCCATCATGAAGGAAATGAAACACCCGAATTTGGTGCAACTGATAGGTAAGTGACACCCGAACAGGCGTAGGAAACATCGAACAAACGTGATTTTAGAGGGCTTACCAGCAAGATAGAGAGTGTGACGAGGTCCAAGAATACATAAAATAGCCATTTACCAGCAGAACAGTATAGCCACACTATCAACGTCACTGCATAGAAATATGTTTGCTAAACAGTGTGACGAAATCGCTTAACAGGCAATGAACAAGCTAATTTGCTTTTTGTCTATTTTTAAGACGATCGGTATCATTTTGTTCACACGAGGCTTTGTTTACACGTTTTAGTCAGATTTTAAGCAGCTATTTCAGAAACAAAGTGTAACAAGCTACGTAATGTATAGTAATACAGTGAATTTATGTGTTCATTGAATATTTTTGTTAGACAACAATTCGAGACGATAAATGTTGCTGGATTGTTTGAATAATGTGCTTAACGGAACATTTATTGCATTATCATTTTAGGCGTCTGCACGCGCGAGCCACCGTTTTACATCATTACCGAATTCATGAGCCACGGAAATTTGCTCGATTTTTTGCGCACCGCCGGCCGGGAAACGCTAGATGCCGTGGCGCTTTTGTACATGGCTACCCAAATCGCTTCTGGCATGAGCTATCTCGAGAGTCGAAACTTTATCCATCGCGATTTGGCAGCACGCAACTGCCTCGTCGGCGATAACAATCTGGTAAAGGTGGCAGATTTCGGACTGGCGCGACTGATGCGCGACGATACGTACACGGCGCACGCCGGTGCCAAATTTCCCATCAAGTGGACGGCGCCCGAGGGCTTGGCGTACAATAAGTTCAGCACCAAATCGGACGTGTGGGCGTTCGGCGTGCTGCTGTGGGAGATTGCAACGTATGGCATGTCGCCGTATCCTGGGATCGACCTCACGGACGTATTCCACAAGCTCGAGTCTGGCTATCGCATGGAACGACCGCCCGGCTGCCCACCCGAGGTGTACGATTTGATGCGGAAGTGCTGGCAGTGGAATGCTCAAGATCGTCCAACGTTCAAAAGCATCCATCACGATCTGGAGCACATGTTTCAGGTAATTAGAGATAGGGTGTCTCTCTAGCGCTAATAGGTCTTATTCGGATAGATTTTCTGTTGACAGGAATCCTCCATTACTGAAGCGGTAGAGAAGCAACTCCAAGGAGTGGGTGTGATGCCGATGCAGCTAACGCCGCAGATGAGCAAGAAGCCACATATGGGTATGCAGCAACAGCAGCAACAACAGCTACAGCAACAGCAACTGCTACCTCCTCCGCCGTCACAAACACAACAGCAGCAGCAGCCGGTGCAGCACGAACCTGCAATAACACCGATTTCTGGTACGTACTCTTGTATAGTTTGAAGGTTTCTTTTTTGAATATGTTTGTTAGTGATGTACAATTTTGGCAATACTCATACGCTCACTAGAGCCTTTATAAGCTTTGTATATTTTACCTATTTTACGTAAGATGTATTGCTGCATTGTATGTATTGCACTGAAAAAGCTCCCTAAATAAGGATGGGAAACATGCATAACGCTAATTGCGACATGGTTGCTTTCACAGATTCCGGTTCCGGTTCCGGTTCGAAGTTCAGCACATTTGGGAACAAGCAACCATCTACCGCTGGTGTGCAAATGCGACGAACAACGAACAAACGTGGCAAAACGGCTCCGGCGCCTCCGAAGAGGACAAGGTACGTACGGTGATTATTTTATCATTGCCTACAACTAATTTCAATGTAGGCTGAATGAAAACAACATTTTTAATCGATCATCTTGTTCCAGTCTGCTATCATCCAGCCGTGACTCAACGTACCGAGACGATGACAATTGCAAGCTTGGCGAGGGCGAGCAAAATGCAAACGGTACTACTATTCCCATCACAAAATCGTCCTCTTGCAGTAGTTTCCTTATCGATAAGCTGTTTCGAGGTATTTCATGACAAAAATTGCGGTTATTGTTTGGCCTTTTGGTGCTTTTTGTATTTATTGCTACCACGATAAAATTTCTTGAAAGCTTTCGATTGCATTGACCAATTGAAAAATTTAACCCAACCGTTAACAGTGATTGTGTGTTAACTTTTTTACTAAACAATGTGAATATTTGTGCTTTCAATTAGGAATTTATTTTAAACCGCAACCATAATAAGCTCACGAATCGTGTTACGAGTCTAAAGATTTTTTATGATTTTAAAGGTAACCAAATTTGAACTAAAATTGTATCCAGTATGTTTGTGACTACCGCATTAAATGCTAAACTAACAAGCTTTTCGATGGTTGAGAAACTAACTCCAAGCGATAATCACTGTTGAACGTTTATGTCGTAACTAACTGACGGAATTTTTATTTTAGGATTTTCCCGTGATATGGCAAACCTAATGAATCGGGCAACTGATTCCGAGAATGAGCAAACCGAGGTCACTCCGGACACCGATACAGACAATCCGGAACCAGTTGGGTTTCAGAAAACTCCCCAGCAAAGTTCATTCAAGCGCGCCCCGATCATGGGCAATAGAGGGCTGGAAACACGGGGCAGCAAACGCCTGCCCCAGCAAGCACGCCGTGATCAACTACCGCCCGGCCCGGGAGGTCAACCGTGTACGCCAGTGTTAGGGACTGGACAGCCACCGATAGTAGGTGCGCTTGAGGTGCAGAACGTCAAGAAAGCCATCAACAGATACGGTACGCTGCCCAAGGATGCGCGAATAGGAGCGTACCTCGAATCGTTGCGCCAAAGCGATGGCACTGTTATTCAGCAGGGCCAACCGGCGGTGCAACAGCAGCAGTTACCTCAGCACCAGCAGCCGCAGCAGCAACATGTCGTCGGGCCTCCGCCTGGTGCGGCACCAATGCAGATGGGCATGAATCCAAACATGGCACTGGTTTCGGAACCGCCGCCTCCGCCAATGGCAGCGGCGAATGCGATATCGAACAGTATACTAGCGCAGCGAAACGCAGCGGCAATCAAAGCACAACCACAGATGATACGAAGCAACTCCTCGAGTGGGGTCACCATGTCCAACTCGGCCACAGCTAGTCTTTCAAAACTGCAACGCCATCGAACGACTACGGACGGTTCGATGATGACGTTCTCCTCCTTCCGCGGGTCGGTTGGAAACAATAGTCCTAAGCGAGCAGTCCAGCCGACGCTAGCCGATCTCGAGTTTCCGCCACCGCCGGTGGATCTTCCGCCGCCCCCGGAGGAGTTTGATATGCCGCTTGATCAACGAGGAGGAGGAGGAGGAGGAGGGTCAGGAGGCATGTTGGAAAAATCGATCGCCCCCTCGAACGATGTGCGCAACACGGAACCGAGCGTCGAAGAGGCTAGCACGCGCTTTGGCGTAAGCTTGCGCAAACGCGAACCTTCCACTGATTCGTGCAGCTCACTCGGCAGTCCGGCTGATGCCATGATCAATACCGTGGGAGATCCGTCCTCGCTTCCCATTCCACCGCCACCACCCGCGAAGGACTTGAAAGCGGACCCGAAACGTGTAACGAATGTGCCAAAGTGTTTACAGGGTGACGTCGTCGGGGGTAAACGAACTGCCGGTCCACTGCACGGCACCTCCGATCCAGCATCACAATTAGTCAGTGAGCTGGCGGAATCGATGCATTTACCAAAGGCGCCCTCGCCACTAACGACCGCGCAGGAACCACAGCACCACCAGCAGCAGCAGCCAATCTCCCATTACAAGTCCTCGGACGTTAGCTCGCTTCGCAAACCGGTGTCGATGTCAAAATCGACCATCCTGCCATCTACCAATGCAGCGGCTAATGACAATTACAGTGCTGCCACCAACGCTGCCTCCGGCGTACCGCAGCCGCCCTTCAAAGCTCAGCTGAAGAAAGTAGATACAGCGAAAAGAGCACCAGCCCAGCCGGCGAAGAAAGAGGAGAGCACGGGAGGCATTATCGATTTCAAGTCCAGACTACGCAAGGTGGATCAAAACAATACGGAGGTGTCAAGTAATGGCGGCAGCGGCGGGGGTGAGTCTGTCGACCCCCCGACGTCGAATGTGGACAATAATAACAAGCACCAAGCGGGGGGCAACAGTCTGCAGAGTATTCACAACAACAACTTCAACACCACCGCATCCAGCAATAATAGTAATGGCAACATCCTGAACAATAATGATAATTCTGCTTCGTCCTCCTCGTCGGAGAACGAAAACCATCGGTCGGCGAAGAAGGGTGAGACGGGAACGCCGATGGTAGTTCGAAACGGAACCAGCATTTCCGGCAAGAACAGTATGGACTCCAGCAACAAGTTACTCCTAGAGAATAACGAGCTCAACTCGCTGAAGCTGAAGAAAACGAATGTCGCGTCCACGATCGTCACGGGTACAGCCCCGATCGACAGCAACAAGGTGATCGAGCTGAAAAAGACTGAAATCAAGATTGAGCTGAGTGACGATCGGAAGCGCGAAAGTCTGGAAGGGAACTCGCTCAAGGTGGACAGCGGCGGTGGTAGCGGAGATAATCTGTCAACAGGCAGCAGCGGAGCAGGTGGCGAGGACGGGGACGGTAAACGCAAAAGCACAGGCAGTATTAGCAGCCTGAAAAAGCTGTGGGAAGCGAAGGAATCGCCGAGTGATCCGTTGAGCGCACAGCTCAGCCCCAAGCTAGGAACAAAGAGCGTGGCAAATATGGTACCGAAAATGAACAACAACGTGGAAGCGGAGGATGGCTCCGTAGGAGGGGGTCACGATGCAACTCAGCAGCAACAGCAGCAGCAAGAGCAGCTGCAACAAGCGAATGCCGGACCGGCGGGATGCGTTTCGACGGGTACATTGGGCAGCAACAAGAAACCGGCCGTCCCTATGAAGCCATCCAAGTTTGCTTCCATTTACGCGACACCGGTACAAAATATGATGCAAACGGCATCGTCCACAGTGGCATCTGCAACGGGCTCAAGTGTTGGTGGTGGTGGTACGTCCAATACGAGTAATATTTACGCAAAATCAAACGACAGCAGCAGCATTATTCAGCAATCAGACAAGCCCGCGTCGACGACTGGTTCCGCTACGCCATCAGCAGGTGGGCGTGAGTCCATCCTGGAGCTAGTGCAGCTGTTGCAGACCAGCTTGAAACAGCCGGTCGGTAACATTTCCGCCTCTCAGTGGCTAGCACTGAGTGATCGGCTCAATTCGCTACAGTCTAGCTGTGTTACCTTTGCCGACAACGAAAGTCTGCCACCGCACGCCAAATTTCACTTCCGAGAGCTAGTCACACGGGTGGAAAATCAGGCTCGTTCGTTACGGTCCGCTAGTAACAAGAACGTTCAAGACAACGAAAAACTCGTCCAAGAAGTCGGCCAATCGCTGAAGCAGATATCAAATGCCTTGCACAGGTAATTTCAAGTAAAGTTGGTTGATTTCGATGAATCATTCTAATAGGTGGTTCTTTATTTTTGTATTTTTTTGGAGATGCCTCAGTTTTTGAAATGCGTTTAATAAGAGTCATTTCGTAGGAATTTGGGATGATGGTTTTAATTGGCACAAATTCCGCACCAGGGGTTTGGCTTCATAATTCCCCCCTCCACGTTAATCGAGGAGAAGGGTTAATGAGCTTAGTTTTGATTTTTCTCTTTCTTTATTTCACATTTAATCCTCGCTGGTGACGATCTGTTTCTTACACCAACGAAGTTAACTTGAGCTCAAGTTGATGATGATTGGCCAATGGAAATTATACGTACACATGTTTGCTTTAACGAGAGCCATCTCGTGTAAGATTTAGTCAGGCGGTCCATCAGCTTCGGTTGGATTGATTTTGTACGTTGGAACACCGTTTTCATTCTTAACTGGGAGCGAAGTATTGCAAAATAAGCGGTTTTCCACAGGACTTTAATGTTAACGTAGGTCTATATGTACACACTATTCTAATATCTTACCCATTTGTGTATGTATGATTGAGTAAAATACATTGAAACCAACCAAAACATTTGAAATAGATAACTATCATGCAGTTAACAGTTGGAAGAAAGACGAATGGAAAACGGATCTTTGCAGTAGACAAAAGGATAGCTGTATCCATCCCGAGCGAAACAATCCAACGAATGAAACACAGGCAGTCGTACTGATTGTCTGGTCGAAAATATCAATGCAAACACGTTTGAGACAGAATTAATTCCAAAAACAAATTATAAAGAAAGTAATTAAACAACAACAACAACCAAAACACATCTATGAAACAAGAATCAGCATCACTGATACTATTACTATGCTCAATGAATTTGCCAAAAAAAATGTCGCGTAAATTAAAACAAAAAATAACAGGAGAGCATACGCCACAATGAAGAAAGTTATTGTATTTCCGGCTTTCCATAGTTTTATTGTTTACGAAGCATAAGGGGCGAAGTATGAGCACGTTACGTGTTTGCAGTATGTTCATCTTCGGTTGTATACAGTCCAACAGTACTTTTGTTTGCGAGTTAAATTAATAGAATGGTTGACGCAGGGATTTATGTACGAGTAACGATTTTAAACGTCTCCGTTACATGTTTTAGTTTTGCAAAACATTATCGAGATCGATGATCAGGCAAAAACCATATGGATAACGAAGCAAAACACAGTGTGCAAAAGTGAAACCAATTTTAAGGCATTGTTAGTGATAGTTTTTAAACCAGAAAACACCCATACACTGAATACTGCTTTGGCTTGAAGCCAGGCAAAACCGTAGAAGACTGTAAAACGTTTAAGTTTCTAAGCATGTAAAAACAAGCACACCTGTGGCACAGAGAGAGACCGATCATCGATCGCAAAATGCCGGTGGACCATTTGATCATTATAGTTGAAAATGTTAAATTTTCAACACATTAACACTGTTGCGACTGTGAATATATGCCGTAATTTAATGCAACTACAGCACCAGTAAGATGTGCTTGGCTCTAATACCAAAAAATAATAAAAAAAAAACATCGGAAAGTTCGGAAATGTGGTGTTACACTTTTCCGGAACGATCTACTATTTGGGGATGTATTAACGAACAGAGATACAGCTACGCCTGGAGAGGCACCTTACTCTCTCTCTCTCTCTTACTAGCTATGCGCGAAGTGTTTCTCAAACAACAGTAAATGGCAATAAGTGATTATCATACATATTTTAATATTCAACGTTAAGCCAAAGAGCTTAAGACTTTCGCTTTCCCTTTCATCAACCGTACCGTCGTTTGTAAAGGGTAGATGACAATTCGCTTGCAACATGAGATAATCCGCGCGCTGGTTGCATTTTATGCATCGGGGAAATAAGAAATAGTTTCAGTTTATTTTAAGTTGACAGTTAACTTATTTACCTACCACTGGGTAACAGGAACGGGAAAAGATAGAACTACGATAGCTCTAGACGCTTTTTACTGTGTGTGAGTCTGATTGGGACTCGGAAACAACCCGAGAACGTGAGTTGTGAAACTTATACATATACTTTCGTTCACACTTCACCTTATGCTCTTCCGATCAGCTAGGTGTGCCGCTAGGAAGCATGTTAGCAACCGTAGCATGTCGTGTGAACAATGGTACTGTCTAGAAGTTATAAAAATCGCTCTCCTCGTGTGCGTTACAGCCGTACTACGGTCGAGAACGCTGCAAAATGCTAGTCGTAAATGGTTACATTATTATCATTAGATTTTAACGTATTCGTAAATAGAAAAGCGTGTGTGAGAGCAGAGCGGTGGTGAATACAACGCTTAACAGGGAGGTGTGATGGAGAAGGCGCACGGGGTGTAAACCGATGTGCGGAATCCAAATGGGTTTTATTTTAATATTTTATTTGAAATCGAAAATCTCGTTAAACTTCCATTTTATTGTAGTAAATAGGAATAGGTTTTATGCAACACACCAGCAGCACCACCACGAACAAGCGCGCGCGCCTGCACCAGTACTATAGTCGATGATGCGGCGCACTACCGTACCCACGAAAGTGATGAAGCGCGCGAATCTGTGTGTGTCAGAGGGATAAGAAATCAATTAGCGGGCAAACAATTTCGATTTTTATTGCAAAATAAGGTGATAAAGCAACGGGAGTGGTGAGCATTCAGTCATAATAACATATGTGCGCTAGTGATTTATTCGGTGTGTTACTCTGTCCGGTGATGTTTTCGAAGCTATCTGTAAAGAAATAAAACAAAACTTACGTAATACTGTACCACTCCCCAATAGAACGTGTGTCGGTCGGGCGCAAAATCACACTATTACGTATTACTTGCATTTTTGGTTTGTTTTTTGAGAACGATAATTAATTTAACGCCAGTGATTGGATGTGCAAATAGTGGCGAAATCAAAAAACGAAAGATAACATAACTTAAAAATGCAAAACTGTACACCATAATCAAAACGAGAGTAAAATTCAAAGCTACTTAGAATTACAATAACATCTCAACATCGGGAAAGCAAGCAAGCAGTACGTAAAGTCAAAAGGAGCAACCGAAGAACGGCAGAGTTGTATTAAAAAAAAGAAAAGAGAAAAGCAAATCGCCAACATGTGGCGAGAAACGTATAAGACCATAACATATACAAATACATACAATATATTCTTATATTTTTAGAAAGCGTGCTGCACCACTCAAAAAAGCATGAGCTAAAACCAGAGATAGGTAACACATTCATTCGAAACACACCTACATTCATATTCATACAAAAGTAAATATATATATACACACATTATATATACATACGGAAACAAATCACACGCATTAAAGACATGTCATGCATATTGAATACCTTATGATAATAATACTTCATCCATGAAAAGAATAACAACCAACACAATCTTAAAACTCCTTCAAAGGACAAGCTTTTGTGCGTGTAAAGGGCAGGAACTTGTAATGAGCAAATATGGAACAGTGGAAACCTTGATAAATGAAGAAAAACAATGATTAGCGAACAAATTGTAAAATGTATCAAATGTCATTCAATGCGCGTTTTACTTCCGTTATGTGAAAGAAAGCTAAAAATGCACGTGCCGTATTGTCAATGTGTTTCTTCTGCGATTGAATTTACCCTATCTCGTTTACATACACTATGCTCAACACGGCTTTGGTTCGCACGACATGTATCCGTGATCTCTGGGGGTGCTACTCGATCAGAAGATGTCATTTCGCCCTCACATTGATAGCGTTGTTGCGAAGGGAAATCAGCTACTCGGTCTAATTACGCGGATCTGTAGTGAGTTTACCGATCCCATGTGCGTCAAGTCGATCTTCTGTGCCATCGTAAGGTCGTGCCTGGCGTACTGCAGCCCGATCTGGTGCCCGCTTGGCGTTGGTGACATCAATCGCCTCGAAGCCATTCAACGGAGAATCACCAGGTACGCGGTTCGACTCCTTCCATGGCAATCCCACCACGCTCGGCCCTTCTACCATCAGCGGTGTCTACTTCTCGGACTTGAGCCACTCTGCTCTCGACGTAAAAACGCTCAATGCCTTTTTATATTCCGGCTCCTTAACGGAAAGATCGATTCCCCGGCATTACTAGCCAGCATCAATTTGTTCGCTCCCTGTCGGATTCTTAGATCTATTTTCCATCTCCGTGTACCGCGTACCCGCAACAACCATAGCCAGGGACACCCTATTATACGTATGTCCCTCGAGTTCAATGAAGTGTTAGATTTGTTCGATTTTAGTATGTCTTCATCTACGTTCAAGGAGCAATTGCGTCTAAGTCACATTTAATGCTTGCTTATAACTACAGGTCTATTTATATACTCCTTAATTTAATTATAAGGTTGCCGATTAGACACGATGGTCCGTCGGAAATAAATATATGAAATAAATAGATACATAGATAGATATGAATTGAGCAAGAGGGAAACAAATAACACTTGAATTTTTAAATCGTTAAGCATACATGCTGCAGCTTTTTATTTGATTAAAACGTTAAACATAAACAGAGAACAACAGATTAAAGCAATACTATACAGTTTCATTATGCACCCTGCTGTCGGATGACGGGATGCGTCTGTTGGTGCGTCTTTTGCTCCGACTCTTCCTTTCGGTGCTCGGATGCTTCCTCGAAACTTTCATCCGATTTCTGTTCGTCCTTAGACTGCTCCGGTTTCGGCTGTTGTACAGTAGCAGCTGAACCGGTAGACTTTTCCGAGAGGTTGAAATTTTTCAGTATCTGATCCACCGGGACCGGTCGCACAAAGTGAGGCCCTTCCTTATCATCACTGGATGTGGCTGGGGCGACAGTGGTTGTGCGTTTTGCCGCAGTAGTACCTGCACTGCTGCTGGCAGTGGCGGCAGTGACGGCGACCTCACGCTTTGTCCTGGACGTCGTCGTAGCAATCGGAGTTTTCACTGAAACTGGGCTGGAGGTGGAACTGCTTCCGGTGGTACTGCTGGGCTGTTCCGTCGTGGTAGAAGGCTGATTGCGCCGGAATGCAGGATGGTTTGCGGCCGTGGTAGTGGATGCGCTTGAATCCGATTCTACCGAACGTTTCGGATTGTTCTTAGTGGTCTGTTCAGTGTCCGTGCTGGGGCTAGTGGAGGTTGTCGCCTCGTTTTTTGCTACTTCAATGCTAAGCTTTACTCCAGACGCTGGGACCTTTTGGATGTGACTCTCGGTGGTGGAGGAGGACGCCGGGGAAAGTTCCTTCAATTCGGTTGGCTTTGGATCGCTGGCAACATCCGGATTGATGGGTGAAGGGCGAGATAATTTAGGATGGTCTTCTACCGGCAAAGCTAGACAGCTTGCGGCAAGGAATGCAAATAGGCAAAGCTTTAAAAGAAACAAAAGAAAAACACATGAATTGAATTATGTTGCTGTTAATTTAAATGACAGACATTACTTACAAATTTAATCATTTTCTCGCAGTTCAACGTATGGTAACGCCGGTGGCAATGTGTTCGATAGCAAGCGAGCGATGATATGATGCCAATGTTCGCTCTTATATACATCGCGCGGTTTTTTACACATTCGTATGCCAACGCGCCATTTGCACCTTCCACTACGGTACGGTATAGAGGGAGACAGTGGAGCAATAGAAGCCGAGGAATTACCCTGAATTGATATGTACTTAACTAATTCGCATCTGACAACGGCGCATCGTTCGGACCGGCGGCCCCAGCTTCTCCCCGTAGGTATTCACGGCACGGCAGATAAGTGAAAGAGTAAAACACGGCCGATTATCACTTCCTCTTGCCTAGTGGTAATCGATGAGTAACTCAAATCTGCTCAATGCCGACTGTTTGTTGTGTTTTCGTCCAAAGCGCGAGGTCACAATGCCGGTTCGTGAGTACGATTCTTGTTTAAAGTGTGTGTTTTTTTGGCAACCAAAAATCGCTTTGACATACTTTATTGTTATGCAATGGTTTACGATAACAAATGCTGCGTGTTTGAATTGCAACAGCATAATGTTACTTCACCGAATCGCAAATCTTTCGAAATTGTCAACGATACTTTCTTGATGTGCAGCGCCAGATAGTTGATATTGCTTAAACAAATTATTTAGCTGAAAAAATGTTTATATTTATGTATACATTTATAATCACAGTTGTAACTATCTAATGTATAGAAGCACCATTCCCTAACAAATCCAAATGCTGATCGTTTCTCACCCGAAATGCCTAGCATGTATTATTAGACCGACGTGACCGCGTTGTGGCTATTAAATCATGTTTTTGATGATTGATTAAAATAATCTAATTCATCATCAAATCTTCTTCTTTTTGGCTAAACAACTGTCGTCGGTCAAGGCTTGCCTCTGCCTGTATACCACTTGTGGGCTTGGCTTTCAGTGACTTATGGATTACGCCCCATAGCAGAGTAATCAGTCCTTCGTATGGCGGCACGGTTTATTTGGGGCTTGAACCCATGACGGGCATGTTATTAAAGTTGTACGAGTTGACGATGGTACTACGAGACCGGCTAACTAAGACCATCAAATACTTAATCAAATATGTTTTTATTAATCCTATTCATGCTATAAATACAAAAGATAATGCTTTAAATGCTATATTCATTTCAATTTACGCTGTTAACACCGCTCAAATCCATTCCCGAAGTGGTCATTTATTTCGGGTTCAGTTGGTCAAAGGCAGCTACAAATAGCTCCTATTTCTTACCATGTTTTCCTATTAGTTTAGAGCTACATCATTCACAATTATTTTGATGTACACTGCTATTGACAATACCATGATGCTTCGTGGGTCGTTACTACTGTTTGATTCGTGAAGGTTACGAAGTGTAAAATTCACACCTCTAGAAAAGAAATATTTTCATTATTCAACGGTTCAATGTCAGCCATGAGGTTCCCTCCAAGGGCTCTGCTAATGATCAGGGGAAGGAAGTAAAATAATAAACATATGATTGACAGTACCTATGTACGACTGATCATGCAAATGATGGGTTGAATTTTTGTGTGGATTGAGCTCCAGATGCGCTTGCAATGATCATCTCGATGTATCGAAACTATATCCTGATTTTGGTGGTTTATCGAGGGGGGGTAGTCATTGATAGTCAAACCCATTTGTGACCAAAACAATCTCAGATGGACTAAGATACTTGCTGAGATGCTAAGCTAACCAGAAGAAAACTTCAAAGTTAGGAGAAGGTGTAAAGCATTCTCAACGCTCATTTTCTCAAGCACTCATTAGTGCTTTTGAGAAACTTACGTTTGTAGAACTTACTTCTCAACGTATGTAGAATTGGTACAAAATCAGTTTGAGAATCTTAAAAACGGATAAGACCACACTCTGAGCAGTTCTGAATAGTCAAGACCTTTACACCAAATTCGGCCCAGATCTCTGCCGATCCTTTAATATCCAGGATCAAGACATGTGTTGGATGAAATTCACGCTGTTTAAGACCTTTTCCTTTAGAATTTGGTCACTTGGTACATGAGGTATATCAAGCAATTTTCGACATAGAAAATTGATTTGGACATCAAAAGAAAGGTATTTTATTTCCATTTCATAGCAAAATACAAAAAAAAATTGTTGATGTACAGATGAATGCAACGATTTATCCTACGATGCCTTTTATTAGATTCCACACAATTGATATATCGTCTTATCTAACTTCTTTCTCCAGTAGTATGCAATTTGCAAAGGCCTTATAGTAGTTTTCTCCTTTTTTCAATTTTTGATGAATTATTGCCACATAACTGTACCATTTTAACACCTCCCAACTGTAATGACAGCTGGTCTGTTCTTTACTGAACCACGGACCCTTGATAGTAGGAAAAATTCATTTATTAAGGCGTATTATTATTATTTGTTTTAATTTATTTATTAACAAGACATTCCGATATGGCCGTATTTCTATTTACACAGGCACCATTCTTTAGAAATGTTTGAATTTATTATTTCATTGGTTATTAAAGCCTTCAATATGCTGACAAATTTATCTGCAAAATAGTATTTCTATTTGTTGAAGACATGGGATCATGCTTTGTTAATATGACATTTTTTACCAGGAAACTCCATTTTAAAGCAGTTTCGATTTGTCTCTTCCCGGATCATGTTTGACTTTCCTAGTGATCAACTCTAGCGCTAATAACTATTAAATACAAGCACGTACATGTAAAAACTTTTGCAAGGTTGTATTGTGTGCTCCAATACCTTCAAAAAACTTTCGTATAGCACCAATGGTGACCCTATTAAATATAGAATTAGGCGATCGAATTTTATCTGAACAGGACTTTAGAATAATTTAGATAAGGTGTAATGATAGGTGACTGCACAAGTTGGCTGTAAGTATCAAGTCAAATCCTTTAGTATTATAGGTAGGGAGAGCATGGATATGTTTGGTTCGATTTGGATCCAATTTGATTATTAATCCTTTTTTTTCTTTTTAGTCCGTGGTACAATTGATAAGTCGTACAACTTAACAAAATGCTTGCCATGTGTTCAAATCGTGGATGTAAAGAGTTTCACACGCAGGAATAACTATTTTGCGTTTCGTGAACTCGTACATAGATTAAACATTAGTGACTTATGACAGGGCTAGATTGACGGTGTGTACATTAATTTACACATTTATAACAATTCTAGTTGTTCCTGGCATCTTGTTCACATGAGTTATATTCCTATCAATATAAAGTCGGTTTACGTTATTGCGATTTACGTCTCGGTGCATAGAACCCACGTTGAGCATGTCGTTTGTTCGTACGATTTGACATACCGTTATTCTTCTTCATAACATTCAGCTTCATAAATGTGGAATGCATCTACGAAAGTTTTAAATGTTAAGTGCTATAATATTATTTTTATTTGAAACAAACATCAATTTCCAATTTATTTAATTCAATTGTTATATTGTATGAATGTTATATTCTTTCTTGGATCAGTAATGTGGAAGTAAAACCGTTAGATTTACATTGGATTGCAAGTTAAACGTGTGTTTATTTGATTTTTTTTATAGAAAAACACATTGTGTAAATAAAAAAACACTTCTTCACAAATAATCGGTCATCGATTCGATTCGTTCAGTTCCACTTTTGTGTGATTTAAACCTTCTTCGCGGGGTTAGCAGTCGTCGGGTTCGAGGCGGGCTGGTTAACGGTAGCCGGTACCTTTGCATTTCCAGTCGTTTGGGGCTTGTTCGATGCCTGATCACGGCTCTGCTGCTGCTTGTTTGCAGTAGGACGCGGGGCGGACTGGGTTTTACGCTGCTGGCCGTTGGTGGTAGCTCCCGCAGCAGCGGCCTTTGGTGGAGCATTGGTGGATGGGCGGGCAGCGGCGGCTGGCTGAGTAGCTACAGTGTCACGCTTGTTTTTCGGGGCCTGTCCGACGATGGCCGGCAGCACGGACGGCTGTTTCGGATCGACGGTTGCCTTCGGTGCAGCGGTGGTCGAATGTCCCGCAGCCGAGTCCTTTGGTGCTTCACGCTTATACTTGTGGGGTGCCGGCTGTGGCTGTTGGTGCTGCTGGGTTTGCTTCAGCGAGTGCTGCTGAGATGCTGGGTGCTGCTGTTGTTGGTGTTGTTGGTGCTGGTCGTGCTGCTTTGGCTGCTGCGGAGCGTGGCTTTCCTGCTGCTTAACATCGTGATGGGTGGCTGGACCCTTCTTATCCTCGGCAGCAACCAGAGCGATTGCCGCACACAGTACCAAAATCATCTGAACACGATGAAAGAAGTTTATTAGAAACACCATTGATTTACCTTCCACCAAAGGTGTCGTTGACAGATACTTACGAAAGTCTTCATTGTCTATCGTTTGGAGGATTAAACGTGAATGATGTGCTTATCTGAGGCATCGGGTGATATTTATACGACGTTCGATAAAATGGCACCAGAGAGTAATTTCTAGTATTAAAACTGGTTCTTCTCGAGAAGCGATCATATGTACACATGGCACCTAATCAAGCGCGAACCACACACGCGGACAGTTTTGAGATAGACAAATTAAGAACGGCTCGATAATTGGTTGTGCACACATAAACAACACATTTTTAAACCAGGAGAAAATGCCACCCTCGTCCATGCAACCAGCAGCAGGGTTAAGTGCTATCAGCCGGTCGCACACGATCTATAGTTTACAGTAAACTTTAATTTGCAATGTTGATTCTGCTGAAATGTTTAGTTACCCTGAAGCTTCAAACAAAGCCTTACGGATCGGTTGGTTTTGAAGCAATACTTTTGAATTTCTCTGTTTTACAGAAGAAAGAAAACATCCTTTCGCTCCTTTTCATACCCGCATTCATAACAGTAAATATTGCAATGAGTCATCAAATACTGTTGACTCAATTTTAACTGCTTTAAGATACATCGAATAATTCGTCAGGCACGAGGTCTTCTCGTAATGGATTTGACTTTCATGCATGTCTAACGTTTAGGACATGGCGTTCGAGTGAGCATAGAAACGGTTACCTTCTTCCCCACTCCCCCCACTACTCTCCATTTCCCTTATCTCCCTCTTTTATTAGGTACTGCTGCACCGGTTCATTACCTACCTTGAATGGTGTAAATGTTTTAACGCTAGATACGCCCATCACAGAACCTTGAAGGAAGAAGGTCATATTTTAAAGCAGATGTCTTCTACACTGATAATCGCTAATGTTTCTTTACTTTTTTATCATTATGGACAAAAAAATAACACAAACAATTGAGATGATCACGGTAGTCTAATGGAAACATACGTTAGCACCTGGAAAGCCATACATGGCCATTCCTGAGGAACTCTGGACTATCTATATTTCTCTATAAAACTTTATCTAAACAAATCTCGGCGAATGTTTTTATCATGATTGCAAACCTGACAAAGACGAAATTGTTCCTCTTGCACGGTATATTTTACCGTCCTTTGACGTACAATTGTCAACTCGCACGATTTAACAGCATCAAGAGATCAAGCCCTGTATGGAACAAGATGTAGGAGTTTTTTTTTATTAATTCATTTTGCAGGATAATCTTGTAATGTATCCCCTATAATCTGCAATAATGGTATGAACAAAAAAAATCCTACAGTCCCCTCAATATCAGACCCCGAAAAGATTTTACACCAGATACCCAAATGCTCTCCAGATTATCTCCAGTCCATTACTTTACCAGCTATGTATTTGCACGTAATCTTCAATTGATCCCAGTCACCGAGATGTTTTGAACACTCTACTGGGGGTACAATTCGAGCATCTTTCCAGCCTTCGCCAGACTCGTGTCCAAAACGTTGGATTAATTCATTGTCAATCATCCGTGTGTTCAGAATTAATGTCTGTAAAGGACCATCAAATGTGCGATATATTTCTTATGGGTGGTCTAATTCTTCAGAATTTTATAAGTTTGTATAACCCATGTTAGACAATAGCAGCTCCGACGCCAGAATTCGGCTCCAGACACACTTCCGAGCCGGCTCTACACCAATGGATCCAGAGTAGTGGTGGGAGCTCGGAATCGGACCTACCCGATTCCGATTCCGTGTTGGGAATCAATTCCGGAGCCGATTCCGATGCTGGAATCGATTCCGATTCCGAAGCCGATTCCGGAGCCGATTCCGGAACCAATTCCGGAGCCGATTCCGGAGCCGATTTCGGAGCCAATTCCGGAGCCAATTCCGGAGCCGATTCCGGAACCGATTCCGGAGCCGATTTCGGAGCCGATTCCGGAGTTGGCTCCGGAGCCGATTCCGGTGTTGACTCCGGAGCGAAATCAGTCCGGGAATCTCCATGCGAATGGATCTTTTACAAGTAAATTTGGATTTTTGCGGTTATCAATACGTAGTATGATTGGACCCAAACGCCTTTTTTATGGCGATGCCGAAACTGACTCCGTTTGGTAGCCGATTCTAATTTATGAGCCATTTCCGATTCGATAGCCGACTTCGATTCCGGAACCGATTCCGGAGTCGATTCCGGAGCCGATTCCGGAGTCGATTCCGGAACCGATTCCTATTCCGGAGCCGATTCCGGAATCATCTTTGGAGCCGATTCCGGAGTCGATTCCGATTCCGGAATCGATTCCGGAAACTGATTCCGGACCTACTAGCCGGAATCGATTCCAGAAAACTGCGGAGCTAGCCGGAATCGATTCCGACAAAAACTTCATTTTTCCCATCACTAATCCAGAGCCGAGTATAACACAATACACCGAAACAATTCCTTTTCAATGAAATTTCAAACGGGAAAATCCGTTGGAAAATGCAGGAAGAAGGTAGATTCGTTTTTTCTATGCTATCGTATAATTCCGTCTCCTTAGAATCGATAGTGCGTTAGTGCCGTCTCCTTTGAACCGTTAGTGCGGAGCCGTTGGTTCGGAGTAGTGGTGGGAGCTCGGAATTTGACCTACCCGATTCCGATTCCGTGTTCAGAATCAATTTCGGAGCCGATTCCAATACTGAAATCAATTCTGGTTCTGGAACCAATTCGGGATTAGATTTAGGAGTCGATACCGAAGTCGACTCCCAATCTGGAATCGAAATCGGATCCGGAATGAGAATCAGTTCTTGAATTGAAATAAGTTTTATTCCAGTTTACATGTACATTTGGGCTTTTGCGACTACCAATATGTAGCATTATTAGACCCAAACGATTATTTTGATCGATGTGCCGAAACCGACTCCGATCTCGAAGCCGATACTGCTTTCAGAGTCAATTCCGATTCCGAAACCGATTCTGATTCCGAAGACGATTCCTGTAACGATTCAGGAAACTGATGCCGGACCTTCTATTTGGATTTTTTTTAAAGAAAACTTCAGAGCTAGCCGGAATCGATTCCGACAAAAACTTCATTTTTCCCATCGCTAGTTCGGAGCTATCCGGTCCTGAGCTGTTGGTGCGGAGCCGGTTCCGGAGCCATTAATGTTTTTTTCAAGAATATTATAGGGACACCTACTACAACCCACTAGAATCGCTCCGAGTCGTCCAAAGTCCGGGCTGTTCGGAGTATTTTTGGTCAAGCATTTCATACGGACTCCGACTTCAGTCGAATCCTGTCTACTCAAACTTCTGCTATTCTTAGAAAACAAGCGTTGTGATGATTATGATCATGATGATGAGTCACCTCTGACCCCTTCACGTGCAATGTAAGCAAGGATTGTTTGAAGAAGAGAACGTGCAAAGCGAAAGTGGAAAAAATATATGAAGAAATTAAATGCCTGACCACAAACACATTGCACCGACCGGCTTCGTCCGACACCGGACGACTCCGACCGACTTTGAACGAATTCAGACGACTCCAAATTCAGGAGACTCCTGGCGGAACTAGTGGTTCCGATTTTGCCGGAGTCGGATCGGAATCGTGGGTGCGTTCCATAGAGCGCAACACTACTTCAGAGTAGTGTTTAGAGAGAGCATGATCATTCCCAGAAAATTCCAATCTACAGTGTCACAGGGTACATGCAAGTCCGCGACACGTACGTGGCAATCTAATGTTTTCCATTTTTAGATGATCTTTTCTGGTAAATATATCGGTATCAAATAACTGTTTCGGGTAAGTGGTAATTTTTTTTCATTATAGGTCAGGAGTTCTCTTAATAAATGGTAATAAGGTGACAATAGCTCAATTTGTAAAACGTTTTTTTTTTGTTCGTTTATCTAGCTTTTATCTCCCCCCGGCTAGATAAGCATGAAGAATGTTTGAGATGTGTTTATTTGCGGAAATCATCAAACACGATTCGTTTTAAGGTAATCGTCATCTTCAACTTTCGCCAAACGTGTTTCGAAAAACTCCTGCACCGTGTCGGTGTTCCATTTGTTTATGGAAAGCGTTTCCTTCACATTGCCCTGCTCGTCCATTAGCTTCACGATCGGATCCAAACCACGCACGTACTTGATGGTTAGGTTGGGAAACTTGGCCGGTCGGTCGCTCTTAATGAACGCCTGAATCTGTGGATATGCGCCAAACTTGCACGTGCACACCTCCAGCACTGCCGCCGGATACACCTTCAGCTTTGAATCGGCTTCAGTGTCCTTTTGGCAACATTCTAGGCAATGCTCTCTGTAATACAAGGCAACAGGCAAAATATATAATAAACGATCCAATGATACTTCTAAATGTGCTTACTTCAGTTCGATCAGTCCATAATCGCTTAAGCTACTACACGACGAACAAAACAGTTGCGATTTGATAAGCCCCAGCTCCCGGCAATCTTCGGCGGAGAATTCTGCACCAATCTAGAACATAATGTTATTCGATTTAAGAAACGTGCCATAGATTTGGATCAGTATACTGGCTACTTACCACAGTCACAATCGAAAATAAGAGACACGTAATGGCAAAGAGTCGCATTTTGATGATAAAATTAATGCGCTAGGCTTTCCGGGCTTGCAAGTGATGATGCTACACGTACAAAAGAGATTGTTTACAGTTTGTCTTTGACAACAATCAGTTGTTCCTGCTTTGTCAGCCGTCAGAATGACAATTGCCAAACGTAAATAAAAGCATCTTCATTTGTGTACAAATCGCAACCAGCCGGGACGAAAAAATGATTCTTCAGCATTTAGGGCATAGTTTACGGACCAAAGCGTGGCCAATTCTATGCTTGAGCAAACGACCTTCAAGTATAACATCACCGGCGATGTAAGTTTCAAAAGTTATGTTATTTGAACACTGAAATTATCGTCTAAAATCACGTTCTTCTTCTTCGACAGACAGCGAACTTTATTCACCTCTTCCGTACTATGCCGAAAGGCTGTGATAAAACGTGAGGAATATTTCCTGAAGAAAGATAACATACCTGCCGGATTTAGCATCATTTACCGCGCTCCGATGGAGAACTATCTTACAAGTTAGTACACATTCGCTTGTTTACGCAATGCGCCCACAAACGAGAGATCGTGCAATGCACGCGAACTTTTGCGCGTATAATACGTATGTCTATTTTTGAATTATTTTTGGAGGCCGTTGTGCAATAATAACATATTCTTACTCTAAAATTCCTTACAAAAGTACAAAAAACCGGCAACGAAAGTTGCATGAAATGTAAACAAATCTGTTTTGGTTGAGTTTGGCATCACTGCTTTAATTGACAGTGCGCAAATGCACGTGCTACGCCCCTAGTGGCTGGGGATCGAACTAAAGATGACAGTCGGGAAATTACATTCTCAATCAAAACACGCTAGGGGCCGGGAGTGTTTACGCAATTTTTGTACTGCATTTAGATTGAATTGTAATTGTTATTATCCCGCAAGTCTGGGTCCAAAATGCTGGCCAACTGTGAAAAGCTGCGACCATTGCTTTCGGGTAGGTGATACAAATCTAACAAATGTACGCCGTCCATTTTAACTTTATCAAAACAATCCCTTTTTGGCAGGCTTGTTGCATGGTCAGTACGGTCAGCAGATTGCCGGCATGAAGTTTTTTGCTCCACCGATTAAATATGACAGTGAGTAGCGTACGATCTATCTGCAGCAAACGGACAGGGCGTTTGATACTATCTGCTTACCCATTTGCCACAGATATTCAGATCCCAGAGAAGCCCAAACTCCGCTTTATGGACAAAGTTCCGCAGTTGCCGAGCAATCTCCGTGCACCAAAGATGCAGAAGAAGCTGAAATGGATGCGCGGCCCTGAGCTGGTGCACAATTCGCTCGTTCACAAGCAGTACGGCATAGTAGCGACGGGGGGAGGTCGATTACGATGGGGCCACTATGAAATGTTGCGATTGACGATCGGTCGCAAGATGGACACGAGCCGCATGTTTGCCATTTGGCGCGTCGAGGCACCGTGGCAACCGGTGACGAAGCAGGGCCAGGGCCAGCGCATGGGTGGTGGTAAAGGTGCCATCGATCACTACGTTACGCCGGTGAAGAGTGGGCGCGTCATAGTGGAGCTGGCGGGAGAGCTAGAATTTGTAGAGGCGAAGAAAATTCTCGATATCGTGTGCCCTAAGCTGCCGTTCAAGGCAATGGTGGTTTCGCAGGAGATGTTGGAAAACATGAAAGCGGAGGAGGAGCGTTTGGAACGTGAAAACCTAAACCCGTGGAACTTTAAGTACATCATCCAGAACAATCTCGGCGGTTGCCACCGATGGTTGTCTCCGGTGGATCACAAGTGGTTCGGAAAGTATCTGTAGATGGTGCGGAATGGGAAATAAATCGGTTATTATAGTAGTCACACAAGACAGAATCTTGAGTAGCGGTTTATTCGTAATTTTGCTTTGCCAGTTCGGGATTGAACTGTGAATTGTACTTCTGACGAGGCACCGAATGCTGTGGCACTACTTCCTTCGGTGTCTTGAGAGGTGGATCCGGTTCACCACGCAGTTTAGCAAGCATCTTCTCCGTCCTTTCCTTCTCCTCTCGCTCCCGCGCAATTCGCTGCTTCCGCATCTGTTCTAGCTGTGCCTTCTTTGCCTTCGCGACCTCTTCGTCCTCGGTACTTTCGTCATCGTCCGAACTGGATTTCTTATGTTTCTTTTTCTTCCGCTTTTCCTTTTTCTTCTTCTTATCGCTGTGCTTCTTATGTTTCTTTTTTCTTTTCTTCGAATGGCGTGATGTATCTGAAGAGCTCGAACTTAACTTTCGCTTTCTTGATTCTTTACGACCCGTTTGCTCAATCAGTGCTGCATATTGGGGCTTCGATTGTACTGCCGGAGAGGTGTCCAGACATGGAACGCTCGGTTCCGCGTGCCTAGAGACTGAGGTAGCCGAGGGTAGTTTGAAACTTGCACTCGGTACGTACCGTCGAATAACGTTCAGGGGATCATGATAGTTTTTCGTTTTTAAACCAACTTCTATCGGCTTTCCGTGTTCATCGAGGCTTTCCGCACGTTTTGGGGCCGTATCGTACCAGTCCCGCTTGCCGAGCGCTTCGTTCGTATCCTGCCCCAGATAGGTCAGATAGCCAATCTGTTTTTCGTACTTTTCCTGCTCCTCCTTCTTTTCCTTCTCGTGTTCCGCGTTCGATCGCTTGACACCGTCGTGTTTTCCTTCCTCGAGTTCGCTGAAAAAGTTAACGTGCTCTTTGGCCGTTACGCGAACCTCGGTTTCGGACTCTATCGGTTTATCTGAACCGGTTCGGGCCTTCTGGCGAAGCAAATTGATCCGTGCCTCCTGATCGGCTAGCGCTACACGGCGTAATCGTTCCTTTTCCTCTTCAGCTGCCTTAGCTTCATCTCGCCTGACCCGAGCAATGTTGTCTTTGGTGCGAACGTGCCATCTAAACCATGGATGAGGAGTTTTCAGTAATTATTTTAACCATTTTTATAGATCTATTGCAATTATTTAATAATTCTCACCTCTTTTTTGGCAAAATATTCATTTTGCAGAATTTTTGCTGCCCGTGCGACTGGCTGGAATTAGTTTAGTTTGTTTACAAATAAGCTTCAACTGTCAAAAAGATGAAGCCGCATTTACACGTCGCTGTTTGGCTACGCCAGAACGAGCTTTTTTGTTCAATCTTTTGCTTTACAATATTTTATTTAAAAAATAAAAGAAAATATATTAATTTGTTATTTAAGCAAAACCATATTCAAATGCTTAATTGGCTGAAGTTTTCTACTTTTCGGAAATCTTGGAAATCTTTACTTTTTGTAACTGCAAAGTTGTAACTGACGCAGGTGTTTGGTAACGGTGGAAAAGCTCGCCTTTAGCAGATTCAAAAGCATAACCCAAAATCCTGCCTTTATTATTTCTTAAATTAAAATATTGTCTTTTCTCTTTATTTTCAGCATGCAACATTGTTACATCTTTTAGTTTTCTGGCCATCGGTGGAATATGTGCGTTCACTTACTTGAAGGATTTCCATCACATTGTGGTTCCGTTCGAGATTGAGTACGCTACACTAACGGCAAACGAGACGGATTTGTTGTACTTTTTAGGATTTTTCTTTCTCATAAATGCCGTAATCCGTGTCATGGTGAACCGTTATCCACTGAGAATATATCGCAACGATAAGCAGTGCGTAGATGTGTGGTAGACATTTTAAAACATGTTTTAAGTTTATTTGCATCCAACAATTTCCAGATATATTGCCGTATTCGAGGGACAAATACCGCTAGTCACAAAGCAGTTCAGCTTTCAGCAGGGAGAGGTAACCCCAGTTCCTCCGGGTGGTGTTTTACCATGGCAAGAGTCGAGGTATAAAATCAACGACAAAAAGGTGCTACTGTTAGAAGACTACTTTCGCACTCCGTCGGAATTGAACGCGATGATGATGACCGAAAAGTTGGACAGTGAGTAAACCCAACCGTCTTGTTGTTTTGGTAGCGTAAATAATAGTCAATAAGGTGCGTTCGAGTTACATAAACACAGCAATCGCAACGAAAACGGTCATCCTTGGCGTATTATTGCAGTTTGAAAAGAAAGAAACTGTCGGAACTGTCGGGTAGACGGAGTCGGAGTTTGCGCTTGAGCTTTCACGAATGGAGGGGATGTTTTACATCCCCGTTCCGACGGCTGCCTCACCCCAATGGAGACGCTTTCGATGTTTATGTTCTTATCGATCGAGTGGGTGGTAAATACAAACCTGAAACCTACCCCAACCGTATGGTGGATAAGCACAAAGGACGCGTGCGACAGAGACCGAATCGGGTTGGCTGCAGGGAAGAACGAGCGCGCTGGGAAGATAAACCGTCGCTCGTGCGTGAGAGTGTGTATGTGTGTGAGTGAGTACAGCAAGCGAAGAGACGGTTGTATGAAGACGAAAGGACATCAGCAGAACGGTACGTAGTAGACACACGGTGCACGGGAAGCAAAAGGCAAAATCGCAGCAAGCACGTAGGGCAAGAAGCAAAAAGGGCCACTGCTTGCCAGAAAGGTGATTTATCTGTTGTAAAATGTGCCAATAAAACCCCGTTTTCCCGTCCTCGAAGTGATGCAGTGCAGGGCGAGCGTTTCGAGTCGATATTCACTGCTGCCGCACGCCACCGCCAAGCGGATGATTCTCGGTGGCGGCGCCGGTGGTGGTGGTGGCGGTGTTGGTGGATCAGCCCATCGCTGTCAGCAGTCGGTGGTGCCGCGAATGCTGGGCGAGGGGTTTAATGTGGATTCCGGGTTCGAAACGTCTGACTTCGATTTTACCGACTTTGCCGAGGAGATGCTGCCGTCGCGCGACTTCATTCAACCGCTTTCGCTCGAGCAGGACGGTCTCGTCGGAGATGGCCGAGGCATTCCGTTTCGAACCGGCGCGGCCGACAGACGTTGCTCCGGGCTGAGCGCACGCAGGATGTCCGACTGTCCTCGACGTATGCTGAATCTGCTGCATGGCGCCAAAAATCGTCGTAAGAGTCGCATGTAAGCATACGGATTTATTTAAATACTTTTTTTTAAATGTAAATTGAAGTGTTTTGAATTAGTGTAAAGTGTTTGAAAGAGAACGGTGACATATTTCCACAAAAAATGCGTGTGCTTGTTCGTTCAGTTTTGTTACTCGTGTTACATCGGACGATCCTGGTCCCGAGATATGGAAGTGTTTGCTCATTAGGCTTATTATCGTTAACCTCTTTCGCAGATCGTTTGATTTTTCCAACGATCTTCACCAGGCGGAGAAATCGGTGCAAACGTCCCCCATCAAGCATCCGAACAA
Source organism: Anopheles arabiensis (assembly GCF_016920715.1). Classification (NCBI taxonomy): domain Eukaryota; kingdom Metazoa; phylum Arthropoda; class Insecta; order Diptera; family Culicidae; genus Anopheles; species Anopheles arabiensis. The sequence continues at coordinate 70,703,943 of NC_053517.1, read as the reverse complement.
GAACTGGCGCTTCGAAGATGCCCGCAAGGCAATACTGGTGGAGATGGAGGCGGTCGGGCAGCTGCGGAAACCGCACGTCCTGCTGTTACGCTTCCCGGATCCGCACCTCAGCAAGGAAGTCGTTCAAGGCTTCTCGGCCAGCATCGAGAATGTGATTTTCCATCGTCCAGCAACGCCAAGGTCAGTCCGGTGTAATGCATCCTGCACAGGTAGCAACTGTGCTGCCCTGTGTGCAAATGATGCTATCGTTGGCGTTTTACAAAACGTGAAATCGCTTCCGGGTCTAAAATCCTATTCACGTTTGGATAGCTTATCCGACCCATTCCCATTCTACATTCAATGCTTGAGTGTTGCTCCACTTTTAACAGTATTTTTTGTACATATTTTTTTGTGTGCTGCTCTGTGTGCCCATTTCCGTCCGTTAAAGGTATTGTGTGGTGCATTTGAAACCGGAAGCGGACGTGGACAGCGTCATGAAGCAAATTTCACGGATCCCGTTCGGTGCTGGGAAAATCATGGTCGAACGGAAGACACGCAATGCCGATCAGAAGCCCGTGGTGAGTAAATCTGTATGTGTGTGTGTGTGTGCTTTCTGTGTTTGCATGTTTAAATTTGCTCCGTCCCGTGAAAGCGGCAATGTAAATAGAAATGGTGTTTCGGTTATTTTTTCTTTCTCACTTCAAATTCACTTTCCCAAAACGTTCGTACCGTGTTTGATCTGGGGCGAGCGAGGGGAGAGGAGAATTTACGACGTGTTTGCCTACGCCACGATCGCGATAACAAATCGAGCGTCCCTTTCCGAGGCGCAATCATACTATCATTATGTTGTGCAGTGCCATAAACTCACAAGCACATGCCTATTAAGTGTGATGAAATATAATCGAGCAGCTTGTTCAGTTCTGCTGAGCAACCATAATGGGAGGGAACGCTCGCTCGAGTGTTCCCTTTTAAAGTGTCCTGTCTTTATGTGGGTGTATGTATGTATGTACGGGGGTGGGGTATTTGTGGAGAGGTTGGGGTGTTTTTTTCCAGAGGACCACGTGCAAGCGTGCGAGATAATGCTCACTCACATTATGATAACAGTTTGCACGCCAGCTAAAGCTACTCTGCCCAGAACGGTTTTCGATTTTCTTTCCAAGGATATGTTTCTTATTTAAATTGTATTTTATTCAGGTAGAGTTTGAGTTATGGGTAAAATATTAATATTGGGAAAATTGCTTTTTGCTGGGTCTGAATGGACAACCCGTGGCCTATAGGACGAAAATTCACTCACTTTAAGATTTTAAAAACTTATGTTATATGAGTAACAACACAATTTAAATAAGAGGTTTTTTTTTGATAACGTAATATTATGTTGTAAGTCAAATTATTATTTGTTTGCTTTGCAATATTCATATTATGTATGTTTTTTTTAAACATAAATAGAGCTTCACATACTGGCGTACTCATTAGAAAGATAAATATGTTAAGTTCAACTTATACATTAAACATGTTAAGTTAATCAACTCGCTTAAATCAAATTGCTATAAAACTTAAAAAAATGGGACGACCATGCAAAACAGTCAAATCGGTACTGAGAGTACCCTAGTGTCGAATGATGACAGAATGCCAAAGCCCCTATCCGATAGCTTTTCCATGTGCTCGACTATACTACTGCCATGGAATGGACCAATTAGTCAATGAACAGTTTTATTATATTGATTTAGGCAAGGAAACTTAGAGCTACTGTGATTCTTTGCTGAAAGAAGAAGTAGAAATATTTTACAACAGTTATTAATTGTTTTCCCCGCCGTCGTACAACAATCAATCGATCATATCCAACAATCTGTAATGCACGAGTACGCCCAACAATGGCTCTATGAAAGTGCGATTCGTGTGGAAAGGAATCTAACATTCACATAAGCCTTTCAATGACACACGTGGTCCTAAAATCAAGTGTACACGTTTGGTCCGGAACAGTCAGCACGTGTTTGTTCAGAAGAAAAATCTAATTATTTTTGTTCAGACCAGTTCAGACAGAGCGGGCGGTTTAAATTTATTTGCTCTTACACACTCATTGGTGGATTGAATACTTCTGTAATACATATATAACATAAGCTTACAACAGTGCCTAATACTTAAGTAAGAAAAGGCAAAGTATTTTAAGACGTCAGTTTAACAATTCGAAGCTTTTTAAATCTCTTTTCTTTAAGAGGTTATTTTTTGCTCCTGTATGCCTCCAATGAAGATGTCATACAGTGGTGTCCATTTAAATAAGGCCATCTTCATGGTTTTTACTTTATTTTAAGAGTATAGCATGTTAATGAAAAAAATAATGATGGCAATTTGATGGCAAAATTGTTGTAACAATTCCATTACAATGTTGCAGTTGTTTGTTGGTAATTGTTACAATATTGCACAATACGTAATACATCGGTGCACACACAAAAAACCCATTGTTGTTTTTGTGATAATGTGATACTTGGATTAAAACGTGCTTTCGCTTCGCGTGATTGTAGAATATTTTAATCCATCGAAATGGTGTATGGTAACTAGAGCTTAATACATTGATAAGCAAGAGACTAGCTATATCATACGTATGGCACCCAAACGACCCAACTCATTTCTTTCTTTTATACTACAAAAAAGGACAGAGCCCCATTTGGTAGGCTCAAGATAAGGTGGCAAGATGTAATGGAGGCGTCCGTCATAGAAACCAGAAAAACGGTGCTGCGAGACTGTGAGCGGTTTCCCACGCTCCAGTTATAGGTTAAGATCGCGAAGCGGTTATTTTTCAAATATCAAAGGGTTATCAAATTGACGAAATAAAAAAAATAGAGTAACTTTTTGTGATAATTGAACTTCCAATTATCAGCAAAATGTTTAAAATGTTAATAGAGCTGATTAAACTCTTACACGGATTCAAAGATACGCGGTTTTCCAAATTTGTCAAATCAGTACAATTTGCTTCATGAATTGTCCAAAGCAGTATAAATTACATTTTTGTATTAAAATTCAACCCGCCTTAAAGCCAGAAATACCATGTTTTCAAAGCATCAAATCATCAAATAAATGTTATAAGTATTAAACTTAATCAAAAATACCGAATATTGAATAGTATTTTAGCCGAAAAATATGAAATTCGACTTACACGAATATTGGAGTTACGCGGATTCCTCGGGAACGCATAAACCGCATTCTCGGGAGCAGACTGTACTGACATATTTGATATCATACATACTAACATACCGTTGAACCCCTCATAATGACTACCCCTTATAACGAATGTTTCGCATAACGAGCAAATCTAAACGCTCTACGAATACCCCTGTTAACGGGTAAAATCTCGCATAACGAACAATTTTATTTTTGTTCCCGATAAGAAATCGTGATCATGTCAATACTAAGAATCGTTAAATATCAAGCTTTTTCCAAAAATACCAGGTATAAGTGTGGAGGAAAAGTGGAAAGGAAGGTGACACATTAACTCCTACCGCCAGCCCAAAACTCACGAAGTCATACAAAAATCGAAAAAAGCCGGAGCGTGCCGTGGGCGCGTTCACTCCACCTCCAACTCTTTTCAGATCAGATAGCGGAACTGAGAGTTTTGCTGCGCTTATCGATAGGTGGAGTAAGTGAGGTAGTGTCTTCAGTTTAATTACTCCATTTCCTTCCTTCTTATTTGACAATATTGGAGACTCTCTTCGGCTTCGGCCGTAGAAGTGGGCAGGACGTGGATTTTAGTGTATAGTTTTCCCTAAAAAGCGTGTGTTTCACAAGTGTGAGGAGTATTGATGACTGTGTTCTTGCATGCATTCTTGATCTACTTGTTCATGAAGGCGAGAATTCGATACTAAGAATTGATCAATGGATTACTGTTACCAGTTGGGGGTGTTCCGTATGGTGGTGATGCATATAATCCCTATATGCCTTATTTCACTTTTCATACAAATTGCATGACTAAAAGCCTCCCGCATAACGAGTGAGTCATTGGAACGGTTTAAACTCGTTTAGAGGGGTTCCACTGTATTTTTGAACTGTTTCTTGGCATAGTACCCACATTTTTGTAATAAATGATTCAAACATTTTTAGTAAACGGTCAATAAATTGAGGGACAAATTCTAAAATTGTTTCTATGTTTTGTTGTTCTTAATGTTTCGGCGCTCACTGTACGTTAGATGTGAAGATTAGCGGCATACTCGTGGGAACTCCAAAGGATTTTACCAATCCCTCCAACTCGCTAAAAAAATCGTTACAACTGTAAACTAATGCTTACCAGTCCTCCTAATTTGAACATACAATTTATAAAAAAAATAAAAAAAAATTGACATAAAAATATCATATCTAATGGTAGAGGGTTACAATAATATTGCAAAAGTAAAAGTAAAAAAGCTCTGTAGAAAAAAGCCCGACATTAAGGAAGGGCCGCAATAATAGATTAAATAAATAAATAAACTAAAAAATATATTATTTTATTCACTTTTTGAACGACAGAAAACAATGTTTAAAACACAAAACAAAATCAAATTTTGATGTTAATCTGCATGATGTATGTGCATTAAGCATTGACGAAATTAAATTAAAGTAACGAAAGGAACAACAAAAAAAACACAAACAAAAACTAAAATTCTAAAAAAAGAAACACTAATCAAAAACAGTCATAAGTACTCTACTACTTTCCATTTCCTAAATCATACTTAAAGCATCAGCGCACCCGAGTACACCACACCCGGAACATAAAGCGAAGTGGCAGTTGTATCTACGAAAGGCTACTGTGTGCAAACAGTGTTTCCTCCGGTTAAAGTTTTGGAAAGTTTTGCCGGCGTGTGTGCATTCATCAAGCGGATTGCCATAAACAATGGGAGTGCAGCATGTTACTCCTTCCCCTTCCTTAGTCCCGCTCACTGCGAAAGGAATCAAGAAACCTGCTGTACCCAATCTCTTGTGCCTAGACACACACACACACGCGGTGCCATATCGGTGCCTGCATCCACCCAGGATTGACTGCTGGCCTTCATTTGTAGTGTGTGTGTATGTATGTTTATGTGTGTGTTTATGTGTGCGTATAGCACGCTTTCGCTCCAGTGTGTGGCTACCGCATGGGACGGCTGATCCGGTACATGCGCCAATATGCGGTTGCCGCTCATCCATAAGGGATGGGACGGTAAACAACCCCAGTCAGGGGCATCATATATAATTCTGGCCTGAAGCCATTCGCTACCACTGCTGCCACTGCTGCCACTGCTGCTGCTGCTGTGAGTGGTTGCGTATAATACGGTTACGGGAGCAGCAGCTGCGGTTGCACTTTTCTGCCGAAGCGGTAAACTTTTCCGTTGCGCTGCAGTTAGCCTGCGATCGGGGCATCCCTGTGTTTAGGGATGTAGCGAGACGTGTTGCCATCCTTTCACGCTCGGCTCACTGGATAATCCCAACGATACTGGTACGCATTTTCACCAAACATCCGGACACCAGCTCAGTGGTTCCCCAGCAGGAGAGAGAGAGAGCCAGAATCGATGCTTTTCGATGGTGCTTTTCCCTGTTGATTTCATGTGCAGCCCGGTAAGGGCACAAGCGCGGAGCAAAATTGGTGCCCTCTTTACACCACCAATCCACTTTCCACACATACACAGGACCAGGACCACCAGCATAGGAGCGGTGGGCTTATCGTTTTGTCAGCAAATGTCCATGCTCTCGGGACCAAAGCCGGAACCCATCTCGAAACTGTTGGCACATTTGTCAACGGGCCATGTCAATCGAATATTGCTCGCAATCGACAGCACGCAATGAAAGCACAGGAGCACGGACAAGACTGCTCGTTCCAAATTATGCTAACACATGCGGCAGAGCAGCAGCCGGTAGCAGCATCCTGGAAAGCAGCATGTGACACAAAATGTGACCTAATTCATTTAGCGAGCCTTATTAATTTTTATGAGCATAAATGATTCGATGCATTAAACATATGGGAACCATTTTATCCAAAATCCACCACTCCACTCCAATGGCGCAGTACATTGGGACGGTTGGGTATGGCAGGGCAAGCTGGACGGACGGATCGGAAGAACGCAGCCCTCCTTTCGCTCGTTTCGGGCAGCCCGAGAGAGTATTGCTTTATCGATTCAGCTTATGCAGAAATGTAATTTCTGCCAAGAAGGGCACAACGACCACGGACGACCATTGTTAACGTCCTGGGGTGGGCTTGGATGCGAAAGTTTTCGGATGGAATTAAAAGTTTTTCTCTCCCTTTTTTGGAAAACCCCCGACAGCTAAACTGTCCTCTTCCATTCGGCGGAGAACAAACCCGGAAGGCCAACCGACACCAGAATAATAATAATACAAAAAAGCAAACTAAAAAAAAGAAGCAAAACTTTCTTCAGCATCGTTTTTGCAACTGAACTTTGCAGAAGACCTTTTGCACCGTAGGTACGACGACGGAGGGTTGTGTAATCGCTTTCTCGTACGATTGGCATTGGCATGAGCCCCGAGATGTGGAATATGTGTGTATTTTTATGTAAATTTATGTATTCGGTCACAGTGAGAGCCAGCGTTAGTGTTAGACAGTTCATTCGGCCAGATGTATATATGTATGTAAAATAGTATGGGAACATTTATCTCCACAATTGATCTGTTTTAGTGTAACACAGTTTCACTGCTAATAAATTCATTTCCAGTCGGCAAAGAGAAACACACAAACTAACACGATGCATCTTATGAATAGTGTGGACGGAATGTTGAAGGCAAAGATTCAATTTTTTTTGTATATTTCACCGGGCCTCGTAGTATTTTTTTCAATCGCATGGGTTGAATACAGTGCGTCAAACAATTATTCGACTACATGTGTTTTGATCGCTTTTTTTTAAACTTTAGTTTTTCAATGTTTCGGTTCAACTTGACTTTTTTTCGTTCTAAATATCTCATTTATTGTCTTTTTAAAGGATTTTTTTTTTGTTAGTCAGGTTTTATTTTTATTTTCTATCGGATCTGAAATAATATCAGAAATTTGATTACATTTGATTCGACATACGCGGATTCGGAGATACGCAGTTTTCTAAATTTGACAGATCAAAAGTCAAATCAGTACAATTTGCTTTAAAATTCGGCGTATAAATGTGTTTAAAAAATATTGTAAGTTTTGTTTTTGATACAAAAATAACTCATTTTTTTGTTTTGTATACATTTAAAGGCAAATGTAATTACTTCCATCATACATTTCTTTGGAGTTTATGATATAATTTTGTATGTTTTGGTTTACCGTTAGTTGGGTAATGAATATTGTTATGTACCAATATTGGCTCCTTCTATATTTTAAGCCAGAAAGCAGAAATTTTTAACCTATTAGTGGAACAGTATTCATCATCCGGGTTCAAGGTGGATTAGTAAGATCAGGTGGTGAAATCTAGAGCATTTTGACAATTCGATACTTGACGTAAGGTCCCCGAGATACAAACTTTGTTTACATTTATTTCATTTGTTCATATAATTTATTTACCACATTTTTGGTATTCAATAGACTATAGACATATATTTTGGGATTTATGAGTTCTTATTGAACATTAAAACATAGATTGAAGTGTGCTATTCCGCGTTATTTCGTGAATTTTGTATAATTCATTGTGTTTTCGATATGTTTGAAATTTTTTGTTATGTTCATTTTTATATAATGATTCATTTATAATGATACATTTATTTATACCCAATAATAGTCGAAATGCGAGAATATAAATGCAAAATAACAATTCCTTCGATTAATATAGTGTAGCCACATATATTTTAGTTATAATGCGAATTTTCAAAACATCTGATATACAGCATATATTATTTAAAATATTATCTAAATGATAACATAAGTTGTTTACATGATCGCTTTTCAATGAAGCATCATGTTGAGAACAAAAAAAAATTCAACCGTTTATGAGCTGGCCTGAACGCGGCTGTGACAAATCTGCGTTTGTTTACATACTTTTCAGGTTGAAATAATCAAGGCAGAAAATTTGAGGCTAGTTTTGTGTGTGGTTTTGTATGGAGTGTTGACATCATTCCAGTTGCCAACTGTCCAACTCTATATAAAACAGCTGGGTAGTATCGTAAAACCCCTCATTAATCATTTTTATATTGGTGCATTCAAACATAATCACCAACGATCATCAACGATTAAGAAACCTTTTTATAGCGCCAATTATGTGAGTCAAACGGAAAAGTGTCAAACAAAATCACTCTACACTAACGGTTTCCGGAGGCTCCGCATTCTCATATAATCGTCCCTAATGTGTTGCGCATTTTACTCAAGCATTATTTTACTCAATTCTGATACTTGCAATTTTATTTAAAGAAGTAATCCTGCAATAGAGTTATGCATTGTAATATTCTTTTTTGGAGATAAAATCCTGAATGGTTATGTAAGAATTTAACAGTTAATTGTGAATTTTGCTTACAAGACTTACTGTTTAAATACTGTTTTCAATTAAAAGCAAAAGCTAAAAATTCACTGCAACATGCGTAACAAAAAAAGAGACTAAAACATGACTTTTAGGAAACATTTTACATCATTTTTTCTCTATCACTATCCCCAATACCAGGTTGTCTAATCTCACCTCAAATTCCCATCATTAGTTTTACGCCCCATTCGCAGTATCGCAGTCAACCGTCCATAATGTAGGTTAACTGGTTCGACAGCATCCCCAGCATCCGTAGCAACGGTGGTTCGTATGTGTGAATCGTGTCACCATGCTGCAGCAAACGGCACACCAACCGTGAATTGTGTGCATTGTGTTTGTATTGATCAGTAACTTTTGGTCCTACCGTGGTTGGTGCTCAATTCAATTGACCTCGTTTTACACACCAACCAACGCCATCCTGAAAAGGAGATTGAACTGACAAAAACAGAACCCTGCTTTCTTCCCACCTTCCCAGGCCGCAGTGAACCACTACCATCATCCAGGTTCGGATTACCTGGAGGAAATTAAATTGCACATTCCGAAAGCTGATATGCAAATTCGTTGCATACGAATCGGATGCAAATCAGGGGTTGGATGCGATCTTTCCCCCTGCTCGCTCTCTGCTCTGCTCTATAAGCCAATAAGTGCATATGCCATGTAATCCCGGTGGACTACTTTTCACTAACGGGGAGGAGGAGGCGGCGGTGGTTTGGGCATGTCCATTCGGGTTTGATTTATTATACCGTTAATTAATAGTGGCCCTCGGGGTGGTTAGCGTTTCAACATGTTCGGCATAAAATGTGTAACAGTGTCACCACCGCTGCTCGCTGTCCTTCTCTCTTCTCCTCTGCCGGCCCAGAAATCCTCCAGTCCTTTGGCGTTTTTGGCAAAAATGGCAGAGAATGTGAACATATACAAAAAAAAAACAAACCAACCGGTAACTATCCATCGTTTGGCAACTGCCACCATGCCAAGGTTAGCAAGTGTCCTTTAATCCAGCGCCTCCAGAAGCCAGCAAACAGTGGAAAAGGCACGAAAAGGCTCTCACTTTTCCCCTTCCTCCTTCCTACCTTCCTTTTCTGTCCGTTGTCCTCGCTGTAGCGTGTACGTTTGCGTCGAGTACCATGGCAAGCGTTCAAAAATTCCGAACGTTTAGTTCGCTGGCTGGCTTCTGTTCCAGGGCCTGGACAGGATTAGTTAGTTTTTTGTTTGGCCTTTTTTGTCTCTTTTTTTTTGCTCTCCCCGGATAATTTAACCCACTCTACACCCTCAACCCTCCGTTTTGCTGTCCTATGCCAGAAGCTGTGAAAAGCTGTGCCCAATCACCCACGTGCTGGATAGTTTTTGAACGGCATTTTCCCGCCCTCACCGCCTTCCTGCGCTCATTCGTTCACTCTTTTGATTCTTTTAGTCACTGGCTGTATCGGGCAACTGTATATTTCGGTTGGCCAAAATAGCGGTACAAAAACCACGAAACCCTCCCCTCCCATTTCACGGTGCACCAGCGGACGGACGGACGAACGGACGGACAGCACCAAGTTGTTATCATACAGTCGCTGAGTCGATTTCTGTCTCTGATGTCAGAGCGTTAAATTATTTGGAAGTCGTCCAAAAAACCGGGCCAGCTCCGTTATCTTGCAGGCCCGCTGGCAATCTTGCTTCCGGCACTCCGGCCCGGGAAATGCCTTCCCCCCTTTTCCACCGTGCCATGTTGGACATTTATTTTTGTTTTTCCTTCCAACCTTCCGTTCGCAAAACACCGGTTGGGCCACCGCTCAACCATTTTGTGTTGTCCTCGGTTGTCGCGCTGTGTTTACATTTCGTTTGTGTATGCAAACCCCTTTCTATCCGGCCACAGCTTCACGGCCAGTAGTAATCTTTGCAGTAGCTTTTCCGGGAGGCTCCGCATGAAATGAACTCTCCGGCTGCTCCGAGACCTTCGAGACCGTTGCGCTGCTCATGGAGCTGGAGCTTTACGGTTGCACGCGGATAACGCGCGTATGCTGCTGCAGCTCATCATATCGCAATTCCGAGCGGTTTATGTAAATTTTTATTCGAACGTGCGTGGCCTTATTGTGTTTGGTTATCGCCCGGGTGCCGTGTGCAGGATTACTGGAATATCCCTCCCCAATTCGCTCTTGTTTTCATGCGAATCGGTGTTTTTGTGCCAAGGGTGCGCGTGTACAACAACATTTGGGTGGTATGAAAATAGGGGATAGATTTTTCTGTTTGTTCTGTTGCGGGAAGGACTGTGACTGTGTTTTGGTGCGATGTTCGGGTGTATTTTACCATACCTCTCCTTCTTTGCTTCGGTTCCCCCCCACAGGTCCAGCCGGAAGACATCGATCCGTACACGCTGTTCATTGGCAACCTGCCCAACGTGGTGACGGTGCAGACGGTGAAGCAAATGTTTCCCGCTGCCAAACGCATCGATATCGGTCACGCTCAGCGCATCAAGCACACCCGCTACGCTTTCATACGCTTCACGAACGTGGAGGAAGCGATCCAAGCGTTCAAAGCCAATCACAACAAGGTCATTGACGGGAAAAACATCATCATTCGCTTCCGGCGGCACAACGCGCCGATCGCGCTGCCCGAGGACACGACCACGCCGAAAACGCCCAAACGCCAGAAGGCTGGCGGCCAGCAGCAGCAGCCGCAGCTGGTGGTGTCGGTCGAGCAGCGGCCGAAGCGCCTCAGCCTGGTACCGGCCGCCGCCGGACCGGGCCATTCCGGTACGCTCAGCACGATCAAGACGGAAATACTGGACGAGGACGACGTACCGGACGGTGCACCGGTGGGCAGGAACGTGAAGCGGTACGAAGGGGCCGGCGGTCCCCTGTGTGTCATCAAGTCCGAACCGGACGATACGGACATCGAGGACAGCCTGGAGGAGGAGGAGGACGTTGACAACATACGGGACTGTAAGGGACTGTTGTGGGCGGACACACAAAAACGCCAATCTTTTTGCAATTCTTTATCTCATGGCATGACGTGGTGCAAAAAAACACAAAAGTGCACCACACCACCCCCATTGCAACCGCCCCGCAGTATGGTGGTGGCTCTGTGCAGCATAATTATGTGGACGTGTTTTGAGCGATTTTTATTTAATCGACTTTGTGTTCGTTTTTTTGCTTCCCATTTCTTTCTCTTTATTTGCATGCCTCGCGCGCATGGTCGCACAGTTCTGGAGGAGCAAGAGGAGGAGGAGGGCCTCAATTTGGACGAAATCAATCCGGATGAAAACTACTGCGAAGAGGACGATACGGACATTGACAGTTTTGGCAAGAACTACTGGACGCTGGAGCAGCTGCGCCGTAACGCGGCTGGTGACAATGGATCCGGCTCGGTGAAGAACGAGGAACAGGACCTGGAATCGGCTACCAAAACGACCTCAACCATGCTGATTGTGAGTCGATTTGCACATTTCTTTGTCTTATCGTGTTTGAATTGGCTGGAGGTGCATTCATTAGCCCGGCATTCATCGACACATCGGTGCCGCCCTTGGAAATACATGTATTTATGATAGCATTTAATTTGTTTAGTCGATAAACAACCTAAAGCTCTGGTGCATGCCAATTGCGATGCCCGCCTTTCGGAGCAAGGGACAGGTCAAAATGTTATGTATGCAGTGCATATGCGGCTGCAGCTATACCACGCGTTACGACCAGCACCACCACCATCACCACTGTGCCCTTGTGCACTGCGTAAAGTTACCCCTGGCCTGTCCGGTGGTTTGTATCGAAGAAAATCAAGCCGCCAATGCGAAATTTATGTTCGAAAGTTCAACGAGTCACGTACGTACGGCAGTCGGTACTACGGCCAAGCCAATAGCGTGTGGTTGCGTGCTGCGGTGCCGAATCGAATGGTGTGAACGAATTATGATAAATACGATTTCACTGCCAGAATAAGTGTGGGGTTTAGAGTGCTTGCTTGTTTTGCAAACGGCAGTCGTAATAAAATATTTAAACTGGTTCGAGGAACCAACATTTTCACCTGAATCTACATGGTTTATGTTTGGTGTCATACACCTATGTTGAAACCTTTTTGCAACCGCTACCGAGTTATTAAGAAAGCTACCGAGTTATTAAGAAAGCTACCGAGTTATTAAGGCTGCAGGCCTAATAAGTAGTTTTGGCATTTCATACACAAAACTCTGCACTAATAAAACACAAAAAACAAAATCTACAAAAATAATACAGCTAATATACTCATTATTATTATTTGACGTAACAACCGTTGTCGGTCTAGGTCAGTGATTAACCAAGTACGGCTCGCCAGCCATATGCCCTGATTTGATGCCTAGATGGCGGCTTCTGTTTTGTTTAGTTTAAAGAATTTTATAGCATTTTCATAATTTTTTATGGTTTTCATCAATTTGGCTCTTCACTAGAACTTTACGCACATTTTTATAGGCTTTTGTGGTTTTGGCCAAACAGTTTGTGGACCACTGGTCCAGGTCTAACGTTTGCTGCTGATCCATGACACATGACAGGCATGTTGTTAAGTCGTGCGTCTGTACCACGGAACCCACAACTTTTTGTTTGTTTGTGATTTTATTACGTCCTGGCTGCATTAACCCCTCGGGAGAGTGTAATATGAGGAAAAAAAATCCTATCTATTGTAGGTTTTACTGATTATGTGGAAATATTTTCGACTAAGTACTACAATTATTAATAAGAGAATTTGATGAACTTATACTGCGAACTTATCTGAGATTTTAAAATCGGCTTCTCTAAAACCTATCATAAATAAAACCAGCAGATACAACCATACACTGTCCAAATTTGAATTTGAACCTTGTTAACACTGCACTTTGCTGTGGTATGGTAAACTCATAAAGTATTAAATTTACTTAACTAACTAGTATTAAATTCTATAACTGCTATTGAGTGTTTTTTCACTTACTCTTGTTTTTTTTATCAAGTACAAAAAGTATATACAAAACATGAGATTATAGAACATTTTCTTTCTTTCTTTCTTTTTTTTTGCTCAACATCCGTTATCGGTCAAGGCCTGCCTGTACCTCTTGTGGAGTTGGCTTTCATTACCCTGCATAGCAGGATAGTCAGTCCTACGAATTTCGACACGGTCTTTTTGGGGTGGGCATGTTGTTCAGTCGTACGAGTTGACTACTGTACCATGAGACCGGCTATGTATAACATTTGTGTATTCTAAATAACCACCCTTAAATACAATTATATTATTCTCAGGCATTCTGAGGGACGCCTCAGGGGAATTTCTTTTTACTGTATTTTGGTACTAAGTCTCTTCTTCTCCCTGGCGTAACATCCTACGCGGACATGCCGTCGTTTAAAAACTTTCGAGACTTATTCAGTACCCACGATGGGTATGTTGTTAAGTTAGTATCACAAAGCCGGCTAAGCCTAGATTTTGTACATTTATCGACAAACGATCTGCCATGGAACTACTTCCAAAAAAGGAATCAGACTAAAGTTACAATTATTATGAATTTGATAGAGTGTTGTGTCTTGCCAATTTATTTTAAATATTTAGGTTAAATGTTGTATTTTTTAAAATAGTTTTCAAGATCAGCGAATAACTCCCACCACTTCGATTAGGCATTCAAATTACGCTAGACAGAAAATAAAACCAGTCAAATTGAATAACAATTGAAATTGAATAAAACGCCAGTATCGACCGAGTATCGAGGCTGCAGCCTGTGGTCCGTGGATCAAAAAGCGTTAAACAAACTCTACAAACTATAGACCCTCATTATGATGTGGTCAGGGATGTACCAAATCTGGTATTTTCAATTTTGGGAAAAAATCCGCGGGTAAATAGGGGTTTTTCAATGGTGTTGTGGACAGACCGCTGCCTCATCCTGAGGGCTCACTGTTGACAGCAAGGCTGTCATCCTGTGACGTCCTCAGTGAGGATCGCGGCGCGAGAAGGACCAGTCGTCCTCTCCCCGCATTGCGTGTTATTGTGTGGTATTATTTATTATTGTAAACGGTTGAACATATACCAAAGATAGTGATAAAATATATATATTCTGTTTGTGCCGTACACACCGTCTCATGTTTCATTTGTGCGGACACAACAAATGGCTTAACAGCTGATGTCAGTTTTTGGTTATTGGATGTAATTGGTATCTATGACTTGACTACCGTGGTACAGTCCTCAACCCGTAAGACTCAATAAGCTGCCCGTAATGGGTTCAAGCCTGAAATGTATCGCTCATTTTCAGAAACTAATAATTTTGTTAAACCATCATGGGTTTCAGCCCCGAATAGACCGTGCCCCCAAACGTCGCACTGATTATCCTGGTGTGTGTAATCAGTAAGTCACTAAAAGTTAACTCCATCAGTGGTATAAGCAGGTCTTAACTGAAAATGGTTGTTGTGCCAAAGAATAAGAAGTAGATAATCATCTATAACAATGTACGGAGAAAATTTGTCGTTGCTTAAACCATAATTGTACGACGTAAATGATATTTACCCAAGTAAAAACGAAAAAGGTAAAAACAACACTGGATGTGGTCCGTAATCCTAAAAAAGGTTGGAGAGCACTAGTATAGAATTCCAAGGCTATTCTTTCTACTCACTAACACTATTAATTTGGCTATTATTTTGGGCTGGTCTGGTGGTACAGTCGTCAACTCGAACGACTTAATAACAACATGCCCGTCATGGGTTCTCAAGCCCCCGAATAAAACCGTGCCCCCTCATACGGGTAGGACTGACTATCCTGCTACGGTAACAACACTCGGTAACACTACGGTAACAGTGACTCAAAACCAAGCCTACTTCACTAGTGGGTACAGGCAGGCCTTGACCGGCAGCGGTTGTTGTGCCAAAAATAAGAAGAAGAACACTATTAATTTATTTAAAGCATAATATCTTTTGTTAACGTATTTCTTATCACTTTTTTATGTTATAATTATGATTGAATTTACAATTTGTAGTATTTTATTATGAAATCAAGATTTTATCATTATTTATAAATTAATGTAAAATAAAAATGTTGATTATCGGACATATTGTGAGCTAATGTGACATTCGCACAGTTAAAAATTTGTAAACCTGAAAAGGAAAGACGCATCCGTACAACAGCCCAAAAGAAACCGATTTGTATCGGTTACATGAAAGAATAGGTGTCTTTACCCAGTTAAAGGACGCCAAGGTTCTGTGTATGTCGTAATAGCAAAATAAAGGCTCAGGAAAAGCCATTCCTTTTTTGTGCATGTGCCATGCCAGTACTTACTATTTACTTCTAAAATTAGTTTGACTTTATTCTTTAACAAAACATCTACAAAGCTATGCAGGATTCTCAATTTCGGTCACGTAAAGGGTACGATTCCAATCAGACGGTTTAGGTAGGCGCTCCAAACATCTTGCGGTTTTACAACCCGGCGGCTTTATACAAAGTTTCGCATTCAGTGATCCGTTAAATTGCATTTTTCTGCAGGGGGATTACGATTGTTTTCGATTGCTGAAACCGTTCTCGGTGTGAATTGTAAAGCTCCGAGAGAAGGAGGGAAGATTAGGAACATTTTCCGCAGAGCAAATGATTATTAGGGCGCCCTTTTTTCATTTTCCAGCAAGTGTTTTGGTAACCCGTCTTACGCTCGCCGAATTGTTTTGTTTTCTTTAATTAAAATCCCTTTTGCAATGGCAGATGTAAAAAAGGGGTATATTATTCTAACTTCTTATTCATATCTGTCCCTTTATTACAGAAACGCAAGGATCACAAACCACCGACCACAGTCATCAAAACTAAGCGTCGCGATGATCAGCTGAACGATCTCTTCAGCTGCCTAGAGCCGGACGATGATCTCTCATTATGAGATTCGATGGAGCTGTTCTCGGACTTCATTCAATACGTCACGCTTAACTAGAGTGACGGAAGTACCGTTCGTCGGATGCCGAAGTTGGCCAATGCGAGAACGTGCGAGTGAAGCTGTCCCGAAAACAGTTCCTGCAAGCGCTTTGAACAAAAAACAAAGAAAGATGATCGACAACAACAACAAGCAAAGAAAACCTATTTCCCCCGGTGTTGTAGGCGAGTTTTAATGCATTTATCCTTATTCGTAGACTGGCTGCATGAGTTCGGCAAGGCGTTAAGCGAGCGCAGTAGCGCAAATTCGGTCATTTTAAACTTTAGACGGGACCAGACAGACGACAACCTTCCAGTTCCTATGCGACCTTCGTGTTCCAGTCAGATTCTAAGTCGTGTTCCAGTCCCAAAAGCAAAGGAGAGATAGAGAGAAAAGAGTAATGCAAAATTTAGTTACCATTTACTTGAGCTTGATAGCTTGTGGCACGAATTGGAAAGTTAGTTTCCCAGTATTAATTGTCGTTAGCGTTACGTAAAGATGAAAACTAAAGCATCGGACACACAGTATCTGTTCTGCTCGCCTTCCGCTCTCGTACGGTGAGGGGGCTGTATTATTAGCGAAAGTATTATTAACCTTTTAGCCGGCTTAACACGCGGAAAGGATCGAGATCTTTGGTTTAGCTTGCACAAGTTTTGCATTAACACCGTTTTTTTGCGCTTCAATTACCTAAAAAAAAGAACAAAACACCAAACACGATTTAGGCAGGCGCATGTAACACCAATATTAGGTGGCTAAGAACGTTGCTTGAAGGGCGAGAGGAATGCGAGGGAATGGTGCCAACTGAGTCTTCAGAGGAACAGTATTTCTGTGTTGAAAAATGTAGTGTATTGCTTGAGGCAAATAATAAATAAACATATACAACTAGTAACATTAGCTGATAAAATGGATGCCTGCAGTGTTTGAAACGACGTTTAGATGAAGCTGTTACCACACACATCACAAATAGCGCTCACATGTAGATAAAAACAACTGCGACCTGACCTTCGACTAGTAGAGACCACAAACCACAGGGATTGATAGTTTTCACGAGCTTAACGATGCATTTCTAACCCGGTATAAAAGGCGCTCCAATCAGTGCAGTGGGTCAGTTAGTGCCCGAGGTTTAGAAGTGTGCCAAGTGCTAAGCAATCCCTGCGACCGCTGCGAACGATGACTGATAACAATACGCTGTTCCGCGGCTTGATGCAAAAACCGTACGAACCGACGTTTGTGCCGAAGGTGGACGGGAAGCTGTACTACGATCTGCCCGATGCGTACCTAACGGACCAGTACCGCCCATACGGACCATCGATACAAAACCGGTTCGGCATTAATGCGGAAACGCGCGTACCATTTCCAAACATTAGCCCGCCGGATCTGTCCTTTGCCGATGTGGTCAGCCGACGGGGTGTGTTTTCGGTGTTTAACGCAGCGCACAGGCGGGCCGCTGGCCAGCTAATACAGCTCTTTCTCGATCAACCCAACCCGACCACGCTCGGTGCAGTGGCGGCGTACTTGCGCGATCGTGTCAATGCGCCCATGTTTCAGTACGCACTAGCGATCGCGCTCATTCATCGGGACGATACGCGTGATGTGGAGATACCGAGCTTTCTGGAACTGTTCCCGGACCGGTTCGTCGATCCGGCCGTGTTTCCGCAGTTGCGCGAGGAAAGCAACCTGCTCGATCGGGGTAGCCGACGGGCAATCGACATACCGTCCAACTACACGGCGTCGGATCGGGTCAATGAGCAGCGCGTGGCTTACTGGAGGGAAGATATTGGCCTCAGCCTGCATCACTGGCACTGGCATCTGGTGTACCCGTCCACTGGTCCGGATCGGGTTGTGCGGAAAGATCGCCGGGGTGAGCTGTTCTACCATATGCACCAGCAAACGATCGCACGGTACAACATTGAGCGGTTTGCGAACGGATTGGCGCGCACGCTATCGTTCAGCCAGCTGAGGGAAAGCATCCCGGAAGCTTACTTTCCTAAGATCGTGCGAAGTTCTGACGGGAGAGCGTTCTCCTGTCGCTATCCGAATCAGGTGATGAAGGTATGTGCATGCTTTGTACAACGTTTGATGGTTTTGGGTGTAGAAAAATGAAGAAACTTTCTTTTGTAGGATGTTAACCGCGTTGAGGATGAATCGACGATTCGTTTGGCGGATATGGATGTTTCTATCAAGCGTATATTTGAAGCCATTGATAATGGATACGCTCAAGCGGTAAGATAAAACAGTTTACACGGTACATGCTTTGTTTAAATTGCTTGTTTATTTTTCTCTGCTTTTAGACGAATGGCGATCGTGTTCCGCTGGACAACGAGAAGGGAATCGATTTAATTGGCGACTTGCTAGAAGCGAGCACCAATTCAATCAACTTTAACTATTACGGTGACTACCACCAGAACGGGCATGTCATGCTGGGCTACATTCACGATCCTGACAATTCCTATCTGGAAGGCGTCGGCGTTATGGGCGATTTAACTACCACGATGCGGGATCCTTTGTTCTACCGCTGGCATCAGCACATTGATGACATTTTCGTACGGCACAAGCAGCGACTGCCGGCCTACACAAGCTTGGAAGTGAGTAGCGTATCATGGTAAAGCTTCCCCGTTCAATCAAGAGCAAATGTGAACTGCACCACTCTTCATTGTAGCTTTCATTCAACGACATCACGGTGGATTCGTTCGACGTGCAGTTAAACAAAGCGAACGCGCCAAAGAATGTGCTTCTCACCTTTTGGCAGCGATCACAGTTCGATCTCGGCACGGGGATAGATTTTGTGCCGGAAGGTAACCTGTTCGTGACGTTCACACACATTCAGCACGCGCCGTTTAGCTATCGTATCCAAGCGACCAATAACGGGGGCAGCATGCGACGCGGTACCGTCCGTCTGTTCCTTGGGCCGAAGGTGAACGATCGTGGACAGGTCCTGCCTTTCCGTGACCAGCGCCGTCACATGGTGGAGCTGGACAAATTTACCGTGAACTGTAAGCTTACTTTGCCAACTGGTCTGTCGCAAGGGTGTCTATTAAACTATCGTACTTCTGTCTAGTGCGTCCTGGGCAAAACTCCATCGTAAGACGTTCGGACGAATCGAACCTGACCATTCCGTACGAACGAACGTTCCGCAATATAGCCGCCTCGAGCCAGCCGGGCATGGAGGTGTTCCAGTTTTGCAACTGCGGCTGGCCATCCCATATGCTCCTGCCGAAGGGATCTGCCAGCGGTTTGGAGTATGACTTTTTTGTTATGATTTCCAACTACAATCAGGACCGGGTGGAGGAATTTAATGAGTAAGTTTGGGTTCCAGGCTGGTGGTGTTGGGGTTTTCTTTCTTGCAAATTTAGCCATTTCTTTGTGTTACTTCTATTCTCAAGGAATGACAACTGTAACGATGCGCACATGTTTTGCGGTTTACGCGATCGTCGCTATCCGGATGCTCGAAGCATGGGCTATCCGTTCGATCGCTTCACGCCAAATTCCGTGGGAAGCTTGCAGGAATTCGCGCGCCCGTATAGAAATATGGCCACTACGCCCGTTTCTATCCGTTTCACTAACACCGTTATTGCACGCACGTAATCAAACCGGATGATGACATGATTTTGTTTTCTTTTCTTATGTCAACTTTATAAGTGCAACATTATACAAAGGAATATATTCAAACGAAAATGACAATACATAATAATGCGCATAAACGCATATAGTACACATCTTGATCGCAACTTCGGGATTATTTTTCACCATTTTCATGAAACAAAATCAGCGTTCTTATTCCGCTCAATGTTGATATAGCTCACTCATGGATTGGGGAGCCAGGTCCACTTTGTGAATTTGCTTTTTAGTAGTCTATTTTGGGCAGTCTTACTTCGTATGTGTGATTCTCAATTGTAGAATGTTCGACATTTCATAAGGAAGCTATATTGATCGTTTGGAGCTAATTCTTATTGAGTTCTTATCTTTGTAAACAAGAAGAAAAATAAGGATCGTAGGCTCAAACGATGAATTCTAGAATACTGTTTTAAAGAGAGTTCGATCGATCCACTGATCCTCGATCGATCAATGCCGCAAACCCATGATCAAGATCATGATAGGATTTTAGGCATGAAATAAGATACCCGTCCTCATTTCTTGAAGTGTACTTACTTGCTTTGGACATTGAAGTAACAATTGCACAATTGAGGGACTAGACTAGACTAGACACACGCTATAATTTGACTTATAATGCATACTTAAGCTATACAAAAATGTGTGTCTGGTCGCGGCCTATTATGCAATGTCCACTCTCGGTAGTTCGATCGCTCCCAAAGCTCTTAACGGATGCTATCAGTTGTTAATACTTTCAGGCTCCAACGGGTTTAATCATATAAACAGTACCGATCGACCCATTCCATAAAATCCTTTTAGGTTCTCTAGTAGTGATGGGTGGGTCGACCCGAACCTATCGGATCGGAGCCATCCGTAAGCGACCCGGAGTCGTTCGGGTCGAAGTAGGTTCAGTAGGGGTAACAACTCCGGTAAGTGCAAGAAAGCATACGCGACTCCGACCCGATGGTGCAGCGAGTTCGCGTCGGTAGGTTCAATACCTAGGTAGGTTGAGGCAAGGTAGGTTCAATACCTGGCTTGCATCCGACTCCCGGCCAGATCGTGAAATCCTATGGCCCAACACTATTATCTACAGCAGCAACAGTCGAGATTGGCACTAAATGAGATGGTGTGAAGGTGTCTGGAATTAAGACTAAGACAAAATAACTACCATGCTTCACTCTTCGATCACATTTTCACTCTTTTTTGGTGTCCAAAAATCCCATTTCGTATAGAATGGAAGCATTAGATGAGGAAACTAATAAAACTGTGTCGCGATTTTTTTACTCACTTTAAAACGGCTTCTTTACTGTCCCGTTCTAGTGTACCGAATTATCGTAATCGTTTTTCACATTGCATTGCATCATCGCTATCAGCTCATTTTCTTACAGATCCTTCTTTCCTTCTTCTACTTCTGACCTACTCTTTTTGAGACAAACAAACATCCCGTTTGTTGGCCGGCGTATAACCACGATAAACGAGGTTTTGTTATTCTAGTCCACACTTGCGGTGTGTGCAGTTATCGTTGCAATGGGTTGCAAAAGTTTACCGACCCGGGATGAGGGGAAAGAATTTAGCATAAAAGCATGCGGCTGTGTGGTCCTGCTTAGCAGTCTCCAGTGCGCAACTGCAGACGTTACAGTTGATCGTGTGAATTTAGTGTTCGCGGTTGTGTGCTCTCTCCCTACCGTTCTTCAGCATGACGGATATTAATACACGCTTTCGTGGGCTGCTGCAGCGCCCGTACGAGCCGACCTTCGTGCCGAAAAACAATGGCCAGCTGTACTTCGATGTACCGGACTCTTACCTAACCGACCACTATCGCCCGTTCGGCGCGGCGCTGCAGAATCGGTTTGGCACAAACGCTCAAACGCGCATTCCACTGCCAAACATTACGGCACCGGATCTGGCGTACGCGGATGCCGTTAGCCGTCGGGGTGGATTTTCGATTTTCCATCCATCGCATCAGCGCGTGGCCAGTCAGCTGATCGAGCTGTTTCTCGAACAATCGAACCCGGACGCACTGACGGCAATGGCTGTGTTTGTGCGGGATCGTGTCAATGGTCCGCTGTTCCAGTACGCGCTCTCGGTCGCGCTGATGCATCGTACCGATACGCGCGATGTCGAGATTCCGAGCTTTTTGGAGCTGTTCCCCGATCGGTACGTTGATCCGGCTGTGTTTCCGCAGCTGCGCGAAGAGGGCACACTTGTGGACCAGGGTGATCGCCGTGCAATCGAGATCCCGATGAACTTTACCGCCTCGGACAGGGTGGACGAGCAGCGGTTGGCCTACTGGCGGGAGGACATCGGTGTGAACCTGCACCACTGGCACTGGCATTTGGTGTATCCGGCCCGCGGGCCGGATCGTATCGTGCGCAAGGATCGCCGGGGTGAGCTGTTCTACTACATGCACCAGCAAACGATGGCTCGCTACAACATTGAGCGGTTTGCAAACGGAATGCCGCGGGTGGTTGCGTTCCGAAATTTCCGCGAAGCCATCCCCGAGGCGTACTTTCCCAAGATAACGCGCAGCTCCGATGGACGTTCGTATCCAGCACGGCATCCCAACGAAACGTTGAGTGTAGGTTGCCGTGACAAGTGATCTTGTTGAGCTGATCGCTGCTTATAGACTATTTTCCGTTCTCCCACAGGATCTTAAACGAATTGAGGATGGTGTAATAGTATCGATCGCTGATATGGAGCTATGGACGACTAGGATTTTTGAAGCAATTGATAACGGCTTCGCTCAATCGGTAAGTAAGCGAGTGCTGGAAATAGTTATCTATATTCTGAACGACACACACCACTCCTCCACAACAGTCGAGCAATCAGCGTGTTCCATTGGACAATGACAGCGGGATCGATTTGCTGGGGAACATTGTGGAAGCGAGCACCCTGTCGGTGAATCCGCAGTACTACGGAGATCTTCACAACAACGGGCACAACATCCTTGGCTACATACACGATCCGGACAACTCGTTCCTGGAGGGTTTCGGAGTGGTCGGAGACAACACGACGGCCATGCGCGATCCGGTGTTTTATCGTTGGCATCAGCACATCGACGACATTTTCGTCCGTCACAAGCAACGGCTTCCGGCGTACACGGGACAGGAGGTACTGTACTGATCGCTGTATTACTTCCTACTAACGGTTTTCTTTTTCTGCTTACAGCTAGCATTTAACGATGTGGCGGTGGATAGCTTCGAAATTCAACTGAACAAAGCGAACGCACCCGTCAACATTCTGCTAACGTTCTGGCAAAGATCGCAGGTTAATCTCGGCACCGGGCTCGACTTCGGCCCGGAGGGCAATCTGTTTGCGACGTTCACGCACATTCAGCACGCACCGTACAGCTACCGCATACGGGTGAACAATCGTGCCGGGGACACTAGACGCGGCACGGTACGCATATTCTTCGGACCGAAAACAAACGAACGTGGCCAAACGTTGCCATTCCGCGAGCAGCGCCGTTTGATGGTGGAGTTGGACAAGTTTACCGTCACACGTATGTGTTCTGCTGAACGATCTCGGTGAGGCATTGTTTGGGGTTAGTAAAACGTTCCACATCTATTTTGCAGTTAATGCCGGTGCTAATACGATCGTGCGACGATCGGATCAATCGAGCGTATCGATCCCGTACGAGCGAACGTTCCGAAATGTGGCTGCCTCATCGCTGACACAAAATGAAGCCTTCCAGTTCTGTAACTGTGGTTGGCCGAACCATATGCTTCTGCCGAAAGGTTCTCCCGACGGTATTGAGTATGACTTTTTCGTTATGGTGTCCGATTTTGCACAGGATCGCGTTGAGGATTTCGACGAGTAAGTGCAAATGGGGCGATGGGAAAAAAGGACACTCTTATCAATCAATTTTCTTTTACTCCACGCTAGGAATGTTAACTGTAACGATGCTCACTCATTCTGTGGTCTGCGTGATCGACGCTATCCGGATTCACGTAGCATGGGCTATCCGTTCGATCGCTTCACGCCAGGAACGATTGGCAGTTTGCTAGATTTTACCAAACCTTACGTCAACATGTTGGTCACTCCGGTGAAGATACGGTTCACCAATACGGTCATAGCGCGTGCTTAAAGTTCTCCTGATATTATTGACTAAACGCACTACACTTATACTCTATTTACAAACGATTTTACTCGAAAATAAAATAACTGAACCATTTTCATGCAAGTTATACATATTTTATGTTATAGAAGAACGGATAAACACAACGCAACGTGGAACACTTAGAACTTTAATGCCTAATAAAATAATTGTATCCTTCAGAATGATATAATTATACATTTTTAAATTATTGTTAACTTTCAACATATTATGTAAAATTAAAAATCCTCTAAAAATGTAAACCATTTTTGTGCATATGTGCAGGTATTCCCCGATATACGCGATTAATGCGGACAGGAGGCAATCGCGTATCTCGAATACTCGAGTATATCGAATTTCAAGGTTTTTAGTGAAATTATTGCGAATTTTGTGTAATTTCGATTGTAGTCGTAAGTTTTAGCCACAAAATATATTTGGTATATACATTTGATATATGTTTGATCTTATTCTTACTGAAGATTATAGTTTTTGTACCTTTTAAAGTGGTTTTTGACATTCAACTAAAAGGGCATTATTTTGCACTTGACAACTGGATGTGTCAAATCAGTACAATTTACTTAAAGAACTGATAAATGTAGAATATTGCGTATAACGAATTAACGTATATCGAGTATGACGATTATACCTGTATTACTGGGAATACCTGTATTACTTTGACTTACTTTTGCTACAGTGGGTGGCAAAATAAAGTGCTCACTGCTTACAATTTTACATTTTTTCATTTTTTCGCAAAAAACGAAGCTATCGTATTGCTTTATATTTGAAACATTGTTCGTTGTATGCTTATGAATGTGCAGTACCATACCACCACAAAAATGAGAAGTTTGCCTTTCGCTGAGAAGTTTTTGAGAAGTTTGCTTAAAAAAACATATTTTTCCAATATTATTCAAAATTACTGTGGCAAAATAAAGAGCCCATTTTATTCATTTTACTATTTTTTTTCAACAAATATATCACCAATCTAAAAATTTATACGCATTATTCTGGCATTCCAGACATATTTCAGGATCTTTGACATAATTTATTTGGTTTTATCTGCACATATTTGGCATTGCTTCTTCTTAAAAGTATTCCAGAGCTTTAACATATATTGTTTTTCCTATTCACGGTGCTTTACAAAATTCACGAAATGATTAAAACTAAAACTATGTTACACCAAGTAGAAAAAGAAAAAATTATTGAAATCTCGTAGAGTGCGTCTAATATAACTGTATGCATCAACGGGCGTTTTTAAATTTAGAAGAACTGCAATTGTTACACTACATGTTAGCCTCACTGGCATGTTAAACATGTTTGTTTAGTATGTGCTTAACATGAGTTACGTGCTTATCATAGTTTGTGTGGTTAATGTTAGAGGAAACACGATATATAAATTTAAATAATGGTAATTGCTTGTAATTTGTTATCATTTGGTACAATGAAATGCTATATAAATGCGCTCTTGTGCACGTACATATAATTTAAAACTTATTTAAACAATGTCTTTGGAATATTATAACTGCTTGACTCCTTAGTTTTTTTTTATAATCAAAAGTGCCAGAAAGACCACTCTAAACTCGTTGGTTTAGTTTAATCTAGGTATTTTTTTTAGAATTGTACTTATTGGACAGAAGTAAGATGTTCTCATTTTTATAATACCAATTCAGCTTATATTCATATTTAGTTGCGTTAATTTAGTGGCATTTTGATATTGCTCTCTTAAAATCCGGATATGCTCTGTGTAAACTCATATCTTCTACGTATTTACAGCATCTTTAAACGGGTAAAGAGTCTTTCGTTCTGTTTATTTCTCACACTTTACCCTTTAATCTCTCCCAAGTATGAACAGTTCAGATGTGTGAAAAAGAAACCCGCTTCGCCCGCACAGCTAAAACCGCAATATCAACTTCATACCGTCGGTCAGTTAATGCTCGAGTATCTTGCGAGATCCAGCTGTAGATGACAGCTAATGATAAAGAACGATTCCATTGTTAGGCATCCGGCATAGCTCTCTCAAGGTCAGCGGTGTGGTTGAGTGGTTTCATTCTTCACCACACTCAACACAGCGAATGAACTTTTCTTTATCAATGGAACTGTACCTACATTATCCAAAGTATCAAAGCGCACTGCTACATTGTTCGCTACATGACACAATAATGCTCCTGGATTGTGGTGCTAAAATGTTGCAGATTAATTATGTACCATTAAACTTTTTGTTTTAGAAGTGCTGACCATTGTTAATCAAGGGGTTACATTTCAGTGCACCATTTTAAATATGTAACCCCCGCTAAACCAATCGGGAAATGAAGTTTTAACATTAAATAATTACAATTAGTAATGATACTCACAGTTTTATTTGATGACTTTAGGCTGCCTGAGATTCAGAAATGTATGCAACGCTGAGAGATTATCCTGCTCAATCCTAGTGGAATCGATTATGAAAGACTCAACGGTGGTACTAACTGTGGTAACAAAAAGGTTGGAGAGTACTGGTCTAGTAAAATCAATCAGCTTCTGTAGGAGACCCTGACGGCAATGCTATTGTAGCTGATGGTAAGTGAGTAAGTAAGTAAGTAAGTAAGCTGGGATAATTTATACTGCTCGCGTTGTAATTACATATTCTTACATACATAAGATCATCATCAAAGCTTAGAACAGATTGCGGTAAAAAGATAGGAACTGTGCGGAGGTCACTTAAAGCACTAGAGTAAATAGATGCTTCGTGATCTTTGTTTGATCATCTTCTTAATGCAAAGAGATGCGCCAAGCTATATTGAAAACTAACTAATGATTGATTTATATTTACATTGAGTTTGCACAGTATAACAAAATATGAATAGGAATACAGGCTATCTATCATATTATGGGTCTTTATGTCTGCACAAAGCAAAGCGCTTAAAATAACAATACAAACAAAATGTTTGTTATTGTATTCTTTGCTATATTTCACATGCTATAACTAATTCGCACATTGATTGATTTTTTCTCTCAATGTTGTAATTACAACTTTCTCTTTTCATCCACTGAAAAAGTATCTGTTTTTACTTATTTCGCTTTCCTAACGCCATCGTTTTCAACTACAAACTAAATGCAGTTATACTAAATTGAGTACGTGTCGTTCCGGACCTTGGGGCCCTTCTTGTCGTGAAGCTTCTTTGCAATCATCACGAGGAAAATATTATTTCACATTATTCACATTATTTATAAAGGTTCTACTCCATTAATTTTGTCGAGATAACTTAAGAGTAATTGATAAAAATTGAAGGTAGACCTTAAAACATGCCTACACCCATGTCTTCGTCCCACATGACAATAATTGCGGATAACTGACAGAAAGCAGATCGCAAGCTCGTAGATTTATTTTCGCAAGTAAGCTTAAATAATTATCTTTTAAAGGATGTTCATGGAATCAAATTATCTGCTCTTTTTCTGCAGCCATCCAAATAACGACGTCATGCTAGCTTCGTGTGGTTTCCTACTAGTGCTGCTTGGATTGCTAGAATTGAAAAAATACAGAGAAATTTTATACGCACTGCCACTAGAGGTTACTAGGTCGCACTCTCGCTCCTCATCCTACTTACTCTGTCCGATGTCGCCTACTGAATGTTCAGATCGTTGTTCGGTTGCGCAAACAAGCTTTATCAGTGGATTTCTGTCAAATGTAACGCATGCTTACTCGAATCTTTTCTATGCACCATATTGCGTTTTGCATAAAGGTAACTTCCTTTATTTGCCCGTGAGTAGTATTGTGTACAATCAAACTACCCTTTACTTTGGCTTCAATCTTTCCCAATTTTGAACTGTATTTTGAACCTTTTTTTATTCCCGAAGTATTTGGTCAAATCTAATAATCCTTAGTCAAATCTTTAGCCTTCCTACTGTTATTTGTCCTCTACTGATTGATCAGAGCCGTGCGCAAAGTGCTCAACGTTGGACATTGGATTAACTTTAAGTAGTATCTGTTTAGTTTTTAGATTAGTTTTTATATTTGTTATTTTGAAAACTCGAGGAATACATTTTTAATGAAATAATAATAA
Source organism: Anopheles arabiensis (assembly GCF_016920715.1). Lineage (NCBI taxonomy): Eukaryota > Metazoa > Arthropoda > Insecta > Diptera > Culicidae > Anopheles > Anopheles arabiensis. The sequence goes on along the minus strand of NC_053517.1, from coordinate 70,675,968 downwards.
CAGTAAAAGTAACGATAAAATTTTAAATAACTATAAAAGTAGTACAAACAATAATAATCATACCACAAATAATATTAATAATAATAATAACAATAATGATAAAACTAATAAGAATAATTAAACTAACAATAAAAATAAACATAATAATAATAATAATAATAATAATAATAATAATAATAATAATAATAATAATAATAATAATAATAATAATAATAATAATAATAATAATAATAATAATAATAATAATAATAATAATAATAATAAAAATACTAATAATAATAATAATAATAATAATAATAATAATAATAATAATAATAATAATAATAAAAATAATAATAGTAATACTAATATTAATAATAAAACTAACAATAATATTAATAAAACTAATAATAATAACAAAAATAATAATGATCACAATTACAAAAACATATTTTAAATGGAATTATTATTTTTTATTTGCCAACATCTACATATCTTTAATGAAGTAGTACTGGAATGACCTTGTTGGCTAGCGGTGGCACACAACCACAGTAAAGAGTGGAGCTTCCTTATATACTGTCATCACTTGCTAAGAATGGTTACAATTAGCCTAATTAGCTAAGCCTTATCATAACCTATTGTGGTTAAGAGGGTTTGCGCAACTGTCCAAATTTGGAACTTAATTTTCGGCAATGGATATAAAAAAGGGAACAAAATTAGAGACATGAGCAGTATCATTCAAACTTTCCCCCCAAGCGTGACAGATCGGAGTACGGATCGTGGCAAAAAAAAACCTTGTTTGTGAACAATGGCTACCAATATTCGGGACAAGTTTCGTGGCCTGTTACAGCATCCGTACGAACCGCTGTTTCTACCGAAAAGCGATGGCCAACTGTTTTACGACCTGCCGGAGAAGTTCTTCACCGATCGTTATCGCCCGATCGGGCAAAACCTGATCAATAGGTTCAGTGCAGCGGCGGCTGCACCGGCCGGTACGAGTGCAGACACACCGACCATGAATCGGGTATCGCTCAACAATATCCCCGATCCGGACATAAAGTTTGCCGAAGCCGTACCACGCCGCGGAGCGTTCTCTCTCTTCATCCCGGAGCATCGCGTTATCGCTGGACGTTTGATCAAGCTGTTCCTGGATCAACCGGACGCCGATACACTGGGGGATGTCGCTGCGTACGCAAGGGACCGACTGAACGGTCCACTCTTTCAGTATGCACTGGCAAGTGCTTTGCTGCATCGAAGCGATACGAGTGATGTTCCCGTGCCTGCATTTTTGCACCTTTTCCCGGATCAGTTTATAGACCCAGCAGCGTTTCCTCAAATTCGCGAGGAAGGCCGTGCCGTGTTGCAACCGAATCGGGTATGAGTTGCTCTCGCATTTATTCTATGGTGTTGGTAATTGAGATGTGGTTTCGGGTGTTTTGCTTGCTTCCGCCCAGATGTCGATTGATATTCCGCTGAACTACACGGCATCGGATCGTGTGACCGAGCAGCGGTTGGCGTACTTCCGCGAGGACATTGGCGTGAATCTCCATCACTGGCATTGGCATCTGGTGTACCCGGCTGAAGGGCCGGAACGGGTTGTGCGGAAGGATCGCCGGGGTGAGCTGTTCTACTACATGCACCAGCAGATGATTGCCCGCTATCAGGTCGAACGTTACAGCCAAGGTTTGGGGCGTGTGACTCCACTAGACAATCTGCGGACGCCCATCCCCGAGCCCTACTATCCGAAGATTCTGCGCAGTGCCAACAATCGTACGTATCCTGCGCGCTATGCCAACATGACGCTGGAGGACGTTATACGCCCGAATGATGGGCTGCGTGTGATCATTTCGGAAGTAGAACGTCAGCTTCAGCGCATTATTGCAGCGATTGACGAAGGTGTTGTGGTTGCGGTAAGCACGTGTGAAGAGTGTCCGTATAGCAACGATCTTATCCTACGATCTTTTTTTTTGCAGCCAAGCGGACAGCGCACACAGTTGGACAACTTCCGCGGCATCGATATATTGGGCAATATCGTTGAAAGCTCGACCATATCCGTAAACCGCCAGCTGTACGGCGATACGCACAACAGTGGGCATGTATTGCTTTCGCTCCTGCACGATCCGAGGGAAGATTTTCTTGAGAGCTTCGGAGTGATGGGTGATGTGACGACGGCGATGCGTGATCCCGTCTTCTACCGCTGGCACTCCTTCGTCGACAGCATTTTCCAGCGCCACAAGCAACGGTTCGCACCGTACGGGCCGGCCGAATTGAGAAACCCGGGCGTTAACTTGCTGAGCCTGGAAACGGAGCTAGATCGGCGCGATTCGGTCAAGAACACGTTGCTAACGTTCTGGCAACGTTCGCAGTTCGATCTGGGTGCTGGTATAGACTTCGGCGCAGAGGGCAGCGTGTTCGTAACTTTCACTCATCTACAGCACGCCGCATTCAACTATCGGCTGCAGGTTGCCTATTCTGGTACGGCCAAGCCTGCGACACTGCGCATCTTTCTGGCACCGAAGCGTAATGAACGAGGACAATCGTTGACGTTTGAAGAGCAACGACGGCTGGCTATCGAGATGGATACATTCCGTGTGAATTGTAAGCAAAAGCGATAAGCGTTTTCTTCTCGCAATTTGATTCGTCAAACATTGATTTTCCCTCCCTTCTATTACAGTAACACCTGGCATTAACAACATCATTCGACGATCGGCAAACTCGAGTGTTACCATCCCATACGAACGCACCTTCCGCAACGTGGCTAACACAAACATTGGTGATGCAAATTTCCGCTTCTGCGGCTGTGGATGGCCATCGCACATGCTTGTGCCGAAAGGCGATCAGTTCGGTGTGGAGTACGATCTTTTCGCGATGCTGTCCGACCATGAGCAGGACCGGGTGAATCCGTTGTTTGATGAGTGAGTAGTGCTAGCGTACAGGAAGCGGACTATGATTGCGGGTTTGGCACAGATGACTAAACAGCCTTTGATCGTTCTAGACGCACGGATTGCAATGATGCACACTCGTTCTGTGGTTTGAGGGATCGTACGTATCCAGATGCACGCAACATGGGCTTTCCGTTGGATCGTCGTGTAGCGAACACGGTTCGATCGTTCCAGGATTTCGTTGCGCCGTATCAGAACATGCGTGTCGCGACGATAACGATTCGCTTCACCAATACGGTTGTGGAGAGAACTTGATTATTTCTATGTGGAGTATGGATTAACAAAATGTCACATGGTAGTGACTTTTCAGGCGAACGAAATTGAAAGTGTACTGGCAATAGAACATAATAAATGGATTTGATTTGATTTTATGTTTAAGTATTTTTTTTTTCATTTGAATGATATTAAGAGAAACCAATTGTATTGCAGTATCAGTACGCCATACGTTTTATCGATAATAGGAGATCACTGGCTATAATTCCAACATTGCAACACCCGGTATTATAATTACCAAATTTAACACACCTATCTTACCAAATCCACTAAAAGAATGCTAGCAACAATCAATAACATTATGAAAGATTATTCATTGATCAATTCATTGTTGTTGAAAAAAAGTTGAAATAATTTAACGTAAATATCTTCTTTCTACATGGAAAAGTAATCTATCTAGGAAAAACTTCTCTAGCCACTTAAATTGGATGAATAAAATCAAGAAGCAAATATAAATTCTTCTTGTTATGGACACCATCAACGCTTATAGCGGGCTGATGTAGGCTTACAAGACTTAATTTTTCTCTTTACTAGATAGTATAATTGAGCCAATCTTCTAATAATCAATTTTCTACTCCACTGTAAGGCACTGAACCGTTTTCAAAGCTCCTCTGTATACATTAATTCTGTTGTAGATCTAGCAATCGTGTGTTATTGGCAAAATGCAAAGATAGATCTTAGTAGTTTGTAATAGGATGAACCAATAGTTTAGTTGTAGTAAAACCACTAGTAAGAACGAACGTCTTTAGGTTATTCGCAGTTCAACCTTTGAACTGAGAATTAAGCAGAATTTTGGGCAAGTATGCCATAGGGGCAAGAGAAGAGTGCCACCAAGCTTTTTTCCATTAAAAAACTTTAGTTAAATAACCAATTGTGTATACAGATAGTTGGGTTCCAATGACTAGGTGTACTGTGCCGAATTTCATATAGATTATTCGATTTTCCCATTGTTATGAACTGTTTTATGTTAAGTATCAGACCAACGTAAAGCTAAGTTTTCTTGATATTTTTTTGTAGGGTTAGTTAAAAAAATATCTATTTTTAACTGAAAAATCAAATTTCAAAAAAGTTACATCTTTTGGGTAAAAAGAGCCACCTCTATTTGGGGTAAGTGTGCCACCACATTTCATAGGCGCGAGCTGTCAAAAATGTAAACATTGTTGTAGAGTGCAGTGGTGCAGTGCGCAATTATGAGCGGATTCTACCTCGGAAAACTGACCTGTAACTTGCATATTGCGGTACAGTTTGTGGTGAAAAAGGGTTAATGGGTGACTCAAGATATGTAGGAATACATTCATTAGTACCACACATGTAAAAATCTCCAATCGTCTAAGAAACACGTTTATTTTAATCAGGTGGCACTCTTGCCCCATAGCCCAAAAACAATGTCTTTTTCGACCCTTTTTAAAACGCTTCAAAAATAGTTTTGTTTACACTTATTTCCAGCGAAACTCATAATTGAGGAAATAGATGGCCAATATTTACGTGTTTGAAATCGGCTTTTGATAAACAAGTTGTAATGAGTTATAACATGAACTTAACACATCTTAAGCAATGACACGCTTGGCCCAAGTTCCGCTATGAACAACGAAATTTGTCTCTGTTTCCCACTCCTCCACCCCCACACAATCACATACACCCTGAAAATTTGGGCGCGCAGCCTACGAACAACACAATACAAAAGGTTGTAATAACAGCTCGCTCTGTTCAAAGTCGCAATGGTCCAATCGGAACGCCGGCACACTAAGTTACAAATTTGGTGTGTAAAAAAAGTTTTTCCTTCGGACCAAATCGACAACACACACGACGACACTCATTCATCATCGGTCACATCGACACGCCGTCGATGGAAGTGGAGATCTAAATATAGAACTAGAGAACTTTAAGGGAGAGGCGAGGGGGAGAAGGACAAGAGGAGTGTGATAGATTGATTCAATGGGTAAAATAAAGTTTAGGGAGGAAGAGAGGGAGATGGGAGGCTGTACAGCAGCATCGTCTGTCTGGCTTTTTTGGCTGTTATTATCTTAAAAGCCCCCTAAATTTGGGAGGAAATTTAGATTAGAATTAAAAAAAAAATCTTTTTTGTCTTTTTTTAATGCAGTTTCACGCACACGAGCTGTCAAACGGCGGCGCTGGCATTCCCAATTTTCAACGAATTCTAGCAAAAGTTTTACCCGAGAACGCTGCACACACGCGCACAGCTCAAATCGATACCATTACATCCCCGATAACCCAAAGCGTTGGTTAGAGTGAGAAACCATGATTCCTTGCTTTGCCGGTGCACGAGCACCGAACCACGCGGAAACAATTTTTGCGAAAAGCGAATGCATTAAATGCTGCGCACACCTAAAACTTTTCACCCGCAATACGCGTTGGGTAGAGTGAGAAGGCATGTTTTTAGTGGTGGTAGTCGGTGCATGATCATCCAAACCATGTGCATTAATGTAGACAAGTCTTACAAAAAACTGCACGAACACAACGTCGCGTTTCACTCCTTCCCCTCGTTTAACGTTGGTTTGTTAAACAGGCCAAGGGACCGAGAGGTCCGTTACAACAGCTGCCTCTTGCAAACTACGTACACATACGAAATGTAAACGCCCTGAAACACAATCTCAACACAGCGGTTCTTAGCCGGAGAAATTAACAGCAATGATTGGCCGACACCAAGCACGCTCTTTTGTCTGTATAAAAAAGGATGATCGTATCTCCAATGGTGCTCCAGTGGGTTGAGATTTCATTCAAGAATCTATTCCGATATCGATGTGTGCGTTCTTGAATTTGGCTTGCCTGTGTTTTCACACAAAAACTAAGAACTAACAAAAAGCCCCGGCCAACTTTTGGGGCCCCAGCCAGGGGAGAGGGCAAGGTGTTGAAGGGTTTACGGAAGGGAGATTTCAATATGAAAGTTTGCGTAAAACCAGTAGCTGTTACTCTAAACACCACACGCAATCATGCAATTTCGAATCAAGGTAAGTTCACTACACTCTATAGCAATATTGCAGGAACGAGTATAAATATTTTCGAAAAAAAGTTTAGATTAGGTTCGATATCTACACGACCGTTACATTTACATGGGCGATATGGGTGAACCAAGATGTCACTCGCTGCTGAGTCAGGACAAAGTCGCAATAGTTTTAAACCGCGTAGCTACGCGCCTGATTTTTTTCAATGCGGGGCAAATGTATGTGATTGATTGTCCAGTAGAATTTTTTTTTGTATGGTACAAATTGCACAAACAGCCAATCATTTGACAATAATGTGTTTGTCATAGTTGATAACTGCAGGTGTTAGGGTATCATAACAATTTGATCGTCCTGGATATTCTAATCTCGGTTAGATCAAGACCATATTCTACTACATGTGTTTTCTTACGTTCGGAGTGTTTATTGATGAGCTAGTGATGTATTCTTGGTAGCGCAACAATGTCTCTGGAAGTCCCCGGCTCTAGGCTTAACTATCTCTGGTGCAGGCACCGCCGCATCATCATCGACTCATGAGAGCCGCAGCCTCCCCCCACCCCCCCCCCGCCCACCGCTTGGTTTTGTATTGTTGTGGTTAGTGCTCGTTGAGTTGCGGTTGCGGAATCTGCTCCGGGGATGGTTAGTCCTAGAGCCGGTTCCGGAGCCGTTGTTGCGCGCCTAAGAACACATCACTAGTGTACTCAAATAAAACACACTCCGATGATCGTAGGTGGAAACACATGAAAACTACTGTGGTCAGAACTAACGATTTTAATCCAGGACGATCAATTGATCATATTAAATACCCTTGTCACAACATGTCGTTAGTTAAAACAACTATGACAAACACATTATTGTCGATTGGTGACTGATTGTATAAAATGTGTATCTTTACCGTATAATTAACGATGCGCAATCAGCCAAAATATACTTAATTAATCATTATTTGTTGTTTAATTTAGTTCATTGATGTAATTTATTACTTCTTTGATGCAGATGGTGTTGAAAATTCGGTTATTTCTGTCTATTTAGTGATCAAAAACTTTTGGAAAAATGCAAATTATTTTTCATTTGACAATTGATGGAGAAAACTGTACTGATCTGACATCTGAACTGTCAACATTAAAAATTCGCCTAACTCGAATACGCGTAACTCGGAGAAAGATTGTATACGGTTAGAAAAAAAAATCCTATCGGACGGACACTCAATCACATGCATTTGTCTCGCATTGAAAAAAATCAGGCGCGTAGCTAATGCAGTTTAAAAGACACTAGTTAAGACAAGGCGCTCGTTAAAATTTTTGTGGGTAATCCGCTTACCATAACCATAACCATAACTTGACGATCACCTAATTTTTCTTATGCATTATACCATAAATGTGTTAACTTTGTGGTTTCTTGGACAGTTCTTATCGTTATATCGATGATGTTACTTTTGGGCTATGCTGGTGCAAAAAATTAGGTCAATACCAAGCCACGCCATTTTGTTATTTTTTTGTGAGTGATATTCAAAAATAGGGTTATTTAACACGGCCATAAAGTACCAACGCAGTTTATTTACATAAAATTATAAGTAATGACAGTAACTTTAAATTTTATAAATATAATCATCACGAATTGCGAGCCTTGTGGCCATTTTGATGATGCAGAATTTCACTAGATCTGATACATTTCCCTGCATTTATTGACTTGAATGTATGATTCTTTTATTTTTAAGTTGCCGGCGTGATTTTTACTATAGGATAGCTAAACAGTAATGTAAGATCCAACTACAAAAATACTATACAATATTTTTAGTGCCATTAAATTGAAAATTCAAAAATATGATATCGCACGTGATTCGAATCCCATTCGAATCCCCCTTTTTAACTTATGTTTCATACGTTGGGTAGTAAGTAATAGGTGCATCGACCAATTTCAATGTAAATGTTACCAAACGCAAATTTCATGTGGCTCATTTCCAAAAATGCCATTGACATTTTATTGACCTGAAGCAGGGTTTGAAGTGTTAAATGTAATTGGTATTTGTGTATGAGACAATTGTAATTATTGCGCCAAACATGAAATTACAACGGAGAACGTATTCCCTCATAAAATTACAGCAACTGTGTAGTTGTGGTATTCCAATCTATACTGCTATAAATATAATGGTTCAACACTGTTTTTAGCTACGCAGATCAGTGAACCAAAATCGCACACGACTTTATATTCGTGCCGCCTCACATCTTTCTGTTCGTGGTTATTCTTCTTCTAGCTAGTTTACACTAACCTGAAGTTAAACTCGGTAAGCTGGACACCCCACTTTGCAGTTTATTCAATATTTAATTGTCAATTGTTTAAATGTTAGATTGATTGAAAGGTCTGATTTACTATCATAAGAAAATATAGACAATCAATGATCTTTCTGCATTACGGCTAAATATTTATCTTAATATGAAGTATCTTCTAAAGCATTAACACATTAGCAAAGATAATCTTGTAAAATAAAATGTGCATTTCGCTTATCGTTTTGCCCTATGCCTCATGCTTCCGAAGTGCATTGCACTCGTTTGCGGTAGCATGGAATACGATAAAAAGTTGTTCAACTTTTGCGCTGTAATTTCTGTTACTAATTGCTTTCTAATCTGTGCCATTTGGCATAAGCTTAGACGCCCATATCCCACCCATTGTCCGGGACGTATAAATATGACGGCCTTTCGCTAAGACAGTCAGTTGAACCCGGCAGTGCATCAAATTGCAACCTGAAGTAAAGTTTTTGATTGTTGCTTGTATCAAACCGTTCGGACCACAACATGTCGGACCTCCAAACTGGATTCCTGTGTCTTATGACGCGTCCTACCGAACCATTGTTCTATCCGAAGTACAACGGAGAAGTGTTTATGGATCTTCCTCCCGAGTATCTTCCCGAACGCTATCAACGTATAGCTGGTTCGATCAAAACCCACCACGGATCGACAGCCAAGCATCACATCTCGATCAAGCCAGTGGAGCTGCCGGACTTTGGGTACACCGCTCGTGTACCACGCCACGGTGAATTTAATCTATTTAATCCGGCTCAACGGCAGGTGGCAGGGCGGCTGGTAGGAGACTTGCTCTCACAGCCCGATCCCCAAGCAATGCTCTCGGTGGCGGCTTACGCCCGCGATCGTTTGAATCCAACCCTGTTCCAGTACGCACTTGCCGTAGCGTTGGTACATCGAAAGGATACGGGTAACGTACCGGTACCCTCTTTTCTGGAAATGTTTCCCACACGGTTCGTCGATCCGGCACTGTTCCCTAAGCTAGTTGAGGAGGGATTTGTAGTGCAGCAGGGTGAACGCGTGGCAATTGAGGTGCCACCCAGCTTTAGCGCCTCTGAGGCAGATCCCGAACAGCGGTTGGCCTATTTCCGGGAGGATATTGGTGTGAACCTGCACCATTGGCATTGGCATCTAGTGTACCCACAGGAAGGTCCGCTTGAGGTCGTCGATAAGGATCGCCGCGGAGAGCTGTTCTACTATATGCACCGTCAAACCGTCGCGCGGTACAATGTGGAACGGTTCTGCAATCGGTTGCCGGCGGTGAAACCGCTGAAGAATCTTCGCGAACCCATTCCGGAGGCATACTTCCCGAAGCTGCTGAACAGTGCACTGAATCGAACGTACCCTGGCAGACATGCGAATATGGTGTTGAGCGTAAGTTAGCAGAGAAAGCGCGCAGACAAAGAACCGTACGATGTTGTTAACGTCTCATTATTGCAGCATGTCAACCGTCCCGACGATGACGCTGTTGCAACGATCTTGGAGCTTGAATCATCGCTGGGAAGAATAAAGGAAGCCATTCAGTCCGGTTTCGCAATGGCAGTATGTATTGCTAATATAAAAAGAAACATTGTACCTTTTGGCAAAACTAAGCTAATGTTTATTACAGGCGGACGGGACACGTGTTCCTCTGGATCCTAAGAAAGGCATCGATATTCTTGGCAATATTATGGAAAACTCGATCCTTTCGGTCAACGTACCGTACTACGGTAATTACCACTCGCTTGGCCACGTTCTCATCGGCTTTATCCACGATCCGGACAACCTGTACCTCGAGGGACACGGTGTGATGGGTGACTTTACGACGGCAATGCGTGATCCAACGTTTTACCGTTTCCATGGCCACGTGGACGATGTGTTTGATATGCACAAGCAAAAGCTTTCGCCATACAAAGCGCACGAACTGTCCTTCCCAGGTGTATCCATCTCGGACGCAACGGTGCAGATTACGAGCGGTAAGGCGGCCAGAAATAGATTGCTAACCTTCTGGCAACGGACGCAAGTTGATCTGGGAACGGGGCTAGATTTCGGACCGCAAGGTAACGTGTTGGCAACGTTCACCCACATCCAGCACGCACCGTTTGCGTACCAAATTATGGTACAAAACGAAACGGCGGAGCAAAAGAAGGGAACTGTTCGCATTTTCCTCGCCCCGATCTACGATGCGAACGGAGAGCAACTGTTACTGAGCCAGCAGCGTCGGTACATGCTGGAGATGGACAAATTTGTCGTCAAGTGTAAGTATACATTAAGTTGAGCAATACTGTTATGGTGCTGCAATCGTATCGTGTGTTTCCTTCAAGTACATCCTGGCGATAACCGGATCATTCGACGATCGGACCAGTCAAGCGTAACCATACCGTACGAAAGGACCTTCCGGCGAGTTGACGCTTCCAACATGCCGGGTACGGAGAGCTTCCGCTTCTGCAACTGTGGCTGGCCCGATCATATGCTGCTGCCCAAGGGACATCCCGATGGTCAACCGTTCGATCTGTTTATCATGATTTCTGATTACAAGGACGATGCTGTAAGCACCGGATTCAATGAGTGAGTACATTACGGAATCAGTATTGATGAACTCGGTTTTAACTTTTGAGTTTTTTTTAAATATCTTATGCTCGTGTAGGAATGAAAACTGTAACGATTCACATTCATACTGTGGTCTACGCGATCAGCTGTATCCGGACCGTCGTGCGATGGGTTTTCCCTTTGACCGACAGCCGGTTGCCCAGGATCACTTGATGAAGGACTTTGTGGGCAGGTTCCCCAATATGAGTCGTACCGTAGCGGAAGTTATGTTCACCAACACTATCATTTCACGCACGTAAATGGCATCACGATAATCGATCGATGAACGATACTTGTGGCTGACCCGTATGATCGTTTTTTTTTATCAACGAGGAACATTATATTAAAATGCAATGGAAAAATGAGCAATAAAATATATTCATAATCAAGCAAATATATACCGCATTGCATTACTTTCTTGAAGTTATTTCTATTTTTTGCAAGTATTGTGATTTTTTTCAACAATGCGTTTTATTTTCCTCAACCAATAATATGCAATATGGATAAGGCACATACATTCCCAGTTATCGTAATCGCTTACCAAATGATTGGAATACCGCAAACATCCACGAAAATAGAACGGATTGATATGTTTTATCAAAGCTTCATGCATGTGCATACGCGTGGTTTACATTTGCTTCCCATGTACTGCAACAATTGCAGATTACAATTGCATTGTACCATAGCATTATCGCAGATGCAGTGGTCGTAAACCGCAAAAATGGCGATTGGAATTGGAAGAAATTGCATACAACCAGGCACCGGCACGTCAAGTGCAAATCAGAATGATATATAAACTATACCAACTACTTCTGTAGCATCACAAACGTGACTGTAACAGTGACTGGTGGTTCTCGTTTCGTTGTCGCGCGTCTTTAAACACCGAATCGTTCCTTTAAGTGGAAGCACTAACGGATAATCAAATGGCTGACAACACTAAACTGTTGGCATTGCTGCAGCGCCCCCTCGAGCCAACGTTCTACCCGAAAGATGGCGGCAAAACGGTGGTCGATCTGCCGGAAAACTATCTCACCGATCGCTACAAACCGATCGGCCAGTCGCTCCAGACGCGCTTCTCGTCCGAAGCGGATACGCGCATCGCTGTGCGGGCTACTACTCTGCCCGACATTAGATTTGCCGAGGAGCTGCCTAGAAGGGGCGATTTTTCGCTGTTTATTCCGAAGCATCGCAAAATTGCTGGTGATTTGATTAAACTGTTCTTGGACCAGCCGGATGTGGACACGCTGATGAGTGTTAGTTCATACGCGAGAGATCGGCTGAATCCGGTCCTGTACCAGTACGCGATGGCTGTAGCCATTCAGCATCGGCCGGATACGAAGAACCTAAACATTCCATCGTTCTTTGATCTGTTCCCGGATTCGTTCGTCGATCCGACGGTCATTCCAAAGCTTCGAGAGGAAGGCGCCGTCGTAAACAATCAAAGGGATCGGGTTAGTAGTAACACACGTTTGACGTGTCGCAGGTGATTAATAAACTTGATCGACGCTTGCCGTTCGCCTACAGATCACAATAGACATTGCAATGAACTACACTGCTTCCGATCGGGAGGATGAGCAGCGGTTGGCATACTTTCGCGAGGATATCGGTGTGAACCTGCACCATTGGCATTGGCATCTGGTGTATCCGGGAGAGGGTCCGAATAACGTAGTCAATAAGGATCGACGTGGTGAGCTGTTCTACTACATGCATCAGCAGCTGATTGCTCGATACAATGTGGATCGATTCTGCAATCGATTGAGCCGCGTGCGTCCTCTGACTAGCTTGCGAGAGCCACTACCGGAAGGATACTTCCCGAAGATCGTTCGAAGCTTAACAAACCGAGGTTTTCCTGCTCGCCCACAAAATACGATCTTGAGGGTAAGATTTATTTGCACGCGATCGATTAGATTCTGACCACCGTTTGTGTTTGTAACCGTTGCTTCCAGGATTTGAATCGAATTGAGGACGATGTCGTTCTTTCAATTACCGACATTGAACTATGGGGTAGCCGTATTGCGGAGAGCATCGACGGTGGTTACGTTGTTGCCGTATGTTGCAATTGTAATCATTATAATGGATTTTCAAAAAGTGGTCAATAACGTGTGATCTCTCTTTACACTAGCCCGGAGGAAATCGGATTCCGCTCGATGAGCAGACTGGCATTGATGTGCTGGGTAACATCATAGAACCGTCGGCACTGTCGGTCAACAGTCAGTACTACGGTAACTATCACGGTCACATGCACAATCTGATTTCGTTCAGCCACGATCCGGAGAACCGCTTCCTGGAGGGATACGGTGTGGTGGGCGAGTTCCAGACCGCTATGCGCGATCCCGCCTTCTACCGTCTGCACGCTCAGGTGGACAACATGTTCCATCGCTACAAGCGCACGCTGCAGCCGTACAATGCCAATCAACTCGGGTACGCCGGTGTGCAGATACAATCGTTCGGTGTACAGCTGAACCGTGCCAATGCGCCGGCCAATGTGCTGCTGACGTACTGGCAGCGGTCACAGATTGATTTGGGCACCGGACTCGACTTTGGGCCGCAAGGAAACGTGTTTGCATCGTTCACGCATCTGCAGCACGCACCGTTCACTTACCGTTTCGCGGTGAACAACACTACCGGAGCGGCTCGTCGTGGAACGTGTCGTATCTTCATAGCACCGAAGACGGACGAACGTAACACTCCGTTGACAATGGACGAGCAGCGCTTGTTGATGATCGAGCTGGATAAATTCCGTGTCAATTGTAAGCTTATTTACTGTTTATTGTATCTTTAGAAATGGAGTTTAACCTTGTACATACTTCCGCAGTGACTCCCGGTGTGAATAATATTGTTCGTCGTTCGGAACAATCGAGTGTTACCATTCCGTACGAGAGAACCTTCCGTCCGATGGCACTTTCCAACATTAATCTACCCGAAACGGAACAGTTCCGCTTCTGCAACTGCGGCTGGCCCCATCATTTACTGCTTCCCAAGGGCACGGCCGAGGGAATGAAGTTCGACCTGTTCCTTATGATCTCCAACTTTGCCGATGATACCGTCAACCAGGAGTTTAACGAGTATGAATTTGCTTTACTGTGGTTGTTAACACACCTCAATTACCTCATTTCGGTACAACTTTTCTGTTTGCTTTTAGGGACATAAACTGCAACGATTCCCATTCGTTCTGTGGCATCCGCGATCAGCTGTATCCCGATAAGCGTCACATGGGATATCCGTTTGATCGTCGTATACCAACGGCCACGCGTACGCTGTCAGACTTTACACGCCCAAACAGTAATATGACCAACATTGAGGTACAAATTCGCTTCACAAATACGGTGATTGCCCGAACCTAAATGAGTGCCTCTCCTGCTCAACTCGTGAATATGTACCAAGAACGCCACAATCGCGAGGGTGATCGTTTAGTTGGATTTGGAAACATAGCAATGTTATTCCCGTTTCTAATTTCCGAATACCGATTTAAAACGGGTTATTTCTGCGATCGAGGCTCTTGGCATGGTTCAAAAAGATGCCGACCGGTGAATAATTCTGTTTTACTCATGAATTATGTTTGAATATAATCTAATAAAGTGTTGCATTTCAAAAAAAGGTGTGTGCTTTTATCATAGCGGTTTTTAATAAGATGTTATTAGTATTATGTACATTATAATGTATTATAATGTTATGATATTTATGTAATATCATCTGAGGGAACGGTAATGCTTAACGTTAAAACTTTTAAACGTAACGTTAAATAAGGGTTCCCTCAGATCAGATATTATATTATATTCTTAAATCGCTAACAAGGATATTTTATCATCCGGACAATCCCTTAGCAGCAAAGACTGATTGTTTAGCTACATTAATATTTTTTGCTGTAGAATCGCATTTGTTTTGCAACTGATGCTCTGATCATGTGATCTGTTATCTCATTAGTTATTCTCTTTTAATGGCACTTTCCTAGTTGTTTTTTTGGCGATTTCGCCCTATTTTTATTTATGTTTACGATCTGTCATGTCATTTTTGATAAGCCTATGGAAAAGGTTAAATGAAGAGCTTACCAAAATTGCACAAATTGAGCTAAAGATGAAGATTGAGCAGATAAATATATTGGAACCCACAGGCCCGTCTGTGATACAGTTGTCAGCCCGTATGGCTTATCAACATGTCTGTCGTGGGTTCAAGCCTATTATGTCGTGCTCGCTATACGTAGGAATGACTATCCTGGTATGGGTAATTAATAAGACCGCATCTATCAAAGCAAGAACTCTTGTTGTTTAAATATCTTAATATGTTTTCATTAACTTCGTATTTTGTTATTTAAACATTTCTTTTGTTCTCTTTTATATTTAAAGTAGTTTTAGTTTTATTATTATTATTATTATTATTTATTAGTTAATCTCCAACGGGCTTCACTGTGGCCACGGCAGAAGCCGGTTATTAATGGTAATTTTTAATGATTTTTTTATCTCATTACTTTTTGTGCCACGTTGAATAAACAAAGCCAAAGATTGGATATTTTTTTCGTCATTTATTTTATAACTTTGAGTTGTAAAACACTTGAGACATAATATTTCCTAAATACAAAATAATGTTTAATTGTCATAAAAAGTGCCCTATTATTTTTGGCATTTAAAATAAAAGTTGGTTTAAAATTAAACAACAAATTGTTTGTTACAATAATTTTCATTGTTTATCGTCGTGTTTGAAATTAATGATCTAAATAAAGGTTTATGAACGAGATTGAAAAATTATAGAAAATACTATCCTGTGGATGTCATGTTGTTTTATCACAGTCTAATATAGCGCAATGTAAGCTACAAAACAAAATTGCTTACATTTCTACATACCCAGGCTTATCGCTTCGTGCCAAACTGTTATCATCGCCGCAATATGCTTCTGAATAGGTTGTGTAATCTTGACGCAGGGTTGAACAACACATTGGTCATTGAACCTATAATAACAGTGCAGACAGTAGTGTAAAACGCAGCTGGCTCAAGGTCAACTAAACGCTTGATTTTAGGAGGTCATTGTTACCTTACCAAAAAATTCTGCGGTTTTTATTGCATGTTTCGGTACATATCTATCAATGCCGCCAAACATACACAGACATGCACAGATCGCTGTACGCAAATGCATCAAATACCATCCTTGTTTAGTATATATACTCCGTTTGCGAAATAGATTCGTATCATTCTTAGTGGAAAGCCTAATTCGCATCATATTCAATCTTTCAAAGTGTAAAGTATGGCCACTTTAACACAGAAATTTCACGGACTTCTGCAACACCCGCTGGAGCCACTGTTTCTTCCCAAGAACGATGGCACACTTTTCTACGATCTTCCGGAGCGCTTCCTTACCTCGCGCTATAGTCCGATTGGGCAAAATTTGGCCAATCGCTTTGGACCCAATTCATCTGCCTCGTCGCAAGTCAGCAATGACACGGGCGTGCCGCCAACGGTGGTGACCATCAAAGATTTGGACGAGCTTCCGGATCTTACGTTCGCCACGTGGATTAAACGCCGGGACTCGTTCTCCCTATTCAATCCGGAACATCGGAAAGCGGCAGGAAAGCTGACCAAGCTGTTCTTGGATCAACCGAATGCGGATAGGCTCGTCGATGTGGCCGCTTACGCTCGCGATCGTCTAAATGCACCATTGTTCCAGTACGCACTGTCCGTGGCGTTGCTGCACCGTCCGGACACGAAGAGCGTGTCCGTACCGTCGTTGTTACACCTGTTTCCAGATCAGTTCATTGATCCGGCTGCCCAGGTAAGGATGATGGAAGAAGGATCAATCGTGCTGGATGAGAACCGGGTAAGTATTGGGTGTGTTTAACTGTTGTAAGGGGATAGTGTTTCCATACCTCAACACTCTTGGACAGATGCCGATTCCCATTCCAATGAACTATACCGCTACGGATGCAGAGCCTGAGCAGCGAATGGCATTCTTCCGAGAGGATATTGGAGTAAATCTGCACCACTGGCACTGGCATTTGGTCTATCCCGCTTCTGGGCCACCGAATGTTGTGCGGAAGGATCGACGGGGCGAGCTGTTCTACTACATGCACCAGCAGTTGCTCGCCCGCTATCAGATTGATCGTTATGCGCAAGGACTGGGACGAATCGAACCCTTAGCTAATCTGCGCGAACCGGTGCGCGAAGCCTACTACCCTAAGTTGTTGCGTACATCCAACAATCGCACCTTCTGCCCCCGATATCCCGGGATGACGATCAGTGACGTTGCACGCAGCGCCGACCGATTAGAGGTTAGAATAGCTGATATCGAATCGTGGCTTCCCCGCGTACTAGAGGCGATCGATGCTGGATTTGCAGTTAGTGTATGTACTGGGTGGGATGGGATTGTTTGATGTTCTGATTGCGATCCTGCATTGATTTTTGCAGGATGACGGTGTAAGAGTGCCTCTGGACGAAACAAGAGGTATAGACGTGTTGGGTAACATTCTCGAACGATCGGCCATCTCGATCAATCGCAATTTGTACGGTGATGTGCACAATATGGGACATGTGCTGCTGGCTTTCATTCACGATCCACGCGGAACGTATCTGGAATCGTCCGGAGTGATGGGAAGTGTAGCAACCGCTATGCGGGATCCGATCTTTTATCGCTGGCACAAGTTCATCGACAATATTTTCCTCCGGAACAAAGCTCGTCTCGCTCCGTACACCATGGCCGAACTTTCTAATAGCAACGTAACGCTGGAAGCGCTTGAAACGCAGCTCGATCGCGCTGGTGGCGCTGTCAACAGTTTTGTAACCTTTTGGCAGCGCTCGCAAGTTGATCTGCGTGCTGGAATAGACTTTTCTGCAGCGGGCAGTGCCTTCGTTAGCTTCACGCATCTTCAGTGTGCTCCATTCGTTTATCGGCTTCGCATCAATTCGACTGCTCGCTCAAACAGACAAGACACGGTACGGATCTTTTCTCTTGCCGCGCCAAAACGAACAGGGTCGCCCTTTGTCTTTTGAGGATCGTCGTCTGCTGGCCATCGAGCTGGACAGCTTCCGTGTAAATTGTATGAATCCGTGGGACATTATATGCTGACCGGCTTAAACCAATAACGAATTTGTTGCTTTCAGTGCGCCCCGGCATGAACAACATCGTACGGCAGTCGTCCAACTCGAGCGTTACGATTCCGTTCGAGCGGACCTTTGGTAACGTGGAGCAGGCTAACGCAGGCAATGCACAATCGCGATTCTGTGGTTGCGGTTGGCCGGCACATATGCTACTGCCGAAAGGGAATGCGAACGGCGTCGAGTTTGACTTGTTTGCAATGGTCTCGCGGTTTGAAGACGATAACGCTAACGTTAACTACGATGAGTAAGTGGCATACAGATTGTGCCGACCACCCGTTGCTATGATATTATAATGCTTTCTCTTTCGACCACCAACAGGAATGCTGGGTGCGATGATTCTTATGCGTTCTGCGGACTGCGGGATCGCGTTTACCCTAGCCGTCGTGCGATGGGCTTTCCATTCGATAGAAGAGCATCAAACGGTGTTAGATCAGTGGCAGATTTCGTTGCACCGTACAAAAACATGCGATTGGCGACTGTGACCTTACGTTTCATGAATACTATTATCGATCGTCCCACAAACTAATAAAAAACACGGAAAACGATGTAATGAACGAACAAAATATAACGATTTATGAATAAACTTTTGACAAGCATGCAATTGAAATATGTATCTCAAATTGTTTATAATGCATATTTAAGCAGAAATATCTATACAGAAAGAAAAATAGCATTAAAAATGGACAGGTCGTTTTGCTTCGATCAGCCTTAATTTATTGTTAAAAATGCAGGTCTTCAAAATTAGTCCAATCTGATTGAACTTAACATTCTGAATTCCATGCCTAAGACGATCATGATACAAAGCCGTTCAGTTAACGGCTAAACCATGGAACTTTCTGATATTGATGCTCCTGATTTACTCTCGTCCATCTCGTTGTATGTTCTCTCTCGTTCTCTTCGTCCTCTTGATCCTCTGTCAATTGAAACACGTCATACTCTTTATACTTTCAATGATCCTGTTCTATCCAGTTTCAGGTTGTTTAACCACTTTTACCATCTCTTTGATTTCGACTCCTCTCTTAACTCTTTCCGTAACCGTATTTTTTCTTCTAATTCTCTTTAATTTTTCTTCTAAGTTTTCGTTAAGTTTATGATAGTCTCTACGCTCTACCTACGTTTTTTTTTTCTTTAATTTTTTTGCTAAGTCAAGACTAGTTTAGTTAGGCTTAGTTTTTCATGAATTATTTTGTTTATTTGCTAGGGTTTAATTAGTTTTAAGTCTGTTTTATTTAACCATGATGGCGGATATTGAATTAATAAATGAAATGAAATGAAATGAATGAAATGATATGAAAGTGATTTAGAAGAGCAAATAAGAACAATTTGTGGTGGGACACGCAGAAAGCTCAAACATGAATATTTGCCTAATTTTATGGTTTGGCGTACCAGTTAATGATGTTTCAATATTGGGGGCCTTCACGATTCTAGTTAGTTTTTTGTATGGAGTTTGACAGTTGGAGGGTGAAATCATGTAAACAATCCATACAAAACCACACAAAAAACTAGCCTGCGATTTTCAGTCTAGAAAATTTTAGCCCAAAAGCTAGAATTAGATTCGAGTATCTGCTCGAAAACACGGGTTTGTTTACATTTATCCCAAGGTGCATTAAAGAAATCAGGTGATCGAATCTGGAATCAAAGTGTATGTAGTCCAGGTGGTCTCATAGCATTTTTTATAACCAAATTTGAATATCACTTTTTGACAGAACGAGTGAAAACTTTTGCTCCAACGAGCTTTCTGGAGGCTTGACGAATACTCAAAACACTCCTACAATCTTCATTCAGAAGCAGAAGCGATAAAAATCAGCCTTCTAAATTCATACACCTTGGGATAAGCCCACCTGTATATTATACTCAATTAGATAGCTGCTCGAAAACTGCTATACAATGCAAACAGCTGACAGGCTGAAATTTCAGCCTACGAGCTTCAAACGGAAAGGGCTCCATTAACTGATTCGTTAGTCATAACTACCTTTTTTATCATTCAGAAATAACTTATAAAGTTCATAACGCTAAATTTAGAATCAAATTTAAATATCTTATTCTCGACTGGCGATCTCAGCTCTAGTTTGATACAGATTTCGTGTTCGATATTTCTATTGCGCTGAAATTGAACCGACTCTACTAGACCGGGTCCACGTCCAATAGCCTGACAAGAGAAGTGATATTGCAATTTCAAACTACATGTTAACAGATTATTCCACTCTTACATGAAACAAACTGAAAAGAGTTTAGCAGAGCTCTGGTTTATCGTTTCGCCAAAGAAATAATGATTAATATTAAAACTACAATTACTATTAAATGCAATACTACTACTAATTACTACTACTACTAATCAAACATACCTGACATGCAAAACAAGCACAGCAAAATGGAGATTGTCATAAGGAAGACTGAATGTATGTAAATAACGATTATAATTTAGGCCAGCGATGTCAAACTCATTTAATCCCGCGCGCTATAATGCTACTGTTAAATGTTAAATGTTGAATGATAAAAAAAATTAGATTAGATTAGAAAAAAAAGAATTAGAAGAAAATTAGCAGTTTTTTTTCATTTTATTTGGGATTACAGTTACGTTACAATACATTAAACTTTGATGTAAAAAAACGAAAAATAAACTGCAGATGATTTTTTTAAATTTTCAATAGGTTTCTGATATTTCCGACATTTGAATAGTTTTGTGTCCAGTAACAAGATTTAGTACGTAACAATAATGGCAAAAACTCGTTTATCAAATACAGAACAGTAAATTTTATGTTGATATTAGTGTCATTATTCATTATCATAACTAAAATCATTAATTTTGAGCTGATATTGGTTGTGAACATCATTTACGTACGTTAGAAACAGAGAAATCTTGATGTCGTCCAAGGTCCATAAATTACTACAGTTCGGATCGTCCAGTCCAGTCGAGCCTTAGACAAATCTTCAGTTGACAGTCGAGGAATTAACTAAGTGTCATACAAGTCCATAGTAACCGTTACTCCCTTGCGGTCAATTTTCATTGAAATCCTTATTCATTATGGCGACCAAAATCAGATTCATAAGCCCACTTGTGGTTTATATTTTCGCTTTGGTCTTGGTAAGCTGCCTTCTGGAAAACTTGAGATCACTGGTAATATCTTATCAAATTAACACGTGTTTGTACTGGCATCTGATTGCATCTGATATTGAAACGTTTTGGAAAAGTATAATGTTCTAAGCTGCAACCACTGGTAAAGATGAGCCCGACCTTTCCCAAAACAATATGACAAAAAAGTGTAAAAGCTTGCGTTTTTCGTTCCAGTTGGTGGAGCGATTATGTTAATTTGTCCATGTATTTCTATAATAGAAAGTGCTCTTTGGTTACTCTTTGGTTACCGAGTACCGTGATTGATTAATAAAAAAAGATGTTCCAAACTCGCATACAAGTTGTTAAGAGTTTAGACTTCTGGACATTCAAAATTTTGTAAGAGTTTGCAGCCTAAACGAGAGTTGTTTCTTTAAACAATTGTTCATGAAATATATGCTACAGCATTTTACGCATCGGAAAGACTACAGAATTATCATTGATTGTTTAACCATTTTTGAGGTTTTTTGTATAACTCGAACAGTTTTTGGATTTCTTATCTTTTATGCATAGAGATAAAGTAGGAAGAAACACCGACAAGGTTTTATACCGTTGCACGGTCTGACAGCTAGTAGAGAAACCTGCGAAGTTGCTCTTTTTCTTCAATGGCACAACAGTCGTTGTCGGCCAAAGCATGGCTTTCAGTGACTTATTGATTACACGAAGCAGGATAATCAGTCTCACATATGGGGGCACGGTCCATTCGAGGCTTGAACCCATGACGGGCATGTTGTTAAGTGAAATATTTGCTTTATATTTCAGGTGTAAGGAATTGACTGACATGTACGGTAGAAGCTGAAATGTAAAATAAATGTTGGCTCAAGCGGTCGCGGTCCACACCGAAAGTCGCGGGCCACATTTGGCCTACGGGCCAACAGTTTGACACCTCTGATTTAGGCACTTACGTTTGAGACTAACAAGGCAGGGCTAGATCAAATACGGATATCCTATCTCTTTTAATACACACACGTCAAAGGCTCCTTCAAGATTGGACGTAGTTCGATTAGACTTAATTCATTACCACGCAGCCCGATAGTCAATCCTTGCTACGATGGGAAGGACCATCCTAGGCTTAAACCTATAACGGGTATGTTATTGAGTTGTTCGAGATGACGACTGTACCACGGGACCGGCCCACATAAACATGATCGACGATGTTCTTATAATTAAAAGAAAAAAATAAACATTTGCCTAAAAACACTTTTGTCAGCATCAATTGTCACAATCAATTCAAAGAATATTTATTTAAGAAGTCGCTCATTGGAACATTTTAACATTTTTTTATTTTCGAATAAGCATAGATACATTTTTTCCAACTAGTACAAGCAGGCCTTTTATCTTACGTCTAGGTCATTAACCGAACGTAGTGGTTAAATTGCGTGATACGCAAGCTTTTGTTTCGTTATTATTTACCATCGTGCAAATCAGAATCTGGAGTGTGTTCAGTTACATATTTAAATAATACATTTAATGAAAACAAATCGACCATCATGAGTATAGTAATTTAAGAAATCTTAAAATGAAAGCCTCTCCCAAGAAAATATGGAAGAAAATAGCTTAAAAAATCTCGCAGTGTTTATGCAATTGCTATCGTCTGATATATCATCTTCGGAGCTGATGTTGCTTCTTCTTTTACATGTTAAATCTTTCTTTGAACTTGCTTATCACTTCTTTGGATCCCACAACGCTTCCAATGCTTGACAAAATATGTTGTTTCTGTTGCTACATTGTCATGAACCTTAACACACACACACGAAAAAGAAAATCTTGATAATTTTGGTCGACCCGAACCGCGGAGCGATAGTGGTGGTTGTCGTCCGAAAAATATCCATCTAAATTATCGTTATATTTAGGCTAGTTTGTGGTTTGAGCGCAATCTAACTCGTATATAAGACGCTGCAGATCGTCACAATCATCAACAGTTTGACGAGATCAACCGAATAGAGTGAGTGCTTGTTCTTAACAGTGTGTCGTGCAGTGTCAAAAAGTGTTTAGCCACCAATACTAGCAACGATGTCGGACAACAAGAAGCTTCTGGCCCTGCTGCAGCGCCCACTGGAGCCAACGTTCTACCCAAAGGACAATGGCAAAACCGTGGTCGATCTACCGGAAAACTTCCTGACTGAGCGGTACCGTCCGATCGGCGCCTCACTGCAGAGCCGCTTCGGAAACGATGCCGATACGCGCATTCCCGTAAGGAATGTGTCGCCGCCGGCCATTTCCTTCGCGGAGGCCGTACCGCGCCGGGGAGGCTTTTCGCTGTTCAACCCAAAGCACCGTCAAATTGCGGGCGATCTTATCAATCTGTTTATGAACCAGCCGGACGTTGAGACGCTGATGAGCGTGGCGGCTTACTCGCGTGATCGACTGAATCCGATCCTGTTCCAGTACGCGCTATCCGTTGCGATTCAGCACCGTCCGGATACGAAGGATCTGAACATTCCCTCGTTCCTGGAGCTGTTCCCGGACTCGTTCGTTGATCCGAGCGTGTTTCCTAAGCTCCGTGAGGAGGGTGCCATCGTACAGGCCGAGAACAGAGTAAGTAGAGTAGAGGGTAGAGATGTTGCACAATCGGACCTAACACTGTATCGTTTTCTGTACATCGATTTAGATGACTATTGATATTCCGATGAACTATACTGCCTCCGATCGGGAGGATGAGCAGCGTTTGGCCTACTTCCGCGAGGACATCGGTGTGAACCTGCACCATTGGCATTGGCATCTGGTGTATCCGGGCGAGGGTCCCGACCGTGTCGTCAACAAGGACCGCCGTGGTGAGCTGTTCTACTACATGCACCAGCAGTTGATTGCTCGCTACAATGTGGAGCGCTTCTGCAATCGTCTCGCTCGTGTACGACCACTGACGAACCTGCGTGAGCCTTTGCCGGAAGGATACTTCCCGAAGATTATTCGCAGCTTGAATAACCGGGCGTTCCCACCGCGTCCACAGAATACTGTTTTGAGGGTTAGTACTTAAAACCATGATCCACGGATCATATGTTCATTGATGATTTTATACCGCTCTCAGGATATCAATCGCGTGGATGATAGTGTTACCTTTACGGTGAGCGATCTTGAACGCTCGGAATCTCGCATTGCCGAAAGCATTGACGGTGGATACGTCGTGGGCGTAAGTAGATTAGTCAACAATAAAATCGCTCGATAAAATAATGATTTACCTTGTATGTAGCCCGGTGGTAATCGTATTCCTCTGGACGAGCGCACCGGTATCGATGTGCTGGGTAACATCATGGAACCGTCGGCACTGTCGGTGAACAGCCAGTTCTATGGAAACTATCACGGAAACTTGCACAACATCATCGCATACAGCCATGACCCAGATAATCGCTTCCTGGAGGGATACGGTGTGGTGGGCGAGTTCCAGACCGCTATGCGTGACCCATCGTTCTACCGTCTGCACGCCCAGGTGGACAATATGTTCCATCGCTACAAGCGCACGCTGCAGCCGTACAATGCTAATCAGCTGAACTACAATGGCATCCAAATCCAATCGCTTGGAGTGCAGCTGAACCGTGCCAATGCACCGGCCAATGTGCTGCTGACGTACTGGCAACGATCGCAGGTTGATCTCGCTACGGGACTCGACTTCGGACCGGAAGGAAACGTGTTTGCATCGTTTACGCATTTGCAGCACGCACCGTTCACCTTCAGACTGACGGTGAACAACACTAGCGGAGCTACACGCCGTGGAACATGCCGTATCTTTATTGGCCCGAA
Organism: Anopheles arabiensis; assembly: GCF_016920715.1. Classification (NCBI taxonomy): domain Eukaryota; kingdom Metazoa; phylum Arthropoda; class Insecta; order Diptera; family Culicidae; genus Anopheles; species Anopheles arabiensis. The sequence continues at coordinate 70,651,014 of NC_053517.1, read as the reverse complement.
GGTGGATGAACGCAACACTGGTCTGACAATGGATGAGCAACGCCTGTTGATGATTGAGCTGGACAAGTTCACCGTTAACCGTAAGTATATTCAATAGTCTATACTTGCAATAACACCAGAAGCACTCTATTGTTTATTTGTTTTGCAGTAAACCCTGGTACGAATAACATCGTCCGCCGCTCGGAACAATCCAGTGTAACCATTCCGTACGAGCGAACCTTCCGTCAAGTCGCGCTGTCTAACATCAACGAGCCAAGCACGGAACAGTTCCGCTTCTGCAACTGCGGCTGGCCGCACCATCTGCTGATTCCGAAGGGCACTCCCGAAGGCATGCAGTTTGATCTATTCGCCATGATCTCCAACTACGCTGACGATACGGTCAACCAGGAGTTTGATGAGTATGAAATTGTGGTTGTTGTTTTGTATCTGCTTAGGTAGTAATCATTTTGAACTTCTCTCTTGCCAGGAATGTTAACTGCAACGATTCGCACTCGTTCTGTGGACTGCGCGACCAGCTGTACCCTGACCGACGCCCGATGGGTTATCCGTTTGATCGCCGCATGCCAACCGCTGTGAGAAGTTTGACCGATTTTACCCGCGGTAACACCAACATGGCAACGTCGCAGGTGCAGATCCGTTTCACCAACACTGTCATTGCCAGAACTTAAACCTGGTTCAAATGAATACGTGTTAAACGATACTTATTTTTGGCAAACGATTACTGACACATTTGATTGGATTACTACACTTTAACTTTATAAAATTTCATTTGATTATTTTCAAAATAAACGCTTTTTATTGTATCGCAGCATACATCAAGATTGTTATAGATTGTGGTTGATGCGTCACCACATGGTTAGATGCGTCTGTTTGGCTATTCCGGTTCATTTTCTCTGAATATTTTCATCCACTTCTGTTTCATTTTTAATTTTATTTTCTTGTTCTTTATCTTTATAGCTCTGGTTATTATTGCAGACTTTTCAATTTATATATGATTTAGAATAAATTATTAGATTACTTTAAGGTAATCGTTATGTAGCTTTTATTTTACACAATTTGTTGTTTATTTCTCTTTCAATGGATAACAATGATCCCTATAAATGTTCTTTGTGATTCCTGTGAAGTCTATATGAGGTGTTGCCAGGATTTCCGCCGCCAAGAGTTAAACTCCATACAAAAAGCTGGCTAGTATCGTAAAACACCCCAATGTTGACTTGTAATTGCAATTGTGTAATGTTTCATTCTTTACAATCTTATAACAACACAAATTTCACCAAACTTTGTGATAAGTGTACGGTGGTAACAATTCACCACATATATCATATCATCATACAACGTAAAGAGAGCAACAGATCAGCGACACGACTGCATATTAATTGCCGTCGAGCGTTACCACAAAGGTGACCGTTACAATCCATTGCTTGAATGGCGACATCAATAATGATGTCGTGTGCAAAGGGTATATTAAAAAAAAAAACAACATAGGTATCTATTCCATAAACATTCCAATCAAGCAAGAGGTTCGATTTCTGTTCGATGTATTTTCCAGCACAATACACAATGATGATGGTTTGTACGACCATTTATTTTATTTATTTCATTTGCTACATACGAAACATAGTGTCACTATATATACACACATACGCGTGCACTGTTGCCGTCCACGTCAACAGATCCTGTGAGCCGCCGTGTAAGAAAGACTTCGAGGGAGTATCCGTACTGTGTATTATTTTATTTGAGCATACATGTGCAAATATAGTTATTAAGCTTTACTGTACTGTACTGATATTTCCTGAGATTTCGTTAGAACAATGCAATGATAAAAAGGGAACACAACAGTGGGACACGCGAGGAATGTAGGTGATACATGCGGAGATTTTTGAATTTTTCGTTCGAACATGCAATGGTGACGGCGGGACAGTTACAAAGCAGAATTACTTGGGTTTAGTTGAAACGCAGAATAAAATTTCCATTGCTTTTTCTATACTCTACAACATTTAAACAGCAAAAAAGTCAATAGACGATGGAAGTGGATAGCGTGTGGTGAAATGGTAACAGAGTAACATAAATATTGTGTAGATTTCATAGCAGAGCAGTTTAGACTTTAGACAAATAGAATTGCATCTATGTTCGCAATTATTGATAGCAAACTAAGTTAAACATTGATTTTGGATAGTTCCATTAGAATAGTTAGTGTTTCTTGTGCAGCTAGATCCAACATCATCTATTTCACGTTTAAGATTATTAAGTGTTGTTTTTGCTTTAATAATTGAAACAATCTTTTACTCCATTAGAGACATCAGTAGAGCTACGTACGATCCAGCTGAATTTAAAATCTGAAAAGAGATAACACCAACCACAAAAGGTCACTTACTCAAAATCGTTTTTAATTACGTATTGCCACCATACCACATTCAGCGTGGGCAAAGATGCTTGCGTAAAGCCCGACTTTGCGTTCACCGGTTTCATCGCTCTCATCATACAGTTGATCAACATTTTTTGGGTGGCAACACTCGCATCATACCATTTGCTTTTGAAGACAGCATCATGCACCTGTGTACTCTAGAAATGAAATTGACCACAGCAAAGAAGGGGATTTAGTTTGTCTAGTTTTCCCACAGATTGGTTGGATATGTGTGCACCTCGTAGTAGAGCTGTGATCCATAGTAGCAGTAGTAGGTAACCTGTATGGTAATGGCCATCCCGTACGCCACATATACCACCATAATGTTCGTACCCACCGATATGACTAGCTGAAAGGCAAGCATACAGAGCAGTACCGATGAGATGAGCAATTGATTCAGAATGACATTTTTGTACGCATTGATGACACGATCGGAGATACGTAGTATGTACTTGTGGTGTTCGATGAGTTTCTTCAGCTCCCGGTTACCATCGTCAAAGCGAAGCCCCTCGAAACGCTCTTGGATGATGACGAAGTGGGCCACCAGGCAGGAGGAAAAGGTACCGAACGTGGAATCACACGCCACACAATCCAGCACGACCCAAAATATGGCCACACTGCACCAGACAAAGAAAATTGTAAAGGTCACCGGATGTTTCACATCAAATGGGAAGCTACGGACGAGGAAAGAGAAGATAAAGACAGCTGGGTAGTAAGAGAGTGGAGAGCACTTGGACTTGGGAATCTCCCCAGGCAACCTACTCCATCAGCAGCGGTAGTTTCCAGTCCGATTTCTCCGACAGGAAAACCAGCACTAGCGCTACTCCCACGAATAGCACTCCCGTTGACATGGCCGTAATCAAATAAGCCCACGCGAGGAACCGGTCGATGCGGTTGTACTTTTGCACGATCCTGATTTCGCTCGACTGGAGCGAATCCTTCAATGCCGCAAACTCGTCCACGATACTCCACAGCTCGGACCGATGCAGGAGTAGATTGTACTGCCGCACCAGCCCCAGGTAGGCGGTGAAGGTGGGCCCCAGACAATCGCATAGCAGCATAATTTGGTCGATGTGTTTGAAGGCAAACATCACCGTGCCCAGCATCATGACAAGCACGGTGAAGAAACTAACCGCGAACAGAACTCTCCCACGGAACGAATCGGTTCGAGCAATGCCAATAGCTCTCAGGCAGATTGATTGAACACGGAAAAAGTCAACGGTCTCAGCGGCCAACATGATTGATGCAATACGCAGGTTCTAGACTGACTGACTGTTTGCAGGTGCAGCAGCAACGTTTTAGACGGAAGCTCAAGAAGGTGACCTTTGCATACACGTGTACAAGCTCAGCCTATTACGGCAATTAAGTTTGATATGCAGTAATTAAACTGTTGGCGAATGTCAGAAGCAAAGGGGTTATTTAACATATCAATTGTGTCACACGAGGAAATGCTGAGCTGAGGCATACCGTACGGAACAAAATGGCTCACAGATCAGCCCTTGTAAAACGTTCTATATTTAAAGGCATACAACCGTCTTATTAAAAATGCGACTCATTAATCCAGCTGCGTGTTGCTTCGACTAACAAGAAATGTATAAGATTTACAATCAGTAAGCGTTGATTGATTTATTAGTTTAGTTAGTTTCAGCTAATTTCTTATAAATAGCTAATAGCTAATTAATTTATTAGTTCCAGCTAATAACCTTTTAACGTCTTATCAAACTCAAAACGAGGTATGACCACACTGCCATTCTCTTACTAATTAAAGTTCATATGTGAGAACTCATTTTGAATCACAGAAAACAATAAACCATATCAACCACCATATCGATAACAAGTTATATTTGTGTAAACATATATTTTTCATGCTAATATTAAATATTCTTTCGAAAACTATCGTATTCTTCTTCTTAGTTTTACGACCTATGCGGTAATACAAACCTATACAAGCTTTCGAGACTAATTAAGTACCATGCAGCCGGATAGTCTAGTCCTTGCTCCGCGAGGGCTGTCTATTTTAGATTTGAACCCACGACGGACACGTTGCTAGGTCGTGCGAGTAGACGACCACGGGACAACCCCTTTTAAAAACTATGCTGTCATATGTCATATTACTGCAAAAGTGTATGAATCCGCTCACAGTTTAATACCACCATTTGGCAATTCATCGTTATCCTGATTTAAATAGGCGCGAGGCCTCGTGAGCGACAAAATGCTCACAAATTATTCAACAAGTGAACTTTTGACCATTTTTCGTTACCTGGAGAAGCCAGATAATACACATACAGTGGCCGGCAATATAAAGTGGCCACTACTTACAATGTTACATTTTTTACATTTTTTCCGTGAAAAATGAAGTTATTGTACTGCTTTATTTTTTGAAACATTGCTCGTGATATGCTTAAGAATGCGCAGTACCATAGCATGGCAAAAATGAGAAGTTTGCTTCAAGAAAAAATATTTTTTCCAAAATTGATCAAAATCACTGTGCCAAAATAAAGTGCCCACTTTATGTATTCTATAGAAAATATTTTTCTGAACAAATATAACAGCAAACTTATAATTTATATGCGTTCCTCTCGCATTCTTTACATGTTCGAGGACCTTTGACATAATTTATTTTGTTTTATTTGCACGTATTTGGCATTTGTTCTTCCTAGGAGTATTTCAGAGCTTTAACATATTTTGTTTTTCCTAATCACGTCATTCTCACCGCATTTGCATCAAAATTTGCACATGAAATCTCGATAGGATTAAAGTTAAGTCTAAGTGGGAGCCATTAAAGAAGTTTTATTCGTTTTGATTGAAAAAAATTGAAAAAAAATATTTTCTGTAGAATACATAAAGTGGGCACTTTATTTTGGCACAGTGATTTTGATCAATTTTGGAAAAAATATTTTTTCTTGAAGCAAACTTCTCATTTTTGCCATGCTATGGTACTGCGCATTCTTAAGCATATCACGAGCAATGTTTCAAAAAATAAAGCAGTACAATAACTTCATTTTTCACGGAAAAAATGTAAAAAATGTAACATTGTAAGTAGTGGCCACTTTATATTGCCGGCCACTGTAAGTGACAAAATTTGACAAAACAGCGTGAACAAACAGTTATTTGGCGCAGTTGTAATCCATTCCCAAGTTGATAATGCTAAAATGCATGTTTATAAATGATTTATGTTTCTTTTAGTACTTTATAAACAAAATATCGATAAATATTCATGTTCCTCTATAAGCAAAGGCTTGACTTTCTGTCATCCGGTGCCGCCTGCTCCCAAGATACGCGGTTAATGCGTTTTCGAGGGATCCGCATTTATTCACATTTCTCAACCAAAATACAGTTAAAAACGGATGCTTTGTTATTTAATTTAATATTTATATCAACTCAACCATTAATTAAATTCAATTCGTGAAGAAAATTTGGAAACTTATGGCTTTAAAGTGGTTTAAAAATGTGAGCAAAAAAGCAATGTAATTGTATTTTACAATTCTTGCAGCAAAATGTACTTATTAGACATTTGATCTATCAAATTAAAAAAAAAAAAGCGTATCTCTAAACCAACGTAAGTCGAGAACCGCGTATTTCGGGAACAGACTGTATAATATCTTGTAGAACCTGCAGAAATGAGTTTCTTTTAACTGTTTTATCACTGCATACCACCAACAGAATCGAAGCTAACCAAACCAGTCCTTGAAAAATGCCCCAAAATGACGACCTGACTGACGGTTGAATCCAGCCACCTGCTTAAATAAAGATCCAACATAACTTACACAGACTTTAAGGTCTCTCTTGAATGCGTCTCAAATCACCCCTGCCTACGGGCAGCAAGCGCAAACGGATATGGATTCTGGTGAAAAATGATCATCACCACAAATGAACTAAAAGCTAACAGCAACGGTGACGGCACGGCATGGTTGAAACCCGAAAACCGGTTGGGATGTAAAATAAACCTACCATAACAATCGTTGCGGGTGTAATTATAATACCGCGGTCGTAGTGAATACCTGCCGGCGGGTGTTTTTACTTCAATGGTTTGCCGAGCGAGCGCAAGTTCCGTGTTTTGCTTGTGCCCAAAAGCAATCAGAAACATTTGACCTCATCGACGCGGAAAGTAAACACCAATTTCGCGTTTTCCAACCGCCCATGAAAAGTTTGCTTGTTTTCATATTTGCCAGCAGGGGTTTGACGAGGCAAGGTCCCGGTCCCGGTGCGTACATTTTTTGCATGAAATATTTTAACGTTTGTGCTGTAATGCGAGTGCACAAAATATTCTGAGCAATAATTTTGCAAACTGTGCTGAAAAGGGGAGTTTGTAGCATTTTATTCCTATAGTATGCTATTTTTAATGCTTTGCGTGCATCATCCTAGATAAATCCTGTTTACTACAACAATATGTTAAAATATGTCATTCTATAGCAATAAGCTCTGCAGGAACCTAAATATGTGTGTTTTAAATATGGCTCTTGTGATAGAGGCAATTTATCGATGATGACTTCCCGTAAACATCAATCAACTGTTGTCGTGTATCCGCCTCCGCCGGAACAACTGGTGTGTTGCATCTCCTGGGTTTACAATTAATAAAGCTTTATTTGGTGTTCGCATCCGGGGGAATTGACGGTCATGGTGTTTGACCCAGCGGGTTCAAGTAAATCGTTCAATGAATGGCCACTTCATTGAGCTACGGTTCGCTACGGCAGGACCTGAAACCGATGGGTAGATGCACTGGTGGCAATGGTAAATGTTTGATGCATGACTTCCGTACCATACGGCGAACGACCCAGCACGACGGAGAACGACGGATTTCAGCTCGTTACAGTACTTCCGGGCAACTTCGACATACAGTTTGCTTCCCATAATGTTGATCGAATCGTTGAGTTATGTTTGCTTATTGTTCCAGTAAAACGATAATGCATAAAGTAAGACTACAATGTTGGGCAATAGCTCAGTATTTCTATATCCATCTTAGCAAAAGCAAAAGCAAAGTATGGTTTATAATTTAGTGCATTATTTACATTTTGAAATAAATATTAAAGACATGAAAGGCATCTTTAAAAAAACATTTCTAGAAAATATATAGTTTTCGGTAAGTAATTATTATTTTAGATACTATATTATATTACATTCATTTTACATAACTTTGTTTGTTATCTGTTCACATTTCGTTTGGCTTCTCAATTTCATGCCGTGCAGTATGAAAACGTTGCAAAAATCAACACGGGTGAAACATTTTACGCCTAAGGCATCATCTATCAATAACGTAACCCAAAAATTACAAATCTTCGACATCGCCCCCCCCCCATAGTGTAACAAACTGTAACGTTGAAAGAATCCCGCCCCCCCAACTTACTTAACAGATTGATCCCCCTCCCCCCTCTAATAGCTTATTTTATTGAATAAGCTTTAAGCTTTAATAAGTTTTTATGTGATTTTTTTGTGAAATTCTGTTTCACATAACATGTGATGTTTAATATGTTACACATGTTTTACAAATTGCGAACAAAATCCGTACTGTTTGCAGGAGTTTCGGCTGCATTTTGATTTATCTATTCATAAAATTACGACCAATGATCAACTCTGACGAAACAAGGGCTAACTGCAATAACTCTATCTTCAATTTGTTTGAAACGAATTGGGTTTGAAAGGAATTAGATTGGTATTACACCTGTTTCTAGCGTTACAGTTGAATTTCTTGCCAGTTGCTTCGAATCGCGTGTCGTTACCTGCGAATCGCATGTTAATATCATCAAATGCGTGCCACTGCAGTCGTCACAGTAACGGAATGCAACGTTACTGCGACAATCCTTTGGTAAGATTTTCCGTCCGTCCGTCCGTGGTAACCAAATTCCGTCTTGGGTTCAATGCTCGTATGAACCGACCCCCTGGCAATGACAGACTTTTCGGCTACGTGGTACATAATAAGTAGCGAAATTCTAAGCCAGCATAATTGTTGTTTATCGAAAATTACCCGTCCGCCGCGATTTGTGTAACGAGAGCCTTTTTTGGTACTAATTTCTTAATATATTTCTAAATGTTGTCGCGCTTAGATGATAGTCGAATAATTGTGCATGTTCGTTAAATCTCCTCGTCATGATGGTCATGGTGGCATTTGCACCATATTGCGTATTATGTCTCGATTGGTACAGTATTCTAAGATGCCGCGATGCTTAACGAGGAACGTAGAAGCTTAATTTGTGTAGGAGCGATGGTGCATCAATTGTCTCTAGTAATAATCCTGCAATGAAGCTTACTTGTGAGTCTATACGTCTTTTTTTCAAAACGTGTGTTGTACGGTGGCATATCCGATTGATTGTTCCAGTTCAAGCGCAAAGGTTGTTAAGTCACGAAGAAGAATCCTTGTTTATTACTCATTTGTTTTTCGAAGAAAAAATATTTTGCGTTACGTAACAAAAGTTAAATTCGATAGAATGCCATCATGGCATGAAAATATACACTGTGAAATACATGTTTTTTGTATAGACTCTTCATCGAATATTAACGAATGTGATCGATTTTGGCTTCACGCTTCAGAGCTGCGATGCTATTTGGCGGTATGTCTGGACGCAGGGTTTTATAGATATAGCCTGGTTTTATAAATTTATTTTATGGATTTAGCAACGTTATGCGCTAAAGCAGCTGTGGAAAATTCATTTTATCAAAGGGTCGCAAGTATAAATTTCAAATGGTTTGCAACCTGCAAAGTTGAGAATAAAAAAAAATCCCCAATAGTAAAGAAAATGTATCACAAATCGTTTATTGATGAATTTTGATCTTGCTTCAGATCAGTATTATTAAACAAATTGGACAGTACACTTTGAGCTTAGGAACAATCGTAACAATATGTATATGGAATCACTTCGACACCTTGAATCTCTCGAAAAAGATTTGCCCAAGGCTGCTGATTTTCCCTTGTTCAGTGATTATCTAGCAGTATATGCGCTGTGAAAACACAGCTAAAAAGTCAAATGATGAGAAAATCGATGGGTGTGACAAAATGTTGAAAAATTTGTCAACTTTGCCAAAACTACTTGTCAGCGACAAAAAAGAGCTTTTCTCGTAGCCGAATCAAAAATATAAACATTGACAAAACTTGAGCGACAAAAAGCTATACCACATGACACAAAGTCAATCCTCTCAATGTCGATGAAAATGTTGTTTATGAAGTATTAAATAGGAACTTAAATCAATTAGAAACATGTATTTTATCAATAGTACCTTAGCACTGGATCACAACAGCACCAGATAACTGTTTGGTTACTGTTGGCACGATATCTACCTCGTGTAGATCAGCAGCCGTAATGTTAATCAAAACAACAGTCAAGGACAGCTCGAATAACTTACGAGGAAAGCACCAGATGGCACTGTAAAACAGATAAGGACAAAAAGATATCCCCAAAGGCGAAACAACTAGCTTATCAAAAATAGGGCCAATTAGAAAACGGTTCAATCAGGGTCAAGTTCGCACAGCTGATCGAGAACAGGGCGCCATCGCTAACCGCAAATTGGTGGCAAAAGTCAATCGACCGAAGAAAGACTAATTTTTAAACTGAGCAAATACACATTAAATACACACAAAGCCAGTTCTAAGAAAGTCTATCCAGCTACTCACGTACTGTTACACACGTAACAACAGTTACACTTTTTCGCAAATGGAAAATTTTGTTTCTATTTGTCAACTTTATTTCCCGGGTGCTCCAGGTTACAAGACATTTACAAAAGCTGTACAAAATTGACAAATATATTCTTCGAACATTCTTCAAGCTGCATATGCGATTTTCCAGCAAAAATTCTGTACGATGAATTTATTATTATTATTATTATTATCGTTATTATTATTATTATTATTATTAATATTAATATTAATATTATTATTATTATTATTATTATTATTATTATTATTATTATTATTATTATTATTATTATTATTATTATTATTATTATTATTATTATTATTATTATTATTATTATTATTATTATTATTATTGTTATTATTATTATTATTATTATTATTATTATTATTATTATTATTATTATTATTATTATTATTATTATTATTATTATTATTATTATTATTATTATTATTATTATTACTATTATTTTACTTATTATTACTATTATTATTATTATTATTATTATTATTATTATTATTATTTTTATTATTATTATTATTATTATTATTATTATTATTATTATTATTATTATTATTATTATTATTATTATTATTATTATTATTATTATTATTATTTATTCCGAAAGTTATCCAGCTGGCATAGGCTTACATAACATACTTATTTCTATAATTAATGCTAAAGAACAGTGCTAACAAACACGCATCGAAAAACATAAGAAGTTTAACTGTCAATCAACCAAATAAAAGTAAAAAAAAAACAACATAAACTGTGGATGCATCATACTAAGCTATGTAAAAAGGTTTGTAGATTGTTTAAGTTTAAGTTCAAGTCGACATTGTTTCCTAGAGAGTTATAGGCACTTATCATTTTTAATAAAGGATCGTTAGATCCAAAATTTGTCGATCTGAATTCTATGTTGAATAATGTCCTGGTTCTTAACATTCTACTGGGGGCCTGAAAGTTCAATTTACTCAGAATTGACGGGGCGTCTAAAGATCCGCTAACAAGTTTGTGTATAAATAAGCACTGTGCCGTCTTTCTTCTATGTTGCAGAAGTTCTAGTCCAAATAACAGGCACCTTGTACGGTAAGAGGGACAAACAGAATTACGAGACCACGGGAGACAATTAAACAATCAACGAGTAAGCTTGTGTTAAACCGATTCTAGCCTATCTATTAAATATTGCTGTGTCGGAGTCCAAATAATACTATCAAATTCTAAGGTAGGACGGACAATTGCACAATACAAAGCTTTTATACTGAATGTATCTTTGAAGTCTTTCGCGACAAGCAAAATGAATCCTAACAAACGGAAAGCTTTTGAAAGTATTGCTTCATAGTGGTTCTGTAACGTTAGTCTGCTATCTAAATGAACGCCTAAATCGCGGATCACATTTTTACGCGGCACTGATCTATCATCAATTTTATAATCGCAAATAACAGTTCACAAACATATTGGTCAAACGATGCCATGTGTTTTCCCGTGGTTTCTTGGATACTTCATAGCAACATCTTCAATAGTTTTCCTCAACATGAATATCTCTCTAAGCTGACGGTCCCATGAAGAATCACTTTAGAGAGATTTCACTGTAGATTGTTCTCCTTTAGAAAAGTCAATGCTTTCAAATAAAATTATAGCAATATACTTTATGGTTTGCAATGCTTTGAAAAATTCTCAAAATATTTTCCCGGGCCGCATACAAAATCGACACGGACCGTCAGTTTGACATACCTGTGCTAAAGTATAACCAGGCGTCTCCACGGCATCATCAGGTATAATGCGCCTCCATTGTAAAGTATGTTCCGCTTATACCTGACTTAGACTTTCAGACGTTGATATTAAAAAAAAAAGAAAAATTATAAAGCTTTTTTGAAACAATGTTAGGAAAAATGTAACATTTTTTTTTTCTTGATGACATATTGATTGAATTAGAGCATGAATTCTAGCAATAGGCCGGTCTCGTGGTACAGTGGTTTTATCGTACGACTTAACAACATGCCCATTATGGGTTCAAACCCCGTATGGACCGTGTCCCCACACGTAGGACTAATTAAATCCTGCTATGGGTAATCAATAAGTTACTGAAAGCCAAGCCCAGTAGTTGCACAGGCAGGTCGTTACCGACTACGGTTGTTGTGCCAAAGAAGAAGAAGAAGAAGAAGAAGATAATAGATATTCGCTGCAATAGTCAACATAGATATTATCTACATAGTAGGTGTTTTAACACATTATTACTAGCGCCAATCATGATCAATTTTGTATCGTGCACATCAAAAAACCTCGCTCCGCAACGTCTTTGGTAACATACAATAAATGACATATTTGAATCAAAAATGAATTGTAGTATAGCTGATGAAAAAACACAAACCTAAAATGCACATTATATGCACACTAGTATCCCTTTTGACGTAATATTGAACAATATAAATAGTGAAGAAGTATTTCCTTCTTTTTTTAACGAGACTCTAGTTGAATAAATCACAAAATCTATTCCCATTTTGCCAAGTCAATAAAATAAGCTAACAAATGTTGCTAACATGCACTTTCTAAGCAAAAGCCATAAAAATCTGAACCCAAAAATACAAAGACATCGTAAAATCGCTTACAAAGGGTCATTGGAAAGCTTTGGAGTTGTGGAAAAGGAAAAGGTACAATAAGCTTTCATGCATTACGCACGCACAGGCACTGAAATAGATACACAAAGGCTTTTGTGCGATGTAGGTATTTTCTTTCAAAAGTCTCCCAAATCCGAAAAACGTGTGATATCGAAATATCAGTATGTGTCAAATACATACGATGTCTATTGTTTGAACGTTTGAACGCCCTTGTGTGTCTAAATAAATATCTGTATCATGATTTGTTATAAAAAAAACATAGCAACATACATAATGTAACTTTGGCAATGATTGTTTACATCAGATGGATTTGATTCAATTTAATCACAATTTGAAAGCACACATTACTCAAAATACAGCGCCCGTTCCCTTCCATCATACTGTAGCTGGAAAGCTTACCTTTTGAAACCTCGTTGCATGTTTCAGCCAAACGTCTCATTTATCTGCTGGTCTACCACCATTCGACAAAGTTCTCCATCATTACTGGCAGGCAGAGGGTTGTGCAAAGTTCAGTACCCATCGTCAACCCAACACTTCACACACAACCGCATCCCCTCAGCTGCCCGAGACCCGAATCTCGCCGGCAAGCGTGCAAACTTTTCACATAGTGTCTTAATCTGCCTATCGATGCTAACAACTTTTTGCAACTTCCAAAACCGCTATCGTTGCCGCAAAGTTTCGATGCGTATCTTTTGCCATCACTTCGGCATCTCCGGTTGTTTCCGATAAACCTACACCCCTCCCTCCCCGTCCGGCCACACATGGAGTGTATGGAACAATAATTCGTAAAGTTACGCTTTCGACAAAGGATTTTAAAACATTCATGCGGCCCGTGGGGGCGCGAGGGTTCTGTGTAGTGGTTGGCGTAAAGTCATGTAAGATGGGTTGACCATGCCTGCTTGTCGGGACATTGTGTTCGGTGGTAATGGGGGATCCAGACATACTGCTGAGTAAAGCGGGCATGTCGGTATTGAACACATTCAATCTGATTATAAAAATAGTTTTTGCTCGCCTCATCGACAGTGTTCACAATCAATTGGAGTCAGTGATGGCAATTTGTTGGCATAAATTTTATTGCCAAAGCAAATGCTTTCATTTGCGGAATGTTTACCGAGCGGCAAACCGTTTTAATGTATCAACAAACAGAAAGTGTTCTCTCTCTCTCTCTCGCTCTCTCCCTCTCTCACTCTCTCTCTCTTTCTCTCTTTTTCACTCGCTATATCCATCCTACCCGTTCATATAAATAAAACAGTGCCATTTGCAATCAATTTGCATTGTACCTCCTCCATAAAGTGTGGATTAACCCCTTTGCGACAGTGAAGCACACGTAACGCCATTTCCATGGGATTGCGATAATCTTCCCTCATCGCTTACTACGTGCTTCCCTTACGTGCATAATAAATTTCGGTTTGAAACATTCAACTCCAATATTTTATCACTCTTCAATCTTTTTAATTACCCAGCTCCAGGAGCGCCCCAGGAGTTGGAAATAGTGCAGAATTTTATTTATTTTTTCGAGCTTTGCTAGAATATGACCGGGTTTTATCTGTTTGCAGTTTCGCGGGATTAAGCTGTCTGGGGAGATGGTTTACTATAACCGTACTTTGTGTGTTGCGCCAGCCGCGCGACTGCTGTACGGCTGCGCGCCGCCCCGGTGCCCGTTGTGCTCATCAATGCCGGCAGCCTTTTATTGTGGGATGAAAGTTAATTACTTCGTATGCAAACGCTGTGCGGCAAGCCGTAAAAAATCCACATAAACAATTCGCCCTCCTTCCAGCGCCTCCGATTTGCCTGCATGGACAATTTGTTTTGCTCTGCCGTACTCTGTTGGGCTCAATGTCTCAATTTGTTTGCAATCCTGTGGGAGTAAACTGTTCGACAGAGCGCTTTAATTGTCATGGCATCACCAGCACAATATAAAAATGCCGCTGTTTTGTTGAATGCGCGAGTGTGTGTGTGTGTATGTTGAATAAATGTCGCCAATTACTTTTTGTTCCCAAAAACAAAATCCAAAACCTTCTCCCTTTTGTTACGGTAATTTGAGAAGAAAAACATAATCACCCGTAGCGTTTTGACAAAACAGGCGAATGCTTGAGTCGTAGTTAAAGTGCAGTTCATGTTAGTACGTGTTAAAGTAAATAATAAAACCTAATACCTTTTAAACGAAAGGAAAATTTAAAATTAATTGATGCAATTATTGAATATGTTGGTGATGGAAGTTAAATATAATTATTATTTTTTTATTTGTTTTATAGAGTTTTTGGGTCTTTTGACTGATATTCGCCTCTTAGTTTTAATTCCTATTTACTAATTGGGACTATATATGTCCTAAGTCCTAAGAATAAATTTAATTAATAAATTGCTAAAACTTCATTGATATTGTTTCCTAAATTGAAAGTTTCCCTTCCTTCATCGTATCCTGTACAGCCTGTTAGTATGTGTCTTATTTTCTATTTTCTAATCCAATGTTTTCTGTTTTCTTCCTAGAAGCAACATTTTAAACATCCAGTAAAGCTAAATACTCAATTGACTGCTTATAATTTTCCAACAAAATTATATCCAGCAATTAAATTGGTTTTATATTATTTTAGTTTTACCCTACATTAACATACTAAATATCTTAATCATTTTGTAATAATGAACATTCTCGGAAATCTTCTTTTCACTAGGATTTGAAAATATTTGCTTCACATATTACTAACACACAAACGATGACGCAGCTCGATAGAAAAGCTGATCTTTTGCACATTGATTTGATCCTACCGATTAGCGCTAATTGTCGGTGGGAGTTTAACGAGAAATAATGCGCATTGGAAAATTAAGCCAAGTGAACGCACTGAGGTGTATAGAGCAATCTTACATTTACGCAACGATAATCACATCTTTCGGCAAACTCTCAAAACCTATACTCAGCGGTGCCATTCAATGTTAATCAGAATGGCGAAGAATGTGGTGCTGCCCCGAGCCCCCGTGCTGCCCCATTCAGTCCGTGTGGGACCCGAAAGTAATGAGTGCTGGCACGGTGGAAGTGATTACTGCAAGGCCAACAACACGGAGCCGTACTCTCTTCCTTTTGCTGGAACGTCACAGCACCGTACCGAAAATGCCACCACGTACCGTAATGGCTGCTGTCTATTTCTCGTCACTGTGAGAGTGAAAATAACTGAACCAAAAGCATTATCTATGCCTTCCTGCACACAACCGCCATTTGACGTCGCATGAATATTGATGAGCCCGTCGGACTATTATTTTCGGCCAGGATGGGCGAAACCGGGTGCGCGCGAAACAAAGCAAAAAATGAGCAAAGCACCAAACGAATACGAAGCTTTTACAGCTAGAAGCAATCGTTCTGCTTATCATGCATTATCGTGTCTCATGCACACTGGGGGACGCTTATGGGCGGAAGATTCTTTTGCAGTGCGCTGGGAAGCAGAACGGTAGGTAGCGGCGTGTCATTCTCGTGGTCCAGGGAGTGTCACACATTATTGCTACCTTGACATTGGATTGCTTTTTTTTCTTTTAAATTGGAACAAAATTCGATTCCATATAAATAAAGCTACCAACATGCCAACGCCACTGGAGGGGAAGCGTATTGCGAGAGAGAATTTAATGAAATGGTTCGGAAATGGAATTTTTTATCGCTAAAACAGAATATATTATATGTGTTTGAGTCTTTGATATACACTGAAACCATTTCCTAAAATTTATACTATCGTGGGGGTCATTATTGAACAATTGATATAGAATTAACCCTGACAATCAAGAACAGATTCGAACACTTTGAAGATAATCAACAGTTAAAAGTAATTTTCATACACCAAGTGACCATTTATTATTGACTCAGAAGAAAAGCATATTTTTTCATTCCATCTCTGTAACACAGTTATTGGTGAGACGAGTTTTAGAAGTAGTTGTAGGTTTTTTTGTACATGAAATGTTGATTACATTGTGCGATTTTATAATGGTTACGTATTTGTACTCTCCTCTTTGATTTTGTAAAAATAATGTTACTATTGGCTTTGGCAATTTATGTTTTTTTTTATAACTCTTTGCCTTTTCAATTTTCTAGTGGGCAAAATTAATAGAAAACCTCCTGCAAAAATATTTTTGTTTCTAATCCAATTCTATTTATTGCCTTGGATTTTTTTTCAAATATTTATTCTATTTATTCTATCTAAATAATGAACAACAGCATTGAGGTAGGTAAGGCGGTAAATTTCCATTCTTCCTTCATTTCTGATACTTCTAAAAGTTCAAGTAACTCTATAATTATCAAAAACAATAATACTCTTTTGAAAATTATTATGCTACGCGCCTTGGAGCAATTCACCAACGGTATTTGGCTGTTTTAGGCCGTAGAGCGCTTGGCCTAGGTTATATAATTCACAATGACCATCCAAATTAGTCTGTGGACCTTCAATAACTGATATCAAATGATTTTAGAGCCAAATTGGTCAATATCGGCTTGCTACGTAGTCATTTTTTGCTAAGAAATGAAGACTGTACGACTTTCAGTGGACCGCATAAATTTCATACCTTTTATCACATTTATGCATAGTGTTATGAGATTTTACACGATATTGCTCTAACTTTTTGCAGAGACATAGGTGAAGAGTGTTCTCACTGATAGGAGAAAAAAAAATCCGATAAGTGGTCTAGAGAACTGTCCAAGGTGCCGCAAAGTCAGATAATAGGTGAAAATATCAGATGTCCGACTTTAGGTTGCCACCACCATTCGACACACGCCGTCTGTTAATCGCAATTAATCTGTTTAGCACTAAGACTGGGTTAGCTTAATCTTTATTAATCTCTGTATTTATTGGACCTTGGACTTCCACATAATCTCGCATTCGTAGTCACATTTGGTTCAAAATGGCGGCTTCACGGCCTACCTTCGAAGAGTCCCTATTCACTTAGTTTTTCGAGATTCTAATATATTTATTGTTTCACTTTTTCTTCTTCTTCTTCTTTGGCATAACAACCGTTGTCGGTCAAGGTCTGCCTGTACCACTAGTGGGCTTGACTGTACCAACAGCTCGGCCGAATTGTTTCAAAACTATTGTTAATTTTAAATTGTTACTACTACATTACTACAGTTATCCATAGTTTCTATTTAATATGTTTATAAAAAATATCGAGAATGTCAGTTGAAAAACTCCCAAAAATAAAATTATGTGCATGACAGTTGTAAGTATAGTAGAAATAAATTAAATGCGGCTAATTGTAGGCTCTAACAACCTAACTCTAATTCAGAATGTGTTGTTTGTTTTAGGTAGAATTTAATAATGAATGTTTCGATCCACCTTTTGTTTAAAGCTATTACAAGTATAAATTGGTAGACAAATATCGTATAAAATTAACTTATAATAAATACTAGTAAAGCAATATTTATCTGAGTTGGCAAGAGACATCAGTTATGTGCAAGCCTGGGATTTAATATAGCAGCTAAAAAACAGACAAATAAGTGATCCTACAAACGAATAAGTTTGAAACATCTTATGGGGAATGAGTCATTGCCTAAAGGTCCCTAAATTCATTGTACACTAGATGTCTGGCGATGTAAACAATTCCTATACAGAAACAGATCGCTAAAAATAGCTCCTGTAATAAACTACGCATTATTATTTTAGCTAACTCGTTTTCCGTAAGAAGAAAACCAGTTGTGGGATAATTATTTCAAAATGCGTGGGGTTATCATCACGTCGGGTACGATAAACAACCCACCGTATGGACGTAGCTTAGACTTTGGTGCATTTCAACTACCCACTTAAATGCCCACGAGTCAAAAGACGATTCGAAGAATTGGTATAGCTGAAGATTAATATGCCAATCTAATTCCAGCTTTCCTTCTCCAACCATGGAGGAGCAGTAGATTGCGTGGGTTGAAAATGGAAGCATGAGAAGCTTTGGTAAAGGGCTGGTAAAGGATGTGAAGGGCTACATCTGCAATCGGATATTTGTGCCAGTTTCTTTGATCTTTCCAAGCGTCTTGCTGTGCACCATTTTACATGCTGATTTTATCCAATTCCAGGTGCCAGATGGTTTGCTTTTTAGAGAGGATTTTTTATTATGATGTCTCAAACAAATGCAGAGATTAAGCCAAATTCTATAGCTACCGTGTGTTATATACTCCATTGCTCTATTTAAAGCTATATTTCAAAAGTAAATTACATACAAACACCATGGTAATTCAACCCCAGTTGCACAGGAGTACCTTTCCAGACTTCAAACACTTAAGATACCATGATTAACACTTATTATGGAGTGGTTTGCATTTAATATAAAATGGTTCATCTATCTATTCTATATTCCATTTTACTCTTCCCGAGCCCAGTCATCGCCCTTTAAAACAAACTCCCACAGCATGCATCGTACATTTCAAACATGTGCTTTAAAGTGTGAAAAGCTTCCCAGAAATGGGCACATTTTATTTCAGTTTAATTAGCATAATCTTATACCTTCGAAAAGCAATCAAAACCGGCACGGGCTCACACTACGAACGTGCCGGTTTACCGACCGGAAGCATCGGAAGCTCTAGCAACAAGCAAAAGGTTTCCGCATTTCGGACCTTATGTTACCATTTGCCGAATAAACAAAACCTTGCTAAAGCGTTACCGGCATGTGTCGCTAAGGATGCTGGTAGTGTTGGTAGCAGCAACACGGACGGACAGAAACCCATTGAAGACTGGGGAAAATGTCCATTCCATTTCATTGGTTTCACCTCTTTCGCCGCTTTGCTCGCATAATGTGAATACTTTGTGGAGACTTTTCGTTGAGGAAGGTGGTGCAGAATTGAACGATTATCCCCACCAACACACACACGCACACACTCACGTGAGGCAGTGTACATGTGTATGTTTGTTTGTAGAGGACTGCCATTAAACCAACGACTGTAGCATTCATTGACACAAATTGTGCTCAACTAACTAATCACCCTCATTTGACTCTGACCCCTTCGGATGCATAATTGTATGAAAAATCGTTCATTACCTCTATTCCTCGATTATCGCCCGTGTGCAATCCATTCACACGGTGTGCATCAGTCGAATCAAATTAACGCCGCTAATGATGCTAAATGAGTTGAGCTAACATAGCGACAAAAAAGGGACCCAAGGGAACCACAATTGCCACCCGGGTTGCCACAGTGTCACGCCGGTGTGTTTGATTATCGGTTAATTTCACATTCAGCTTTCCGTGCTGCCGGTGTTGAATGGTACGTGCCGATCTTCACGCAATCCGTTGATAAGTTTATCTGGATCGGTTTATACATATAATCATATCATTAAAGAGATTATGTGCGTGTGTTCTTGTTTGTTTCTGCGTATGAATAATTTCCAGAAAACCAAACCCAAAATTCATGTACAAAGAAAAAGGGCCAATTTAGCGAAAAAAATCCGTTACGTTCGATGCACAAGGCTATTGATTTCCGATCAGTGGTATCCTTTTGTCATGTTTTATACGCACTGTTCCGCAATCGAGCCATCCAATCAAAAATTTACCTTCCCCTTGACCCATGTCCTCGAAACCTACCACCCAATCCAGAACATCTTCATTCGGGCGCAACGGAAATCAAGATGCTGGATTGCGGACAAGGTTAGGAGTGTTTGGATTTGGGACCGGGGCCGTGAACGAGGATGAGGATGATGGTTTGCTTTTTTTAATGTTATTGGAAAATGAAACGAAATAACAACGGTCAAAAATCGTTGCAGCCGGTTGTAAACCGATTTCCAGCTGTTTGTTCAAAACGATTGAACAACATTTGACATGGGACAGGTAACTCACAACAGCTCGGAGTGTCCCTTCTCATGGTTGCTTTTACTCGTTTCTGCATCGTTTGGTTTTTGTAGAGTTTTTAATAGCTTGAACTCTAACTAAGCTTTTTTTTGTTATTAGTTTATTTTGCAATTATTCGTTGATCCATTCTTGAAGTTTTACTTTTCTTCAATGTTTATAATTATCACTTTAATCGTCTATGTCATTCTAACTATACAAACATTCTGATAGAATAAGACTTTTTGACTAAGTTACAGTTAAAAATGACAAACAGCAAGCTTAATAAAGATGCCTGAAAATTGGTTTCATAGTACAATCATCAACTTGCACAATTTAACATCATGTCCGTCGTTAGTTCAAGGCTAGAATGAACTGTCCCCCCTTAGCAAGGACTGAATATCTATCAGGGTGTGAGATACTGAATAAGTTTTGAAAGCCTGTATGGACCGGCATCTCTGCTTAGCACGTTACGCCAAGTAGAAGAAGAAAAAGTTTGTATATTGCTGTTTTATTATCAATATTTTTTATTTAATAAAATCATTTAGCCATGCTACCCTCCATAACTTAATACTAGATTCCTTACTAATACAAAAACTCAACGCTTAAACAAATAAATAAAAGTTGACCACAAAATAAATTAGAGTTTCACTCGTCAGTATAGGCTGCGCCACGTTTGTTTTAGTACAGGGCGTCGATGTAACCGCTGATAAGCTTACGTATAAAAGCACAATGTGCCATCATTCGTCTATGTTGAAGTGAGACTAGTTCGAATAGCAAACACCTAGTACGATACCAAGGAAACACAGATTCATGAGACCATGGTAAACGATGGTAAAGAGCGCGAGTAAGTTTTCTTTGAACTGCTTCTAGTGTATCAATTTCATACTGCTGAGTTGGTGTCCATAATATGCTTGCAAATTCTAAAATCGGTCGTACTTTAGCAAAATACAGTGATATAAGGTATAAGGGTCTTTGAAATCTTTAGCGACACGTAACACATAACTTAACAAATGATTTGCTTTAGATAAACACAACTCAAAATGATCGTCAAACGTGAACCTTCTATCTAGCTGTACACCTAACTCGCGAACGCTGGTGGTACGCGGAACTAAACTGTCTGCTATTTTGTAGTCAAATAGTATAGGGGACCTTTTTCTGGCGAACGTTATCACAGAACACTATTTTATATTAACACTCACGCTATTTAAATTACACCAAGAGATGAAGCTAGACAGACACTTTTGGAGTCGAAAGGTCTGAAAGGCAGAGATACCGATCACCAATGAACGTTGGGCAATTTTTATTGGGAGATAAGAACTAAATAGTTCATAGATGGGTGTTTAAGATAGGATTTCAAATTAAGGAAGTTTTTTGGCCGTTTTTTGATATAAAAATTGCTGAAATACTTGCACAACATATTTATCTATCAATTACAAAGCTTTTCCAATCCAGTTTAAGTAAAAAATATGGAAAAATCACATAATTTCTGAAGCTCAAAAATTGTTTTAAAAAACCGATTTACAAAAACCATATATTCTTGTTTTTTTGCGAATTTAGCTATTTTTTCTAGAAGAAACTTTCTTTCTACAGAAAATCATGAACATAACCTGTGTTGATCAGTACTTCCTTCCATATGAAGGAAATATATCTTCAAGAACCAAAAGGAAATAGAGCTATGACATTATTGAGCTTGTTAAGATTCCAATATGTTAGACCAGGGGTCTCCAAACTACGGCCTGCGGGCCGCATGCGGCCCTCTAGAGCCTGTAATGCGGCCCACGATGACTTTGTAAAGACTGAAACAAAAAGTTTATTATTTTGATTATCTTTTATCTAAATTTCAATATATACTTTTTATATTTAAAATATAGCTTGCATTATAGAAAGCTGTACGGTTTTGATATATTCAGTTGGTATTTTTTCATCAAAAGAAGATTTAAACGTTTGTCCATTAGCTAAAGGTAATGTCCAAATGGCCCTCAACAACGATATTGGTGAAGCATTGCGGCCCGCTAAGGGAAATGTTTGGAGACCCCTGTGTTAGACAATGGTATATCATACTAGTGGCGGAAGATAGTAACTTTCATTACACCATATTCTTATCAAGTAAAGTAGAGACCTTTAGCTAGAGTAACGCCGAGCTCTCAAGGATATAGATATTATATCAGTGAGTAGAAGTACGATAACATACTTCTTCCCGTTACCACCATCAGAGAAACAACCTCAAATAATCGATGTACGCAGTACATATAATTCAAAAATTCTAACTTGTGCAGCAGCAATGAGATGGTTGACGGCACCAACTTTTGACACTTTGACAAGAGCTACCTCGTACCGATGTCATGCATTTAAAAAGCTATGAAAATCCACCAAGTTCGGCACACCTTCTTAACAAGCCTTCAAGTTCCATCGTGAACCATACAAATCAGGCTAACCAGTTGCAAGGTTCCAGATAGTACCAAGTGCTTGTTGAAAAGCTCCATAATTCGGCAAAGTACCGTCTATCTCTTAATCACCTACAAAGTACGACATCGGAACGATTTTTCGTCAAACAGCCCCAAATCAGCTATAAAGTACTAGCTGGCTAATTGAGCTGTTTCCCATGTACTATGACAATCGCCTGAATTAACTCAGGTAAAATTTTACCTAAAACAAGGGACTGTATCAAACGCTAAAATAAGACATATACTCGTTGCTGCAGATACACAGTATTCAATTTTTTTTTTCTTAAAAAATGCTTCCGGCTTATTGTTCCGATCCATAAAACAAGATTTAAAATCTTCACAAAAAGTCCCATTTTACTCGGCCCACTTACGAGCACTTTCTGCTCATATTTGCACCGTACGATTAATGTCTCCATCGCTACCTACAGCACTATCCATGCACAAAAACACCTTTTTTATTTTATCGCCCCCTTCGTTCAACCCTGCCTGCACAACACCCAAAGAAAATAACGCAAATGAAAAACTTATCTCGCCACTCGAAAGCAAAAGGGTCTGAAAAGGCCGTTCCTGTTGTTCACTTGCCAGTTCACAGTAGTACACACGTTCGAGTGCCCCGGATGTGTTGTGTTTCGTTGCAGCGAATTCATGACGCAGCGAACATTTTACAACAAAACAAGCCTACAACAAGAAGAGGCAGCTTGTTTCGGCACCTTACGACAGGTAGGGCGCTCTACGCTTGGGCACACAAAAGGATGAAGGGATTTTCGATTCTCCCTAGGAGCTTGGTCCTCGCTCCATCTTAGCCCCGGTCTACTTAACCCCCAGGTGAATGCAAGGAATGTACTTATGTAAGCAAATTCCCAAGCGCAATAAATACTAAAAGCCGAAGAACAGCATTCAAAGTCGCAGAGCACGATGGACCAGCAAACGGCGGGAAGAAAACATGGGACGCTGGTTAGCGAAAATAGCACCGACCATCGAGCGGCTATGTGGACGCTTTTCCACGAACGGGTGCGATCGTGTTTGCTTTTTGCGCACAACGCCTTTTGATAAGCGGTCGTGCGGACTCGATGGTTTCCCCTTTTTTGGAAAACTTTCACTTGAAACTATGCGAAAGTTTGGTATTTTCTTGCCCTAGACCTTGTTACATAAATTGAACACTCGATACCTTCGCGCCGGCACCGGAAACCTCGCATGTGATCATCGGAAACAGCCCCAAACTCATACTTATCGCCCCAAAACGATGCCCCAAAACATCGAGTGACCTTTTGCGTTGAGCAACTGTTGGCGGTGTAAGTTTGTCAGCCTTTCCCCCGTGATCCTCTCTTTCGAAAAAGACAACGCAGGGGGGGGAGGGGGTGAAACAGTTTGGAATTTGGGTCAACTGAGCGACCCTTTTGGACAGCGTGGATGTAGAACAGTGCTGCGCCGAAATTCCACCCGGGGAGGTGACTAAACCCAGTGCCCACAGATGAAAACGGGGATAAAATATTAGGAGCAAATTTGTCCGCCCTTGCTGCACTTGACAATAGTGCTTAACGGGAACATGGGGCCAGAGACTGTTGGTGATCGCTGGGAAAGCAGCACCATCCAGCTTGGTCTGAGTTATGGGACAAAGGGAGCTAGGGTGTGTACACACACACACACACACACACACACACACACATTTATACACACACGTGAGGATAAAAGCAATTTGCGAGGAAACCTTCATCCACCATCCGGCCATCCTAGCGCGGGCAAAAGGTACCAACAAACGGTGCCAAACCCTTACGATGCAGCTATCTAAATTAGAATTTCGGGTGGATCAAAATCCGTCAATTTTGTATTCATTACACATGCATGGAATCTTGTCTACCCGGCCGAGCAGCCGAGGTCTCTTACGAGATAAGGGGCGCACCGATAAAAGCTGCTAAGGCCAGGTTACCGGGCGGTTCGGCTCTCACTTGCCCATGTTTGGCGGAGTGCCTATTTCCCCCTTTTGGCTGCTTTGGCAAAAGCCGAAAAATGTACCTTTTGCGCTTATCGCATTTCTTTCCACCGTGTAGGTGTGTATGTGGGCGTTTGTCAGTAAGGACGTTTGTATCGAAAAGGATACTAGCACACAATATGCTGAAAAAAGGATAGCAAAAAGGGGGTAACTGTTTCTTTTCTTTTTTGTTGCTCTTGCTGCTCTGTTGATGCCATACGTTTCTGTTTAATGCTCTACACAAGGAACCTCGTCGGAGCCGGGCTTTATAAGATTACAATAACTATCAGTAAACTTGTTTTGAAGATAGATGATCTGAAATAAACTTCACGGCTGTTGACTCTTTTTTCCTATCCCTTTTTTTTCTTTCGAGCATTGGTGAACGCGCTAGCGAAGTGAAACGCTACCGGGAGGTATAGGAATATAGCTAAAGAAGAGCTCCACTTCTTTGGTGAATGGTGGTTGAGTTTTCTGAATGATTTTGGTTATCTAAACTTTTTGTTAATTGAATCGCTTATATTTTCCTTGAGCATCTGCGAACCTAGAGGTAATCCAATCAAGTTCATTGTACTGTTCACACACTGCTGTACTAGATATTTACAGATGAACGCGTACAATTCAATGAAGTGAGAGAAGAATTGGCTACCAACATTTTATTGTAATTCGATAGAAAGCGGTCGGATAAAGCATGTAAAGAATAGTGTGACCTCGTATAATGAACTAAACTATGAGTACCAGTGACTCACTCGTTATAAGAATATCTCGCTATGCTTTAGGCTCTGTTCCATATAATTTGTAGGAGTGTGAAATGATCTAAAGTATAAAGGACATATAAGCATCTGAAAAAATGACAAAAGTCTACATAATACAGCGAGGATGTTAGTAGTGTACTAAATGACGCTTAAAAATTTCTAAGAAAACAGTTTGAAATCGCTGCAAAATAACAATGTTAAACGATTTTCCGTCAATTTATGTCAATATATTCTTTTTTCGGAAAAATTAAAATTCAAATAAAAATAAAATTTTACAGAGGATACAAAAAAATAACAAAACGACACACGTGTATCAGAAACACAAATCAAACTGCTCTTAATGAGAGGTTTTAACAGAGATATATTTTTAGTATTTAGAATTGCTCGTTATAAGGTGTACTTGCTAAAGCAAATTTAGAATAATAAAGAAAATCTTTATAGCCATACATAATACATGAAAAAACATAAAAATATATTACAATATATGACGTTCTCTGTTAAAATATCAGTAAGTGTATACTCATTTAAAAAGTAAAGACGAATGCTCTTTAAACATCGTTCCGACGCTCCGCACTTTGAAAGTACTTCATTGAATGAACTGAACTAAATGAAACTGAGTGTACCTATGCATGCCCTATGAGCAATAAGTAACTCCGTAACAAATGTTTTAATATACAAATCAGTTTGGATTATTTAATTAATTGAGTGTTAAATAAATAAAACAAAAAAGAGAAAGTACTTCTTGTTTTTTTATTTCCTTACATTTTCAAAAATTTACCTCGCTAGCAGGAGTGTTTATTATTGTTATTCCTTTAATCATTCTTCAATTGGTATTTTACCAACAGTAGTATGTTTTTTACACAAGTGAGTCTTAATGAGACGATCGGTCGTATATGATAAGAAGAATTGGAAAAGGTGAGATTGTGTGAAGAAATGAGAAGGAGAGACAAAAATGGAAAAAATCGCATAAATACAACTTCTGTTAACATACACACGTTTGCTGTTAGATTTTTGTGATAGGATAAATAATAAGATAATCTAAATCCAATCATTTCCAGTCTGACCTTATTTCTGATCAGATGTGCATATTTTGGCCTGCCTAACATTGAACTTTTACCAAAGTACATAAAAAGTCAATCCCAATGGAGACAAGTAAAAGTTGTTAAACTCTGAAAGTAATAATAATGGCAAGAGATTATGTTTTATCACTATACACATTCTACTAAATTTCCTACGCTAATTCCTACGCTATTTCCTACGCTTATTCGTACGTTGCACATTTACTACCAGGTATAGTTAGTTGACTGGAACTGGATTTGTATACATTCCATACCTGAACCAGGTTCAAGTATCGTTCCGAATCAAAATCCGGAACAGTTCCTGGGGCCTTTATGGGTTCATGACCGGTTGCAGGGCCCGTATGGGTTCATGATCGGTACCAGAACCGGTATGGGTTAATGATCGGTTGCAGGATCCGTATAGGTTCGTGATTGGTGCCAGGGCCGCTTAGGGTTCGTGATAGTTACCAGGGTCGGCATGGGTTCATGACACGTTCCAGGGCAGGAATGGGTTCATGATTGGTTCCTGGACCAGTATGGGTTCATGATAGATTATAGGGCCCATACCAGCCCTCAGTATCAGTTTCAGTACCGTAATTAGTTTATGATAGGTTCCAGGACCGGTCTCGTAGTACAATCGTCAACTCGTACGACTTAACAACATGCCCATCATGGGTTCAAGCCCCAAATAGACCGTGCCGCCATACGTAGGATTGACTATCCTGCTATGGGGGGAAATCAATTAGTCACTGAAAGCCAAACCCATAAGAGGTAAAGGCAGGCCTTGACCGACAACGGTTGTTGAGCCAAAGAAGCAGAAGAAGAAGGTTCCAGGACCGGTATGGTTTCATGATCAGTTCCTGGACCTGTATGATCAGTATTATTTCCATAACCGGTTTGGATTCAGTATCGGTTTCTGAACAGACATTGGTTCAATAACCAGGTGCAGAACCAGTATTAGGCTATTTGCAGTTCTTGAACCAGGAAAGTTATGTAATAGATCCAGGACCAGTATGTGTTGGCTTTTCATTTAAGGTTATATGTACTTTCTTACGTCGTTATAAGTACTTACTTTTATTTCAGTTTAAATACTATTTATTTTCAATGTACTCTTTACATTAAAGGGGATCTATCTTTTAAATTTAGTTGCGTAGCCCTATAACCTGACCAAATTATCTAGTACAACGCAAAATACAGTTACAATCAGGAACAGTGGAACTGTTCTAACAACACATCCCTTCAACACATTTATTGTTTATTTAACAATTACAGCTTATGTTTTGTGTTTGTTTATCACGGCAAAGTAATTATCTTTCGCTCAAAATCGGATTGCAACCGAAAGATTTATAAGCTTGAAGCTATACTTTACTGCCCGCAACTGGCTCCTGCTGTTTACCGGAAGCTGCAGCATCCTCTACTCTTTTCACCCTTAATGTAAAATGTTACCGTTCCCTCTTTACGAATGAACAAATTTCTCTTCAGTCCCGTGCCATCCCATGGAGTCCCATCGTACCCATCCCGGGCACACAATGGCACACAATGGCCCACAACACAAGATAAGAAACGAATTTGCCGACGAAACACAATTGAATTTTGCTAGAACAAAAGCCGGAATGCATTCACTGGGTGCAGTCACATCGAACGGTATTCACGCGTTTCGTGATGCTCAAATAACACGACTACGGGCCAGTGGAGCTTTTGTACACAATATGATATTAACGTGGACCGGGGCGTTTGCGTTTGAAGCATACTAATAGAACCTCAAAGGAAAGAGAAAAAAATGACCCCGAACATATTGCTGCTACTATTTATGAATAGTTAAGCAAAGAGCGGTGTAAAAGTTGCGCTTTGAAAAATTCGTCCACGCTTGCAAGGAAGCAGTCATGCGTAACACGCGCTCCGACAGCTGGAATTGTCTTTGTAACCGAGAGTGATTGAAGTTTCCATACTAATTTCTGTGCTCCCTAGGGTGGTCGGTCGCTCGGGAAAGTTTTCCACTCGCTTTGCAAAAAAGCTGCCAGCGAATGTAACGAACGTTTCGTTTCACTTTTCCCACTCAGCAGTCAGTAGTCGCACTACCTCACGGATCGAGTTTATGCACGTTTGGGAATTTCAACAATGAAGAAACTGAACAAAACTGATGAGTTGACAGCGGCTAAGTTGAAGGTTCTTTTGCAGCCTTATGGGAATTTATAATTATATGAGAATGGAATGGTTTAGTTTTTTGATTGACTTCCCTTTTTTTCTCTACAGTGGTAAATTATTTAATGTGGAAGACATACAAAAAGCTGTCGAGTGTATCATTTGCCACATACATCCACTGCCTAATACCGTACACTGTGTAACAACAATAAGCACTAACTTTTCTCGTTACGCTGAGTGCGTAAAACTTTGCACACCATTGCAGCCAGTCCTGCAGACAAATCTCGTCCACCTTCTATGCCGAATTTGTGTTGACCTAGCCGGATATGATAATATTTAATCTTCTGAATTATGTCCTTCCGTCCTTGGAAGGAAGGACAGTGAGGGAAGAATGAAGAAAAACCCAAACCATCAACAGCTGAGGAAAATAGAAAAAACTAAGCAAACCCAACACGATAAGCACCGCATTAGGAAGCGACTGTGAAAGTTCTCATCGGCTAGAATGTGTAGCGCGCGCCCAAACGCGCCCCCCTTAAGTAACTAACCTCGAACGAAGGCGGCAAAAACACTGCCACACACAGTGGGACACTGCGCGAGAAGGAAATTGAATAGGAAATTGAAAAATGAAATTTGTCTCTCTGTCCCTCTCTCTCTCTCTCTCTCTCTCTCTTTTTTTCTCACTCACACGTTCGCTTGAATGCATTTCCATTTCGAAGATGTATAGCACCAAAAATAGCTGCGAGAAGAAAGAAAGCTCAAGCTTACCAGGCTCGCTCTGGTACGATTTCAGGGCAACGCAACGGGGGAAAAAAAGCTTCAATGGGATTATAAAGTCTATTGGATTACCGCCTAATGTCAAAACTGCCACAGAAAACAACACGATCGATGGCGCACAGCAGGATGGGTACGAGTGGCAGGATCGTGGCCGGACTCGGTGCTCGGAATATTTATGCCAATCCCGAAAGGAAGTTACCTTTTCTATTGTGAATGAAGAATGGCAGCCAAGCTTCAAAACTAAAGTGTGTACTTCATCGCTCCTCGAAAATAGCGAATAGACTACATGACTATTGAAGCTTTTTTGCTAATAATTGACAGGCAGGATTTCATTACTTCCAAATGCTATCCTATGCTTTGGTGCTCTCCGTTCTTTTTGGTTTTGTGTATAGAAAAAGTAGTAAAATAAAAGCATCCATTTGTTGGAAAACTCGCATCTACAAACAAGATTAACTTCTCACCACCACCCAGAGTGCTCATCGCATTTGGAGCACATTATCGATGCATAGTTGCCCGGGGTGCAACTATTTCCACTAATTTCATATTGTGTCCTGGTCCCGGCTGTCCCGGTAGAGCTCATCAGTCCCGTCCCGTTTCATCCAATCCGTCCTTCCTTTTGTGGTAAGCCGCGATATATTTCATCCACAAAGCTCGTCGCCCATATGTGCCTCTCGCTGTGTTGCACGTAAAAGCGGTGTGTATACATGTGTGTGTATGTGAGTGTACAAGTTGCAACGCTTTTCCACCCCTTCCCCCCTTGTCAGCACTGTCACAAAAGTTTTGAGCTTGCAAAAACACACACAGAGAGAAAACCCGCCACATCGCATTTTATCCGGACTGGCGCACACTGCAACGAGCTTTTTTTCTCCTTCCATTTCCGTTGACTCGTAGATAACTCATTTGTTCCATGTGGTCACTCCCATACATGGGTTTTAGCAGCATGGTTTACTGATGATACCACTGTGAAAACTTTATCCACGCTCTTCATCGTGGCACGGCCAAGCGGATTGCGAAGCGCGCCGGGCAAACATATAGGGTAGGGTAAACATCGAGCAACACACCCTCAATGAACCCGGGTGAGGGATAGGTGTGGTGTGCACGGTTTGTGCGAAGCTTTTAAGTTAAATTTGTATTTTGATCTGTTAGGCACTTTATTTGCTTTTGGGCAACAGTGGCTAAGCCTTTGCAGAGTAATTATCAGAAACAGCTGGGATGTAGAAGCGCGGAAAGAGCACGATGGGCACAACTTTTTCCCCTAGGAAGTAGGAAATAGAAACAACTTACATAGAGAGAGGCTATGTGTTGCGGTTTTATGTCTCATTTATCTGTTCACACAAAGCTACTCCTCCTCGCTGGGGTGTTGTTTAACACCTCGCCCCCATACTTCTCCCCAGGCTGGTGTGTGGTTTCTGAAGCGTGATGGTATGATTATCGTGTTAATAATTGATATTATAATTCTGGTTAACCCTAATTGCGCGTTTTGATCGATATGTACATGGTGCGGAAATGGGAGAGCATGCATGCGGTATTTCACCTTACTATTCCGAAAAGTTGTGAAGAGCTAAGACACGGGATGAGGAAGAGATAGGACGGGTAGCGTGTTTGCGGTTTTACAGCATCACACACACGGGAGTTATGCGAGGATCTTTTACCGTCTTGTACTGTTTTACTGTATGTGCTACTGCCGTTTCTTCTACACGGTTGCGTGTAGAAATGGCGTAAGATGTAAGGAGATTTGGCAAAATGAAACTATACACAAGTGAAAAACGTAATAATTCCCAATCTCATGAGCACCAGTATCAGTATGAGTACTGACATATGCCCCATTCATCGCGTTATGGTCGTTTGGAGTAGGGCCTACCACTTTCCCACTATCCTTGTGGACAGATTAGAAAGAACATTACGCTAGGCTAGGTCGCCCAGTTCCATGCGTATAACATTGTTTCCCAGTCCATGCGCACACCGGAGCCTGGCGAGTTTGATACGCAGCATAGCACGACAGTGAGATTGCAGTATACTTCGTTTCTGTATCCAATCCTCCATGGTCTTTCGACACATACGGGACCAAAAATCATCATTTGAATATTCCAAAAATAATATCATTTATAACACGGGATTTTATATGAACTCTTTCAACAATGTAAATTTTAATTCCATAACCTAATATGGTTTGTTGTACATTCTGGCAGAAGCACATTAAATAATTTCGTAGCTGATCTCGTAAAAAAATAAAATTCAACGTTAAGACGCTCAATGGACCAAGATAAAACATATTTTAAGTGTTAGTCTGGTATGTGATACTGCATCCCGCGAACGGGTATAACGCTGCCTTCACTTGCCTTCCCTCTAATTGATTGCGTATTTTCCCATGCGAACACTATTGATGCTATTTTAATAGAAGAATAATACAACATCACAGCATATTGTGTTTTTGTCGGAGAAGTTTATTGGAATGCATTTTTTATTGTTTACATGAAATTCGATCAGTAAATATCGTGTAAATATAGAACATACTTTTCAGTAACGCCAAAAAATCCACACTTTCAATGTAACCCACACACGATCGGATTGGCTGAGTATGTGAGGAATTCACAAAAACAAGTTACGAAATCAATTTCATCAATATCAAATACGAAATACGATCAGTATACGAAATAAAAAAAAAGCGATAAAGAGCAAGAAATGAGATTCTGTTTCGACTACCTCAATCAAGTTTTAAGAGAACTCGTTATGACAAAAAATCGATATTAAATTATCTGTAAATAAATTCAAATGTTAAAATGGTTAACAAACTTCATACAAAACCACATCGGAAAGAAGAGCTACACACTTACCAAAGAAGTAAACCGTTACATTAGCATCAAAAGCAAACATTCAGCTTAATTGTTGGGCCAAAATTGAGCACAATTAAAAGGCGGCGGCGAATTCAACGGGTTTATATCGTACGCCAACGCTATTGTACCATGATCTGTGAAATAAAGAATTTTGTACATATTACTAGCTAATAGGCCAATTCCATCATGTACGAAACTTACTGCTTGCTTCCCCTACGTTTGGCAAACAGTTATAAATGCACCCATGTATGTACGGTGCATGTCCAGCAATCGGAACGTATGGGCAAATGATCTGCGGTTGCTGCTGCTGCTGTTGGTGTTGCTGCTGCTGTTGGTGTTCCTGCTGTTGTTGGTGCTGTTGTTGGAGCTGCTGCTGTTGCTGGAGCTGCTGCTGTTGCTGGAGCTGCTGCTGTTGCTGGAGCTGCTGCTGTTGCTGGAGCTGCTGCTGTTGCTGAAGCTGCTGCTGTTGCTGGAGCTGTTGCTGTTGTATTTGATGCTGCAACACCTGCTGAGTTATCTGAGTTTGTTGCATATGGTACAGCATTGAACATTCGTTGGAAGTTTTAATCACCGTGGAGGAGTTCGGCACAAATGCCAGTTGCTGTTGATGCTGTTCAGAAACAAGCTGTTGATTGTTATTTGGCATAATGGCGGGCAGCTGCTGCTGTATTTGATTCAGTCCAGGTAATGCACGAAATGTCTAAAACACACGAATATTAGTATGTGTTGTGCTATTCAGCATTCAAAGCTTCATCCCAATCCCCCACGTACCATTGGAGCAATAGGGTAGAACGGGAGAATTGTACAGCATCCTACCCCTCCTGCAGAACACTGCCCGTTCTTGTCACCAAATGGAAATTGGTTTTGATCGGAGGCAACCACACCAACCGCGTTCGTGTCGCCGAACTGAACTGGCGGCGGAAGATACCCGCACTGCTCCACCGGATAGGGCACAAGTGCCAGATGAGGATCGGCTACTTCGTTTGTGTTCAATTGCTGTGCAGGGGGCTCGTCTTCCGCTATGGCATCGATCACTTCATTTATCTCGGACGGCTCTATAAACGGATTTTTAACGAATTCTATACGCTTGCCACGACGATTGCCTATGAAAAATGGACGTAAAATGATTCGAGTTTTCCGTGTATTTAAACAAAGCTAATCATACGCATACACAACTCTTACCTTCATGCATATATCTATCTTCGTAAGATTGTCTCGTTTGATCGATTTGGTTCTCGTTATGTGCTGTGTGAGTTATCTGCAAAGATATAGAAACAACATTTTATATTGTAAATCTTCTTCCATGTACTTCCGGTATACAGAGGGGCTAGGTAAATATTGAAAACATTACATACAATAAGTTGGTCATTCATCAGCAACGGGTTAGTATGATAACCAGATTACCATATGGCAATTGGCTAAGCTCGGAGGCCATAACCACACGTGGAAATAGGGCGTTGGTCTTATGATGTTGAGCACACAATTGTTGTTTGCAAGTTGTATGGATTTTACAGTCAGCGCCACGTGGTTGCTCGTCAAATTCAAAATATGTACACAGTTTACTTCTTGTCGTGTTTCCCCTGCAGCAAAAGAACATCGACTCAAGCTGCCGTAGTTGTTTTTGTAATTCAGGACCATGCTACACTTCAGGTTTAACCGAGAAGCTACAACTGAACCACCGTAACAACTGTACGTGTAGAACACAGAATGAATCTTCGTGCATTGGGCATTTAACATTCGGATATACACAATTCTAATGCATTTGCTATTTTGCTTTATCTTCAATATCTAATGGAACCATGACTACATTGTATTCGAAGCAGATTCGTTTCACCGTAATCCTGAACAGAAATCAAAACTCAAACCTCACTCGATGGATTGCAAAGGCAATAATACCGGAGTGGATCACACTTGTTATTCCCATAGAGTATATTCCTATTAAATAATGGGCAATACTGGTGACAGAACACAGGTGATGCTCTGGAAAGCATTCGTTCACCTATGTATATCCCGATGGGACAATGATTGATGAAGAAAGTGAATGTTTTGGAAACAATCTTTGGTTTGAAATCCAAGTTCAGCAAAACTCAGTGTAGAAATCATTTACCTACCTTTTAAAAAGCTGAGTATAGGTTTAACTTTCAAGACAAGAGAAAAAAGTGCAAGAGAAGTCGATGACTTGACTTCATGAGTTGACTCCCCAACAAGCCAGCGTGTGGAAAACAGACTTAAAATACACATTTCGTTCAACATCCCGTTCTGTACCGTAAAACACTCACCTGCAAAAGATGTGCTTTCCATTTCTCCGCCCGGATCTCGTGCCACACGTCAAACTCCACGTTTCGGTAGATGTTACGATCGAGTGCTTTGGCCACCTTGTACGGGAACGGCGTAATGCCTAGGTTCAGCAACTGACGCACGCAGGACAAGTTTTGGTCCTCCAGCAACGGATTCGGCTTCCTTACACCCTGGCGCACGTTCAGCCCAACGTACACACGGTAGCCCTCGGCCGAACCATGGATGGCAAAGAACTGCTGAATCGCATCAAAGTTTGTTATGTTATGGAAATGACACAGCTGCGAATTCTTCAGCACGCATTCCGTTTCGCTAGCCGCGCTCAGCTTCATTTGTCGGCCATCTTCTGTTGTGACGACTTTGCTACCCTGCTCGTCTTCGTCGTACGTGATCCTGTGATCTTCAGGATCGTGCAGCATCCGCTCAACCGCGTACTGCACGTCAGGCATTAGCAACACCTTCGTGTACAGTATGTCATACACTATCGCTAGAGGAACGAGATTTAAAAGAGGATTAGATTACTATAGGACTATGAGCATAAAATTGCCCTTCTTACCCTGGCATTCGGCCATATTAGTAATGTGGTCCATGGTATAAATCGAATCGAAATGATTATTACGCCCGATAAACACTCTCCAAAGATTATCGTACGAATCATTCTGCAGGAACCATTTTCCATCGGCAAACGGTTCGAACAAGCGAACATTGGCTCTGTGCAATCAAAACATTAGGTTATGCGATGTAGTTCACAGCACAGCTATTTCACGGGAATGAAGGAAAGCTACTACTTACTTGTGAAGATGCGCCAAGGCTTTCAGTTCCACCAGGGTACCGTGCGTTTTCTGCCGACTCATATTTTCCAAATACCCTTCAAAGTCCCACTTGATATCCTACGGTGAAAACGAAACGACAACACAAGGTATCAGACTGTGCATTCACTTTTTAGACGGAAAGTGAGGTTAGGGAAAGCGCATCATCCGCGCCAAAGCTGTACGCACCTTTTTAAATTGCGCTCTATTGGCGCGCATGTAGTTTACACATTGCTTGCGGACTTCCTCGTGGTGTAACTGGATGCTGTACTGCTGTTCGGAGACGACGCGGAACAGCGAGGACGAATCTAATGCTGTGTGTTTGCGGTAGTATCCTTGGTTTTCCAAAAACTTGTCGCAAATATCCGGGGCTTCTCGACACCCGAAACCAAACACACGATTCTCACTCATGATGCTAACTTGTGATTTCGTTAAACTGACCACTCCACAGCGAAAAATGCGTAATCCGATCAGAAGAGTTTCCCACTTTTAGGTACGATTCTATCACGCTACGCAGAAGTGACGCCACAATTCACGCTGGAACGCGTTCTGTTTTGCAACTGCGAAGAATGGCAACACTTCAGCTGAAAAGAGATACACAACAGAGGTGATGGTCTCAGCTTTTTTACGCACAATTTTGCTGCATGGCACCGCTTCAACTGGTCCCAAAAAACTAGCTGACCCAAGTGACATTTTCGACCACTACTTTTCTTGTTTTCGAGCTGATTCTCCTTGTGAAAGTTATAATCAATTTTAATTCGATATCTGCTCGACTAGTACTAGAAATAACAGAAATTGTGGATTTGTTTGTGATTCAAAAAAACATGTGTGCCGAAATGTGGCCTTCTTGGAAGACTGGCGTCGGGTTCCCAAGCGCCGCGGATTAAGCTTGAACGATTGGAAAATCAAATATCGGGGAACTTCACGATTCTAGTCAGTTTTTTTGAATGGAGTTTGACAGTTGGAGGCTGATATCATGTAAACACTTCATACAAAACCACACACAAAACTAGCCGGCAATTTTCAGTCTAGATTATTCTAGCCTTAAAGCTAAAATTAGATTCGAGTACCTGCTCGAAAATTGGCAAAACAAGGTGGTGTTTACATTTATCCCAAGGTGCATTAAAGAGATCTGGTGATGGAATCCACAATCCAAGTGTATGTAGGCCAGGTGATCTCATAGCATGTTTTTTATAAACAAATTTGAATATCACTTTTTGACAGCATGGGTGCAAATTTTTGTTCAAACAAGCTTTCTGGAGGCCTGACGAATACACAAAACACTCTCAAAATCTTTATTTAGAAGCAGAAGCGATAAAAATCAGCCTTCTAAATTCATAGACCTTGGGATAAGCCCACCTGTATATTATACCCACTTAGATAGTTGCTCGAAAACTGCTATACAATGCAAACAGCTGACAGGCTGAATTTTCAGCCTACCAACTTAAAACGGAAAGGACCCCATCCATAGATAAATAAACGTAAATTTCATAGCTTCACTGGATTGCTCAATAGATGGCCTTTTTATAACTTGTTGGGTTTTAGTCGTACACCAACTTTATTACTGCGCAATATAATCACGCACAGATAAACGGAACGGAAGAACCTCACGAGCGTACAGTTTGGCGGTCGGAATGATAAGAGAAAGACGATCGCCCGGTGCGATCGTTTATCCCTGCTCTCCTATCGGTGCGATTGTTTATCCCTGCTTTCCTATGGTTCGTGGATGTTCGGTCCCTTCGTCTTACTACTCCCTATTATTTCTGGTGCCATCTAGCGGATGCTAGTACAATGTCGTGATTACACTGCCGGCACTGCTTCTTACAATGTATTAGACTAGCTTCATCTAATAATGGCTCATATACCCTGCAACATTCCGAGTAAAAATCTATATGAATGGTCGTGTGGTCAGATACGTGGGCATTAACAATAACGAGCATTACTCATATCTCACGTGCCTCAGTGCTGGTGGTTTACGTTGGAGTGTAGTATTCCAACCATCGTTTATCCGTTCTTGTACTAGCGATGCATAATTTTTTACGTAACCATACAACAATCAATAGGTTATGATGAGAAAGCTCCGCTGTGTGTCCATGTCAAGAACAGCTCTTGAGCCACTAGCTTTTTTTCTAGTTTTAGAATGCATGAGTCGTTTGCCATCTATTAATCGAAGTCTTTATAGATTCCGTTTAGGTTGAGAGCTTGAGTCGTTTAGAGGTCGTTTAATGGATTTTTGGCACATGGGCTCAATTTATATTTATTTGGTGTTTGTATATGACGAAGGAGGAAGACACATTTTGTGCGGCGTTATTTTGTGAAAATTTGGTGTTTAAATTGAAACTCGTTAAGGCCCGTGTCAGTGCTCCATTGCATGCGATTTTATCGTAGGTGCTGTTTTGCTATTCATATTGCGATTATTTTGATGATTTTAATAGTTTAACGATAATGAAAAAGTAGTTTGAGGGGTTTCCTACAAAATCTTACACAGTAAATTTGACAGATGAATTCGTCTGGAGAATTCAATTTTTCCACCCGATCCCGGGCGACCCTGAACTGCTTCCGGCGAATCCGGACAACTTTGAATCATTCCAACAAACAAAATCAAGATGCTTTAATGTTATGCATCGCGATAATTAGCGAAGAGTGTAAATCGTGCGTAGTGTGTGGTAGATTTTACACTACTCAAAGGTTATATATTATCACCTAACGTTAATCACGGTTAATGGGGATCGAAAATGGCCGCAAAATACAGCGTATCTTGAATTTCGGTGATATCCGAATCTCATGATTTCCAACCAAAATATCACTAATTTTTCTAAAATTTTGCAATTAGAGGGTGATTTTATGCACTCAATTATTTTATATGTGTCTGACTGAATATAATAGTTGTAAACTTTTGAAATAGTTTTTAACATTTAATCAAAAGGGAAATTGTTTGAGATATTTCAATGGATATATCAAATCAGTACAGTCATTATCCAATGTACGCTATCGTACGGGACCGAGCGCAATAGCGTATATCGAGTTTTCGCGTATAGCGGATTCATATGGCAAAAAAGTTTACACTACCAGTTCGAGTTTACACTACCACCTTGTACGGGAACGGCGTAATGCCTAGGTTCAGCAACTGACGCACGCAGGACAAGTTTTGGTCCTCCAGCAACGGATTCGGCTTCCTTACACCCTGGCGCACGTTCAGCCCAACGTACACACGGTAGCCCTCGGCCGAACCATGGATGGCAAAGAACTGCTGAATCGCATCAAAGTTTGTTATGTTATGGAAATGACACAGCTGCGAATTCTTCAGCACGCATTCCGTTTCGCTAGCCGCGCTCAGCTTCATTTGTCGGCCATCTTCTGTTGTGACGACTTTGCTACCCTGCTCGTCTTCGTCGTACGTGATCCTGTGATCTTCAGGATCGTGCAGCATCCGCTCAACCGCGTACTGCACGTCAGGCATTAGCAACACCTTCGTGTACAGTATGTCATACACTATCGCTAGAGGAACGAGATTTAAAAGAGGATTAGATTACTATAGGACTATGAGCATAAAATTGCCCTTCTTACCCTGGCATTCGGCCATATTAGTAATGTGGTCCATGGTATAAATCGAATCGAAATGATTATTACGCCCGATAAACACTCTCCAAAGATTATCGTACGAATCATTCTGCAGGAACCATTTTCCATCGGCAAACGGTTCGAACAAGCGAACATTGGCTCTGTGCAATCAAAACATTAGGTTATGCGATGTAGTTCACAGCACAGCTATTTCACGGGAATGAAGGAAAGCTACTACTTACTTGTGAAGATGCGCCAAGGCTTTCAGTTCCACCAGGGTACCGTGCGTTTTCTGCCGACTCATATTTTCCAAATACCCTTCAAAGTCCCACTTGATATCCTACGGTGAAAACGAAACGACAACACAAGGTATCAGACTGTGCATTCACTTTTTAGACGGAAAGTGAGGTTAG
This sequence comes from Anopheles arabiensis, assembly GCF_016920715.1. Taxonomy (NCBI): domain Eukaryota; kingdom Metazoa; phylum Arthropoda; class Insecta; order Diptera; family Culicidae; genus Anopheles; species Anopheles arabiensis. Next base: position 70,611,546 of record NC_053517.1, on the reverse strand, counting down.
GGAAAGCGCATCATCCGCGCCAAAGCTGTACGCACCTTTTTAAATTGCGCTCTATTGGCGCGCATGTAGTTTACACATTGCTTGCGGACTTCCTCGTGGTGTAACTGGATGCTGTACTGCTGTTCGGAGACGACGCGGAACAGCGAGGACGAATCTAATGCTGTGTGTTTGCGGTAGTATCCTTGGTTTTCCAAAAACTTGTCGCAAATATCCGGGGCTTCTCGACACCCGAAACCAAACACACGATTCTCACTCATGATGCTAACTTGTGATTTCGTTAAACTGACCACTCCACAGCGAAAAATGCGTAATCCGATCAGAAGAGTTTCCCACTTTTAGGTACGATTCTATCACGCTACGCAGAAGTGACGCCACAATTCACGCTGGAACGCGTTCTGTTTTGCAACTGCGAAGAATGGCAACACTTCAGCTGAAAAGAGATACACAACAGAGGTGATGGTCTCAGCTTTTTACGCACAATTTTGCTGCATGGCACCGCTTCAACTGGTCCCAAAAAACTAGCTGACCCAAGTGACATTTTCGACCACTACTTTTCTTGTTTTCGAGCTGATTCTCCTTGTGAAAGTTATAATCAATTTTAATTCGATATCTGCTCGACTAGTACTAGAAATAACAGAAATTGTGGATTTGTTTGTGATTCAAAAAAACATGTGTGCCGAAATGTGGCCTTCTTGGAAGACTGGCGTCGGGTTCCCAAGCGCCGCGGATTAAGCTTGAACGATTGGAAAATCAAATATCGGGGAACTTCACGATTCTAGTCAGTTTTTTTGAATGGAGTTTGACAGTTGGAGGCTGATATCATGTAAACACTTCATACAAAACCACACACAAAACTAGCCGGCAATTTTCAGTCTAGATTATTCTAGCCTTAAAGCTAAAATTAGATTCGAGTACCTGCTCGAAAATTGGCAAAACAAGGTGGTGTTTACATTTATCCCAAGGTGCATTAAAGAGATCTGGTGATGGAATCCACAATCCAAGTGTATGTAGGCCAGGTGATCTCATAGCATGTTTTTTATAAACAAATTTGAATATCACTTTTTGACAGCATGGGTGCAAATTTTTGTTCAAACAAGCTTTCTGGAGGCCTGACGAATACACAAAACACTCTCAAAATCTTTATTTAGAAGCAGAAGCGATAAAAATCAGCCTTCTAAATTCATAGACCTTGGGATAAGCCCACCTGTATATTATACCCACTTAGATAGTTGCTCGAAAACTGCTATACAATGCAAACAGCTGACAGGCTGAATTTTCAGCCTACCAACTTAAAACGGAAAGGACCCCATCCATAGATAAATAAACGTAAATTTCATAGCTTCACTGGATTGCTCAATAGATGGCCTTTTTATAACTTGTTGGGTTTTAGTCGTACACCAACTTTATTACTGCGCAATATAATCACGCACAGATAAACGGAACGGAAGAACCTCACGAGCGTACAGTTTGGCGGTCGGAATGATAGAGAAAGACGATCGCCCGGTGCGATCGTTTATCCCTGCTCTCCTATCGGTGCGATTGTTTATCCCTGCTTTCCTATGGTTCGTGGATGTTCGGTCCCTTCGTCTTACTACTCCCTATTATTTCTGGTGCCATCTAGCGGATGCTAGTACAATGTCGTGATTACACTGCCGGCACTGCTTCTTACAATGTATTAGACTAGCTTCATCTAATAATGGCTCATATACCCTGCAACATTCCGAGTAAAAATCTATATGAATGGTCGTGTGGTCAGATACGTGGGCATTAACAATAACGAGCATTACTCATATCTCACGTGCCTCAGTGCTGGTGGTTTACGTTGGAGTGTAGTATTCCAACCATCGTTTATCCGTTCTTGTACTAGCGATGCATAATTTTTTTACGTAACCATACAACAATCAATAGGTTATGATGAGAAAGCTCCGCTGTGTGTCCATGTCAAGAACAGCTCTTGAGCCACTAGCTTTTTTTCTAGTTTTAGAATGCATGAGTCGTTTGCCATCTATTAATCGAAGTCTTTATAGATTCCGTTTAGGTTGAGAGCTTGAGTCGTTTAGAGGTCGTTTAATGGATTTTTGGCACATGGGCTCAATTTATATTTATTTGGTGTTTGTATATGACGAAGGAGGAAGACACATTTTGTGCGGCGTTATTTTGTGAAAATTTGGTGTTTAAATTGAAACTCGTTAAGGCCCGTGTCAGTGCTCCATTGCATGCGATTTTATCGTAGGTGCTGTTTTGCTATTCATATTGCGATTATTTTGATGATTTTAATAGTTTAACGATAATGAAAAAGTAGTTTGAGGGGTTTCCTACAAAATCTTACACAGTAAATTTGACAGATGAATTCGTCTGGAGAATTCAATTTTTTCCACCCGATCCCGGGCGACCCTGAACTGCTTCCGGCGAATCCGGACAACTTTGAATCATTCCAACAAACAAAATCAAGATGCTTTAATGTTATGCATCGCGATAATTAGCGAAGAGTGTAAATCGTGCGTAGTGTGTGGTAGATTTTACACTACTCAAAGGTTATATATTATCACCTAACGTTAATCACGGTTAATGGGGATCGAAAATGGCCGCAAAATACAGCGTATCTTGAATTTCGGTGATATCCGAATCTCATGATTTCCAACCAAAATATCACTAATTTTTCTAAAATTTTGCAATTAGAGGGTGATTTTATGCACTCAATTATTTTATATGTGTCTGACTGAATATAATAGTTGTAAACTTTTGAAATAGTTTTTAACATTTAATCAAAAGGGAAATTGTTTGAGATATTTCAATGGATATATCAAATCAGTACAGTCATTATCCAATGTACGCTATCGTACGGGACCGAGCGCAATAGCGTATATCGAGTTTTCGCGTATAGCGGATTCATATGGCAAAAAAGTTTACACTACCAGTTCGAGGATTGAAAAATATCGCCACAGAGTTTTTTTGCATTAAAGTTTTTTATTATAAAACAGGTATCTTTTCCACAAATTTAATGCAAAATGCATTAAGAACATTAAGGAAATTCAAAAAGGGCATAAAACATTTCAAAGAATTGAAATATTTGAAAAAAAACATATGGAGTTGTAAAATTTAAAGGAAACACGTACTGCAAATTTGCGTAAATCGAGTATCGAGCACTGCGGATAATTGCTGAACAATTTGCTCAAAAAAGAGTAAAATTTAGAAAACTGCGTATCTCCAAATCCGTATGTAATAGGTACCGTGTGTCTCGGGGACTACCCGTACTGACTTTGAAATATCTTTTTCTTCTATTTGGCGTAACGTCTTACGCGGACATGCCGGCCGATACAGGCTTTCGAGACTTAATTCATTACCACGCAGCCGGATAGTCATTCCTTGCTAAGGGAAGACGGGCCATTCTGGGCTTGAACCCATCCCAAGCGCCACAGATTAAGCTTAAACGACTGGAAAATTGAATATCCATAGAAAAAAATGAAAGCTCCACAGCTTCATTGGTTTGATCAATAGATGGCGTATTACAACTCATCATTATATTGCTATCCTTTTCTTGAAATGTGTTTTCGATGGTTTATACTGCATATTGCTTGACTAAAAGAAACGTGTTTGAAAATGTTTTATTTTTGCTAAATTTGTCCCAACAAAACAAACTGTGTATCTGACAGTTGGTAATCGAAGGCGAAAATTGTGTTATTGAAATGGACACCATCTGACGTGTGAGCAAGTGGTAGACAGCGGTGTCTATTCAAAACGACTTTTGTTATAAACAAGTGGACAGTTGTTTATTATGCTGGTAAACCCTGTATCATGACCTATATAGCCTTCTAACTTTCTGAGCAAAAATCTATATGGATAGTCGTGTGGTCAGATACGTGGGTATAAACACCAACGACCATTACTCAAATCTCACTTGCTTCAGTGCTGGTGATTTCTGTTGGAGTTTAGTATTTAAACAATCGTATCACCGTTCTAGTTCTAGCGATGCATAACTTCAATGCAAAACCATACAACAGTACAGAGTAAATGAGAAAGCTCTCCTCCAAGCGATGAAGCTCAACTGGTTGGGGTATCCCACCAACAGAGAGCGCCACCAGCTTTTTCACTATTTTTAGAATGCATGAGTCGTTTGCCGTCTGCTAAACGAAGTCTTTCTATATTCCGTTTAGGTAGAGAACTTGAGTCGTTTAGAAGTCGTTTAGTGGTCGTTTAGTGGATTTGTGGCACTTGGGATGCTTGTTATTGAGTCATTCGAGTTGACGACTGTACCACGGAACCGCCCCAGACTTTGAAATATGCTTCAACTAAAAAAATATGCATATTATGTATATTTAATATGTATATTTAAATGCATAAACATGAGATACATAAACATGATATAAAAAAAATCGTTCTTTCAGACCGGTATGCGTGGCAAAATGAAATGATAAGGCTTCGAGGATTTGAGGTTCATTTCCGATTCTAATTTCAGTGATTGTTCTTATCTTAAATCTGTGCTCCCTGTCCTCCTGGTTCAGATAATTTTATTGATTTGTTTTATTTTTACTATATGTTCCCGCCAACCTATCTTTTTTAACTATTTACCTAACACCTTCTTATTATCTCGTGTAAATGTCATCCACGGCCTGGGTGTGACCCTTGACTCAAAACTCTATTTTTCGACTCATTACATTGGTTCAATGACTTCATCCCAAGTGCCGCAAATCCACTAAACGACCACTAAACGGCTTCTAAACGACTCAAGTTCTCTACCTAAATGGAATCTAAAAAGACTTCGTTTAGCAGACGGAAAACGACTCATGCATTCTAAAAATAAAAAAGCTGATGTCGCCATCTGTTTTTGAGATAGACATACAGTGAAGCTTTCTTCGCTTTGAGAGCTTTTCGTCATACCTTTTACGTCCGTAGGTGATATTGCGAGAGGTGGACAGTACACACACGAACATAAATAAAGTTGTATTATTTTAAACTAAAACGGATGCTTAATTTCCAACACGAATACGCCGCGCTGCCCCGATGCGAAGTGTTTGTGCTCTTCGCGCAGCAGTCGAACGATCCATCCCACCCGATCGCTTTCAGGCGCTCACGGCTCGTCAACTGCAGTAAGAGCGGCTTACTGCAGAGAGAGAACGCGAGCAGCTGGCTGCATTCTTTCATCTAAGAATACTCTATGTACTGTTGTAAGGTTTGTAAACCAATGCAAACAACCAGCACTGAGGCACGTGAGATTTGAGTAATGCTCGTTGGTGTTAATGCCCACGTATCTGACCACACGACCATTCATATATATTTTGAACAGCTATATTATGATGAGTTATAAAAAAGCCATCTATAGAGCAATCCAGTGAAGCTATGAAATTTTCGTTTTTTTATCTATGGATATTTGATTTTCCAATCGTTTAAGCTTAATCCGTGGCGCTTGGGAACCCGACGCCAGTCTTCCAAGAAGGCCACATTTCGGCACACATGTTTTTTTGAATCACAAACAAATCCACAATTTCTGTTATTTCTAGTACTAGTCGAGCAGATATCGAATTAAAATTGATTATAACTTTCACAAGGAGAATCAGCTCGAAAACAAGAAAAGTAGTGGTCGAAAATGTCACTTGGGTCAGCTAGTTTTTTGGGACCAGTTGAAGCGGTGCCATGCAGCAAAATTGTGCGTAAAAAAGCTGAGACCATCACCTCTGTTGTGTATCTCTTTTCAGCTGAAGTGTTGCCATTCTTCGCAGTTGCAAAACAGAACGCGTTCCAGCGTGAATTGTGGCGTCACTTCTGCGTAGCGTGATAGAATCGTACCTAAAAGTGGGAAACTCTTCTGATCGGATTACGCATTTTTCGCTGTGGAGTGGTCAGTTTAACGAAATCACAAGTTAGCATCATGAGTGAGAATCGTGTGTTTGGTTTCGGGTGTCGAGAAGCCCCGGATATTTGCGACAAGTTTTTGGAAAACCAAGGATACTACCGCAAACACACAGCATTAGATTCGTCCTCGCTGTTCCGCGTCGTCTCCGAACAGCAGTACAGCATCCAGTTACACCACGAGGAAGTCCGCAAGCAATGTGTAAACTACATGCGCGCCAATAGAGCGCAATTTAAAAAGGTGCGTACAGCTTTGGCGCGGATGATGCGCTTTCCCTAACCTCACTTTCCGTCTAAAAAGTGAATGCACAGTCTGATACCTTGTGTTGTCGTTTCGTTTTCACCGTAGGATATCAAGTGGGACTTTGAAGGGTATTTGGAAAATATGAGTCGGCAGAAAACGCACGGTACCCTGGTGGAACTGAAAGCCTTGGCGCATCTTCACAAGTAAGTAGTAGCTTTCCTTCATTCCCGTGAAATAGCTGTGCTGTGAACTACATCGCATAACCTAATGTTTTGATTGCACAGAGCCAATGTTCGCTTGTTCGAACCGTTTGCCGATGGAAAATGGTTCCTGCAGAATGATTCGTACGATAATCTTTGGAGAGTGTTTATCGGGCGTAATAATCATTTCGATTCGATTTATACCATGGACCACATTACTAATATGGCCGAATGCCAGGGTAAGAAGGGCAATTTTATGCTCATAGTCCTATAGTAATCTAATCCTCTTTTAAATCTCGTTCCTCTAGCGATAGTGTATGACATACTGTACACGAAGGTGTTGCTAATGCCTGACGTGCAGTACGCGGTTGAGCGGATGCTGCACGATCCTGAAGATCACAGGATCACGTACGACGAAGACGAGCAGGGTAGCAAAGTCGTCACAACAGAAGATGGCCGACAAATGAAGCTGAGCGCGGCTAGCGAAACGGAATGCGTGCTGAAGAATTCGCAGCTGTGTCATTTCCATAACATAACAAACTTTGATGCGATTCAGCAGTTCTTTGCCATCCATGGTTCGGCCGAGGGCTACCGTGTGTACGTTGGGCTGAACGTGCGCCAGGGTGTAAGGAAGCCGAATCCGTTGCTGGAGGACCAAAACTTGTCCTGCGTGCGTCAGTTGCTGAACCTAGGCATTACGCCGTTCCCGTACAAGGTGGCCAAAGCACTCGATCGTAACATCTACCGAAACGTGGAGTTTGACGTGTGGCACGAGATCCGGGCGGAGAAATGGAAAGCACATCTTTTGCAGGTGAGTGTTTTACGGTACAGAACGGGATGTTGAACGAAATGTGTATTTTAAGTCTGTTTTCCACACGCTGGCTTGTTGGGGAGTCAACTCATGAAGTCAAGTCATCGACTTCTCTTGCACTTTTTTCTCTTGTCTTGAAAGTTAAACCTATACTCAGCTTTTTAAAAGGTAGGTAAATGATTTCTACACTCAGTTTTGCTGAACTTGGATTTCAAATCAAAGATTGTTTCCAAAACATTCACTTTCTTCATCAATCATTGTCCCATCGGGATATACATAGGTGAACGAATGCTTTCCAGAGCATCACCTGTGTTCTGTCACCAGTATTGCCCATTATTTAATAGGAATATACTCTATGGGAATAACAAGTGTGATCCACTCCGGTATTATTGCCTTTGCAATCCATCGAGTGAGGTTTGAGTTTTGATTTCTGTTCAGGATTACGGTGAAACGAATCTGCTTCGAATACAATGTAGTCATGGTTCCATTAGATATTGAAGATAAAGCAAAATAGCAAATGCATTAGAATTGTGTATATCCGAATGTTAAATGCCCAATGCACGAAGATTCATTCTGTGTTCTACACGTACAGTTGTTACGGTGGTTCAGTTGTAGCTTCTCGGTTAAACCTGAAGTGTAGCATGGTCCTGAATTACAAAAACAACTACGGCAGCTTGAGTCGATGTTCTTTTGCTGCAGGGGAAACACGACAAGAAGTAAACTGTGTACATATTTTGAATTTGACGAGCAACCACGTGGCGCTGACTGTAAAATCCATACAACTTGCAAACAACAATTGTGTGCTCAACATCATAAGACCAACGCCCTATTTCCACGTGTGGTTATGGCCTCCGAGCTTAGCCAATTGCCATATGGTAATCTGGTTATCATACTAACCCGTTGCTGATGAATGACCAACTTATTGTATGTAATGTTTTCAATATTTACCTAGCCCCTCTGTATACCGGAAGTACATGGAAGAAGATTTACAATATAAAATGTTGTTTCTATATCTTTGCAGATAACTCACACAGCACATAACGAGAACCAAATCGATCAAACGAGACAATCTTACGAAGATAGATATATGCATGAAGGTAAGAGTTGTGTATGCGTATGATTAGCTTTGTTTAAATACACGGAAAACTCGAATCATTTTACGTCCATTTTTCATAGGCAATCGTCGTGGCAAGCGTATAGAATTCGTTAAAAATCCGTTTATAGAGCCGTCCGAGATAAATGAAGTGATCGATGCCATAGCGGAAGACGAGCCCCCTGCACAGCAATTGAACACAAACGAAGTAGCCGATCCTCATCTGGCACTTGTGCCCTATCCGGTGGAGCAGTGCGGGTATCTTCCGCCGCCAGTTCAGTTCGGCGACACGAACGCGGTTGGTGTGGTTGCCTCCGATCAAAACCAATTTCCATTTGGTGACAAGAACGGGCAGTGTTCTGCAGGAGGGGTAGGATGCTGTACAATTCTCCCGTTCTACCCTATTGCTCCAATGGTACGTGGGGGATTGGGATGAAGCTTTGAATGCTGAATAGCACAACACATACTAATATTCGTGTGTTTTAGACATTTCGTGCATTACCTGGACTGAATCAAATACAGCAGCAGCTGCCCGCCATTATGCCAAATAACAATCAACAGCTTGTTTCTGAACAGCATCAACAGCAACTGGCATTTGTGCCGAACTCCTCCACGGTGATTAAAACTTCCAACGAATGTTCAATGCTGTACCATATGCAACAAACTCAGATAACTCAGCAGGTGTTGCAGCATCAAATACAACAGCAACAGCTCCAGCAACAGCAGCAGCTTCAGCAACAGCAGCAGCTCCAGCAACAGCAGCAGCTCCAGCAACAGCAGCAGCTCCAGCAACAGCAGCAGCTCCAGCAACAGCAGCAGCTCCAACAACAGCACCAACAACAGCAGGAACACCAACAGCAGCAGCAACACCAACAGCAGCAGCAGCAACCGCAGATCATTTGCCCATACGTTCCGATTGCTGGACATGCACCGTACATACATGGGTGCATTTATAACTGTTTGCCAAACGTAGGGGAAGCAAACAGTAAGTTTCGTACATGATGGAATTGGCCTATTAGCTAGTAATATGTACAAAATTCTTTATTTCACAGATCATGGTACAATAGCGTTGGCGTACGATATAAACCCGTTGAATTCGCCGCCGCCTTTTAATTGTGCTCAATTTTGGCCCAACAATTAAGCTGAATGTTTGCTTTTGATGCTAATGTAACGGTTTACTTCTTCGGTAAGTGTGTAGCTCTTCTTTCCGATGTGGTTTTGTATGAAGTTTGTTAACCATTTTTCTATGTGAATTTATTTACAGATTCGGTCTTTCTCTCACAACTTTCTTCGTTAAAATTTGATCGAGATATTTGAAAGAAAATATCAAACAATTTCATTTAACATGCGCCATGATTTGCGTTTTCAGTGTTGTTCTGTAATTGATTCTGATTTTCTTCAGTTTTATATTTTTCTATTAATCAATTATTGGTACTTCTATGAATTCCTCACGTACTTCGCGAATGCAACGAACAAGCTCAGTGTTTCTTTAGAAATGTTAATAAAAGGACAGTGTAATCAGAAAAAATATGGTATGTATTAATCTTGATGGAGCGGTTCCATTGCACAGTCGTCAACTCTAACGACTCAATAACATGCCCGTCATGGGTTCAAGCCTAGAATGAACCGTCCCCCAGTAACAAGGATTTGACTTATCCGGCTTGCGTGGTAATGAATTATGTCTCGAAACCCTGTGAATGAGGCCGGCATGTCCGTGTAGGACGTTACGCCAGATAGAAGAAGATTTATGTAGTATTCGTGAGTCTCGTAACTAGTCTTAGAACAGGAAGCGCACCATCCGATGGCAGCTTTTGGATTCTACAGTGCATTTGATCAGACAATTTTCCAGCGTGAACATTCACATGGTTCGTCTCATATAGTGATGTAGTTAGTTTGGTCTTGGATACGGTCGCCATATGATAACTTTGAACTCGCGTTGGCCAGGGTGCCCTTCGAACATCGTTAAGGAAGGTCATCGTTTTGCAGATATTGCCAGAACTGAGGTGGATACTGTTTCGAATCGGACTTATCGACATTTGATCGTTCAGGCGATCATAGAAACCCTTAAAAGGGTTCCCTTATTTACCTGGGGTAGGGGGACGTAACTAAACTCAATAAATGGTAAGTCGATAGATGTAGAAAGGGCATAGTCCTATCCTGACTGTCCGAACGAATCTGACTAGGCAAGGTCGGAGTTGGTTTTATTTATACTCATGTGATCATGTGTAGGTTTCGTACGGATGGTTCCGGGTTGTATGTTTGGAAGTTATTGTTTTCACTAAGTTAGTTACGTTTGTCTGTTGTTGACAAGAATTATGGTTCTTGTCACTATGTTCCTGTTTTGGGTTATAATGCATAAACTGTTCCTGCTTATGGTTACGATGCATAAACTGTTCCAATCTACGCTATGCTTTTGATGTGTTGGTGAAAAAGGATTTCCTATTTACATTGTATGGTGCGGGTTTCTTTAAGTTCATGTGTGTTCTGTGTTGCAGATGTGCTACACCTTCTCCCTTTAGGAGAATAACGAAAATAATGAAATTGTTTGAATATATTCTTTTCATTCAATTGAACTGTGTTTTTAGCTATGCTTATTTGGTTCACTATTAAAATCGTTCTCATCTCTTGAGGTGATATTTTATGTAAATAGCTCTATTATCTAGAGATAAAGAATTGGGAATATTTAATTTCCTTCTATAATATTTTTATTTGTCAATGTTTCTTTTGTTAGGTCAATTTTTTTAGTTTTCTGCTTTTATCGATTTTATGATTGTTATCATTGAGATAATATTATTACATATTTCTAGGAGCTCTTTTCGAAAATTTTCGTAAGCAAAAGTTTTTACATTTTTCCACATAATGTGGAGTAATTCATTTTTCTAGCAGTTTTATACTTGCAACATATTTCATTGCTTGATTCATTTATATGCTTCTTTGATTTGATGATACGTTTTCTTCTCTTTATATGTTTAGCTCAGTTATATGCTTGTCGTTACAATTAATCTCATTAATTTCTATGTTGTCTAGCAGTGATATACTCTCTTTAACTTGTTCTTCCACTTTATTTTTGACACTTTTTTGACGCATTGACGCTAATTGTATTAATCGTTTGTATGAATTGTTCGTTTTCATGTTGATAATTATTGTTAGTACCATTTTCGTACTTTTGGTAATTTATCATTTTTCTTAATTATTCTTTCTGAGTCATCGCTGGACCTTTTTATTTCATTCATTGTTTCATTATTTCATGCATTCCTTCTTTTTATTTTTTCATTATATTTTTTGTCCTTTTAGTTCGTTTTGCTGTTAAAATCTATGTAATCTTGTTACGCTTTACTGTTCGTTTTATTAGTATTTCTATAACCTCCGCGTTTTTTATTGTAAATACGTTTCTTATGTACTTCATTATTATTATTCAATTGCATATGATTTCTGTTATGTTCTGTTTTGATGTAATAGCATTGGATTTTATTTTATCTATTCTAACTATCACTGTTATAGTTGTATTCCTGATAATGATATCCTTGGTTAACTTTACTCTTACTAATACAATTGTTCAACTGATTGTGACATTTATAGAAACTCAAGTTGTTATTATGTATATAATTGTAGTGGTTTGATATTGTTTTAGTTGTTATAGATTGATTAAAATTTGGACAAATTTGATAAATAATTTGTTTGCCTCTATGTTGAAAATCCCTATAATGTTTTCTGTCATCGTTATGCACCTTATCTTTGAAAATTATGTATCTGTGAGATGTTCCGTTTAGTTTCCCATCCATTTACTATTCTAGTTGCTTCGTATAGTGTTACAATTTTCCCTAAAATTATGGCTGTTCTTAAGCTTTTATTTTAAATCTTTTCAATCAGAGTTTCCACTCCTTTTCTTAGTGCCAATTCGTTTGCAACATCGGCTGGTATATTTTTTGTATATATGACACTTTTAATTTTTCAGTTAGCTCTTCTATCTCGTTGCATAGGGTTTTTAAATTCTTTGATTTTAACGCTTTCATATCAGATATTATATTTCCTAGATCTATCTTTTTCTCGCATCGTGATCTTATATCCTCCACTATTTTTTCTACTGTTGATAAGTTTGAAATTATTCCTGATTCAGCTTTTCCTGTTAATCTCGTATAGATAAATTCAACTAGTATTGATTCCTGGTCTGCTGGAAACATTTTTTTGGCAAATCGTATCGATCTTATGAATGAGTTCATTTGTTCATTTGAGCCATTATATATAGGGATCAGAGCCAAGGCGTCTTCCAAATTGAATTGTGCCATTATTTGCTTCTCAATGTTTTTCACTTCGGTGTAATTGTTTTAGATGATCTTGTCTATTTTTTTTTTGTTTAGTTGTGTAATTTGTACTGGACATATAGTCTAAAGAAAACGTTCGGAGCCTTCTAGTTGGATTATTTACTTACCTTCTTTACTTACTTTAATGTCTGCAGGTAATAATATTTAAATATGCTACCATAGATAGAGCTAATTTGATTGTTTTGTGTTTCTTTGCGATTAGGCATTACTGATGTAGCGCAAACTCGAATGCTTGGCCCGTCTTCGCATTTACGTTAAAATGTACTTTTGCCACCTTAAGGGTTATATTTATTCATTCATCTACATCTGATATGACAGGAAACTAAATTCCTAACCTGTTGTTGTTGCTTTTGCAAATTTATGAAGTCTCATTAGTAAAATTTCAAATTTACAGTACCTGTTTTAAATTAAATCTATTTATTATAAATTGTATCTATTTATTGCTGTTGCTGATGCTACGCTGAATCTATACCAGCCTGGTGTTTAATCGTTTTTTTGGTACATGTACTCAATGTTTGATGTGAATTTTCTATGATGTCGTCGCTCGATGTCTCGTCATGGTAGGGACACTTCTCCATTCACGCCTGCTAATCCATATTAGGCAGTTATATCTTCTTGGCTTTTCGTCTTCCACGTTGGGAACGGTTGTTCCAATAAATCATGCTGGCCTTCATGAATGAATTGGTGGCCAATTGGCTCAAAGTCTCTAAAAAAATAAAGAAATAAAAGGTAACGCTTATGGTTTCAATGCACGTTATTTCCGCTTACGGTGTTTTAGGTTCGGTGCGTTATTTCTCCTTACAAGGTGACTCTGCTTTGCAAACCGATCGCTAGAATGTTTTTTTTTTATTCAAGACGAACGACTTTGCCGTATTGCATAAAAGTGTTTATTTATAACGTTGTTGAATTTTTGCACGTTGAGGTACATTCTCACAATATCATAAAAATTCAGATTTTTTTTTCATCGTGGATAAATGTTCTTCACAACACTTTTTTTCACTTTATACGGTTCATCACTTATATTTTCGATGAATTGTCATTTAGTATACACCACACTGTACTTGCTTCTGGCTGCTCATTCACCGTTATTGTCTATATGTGGGTCACTTGTGCTAGCTGCGCTGTTGAATGTTCGGTTACAAAAAATTCACATTTGACACTTTTTTCACTTCCCGTTATGGATTGGCGGTTATGAACACGATAGTTTTTGGTGCGTTAATACGATCACATTTGACTTGAAAATAATTTACTTAAACTTCTGCCCGTCGATTGCAGATTAAGGTCCCGGTCACCATGTAGTAAGTTTGGTCCTGTCACGATCGCCATGTAATGTTCGGTTCGGGTTGCAATGGGTAGAGTAGTGGTGCCGGAGAAATAAAACATCACACGCGTCGGTAAATGCGAAGCAGAGCTTCGGATACTGGACACTAGCAGCCATCGGGGCTTAGTACGACAAAGGGACACCAACAAATAAAATAACACATTATTGTATTCTTTTACGACTGTGATATGACCAGCGCGACACAACTTGTGAGAATGAATCACAATGAATGAATCACAATGAGACGCGAGTGCGTCTTGAACGGTGCAAGAGTGGGTCTGAACTGATCGAATGAGTGCGTGCCGTGGTTTTATCGTGCATCTTTATTTGTACGGTGCCTTTCTCTTCGGTTAGATTTTGGGTTTTCGCTTTGCTTTCTGTCATGTGGTTACAATTATGCTGTATGATCATTTCTTGGGTTTTGCATATGTTTGCAATTATTCTGTAAGGTCAGCTCTTGGGTTTTACGGTTTTACACAGTGTTTTGTTTTACGCGAGTGTGGAATTCTATTTGTACACACATAGGTAGAGTGTCTTCTATTTCATAATTTATGACTTGACGGTTGCCATCAAGCAATGTTAAGTTTTTACGCTTTCAAGTGCATCCTAACGTTTTTTGTGCTTGATAATGTTTTTCTCACATTTGGAAGTTGGTGTGTGGCCTGCGTGTTTTTAAAGTGCTTTGGGATAAAGGTTTTCTGATAATTTACATTTATTCTTCATTTGTGTTATTTCTGGAGTGGTTGAAAGTTGATCTTTTGTGTTGTGTGACAATTTCTGTTCTTTGTATTTATTAGGTGTGAGGAGAAATGTGTGTGAACTGATTTTTACCAGTATAGCATGTGCTTGCATGCAGTGAATTTTATGTTTGATTAGTACAAGCAAGTTAGAGGATGAATCTTCCATGTGGTACGATCAAGGAAAAATGTTTCATAAATGTATGGGTTGATGTGGTATGGATAAGACCAGACAGCGCAATAACGGTTGTTTTCAATAACAAAGCTCAATTCATTTCATGGAATGTGTTATGATCGTTAAATAATGGTTCTGAATGGCGCTTTCCTATTGTGAGAGTAATTATTACTTGTGTAATTGGTTTGAATGGTATGCTGATACCTTCGACACATCTCTATTTGACTATAGCTTCAATGGAAAACCTTTAAAAACCTTTAAGCAAGCGCACTCTACTTTCATCGAAACAAATTTCCAAGCAAATCGTCCACGACGGTATATTAGATTGCCAATTAATTAACATTCCTTGGTTCGCGATTTATCTTCACACTAGAACTGTTCGGTAAAACACCGCACCGCAATAATTACGCCTGGAACGATTTTCGCTCATTAAATCTAACCGAGTTCGCATATCACTAGCTTAATGATATGCCCTTGTTCTAACGGCTCAAGAACGGGTGTGTAGCCGACGCGTGAGCTTTTTCAGTGAAATTAGCAAACCAATTGGGTGGCTCACTTGCCACCAACCGGCGTGCCGTGTATAAACCGATACTTTTCCTACATGATTAATGATGGCTTTAAAAGGCATAGCAGCGGAGCGATGGTTTTTCGGAGTCTCGTTTCATCACACTCATAAATTAATTAATGACTTTCCGTTTCCGTTTGACAGACTTTGCGTTCGACGATAGGTGGTATAAGAAGAATTCAAATGTTGAGCTTTTGAAAACCCTTGCTACTAGGGGCTACGCAAGGGAACGGCAAGGCACGGCAGTCACGCTAATAAGGAGTGGTACATTATTTTCCTTTTTTTTGCTTAAGTTATCTTCCGTTTTATATGTTGCATGAACGGCCAAACACTACAAACTTTGAACTTGGTCACTATTTAGAGCTCCGTCTTCTCATAATATTAGGTACAAGTGCATATGATTTATTGGTGAAATTTGGCTCAGTTTGCTTTCTTCTTGTACACGCGAATAAATCGATCAGCAAAAAAGTGTACGATGTGTTAAATGACATTTTTTTTCCATAAAACACCCAATTTCAAGATGCTAATGTAATAAGCCATTAATTTTCATAGGAGTTTTCGCTACAAACGCCGTTCTTGCGGTGCGCTACTAAGCGCATGCCATCATCGAGTCTTACCCTTAGCGCGCTGCCATCACTCCAAGCACACCGCTCCGATGCCAAGACCGCAATCATCAAGATTGATAAATTTCATTTCGCTCGTTTTATAACAAGCTCCCGTATCCCTCAATTATGGGCCAAATACAAGGATGCGCCAGCATAATTCGATGTGCCGGATTTAAGGGCAAGAAATAGATTTGTAATTCTCACCGACAGCGCCTATCAATTAAAGTCGCCAGATATAGCGGAGAACCAATTCACCGCCGACGGGATATGACGGATTAACTGACTGAAAGGTCATCGAACACAACGGCACGAATGAATAGTATTATTACAGATGATTTATAGCCATTTTTTCGCAGGGGTGGTGGAACAAAAAAAAATAGATACATAACGACGCCGGTGGTGGTTTCGATGTTAGGTAGGAAAGGTCTCAAAAATGAAGGAAAATGATAAATGATTTAGTGTTCTTTTGAATTGAGCGTGATTTGCTGTCGTGGTTTCACAGACCGTGTGTGTGCGTTTATTACGGAAAACATGCGGCTACCAATCATCTCGGTTCCATTCACTGGCTCGTAGCGTAGATGGATGTAAGGATCATAAGTAAAATTATACTGCTGGTGGTGTTCCTGCAGGCAAAAGACGCTATTTTGTCTGATAAGGATCTAGTGTGATGTCAAAAAAACAATGCTGAAATCAAAAGATCAACCAAAGCACGCATGTAATCGGATCGCATTCTTCTCCAAAGCTTTCACAACAGCTCACTTAGCTATAAACGTAAAAACAGACACTAATGAAAGGTTTCGACTTCATTAAAATTGAATCCTTGAATGTAGTGTGTCCAGGATTCCCGTCCCACCACGCCGGAAACGCGGCTCGTCGGGCGGGAGTCGGCATGCGTTGTCGTTGCTTCTTCGAGTGCTCACTTTGAAGTCGTTTTCAATTTGCTTTATGTAAATTTTACGTCACTCATCTCTTAAATGAAGGGATAAAATATGCATGCCCGTCTTGGTTCATCAACGAAATGGATCACCTGCCGAAGCACTTAAGAAAGCGGGGGCGCTCACTTTTTCAGCTGCCAAACATACCCACAAAAACGTCATTATAAATACATGACTCCTCAGGGAGGGGAGGAGGTGGAGTGAAAACCCCCAAACAAACAAAATCTTGGCCGCCCCCTTCCCCGTCTGTGCGTGGGAGTGACGGTGGGAGTGATGGGTTGCGACGAGGTTGTGGATTGAAACGTCGTTGGTTGTTCCTTCGCGAATTAATTTCTTTGATCTGATGCTATTTTCTTTCCCCTACTTCCCACACATACTTTTGCTCAATGACAAACACATACACGCATATGAAAGGATTCGGATTAAGCCGGAGGTCTTAATCCGATGTACTCTAGCATACGATTGGTAGTTGCATCGTTCCAGTAGATGCGGATAAATTACAATCATTTTTAATTAAATCGTCTTTAGCACCCCTCACGGACAATCTAACGCTGGTAAAACTCAACAACAAAAAAAAATTCTACATTGGCAACCGATATTGCTGTGGCGTTCCGGCCAGCATTAATGCTGCAATCATTCATCCTCCCTACGTAATTTCATTTGCTTTGCACTAATGGCACTTAAACACCCGGTAATTATGTTAATAGCTCTGGAAAGTACGTAACTCCATCACACAGCCAAGCAAGCATGCAAGCAGCAGTATCGTTATGAACATGATGACATTAACCATTGATTTTTCTCTTCCACGACGAAAAGATGAACGACCAATTACGTGTTTCGTTTAAATTTCCTTACCGTTTGGGTGTATAATAAATCTCTTGACAAATGTTCTGCTGTATCACATAAATAGAGAAATGTTTTAAAAATTGTGAAAGAATGTATGATATTTTGAATTTATCCCAAAAAAGCCGTAAATCTCTCTGTCTCTGTCGCTTATGGCACTGTTACCACTATCACTATCACTCAAAGTGAGATAATGGTGCAAATGGTAGAGCCACTCAGGGCTGCTCCTTCCGTAGTAGGCTCTTCTTTCCTTGTAAAAGCTAAACCATCCATCAGGCGAGCGCGGCAGCAGCAGTAGGCTCTGGATATTGATTTTCTTCCAATCCATCGTCAAAACGAACTGATTGAAACAGATTGCTTACGGAAGGAAGCAAGAAATTCCTGTCTAGGCACACATAATGCGGCAGGATACTTCCGAATGGAATTTCAAGTGCTTGTTGTAGGGTGGCGGTGGTGTCTCGTAATTTACACTTACCTTGTACGCTCGGGATTTTCCTCGTGCAATGCTGCTGCTGCTGCTGTTGCTGCTAGCTCGAGATGGAAATTTGATACATTTTCCACTATGCTCAGCATCTCAGCTAGTACGACGATGCTACTGCTGCTGCACGACCGGTGAAAGGTGAAGTTTTTCTTTTCAAGGATAAAATATCGAAGATTTCTAGGCTGGTTGTATTATTTTTCTTTCTTTTTTGTAGCAACACCATCGCCACCACCACCAGGCAGTGCTAGTAGCAGCATAGTTCCACTGTACATGGCGCGGCGAAACTAGGGCAAAAGGAAGCTGTTATGCAAATTGAATTCCAACGTCTAGCCTCTCTTGGAAGCCAGGTTGCTTTATGGTACATTCCGGCTTCGCTTTCATTCCGCTCACCCACTCCGGAGCCCGCCAGTACAAACACACGCGCCGAACAATGCTAACAAGCGTAAGCCGTCTTCTCGATCATCGGTGAGGATGAACAAAGGAGCTTCCCTTTTTTTTTAAAGCTCTGCTCCACAATAGTCAAAGCCGAGGAGGAGCCGGTTTTTGAAATGCAACCAGGTTAAATTAATAAGCATATTCGAAAGATTAGGCGTATACTACGGGTGGTAAGCAGTTGGCGAGGCAAGGAAAGGAGTATAATGGGTTATCAAAACGCCAACGTTGGGTTATCCTCCAGCTGCTACATCTATATCTGACCATCGATAGCTACTTTCACTTCGTTTCTCCAACCCTTTCCCTCCTCCATGGCATTGGTGCTTTCCACTGATGGCCAAGGCCTTTTCCACACGATTGAATATTTATGATGTGTAAAAAAAAGCTCACCATTCCGGATCACCGCCAAAACCTTCGAAAGGAGAAAGCGCACATGCCCGAAATTGAAGCACATTACAAAGGAAAGCTGCCCGCCGGCTGGCCTTGGTGCTCTGCATGCAAAACCGGGCGGGCAAATGCCATTTATCATCCTGAATTTTTCGTATTAAATCCCCAATGTGTGGTTCTTACGGTTTTGTGGAAATCACCCTCCGGTATCAAGCTTGTTTTGTACGGGTTTGTTGCAGTGTTGTAACAATGCGCCACCAAACCACAGTTGGCTACATTGGCCTTAAATTGATGATTCGCATGGATGGATATACAATATCATCGTAGTTTAAATTCGAATGCGTCTCGTATTAGTGTTTGAATTCAATGTTTTATGTTTTTGTTATTTTTGTCTTCAAGTTTCTAAATTTTATTCTAAATATAGAAATTTGTTTTTTAACATTTTTGTATAAAAATCAACGTTCTTTTTAGGGAATTACACAAAAACAAAGCCCAACTGTGATCACATGCCGAGACGTTATACGTATTTTAGATTGAATTTTGTGCTACTTTCGTCGTCATAAAAAAGGAAAACAATTTTACCTACAACGCCCATTGTAACTCAGAATAACAACCCACGTTTAAGACATGCATCTGACAGGAAGATTTCAAACATGACTGTTTCCCTGGCTCGAGAAGAAACGTAGGATTGCAAATTGTACTCGCCGCTGTGCGCTGTGTATAATTCACGACAGCCAGCAGCGCAGCGGGAAGGCAATCGTACGTACAATGCATTTTCCCATTACCCTGACTGATGGGTTTGCTGAATCAACATATTACTCCGATTCTTTTTTCCACAGAAGAGCCGGAGGATTTATTTGCTAAAGCACAACCACAACAAAAAACAAACAAAAAGTGCATTCTAGCCCGTTGCGTCCATCTACTGCCGCGGTTCTGTTCAGTGGCATAAATCTTGCTTATAATTTTATTGTAGCTCTAGGGCGAGCGAGCATGGTTGTTGGGTCTTTTGTGTTTTATGTTTCGTTTTAAATGTATTTAAACAGATTCGAGACATCGACGTATGATCGTTAAAGACCTACATAACGAAAATAATTCCATAATAATTCATAAAATAACCACTCAATTTTTGACTTTATAAACTTTCCAAAAATATTATAACAACAAATTAAGCTAAAAGACATACATACAAATCTTACATTCTTATTCTTCTTTTGCCACAACAGCCGCTGCCGGTCAGGTCAAGGGCCTGCCTCTACCCACTAGTGAAGTGGGCTTGGCTTTCAGTGACTTTTTGTTACCGTAGCAGGACATTCAGTCCTACGTATGGGGGCACGGTCTATTCGGGGCTTGAACCCATGACGGGCATGTTGTTAAATCGTTCGAGTTGACGACTGTACCACCAGACCGGCCCAAATATAACATACAAAATAAAAAAAACTGTTAATCTTTGTACCTTCAAATGAAATCGCATAACAAAACTGACGTATTCAAGCACAAACAACAAATTATTCACAAATTTTCATTAATATCCAAACAATTACAAACATTTGTTTGATATTTGTCAAAAATAAAATAGATTATTTAACTAAAACTAAACTAAAATAAAACAATAAACTTTAATGTTAGTAATATTTTCCTATGAGGAGTTTTTTGGGTTTGGTTTTATTATTTTGCAAAATTCAGATTATTTACGATCCTTGTACGAATTTTCTTTATCAAAACACACAATAATTTAGCGCACAAGTTGTCATACATGTACCGAGAATGTATTGCGTGGCTCCTTAAGTGCAACGATCCATCAATTTTAATTCCCTGTACCTCCTGTCGTGTATGCGGCTCTTTCCTATTCATGAAAATAATTGACATATGTTGGCGACACAAGAGTTACATATGAAGCTGTGCATGATAAATGTAATTATGCATGTAGAATACTGTAACAATGTGCTTAAGCACAGTGCATGGTTCTGAATGCAAGTGTCGTCAGTGTGTTGTGTTCACCATTGATGGAAATATGTTTCTCGTCATTAAAAAGTTCGTTAAAGTTCATGATAGCGCTGCAATTATCTATGAAAGAACTTAATGAAAGAGTTTATTTGAGCGTTTCTTTTTCAAAATGAACAAAGTCATGTGCAGATAAAAATTCAATGTGTATAGTATAATGGTAATGGAAACAGCAATGAATTCAGCGAGTTGACGATTGTATCACATAACCACAGAATTGATGAATACAAATATTTATTTTGAGTAAAATGTTAAATGATGCATCAATCGATTCAATTCCTCAATGCTAAGCGATTGAATTCCTCATAAATTTAATATATTAAAAACTTAATCTCTAATAACGCCTACGCGATAACTTCACGCAATGGTCCAGCATGATGAAATCTATTTTTAAAAAAAGAAATTTGACAATAATTCAATGTTTTCATTTTTATTTTATACTATGGGGAATCTGCATTATTTGGAAAATGTTGCTTTTTTTCTTTTGCTTTTTTATATCTAAGGGAAGATACGTAATGACGGAAATGTTAAATAAAATGTTAAAAATCTAGGGATATATACAAACAACGACCATGAAAATGTGCATACCTTATCTTTTACTCAAAAAATGTGTTCAAAAATTTTAATTACTATCGATTTTTATGTCTTTTTCATGAAATAAAAGCCAAATATTTCTTGCTAATTTCAATACTTTCTCTAGTCGCTGGATGGTTTATATCTTCTAAATACCATTATTTTTAAGGTATTTGATGAAATCTATTTATCACCAATTGATATAAAAAGTAAAATAAATCATCAAATTTGATATACATCTTTCCCTGCGACAGAGTGTCCTTCATTTCCGCTTTGGTGTCAGGATGCTTAAACCACCAGAAAACAGGATTTTTTTATTGCTTGCATTCTCGTTCTTTGCCAGTTTTTTTTGCTTAATAATCACGACAGCTCATGCAATCAAACTTTGGAAAATATAAACAATGCAAATTACAGAGCTTAAGATCCGCAACAGTCAAATTAGATCCACAAGGGACCGCACGATTGAATTTATTTTTTTGTTAATTTAAACAATTTTGCATTTATTACTGTCGTTGCCACTAAATTTTGTCTCGAACTCACCTATTTTTGTCTCGAAGGCATCAATTTTTGACAGCGTGTCACCATGTTTGCCTCGAAAGCATACATTTTTGACAGTGCGCATCAATTTTTGTCTCTTAGGCAGCAATTTTTGATTGAGAGTCAATCGCTTTATTGACAAAATTTAACGTAATTTCTGATTTTTTTTATTCAGGAGGAATAGTACGTGAAGGCCGTATTACTTAAAACGTCATTTCGGAATTATTGGTTATAAAATTATTGAAATTTAGTAAATTAGTGAATAATTTCATTGATAGAATTTACAGGGTTTTACAAGTCAGAATCGAATGTCAGCAAAACAATTTCAGAAGTTCAAGATGTAGTTTAGCTGTCAAAAGTTGCTGTTTCACCGCACCATCGCAATTTATCCAAAAGCGCAATATGATTATTAAGTCGCTCAAGTTGTTTTTTAGAGGCGTTTCGCATTGTTTTGCAAATTCAAACACGCATTTTGAGATTATATGATAGAGATCAATGATTTCATGCGTTTAAGTTTTATATTTATGAAATAATACGCATTCATGGTAAAAATGTGCTCGTAGCTTTTTGCAAATCTTATTTTTTACAATAAATACGTAATATTTCATAAATATAACGCTAGAAACGCACTAAATAATTGATTTGTATACAAATAATCTCAAAATGCGTGATTGAATTTGCAAAACGATGGGAAAGGCCTTTAAAAATCAACTTGATCGATTTAGAAACTTTTTTTCTTCTTTTGCTTTCATTCAATCATTACATTTGCTGACATTCTATTCTGACTTGTAACACCCTGTAAAATAAATCAATTGTTATGTCAACCTTGGAAGTTTTAATGGATTGAAAAAAATGGCAAGTATTTTCGGGTGTAAACGAGGGCTTTAGAATTTATGAAATTTAAAGATTTTTTCTCAAAAAAATGCAGTTAAATTATACGAGTTTTGTTTATGTGATTTATACTTACAATTGGCATAAATCTGCAAGTGTGAAAAATGATGTCTTATAGACAAAAATAGGTGCGTTAGGGTCAAAAATTGATGCGCAATGCCAAAAATTGATGACTTAGATCCAAAATTAGGTGGCAACGACTGTATACCACACTGTAACGTTCTCAAATGTGTGATTTTACTTTCAATTTCGAAGCTACTTTTATCATGTAATAATGAGAATTGTTTATCTTGCCGGCAGTGTCCGTTTTTACCTACCTCCCCTACAATAATTTAGTTACTTCGTGTTTAGCTCGGCCGTTTCGCACCTGCCGTTGTATATTTAATTTTTAAGGCATATGTTGACCATTCGTATATATTTTTTCAACCAAAACATACTACCTAAGAAACCTAAATAGCACACAACAAACTAGTAGTTCTGTGCAATAAATTTTCAAGAAGCTTTGTTAAATTGCACAACCATTTTTTACAGTGCATAGACATAGTGGATGATTACTTTTGCTAAATTACTTCCTCGATAATAAAAACAAAATCCCGCTGCTAGTTCGCATTTCGGTTCGACTTGTTTTTCTACTGGCTTGTCATTTACGGTTGCACGTAGCCGCTCCGAGCAGCTGATATGAACTGACAAATATTTAATATCTCTTCCCAACTGCTTCCAAAGTTCCGTAAACTCCAATAAATTACTGCACTCCAGTGAAAAGTTTTTTTACGCGTTCATTTAGTAGCCTCCGGTACGGTAGGTAGGTAGGCACGATAAAAACACGGGACCGCGTTTCCATTCGTATGCTCTCCCGCCCTTATGCTTTTCTTTCACGCCCTCTACCGTGACCGATGCCTAGCGGCGTGCATGGAAAGAAGTAATCTGTTGAAAGTATAAAGCACTGCAGCTGCACTCTTTCTTTCGGAGCGGAAATTTAATGGAAAAAGTTCTTCGTTTCCACATTGCACACAACCTGTCGTCCGGGGGAAAAGTAGCTGAGGAGGAGGGTAGTAGTTGTCGCCACCGCAATGGCTCTAATTCACTATTGTAGGGCGGGGCAAACAAAAAAATTAACTAAGCCAGCCAGTACATCCAGTTGCAAATAAAAGGAAAAAAATTGCACTAATCATAAATGTAGTTTTAACTATTTAGATGGCACTGTTGCACTGTCAAAGTGCATTAGGCATGTATAATACTTACAATTCCGCTTCACCTTTTTCAATCAATAATTGAACTGAAGTGTCACTAGCTAAACATTTGTCATCCTAAAATAGTGTCACATGATACGGTTCCCGCTAATAGTGGCATGGTTTGATAGCATGGCCGGTTCACCAGCGCCACACCCGATGCACAATGGCCAAAGCCCAGCATGACTCCTGATATACCATAATCAATAATGTCACTCATTTGCGATGGGCGTGTGAGCCGATCTAACAATGCCGCTCCGGACAGTGTCAGTGCCACTGGCAGTGTAGCCCTGACGATGGCAAGTCTTCTCGAAGACCTAATTTATGCGCTCTCAACTCTTCGAGGCGGGCAGTGGTAGTCTAATATATGAGTGTACAGCGACACCGTGTGTGTGTGTCATGATGGAGCAGCGTACACATCGGGGAAAGGAAATCTGAAACGAAAGTGCATCCTCTAATTTATGGTTGTGGTTTGACATGACGCCAAAGCAGGTGACACATAATATTAATTACTGAACAATTTCTAAGGTTGAACATTTCATTCTCTAGTTCACCATCCTCTCAAATGGTTCATGATAAAATATAGTACCCTTTATCGTGATGTATTATTAGATCCTGCGGGAGCGGCTGTGGTGCGCTGTGTGCAACATGCAGTCGAATGTGTATCGTTTGCAATAGATTAAATTCACTTAGAACAGTATCGATTTTTATAGTTTAAATAAAAATAACTACTGTTTGTAAAGTGTGTAGAGAATTTTGAACCTAAAGTTAAGACAAAACAAAACTTTAATCAATACAATAATAAAGTTTTAAGAACACAAAAAACAAGCTCCTCATGAACGAACAACAAACGAAATGCTCTGCCGTGTTGCAACACGATACACGCTCGGTACACTATGGTGCCGTAAACAACGTGGAGCCTCGTACAAGTTTCTAAAACATGCACTTGTTTGCCTGCTGCTGTACACGGTACAAAACCGATTGCAATAATACCTTCCAAAACAGAAAACATATCACTGCAGTGAAACACACACGGGCGCAGCGCAGTAGGAGTCAGTAGTGGAACATGCCAAGTAAATACACCCTTGTCCAAACAAGCTCGCGCCACTGTAATACACAGTACTACAACTACGATGTAACAGTGTGCAAAACAAATTTATCATTGCAACACAAAAATAATATCAACAGACAAACAGGCAAACAGGGCAAAACACACAGACCCACACATCGCTGTAACACTCCTGCTAGCACAAAGGCGAAAGCGGAACAATAGTTTTGCTGCCCGCGGTTGGAGTTTTTGAGCTTTCGATTTTTATGTTAAAAAAGGGTTTTTTGTGTAACGAAACTAAGAAAAGACAGCTTAAGAATAAAATGAAATAAGAGAAAAAGATCGTAAAACTCCTATAAAGTGTAAAAGTAGAACTCGTGTAGCAAAAAGCCAAACCAAAATAAACCCTCGGCAGCTAAAATACTTAAAGCAAACCATCAGACATAAAAGAAAAGCAAACCAATAAAAGTATCAAAGTGTCACAAAGCAAAAAAACAAGTTTACAAGCCCGGCAAAAGACAACGGCATATATGGACCCAAAATTTGATCACTTTGCCTCTGTCGTCTGTTGGATGAGGTTAGTGCGCGCTTGGGATATTTTCCGGAAGAGGCAGTTTTTTTTCGGAAGCATTGGTGTAATGCAAGAAGACTGGCAAGAAGAAGGGGGTGGTCATGGGCCCGCAAGATGTTTTCGCATGTCCTATTTATGGTACCGAAATCAATCGCCGCTCTAGTGATGGTGATGCAGGGGAAAATATTGATCGGACGACATTTTCCACACATCTGACAAAACTTTTGCCAGCGTGTAGCTTAACATCTGCTACACCAAAAGCGAGGAGTGCTGCCGTGCTGCTGCAATGTGACGTTTCTGGGAAAAATTGCTACCAAAAAATTGGTCCTGTTACTACTCCTGTCCATGGTTTAGGTATGCACGGTTCCCCCGCTGTAACATTTGATATTGGAAAATTATCATAATTTGTCATCACAAGTGTTGTGTTTTTAGGAAAGGGGAGAAAGGGATCTTTCTATTGTTGAGAATGGATGAAAGAAAACAAAAACAAAAACAAAGGATGCATAATCTTACCTGTTTAAAGCTTTAATAGAGAAATATACAAAAGAAAAATTAATCAAATACGCTCCATGACCGGCAGTATGATAAGGATAGGTTTAATCGTTTATTGAAAGTATCATCAGTACCAACCAACCTAGTGTATGTCATACACACACAGAGCATACATTTTGGGTTTTATTAATCTCGCCGCAGCATTTCTGTCCATTTACACAGGCTATATCATGTCAGGAAGAGTTTAATGTCATATTCCTACCACTTTGGTTGATTTCGGCTCGTTTTTATCGCGTGTTAGCTTGCTTGCCTTTCATATTTATCTTCGGTAGCCATCATATAATCTTGGCAAGTAACAATGCCGGCGTTTTAACTCTAATAAGACTTCATTAAAATATAATAAATAGATTCACTCACTAGTTCATTTTTTTGCTGTTCTTAATCTGATGGCGTGAAGCTTTTTGCTTGCCCGTCCTGCGGATCTGAACTTGTTGTTGTGTAGATGTGTGTGTTTTTTAATAAGGTACAAAGGCATACAGTACAATAACAAGGTTTCATTTACTCTGCACAACATTCATATACACACATATTAGTTAGGGGTTGTATATTTTGATTTTTGGTTGTGTTCGTTATCTGCTTCTTTTTTGTTCTTTTTGGCAATTTTTGTTCTCTTCATTTAACTTACAGGGTTTCCCACGATTTATTGGTCAGTTCCCATGATTTTTTGGTGCGTTGCCACGAATTTTTGGTCGTATCACATAGATTTTTAGTTCGTTCCCATAATTTATTGGTATTTTCCGATTGGATATCAATACAATTGGACCAACAAAATCTGGGAAACGGCCAAAAAATCGTGGGAACGCACTAAAAAAATATGGGAACCAACCAAAAATTGATGGGATCCAACCAATAAATTGTGAGAAACCCTGTACTCATTCTAAGGACATTGCATTCCATGGTTCCTTTATTATTTTCTGCATTATTCATCAAGAAATAGTTTACATTCGTAATATCTACAGCGGAGGGGCGAGTTAGAGATTAACAAGTTTGTTTTAACCGAAGCAATATCAAATGTTGCCGTTTTTTTTGCTATTTTTCACTACTTTATCTCCCTCACGTGTGCACTCACCATCGCACATTAACACTGTGCTCGGCACGTTGTGGGGGTTTGGTCATGACCAGCAGTCGGTCCATTAGATGGAAAGTTTAACAGGTTTCATAAATTCTTCTCTAGTCGTACACATCTTACATAGGGCTGAACACTGACACATTTGTTTGGGCGTGGAATATTGTTCGGAGTTGGTAGAGACGACGATATTGTTCAGTTTCGGTGGCATGATTGATTAATTGGTTTCGATTGTTGTGAGATGTTTGTAAATGGGGGTTTGAAGTATTAAATCAACCATATGCTAAATCAAGCAACGTTTCTGGGTTTGAATATTTTGGTTTGTTTGTTTGTATGTTTGTTTTATTTGTATTATTTAAGGCTTTTCGCAACAGGCCCAACATCAAATGCCGAAATGGCGATGCATCATATTTACGTATATCATTTATAAATACTAAGAAGTAACAGTAAACATACCTCAAGAAAAGAATAACGCCTATAAAGTCGCATCGCACTAACGTTACGCGCTCAAATTAAACAGAAACTTCCATCACATTAAGCCAACGTTCTTCGATGCGTCTTCCGCAAATACGTTCAATCTCCCCCGAGCGTCCCCCACGCGTTAATCACAGCTTAACAAATTAACAACGCACCATGCTGGACTAAGAGTTTGGCGCGTTAATTTTATGGCTTCAAATTATTGCTTTCATTACCGTCGGGCGAAGTGTAAATAAATAAAACGAATCGAAAATGCTAGCAACACGAACAGGCGCATTGTTCCCCGGGTGCATTGGTACAGCTGAAGCCATCGACGGTAACCAGTACGATGCTTTCCTCCTCCTTGATGGTAGCCGAAAATGTCTCCGAAGTGTCCTCGTTGGCTTCAAGAGCCAAGCTCCTGAAAATGGGACAAGCATTTATACATACACAATACAATAACTTATAGATTATCTACATTTGTCCGTGTTGGGATGCGATCATGATCGATGGAAGATAATGGAATGAGAACTCATATTTTGGAACAAAACACATACACTCTATGGCGTGAGGAAAATGAAACAACCATTGCAAGCTAAATAAACCAGACTGGTACATAACGCTGGCAACACTCGAGAAAAAGCGGGTGCTAGAGAGAGAGAGACAGCTTCCAATTCTCTGACTATGAATTATAAGATCAATAATGGCGAAACCACCAATCTCAGTCACTTTCTATAAACTGCCACTTTAGCCCGATGTATACCCACCTTTCTCATGCAACCTTTATGCCGGTAGCGCAGTCCTCACCGGGCGCTTCCGGCACCGCTAGGCTTTCCTGTCCGGTATGCTCGATTTCGGACGTATCAATTGGCAATTGAGAGCGGTCGTTTGCCGGTAGCTGTCCCTCATCCAATGATAAATTCAATGAAGACGGATTGTGGGTGCTATGCAAATAATGCTGGCATTCATTACCATTGACATCCTCCTGCCGCACGGTATCGTCCGGTCCGTCCCAGAGACGGTTGTGTGCGGGCTGGTTCCGTTTCGAACGGTCACTGATTGCGGGTGTACCACCGGTGCTAGCGAAGGTGGTATCTGTTTCTGGCACCCCCGATACCGTCGAGAGATCATTATAATATGATCGATTCGTGAACAAATTGTCCTCCATGTCGTATGACCTATCGGAATATTCTGAGTATGCGTCCGCATCGTCATCGCAGTCGAAGTACTGACTCTGTGGAATATGGTTGTAATTGGGGAAGCGTGTTAAAATAAATCAGACGAGCTTGTTCCACTTAACAGCATGCTAATTGTGTGAGTTACTGGAACACGAGTGGTTACATGGAAAATGATAGGAAATTTGGAGAAAATGCCAAAACAAATGTGTACTTAAATGTAAGTAACATTGTTAGATTATGCTTTATTACAATATGTGAGCAACTTATGAACACAATATGAATAGCGCACAATGCGTTGAAAGGTATTTGTCAGATCAAATTGATTTTTAATCTTAAGAATATATAAAAAGGAATTTATTCGTAGTTTCCAACGGTTTTTCGTTAAGTTTTTAGTCAACTTGTATTAATTTTGATAAGAAATGTGGGTGATTTCATTGAATATTTAACATTATTTTATGAGACTGATTCTGGCACTCGTTCCTGCTTTATTCAAACAATTAAATAACAACAATTATTGTGAAACAATCCAAAAACTTGTTTAGACTAGATCGTAAAATACGTTAAACTGTTTTTAACCGTGTAATAGCGAACTTTGTAACGAAAATTTTTGATGGTTGCAGAATATGTTTGCATACGTTTTGATTTTTCAGTGAGATTAAAACCTTTAGATCATATTGGACCTTGATGCAAACAACTCTCTACGTTCCTTTGATAACAACAGTGTTCATGGTTCAAAGGTGCGGTTTTCTAAAATTTGAAATTAAAATTGTATTTTATATGCCATATCTTACAATAATAAAAAAAAATCTTACAATAATATCTAAACTATAATAACATATAATAAATCAACAAATCAAATATATACAATAACAAATCTATTTTAGTATTAAACTATAGACAGGCAATTAATCCATTGTATTCGCCTTTATTCACTGGATATTGTCTAAACTATAAGTGTTTACTTAAAATCTCCTCAAAAGTATATTTTTACGATAATTGGGAAGCAGTAACTTCAAAATTATATCAAAAAGAAAAAAGAAAAAGCATGTTCATTTATCTAACGAGAGTAAGTATACCCTGCTACCAGTGGACGATTTTATCAAATATTTCGGCCAACTATTCGGCTGCTCGCATGGGACTTAATTAGTGAGAGACTGGCAATGGTTGGTACAAGCGTGTGACACCAGGGAAATTGTTTCATGCAAAACCAACTCACCTGACAGTCTATGCATCGGCAGCTGTCGGTCAGCGTACACTTTATACCTAGCAGCTGGGCCGCCTCGCTGTACAAATCATTTGCAGATTGGTCAACCGTATCCGCCTGGTCGAGCGTTGGTGCTGCAGCAGCCCATCTGCTGCAAGACAGAACAGACCGAAAAACCCATCCACTGAAACTGTCACCGTCAGCAACGCAACAAGGACCGCAACAACGTTTCCGGCGCCCCTCGTCCGCATTAATATTTACCTTTGCCGAAGCTTATCGCCTATTCGTTCCGTGCTGTTAGCCTTCCGTAACCGGTCCTCGTCGAAGAGCTTCCAAAATTTGGCCATTTTCAAATTGTTCCGCCTGGGCGGTTGGTCAAGGTGGTGGGTGGGGCCATTTTTACTGCTGCCATCGACGCTTTTACTGCTACATTTGTTACGAAAGGCGATGGAGGCGGGTGGCGAGACGGATCCCTTGCTGGATGCAAATCTAATGAATTCGCTCGATTCGATGAAGCGATGCTGGCCGGCAGTGCTGGTGTCATCGTTTTCGCTGATCCTGATGCTGCTGATGTTGGTCGAGTGGATGCTACCGGCCAGCAGACCGCCGATCGTGCTCGGACACAGATGGGGATCTGCCGCACTGCTGCCGATGGTACTGTTGCTTCCGCTTGTGGTCCGGCGGCCGTGTCGCAATTCCGCTGCAGTTTTATTATTCACCGTTAGTGCCCGGCCCGCCGGTGTACCGAACAGCTCTATCATGTCCATGTTCTGTGTACGCGCACAGGGACGAACAACAGGATGTCAATTAGAATAAACGTTGCTCGATGTAGCAGATAATATGGAAGCATTCGGGCAGCCCCAAAAGTCCCGCGCGCGCAATGAATCGGGGGAGAAAATTACGTGTTAATGAACACAGGCACCAGCTACAGCCGGGGTGTGTGTACTCCGGCATACAGCTTTATGAAAGGACAAGGTTTCTCGTCGATTAAATTTCTTGCACCGAGAAATCGCAAACTATTTGAAAGGTTCATGCTTCGTCCCAACTATGTGCGGGCAGTCACTTTCAGGGCATACCAAGGAGACAAGGAGCTTCTGAGCTTATCTTCGCAAGCGAACGTCCCGATTACTTACCCCATATCGGTAGCTGGAATTCAGCACATAGACGGTGTTCCTATTATTGCATTCCTCAACCAGTATATCATCCATCTCTATTAAATCAAGAAGAGGGAATTCAATAACAAAACTAGCAGTTGAGTTTGGGGCGCAAATCACAGCAAAGTATTTTAACTTGTAATCTTAAAATGAATTTAAGTTTTAAATTTAATGAATTGCTATGCAATCCTGGAAATATTATGGAAATTAGGCCTTAATTGTTAAAAATTGGTTTTCTAATTTAGTTTTGTTTTATTCTGAAATTACCTTTATAGAAACGAGACTTCATATGATGTGAATAAAAAATAGATAATTTTATATTCATACATTTATATTAAAATCATTTTTAATAAATAAATAAACAAATGTTGATTTTTTACCAAAATCAAATTCCATGATTGTTTAAAGATTTTTTCAGCTTAGTTGATGATGTTTGAATTTATACAGCTATGCTTTGCCTCGCCAATTAATAAGTTAAGATATATTTTCGGTGGTGAAGCACACTGAATATGTAGCTAGTAGTTTCAAATACGAAAAGCTCCTAAAAGCTTCAAGTCTACAAAGCTTTACACTAATCTTGTGAATCTTCGTTAAAAAAGTTTGAATTTAATTTTGCTTTGTTGCGATTTAGGTATCTGCTTATTCACAAAAAGGACTGGTAAATTAATTTCTACGAATTATAGTGTTAATCTGTTGTTTTGTTGACACCTGATCGAGAGTATCTCAGTAAATGTACACATTTTGAATAAATATTTTTCATAAGATTTATTAAAAATTTCATTGTTTTCATGTTGTTTAGTTGTTGTTGTCTTGAACACATTGTTTAGAACCCTCTTGTAGGAATACTAAAGGGCAAAAATTTTACCAATACTAGTTCATCCGGGGCTGTTCTGTTGGTCCTGTTCAATTAAAACTTTTTGTTGAATAATACTTATATAGCTATTTATTAAGTTATATAACTATGTATAAGTGTGGTAAAAATTTATTTTTACGATTACACTATTATAATAAATTTATCATATTGTATTTTATTAATACAGGTATTCCCCGACATACGCTATTAATGAGGACCGGAGGAGCGTGTCTCGAATATTAGCGTAAGTCGAATTTCGAGGTTTTCAGTCAAAATATAGTTAATTTTCGTATAACTTTGCTTGAAGTGGTAAGTTTTAGCTACTAAATTAGTAATTTGATCTGATTTCAACTGTACATATAATTTTACAATTACAATTACAATTTTGTACTTTTTAAAATGGTTTTTTAAAATTCGACCAAACGGGAATTCATTTTGTATTTGACGTTAAATGTGGCAAATCAGTACAATTTGCTCAAATAACTGTCAACTTAAGAAAATTTCGTATATTGAATATGACATGTATCGGGGAATACCATTATACTTTAGAATGCACAATGCATACAATTATTAAATATATTCAAAAATATGACGCTCTCTATGCAACAGAACAATTATGATAAATGATCTACGCATTAAATTATGATCTTGTTTTTTATCCCACTTGCTGAAAAACTTAAACACATTTGATTTATAACAGAATATGGACTACTAGTTTAGAAATAATTCCTTTATCAGTTAACCAAGAAGAAATCTTTTGTAATGAAATAATTTTACCTTCACCAAATAACAAACTCCTTGCAAACTATTCTCGATAAAACAAGCGAACGTTGCAGCTTGGGATACTTCTACAGTGTCAATTACCTTTTGCGCTAAAGTTCGACGAGTACAGAAAGTTCGCCAACGCCCTTGAAGGATACTCGTCCCGCTGACCTTGGTTCCAAGGGCTGCAAAGCGTAGTCATCCACAGCGATTGGAGACCTGAAACGTAAACAGAACCGCAAACACAATGCTAAAATTAGTTACGAAAGCGATGTCATCATTTACCGATCTTATCTAGAAGCAGTTTCTTTCCAAGCGATTCCTTCGGGGCAGTGGCACTATTTGCAAGTTTAAGGAAGGAACAGTGCATGGTACTGAGTTGATTTAATGCAGTTTTCTCCACCTTTTTGAATACGTTCTGCAGTTGTTGGAGAACTGCAAGTTGTTTTCAAGGTAGACACCGATGTGAACAATATTAATGACCAAAGCGATTTACGTTGACTACATTTGCTGCACTTTTGCACCATCGTTACCGTGCTTAGAACAACTTCGCAACATCTCCAAACAAGTAGCCAAACCATTCACAACTTTTTTATCTATTCGATTTATTCTCATCGGTGGACCGTTTTGGTCCTTGAATCTTTCTTGCTCACAAGTGAATAGTTCTAAATTCAATGTGAAACGAACGCTGTGCGTCAAAAGCTTTAATCAAACAACTAACGAGCAGACAGGTTTTTATCGCCTTTTGTAAGAATAAATATTTGCATTTCACGGCTATGCTTATGCGGCTACGAAAGGTGTTCAACAACATATCAACCACATTAGTGTTCCGGTAGAGCACGAAATGCTTGTTAAATGATGCAAGCTGTGCCACACGGGCTAACGTGCCGTGCCTCCGAGGGATATTCCCCGCAATTGGCCTATACTGTGACTGAGGTGTTACTCCCTTGGGTGTGCCCACCGTTGCTGTGCTACTGCTCACTGTTGCTGATACTGCTCCGTCTCTAAGGAGAGCAGCATGGTGATATATGATCCCGTTGAGTTTAAAATCTGTAACGAAATTTGCATATCATTACATGCTACTACGCGCAAAAGTCTTATCAGTGCCCCAGCCACACCTTCTTCAGTGTGGGCAGGGTGGCCTTTATGAAGCCACCTTTGGTGACGATAGGCTTCTGGGCTCGCATGATACATAATCGCAGCCGCTTCTGTACCGCCGGTGGAGCCTCGTACCAATTGCTCTGGTAAATCGCGTCCGCCACCTTCAAGCTCTGTAAAACGTGGTATAAAAACAAAGAAAAAAGACACTGCTAGACGGGGCCATTTTTCTTTGTTAAAGCGCCCTCCCAACCACAGTACCTCATCGTACATCATGGAACCGTGGTAACAATATATGACCGCTTGTAAAACCATAACGAACGCCATCGACGCCAGCATAAGGACACGCGGCGTGTTCATGAATATCACAAATTGATAGCCAATCACGCAGAGCAGCACCGAGTCTAGCAGCAATAGGTAGAACACGGTGTACTGGAAGAGGTTCGTCATGGCCAGGCACAACTGCAGCACATCCTTATGGTACGCCACGACGACCTCCAGTTCGTCTTCGGCGGTACGAGCCGCAAAGTCAACTGCCTGGAACTGGCGTTGGATGAGCTGAAAGTGGATCGTAACGCTCGTCGCCAGCTCGGAAAAGCACGTATCGACACTTCCGCTAATGAAGATGCTCATGTGTATGGAGTCACAGTTGAACAGGAACGTTAACGCAAACATGAGCGGATGCTGATAGTTGTGGGGAAAGCTAGTTTCGAAAAGGAAGGGAAAGAATAAAAAACAAAACCAATCCACACACACACACACACATCATTGAAATCGGTTTCGTCCACGCGTTCGGACGGATACGTACGCCATCGGTGCTACAAAATGGACCCGTCCTTCCGCCAACGACCGCGAGATTCCTGAGACGATGGCACTTAGTATGTAGAACCAACCCACAATCAGTGCCGATGTCATGTAGATTTTCGTCAGCTTCGCATGAAACGCTCCGCTGCGCCGAAACAGCAGCAAGTCCTCCCTGCTAGCCCGCCGCTGCAGCGCTTTGAACGAATCAATCAGCGCGAACAGGGCGGCCGGGTGGAAAACGAAGATGTAGAACTTGGAAATAGCCACCATGCAGACGACCAGCGTCGGTATGGCATCGCAGATCATGGCGAAGTGGTGCACGTGCTGGAATATGTAGATCGACTGCAGCACCATAAACACGACCAGGACACCGAGACAGACGCTCAGCCGGATTCCACCGAGCACGCTTTTCTCGCGAAACACTCCACAGTAGCGCAAATACCACATTTGGGCGTCGAGAAAATCTTCCACGCAGCTCATACTTCTTCTCAAGCGACCGTACGGTTCTTGGCAGCGCGTGAAACTGGACGCCCGCGACGATTCGCTGCAAGCTCAAAGGTCGATTGCGTGTGGGTGGGAGGTGGCTGTTCACACTGGTTGTAACTTTTTCGCGAGATTGACATTTTCATTACACGGTAATGTGCGTCGAATGGAAAACACAGGGACAATCGCAGTGTGAAAATCGACACCCTCGAACCGGTCGTGCTGGCTGGAATGCTGGTGATGGCATTTACGGCGAATGACCACTTTTTTTTCTTTCTTTCATTCGTTGACAAGCGCTTATTAGTTGACAAGCTTGCAAATTGCAGGGGACCATGTGAAATGATCACCCGATAGATTGCAGAATCAGCTAACTTTACTGGTAAATTAAAGTACAGCAAAGCACAATTGCAGACAAAAGGACTGTTTCCATATGCTTCTACACATTAGCTATTGGTTGTGATTTTTTACATTTAAGGGAAACCCCATTTTAGCAATTTCCAGTGGAATATGGAATGGGTATATGGGTATGAATACGGGATAAAGTTTTTGCCATCATATTCTTGTGATATTAATACTGCTTGCTGCAACGAAGAAAACAAGCCACGTGCAAGTTTCTTGTTGTGTTACTTAATTCGAAATATACAAGATCGAAAAAAATCATTAAAAGTATATCATTGTAGGATGAATGCCAAATGGAAATTATTGCTGATAAAAAAACTCCTGCGGCAGCCCTTACATCCCACAGTTTTTCTCCGAAAACTATGGAAGTCGGATAAAAATATTCCGAAACAGGAAAAGTAGCTTAAAATGAAACATTTATTTTACTCAATGAAAATGATATCCAGATAAAAACCACTGACAAAACAAAACAAAACAAAAAAGTGAATCCTTATTCGCACATGGTATCCAACAATTGCATGAAGTTTACGTATTTCAATTTCCGATCAATATACAGAATAATAACGAATTTTAATAACAAACTCTTGCGCATACATCACCGTTGACTCATAATTGTTTCATCGGCTTTTTGGCGATTCATCAACCGATTTTCAATCTACATTGTCTATGAGAATAATATTTAACCAAACTTTTGTTTTAAATACAAAGCTCTTCACTGCTTCAAAACTATTTTGACAGTTTTTTTTGGGTTCCATTTGTTTCTTTCATTTTGGTATGGTTTCATTCCTTTGGATTGAATTGAAAAAACTATAAGCAGCAGCACAAGGCAGTGATCGGTAAAGTATAGCTAGTGAGTCGCATGCGGGTCTTTGCTGTCTAGATGGTGCCTTTTTCTCTTAACAGATTTCATATAACTATATAACTATAATACATACATAATTATACTTAGTTTATCAATTTAGCTTTCAACGAATACTTCTATGATTTTTTGTGAAGAATTTAACCATTTAGCCAGCAATGTTTTCTGGCCACTGCTTTGAGGCAAAGATCACTGGTTCAATTAATAATTTCTATAAGTTATGATTGATATAAGATCACAAACATTAGTCAAAGTATGTATAGATTTATTGAGCACTGAGAGAAATAAACATACAATCATTAATATAACTGTTTTATATTGCCTTAATAATTGTTTGTGTGTTTTAAGCGTGTTCTTAATAAGTGTATTAAGTGTATGTACCAGTCACTGAAATAAATGCCCTTTAGTGGTACAGGCAGGCCTTGACCGACAGCGGTTATTGTGCCAAAAAGTTGAAGAATAAGTTTATGTAGCGATATGAATCATCATCATCTTCTTCTTCTTCTTTGGCACAACATCCGTTGTTGGTCAAGGCCTGCCTGTACCACTAAAGGGCATTTCTTTCAGTGACTTACTGATTACACATAGCAGAATAGTCAATCCTACGTATGACCATTCGGGGCTTGAACCCATGACGGGCATAAATATTACAAGATTTGCAAGAATTACGAAAACGAAACATAGAATATAACTGTTTTCAAACAAAAACTCAAAAAACTAGTTTATTCAATAATTTAATTGCAGAAGGATAGTTTGATATGGCTTTGTTTGTAACTCTGGATTAACAAAGTAAAACAAATAACAAATTACTTTTCTATTAATAATGCGTCTGCTACGGGGTGAGCGCATAACAGATCTAGAAACTTCGTGTCAAATAGATTTCCACATTAATCCGATTTGCATCAATGATAAGGAAAATACTGTTCTAAATTGAAATCTTGGCGAGAAAAAAAGTAAATGAAACGCACCCACATACTGTCGCTGCCCGTATTTATAAATTTCCACATACTTTCCTTTTTTTCTTCGTGTCTTTACTTCCTAACAAAGTTTGTCAGTGTGGTGGTGTAGAGGTGAACATAATTGTACTGCTTGTAAGATTGAGACTTTCTGTGCCATATCTGGTAACATCTGCGTTCGAGGATGCTATTCTTTCTTTTACTTGTAAAATTTCGCTTTTTTGTCACCACATGAGCACACAAGTGATGTAGAGAAACCAAATTCGCGCTAGGATTTTGATGATGTTTCCCAGTAGCAGACTTTATCAGTAATATCTGCCACGCCTCCACTCCCCTCGATTCGCCCTATTGCAAAAACTCTGACACAAAACATCCGCAGTGTAACATGCGTTCGGGCTAACATATGTACGAGAGTTTTTGTCGTAGAATGGCTTTCTTATGCTGTCCTCGACCGGAGTGCGCTTGTGTACCCTAAAAAGCTATTTCGCGTTGGCCTCGTAATGTGACCACCCACTTGCTAATGAACGAGGTGGATTAAAATAAACCCACAAAGAAGGGCTCATGTACACCCACGCGATATAAAGACAAGCGGAAAGAATGACTCCTTTCGCGTATGTTTGTCTTGTGCATGGGCATGGGCGTGCACAGCGAACATCTTTGGTTTGGTAAAAGCAAACGACAGAACATAATCCACAGTGTGCCAGGCTCATCGAAAACCGGTCACAGTTGGTTTGTTTATGCAACAAAAAAGTTTCAAAGAAGCTTCTTAGCTCGAACCGTAAAAAAATGTAAATTGGAAAAGCAACTTTTCCTGCTATCACAGTTGATTTCGATTTACTTCTTAATTTCCTCATCATTGTGATCCCATTGGAATCTATTTTTTGTTTGTACATTAACAAATAGTAAAGCACACTTTACCAGGAAAACAAAACGCAAAATATATTGCAGAACAAGTTTCAAACATACCGGTAATTCAATCCACCGCTATAAAGCGTGTAAAGTACTAAGCACAACAAGTACGGGATAATAAAGGAGTAGCTTTGCAAAATTAGTCTTATTTATTACCGCGCCACAAACCTTCGCGTAATTTCACCTACCCGCAAGCACGGTGGTCACGGCACGGAACCCTTTGTTGCTGCATAGCAATTTATCCAAACGGCTCCTATTAATGGAGCTGGATTAATGGACACGTTTATCTAATTACTCACTTTGCTGGGCATGGAATAAGTGTTTCTTTTTTTTATTGTTGTTGTTGGTGCTTTACCATCCTTTTTGTAGTACCGCTCGCTGCACACACACACACTGTCAGGATATAATTTAATTCGCACGCTCATTACTAACATGCAGAGTCCTGCCCTGGTTGGTAGCATGCTTGCACCGCTTCTCTTCTTCCTCGCTATTAAAGCCACTGAATGATTACACGTACCGACGACACTGTCAGGGGAGGATCGTTTGCAATGGACAAAAACATCTAAAAAAAGAAGGACCGACCATAGAGTGGGCGTTTAAACTTCGCCATGGTAGTTTTCATTTCATCACGGTACTCGCGGTACTGGCCCATATGCATCTCGCACATCCTAGCTGCCCGGCTGGCTGTCCCATGAACGACGCTCAGCGCAATAATTCCCGTTGTAGCCTAATTGCTACCACTACTACTACCCAGAAACCGCAGTTAGCAGTTGAATGGCAATAAATATGCCTTTTTCAAAACGCATGCCACTGACACGACACGAACACGAACACACACAGACTAATTTCTACAGGCAGGAAGCGGAAAAAATAACATTTTCCTCCCAGCCGGAACACAAAGCGAAGCGTTGGCGACGACGGATGATCGTGTGCAAACGACACAATGCATGATGAAAGCGACTTCTTTTGTTGTGTAACGGACCAATCTCGAGGAGTGTAACCGGTTCCGTTCGTCCTCGACAACGACCAACGCTGAACGAGAGCTATTATTTTTAATTCCTTTCAGGCAGAATTTCGCCAACTACTGCTAATCGCAGATGAGTAGCTTTTAGTAGAGCACTAGCATCTCTCTGCTGGTGTAATGGATGTGTTGTGGTTGGTGCTAGTTGTCCCATGGATAAAGCTTAATTGTACAACAGCTTAATTCTAGTACAATTTGCTTTGCTGAGAGTAGTGAAACCTCTTCAACTTGTGTTTTAAATTTAAAAAAAAAAAAAAAACAATTTATTTCAACAATCTTTTCAACAAATCAAATACAACTCAACTATGTGCTAAAAGAACACCAAAATTACTCGGGAAGTATCTTCTTCTTTGGCTCAACAATCGTTGCCGATCAAGGCCTGCCTGTACCACTTGTGGGCCTTGGCTTTCAATGACTAATTGATTTCCCCCCATAGCAGGATAGTCAGTCCTACGTATGGCGGCACGGTCTATTTGGGGATTGAACCCATGACGGGCATGTTGTTAAGTCGTACGAGTTGACGACTGTACTACGATACCGGCCTACTCGGGTAGTATAGCAGTTGCAAAAACGTATGTTTGTTATTTTAGTAAGTTATCCCTTATTGCACGAGCCTTTAATTATTTATTTTTATTATCCTCCAAAATATGCATTCAAACCCATGCATAGCTAATTAGATATTCATTTCCATTTGCAGTGCGATTATCAAATGATCCCCGTTTAAAACAATTATGCGCACATCCCATCTAACGAACAGCGTGTTTCGATATTTCCCAACCTCACGACCTCACGAAGCCATCGAACCGTGCACTACCTACTACCACCAGCCGCCGTGGCGAAGAATTTTAAACATAAATATCCATTGCACTTAGCTGGAAAGCACGTTTCACTGTCAGGAATTAATTGCTTTCTAGACAAAGCGTTCCCTTTTTTCTGCTCTTGTTTATCATTTGAACAGAGCATTTCGTACAAATACACACACCAAAGCACACGCGACGTGTATTCGTAACTGTGGCATGGCGGCTAAGCGCATCTCGCATCCAGTATAACGAAGCGGATTTTGGTCTCGAAGGTTTATGTTTTTGTGTGTTGCTTTCCATGTTGTCCCATGTGGAAGGCAGCCGGGCAGAAAATACAACATCAAACCGTTTTGTTTTTGTGCGCTCCCATTTTTGTTGTTGTTGCAGCTGCTCATCGGTCTAAATTTTCCGTACCGAGTTGCGAGTGCGATATTGCCAAGCCAGTGACCTACTTGGCACGGCTTTATCACATTATCGGTGTGGCGATTGCATGTGAAAAAAATAAATCATTTTTTATTACGATCCGCCGAATCAAAAGCCACCATTTTCTTTGCTACGCTTCTGTTGACAAACGAGCCCAAAAAGCTTCATTTAATTAAGTGACTAAATTGAAAAATGCTACCTCTACTGTCGAGCCTTTGTGTGCTATCTTTGAAATGTAATTTATATCGTCCTGCCTAGCAACGAGCTGCTAGCGTATATTAGGCGTTCGCTTTTGTTCTTTTCACTACCATACTCACACAATCATTGTCACAGCTCGCTACTATTTAGATAGCGACAAATTGAAAAATGTTATTCATTTCACCGCATTGACCAGCGCGACGACCCTCTCAGCACGACCGCGATGGCGACCGGTCCAGTGACAGTGTTGTGGTGGCCATCTTAAACCTGAAAGACTGAACAGATGCGAGTCCGAAGAGTAGAGCCATTGGGACAGCAACAACAAAAAAGTTCAATAACAAATAATCGAACACCATAAATTTTATTGATTTACGATATGTCTTTCCATCCGCTTCCTTCTCTCGCACGGCGCACGGTGAAAGATGCGGTAGTAATAAATTTTAAAGCTTTCCACGCGCGTTGATACTCGCCAACAGGCGCAGCTCAAATGGGAAAACACACTCGCCCCGGCTGGTCTGCACCAACACTGCCTTCCAGGTCACCAGCAGGATGCGGAACTGGCGCACTGTTTGCTCAAGAAGTGGCTGATTTTTATTTCTTTTCTCACTTTTATCTGCATTAGGATGTAATATTCGTGGCAAACTGGCGTTCCGGCTGTGACGAGCTGCTTTGCAGAGCTGCCTCTGATCGGTGAGTAACGCAAACCCCCGTGAAACACCAGCACCGGAAATTGTAAATGCGGGTGATCAAAGACTTTACTCTCCTTACTTTCAAGTAATCAGCGAAGGGTGGAAGGGCAAAATTGCTAAACTGACTGCCGGAAAATCGTGATCATCTTCATCATAGAGAAGTGTAATCTAGTCTGCTGCTGACAGCTTCACGGGCACGTGGCAAGGCATACACTACACATGCTTTCGTTACGCACCGTGTGCCGTCTTTTACCACGACTGAGCGAGCGTCCTCCAAACATTCGCCGACCTAAGAGTAAGCGTAAGAGTACGGTATAGTTTTATTTCTCCCTCTCAATTACGCTATTCGGAAGTGTGGAATGTTTGTGGGCCAAAAAAGATTTCGGCCTCATTCGGAATACAAATGGTAGTGCAAAGCAGCATGCTCACACTGAGCTGAATGTAGGAATCTCGGATTCCAACACTCCCCAGTGTTCCAACACTGACAGCTACAACAGTCGTCAGCTGCTTCGAGATGCTGGGCGGGCGTTCGAAGTTGTTTCTTTGCAATTTCAGGCCTTCCTTTTCCCACGGTCGGTGTACCGTTTTTTGACTTCAGCAGAATACCATTACCGTCCGGGCGCTGATTTTGCTTGCCTTGAAGCGTCCAACTATATCTGCGAGACAATAAGGTGGGAATGGTTTCCACACCTTGCCGCTTGCTTGTTGTTGGTACAGAAAATTGCAAAAGAATTGAGTAAAAGCTTATGAATTTTCATGCCCGAGCACTGCTTGTTGCTTACGAATCGGGTACGGAAATTGCCGTCGGGACACTGGCGAGAGTGGCCAGAGTGAGCAGCCGTTCGCTGACATGTTAGTAAACGGTTAGGAAGTCATGTAGCATGTTGCGTTATACAAGCGGTGAAGTACCAAATCGTTTCAAATGGCACAATACATTGGAAGAGGCGGCAATGGCAAAGGCTGGTCAGATGATGCAGCCGTAAGCGAGTAAATTATTCGTTGTAAATAAACCCGATTCCTCCAGGTCGGCTCAGTGTCAGGGGAGATCACGGATGGTTCGCCTCGCCCGGGAACACTTGGAAGGTACTTAACGTGCAGGATCTAAACAACCCAACGTTAATTGAAATGCAGAAGCCATTCAAGTGTACGAGGCCAGTGCAGAATTGTACGACCTCCTGGCTCAATGGCTCTGTTGTACTGTACGGCGTTGGATTGCGCTTGGGTCTGATTAGTGTAGCTGGCGAACGCGGCGAACGGGACGACGAAACAGCAGCAAAATAAAAGAGGGCAAAGAAAGCTCGTAACATTACACCGCGCATCTGCTGTGCACTGTGTGTTTGTAATGTCCTTGGTTTGCTTATTTCTAAGTCTCTGTACACAACTTTACCTCGACCGCGAGCTATCTCAGCTGTTCTTAGCGAATGGAACCACTTATTTTCCAACACAGACAGTAAAGGAATACACTACCCTGTTTCACTTTTACTTACGCCCTTCTGAGTGTGGATCTGAAAAAATACATCTCATTCTTTTAATTTAATTTACAGCTGCTGCTTCTGCCCGTGGGCAGGCAAGCAACTATCCAAAGAGCCTGGCGTAAGTAACTTTCCTCCCAGTTGAATAAGAGATTGCAACACACACCCACACAAACACACGAAGGTAGCAAGAAATGGAGCGATGAATAAGTTTAGTGTTAGGCCGCATGCCTACCGAGCCAGTCGGTGGCCTTTCTTCTACCACCGCCATACCGTAGGTGCCGTATTCTTACATCGCACTACACTACACGCAAAATGAATTAAAAGTTGCCGCTCCTTGGGCTGCGCGAAGCCGTACCGAGCTTTTGTACACAATTATGATGGACTGCCACGATTCCGGCTACAAATGAGGTGTGGAAGTTCCAGGTGGACGGGGGCAGTGAATGGTACCGTTGCCGTGGCCATTATGTTTGCAGGACGTTAGAGCGTTCCGCCCTCAGTACGTTA
Organism: Anopheles arabiensis; assembly: GCF_016920715.1. Taxonomy (NCBI): domain Eukaryota; kingdom Metazoa; phylum Arthropoda; class Insecta; order Diptera; family Culicidae; genus Anopheles; species Anopheles arabiensis. The sequence goes on along the minus strand of NC_053517.1, from coordinate 70,567,855 downwards.
AAGATTATAACTCAAAACAGGGGAGTAGAGAATTTAATAACTCGGGAAGGAGAAGGCTGTGGTGAAAAGAGGGAGGAGAGAGAAGGAAAAAAAGCGTAATAAACACACAAATCTTGAATGTTTGTAAATGCTTATAAATGGTGCTGTGTTACGAAGGAAATGAAATAGCTCGTCTTTTGCACATACCCTTCCCCTTTCGTCCCGCCGCCTCGCCCATAGAAAAGGACATTAATTATGGAGCGTACTTAATGGACAATACCATCTAGATACACTCTTTTTGTGTAACCTCGACGCGTTTCCTTTTATGTAGCTCAAACGGTTCACGTCCTGTGTGTAGATTGCCATCCACGCGCTCACTAGCCCCGCAGCCATCCTTCCCCTCCACCAACCCAAGCGGCCATGTGATGTGAGTCGTCTTTTGTCGTCAGCCCCATCATTCGCCCCTGTTCGTCCTGTCTGTAGTTTGTTTTATTTTTATGAACCTTTTTGGTCGGTATGTCCGCTCAGCGAGTTAACCAAATAAACGAGCACACAAAGCACCGCATGAAAGGCTTTTCATTTTCCCTACCAACCACTCCTCCCTTCTTGGAAGCGGGGTGGGCAGGGAAGAAAAAACAGGAAAAATAAAACGGAGATCCGGCGGAAAGCAGCGTAGCTTTGCTTTATCCCTTACCTTTCTTGATTTCGGCCCACGTCTTGGCGAGTTTTTTCTTCCACGGTTAGCACAAAAAAGGGAACAGCACACGCACTAGCTCCCACAAACTCGACCGACACACACACGAGCGCCCGGACACACTTGCTACACTCCGTAAAACGTGCCGTTGTTGTAGTCCGTCGCCTCCGATGGTCACGATCGATAACGGTTGATCTTGGCTTTCCCAGCGCCAGAAACACCAGAACCTATTGCCTCAACTTTTCAGGTACTTAAGCATAGCACAAAAGCGACCACAACATCAACAATGACACTCGCAGAACACACCATAGCATAACAAACTCATCCCACACCGACGCTGGGGTTGAGCGAGACCTGACCACACGCGCGCGCTCGAGCCTAGACTTTACCACATACGGGCTGAGCAGGGAGAGCACAGTGGCGCTTTGTTGTTGATGGGTTGAGGAAGTTCTTCCTTCATTCCACCTTGTCGCTCCTCCTGCTTACATACATGCACTCACAAACACACACACACACACGCCCTTTTGCTTTTCCCCCGTTTCTGGGGTCGTTTTAACGTCGCTTCCGATTCGGACGATTCTTTTTTCGATTTCCACCCAAACAGCTTTCAGTGACCTGTAACCGGATTAGGTTTTATCTATTTCCACACCGAGGAAAAAGCACTCTCTCACCGACGGTCAGAGGTGGCCCAAACCGGAAAGGAAATTTCAACAAAAAAGATAAAGAAACGAAAGGCTGCCACGAAATGTTCCGAAGGCTTTCGTTGTAGAAGGTGGAAGGGCGAGGGAGGTGGTGGTGGTCTTGCTGAACAAGGTTGACCAAACCCACAACAATCGCGGTGATCGAACGAGCGTGCGATAATTGATTGATTCCGCCCGGACACGGTTATTATTAGCGTTTTTCTTGGTTTTTTTTGTTTGCTCCTTTTCCTTCTTCGTCCTTGTAGGACACACTTATTCAGTCAGTCAATTCAATTGGCCTGCTTTCCCACCAGGCAAACACACTGGAAGGAGTGGATGCTGACGAACTTATCACGGCACTGTACGAATCCTTAAACACAAAAGTCGTAAGCCAACACGAAAATAGGGAACACTCCTATCATCCGTGGTGATAGGTGGTTACCCCAAAACAGATGGTTCACCCGTGTCAAATCGCACGACCTCCAACGAGCTTTGACAAAACTAACACGAACCTTTGGACCGATGCCGTTATATCGCGTTTGTCCCCACAGGGTTGGGATGGGGTTTTTGAAGTGCGCTCGTTGTTCGCTTTACCGAAGACGACGGAAAACTGACTTCATCCTGGCCGGGTCGACTCGTTTTGAATGAAATCCTTGGTGACCCTCGATTTCCACCGGTGGCATCGGCTGCTGCGATGCCCTGATGCTGGCCCGAATTACACGCTACTAGCAAGCAGCAGCACGAGAGAACGTGACGTCTCTCGGATTGTTAGGACAACATAGAGCGAATGAGAGAGAGAGAGAGTGAGTGAGCGAGCGAACGCACCACTGTGAGAGATGTATTTGGAGATGATGATGCTTACAGGGTTAGCTTTCGCACCTTCGTATCGATCCTCCCGAAGGCTCCAGGAATCCTGTCTCCAGCGTAGCGTTGGCTCCGGTTTGTCTCTTGCCCTCGCTCCAACTTCGATGGCCACTATAAGGATATCCGGGGGCGTACTGGGAGGCTAGACTGCTATCTTCTGAGTGTGTCCTTCTAGTAAACAACAAACACTTTATGCTCCCACCTACGACAGAGCGACTGAAACGGATCGAGATACAGAAGAGAAGAACGTGTTTCTAACACAAAGAGTAGAATAGAGAAAGAGAGTAATACAAAAGAGAGCGAGAGTTGTCGAAGATCAAACTAACGGGGTTTTATCAGCAAAACAAATCACATGGTCTCTAGCGTGGCTTGGTGCTGGCTAGCGTTCACGAGGGTCACGAGTGGAAAATCTCATTTTCCTTTCACACACAAACGACCGTGCATCCTGCCCTTGTTCCATGGGGTTTGCGTTCCATTGCACCACCGAAAAAGAGAAAAGCTCGTGCGACACATTTTCAGCGCGCGGACCAGTAAGTAAGTGTATGGGGCCCGGGGAGATATTCGAGAAGCAAATTGAGCGCTGAGTTTTTGAACCGTTGGAGTCGTCTGAATTCCTGGATGCTGCGAGTGAGACCCGATGGGATGGGGATGGAGGTAGTGGTGAAGGGTTTTCCCCACCGGTCGCTAGGGGGAACACAGTCCAATTATAGTTGATCAAAATGTTCGCAATAGATGAATGGAAAATTATCCGTCCGTTCAGGGACGACAGGTCGTCGCCGTCGTCGTCGTCGTTACCATGCTCTAAATATTGTGTTGCTATTTTATTGCGAATTTTATTACGGAATTTGTTTCAACTCCTACGCAACATGCAAATACATCGTGTTTCGTTTTACATTACAAATACCACTAACGAGGCAGAAATTGGCAAAAAGAAAAACGATGGTTTTACGACGAGCGGTGAGCGAATGAATTGCAATAATGTCTACGATTTGCTTTAGATTGCAAGGACGAGAGATTTGACAAATGGGTAATCTCGGTGAACGATTTTTTTTTAAAATTTCATCAAATAAATCTAAATTAATTTTACATTAAACAATTATGTGCATTTCATCACATTTGTTTTCGTTGCATTAGCACCGATGCTACGAACAAATTCAGAACCAATTGGGACAGATGTTCGGGTAGGTGAATGAAACTTTGAAGTCATCTTATGAACTTTAGTTAAAACAACATGAAAGCATGAATCATCCGCAACGATGTTGGCTACAAAACAGTTATTTCATTGCCTGAGGAAACACTTCACCTCAAAGAGCCTGTCGCGACGGTCGTAGGGTTGTACAGCTCCAGTACTCACATATGCCTTTGAGACATGAACATTGTCCACTTTTGACAAATCCCTCTTAGTCGCGTTCGAGAGAAACATCGGAACAACGAGTTTTGGCCCCCATTATGTGTGGATGGACCAAGAAGAAAGCACAACAATGACAAGCTAACCAGACATCGGTAGACTGGCCTGATCATAGCTATGCGTAGTACTGCTCCCTATGACACATTCCTTTTGCCTCGTTTCAGACGTTTCACAAGTGGAGAACATTCATTACTGGACTAAGTTCAGGTTAAAACATTCCAGATTCAGTGTATCTTTTTGTAAGGAAAATACTTTAACAAAAGCACAGTAAATGATAAATCTTTTGCAAAAATGCAAAAAATCGGTAAATGAATCTAAATTTCTGCACACCAAAGGAAAACTTATCGAATGATAATAACACGTACGTCAGTTGCTTTTGTGAAAGCCTGGGCTTGACAAAAAAAATTAAATTATATATACTTCCTGCATATAAAAAACGTTACAAAAGTAATTATATTCTTGCAAAAAAAATAGTAAAATTTCATTTAAAAGAAGCAAGATAAGGGACCCAAAAACTACTTTTGTTTTAAATTTTATTATATTTAAAAAATATTAATATCTTCATGATTCGACTCATTCCATATTTGAGAAAGAAGGATAATAATAGTGTGAGCCGGTCACGTGGTACAGTCGTCAACCGGCAACGACATGACCGTCAAGGGATCAAACCCCGTATGAACTGTGTACCCCATCAGCCCTATGACTATCCTGCTATGGGTTAGCAATAAGTAGGCAGAACAGACGTTCCGTATTTAACGGGTCAGTCCCGTATCTGCAACCAAAGGTTAATGACGACGGGACATATGTGAAAACTCCTAAATTGTTTCGTTGTTTAATGTGCTGGTCTAATGGACATTCATTGTAAAATTATTGCTATAGAGATTCAGGATGGAAATTAAGAATTAGTTTCTATTACAGATCGTTGGGTGCGTGTGTTTAGGAAAAGAAAAAACAAAACCAGTCGCTAAAGTACTGAGATTTTATTACCCAGTTAACTAACAGTACTGGTCCAGGTTAAAAAAGTTGTTCAGAAATGCATAGTATGTGGACGAAATATAAGTTATATCTTAGCGTAAAAAAAATGTTAAGCAAGATTGTTAATGTTACGAAAAATTTTATAAGAAAATAATGTAAAAAAAATTGGAAAATTTCAGGAACCACCGAATTTCGAGAAGAACCGAGAGTGAAGACTTCGGGAACCTCGGATTTCAGATAAACGCGACAAAGACCAAACTGTTGGTGGCCCTATAACCAATCAACATCAGCGGCCCTATAACTAATAACTTCTCCAAACCTACGTGGGCGTCACGTACAGATAAGTGAACGCACTTTGGAAGTCGTCCCAGAATTCATTTGGCCTGAATATTCCTTGCCAAAGGTCAGCAACGACAATAGCATGACAGCTGAGTTACACGCAAGGATGCTGGCTGCCAACCGGTCATTCTACAGCCTGAGAAAGCAGTTCACCTCAAAGAACCTGTCGCGACGAACGAAGCTGGGACTATATAGCACCTATATAGAGCCGGTACTCACATACGCCTCTAAGGTACGGAACCCTCTTAACTGCGTTCGAGAGGAAGATGCTCATAAGGATATTTGGCCCGGTATGTTTGGAGGGATACTGGAAGATCCGTTATAATGACGAACTGTTCGAGATGTGCGGCGACCTCACTGTTGTGCAGGGTACCAAGTCCGTAAAGTCTTTTTAGGCCGTCCACAAGGACAGAAGTCGAGTAGTAGGCAAAATTAAGGTGGCAAGACGCCGTGAAGGCGTCCGAAATTAAGACTGGGATAAAGACTGGCAGACGAAGGCGCGAGACCGTGAGCGATTTGGGACACTCCAAGACCGCCAAGACCGCGGAGCAGTAGTAGCGCCGGATAAGTAAGTAAGTAATTGGAGAGTTTAATTATTTTTCGTTTGTTTTATAACACATCAAATTTAAGTGTGTGAAGAAATATAACCGAAAAACTGAAATTTCATTCTTACTTTAACGCTACACTTGTTCGCACCTAACTACTCTATATATTACATGGGATTCAGGAATTATCATAAGTTTAGGACACCTTCTGATACTTCCTTATGTGAAGTGAACTTTATGTGACGGAAATTGGACTATATAGCACCCTTTTTAAATATGAACATTGAAGGAGGTGCGCATATGAACATCCTATTCTACCATCCATTGGTCAGTATAATTGTTGGCATTAATAGGTATATCTTTGATGAGGCAAGATACACATCGAACACATTGCGAACATAAATACTGTCGTCCATGTCCCATAGCTCACCATTGTCTACGTATAAGTTTCCCAACGTTTCATGGTACTTGTGAAAACAAATCATTTGCTTTATTGCTGCCGAGCTACATTCCATTCCTAACGGGCTCTCATCACAGGATCTCTTGATGATACGTTCTAGCGGCAAGCAGTTTAGTATTAAGATAGCAGCAAATACAATAAAACAAAGCAACTCTTACAACAAAACCGCTTGAGAACAAAACTTCCGACTCCACCGGCATTGAGAGCACAATAGAGCAAAATGTTTTTTTGATAACCTGTAATGGCCAGCGCGCACAAGCGTTAGCGAGCGCCACCATCGCCGTTAACAGCAACAGTCGCGTGTGTGGTATGTCGGAACAAAACACAAAGGGCACATAACTAACAGTTTGTTAGCAGCGTTTGTTTCTTTTGCGGCAAAGTTCGTACATTTCTTCGCAGCTCGGCAGTGCGGGCTTTTTTTTCGCTCGTTCCCATTCGCTTGATAGGGAGTCTCCCTCATTGCTAACACCATCGTAATTCCATCGATAATAGACCAAATGCATAATGAATTACACACCCATTAACATGAATGTGGCAAGCTTACCCAAATCGACCCATATAATATTTATATTCACATTACACTGAGCCCGCCGGTGCGTCTGGCCCGGTGTAGCTGGATCGTGGCTATACATCCCTGCCAGCCAGCCAGCCAGCCAGCCTCCGGCTTAAGATCTGTCGAGTAATACCGAGCCTAGAGGCGGACGGTCGTTCGCACGAAAGGTTTGCAGATAAAAAACAGCAAGTCGACACGATAAAAACGGATCCATGTAGCGGCCTGTGTGTGTGTCGAAAAGTGGGTATCCTCTCCTCCTTCCCCGCTTCTTTGAGAATGGAGCTTCCCTCAGCCACATTCATCTACGCCAAAGGGACAGAGGGCAAGCGAGCAAGCGAGCGAGCGAGCGCGCGGGCGCGCTTGGATTACGCTAAACGTCGACTATCCCAAACCCATGGCCGGGCGCTTACCGCCACCTTTCCGAGCGATATACGACCGGTCCATTACCGGGGAGCCATCCTTCGAAATCAACCAGCCATCGTCATAAGAGCACACCATACATCATTCACATTTCGATGGCCCCTCCGGGAGTACAACTTTTTCGCCGACCGCCAACACTTGCACCAGGGTGGAAAACCGTTCAACCAGCCAGCCAGCCAGCCAACCATTTTCCTCGAGCGGTTTTTCCTTTCATCCTTCAGTTCATTCTCCATAAAAAACGGGTTTTCCCACTTTCCCAACACTTTTCTTCATCTTCATCTCGAGCCTTTCCAGCTCGTTTTCCATACCACACCACGGCCTTTGGAGCAACACTGTGCGCGCATCACACGTGTGTGATGGGACTGTCCGTCTCTTCTTCCTGCCTCTCCCACGCCTCGCGCGCACTCGGTTGACACTCGAGGGAAAATGCTCGACACCATCGGTGTCGGATCGGAAAATTCGCATTCGCTTGCCCTTTTCCTTCCTTCCGGGGCCACAAGCGGCAGGGGGATAACGCATACCTTGCGGTAGCGGGGCGAGATGACGCTAAAGCCTCCGAATGGAAACTAAATTACTCGCTATTATTTCTGCTCAACGCGCTCTGGCATTCATCATTTTTTCGCCCGCAGAAATAAATGGGCTTCCGAAGTGTACTTGTGTGTGTGTGGCGTTGGTTGTGGCTTCCGCACCAAATGAGGAAGGCGACGAAAACCACAGACCGTACGGAAGAGGAATGTTTAGCTATGTACGGTCTTTCACACTCATAAGCACCTAGTGCCCCCATCCCAGCCCTTCCCCAACATACACAGGCGGCGATGGGGGGATGGATTTCATGTGCTTCCCGACACTCCCTCGACATGCTCGCAACGGTGGCGGGAAGGTAACGGATTTTTGTTTGCTGTCGGAATGAAACGGATGGTTTGATTTTCTACGAAACACACTAAAACCACGGCAAAATCAAAGACAACACACGGACGATTTATGAGGATTGTCGCTCCTGTTGTTTTCCCTTTCCGCGGCTTGATGTTCTGACTATCTGTGGCCCTTCTCTCGCTGTGTGTTTGCGTTTGTTTGTGTGTTTAGAATCGGCCCATTCACTCATTCACGGATGGGTTGCAGCAAGGCCCAAGAAGCACTTACAATCGTCTCGATTCTCAACCGTCTGCCTCTGCTCTCAGCTCGTTTGTTTGTTGTCGGTGCCGTTTGAATTTGCTGCGCGTTTTTCCCATAGCCTACTGCTACTGATCCCCGGGTCGTGTTTTTCCCGCCTGCCCGAACGGAATGATCAGGGGGAGAGAGTAATATTCGTCAAGTGGGTTTTGGCCTGACGGTTAGAAATAGCTGTAGTCAGCCGGATGGGTCGTTTGCCGGAATGGCGTGGTGGCTCTGTGAGGCGCCAGAGACACGGAGAATCAATTTTATAGAAAGCTCTTTGCTCCCGCAGGGGGAGTTGAAATGAGATCAAACAAAAGTTGTTTCTTTTAACGGGGGAGGATGCAATACGAATAAAATGAAGACAAATGTGAAACGTTCAACTCGAACCCTGGTGGTGAATAAAAATTTGTTACCAAAGCAAATGTTACTACTGCCAGCTAGCGGGGCCGGTGCAAAGGGGCCAACGTTCGATTGCCGGGAGGGAAGCTTGAACGTGTGCAAAACTTTTCCAAAGGAGTCGAGAGCAAATCATACACGTAGTCCAAAAGTGAAGTGATTTTCAATATCAATTAAACTCTAATGCAAAGGAAAGGGAAAAATTTTCTTACACTCCTAGAGTCTCGTTTGTAAAACTATTCTAATATTAGTTTCCTTTGCGATAGCTAACAAAACACGTTGTTAAATTAGAAATGCTTCAAGCAGTGGAAGCGGGTTTTCGATTCCATGTTTCCCCATGCTGCTGCACAAAGCCATCCGATTCTATCGAAACCACTGACGGTCAGGTCTGAAGGGTCTCCGAAATCACTGGACCTAACAAATGCAAGGCCAAACCGCAAAGTAGTAGTGTTCATTGTTACAAGCTTGTTCCCATTTTTCTCCTCCACCGAGATCGTGCACCCCGTAGCTAACCCACATTTCGCAAATCCCTTCATCCTTCCAGTACGGCAACCAGCATTGGACAGAGTTGGGTCCTTTTTCCATCCACCCAAACGGTCGGTCTGTCGGTCCGACGTTTTCCGAAATCAATGACTCGGCTGCCCTTCATTTGGTTTTCGATTTTCCATCCGAATGCCGTCTGCCGGGACGGGACTCTCACGTGTTTGAAGGGGGTCTGTACTACCGTTGTGTTTCGGATTTGAGTTACAATGAAATGCCACCAACTATCGACGATGCAAGAAGCTGTGTGGCAGGATGTGTGACCATTGCGTGTGTGTCGGGCGTGTCCGTATGTAGGGTGCACTCTGATTTACCGATTGCGATTGTGGCCGGTGCTCTTTTGACCGCAAAACCTAACCGGTCTCCGATGCACTCGACCACGGAAGGATAAAGCGAAAGTGCAATAATTCATCATCATTGGACGCGTTAGCTGATTTTGCTGATTTTGCGGTGCTCGTTATGCAGCAGCAGCAGACACGTTTTGTGCGAGCAGAGGTTGGTGCGTCCTTTCCGGACGTGCTGGACGAGTGATTGATAATTAAAATCAAGCTTCACAAAAGCATTGTAAGTATTCAGTAAAAAATAGTACCATTGTAATAAACGACCGGTCTCGAAGGGCTGACGTACCTGCTATGGGCAAATCAAGTAATTCACTGAAAGCCAAGCCCACTTGCTGGCCTAAAAGGCCAGGCCTTGACCAGCAACGGTTGTTGTGCCAAAAAAGAAGAAGAATAATTATTATAAACGACGTTGTAATTCCAAATGTTGAACAAACTACAATTTTATTTGAGTTCATTGAATTTTGTGAAAATATGTCCAAACCGTAATACCCATCTGAATAATTCAATAAGGTGTCATCCTTCAATTACGTAATGCAAACATTGTAAAATTTCGACTCCCTTCCTCCTTAGTATATCAAACTATAACGATGCAAGTTTGATTAATGCAATAATCTTCCTTTATCCCGCTTCCGTGCAGCACTCTTACTGGATTCGTCCTAATCTATTCTCTCCTCACATCTTTCCCATCCCTCAATCCTCCTTCCCTAGTTTTAAGTAAAAATTGTAAAGCCCAGTGAGGCAATCAATTATGAATTAATAATAATAATAATAATAATAATAATAATAATATTAATAATAATCATAATAATAATAATAATAATAATAATAATAATAATAATAATAATAATAATAATAATAATAATAATAATAATAATAATAATAATAATAATAATAATAATAATAAAAATAATAAAAAAAAATAATAATAATAATAATAATAAAAGTTGTCCCATGCAGCAATTAAATTCAAAAAGATTCTGATAATCAGATTGCAAGCACGGTTTGAAATGTTCTTGCATCACCATCATCAGAAGCATTTTTCGTCCATGCATCTTCCTGGCCCTCCATGAAAATGTCCATCTTTGCGTCTTTTCTTTTAGATGTTGTAACATCATGAAATTTATTATTCTATTTCACATAACATGTGGTGTTTAATATGTTACGCATGTCTTACAAATTTCGAACAAAATCGGTAATGTTTGCAAGAGTTTCGGATGCATTTTCAATGCATTTATAAAATTACAACCAATGATCAACTCTGACGAAAACCCGCTGACTGCATCAACTCCATCTCCAATTTGTTTGAAACAATTTGAGTTTGTATAGAGTTGGATTGGTATTAGACCTGTTTGCAGCGATACAGTAATTTCTTGTGAAATTTGCTTCGAATCGTTACATTTTATTTTGCATTACATAACAAAAGTTCAACTCCCCCTCTCCCCCATGTAACAAATCGTAACATTTGACGATATCTCCTCCCCACTCTATCACCATCATCATCCATTACATAATTGATGGATGACGCCTAAAGAGATCACCACTAAATTGTATTTTCGTTTATTACAACTACAGGGGATAATCAATTTATTCTATGAGTGACGTTCAACAATGAATTCTCCATCAATAAGTGTTGTGCCGTGTCTTTCCATCGCTTAAAATGGCATTTTGTCAACAGCTACTTCATTAATGAAACAGAATTACAACGTTATACTTCAGTAAGGACGTTGAACTGGACGAAAAACTCTCCTTCAGGACACTTATTGAGAGCATTATTGACTGATCAAACAAAATGTTAGGTCTCGTTATCCAACGATCTACTGAATTTAGAGATCCTTTATGTTTAATGTCATTATATTATTGTCTAGTCCGATCCATCCTTCAGTTCAGCTGTGTAGCGTGGTGTCCTCAAACAATAGGGCCCTGTGCAAAATTTGAATCTGTGCAACGTAGATTAACTGGAGTCGCGGTACGTTGCCTCCCTTGGAGAGGAAATTAAAATATACTTAACTATCGCACGCGATGTTTGTGCCTTGGGCTACAATCTGTCGAACATCGCCGAAAAGCTGCACATAGTGAGTTTGCGCACATGAGATTGACGCGCCTGAGTTGCTAAAAAATATTCGCATTTACGCACCAGCCAGACGTAACTCATAGACAACGTAAATTTCTGCAAAATGTGTATAAGAGAATTTTAGCCTCATCCAACGACCCTCTATAGACAATGTGTAGACAGTTCTATTCTTATTTCAAATAAATTGACCTTCATTTGACTACGCAGAGCTTAAGCAACTAGGAAATTAGACTCGTACGCACTCGGTAATAGGAAAGATTAGTTTTAACCATATATATTTAAGTGACAAGTGTTAAAGTCTGTGTAATACCACACCCATAAATTGCCAAAATAAATAAAAAATAAATAAACTAACTCTCTTTAAACTTGGATATCATAAAGCCTAGGCATCGTTTTTTTTTCGCAAAGCTTCAAATAATAAAAATAAGATACACATTAATAATAAGACATATCCTGTGATAGAAAGCATGAAAAGATCAAAACAAAAGATAGGCATCTACTTCAATGCTGTACTCAGTGCAGATATCTTATTCACGAAATTATCTAATGGACATATTTAAATGTGTGTTTTGTGTGTGTTTTTTTTTATTACCAGTTACAATGTTGGTGTATAATGCTATAGCGCATATAGATGTTAGACCGATCCTTTAGTAATAGTTTATATTTTAGTCGACTCCAGTTAAAATTAACAAGTTTCGTGACATGAGTTCTAATTTCGTTTCAATCTTCCCTGGTTGGCTGCAATAACTATTCCGTTTCGCATTTAAGTCTAGGTAACCTGTACAGGACAGTATCAAGAACTAAACTCCAAAATGAATTAAAAGGGCAAGAAAGGGTTTGGCCTAATAGGTGAAATAAATTTTCTCATTTCTCATCTGTCAATAACATACACAAGCACTTCATTGATCAAGTGACACCAACAATCATCTTTTTATATTTCAGGATTACAGGATTGTACAGGATTTCGCTGCTGATATCGTTGTCCGATATAACGACTGTCCCAAGATCGCAGAACTCCTTTACTACCTCGAGATTGTCGGCGTAAACTAATACACTGCCTCCCAGTTGGGCTCTATCACGGACTAAACCATCAGTAAGCTGTTATCTCGTCTTTGTTGCATTGATTCACATTCCAATTCTTGCTATTAAGCGGTTAAGTCGGGTGTTACGCGTCACATACTATAAAAACTTGAAGGTGTTTTACCTTTTGGCTTTTGGCCTGATCACAGAATTGGAACAATACCGATACCTACGCGAAGGCTTTTCCACTGAAAACGACGAGCATTGACAAAACGAACAGCACACACATGACCATTCAGACCTTTTGGCCTGATCACAGAATTGGAACATGGCCGAAACCTACGCGCAGGCTTTTCCACTGCAAACGACGAGCAAGGAAAAAAATGAACAGCACGCACACGGCCTTTCAGTTTGAGCTTAAATTTGCTAGTGTTTATTAACTAATACAAAAAATTGCTTATATTCTACTTTTCTGTCTGTGCTATCCTTATTTTCCGGGGTAGTTTTGCCTGGATCGCTTTTCTCCATCTTTTTCCGCGAGGACCGAGACTGTAAATGTCCACCCGCCTTATCCTTTGTTTCGCATGGAGTTTTTTTGTACCGCGATCCTTTTTTGGCTCTAATGTAATGTGTGCGGGCGTAGGATGTTTATGTTATTTGCCGTGTATGGGTGCATCAATCGCTTTCGTACCTAGTCCGTTGTTTTATTGCACCGAGTTATGCGTATGCAGATCGTGTTGTATGCTTAGTCCGTATGCCGATTCTTGAAGAGAATATTATTTATTTAGCATAGCGATAATGATCCCTAAATATGATATTATGCTAGCCAGAACTGTTGATTCAGTTTTACACGAAAGTCACCAGGTCACCGAAACAACGTTGTACCTAATGTAACCTGCTGTCGCAACAAGGATGGAGTCGACGGATGTAACGAGCCCCTCGCAGTGGGCTCAGTACTTTGATGACTTAGTCAACGACCAGTTTAACGAACAGCTAGAGGCTCCACTAGCAGAAAGTGTCATGCTATTACGACCTAGCATAAAAGAATCCCACAAAAAGCTATCCGTCGGTTGAAAAATAACAAGGCACTCGGAACCGACAGAATAGCAGCTAAACTGGTCAAGAATGGAGGTGCCCGATTAGAAAACAAGATTCATCAATTTGTTACTGAGGTGTGGGATAGCGAATCGATGCCATGTGATTGGAATATCGGCATCATCTAGCCCATATACAAGAAGGGAGATAGGTTGGACTGCAACAACTACTGGGGTACTACGGTGTTGAATACCGCCTATAAAATATTCTCCCTGATCCTTCAGGGTCATCGAAGCGATAGAAACTATCAAAGAGGATTCCGAAACGGAAAATCAACCACTAATCAGATTTTCACCATGTGGCAGATCTTTGAGAAGATGGCAAAATACAGACAAGAGCTAGGAGCTCTTTTAGAATATAAGGCTAAAATAATAAGGCTAGTTAGAATGAATGGGGGCGGTCCCGTGGTACAGTCGTCAACTCGAACGACTCAATAACATGCCCGTCATGGGTTCAAGCCCAGAATGGACCGTCCCCCCGTAGCAAGGATTGTCTATCCGGCTACGTGGTAATTAATTAAGTCTCGAAAGCCTGTATAGGACGGCATGTCCACGTAGGACGTTACGCCAAATAGAAGAAGAAGAGTTAGAATGACTATTACCAACGTCACTTAACGTAAAAACAAAATATGATGTTTAAAGTGTTTAGGATTATTTAATAAGTTCACACATATCTGGAATAATCAGTGGCGGATTTAGGGATTTGGGTGCCCTAGACGGTAAGACGACGGCCCCCTGTAGATAGTGAACGCGGGGGGAGGAATGAATACATTCAAATTCCATCCCCTGAGAATAGAACTTTGCTGTCATAAAAAGGGTCTCAAACATGCATGCTCCTTGACTTGACATAATAAGCAGGTTCAAAATCTTTTAAAGCAAGAAATCTAGAAGTTTCATAACATAGATATCACAATCAACACTTGTCAATCAAATTGTGTTCGTTAAATTAAAAACATCTCGAAAGCTCATTAAATTGTCCTTTCAAAGCTTTTAACAAGCTTTTATGGCATCTTTATGGGAGCCTTCAGAAGGAGCAGGAGAATCTGAAATCAGCACATGCGTAGTAATGCACGCTTCGTTTTGACAGATAGCATCAAAATAGCTTTAAAATAGTGGAGATAACAAGAATATTTATGGTTCTATATACATTTTCGCTGCAAAGATCTTTAAACATTTCAAAAGCTTACCGATGATTAATCTTTTCTTTCAATCCCTCATCACCATGATAGCTAGAGCGGGAGCTTCGCACGCCACGTAAATGATGCCCCAAAACGTACACCCGTTTATCCTTACCTGTCAACCAGCCTGTCAAAAAAAGGGGATATCCGTCGCCGAAGGTCTGTCGCCACATCTCGCTCTTTCTTTTTCCCATCGACGGTACCTTGTCTTGCCCACTGTCACATTTCACACGGGCTGCAATCCTCCACGGTCGAGAGCGCGTCCTTCGAGCGCGTTCTACTTGCGAAAGCCAGACGATTTGTCACGCCATAAGAACGGCCCCATTAACTACGCAGCATTCTGCAGAAAGTAAACTCGTCACCAGCTTCAGTAGTATCCGGACCAGCGTTCTCGGTGCTCGCGAGTTTTTTTGAGAAAAAGTGTTTGCCGTGTTTTGTGCGTAAAAGCCCTTCCACTGTGACGCGTGGCGAAGTGACGTGAATAAGAAAAGGTCCCCGTTTGCATGCGAAGGTTGCTGGTGTCCCCCGGGAGGGTGCGATTAAAGGCAGCAAAGGTATACGTTGCTTGAAGGAATCTTGTCCAACAGTCAGCTGGAGTTAGATTTTTGGAAATAATATTACTAACAATCGGAACCGAGCTGCGGAGGTCATAGTGTAATTGGATGGAACACCCCTTGCACTGTGCAGTGCGTCAGGACTCATCAGACAGTGATATAAACAAACGCACCAGGAAGTGTGTTTGTGTGTGCTTGCGAGGATAGCTTGTGTATTGATTTTCCCTGTGTGAAAAAAGTATGATCCCACTAAACCATCCCCATCGTTGTACTCGAATCGGGGAGGTAGCTTGTTTGGTGATTTATCCCGCAGCTCCCACACCGACCATGCTCCAGGCCAAACGTTCATCGCACTAAAGCTTTAACCGCCCCGGGTAAGTGGCATCCGCATCCAGTTAGTTGCGGTTTCTATACCAATTATTACCGATCGCTTAGCTGTTCAGTAGGTTTGGTTAAAAATTTTGTATTTCATTTCCATATCCATACCATTTTTGGATTCGAGTGTCAATAGGAAGCTATACTTAGGTTGTAGTAGTTGTTGGAGTGCTGTACTGCTTGCTAGAAAGTTGAGTAGCGCGTTTGATGCCGAAAAGCCCGTCCAATTTGCTGGACACGTCTGGCAGCCAGCGCTGTCGCGGATTCGCTAAAACTTTTCCCGTCCCGCAATGCTTATTGCTGCGTGTGTAAGCCTCTCCAGACAATGTGCCGTCTATCGTAGTGTGCGTAGGGACAAAATACGTGCGTGTGTGTGCGCGTTTTGGATGTTGTGTACTACCAATCGTTGAAGCCAGCGTCCTTGTGGTGGGACGGAAATGCACGCCTTCTGAAGGTGTAAGTTTGCGTGAAAGAGAAGCAAGCGCTTGGACTTTCCACCACCAGCTATTACACGCTGCACACCCCAAAAGCTTTAACAAGGGAAACGCACCACACCAAGACGCAGCATACACCAGAGCGACCAATTTTGTGTACATTTGCTTGAAGGATATTATGTTTCACGAGCTCTCCTCGTAGCTGCTCCATGCACACTTACACACAAATAAACGCACACACACACACTAGCGTACACAAAAAAGTTAGGTTGATATACGCTGCTACTAAGAGCACTTAATTAAACCGCTACGCCCTCTTCCCTGGAGCCCGATTTCCCGTATGACTGCGCGGACCTCTGATTCCGATCCGTGCGTGGTGGTGGCGTCAGTTCGTCAGCGGGGTCCCATCTTGTTTGTCTGCGTTTTTCCCTTCACGCTTCATCGTACAATTGGGAAGTGATGAGATATTTGATATATGATGTATTATCACCATTAACGCCCTAGACAGCGCTCAGAGCGAAGCCCTGATGGGTGTCTCCCCATGGTCAACATTGCTTCATTGTTTATTGTTCTTTGGAGCCTGGGGCCTTGGGCCTAAAGATGGTGGGGGGGGGGGGCATCATCGACTGTGCGGGGAGTGGTAAAATTCAAGGACAAAAACAAATCGCATCGATTAAATGTGATGCCTATTGAAGCATGATAGTGATAAGGAACTATTTTTGAAATACGGAGTTCATTACGAGAAAGGGAATGGGGATTCGTTTTATATATTTCAAATGATGCAAACTTGTTTTTATATTGAGATAAATATCTCAAAATCTTGTTCTTTGCGGTAATTTTCCACGCAATTTATACGCAAAACGTGGTATACAACCTAAACATTTAAACACAATAATCGATTCCTTGTTTCAAACCTGACGACGATCATAACAATACGTTTATTCAGATTTTGAGATTTTTGGGGAACTATTTTTTTGTATTAAGCTCATCAACCCTAACTTTAAAATTCATATTATGACTCTGAAATTTTGTTTTTGAGAAAATATTCACGAATTGCTATTCTTAACACGCTTGTGTTAGTGTTGCACGCTTCTGTAATGCATTGTAAATTATAATAAATTCTAGTTTTTATTTAAAAAAAAAAACAAATACAAGCTATGCTACCTCAACAAAACCATATTTGGCTGTGGAAAGCTTCTTCTTTTCACTCGTAAATCAATAATTTCGAATAGTAATAAATACTTTAAAAATCGATAAGTGTGAAGAAAGGACGGAGAATGCTATCATCTTTCACGAATCTCTTGTAATCCCCAATTTCAAATGATCCCAATCTATCAAAACTATAAATCATAGGCGATCCATCAGAGCGCAATTCAACCCCCCCTCAAACATTACAAAACTTTTGAGGAAGCTATAACTCTCGTGTGGTTTTCAACGAATGAGTAACTGTCGTATTGTCAAAAAAATAGGTAAAACTGAAGGCTACATGATCCTTGGAAAGGAGACTTAAAATCGGGTAAACTTTTTAAAGCCTCTTGACAGCGTGTCGAGCATCCTGCTGAATGGGATGTGAAAGATAGGTAGGGAGCACAAAAAGTCGGATTTTAAAATAAGCTGTGTCATTACGTTCGTTGACGACGAGTGTCCCAGCGTCAAGTGGTCCCCTTTAGTGAAAACTGAGTAGCGTGTGCCTGTCCACGGGCTGGGTACGGCGATGGACGAGGCGGGACATACCGGCGTGACGACGGCGTGGTTTACGATGTAAATGCCGCCTCTTGTCATTAATGGAAGCGAAGATGTACTTATTCAAGAATGCATTAGCTATTTGAAAGCCACTACTTGACCCTGGACCGGCTGGTGGCATGCCGCACCGCCGCCACTCCGTAAATAAAATCATCCAGTAAGAGGAACTCGTGCGCATCCGTGATGCTTTGTTTCGCTGGTGTATGTCCTCCTTTCTTTTTTTTGCACCACTTCCTGTAGCCCTTTCAACGCGGTAAGACTCTATCTATTGGGCAAGGTGACAAACATGTTTTTCACGCGCTTACCGTTGCCCTAATCTTTCGAACCGTGCTCTACTTTTGGCAAGAGTGTGAAAAATATACTTTCCTTCCACTGTTCATACACTTCCTATTCATACACTCCCTGTTCATCCCTGCTGCGAGCTTCAGACTGTGTCAACTTACACATTGGTTGGCTTTCCTGCCCAGGCCCAAGAAATTGAGGTCGTAGTTGAGGCACGCTGTCCGTTGGGTTGTGTTGTTATGGTAGCAAAGTTGTCGGGTTCTACCAACAGCTACCAAACGTACCCACTTTTACGTCCATCAAAGATGGACCAGCCGTGTGCGGCAAGCACTGGCAAAACTACACCGCTTCGGGACATTCCCACCGTCCGTACGTCCCCTCAAGCCCCTCCGCTCACCCATTTCGTGTGTGGCTTTTTCTCGCTTTTGGCCCGTAAACGAGTAAACTTTTGAAGGACGAGCCAAGCCGGGCCAGATAATCGATAACCGATGGCAGGCAGAGATGCTCGATGTTAGTTTTTCCTGAGTCATGACCTGGGCTAGATGTTGGTTGCCAGGCCATCGTCGGTTGCTGGCCGTTCTGTTTGCTTTTACCGTGAATTGATTGTGCCGTATAACGAGGAAGAGCGACCATCGAACATGTTGATGGTTTGTGTTTTATGTTTTGCTCGGTAAAATATGTTTTGAAATCTATAAAGATTCGAAAGCCAAAAGCCATTCGGGAGCATTTATCGGTAAAAATAGTTCGCATACATACAGAGAAATAAAAATCAATTTATGACACCTTCATCCTAGAATGAAGCATCGTTCATACAACTCGGATGCGAAAACATAAACATCAAATGAATATCTCCCGCAACATATCGAGCTTGATTGCCATCTCCACGTCCAATGTACTACAGAGCTCGGGCGTAATGGATGCGGAAGCGATTGCACGCTTATCAATATCGATCCCAACGACTACCTTCACCTAACCCTTACCCCGAACGGGGTCCACCGTTCGCTTGGAGAAGATTAATTTTTAAGCTTCATTTTTGCGTCTGATTATTGCGGTACGAGATTTCAATTTCTTTGCCATCCCGCTCCACCAGGACCGTTCCGCCAGCAGGGTCGCGAGCGCGGCCAGAAACCCTACGGCAAGGAAGAGGTACAGGTAGCGCATTTCCACCACACCGACCGAGCTGAAGCCGGCGTTTAGGTTTTCACACTGCGGCTTCTGGTGAATCCAAATCAGGTTGAACCGCTTGATTATGCCGACCTCCCGCTGCCACATCAAGCGTTGCCGGATCAGCTCCCGGTACTTGCTGCCCTTCACAATCGGTATGCCGAACGGTGGAAGCTTGATGGCTTCCAGTTCCTGCAATTTGCACACCTCCTCCGGTGCGAACGTTTCCTTTATCACCTTGTAGGCAGCGTTCAATTCTCCCTGAATGGCGACAAACGGAACAGCGGCACCGGTGGAGGGGAGAAGCAAGGAGAAAGGAATCAAATTAATATCTAATCCTATCCGTCTCTCAGTTCCGGGCTTTCCTAGCACAGGGCCGTGAGCGGTCTTATCAAGCGTACCTCGTAGGCATACATCTCCTGTTTCACGCGTCCGATGCCCTCGTTCGGTTCCAGGAACGCCTTCTCACCGTGCGGTTTGATCTTCTTCCGATACAGCTCCTGCACGTCCGGGTCTTGCGTCTCCTGGTAGTACACCCGACCGTAGCTCGTGTCCATAACGCCCGCCTTCAGTGGAGACCGGACCAAGTCCCCCACGCTCGCGATTGCCCGGCTGGGGCTCTGCAGCAGCGCCACAATGCTGGCCGAGTAGGACGTTAGTATGAAGAAGCTGGTCAGTTGTAGCGAAAACATTAGCAACCGCGTTCCGTTAAACTGTGGCACTATATCGCACCCTCGCTGGCACATTGTGCCGATAATGTACACTAACGATTCGATCGCGCCAAACCGTTCACCGCTCGTTAGCTGACGGATGGCGATCATCGTCATCCAATAGATCGCCATCAACGCGAAACAGCACGCCCAAACACCGACACTAAACGGTAGCTCGAAGATGTTCGCCACTATCGAGAGCGGTGGCTGGCGAAAGATGATGCTGCTCTTGATGATCAGCGTGACGATCATGAAGTCGGCCACCTCGAGCCGCTCGGTACGCATCAAGGTGCCCAAGCAGCCGAGCTCGATCGAGCGGTTCTGGAACTTGCCCATCACCCCACTGAACGTCCCGTTCTGCTTGTAGCCCACCTTGTCCAGCTGCACCATGTTGAGGGTAAAGTTGAGATCGTACATCAGCTCCCGGATGAACGGAAAGTTTGCCTTGGTAAACAGATCGTGCACATCGTTACGATCATCCATGCCGGTGAAGTATTCCGGCGAAGTTGTCTAACGAACGAGATTGCGTGCTAGAAATTATAAATCGGTTTCATGTAAGATCACAGTGCGGTCTTACCGCTGTTCCGCATGGCATAGCAAAGCCCTGAAGATTGCGTCGTCGATCTACAAGCTTTCTTCGAACGATCAGCTGTGACCCGTACCGATCGACCGCTGGTAGGTAATTGGATGCAATGTTCACCACCGATAAACGGGCTTTACGATAGGGTTTGTATAGTTCGAACAATTCCCAGCTATCGGATATTTTCTGGAATGCCAGCACGACGTTCGTGTAGGGCATAACGTCTAGCGGACGTAGTCGTTCATTGTACAGAAGTTCCAGTTGGTCCGAGGAATAGGGTCCGGAGTCGATAGATCGTTTCACTGGGAGTTGTTTCTCTACTATCAACCAGTGTAAATTCCCATACAAAAGCTTGTTCAGTATTTGATCCTGAGTTGAGAGAAAATACATTTCGACAAAAACACAATTCGAGACATTATTAGCTAGTAATAGCTTTCCTTTAGTTACTATTTCTCTACCATCTGCCACAGCTTCGAGATCGGTTCGATCTCACACGATGCATCGATCAGTAGGCCTGCTTGAGATACTCGATTAGGATGTATTGCTATTAAAGCTTCTATGTTCGTTGCATCCACAAACTTCACCAGCAGTCCTTTTCTCGTTGCCGCCAAAAAGAAGTCATACCGTTCCTCTGCCTCCCAGCAACTGATCACCGTCACTGACTTCACATGCTTTGCTGTAAAATAATTCACTGCAAGTGCACTAACATTTTGGTTCCACGTGTCCAGCATAGCACAGCAGCGTCCCAAGAACACTGTAAAACCCAACAGCAAGACTATTCTGTTCACGATCATCACGTTTTTCTTGCTGATGCGCCTTTGTTTCGTCGTAATAACTGTGCATGTGTTAAGAACGGTAGTAAACTACAAGTCGAACCATTTTGCCCGTTTTCCATAGTTTTTATACTAACATAACGAGTAGTAGTAGTAGTAGCAGTGCTGCTAATAATGTCATTAGGAAAATCGCACAATCACGATAATGAAGGTAATTGCGCGTAACATGCGCGTGTAATATTCAACGAGATCGTGGCGTAGCGCAGTTGCCTGATGCAGCTGAAATGCGTTTGATTGTGAGTTACCGCGTTGGTAGAAGAATTGAGAACTAATTATTTTCAATTTTGAAGCATCCTTTCTTAATTGCTTGATTGCTTTACATTATTCAGTATTGTAGGTAGGAGTGGTTTGGTATTTGATTGATATTTTTATCTTTGTTTCAATGTTGCAACCTGTTGCTAGTTATATGCCCTATTATTTTCCTCTGTTTCTTTCTCTCTTTCACACACAATTGCTAGCGTTTACATTATTTTTTTAATTTGATATTGTTTCACTAGCGTATCTTTTTTCCTCTTTATTCGATACTTTCCTACTAGTTTCTGCATCTTTTTGACTGTTTAATCGTGTTCGATGCTGCATTCGCCAAACTGTTTCGCTTTCAAATCTATCTATTATGTTACCCTTATCTCTTCATTATCCTTTACTTTACTTCCAGTGGTTGGGTACACTCTGAATCGCTACTCTGAATTCACCTACACCCGTTGCCTCAGTTGTGTTAAGCTAAACGTTACGCACACGTTACGTTTAACCAAAGTTAACAGATCACGTGGTGTTTCACGTGGTCGCGATCCTTAGTAAAACCATTCCAAAAAACAACCGCTGAACAGCAGCCACCAGCAACAAGCGATACTGCCCCGTGGAAACCCGCGTGCCCTCGCCCGTATCGCACTCAAACCCCATACTGTTCAAATGCAATAATGGCACCCTTTAAGCTTAAGTTCCGCATGGGTAGTGGGTCGTCGCGTAGTACCTCTCAGGAGCAGGATGTCGTAGTAGATAGTCAATCCAATCCGGTCGGACCTCTTTTAGCGAACAGTGCGAACGCAAATGACTTTGGTAGCAGCACGACCCTTGATTCCGAGCAGAATAACGATAGCCTTGTGTCGATGAGCAACGATCGGCGCGCCTTAATACTGACCAGTAACACTACCGACGAACCAATACTAGGTAATTGGCATTAATTGGCCCGAATTTGCAAACGGCACGGGCGTATCTGTGTCTGTTGGCAGATTTAACCGAATGTCCGACAGTAAAGCAACAACACTATCACTGCCCGAATACTATCCCACCGGAATCCGGCCACGAACCTTAACTCCCCCCTACCTTTACTGCTACTTCCTTCCGAAATGTCTCAGAAAGTTCTCACGCGCAACGCCTTTCATTGCAGGATATGACAATCCTTCGCTCACCAACACGGAGCCTACGAACGTTATACCATTAAGCCCACCGCCATCGTACGAGCATGTGTTAGAAGAGGTAAGTATCGCTCTCCATTTTTTTCATCGTAGGTGGTGGGTATGGTGTTTAATCTTTTGTTTCACCATCTGTTAAAGAATCGGCTCGCTGCTTTGGATAAGGAAAACAATCGAACATCGTTACTGAACCTTTCGCCAACTGCCCTCGGGTACGAAATGATGTCGAACAATCAACCGGCTGGTACGGAGCACCAACAACAGCAACCTTGCACGACGGAGCAAGGAGGTTCGCCCGGTGCAACGAAAAAGCAAGAATCGATCGATTCTTCGCTCTACACCTGCAGCTCGACGACGACCCCGTCGCAGGAAAACCTGCTCACCTGCACCGGTTCCTGCGATCCGCTGTATCAGCTGAGCTGCAACGAAGGATTGCAGGATTTAGGTAACGTACGCGCGATCGGAGAGCCATTCGCGGAATAATAATCCACAATACACTTTCTGCATTGCATTGCAGCCGAGGAGATGGAAACGATGGCAATCGACGAGACGTGCCTGTCGAACGAAAATCAGGACACTTTATCGCTGGACGAAGAGTGTAGCTCGTACAGCAACTCGCAACCGATCTACGATCAACAACAGCACACTGCCCCGAAGGCGGAGATCAAGGGTCCGGAGATACTGTACAAATCGAGCAAGCAGCTGTACAAAGCGGTGGCCAAGGAGTGTGGCATCACGTGCAAGATGTCCGACCAGTGCCGCTGCTTAGACTGCCAAAGTCGTTACTTTGACTGCGAGTACGATCAGGTAAGATCGAGCTGCATCTAACCGCTTCTTAAGCAACGACCTCTAATGCATTGTGTTTTACGCTTTTCGCAGAATGAAAATGAGAAAACTGATGGAGGATTAGGTGCTGGTACGCCAATGTTCATCAGTGAGGTCATGCACGGTAGCGCGTGCACCATTCTCTAAACCTACAGACACGCTGCAGCAACACTACCGATTGGGATAGCCGTAGTGGAAGGGAAACGAAATCAGCATCAGTCATCGACGGAACTTCCTACGGAGAATTGTAGTTCCCCGGGGGAAGTGATATGACGCCGTACACAACTGGGCCGCCTACCGGAGTTGTCCGCATGTTGTCCCACACCTTTACGCCCTGTTCATGGACGCTTCGAACCTACGGGAGAGGGATAGTTAGATAAGCATAGACAACACACATCGATGGCCTTCAGCAGCTTGCGTTCATGATTCTTAGGGCTAAAGCATTATTTCCCCCCACGATTGGTTTACATCGACGGTACTACCATGGCGGGCCAGTTTGCCCCATCTCTCTCTCTCTCTTCGTGTACCGATGGTGCAGCAACAGCACACGTGTATCGAGAGGGGGAGCGGGCTAACGTTGGAACGTTTCCTAGATTTTGACTCAAATGGTGATACTACTTTTTGCAGCATACATAAGAAGTGTGCGCACACTTACCAACTAACCGATATTAATGTTTAGTATTTCCTACAGATAGTTACAGTAACAGTAGTAGGTGAGGATGTCTGTCTTTTTTAACAAAACGAACAGTATTTAATAGCAAAAAACCCAGCAAACTCGCTCCTCGTGTGGTGCACAGAATCTCTTTGTGTCTGTGAGAGCATTTTTAAATTGGTCAACTTTTCTGATGGCAAGCAGTTGCTTGCAGACACTATTCTTTAAAACGGTTCTTTAGAATCCTGCCTGTCTGGACGGGAGGAATCGACCAGTAGTAGAACGAACATGTGTAATATGCGATCTATGCACAAAATAGATAGGAAGCGTGCTTGTTCTGTTTTGATCTGTCTTTGAAATCTGTTTGTGATTGGAAAAAGAAACCCTACGATCTGGTATACTGGACACATTCGTTTGTTTCGCATTTTTTTCAGAAGTCGTGTATTATTCGGGCAGGATACATAAGAGCCAAACACTCCTCCTTAACAATGCAACTGTTTGCATCTCCTGGACGAACAAGAATACGAAATATTAGCTTATATTTTTGTAGCAAAAGCAAGAAGACATTTGCAGTAGGATAATGATATGTGGTACTGATATGAGCATATGATATGAATATATTTACACAATGTAGCAAATTTGAGCATAACGATGCAGATGCAACACACTGCAGCATAGGAAACAGAACGCAACAAATGCTATAAAGGTGTGTAAGGATTTTGAACTGTCATCCACAAAAGAAGAGAAACACTCATAAGCTGTACCCGAGCAGCAAGTTCGGGCTTTAGCAGGGTAAAACTACAACAACACTTACATTCCAAAACAAAACCCCAGGTGTTAGCAACCCACGTTTAATTTCGAGAATAATAGAAACAATCTTAACGCGATGGAGCAGCGTTCGATCGAGTGTCGTAATTACTATACGGTCTAATAAAATGCACGACAAGAAAGCAAACGTGATGCCTAGTAATAGCAAACAGTACTGACTATTTGGTAGCCGTTACTGTAAAACCGTTCTTCAATTTACACGGGTCAAGTCAATGCGACAAACGCGAGCGGTATGTTAGAAGAAACCAAAAACAAACCAAGTGAACCATACCAACTAACCATACCAAGTGAACCATACCAAAAATGCCCCACAAACGTACACATCCAACAATATATATATATATATATATATATATATATATATATATATATATATATATATATATATATATATATATATATATATATATATATATATATATATATATATATATATGGATATATGGATATATATATGGACGATGTATTACATATTGGTGAATGTGTGAGTGTGTGTGTGTATGTTTCTATTGCTAAAGCTGAGCAATTGAAGTGCAGTGATCTTAACTAATCCAACCCCATTGGTGAATAAAACGGAACGGAAATCACTAAACTACATTAAAACGAATTCAACACTATACGATTGTCTCATTGATCGTAACGCAAGTGTGCAGACTTATTTTATTTTTTAAATTACATTAGTTAATTTTCTCTTTCTAGAAACCAAATAAGTTACACCTACGTTGGTATGCTTTAAAAAGGTGCAAGCGCGGCTGGTGCAATTTTAAATGTGAAGTAACTTGATCGTATTGTTAGATCGATGTACAAAACAACAACAGATAACAGATGGTATGTTATGTGAAAATTGCAACGACACTTATGTTCCACAAAACACAACTAAAGTTAGAACAGTAAAAACAAAATGCACTAAATAAAGAAACATTTAAACTATTTTGCTGCGTGATTGAACGGTGTACAACAGGAAAGAAAATAAAAATGTCGATGTAGAGGGGATAATTCCTTCCTGATACGAACGTAATCCGCTCACGAGTAGCATTTAGCAGGCTCCCTTGGGCATCAGGCTCCTTTAGTCCGGTTGAACTTTACCAAACAAAACCGAACCAAAACGTCTTTCTGATGTACGGAATTACCTTGTCATCATGTTTGTTATGAAATAGAGAATAATAATAGTGCAAATTTTTAAGAGAAATTAATTTTTATTGAATGTGAAAAAATTCTCATTAATACAGTAATCAAATATGAAGGAAGAACCAAGAGCATTGTGTTGCTGATATTTGTTTATCATGGGGCACATGTTGCATAGCTCGTTTTCGAACAAGAGCACATATTAAAAAAAACTGTTCATCGCAGCTGATTGAACTGATTATTGCCGCTGCAAAACTGCATCACAACCATTCCCTCGCCAATCGGCAAACGGCAGAGACGTTAGTAAACTCTTTCTTACAAAAAGAAACTGTAACTGCTTAAACTCTACCGCGGGAACTATGTGAGCATGGTTTTCTGAAATCCTTCGTTATGAAACAGAAGCTTTTCAAAGATTGCACCTTCAAAAGGTAATCGATATCAGGTATAGAGAATAGTTTGCAGCATTATTGAAGAAAATCGGGATTTAATTATTGTTACATATTTGATTTCTTATTTTTTTCATCTCAACAAAACAACTGCATGCTCCACCCATTTGGTCGGAGGCATTTACCGTAATTCTTTGTACAAACATTTCAGACGTCATATGCATGAGTTAATAAATAAAAAAAATATGTATATCGTTACACGCTAGATATTACAGTATTTCAAAGAAAACGGAAGAAACATTTTCAATTAACAATGTCGATCGATCATGATCGCAATCATCATAAACGGTGATCGTAATAATATTAACTTGCTACGTTTTTGCTCTACGTATGTGTGTGTGTGAGTGATCAAATTTAACCAGGAATTCCATCGTATAACTAAAGCACTCCTAATACCCTTCGCTACGCTGCTTTCGCTTTTCTTCACTTATCGAGACGACATTCAACCGCATCCGTTAAATATTATTTTTCATTTCTTACATTTAGACTAAGGTGAGTTTAAACTGTGTGTGTGTATTGAGATACGTGTAATTCATGTGCTCATGTGATTCTTTCAGCAGTATAGTTAATAGTAATGCATCTGATATTTTCGTAATTTGTTCTGTTCGCTATGGCATCCCAGGTTGTTGATTTGTTTTTGATCGTTATATATCATATTTATCAATTCGTTTGTCTTGCTGCCTTGTAAGCAGCAGCAGGCACCAGCAGTAGGCCACCATAACGGGCTCATTCACTGATCTGGCAAAAGCAAAATTATCATACATCGCCTGTATGTATATTAATTCCGTTCCTTGAACGACGACAAGAGTTGGACATTACGCTAAGCATCTAAAGTTCTCATATTGCTACAATTATTCATTAAATCGATTTCATTTCTAATCTTCTCTCGTCGTTTCGAGTATGGGGATTATGGAGTTAATTGGTGGATTTGTTTAAGATTTGAACATGAATGTGTTTAGCAGCACAGTCTACACAGTCTGCCTTCTTAAGTAAATCTGTCAGTTAAACTATATGCTTGTGCAAAACGGTATCATTGTATCCATATGTTGTCATACTAATTTTGTGTCGCAGAAACATGAATGTATCATCAATAACATACACACAAGCACCAAGTGTCTCGCGCACATTTCTACCATCCTTGCGCGCAGGCTTGTTTGTATCTGTGTATGCTTAATAAAAGAGAATAGTTAACTGAAACTAATCGTCGTAACTATTAAATATTACTTGAGTGGCTTTGTCTGTACACTTCACTTGACGACGCTAGTCCAGAAAAAAAAACAGCTGACATAAATACAATTGGAGTGAAACGTGCTTAATTAGATGAAATTGTGAGATTAACTAAGGTGCTGCCGTCAACAACATGTATTGCCGTTAGATACGAATTAAGTTTAATCTGGCGGTAGGAAAGAAAAGAGTCGGAACTTTTCACGAATGTGAGGACGAACATCTTCGCGCTGTAAGATATACAATAGAGAGTGTCATATGAGTATTTTGTTGTTGGGATACCGTTCATGCACTCGAGTAGTAAAAAACTTACCATTTCAACGAGCCGTTCCAAAAATGGTAAAATTTTCATTAACTCCGAATCGCTCTGATCGACGAACCAACTCTCTATTGGTATACCATTTTCCAGCTGGTATCTGGAATTTCAAACAAATGTTTTGTAAATAATTTTCGTTTTCGAGCCTTGAAACACGTTTGCAATCAACAATCACTTACCCAAATGCCTGTGGTGAATTATCAATGATGATGGTCTTGGAAAGATCCCTGCCCAGTATAGTCAAATCTTTAATGTAATTTCCGTTGACTAGGACACAATGCTCGCGGAACAAACGGTATCTGTTTAGCGAAACGAAAAAATGTCCAAGCAATATTATTTAATACCACGCCTTCCAATTTCTCACGCACAAGCACTTACTTAATGAGTCGGCGATCCGGATCAAGCAGATTGAGCAGCTTATCCGCATAGACCCGCTTCGAGGCGGTAAAGAGAATCACCTCGAACATTTGCGATACCCTCTCGAGAAACTCGCGGAAGTACGGTCTGGTACGAACGAACACTGTGTACTTGCACTCTTGAAATAGCACCGGAAACTTGAAGCTCGCATCGGAAAGCTCCATTAGACTGCAATGCACCAGCGTTTCGTCTAGATCGAGCACCAGGCTGAACTCTGGACTGGAGCGTGTCTTTAGCGGCAACGCGGGACACTTGGAACGCATTTCACAAGTCAACGGAGGAAGATGCTTGATGAATAGGTACGGGTCGAACGCTCTATATGCGGCATCGTCATGCTGTCCATCGTTCGACTCCTAATGGGAAGCAATTTAAAACGTAAACACAATTAATATTATTTAACTATTTTTCGTCAAACAGATAAGGATAGTTATTGACCATTAAATCAATTAACAGATCAACATATCCAATATATAACAAACTTACATCCATTTCAATGCACTCATTATTCTCCAGCTGCATAGCTGCCTCTGTGTCGTCGCCACACATGGGAATTGATTCATTGCACTCAATGTTGTGGATCAGTGATTCCTGCTCCGATCCATCCAGGACTCGTTGGTGTTGCAGATGATGCTGCTGCTGTTGATGGTCCTGCTGCTCCCCTCCTACTCCTCCTCCTCCTCCTCCGTATTCCGTGATGTATCCCGTCGTCCCGTGGATGTTGGGCGAAGCATTGACCCCATCATCCAACATCATTCCGTCCATGTTATGGCCCATGCTCGAAAGCGACGTTAGAGCTTTCAGATTCTCGATGGCCGTTGTGTTGAGCGACGAGAAAAAGGCGGAATCGTTCAAGCTGTCCGTGCTTGATTGACCGCAGCTAAGATTAAGCCCGGCAGCAGCAGCCGCATCGCCACAGCTCAGGAGGGCCTGGGTAAGCAGAGCATTGTAAGAGAAGTCCGTGTACTGGCCGAGATCAGTGGCATTTTTGTAGTGTTCCTCATCGAACATGGAAATCAAATCAGAAGCAACCGCTACGGCGGCGGCTGTCTGACTAGGAGAATAGCTGGATTGCGGCTGCTCCTCGTACCCTGTGCCAGAGAGCGACGAACAGTTGCTATACGCGATTGGTTGAAAATTGGACGACAGCGATGAGGCTCCCATCGATACTGCAGATACGGAGGCACCCAGTGACGTATTGCAAGACGTTGATGACGACGACGACGAGGACGATGATGTCGACGAGGAGGAAGAGGACGAGGACGAGGATGAGGACGACGACGACGAGGACGACGAGGACGACGACATCGACGATCCGGCAAAATCGATGGAGGAAGCGGTCAGCGGGAACGAGGCGATCATATCGCCAGCAATTAGATTAGCAGAAGACGTATCCGGTGATATCGTGTCCGTGGTTGAGTCCACTTCCGGCACAACGATATCCAGCGAGTTAGAAGATATGATTGCACTTGACTTTGGAAAGATTCCCTCCGACGAGGTGGACGGCAGGATTGTATCCTCCTCCACGTAGCAGCTGGGGTTTACTATAGCCTTAACGTTACTTACACATTCGCCCGCAGCCTCAGTGCCGAGGTCTGCCGTTGTACTATCGCATTCGGTGATGCACTTGGAGTTGAGCTGTCCCGGCCCTTCCAGGCATGCAGGTGCCCCTACTGATGCCTGCGCAACGCTGATCGGTGGCAAAACGATCGAGTGGCCCAACAAAGTGTTTTTGTTCGAGTCGTACGAAATGATACCGAACTGATTGAGCGCATCCTCGGCCGAACCGAGTTCGTCTCCAACTTTCCTAGCGTATAGTCCACATTCGGTGGATTCGGTGGAAAAGCTCACATCAGCCACATTATCAACATGCGGTGGCGTGCCATTGTTGGAGGATACAATGCCTGCAGGTAGTTGCTGCGAAGAACAGCTGGAGTGTGTGGGTGAATCTTCGAAGTGCTTCTGATCGATGACAGTGGTACCATCGAATAGAGTGAGATCGTTATTATCCTGCCAGCAGTTTTCTTTGCAATCGTCCGGTATTGTAATCTCTTCGCGACTGGCCGACTTCCGGCTATCCTCACCGCTAGCAGTGGGACGATTATTCCGCGCCGGCTTTCCAACTGTTGTCGCGCGCCTTGGAACGATGCTTCTTGCAGGTGGATTATTGGGCGTAGCAGCGGCGGCCCGGCACCGCGAAACCACGGTAGATGAAGGTTCGGCAATCGTCGTTGACACTTCTGGTCGACATTTGGGCACCGCTGATGGTACGGATCGCCGAGACGAAGACACTACGAGTTCGACGGATGAACTCTTTTTTGCTTTTTGGCTAGCCACTTTGAGTGGGGATGGTTTGAACTTGACCGCGCTTCGCGTACTACTTGAACGCAGTCGACGATCTCTAGTCTCGCTTCGCAGCCACATTTTGACTAAAAAGATATTGTTGAAAAGCATTGTTAGCTCGCACAATTTTGTTATATGAAATGCAAATATTTTGAAATGGATAGCAAAATGACACATTTGGAATGAGTGTTAAAATTACACACATACAAGAACTAGCTCAATACATTACTCTATTGGCAATCTTCATTATTTCATAACCAAGGGACATTTTGGAACATAAAAAGTAGTGAATCAGTGTAAGAATTTCAAAATCATTTCGTGTTGTAATTATTTTCTCGTCATTGGCTTCCCTCGGGAAAGTCCATATCGACCACAACATCCTACATTCGTTACAAGCCGCAAAGGATTGATGACACGCGCTTAATTATTGCATCAGCCCAAGGCAAAGACAATGAGATTTGCTTGTAGTTCTTCTTCTAATACGTTTGCACGTTCATGCCTGCAGTTGCAACTGATTATCAACAACCAAAATTTAAATATATTCATGGCCAACATGGACTTCCATCCGAGAAGAGATCGAAGACGTGCTCCGCCGTACTGCTGCCGAACGGAACAGTATTGTGCCGAGTGCGCGTGCCCATAGTAGAGAGGGAAGTTTGCCGTATCTCTCCATCTCAAATCATTCGCGTCCAGTGCTGAGATTTTTAACTACTCCTTTCCCTTATCCGCGTGGAGGACCACGTTTTTGTTAAACAGTCAACCGGAGATTGCAACTTCTAGTCACAAGAAGACATGAAAATCTATTAATAGCCTTTACATCGTGAGTAATCCATGGTCAATTGGACGGAGATCTCTCTTCTTCCGTGTGCTGTATGTACTCTCTTGCTGCATCGTGTTTTAACGTGTTTAGTTGTATCCTCGGTCTCTCTCTTTCTTTCGCACGCACAAGTACGAAGACTGTTATCGGGAAAAGGGTGTTTCGTTTACGGAAAACTTTTTCTTTTCTTCTGCAACCGAACTCCCTTGCAATGATGCACTTTGAATCAATTTCATGCAATTCATATTAATATCATTAATATGATGAGATCATTCATTTTTGTTTGTTGGAAAACAGGTAGATTATTAAATGGCATTGTTTTTTGATGGTGTCGTATTTAAAAAAGAGGGCACACGAGGGACCCCGAACGACCCATGCAATAAGCACCCATCCATCCAATCCACAGGGGCTGGTGAAACTTCTCCAGAGTAAAGTGACAGTGAAAATGCACTTACTATTCCCCCTTTCCATTGCAGCCCAGCTCGCAGCGAAAGTGTACACACTGCCAGAAAGAATCAGGTGAAAAGCTGATTGTATCCGCGGCAACAGATGAATTCACCCATGCACGAGAAGAAGGGAGAGAAACAAACTCGCCCTTCGCAAACGGAAAGGAATAAAAGAGATGCGAAGAGAAGGAGAAATTGAAAGAGCGAGACCCTTCTAGCGAGATCTTCCGATGCAGTTTTCTCCTTCCCTTGTGCGCACTGATGCTGGCCTGCCGAAGCATCGCGACTGCCACAAACAAAACGGGCTGTTTTCTGTTTTTATTTTCATTTTCGCAGCTTTGTGTCGCGCGATATTTCGCGTGCTTGCTTGTTTCGGGCCTCGCACTCCCCCCCACCACCCTGTGCCACACTGACAACAAAATACTTCCCAGAGTCTGTTCGCGTCCCAACACACTCTCTACGTCGTTCGACTGCATTTATTTCCCTGTCGTAATTTTCAGTGGCAGATCCCAAACATCCGCGCATTCACGCACGCAACTACAGCTTATTTTAGCGCTAGATGAATCTCTTCCATCGCAGCACGCGATACTCTTTCGTGCGTTGGTCGCGTTTCGAACGCGAAAGGAACGAGAGGAGCTAGGCAAGCTTACCCCGTTTCGTTCTTTCCTAACAATAAACAGATATTTGATTATAAACAAATTTGCTGCTGAGCCCCTCCCGCGCCCTACCGCGAGGACGCTTTGCACGTTCGGGGTTGTGCTCTCGCATGCTCTTCGACGCACGACACAAACTCAGCGCAACCGTGCACGATGATACTGGCGCGTTTTTTTTTGTCTTGCCGTTTTCAACGGCGACCACCACACACTGGTGTTCCCTCTAAAATCGATTTTAAAATAAGTAACTCCACTATGATGGAATGTTTTCGCAGCGAGTTGGTATAGAAATATACCGATATTCACCTGACGCTTTTGCCCCTACGGTAGCTGTACACCGAGAACGCCGATTAGTCAGTTTTCGCGGCGAAAAGATTCCTCCCAGCGAAGGGATCCGCAACAAAGCGTATTTTACCAACAACCATACCCTAGCGGAAGGAAAACTTCACACTTACCTTGCACGGCACACGCTTTCCATTCGTTCAAAACATTTCTAGCGCGTTCATCACCAGCCAAACACCGTTTTGTGCGCTTTCACGCGCTCACACAGAATTTTCACTGTTTTGATTTTCTAAAATGGCTACTCTTTTGACATCAAACTACCCCGAGATCACGTACACCATACCGGTTGGGTTGTGTTGGTGTATACGTACAGGACGGGGCATGCGATTCACGTACTAGTGTGCGTGACATCAATGCAACAAAGTAGCCGCCTGTGATAAAACAGCCGCCGTCTGAACACAAGGTTCATATAGATATAATCATGGCGGCTATTAAATTCGTTCCAGTCTTCGTATTTAAAAATAACAAATAATGCACAGATTCACCAATATATTAGGTGTGTGCTAGGGTTATTGTAGTTTTAATCTAACGAAAGTTCCATCCTGAATTATTACATGTCGTCATTTTTCATAAATTTATTACTAAAAATTCAAATACAAGGGAAAAACTACTTTTTTATTCAGAAAGAACGGCTTCGGCCGTATTGCTTAAGGAAAATCTGCTTCTAAACAGCAAAATTAAACAGGACAACGGTATTTTTGCAAGTAAAAGACACGTTTCTAAAAATAGCATGATATGTCTTAGTTTCTATTAGTCGCCAAACTTCTTAAACCTAGCACCATTCCTTCTTACCAACTCTACACATTCATCATTCCTTCAAGAAACACTAGCGAGTCGACGTTATCTATTGCAGTTTCAACATCTCTCTTGCTCATCGTTTTCTTCTTTGAGGCAACCGTATGAAAGCTGGTATCTTTGGCCAATGTTTGAAGAAACAATTCTGCCGCTTTCGTAACCAAGAATATCGCCTCGGCCGACACTATTCCTACTTCCGGGTCCAGCTTCATCATCTGTTTAATCCGAGCAAATGGAAACTGTGCCAAACGTTCTTCGGGTGATTCTAAAAGTATAACAAGTAAAACCGAACATAAGTCATGGTACAATCTGATAGCGGTCCTTCGACGTACCTTTTGTGCTTGCAGCATCAGCTGCATTTGGGTTAGGGACGCTCGATTCTACCACCTCTTCAGTTTCTGTTCTTTCATCGGCATTTTCCACATTTACCTCGGGTTCCATAGGTTCTTCGAAATCGTTCGAAGTGACACCAGCGTTGCCCGTAGAATTGTCTCCCCTTTTCGCTGTTTTCTTTGCCGAAATCGATGTCCTCCGAAAATACAAGATCGGGAGTTTCCTGCTCAGCGGATGCACCCACTTCCTTTTCAGCTGCGCTTGCAGTATCTTTTCCGGGTTGTGCAGGAACATCTTTCTCCTCTGTCGACTTGTGGGTGGGTGCTTCTTGCTCAGAATTTGCATTTCCAAATGCTGCTTCATCTTGCGTGCTAAATAAATCCTCGGAATATTGAGCCTCTTCCATCCTGCGGCTAAATTTGTTTAATTTTACTCTGGCGCCAAATCTCAAATGTCACGAAGAGGTAAACAAAGATAGAAAAAAAAACAAATCCAAGACGTGTAGATTGCACGCAGTGTGGCCAGATATTTTGGCGGTTTTCGGTAGGCGCAACAATATTTTATCGGTAGTTTTCGATAGGTTAAAACTCGAAACCTAACTCGAGTTAAAAGAAGTGAAAGCGAAAGAAGTGTTAAGCGGGATGGGGGAGGGGGGACTAATGCGCAAAATGAAAGTTCCATTTCAAAAGAATATGCATCCTTTACCTAGGATATGGATTAGATTTGGTTCAGCGGTTACACAAATAAAGGTCCCAAGTGCCAAAAATCCACTAAACGACCACTAAACGGCTTCTAAACGACTCACTCTACCTAAACGGAATATAGAAAGACTTCGTTTAGCAGACGGCAAACGACTCATGCATTCTAAAAATAGCAAAAAAAGCTGGTGGCGCCATCTGTTTGTGGGATACCCAACCAGTTGAGCTTCCTCGCTTGGAGGAGAGCTTTCTCATTTCCTCTGTACTGTTGTATGGTTTCGCATTGAAGTTATGCATCGCTAGAACTAGAACGGCG
Organism: Anopheles arabiensis; assembly: GCF_016920715.1. Taxonomy (NCBI): domain Eukaryota; kingdom Metazoa; phylum Arthropoda; class Insecta; order Diptera; family Culicidae; genus Anopheles; species Anopheles arabiensis. Next base: position 70,532,483 of record NC_053517.1, on the reverse strand, counting down.
GTAATTTTAGGGCGGTCATCTGTGAATCGGTAGGCATATATAAAATCGGTAGGAATACAGGATTCCCCCGAGTTACGACCCCCTCGAGATACGACGATTCGCAGATACGACGATTTTGATTTTGACAGTTAAAAGTTGTCATTGACAAGAAATTGATATATTTTTTTGAATATCTGGGCTGATAACCCTTATACACACATTTCCAAAGATCCCACAACTACCCTATCTTGAATATCTATGTCGTGTAAACGGCTTTTGGATGGAAATTAATACATTATCGTACATTATTTTTAATAAAATATACTATTTCATAGATTCCGACTCTTCAATTTCGGTTATAAACTTTATATTCACAGATATTCGACATACGACTATTTCAACTTACACCTTGCTTTAGGACATTTTTTCGGTCCCAAATACAGTCGTATCTCGAAGGACACCTGTACAGATAAATCGGTATTTCTGGTCACTCTGATTGCAAACTTCATTACTTCACAAGCCAAAGCAAAACATTACAAAAATCCATCACAACATTGTGTAATTTTCCTACGAAATAGACTTTAATTTATTGACCATACATAAGTTTAAGCATGGCCCAAATTTTAGCAGTCCGCAGATTAGCAGCACTATTGAAAAAGTAAGTGTTTTCAGGAAATAAACCCCAACCACCAGCATTACAAAATTGTGTTTATTTGTAGCACACATCGCTGCCAGTTCCTGCCGGCATCGGCCAACATTGCCAGTTCAACGACAAACCAAAGGCAAGAAAATCGCAAAGAAGAGGTCAACAATGAACCGATCAAATATTTCGGCAGCCAGGCCTCTCGCTGGACGGCACAGCGTAGCCGGGAGGGTCCCAAGGGACAAGATATTCCGTGGTTTCAGCCGTACGTGGTAAACTTTAGTGTGGCAGTATTTCTCATTTACTTCTGCATTTTGCGCGAAGAAAACGACATTGACGAAGGTTTGGGGCGGTCGCTTTTCGAGCATGTTCCGGGCTGGAGGAAAAGCAGCTGATTCTGAGCTACCACTACAACAAGGAGAACGGTCTACCAACGCTCGATATCGAAAACAGGATGAAAGAGCTGGGCATGAACTTTGAAGCTGCCAACTAGAGCGGTTTGTTACAAAAAAAAAGTTGATTTACGTTAAGTGGTTTTGCTGTGTACCATAATATCTAGCCTTTTGGAGTGTAAGCTGTAACACGCGATAAAATAAATTAGTTTCCAAAGTGTAAATGCTCTTTCCGGTTATGATTTTCCCCGATTCACGTGATTATAATGGTTCGTACATAGTGATAGCTTTATTTTGTAAATTGAATACTTCCATTCAAATAGAAAAAATCCCAGGGAAAAAGGGAAAATCTTTTAAAAAGTTTTTCTTTTACTTGATAAAAACAAGCCATGCTTGCTTGTCCCCCAGTTGTGCCAAAAATAACCTGATCCTGGTTTCATTTTCTGATCTGGAACTGTAAGCACCTTTACCGATCCTAAAACTGAACCTGAACCTATCTTTATCCTGTTAGTGATACCGTCTTCAACAAGTTTAGTTCGACAACTGATACCGAATACAACCCACGTTCCATCTAAAATACCCCGAACAAATCCTGTTTCAAGAACTGATCACTAATTGGAACTGGCCATGATACTAATAACGAAGTATTCCAAATCATGAGCCCGCCCTTTGGACAACATTGCACTCAAAACACACCGAATGAAACCCATTCCCAAAAAAATTCTCAATCATTTCACTCATTACTGGATACGGCTTTGTCCATTTTGAACCGATCTCGATCACGTAACTATTGTTTTTGATTTATGTAATTTACTGTACTCTTTATTGTACTTGTACTACTGTATTGTACTCTTTTCAAGTAATTTGCATTTGGAATCCCGGCGAAACTGATAAGATTAGTTAGAATGACTATGACCAACGTCACTTGCCAGGTGAGGGTGGATGGAAAACTCTCAGGATCTTTTGCTACCACCAAGGGTCTGTGCTAGAGGGACAGGCTTGCCTGTCTCCTATTTAACCTGCCACTAGAGAGGGCCATCCGCGACTCGAGTGTGGAGACTACGGGAACCATCTTCTATAAGTCAACCCAGATCCTGGCATACGCTGATGATATAGACATCATTAGTCTGCGGCTCTTCTATGTAGCAGAAACCTACCAAGGGATCGAGCAAGCGACAGAGAGCTTCGGATTGCAGATAAACGAGGCAAAGACCAAACTAATGGTGGCAACATCAGCGGGCCTACCAACAAATAATCAGAATCTACGTAGGCGTGATGTACAGATGTACAGTGAACGCACTTTTGAAGTCGTCCCACAATTCACCTATTTTGGGTCAAAGGTCAGCAACGAAAATAGCATGGAAGCTGAGTTGCGCGCAAGGATGCTGGCTGCCAACCGGTCATTCTACAGCCTGAAAAAGCAGTTCACCTCAAAGAACCTGTCGCGAAGGACGAAACTGAGACTATATAGTACCTATATAGTACCAGTTTTCACATACGCCTCTGAGACATGGACACTGTCCAAATCTGACGAAACCCTCTTAGCCGCGTTCGAGAGGAAGATGCTCAGAAGGATACTTGGCCCCGTATGTGTGCAAGGACAATGGAGGAGCCGTTATAATGACGAGCTATACGAGATGTACGGCGGCCTCACCGTCGTACAGCGTATCAAGCTCGCAAGGCTCCGGTGGGCTGGCCATGTTGTACGCATGGAAACGGACGACCCAGCCCGTAAAGTCTTTTAGGCCGTCCACAAAGAAAGAGGAGGCGTGGTAGGCTCAAACTGAGGTGACAAGATGGCGTGGAGGCTTCCGCCATTAAGGCCGGGATAACGGACTGGCAGACGAAGGCGCGAGACCGTGAGCGGTTTCGGACACTCCTGAGGCAGGCCAAGACCGCAAAGCGGTTCTAGCGCCGGATAAGTAAGTAAGTAAGAATTTTGCAAAGAATTTGGCTATTTGAGTAGATTGCTTCTTTCTGCATTCGCTGGATAACTAATGAACGCATTTAATATATTAAAAAATTGAATCATTAAAAATGTACATATATTTTTACTACTCACATCCTTCAACATTTTCCATCTTTTTAATTCAGTATTTAACTATAAAAAAATGCACAGTTGTAACACCACTTTTGTAAAGTTATATATTTTTATTTGCTCTTCGTGTATACTTCACATCTTTTTCTACTTTTGATTGTTCACTTACATGCTAAATGCGGGGTTTGAAATTCTTTCCATTTATCATTTTGTGTTGTCTCAACTGCACTGTAATTGTGCTCCTCTCCTCATTATTATCAACTGCTTCACATGCTTTGCCTGCGCTGCATTACCTTTTCTCTATCATCTAATTTGTAGTTGCTGTTAGCAAACAGTAAAACGATCATTTAGTCACCTTTCGTTTTGGTGCAACAATGTGTGTCTTTAACCCCGGTGTCTTCTCAACCAGTGTCAGACCGAAACCTATTAGTATAGTTATTTAGCAAGCAGTATAGTATAATAGATCCTGTGAGTGGATCTGTGCAAAAAAAAAAAAGAAGCAAAAGATTGCCAATAACTAAAACAAATGTATATAATTTATTTTCCTCGCATCAAATGTAATGTGATTTTTTGTTCCTCGCTTATGTATCATATCTCGCAAAAGCGCCATCAAATTGCGCAAAAACTTGAAAAAAAAAAACACGCAATTGAATCACACGTGTGTTTTCTCGCGCATCTTTTGCGCAAGTGGATCGCAACGAATGTTAGCTTACTGATGCTAACCGTATCATGCTATACAACATCGCCCTATATCAAGCAAAACTTGTTCATTTCATAATCCTTGAGAATAAAAAAAACCAAACCTTTTTCATTGGTAATTGTAAAAGATTTGCAATGTTCGAAAATTTGAAGCACCTCGTCTTAGGTTTTCCCTTTTCCGACCTCCTGTGTTGGTGTTCGGTTTCTTTGCAATGGATACGGTGTTTGGAGCCAAATGAAAAAGGGATAAGCTAAAAGCGGATTCATTTTCCTCATCGCACAATCCTAAGCAATTAGCAATGTTTGGGGTATTAGTAGGAGATGTTTAAAAACTAAAATGTCTACACCTTTAGCTGATGTTAAAACACACGCCTTGCCCTTCGCTGTGTCATCGTCCATGTCGGTGTTTAACGTACCAAAACAATCCTCGCATACTGTTTTGCTATCGTTAACCACGCGGATGGGCGATAACTGGCATAAAGAATCAGTGTGATACGATGGTGAAGTAAAATAGCTTCTAGTTTAGTAAAATAGAGCGTGTTTGTGTGTGTTGTGCTGGAGGAGCCAGTGTGCGGCCGTATCGATCCGTAGTTGAAACTTCAACCCAATGAGCCTCGACACGGATTGATTTGCAGCATTACACGTCGCCTGTTGTTGTGTCGTCTACCACGGTTCCGCAATCATCATATGTTGAGCGTTCAGCGTACAGAGTTCAGTGCGACCAGAATGCGATCGCTTTCCACGCTGCGACCATTCCGAGATTCCAGATCCATCCAGTCCGTCAGTCAGTCTGCTAGTTCGATCCGTCCGCAACCAAACTCAATCCCGGTTTACGGTTCCCTTTTTTCCTATGGTGGGCTCCAGGTTTGGGGTAAGGTTGCGGGCGGCTCCAACTGGCCAGCCGAATAGCACCAAACAGGCCCGGGGGTGATACACGCCGTGTAGCTGGCACCGCAAATAATCGATTACGATCCTGTTGCTAGTAGCTGCCACAAAGCGATATCTGGATTTTGCAGCCCCGAACCAACCCAAACGAGGCGAAAGGTGTGCATGGAAGTAAATAAAAGAAGAAAGAGGCTTAAATTAGTTAAAATTCCTTACACTCATCAAATCACGTTTATTCGTTTTTCCTCCCCCTTTCCCTTCGTCGCGATCTTTCTCTACCCCTCCATTCATTAGCGGAAATGAGAGCGACGGTTACCGTTGGTGGAAGAGGAAAGGGGGCCCCCTTTTACCGAGCCATGGCAAAAGGGCGAAATTTGTAACGCATTTCATTCGCTAATACGGGCTTGCTCGGCAATGATACGAAATGTTATGATCGTGAGTAATTATTGTTACCCCAGCGTGGAGCATAGGAGCGAGCTTGTAACCACTGCCCGAAGAAAGTATTCAATGGTGAGTTGATCGTTCATAAGATGATGTTCAACAGGGTGCTAGAAGAACATCGCAAAAATTAAGCACGATCGTGTACAATTTATGGCAACTGCCAACCTGCCAACGCATGAGTTAAGATTTTTTATGATAAAAAAATTTTGTTATCAAAACTCAAAACGCCAGCCAACACATCTCAATTAATGTTGCAAATTTTCTGATTGTTCAAACCTTTTTTTAGGGATTATTTAAAAGTATTTCAGTAATAAATGTCAAGTTCAAGGGTTCAAGCTTTTTTATTTAACATTATATTATATGTCGAAATGATTAGTTCAGTTTTATATGATATCGATTTCGGTAAGGTATATTTATTATAATATGTATAGTATCATTACTCCATGTACCTTGGAGTCAATAATGAAATTTAGATAAAAGAAACTCCTATAGGATAAAATATTTGATAAGGTAAAAGAAGAACCTACCAAAAAAACTACCATTCATGTTAAAAAAACTATATTAGAGAGAATATAAACACTGAAAAGTGAAATGAATGAATAAAACTAATATGAATAAAAGCACATAAGATTGTTGACGTTTTTCTCACATCTTTTTTTACGTTAACATATTTATTCATTTATTCATCCATTCTAATCTACTCTATTCATTCATTCATTCACACCAATTATATGTTATTTAACTGGTTTTCAGAGTTTATGTTTAATTATTTGTGCAAATCATCATTGATGAATGAATAATGATGTTGAATAAGCCCAAGAATCAATTATTTCTACTAAAATTGAACCCATTATTAGCAATGTTGGCGCACATTTAGGTTTCAATGTACATCAAACTGATATTTTCATATATTCAAACGATACTTTAACGCTAAGCTCGGTAAACAATTTTTAAAAACAGGAAAGTTGCAGTAATGGAGGAAACATTGTCTTTTTCTAGATAGTGAACAAGTATTCCCCGATATACAGCATACTCGATATACGCGATTTTCTTAATTCGACAGTTCTTCGAGCAAATTGTACAGGGTTGGCATATAAATTAGACAAAAAAACCCTTTTAGTTGAATTTTAAAATCATATTAAAAAGTACAAAATTGAAATGTTCAGTAGAAATTAGAGTAAATAACTAATTTAGTGGCTAAAACCTGACATTTCAAGCAAAATTATACTAAAATGAGCTATAATTTGAGTGAAAACCTCGAAACTCGATTTAATTCTAATATTCACTAATATTCGAGGTACGCCCTTGCGTCCGGTTCGCACAAATAGCGTATATCGGGGAATACCTGTATTATCAAAAATATAAAACCAAAATAATTTGATTAGAAACAACAAAAAAACGTGTTAAAACAAAAACAGGAGTGCACAATGCATGGGTTATTGTAAAATAGCAACCAGCAGATCTAGGATCTGTTTGTTGCAAAGACAAATAAGGCTCCGATAGAGGGAGCAGGGAAGTGGCATATACTTGCAACTGACCCTGCCCTGATTGGAATTTAATTTGCAACGATTTAATCGGTTTTTGTAAGGTTTTTATCGCGACACAATAAAACAAAGGACGACATAGTGCACCGATCACGAAGCAACAGTTATCCCAGCTGTTACCACAACCAAAAACGAAGCGTTGATGGGGGTGATGAAACGAACACGAAACCAAAAAACGAGCAAGTGGTTGAATTTACAAAATTCACGCACGAGTGTTTAAATTGAAAAATAATTTTTGCTCCAACAGAAAATTAATGAGTTTTTCCTTCCACCACGATCTTCACCATATCTCGCCCGAAACTGCATGTTTGCTGCTAGCTGGGGCTGGCCAGTTTCGTGGTCTCGCACAATCGATGTTTTTTTTCACCTCCCCATCGAATCGTTGCGGTATTGCTCCCACAATTGCTTCCCAATCTCACCCTATTCTCCCTTTTACTCCTCAAACTTCTCCCAAGAAATGAGGCGCGGGTGCTCTTATTAATGGGTGTCCCTTTCGTTGCTTCTCTTTCTTGCGCTTGTTCACCACCGCCAAGCTTCATCCAACCCAGCACACCCTCCCTTAGTGGGGTGCCCTTCACCGCTCACACATCGACAGCCATGGAAACATTCTTCTTTAATTTATGCTTAAGGGCAGCATCGTCATCACCAACCAACCCACCCACCATCGCTGCCTTCCTTCGCCTATACGGCACCGGCTCGTTCGCGAGGGAAGCATGTGCGTCATGGGCCGCGATCGACATTGCATATCAGCTAGGGGCAAGGAAGGCGCGAGGGGTAGGCCGCCGCGATCATTATTAACTGGGCAAAAAGGAGAGCAATACTAAACCGCGAACCCGGAGCAATGGCCGGGCCGCAACGGGGAGAGAAGCAGCATCGATGCAGGCAATGTTCCGTGGAACCATAAAGTTGTTTCCAATTTTCATTCCCTCCACACGCCGGTTTGGGGAGGGTGTTGGTGCTGGTCGTGTAATTTTCGTGCAAATGAAATGAGGCATCCGAGAGCGAAAAGGGTACGAAACATCACCACGGGGCGTTAATAATCCGGTCCGGAAGTTTTTATAATGAGAATGTGCTCATTGTTGTGGTGCTATCAAACTTTACCTCATCCCGCATCCCAAAACTATCAGTTTTATCATGGAATGAATGAGGCGGCGCAGGGCAGGGGTGAATCTGTTTCTGTTAAAAGACAGGAACTGCCATAATTTATCTCCAGACATCTGAGCGCACCTCCGCGCACGGTGAAATGTAGATGCACTAAATGCACACGATGTGTTCCACCATCCTCGGCCCAGCATCTGGTATCGCCGGCAACTGGCCGAGCCTGCCTAAACCTAGGACCCTAGCGGGGACGGTGTGCAGTTGGGCTGAAATTACGAACCGATCTCTTAATGTTACTCGGTCACAAACCATGCAGCACAGTACAGGATAGATGGAATGAGTTGCGGATAGCCTCGCACAACCGCACAAGAAAGTTGATGCATTCCCGCGGGCAACAAAAGTGCATAATTCACCCCTTATAATAATATGCACTAGGTGGCGGTGATTCGTGGTGCGGGTGCGGACAAAATGAGGCATAAATAATAATAAGCAAAAATCAAAGTCAAAGCACTTATAAACACACATACACATGCACCTACAGCCCCATCCATTCCATTGGACATGGGCAGGAAAAGCCACGGGGGAAAAACCAAAGGATACGCGCCCGAGAAAAGTGCAATGTGGGCAACCACGGGAAAGATTCTTTCACCCAACAACTCCCCCTATCGCTCCCCCATCACCCGTGGGTCCGTTGACCCACCCGCCGGTACCATTGCAGAATCCCGGCAAAAAGGTCACGTCAACGTTTGCCGGATTAAAATCGCACCAACCGGGGCAACAAGGCGAGTTACGATGAGATACGAGATGACGGCGGAATGGCAGCAAAACGGCCCGGCGCAAGCAAATGAGCAAAATGAAATAAAATAAAAATGAAATGAAGCTTATAAAGGGAGAGCACCGCATTGCAAATGGAGTGGGCAGGTTGTGGCTGGATGGTAATTCACGAAATATAAACCCAAGTCCCAAGTCGATGCCGGGTAGTGCCAGCAATCCATCCAACACACGAAAAGCAACACCATGCCGTAGCAGAATCCGCGGAACGGAGCAGAGATGATTGGGTTTGCGGTGAAAATACACGTAATTACCTCGGGTGGACAATTATTCCGGTCAGTCGCTTCAGTCGAAGGTGGCAGGCGAACAATGGGCCCGTAATTGTGACCATCAGATATGGAGTTTCGCCATTGCATGTAAATACAATTTGGTGTATTATGTGCATTTTTTAATAAATAAACAGGTAAACTATTGGATACAGTGATTAAATGATGATTACATTGATTTACAGCCTTTTTCGACCAATGTAAAATCAAACACTCTTCTGGATAGCAAATGTGTCAGAATAATAATATGCCAAGATTCTTAATTACTACTTTTATATTATGTAAAACGGATACATCATATTATAAATCATTCATGGCATTCATTTCTTACATTTCCATCCACCAATCCGTATCCATCAATGGACCGGTGAAGAACAGATGGTGATATATAGCGCTATATATCGATGGTAATATAGAAATATGCTCAACAACCACTACATCGGTACTATGGTGCTTAATACAACATATTGTAAAATAGCTAAAAACAATTAAAGATAATTTCCGTAATGGAATTTTAATTTTTTTACACATTTTAACAGTGGTATGAGGCGATTTGCTGTTTGAAAATCTGCCAAAATAATCAGTCTAGTTAGAATGACAATGAACAACTTCATCTACCAAGTGAAGGTGGTAGTAAAACTCACACAAGATTTTGTGAAGACCAATAAGGACAGTATGGACGTCGAATAGCGTGCAAGGATACTGATTATCTGCCGGTAATTATATAGCATGTGAGTTTTCACCTCAAAGAACATATAGACATGTTTGAAACTGAAGTTGTATGGTGTCTGTATACTTCCAGTTAACACATGTATCTCTGGAATCAAATTTGAACCCGTTTATCGAGAAAGAAAGATAGCAATATCGTTGGAAACTTCAATTATGATCTTACCTCCATCAGCAGATCGCTGAAGTACAAGAAACTAAAACTGAATATGAATAAAACGAAGATGTTGATCATTTCAAATAGACTGTTAAATGCACAGCTTGAAATTAAAATAGATGGGGAAATAATTGATGTAGCGTCAGAAATTAAACATTTTGCCCTCAGATTGCGCTTTAGTTCTTCTATTGATGATTTGATTAATAAAATGGCCAGCAAGATTGGCGATCTCACAAGACTTAGATATTATATTAATTTGGCGGGAAAGATTGAACTATACAATATATTAATCGGGTCATACATTAATTTCTGTCGTACTATACTTTTTCTGTCTTGTCGAATTGAGTTGCCACGATTTCAGAAGATTCAGAACAGTAGAAGAAGTATGAGAGCTGTGCTAAACTGTGGTAGTTTTACCACGTCAGTGATTATGCTTAATATTTTTCAATGAATGTCCAAAAGGCAAATTATAATCTACCTAACAATGTTGTTCATCTACAAAATACTGAATACCAGTACACGGGTGCGGGAAAGCATGATCTGGTGTAACAATATTGTACACGCATATGGAACACGCAGAGACCTAGAATGTTATCGTCTAATGCAGGAAACTGTTTGTAATTTACGGGGCTCCAAATCTACAATAGCATGTCCCATACAGCGGTTAACCAACAGCCACTAGACAGATAGATGACCATAGATTTTTTAGTTACACTGCATCGTAATTACTTTGTTGAGTGATGATGATGAGATTTTCTTTTTTTTTTGTTTTGTGGAATACTAAGAACATATCAAAATAAAAAATAGACGACAATCACTTGCGATGCACTCACTCGGATCAGCTCATTATGGGCTCATGTGTTGGGTTTTGATATGGTCAGACCTAAAGTGACCAACTATGTTGTACGCTGTAAACCGTATCCATCTATATTGTATGAGGCTGTAACTCCCTGATTTTACCGAATTATCTTCAAACGTGTAAATTTAACATCCTAGAGATAAATTCGTTCCTCTCAATGCATTGTCGGGGTAAGAGGTGGGACTCATCATCATCAAGAATACAATATCATTTCAGCAAAAGGTTTTTTTGTTTTTTTTTCTTAATTAATTGCCATGCGAAAATATTGTGAACAGGTGACCCCCGAGATACTACTGTATTTGGGACAGAAAAAATGTCCCAAAGTAAGGCGTAAGTCGAAAAAGCCGCATGTAAAATATGTGTCAATATTAAGTTCAACAGTGTTTTAATTTTACTACAAAAGTCGTTTACATGATATTAATATTCAAGATTGGATAGTTGGGGAATCTTTATAAATGTATATAGAACGGTTATCAGCAATAAATTAAAAAATACAGTCTTTCCCCGAGTTACGCGAATTCGAGTGACACGAATTTTTAGTTTTGACAATGCATACGCCTAACAATTTTCTCTAACTATTGCCAAATTCAAAATAAACTGCAGTTTTACTAAATGTTTAAAGTTATAATGATCATTAGGTTATTAAATTTGATTATAAATAACTTTTCATCCTTCCTATTTTGGCTGAAATTTGAATTATGGTGATATTGTATATACGTGAAAATCCTAGTTACGCGAATGTCCCTGGAATGCATTATTCGCGTAACTTGGAGAAAGACTGTAATCAATTTCTTCAAAATAAAAATCGTTGTATTTGCGAATGGTCGTAACTCGAGGGTCGACTGTAAATGTTTTTACAAGTTTTCACAATTTCACAGAGCGTTGTAATACAATCAGCCGCAAAATGATTGGAAATAGGAAACATGATGTCAATGATAGTAATTAAAAATGCACTGCTTTTCACAACATTTTACAAGTAAATAATGTGACACACATTAAAAAGAGTAATTCAAATAACATGAGCAATATTTTAAAACAAATATTATCTATTATTGGTTTTCATTTACTTGAAATATTTAGCCTATTGCTTAAAAACCTAATTATACTGTTTGATAGAGGAAATTTTAGAAGGTGTTGCCGTGTGAGAATCAGTGAGTAGTTTCATTTTTAAAACGCCTAAACACATATTGTCCCACTCGTGAAGATAAATTTAGCATAAAAACACGCGAATTCGCCAAACCAAAAGCAAACCTCAGAACCCACGTAATCAAAGGTAATGGAGAAAGAAGAAAATGAAGTATCCACCGGTTTGATTACCAAACAAAGAGATGGAGCAAAATAAGTTAGCACGGGTAAGTTTTACCACCGTCCAAATTGAGAATTTTCTTGCAACCTTTTGCTTGGCTCGTTTCGTTGGGGCATTCGCATGCGGAGGTAGGAAGCTGCGTACGTACTGGAGGGAGCTACGCAGCACCCGGAAGCCCCATAACAATTCCTCACCTTTCCGTATCATTGTCACAAAGCGTAGCGGTTCATTTCGAGCTGCCCCCCCCCCTTCCCGCTACTCGGCCGGTTGCATCGAAGTTAATCCTTTAATTTTGCATTAATCTTTCTACCTCCGTTCCCGTGCTGCAGGACAACGCACAGCAAACGTAGGGAATGGTACCGGGCAGTTACATTCAATACTGTCCCCTTACTCTGGGCCCATACTACTCCTGCATTGGTATTGCAATGGGCGGGATAGCTAGCGCTTTTTCTCGTTACTGCTCCTGTCTGCAGTGTTCTGTCCGGGCGAGGGCCGGGACCGCTCGCACGGGAATAAATTATTCCAAAACCATAAACGTATTTGGTGCAGCTGCCATAAGAAACCTTTATTATCGAGCATTGCCTTATTTTGCCGTGTTGGATAAATCTGGTTCCACCGGCGAGCGGGGATCACCCCAAGTGGAATCCATCAACTTCTTACTTATTTCAAAATTATTGTAAACCGCTGCCACTCATCGTACTGCCAGCTCTGTTTTGTCTCTGTGCCTTTTCCTGCTCGCACCGGTGGATGCTGGATTCAACGCTTTCCTTCCATTTAGAGTCGTTCGCTACTGTTTATCGGCGTCCTCTGAGTGTACCAACTTATACATACAAATGATCACTGCTTCCCCATTCTGTCTTTCATCGATCAGGGTTGATCCCTTAAGCTTTCCACCTCGTCTGTTATCTTCGTCAGTCACCATCGCCAGCGTCATGCGGAAAAGCACCTTATCAATGTTTCTGAGCACTATAGTTTTTTTTAATAATCAGTTTGAAGCGGTTTTTATCTTAAATTAAATCGAACAAAAAACAGTTTACGTTTTTTAAGTTTACAACATTTACGCAATTCGTTTAATTTAACACATGTCACAATTGCATTAAAATATAATATTGATAATAGTCACATGAGAAAGTTGTTCAAAAATTAATTTGTTGTAAATTCTGTGCATCATTCACCTCTGAAATCAATAAGCCCCACGCATTGGATCCGTGTCGTTTGGAATAATCCGTCTCGTTTCTTTACCGGCCTTTACCATCCATTGTTTTGCTCATCCAGCTCTCATCGAGAAACGTGTCGCGGTGCCTATGGAACAAATCTTTCTACCAAAGCGACCAGGAGGCTAGATATTCAAGTCAGCCACAGTGCTAAGCGTAGTCGTCAATAGTTTAAGAAGATTTACAGGCTCGTTCGCACAATTCACAGCTCCGCTACCATCTCACCAGTCTTCCCCTCCTTTCTGGGCGATGCGTTAAGCAGCATAAATCTTTGCCACATATCGCCAGATCACATCCCTTTTCCATTGCATTTCGTTGTATTTATACGTTTGCGATCAAAAGTAATAAGACAGTGTGGCGGTAGTGGCCGGGAGAGAGTGTCCCCTCTTAACTCTTATCCCCCCGCAGAGAGCCCTCCCAAACGACGCAGAGAGACGACGCAAATCAACCCGCAAAAACTGACCGGCAGACCGACCGATCGACCGGCCGTACCATAATAATGGGCATCTAGAAGGAGCCCGTGCATCACATCCACCAACCAAGGGATGCCGATGCATTGCCATCGATCGTCTTCGTCGCATTTCCAACCGGGCGCTCAGTATCGACCGCGATCGATTCTCGGTTCTGACAATTCATCGCCAAGGATTGTCGTGCAATGAGTGCTGCGCGTTTGTTTCCCCCGTTGCGTTGCCTGCCTCGCTTGCCAGATGCAATATGTAAAATAGTTCTCCAGCCATCCCGTACCTTCTCTCTCTCTTATTGTCTCTCCTCTAGGCCATTGGTTTGTTTGATTATTTATATTTTTTCTCGTAGTATCTCGCTATATTCTTTATTGAATTATTTCATTCCCATTGTATTCGAAACGATTTTTCCGGCGCTGTCGTCCCCTCACTTTTAAGCAGCTTGACAGTTTTTTTTGTTACTTCCGTGTATCTGCTCCTTTGCTTTTGCGATCGAGCACACAGGATGAGATTTGATAACTGTTTGACTGCATCTGCATCGAGATCTCCAAATTATATTTTAAATTTGCATACATTTTGGCTAACGTAATGCATATTTATGCTCTTATTCATTCCTCTGCAGCGTTCTAGAAGCAATTATAAATTAAAATTAGACTTTTGCAACGTAATGGAATAAACTTAAACTTAAACAGGAAGTACAAAAAAAGACACAAATAATCCTTATTCTAAATTAAAAACAAAAAAGGTAAGCCCCGAAAACAGCATCATTTCACACGAGGTAAGCAAGTAACTCATTCCTTTCGCAACAAAACAAATCGCAGTACTGTACCGTACTAAAGGACAGCTGTAAATCCCATACGCTCTGTGGGTGTAAGCCAAAACCTTCGCCCAAACGCCTGCTCGTCTGGCAAGATCGACGGGATCAAGCATAACAGCTTCACGATCGCCCTCGAGGCTACTCACACCATGGCGAGAGGAGAAAATCAGCACAAAACCCACCAGACAGACCGCAGCCTGGTACGAGGTGCGCAAAACTTATTTCGATAATTATTGAATAATAAATTACACCTACAGGGTCGCATTATGGCGAATCGATCCGGAGGATTAAGAGAAGCCACCATGAATCGTTCAAGATCGACGGACAACGGTGGAACAACGTGTTTATAAGCAAAGAGAAGGGTGGTGGTGGTAAAGGCATTCCTGCTCGAGGCTGCAGTTTACATTTTGCAGTTCGTTTTTTTTTGTAAGATTGCACCACTTCATTCGCGCCTTGCTGATGCTCGTGTTTACCACCTTGCTTTGGTGTCCTTTTTACCTTTCACACTATGGGAACAGTGAATTACGGGTGTGTCCGAAATAAGGCGATAAATTAATTAATTCAATAGTGAATGCTAAGCATCTTCCTGCATTTTCAAACATTTATTTTTTTTTTTTTATTGAAAAGAAAAAGACGAATAAAGAATAATTTGCGGCATTTTGGGCACAACAAGCTTCGCACAGTGTCCCTTCCTCGTTATGAAGAAAGAAAGCTAAAGCAAAAGGATGTTACATTCATTCATCCAGCGCAGTAAATGTCCAGTATCTCTCGGTTCGGCCAGAAACCACCCCGGAATGTTATTTTTTGCGTAACAATGTCTCACTTCTTCGCTTGGCGGCGGCATGGTACACATCTGTACTCCACACTATCACTGATTTACACGCTCCAAAATGTGGCACCGTTTCATGTTCGCGAAGGAAACGTGTTCGTCCTGATTAAATAATTAACGTTCCTGCTTAATTGTGAATCAATTCATGAATCAGTCTCCGCGAGACTATCAATTGCATCACGTCTCGGCTGGTATGTAAACGTTAATTTAAGTAATTGGATATTTATTTATTATTGTTACACTCTTATATGTACGATTCGTATCGAGCAAACGGCGGAAAGACGCGTGCAAGTAAAGCGTAAGTCATATAAGCTTGGCGTAATTTAAAAAAAATGTAATTACAAAACTTGTCTCAAATTTCTAATGTAAATGCAATTTCCAAATAATTGAATTGTAGTTTGCAGCATACTTCTGTAAAATAATGAAACTCCTTTAAAGAGACCGGAGACTTGCTCTTATCATAGGGAATTAATGCTTGAATGATGTTGAAGCTGCAAAGCATTTCCAGTCGCTTTACTTTTTTTAATCAGTTGGCAATCTTAGGTAATTGGTTATAATTTAATAAAAAAGAAAAATTAATAAAAAAAACATGTTTAACAAAGTAACATGAGACAGACTCAAATATATATAAAAGTAATACAAATTAGAATCTATTGAAGCATAATCTGTAAAAAACCTACAGCAATCAATTTTGGTTTAATAAAATAATGAATAAATCTAATGAATAAACAAATGAATAAATAAGCAAAATTGTAATATTGCAATTATATCCTAATAATTGTACATATTATGGATCTGCGTTGTTTGGTTGTCAGTAATTAACTAAGTTTTAAAATTACGACCGTCCTTCAGTAAATAAATAAATAATCAACACTCAATTTCGCAGTGCTATTAGTTTCATGGTTGTAAAAGATGGTTGGTGATGATTGTAAAAAAAGTACGATTTTTAACGCTTAAGCCTCGTGATGATCCTCGAACTGACATCACGCGGCTTAAACGAAACCGCATTAACACTACATAGCAGACGCAAAAGATTAGCTTTTACGACACGTTACCCGCCCATTGTAATGAAATGCACGAAGGTTCAATTATCATCGTCGAATGAACAAACTTGAACAGGACCACAACAAGAAACACCCGAAATGAGAGTAAACTGTGTTCCAATTGATGCGAAGCCTTCGAAATCGAATCATTGCGCTAATTGGGGCCGCAAACAGCCGAACGTCGAGTCATGAGCTAAGATTTAACTTATTAATTTGACACAATCCCCAAAAAATTAGGGCTTTCGTCAAGGGGAGAGAGAGAGAGAGAGAGAGGGAGCAAAAAAGGACATCCGACGACGGGTGGTGAGAGCAGCATTAGCGAGGGGCAGCCTGTAGCAACCAGCCATTTAGCATCCGGCCAACGGTGGCCCCAGTCGCAGCTAATCGGGTTCACATCTGTACCGAGCAGTGCGCTCTCATTTACATTACAGATTATCTACACTAATTGATATGCGGATATTTTCGTCCACTGATGAACCACGTGATAGGTGGGCCACCCCACACACACACACACACACACGAACACATACGGCATACACCGAAAGTACGCTACGCGCACGACTGGGCTGGAGATGAGGCGGACCGCGGTCCCAGCAGAGAACGTAATAAAAAAGGCAGACAGCAATCCCAACTGTCCTCCGTATGATAATTGTACATTGTAAATACAGACGAGTGACGACGAGCTCGCGTTTCACCCTCCACCCCGCCCCCACGCCGGTGCCGTAAAGGTCCGGCGTACGGCGAAAACTCTCGCACCGTGATCGCCAGACCGGACACTGCATCGGCGGACACCCATCACAATGAAGTGGGCAAACTCTAGTTAATGGTGCTCGAAAACACACAGAGACAGCGGACCAATTTTTAACCGACACCGAATGTGACACACTCCCCAGTCCCCGGGATGAGGTTTATTTGTGCTTTCGTTTCCGATCCGATAAGCTTCGGACGGACGCGGAAAAGGGAAGATCCGCTCCAAATGGTGCATTAGGATTTATGCTAATTGCGATTGAAGGTGGACAAAGGCAAAGTTGCGATTTAACAATTCATGTCTGGCTGCGCTCCGACCCATCTTCGGTGAATGTTTTTAGGTGATCTTTGCTTGCCTGGAGTTTGTTTCTCCCACAAAGAATGTGTGTGTGTGTGTGTGTGTGTGTGTGTGTGTGTGTGTGTGTGTGTGTGTGTGTGTGTGTGTGTGTGTGTGTGAATTTTTCCTTCTTCCTGCCCGAATGACGCTGGAATCGACTCGCGATGATCTGCGGGTGGCGCAAAACAAAAGGATCCGGATGTCGATGTCAAAAGCCTGACATGATGCATTCATTGATTGGCAGTGAACGGTGGGTTTGAAAAAAAGGGAAGGAAGGGAGCATTTAAATACAAAACAATAAAATGTACATCACTGCCGCCACGTCATTCGATCCATGCCCATTTTTAATTCACACAATCAGCGGCTCATTAAACAAATTCGCACTGATCGCTCCAGTAAGATCATTTGATCTGCTCCACTCGTTAAGGGTGCTATTCGACCGATCGTCGCAAAAGGGCAACGGATTAATAAGCGTTCCCGAGAAGAAGGGAAAAACGCCAAATGACAAAACATTAATCCAAACTCGAAGGGACGAGATGGACGATGATCGAACGAAACCTAGCGGACGCAGACGAACGGACGATGCAGCAGTATTCCTCAACAAAAGAAATCCAATTATAATTTCGTTCATTTTCGTTCCCCCTCGGTTTCCGACACTTTTCTTCGCTCGGATCAACTCGGAGCCCTTTGCAAAAAGTGAAAAGCAATAAGCAAGGAATTGTCCTTGTCACATTCGGGCAGAGGAAAGGAACGCTTTATCTCTCTCTCTCTCTCTCTCTCTCTCTCTCTCTCTCTCTCTCTCTCTCTCTCTGTCGTTTCTCAGCTCGTCCACCAGCCAGACCACCAGAAGGTCTCTGTCTCTGAATCTTTAATGTCATTCCACACCTTCTCGCTTGTGTAACGGATCCCGGTTCCCGATTCCGCTGGTCGAACGTACCAGGTTGCATTATGTTTTTTGACTCAGGATTTTTCCAATCCTCTCGCCTTAACCTAATCGCGTTTCGCCCTTTCGCCCTACCGACAGTTTGCCATCCTTTTTCGGGGTGGGGTTTTGAATGATTAAACAAAACCAAAAACAGTCCACCTTTGGCAAAAACCCGTTAGCCCCACCGTTCGTCGGTTGTCTGTCGGACTTTGATTTTCGACTGGCCAGTCTGGCCATCATCAATTATCAATAAAATAAAATACGGAACCAAATCTTGCGTGGCATCAGAGAAAAGGCCAAGCTGGCCAGAGTGACGTATGGGGAGGATAGGGTTGCGATAGGGAGGAGGATGGTTGAAAGGAAAGCGTACTCGCCAGGAAAAAGATTTGTTATTCGAGGCCAAAAATCGACCGAAAGCGAAAGAAAACAACCAACCTCCAGTAAGTGGAAGATCGGGGAGGAAGGAAACTGTATTATTAAAAGCGAAGAAAAGGATGTCAACGAATCGATGAATGGAATTGTGAATGGTTTACAATTCACTCCGCACATTATTCACCGCATCGAAATGGCGAATAATGGCATAATATTAAGCTACACCAAATAAGGGCGCAAGTGGAGGGGGAGAAATATTGATGGGTAAAATTTTATCATGCTTGAATAGGAGAAAAACCTGGAGAAGGGTTATGAAATGCTTTGTAAAGTCTTATCTTAGTTGAAATGTCGCTATCAAAAGCTGTAATTATAAATCCTTATTGCAGGCTATTACTAAAACCCGTTTTTTTCTTAATAACTCTTCTCAACTTTACCTATACTCAGTAATAATTATGATTTCAAAGAAACCTAAAGCCCATTCAAACCAAAAACTTGAACCAAAACCCTTTCCTTCATCGAAACAATCGACATAATATGTTGCATTTGCTTCGATTCCTAACCCTCATTAATGATCCTTTTCCGATTCCTGGGGCATCGATTTTGAATGCAAAAAGCTAACGGTGCACTGTAATTAATCATCCATTTGTAGTTCGCCGAACACGCCGAGTGGTCGCTTAATTTATTCGTTCCAGTGATGCTTAAACGCGTAGGACCGAAGATAAAACACCCCTTAAAACAATGCTCAGACCAGGACAGAATATCCAGCATCCTGTCAACTACATTTAAACGTACGCACAACAAAAAACAACAGCTTGAAGTCTAAAGGTGTCCTTTCCGCGTCTTTCTGCGCTCACGATGGAGTGTGTCGCTGCTCTTGAATAACAAAAAAAAACATCAAAAAAGCAGTCACCATCCTTGATGGTTGAAAAATGTGTGAATGGTCCCCGCGACGACACCGATCCTACGCTCTTCCTCTACGCAGGGAACCACCCGCCCCAATGATGCAGAGGCTGGCGCTGGTTGTGTTTGCATTCAAAGCGGAGCCCTATTGAAATCGAGCGGCCCTAATTAATGGGGCAACCGTGAATGGATCATCAGCTGCAAAAGCTCTCCTCGAAACGAAACGGACGCGCATTGTAGCATCAGCCGGAGAATGCTAAAAAATCGGAGGTAAATGTATACATAAATTCTAAAACAACGAGAAACTGGACAACGTTACGGCTTTCGGCGTCGTGGGCTTGCATAGCTGCTTAATCACCCTTTGTTTTTGGTGCAGATTCGGGCAACGGATTTTTGTTTTTTGTTTTTTGGTTGGTTTTAGCATCCAAAGGACACGATCATCCCAAATGTACGAGATCCCGGTCTAAGAATAACCAGGCCTGTCTGAAACGTGGTTGAGGCGCAAGCGGAGCCCTTCTTTTCGTTAACCCGGTTTGCGAATTTACTGTTCTCAAATTTTACAGAAGCGAGCGAGTCGGCTTAATCGACTTGCTGAATTTCGGTAGTCTGGAACCGCCCCGAAAACTGCAGCGCCAGCCCCACCTTAACGGGGATTTTATTCCCTATCTCACCTTAGCTCTGCCCAACTCCTTCACCACGCAGTTTGTTTTAAGCCCTCAAATGTGTGACGATCTTTCGCTTACGAATACTGTCATTCTGCACTTACGCTTATATTTTTACTTCATTTTCCGATACCTTAGCGCTCACTTCATTACGTACGGAGCCATGTAGTAAAGTCGAACCGTATATTGAATGGATGTTTGCTGCCTAAGGAAAGGACAAGAAAGGCTGCAATGCCGGCACGGGTGCGATGGAGGCCCTTTATGTCGTTCCCTTCAGCACCAACGTATCGATTTAATGGTTCTAAGTGTGTTTATTTGTTCAGTTTCGTCAACGCAACGACTCGGCTCGTTTTCGGCTCGTTTTGACATTCTGTTCGTCACTTCGAGTTTCTTATGCCGGTAGCAGCAACTGTCACAGCAGCTCGCTTTCCGAGCGTATGGGGCGAACTTTATAAAAAAGTGGCGAGTTTCTTACGTTTCTTTCTACTATCTTTTTACACCGTTACCGTCTTATTTCATTCAGTTTCTTATTCCACTTCGGTAAAACATATAAAAGCACAGCATCATCAGTCGCGTAAGAAACGATTCATTCATTGCTTTGGTTTGGCTGGACGCTTGTATTGCTTTATTTCAGTGGCTATAGTGGAACGATTAAGGCAATTAAAACCTTCTTGATGGAATCGTAAAACATTATTTAGAAATAAATGGTAAAGAAAATTTAAATCCTTTACTTTGAAGCGATGGAGAGAAATTGGTTTTCTATTATTGGAAAATCAAAAAAAGTAAATTAAAAGTTCTTTACATAATCAAACATAAACACCTCTAAGTCTATTTATTATATTATGCGATTAGTATTTGATTGATGATTGTTACTAATGTAATAATTTATGTTCTTAAATACCTCCAAATTAGATGTATAAAAATTCAGTAGTTACTTCCAGTCGGAAGTAGTTAATCAGTTATTCTTTGTATTTCAGTTTTAACATTTTAATTTAAAGACCGTTCAATTTTCTTTAACAGCAATTTTAGATTGATGATAGGGATTTTGTTTATTTATACATATCTGCACTTTGTATCGATTAAATTTAAGAATACTGAACTGAATAGTAAAATAAATGTGTAATAATACAGCCAAGGAGGAAGAGTTTTTTTCCCAATATGAAGCTGAATATAAAACAAGATTACATTGAGCGTGTATGATAGCCTAGAGCTTTATATTTTAAAAACAATATCTTCAATCGAAAAGCTACACAACATAAAGCCTTAATTTAAACTCAGAAAGAATAACAGAAAGTATTGTTTAACACTTTTAATAGTAGTAGTAGTATTAGTCGAATTTAATGTTGAGATTACCGTATTACCGGGCTGTTTGAAATATCTACCCGATCAAAAAATATACATTAAGTATTGATGATGCAGACAAACCAATCATGATAATTTTTGATTCTCAGTTTAGCATTTAAAAGCGTTTCTGTTTAATTTAATATTGAATTGCTTTTATTTGATTTCATATTAATTAATGTAAAGTTGTTAATTAATTTATACAGGTTATTTTTTTTTTTTTTGTAAATTGAAAGTGTAAAAAAGGTGATGGAATTTTGTTTTTTTTTCACGTTTTAAATAATTTAGTCAGTAATTTTGTCCTTAAAGTTTTTAATCATAGATTTAAAATTGTGACCATGTTCCTACAAGTAACGGTAATATCTCCTAAATTCTTTTTATAAATGATTACCAAAATTCATCTATATTTATACATTTGCTGCGGCAGCTCGGAAGTATTTAACAAAAATTTTCATCACAAAATATAAATTTAAGTTAACACAACAATTAATGTTGTGTGGCTTTGGTGTGTGGTTGGTTTCTATTAATACGATTTTTGTTTATTGTTTAATCATAACCGTTTCATACAACATTATCTTTTCCTACACCTTTCAAATTACTGTTCAATCGAACACCGCTACAATATGAGTTTTGCGCTATTCCCCTTCATTGCCACTCAATGCTACTTCACCCTACCGATCGGTACAGAGAACCTATCAGACAATTATCGATGCTTTAACAAATAGACAAAGTTGGTCTATTTTATCACACGCCGCCATGTAATTGGGAACCATCAAATTATACTCCCCAGAGTTGCTGGCTGATGAGGAATGCTTTTATTTTGACCTCCTCATTTGCGATTCGCCCCGTTCTGGACGGTAAACTGGCCGAAAAACATTTGGAGCAACACGAGCACCGAACGATCATGCGAAGGCTCATGGTAAAATGGTACGCTTTACCAACGCCCGCCAACACAGCCGTTGTTGCATACAAACAATAATAACCTCCTTCGCCTCAGCTCTACCACTCCAACCCAAAAGGTATGGAGAAAGTATGATTACACGTTTGCAAGGGCGCAAACGCCCGGTGAAAGGCAAGCAGCGCAAAAATCGCGGTACCTCTTTAATTGAATTAACGCGTTGAATTTTTAATCCAGCTGTTTTTTTTTCTTCTTCTTCTTCGCTCTCTTCCTAAATGCAAACGATCGGATCACCGATGGACTTCGATTGGCCGCCACTCACGACCGAACGGGGTTGAAAGATCGACAGATTCCATCTGCGGGAGGGGTAGGTCACAAAACTATATCAAATCATTACTAACAAGAGAGGTCTCGTTGCGATCTACTAAGAAGGGAAGAGAGAACAGAAAGGTGATCTGTGTGTGTGTTTGTGTGCTTATCCATCGACGGAAAAGCGCGCACAGCGGTTGGGTGCCTCTCGACCCCGTCGTCGCACGCCTTGAATCAGCAATCGAAAACCAAACCCATTTCTCCAGCGACAGTGGAAACGAAGGGATGAAAAGGGGTTTCATTTTACCTCTTTTTTTATTTACCAATATCTTTCCTTCAGCGACTTTGCATGATTACGAAACGGCGGAGCTCGCGGGGCTTGAAACCGGCCTCTCATTCTACCACCGTTCTCGGCAGTAATCGCGCATTCGGACGGTATTTCTCATCGTCATCATCGCCATCATCATCATCATCGTGATCATGCTCCTCCTCAACAAAAGCCGGAACGGGACGGGGCCCCTGGTTAGACGAGTGGCCCTCGCCAGATTTGAGTTGAATATGCGCATGCGGCTGATTAATTATTATTGAAATCACAGCTTTGCCTTGCGCACCCCGTATGTCATTAACCTCCTTGACTCGGGGCTCGGAAAGATTAATTGAATGACTTTTAATTTTATCTGACATCATTTACTTGTAAATTAATAAAAGCTTATCCACCCCAACACCAACACTAACGAGTCGTCACAGTCGAGCAAATGGAGTCGAGGAGGAAGGTGGAAGGAGGAAGAGCAGTGTCGAAGGGAGTATTGCGGGCGTACCGGGAGTGATCACGCGCGACGAGGATGAGATGGCAGTCAGCACGGGGAAGAAATGATCCACGACGGACGATCCGCACTGTCCGCGCACCGCCGAGCTTACGGGGTGGCGCGGTGTGGCGCGGACAATAACAATGACAGTAATAATAACAGACACTTTGATAGCAGCATAATGTTTCGTGTTGCCGTGCTTGTGTTTGTGTATACGATTGAAGGGCTGCGGAAAAGGGGAAGGGAATGATTGAGAATTGAGAAACACAGCAAACGATTGAAGACCGCAGGCACGATCGTGAGTGTGCCGCGGTGCAAATAAGCTCGTTGAGCTCGAAAATTCTTCTCATTTCAATACAAAACTTAATGGGTAAACTCGCTCATAGACCGATCGAGCCGGGGAGCGATCGGAGTAGATCATTGGGGAGAAAAGTGTTTCTCCCTCTTTGGTGTGGAAAATGAAGCATGCCGGGAGTCATGGGCCGGAGACAACAGCGGAGACTACGTACCGCACATACACACGCACAAGACAAAACAAGACGACCGATCCGCATTATTTATTCAACATTCGTATGGAATGTATCATTTGTATTTATAACAGAGCGAGATTCATGTGCAGTAAAATCATCATCTCCGTCGGGATGGCGAGACCAATCTGTCCCTCTCGCTGTACAGGGAAGGTTTAGGCCGGACGACGGATGGGAAAGAGCCACCAAATGAGTGGAAAGAATTAGCGATCGAACTGAGGAAACAAGAAAGCGAACAAAAATCCGGTAAAAATGTGGGAGAGACACATTACGAAAGAAGAAGGGGCAAGGCGAAGGGCAACTGGCTGAAACAGGGGAATCATCGCACGAAAAAGCGCCAAACACACAGATACACACACCGCCGTCGCTCGAACGCTTCAATCAAAACGAATTAAGAATTCAAAAAATTAAATAAAAACACAAATAAACAGAAATGGAAACAGAAACACCACCTGAATCAGGGCGAACGGGGTAGGTGCGGAAAGCGGGGAGTGAGCGAGTGGGTGGAAGTGAAAAGATAAAGCATGAAATAAAATACCGACCACACCAAAGCCACACGGCATGGCTGAGCGAACGAACGCGGTGGGCATAACAAAGGAGAAATTATAAAGGACACTCCTTAATTAATTAAATCTCGCGCTTGTGTCAAAATCACTCGATCGTCACGCGTTCGATGATCTGGCGGCGCACGCTGATGGCGACGCATACCGTCGTCGTCGTCGTCGTCCATGATAGTGGGTGCGGTTTGATGATGTCGTGTTTTTTCGCTCTCTCTTTCTCCTTCTCTCTCTCTCTCCCTTTTCTGGCTTTAGTTTTTATATACTACATTCAATTCGTTGTTCGACATTTGTCGGGCTATTGGACGAGAGGATAAAGGAGATGAGGAAGAGCGGGACAGTTGGAAAGATTGGTGATTTTGGGGTGCGGTTGCACAAACGGTGGCCACCCCCCGATCGATGAGAAGCGCCCCTCACTTTCCCTTCTCCTCCCGATCTTCCATTTCGTACACCCACGCGGCCCGCGTTCCTTGACCCGGATACGAGCACGTCCTCGTTTATTTACATACAATACACGCATCCAACAGTTCACAGCCTAGAGTGCGTAGCGTTTTGGGTAAATTATTGTTCTTTGGATTTTTAATTTTACTCATTGGGCTAACAACGATGGCAGGAAGGAAGCTTAATTTTAAATCAATCGTGAAGGCCACATAACACCCTAGATTGTTGGTGCTCTTTATGAGGGTAGACTGATCAACGTGTCGGGAATATGTGACTGTTTGAATTTTACAGCATTTTTTAGAAACATCTAATAAATATTTGATGTGAAAGAATGATGTACAAATCAGACCGATGAACAGGGTTATTGTAATTTTTAGAAGAATTATACTCTCGTAGCTTATGATCGAAGCAGTGACGATGGATGTTAAATTCATCTTGAATTAAAAAAATAAAATTCCAAATGTTGGTATGTAAGTTTCAACTACGAAATTGATTTTTATCATCCTGTACTAAATTGTGTTTGATTCTGATCAACTTGATTCCAAACTAAATAAACAACTAGCAGCCACATAGAGTTCAATAGTAAGTGTTGTATAGTAATTAGCAATCATAACTGTTAGAATGTTAATATATGACTAAATCACTGTTATTAATATTGCAGTACCTGTTGATCTGAAATTGTTCTTAGTTAATGAGGAAGATATTATTTACCAAGGTAAGCTAAATTTTGCCATATTAAGAGTCATTATTTATATTTTTGAAATACTTGTATAGCGTTATAAATAATTAAAGAGCCCCATGACGGAGATATTAGGAGTTAAAAAACGACCAATCAGTCTTCCATTAACGTCTCATAATCTCACGTAAGTCGGTACGTCGAGAAGAATACAAAATAGAATGTTTTTGTGCAACAATTTTTGATGTTAAAAATTGGGTTGTAGTTTTAATTTTATTGTATTGAAATTAGTTATAAAATGACTAGTTCAACGAAGTAATTAATTTCTGTATACGGATTAAATCGAACAACGTCCCTTAGGTGATAGTTTTCAAAATTGCGTTTTGCTACTTGTCAATGTAGCACAATCCGCACAATTTATGAAACACGTTTAATTATCACTCACGCATCTAAGCCACTGTATTTCCCTTTAAAAGTGCATCAATATGCACCATTGTGATTCGAAACGCACACTGCCCAGGATGCATTGTTTTGCTAAATGCAGCAGATGCCAGCCGCCGCGCGATGTAATTTCCTTAAATGGATTTATGTAGCACCACCCCGCTCACTACTGCCACGATATCGCACACAATTGCATCGAGGAGACAATTGGCCAAAGTCCAGCTCGGCAGCTGCCGGCCCATGATGTGTGGCGGAGCCCGCTAGCCGAAAGGATGCAACGATTCAACGCTTAAGACTAACAATGCTTTTTTAAATGCTTCGCCCCGCTGCTGGTGACAAAGATCACGGGACATACCCATTTACACGGTTTCGAGCCATTCCGGGAAATGGGTTGTTATACCGGCATCGGGAGTAGCACTGCGGAAGGAAAAAACAAATGCACCATTTTACACCACAGGCCATAGGCAGGCCAATGGTTTCATCTACCATCGTGCTCGGCCATTATGTGGCGAATGAAGGTGATTTTGTGTCGCATCCCTTTACTGGTTGCTGTTGGTTCTTGTTGTTTTGCATCACACCTTGGCGGTGGTGGATAAGCGGAAGCAACAATGGAAATAAAGCACGGAAATGCAAGCCACAAATTGTGGATTCTACGAAATCGATTAACGAAACCTCCCCAACCCACCAAAAGCATGGATGTCAGTGAGGCGCGCAAAGATTGCAGTGCGCGTTTTGGCTTATGAATTCCACGCTTTTGGCATATTTATGAAAATTTAATAACTTTCGCCCTCTTGGGACCTGAGTGGGTGGCAAGCAGCAGTAGGAAAGGAAGCGGGAATACATATAAGGAGTGTTTGTGGAAGATGCCCGCAAAACGATCCTGCTAGTAAACCGGACTGATGATGTTCGAATTGGAAACCGTCGGAATTCACATGCTTGCCCTCGAACACACACACACACACTCAATACGCGTTGTTGTCGATTGGTTTATGCATTATGGAAAGGTAACCAAAGGGATGTCGAGAGAGCCAGCACAGGGGAAATGCAGGAATCAAGGTAACATCATTAATTCTTTCTCACCTCATTTTAATATCATTTTCCTTTTCTGCACCTTGAATCGTAGAAGCATCGTATGGAAGCATGATGATCTCTATGCTGATCCGATACGACGGTGGGACTGGAGCTGCGAGTGTAAGGGTGCTGCTGGTAAGCGACGGCATGAAGTGCAACCGCGAAATGCATCACACCATTCGCATTCGCCACCTAAAGAATGCAACCATGGAAGGAAACCAATCGGCAACCGAGGCTGCAACACGGGTAGTCTAGCCGAGTAGGGGGCAGAAGACCTTGTGCGAGGAAACGAGAAAGCAGCTAAACCATTGGGAAGATAATGCAAAAGGGCACTTCTTCCCAGTGTAGACAAGCTGCCGCATGCTCGCTAGAGGGCCATGCTAACAAAAGGTGCGAGAAGAATCTTTCTTCACGTTTTCACATCGGCCGGGGCCAGCAGAGGCCACAGAGTCAGGACCGTCGTCGGTGGACGGTGCAACTTGGCGAGGGTGAAAATTTCCGATCACAAAGCCGCGGATGCGCGTCCGCAAGGGCCACCGAGTGCCGGCCTAACCGCAAGACGATGCTCGGTTTTCGCTAGACTTATGGTCTACCTCCTGTGGAGCACTCGACGAAGCTCGACCAGCAGCGCTCGGTGCGCTGTACGGGTTCGGTTCAACCGGTTTGCCGACCGGGATGACTTCCATACGGTGAAACATCGGACTACCTTCTATTCCCCCGCCTTGTCTTCCTACTCTCCCTCGCCAGAAAGACAATGAAAATCTGTTTTATTATCAGATTAAAGGCAGATGAATTATGAATACAGAAAATACCTAATGAAGTTCATTATAATCGCTCGGAGTTGGTTGGCGGTTCGCGGTACCACCGCGGTGACACGGGTAGAGCACAAACGAAACAGCAAAAAAACACACTCATGTGCAGTCACATAAGCGGCAAAATGCATTCTTCATTGCAAAATGCTCTGGCATCATTCTGCAGGGAGCAGAGATGCAGGGAGCAAGTTTACCGGAAAGCGCAAAAATAATAAGTAACAATAAAATGAGCTCTGGGTGGAGCAAATGAGACAGAGTTGGTGAAAATCGTTTTGATAGGAGCATCAAATTTTACGTTCAGGACGTTGTATCATGATATACGGTTTGAAAAGTTAGCCATAGAGCAAATGATTTAGCAAAATCCAGCCCGTATTTTTTAGTGCGTTAGAAAACTCAGTTTCATAACTTTCAGTGATAAATGATTAGCACTTCAATTAAAAGTTATTTGGAACCTAAATTTTGTTTCTATATTGTTATCAATTAAGAGTTTTTATTTTATCCAATACACCACATATTATTCACAAATTATTCACCATAGATCTTTAATTAAGTAGAAATAAGAGAACATAGAAATAAAACCATACTTGGCAAATTAGTTCTTTATATTTACTTATACCTTCAGAGGCGGTTACCCTATTTCGATTATTTAATAATTCTTATGCATTGCTCCAGACATGTGCTCGATATCAGAAGATCGTCTTCACACGAGGACTTATCGGCTATGTTAATGCAAAAATCATACCAGTATCTAAAATCCAAGCAAAGCCATTATTTTCATTTTCGGAGCAAGTGTTCTAAACATAGGCCATTTCACAGGCATATAAAGTACAAATGAAGCCTTTTGACAACGCTAATGGCTAATATGTAACGATAATTCATGATTTATGCACTGCATCCGCCAATATTCACTATCCATTTTGGCCATTTTGTGAAGGAAAAGAGACTATCCGACATACATTCGTTCTCATACAATTCATGCCTTTTTTGCAATCGTTTTCGAGATTTTTAATGATATCAGCCTGATGTTTTGCAAAAGCATAAGTAAAGAGTACCCTAATCAATGAAGAAAAGAAAGTAGTATTCCGAAGTCTCAAAGTCGGAAAATGGATGAAAATATGCCCTGACCAAAGAAGCACCTGTGCTTACTGCACTCTTCGTTAGTTGAATTACTAATACTGAAATTTGAAACTTTATTGCTAAGCGGATCAAAAATAGTACTCCCGTTTTTCTTGCCTTAAAATTTACAATCTATTTCTGTTTCATTCCAATAACTGCCTAAGTTCTTCACAGGCCGTATTGAAAGCCTTTGTGGACCGTATCTTTGACATGTCGCCCAGGTCTTTATAGTTTATATAGAACCTTAAGTAACTGCAATGAGTGAAAATCATTTTACCATTATTCAAAGACGTTGATTATTATTAACAGTGAATCTTAAGTAGGTCAATACTATATGCTTCAAAACTACTTATTTACGATTAAAAATAAAATGTTTTTTTTAACAAATGCGAGTAAGGGGTTTTAACAACGCGATTTTCTGAACATTTTTGTCTGCTTAGTATACAATACATTTTGTTGAAAGAGGTTACTTACTTAACTTACTAAACTTGTTTTTTACTAAAAAGGAACGATCCACATACGTAGTATTGCTTAACTTTAATTTTTTATAATGTACCACCAATATCACATTTGGTACCACCAATATCATCAATATCACAATTAAGTTATTTCTCTCGTTCATTTAAATATTTTCCTTTCCTTCGAAGTTCGAATCCCAATCCCATTCGTATTTATTCGAATAAAATACAAATAAATTTAAAATTCTCAACACTCCACGTTTTCTATTACTTATAGTGTGCTATAAAAGAACACTAGCAGCTACGATTTGCTCTGCATTCAAATAAGTTTTTTTGTAGTCTATTCCTGTATTTTAACTAGCTAAACCCATGTTCGCATTGATCAGTTTAGATTCCCACGAAACCTAATCGTTCATTCGTTCCCCATCTCCGGACCGGGTGATGGCGGTGGCCCGCAAAATTCCTTCCACATCCGCCGTTACACACCCGTCAAAAATTGCGGCCAAACAGCAATGCTCAATCGTCGTCGCTTCTATTATTTAGTGGTTAAATTAAAACTGTCGATTGTTACCATCGTGCACAAACGTGAGCAAGCCCCGCTCTGGTGAACCGTTTATAATTGTCAAGATTTGAATATTAACGAGTTGCCCTCCGAACCAGACCCCAGTAGTCCACTGGAGGGGAAGGGGAGCTTGTGATGAGCAAAAGAACGAACCTCTTCCCGCTTTTTGTTATGTTGATTACTCCTACACATACAAACGCACGCCAATGCTAACTACTTTTTGTTATGCTGTTGCCCTCAATAAACTGTTGCCTGCGGTTGCGCAAGTAACCGGGCAGTGGTGGACAGTGTGGATCGGCGGCAACGATCGCCGATCTCGTGTGACCGGTGGCGAACAATTATATTAATGGTCATTTTAATTAAATTCATCCCGTATGACACCGTCACGGATGTGCTGTGGGGCGGTGTGGCGTGTACGTAGTAGCGTGCCAGTGACAGATACTGACCGCATTCTGGAGAACACGGTGCCAAAATGGGACGTGCAAGATGAAGGAATGATGTGACGGTGACACGAAAATCGCGCATTTCGTCCAGAGAATAGCAATTATATTCATTTGCATTTGTGTGTCGTACCAGCGCGGGCAACAACAAGCAGGAGGACGGAAACTTAATTTAATGCTCTATATATATTCATCTACGTACGTATGAACGTGCACAGAGGATCATGTTTTCGGTTTGTGCACAGGAGAAAAACCCCCTTCTTCTCACTCGATTTTGTTTACCGCTTAAAGGTTACCACTGCGCTTGTTGGTAAAGCTGGAAAGAAACCCGTTGATTTGTATGCAACCGATCTGGTTAGACTTCGTTTTCTGTCTCCAGAAACATTTAACAAACGATTAGAAGCACTATTGCCAATTCTACTGTGTGCATGAGTGTATTTATTCGAGTAGACCAATCTGGAGCATGTAATGCAAACATGTCACTTAATAAGCTTGCATAGCTTATTATGCATACACGTGCACACACACACAGAGCTATCTAGGGCCTGCTAACCACACAATTGTGAAGCATGTGTAATCATCTTCATCACACAAGCGTAAAATAATGCAGCCAATTATGGCATACAGCTGGAAGGCAAGCACATTGCACAGGAACAAACCCTTGCAACAGATTTGGGCTACCGAGTAGCAGTGGCAGTAGTGACGGTAATGTTGTATTTAAATGTAACTGTACAAAATAATGTTATTTTATGATTTGAAATTTATTTGTTTCAAAAATGTATGCCAGATATTGATGAGAAATCAAATAACAGATTTTTTGATGATTATATTGTACACATTTACCATTACACATTGACTAATAATTGATTGCTCTGCAATGTTAACAGTACGGTTAGTGACACATTCATAATACACTTCATCTACATTATAATATTAATATATATGATCATTTGATCGCTAGCAAAGTGCTATTAAACAAGATCAACACAACAACAAAATTGTCACATTTGCGTTCGTCCGGTCTGCACTGAAAGTGGAAAGTATTTTTATCCAATCTGGACTTAATTGACTTTTCACACCTTTAACACATCCCGTTCAATGTAAAGCGACACAGCCCCGCGCAATGGGTCGCGCTGTAAGCGTTTCTAATTGAGCTGAACAATCAAATGTTGAGCAAACCGTACCGTGGTGGCAACCGTCGGTTGTATCCGTCGATGCAGGCCAGCCCATCGGGATGAGGCTAAAACATCAAATCTCACTCGTTTGCTCATTGCCTGCTCAACTTGCCTCCCCGAAACTGTGCTTCTAATGATATGATTGTAATTGCCATCAAATTAGCTCTCCTACCCGATCTCACCCTTCCCATGCTGTCGTGACTATTGTCCGAAAAACTTTCCAACCCGTCGTCACCTTTGAGCCTTGACGCGCGCAAGCACCGGCGACGGCCCGACAGGCCTCGGGCTCTGGCTACCCGGAATGTCACCTTCAATTATGATTTATTATGAATTTTATTCGCCCTTTTTACGTCTGCACTGACCAAAACGGCGGGTTCTGAAAAGCGCGTTTCTCAGCACCTAACCGCGAATTGGTGGGGTGCGGACTAGCTGCTCCCCATGTGATAGACGTGTGTGTTGTTGTTTCCCGTTTGCAACCCTCTCGTGCTGCTGTTGTTGCTGTGTGTGTCTATACGGGGTAGTTTGTTGTTTTCATTTTTTTCCATAGTTCGTTTCCACTAAACAATGTAAGCTGATTATCAGCAATTATTTTCAGCACGAAAAATCATTGTGTAATTATTCTGTAATTTTCGTTTAATTTGAATAGCCGCGGGGCATCGAGCGGGTGGCAGCGAAGAGGGAAATAATGCTTAATTTAATAATAATGGCACAAGACACGGTTACCCGGAACGGAAATTAAACGAGAGAAATAGAAAATGTTTGTAAACACAACGTTCGGCTGTATGGGTGTGTGTGAGTGCTAAGTTCTTCCCGCGCATGTGTATGTTCGTGTGGTATTACTTTTTTGTTTCATTCATATTGCATTCATTTTCCTTTCTCTTGAAAAGGAAACATCCGACCATATGTTTAAATGCCTTCATTCCGTGGCTAAATAAATCTAAACGTTGCGAGATGGCACAAGGCAGTACACACCAAAAATTGGTAATACTCTAATGCACTAAATTGTGCTCTATGGCATATATTATCGAACTAAAACTAAATCTTACTTACCCATAGTCGCGCATATAGGTCATGCGTGGTCTCAAGCAGATGCACCGCATTTCGATTGGATTTAATAAGATTAATGAGCAAAAATTTCCCTCCATTAGTTCGCAACGGGCAGGGGAAAACGGGCTTAACGATAAGCAATAGTAAATTATGCAGCAATGACGCTGCGCAAGATGGCACAAAAAAGTTGCATAAATGCGTTCAATTATTTTCAATTAAATTCTAAACTAAATCAAAAGAAACTGTCCAGCGCTCATGGTCCAACCTGCACAAAACGGTGCACTGCAACCTCTTTCTTGCAACTGTCGAATGCGTATGGGTTTGCGCGTCTGTGCGCATCAAACGCGCATGAAAGCACCATTAACGAAGCACAGATTGACAATGATAATTGGCCTGTTACCGCTACCGGTTTTTCGTCGCTTGCCATCAAGAAAGGGCCTTCGCGAGGATGTCTAAGGAAGGGGAAGGGGTGGGGGGAGAAATCACACAATCTTTTGCTGCGCTGTACTGCTGTGACTCGACTGCGTTTTGTGATTTTCGCTCCAGCAATCGGTAAGACCAAGATGGTTTCTTCTAACGGTTCGACGGCGATCAACATTGGTATCGTCATTGCTAAAATGCGCAACAATGGCACAATTTATGATTGTTATGTAGCGTGCCAACGACATTTGGGAGTACGCATAGTATCGTTTAGCGGGGCAGTATGAGTGAAATCTGTCTGCTGGGGGAGGATTTGTTGTTAGTCGATGCCCTACGCTTATTTAATTGAAGAGTGGCAAAATTTTCCATTACTTATTTAGGTAATGATACAACACTTTAATAAGACAAATTACAGGTCATTATGTTGAATTAAATTCCTTGAATTACATATGAGGTGTTATTTGAGTTTTGTTAATATTCAAATTTTCATACGTCCCTTTTTATTGCAATGCAATGTTTAAAAATAGTAACGGTGTTCGTTTAGAAACGTGATATATCGTTCCGTACATATTGATAGATCCAACCAGTCCTAACTTTACGATCGTTCCTACCAATCAGACCGTTCGGATTGTTGTGATAAATCCGACCAGGTTCAAAATTTCAAAACTAAATTTAGTAGCAAAACAAACATACTTGTTTCGTTTCAAAAAGTACATCACTATATTACATGCTCCTGCAATTTCCCAATTTTTGTCCAATTATTCAAGTTTCCGCTTCCTTTTCAAAAATATAAAATTATTCAAGGTTCTCCAGATATTCGTCAAAATTATACTATAAAAGCCAACCTTTGCATGACTTTGTTTTGCAAATTCAGAATTTGATTGGTCTGATTGTCTAACGTAAGACTAGCAATGATTTAGTTTATTTTGATTGTAGCATAGTTTACTTATTTAGCTTAATCAAACTAGCCTATATCCACAAGCTTTCATTCAGCTTTATGTTTCAATTTTGTGTGATCATTACTCTTCATGAAACGAGATTTTGTTGCAATAGGCAATGCACAATGTAATTTGTATGCATGTAAACAAACAGTTCACATCGATGGCTAGGACACCAAGTCCCGTTACGCTGAATAACCCGTCGTGAAAATATTCGATGACTCACCAATTCTACCATAATGCTATAGGCCACCCACTGGCCGTGGTTTCACCCTGCTAGGAACGCATCGACGATAAATCACCCTTAAAGTTGCGCGTTCTCCAATAAAATCCCGTTTACTTCCATGCTTAGGTAGCACCTCCGTAAGACACTGGTGATCGAAAAGTTGTCTTAGGTATTAATCGAGTGCATCCAGAAACCCCGCCACCCATTATGCAGCTTTTTTTGGTCGTCGCTTCGACGTCTAGTTTACTCTCTGCTATCACCTCATTCCGTCCGTCGGCTTGGCCGGTTAAGCTAAACGATAGAAGCAACAGCTTTCCATCGATCCAGCAAACGGCACACAGAAATAACAGAAACACTCACACCGACCGCGATCATGGGGCACCGTGGGCATCCTAATGTTTTACAAACGAGCAAATGAAAGTTCGAATCCGACTCGAAATCGAACGATGGTTCAATTCGATCGGACGTGTGTTTAAAATATCTGCTGTTCCCGGCTCGATCGCGCCTGCAAGTCAAACCAGGTATCGATCGCAGTGTTTGAGAACGTCTTCCCAGTTGTGCTCGCGTTTGCTTTGCGTTTCCTGGTCTCGCGCGTTCGTCTTCTTCTATGACATCTTCATGTTTTCTACCCTTTGGTCGTTTGTCCGAATCTCGTTATAGATCGACTAGCATAAAGACACCAAAGCAAACAAACAAACCCGCCGATCCGTATGAATGGAAGCAGTCTTGGAGCCGTGTGCTTGAAGCAGATAAGTAGTGGAGGAGAAAAAAAAGACTATCGATCCTCGAGACACCGGACACAGCGCCCGGGCTCGCGCGGAAGGAAGAAACTCTGAGCACGCTTTAGATAGACCGTTTTTTCACACCCAACAGCACCTATAACACTCTGCCCGAAGCATCCGATAAGCCTCCCACCCACCCACTGCGACGATGGTTTGGATAGCTTGGTACAGATCCAGCCTTCGTCATCTCGACCGGCATCATCCCTTACGCTTACCGCGGCTCCAGCCTGTCAGAACAGTTCGTCGTGCCGTGTTTTTCTGGTGTATCTGCATAAATAATTTCAAACAATAAAACCACATATAACCATGTGTGTATGTGTATGTACCTATGTGTGTGTGTGCGACTCAGGATGGAGGGTAAACCATTGATTCGGGCGCGAGTTTTACCCGCGGCCCCGGCCAATCATGATCACGATCGGGAGATAATGATGATTCCAATATTTATTATTTTAAACGCACACATAAAATATGCACCGGGTCAGCAAAGCCGCCACACGACACGAACGCGTTTCGGTCGTTTCGTTTCGTTTCAGTTCGCTGTACAACATTCTGTTGTCGCGGTTGTTCTGGTTTCGGAAATGAGTGGGAAAAGCGATTCGAGCGGACACGAAAAACATAAATACCCCATGGTAAAAGTAAAAGCATCCGCGGAAGAATGATACTGAGTGTACGCCATTCTGTGCCCGAGTACGAGTGTGTATGTATGTTTTTTTGTTAGTTCGGCATGCGGCAGGGGCATGGCAATTCGGCATGCTTGCAAAGTGGGTATACGGCCAAACCTGAAACAAACTGAACAAAATAGTTTGATATTAGACATACTTTCAGTGCAATCATCGCTGGGAAATGTAAAATAAAAAGATTAACTATAACACCGATTGTCACCATTTGCCGGGATTATTGCGAAAAAAATAGAACAGATAATCTTTGGAGATGTTTCACGAAATCCAAGTTTCAGTAATAGTCTGTACGTCAATTAAATCATTACAAATTTAATCCCAGTCGACTTCTGGTAAGTATGTAGATGTTTGATAGAAGTTTGTGCATCGATCAAAACATATGTATTATATCATTGACTTCTACAAATTCGATATCAAGGAAGCACCATTCTTAGAAGTGCTATATACTTTAAACAATATAAATGAGACATGGACTAAGATTTTGTAAAGGTGGTAATGATTACCTAATGGTAGACGGACACAATAATTTCATTTAAAATAATTTCAATAAGAACAAATTTGAAACAAAGTTTGAATATTCTAAACGATTTTTTGTATGATCCTTGACATTTTTCGGAAGAAATCTTATCAACACTAAATACAACATCAAGCGTCAAGCTTGTTAAACAAAATAAACAAACGCCGAGTTATTATATCTTCCTATTATTTACTTATTACAGTTATTATTACTTGCACTAAAATAATGTTTTGAAATGGATTAAAGTCATATAACTTATTAAGGATGCACAATTTTGTCAATCAATCGTAGAAATCCAATATATTGATCTGCAATTGTCGTCTATGATGAATATTTCCACTGACACAGGCTGAAATTGTCGCATTTTGGTATAAACCAACAAAAAGATACCAAAGTCTGTTTTGTAACAAAAACTTGAAAAATAACAAAAACAAATAAAGCGAGATTTTTCCCGGCGGTAGCGTACAATTATACCGTCAGATAGAGTCGAGAAAGTGTACCTAAAGAATCAGAGCAATGTAAAGTTTCTTCAGCCTACAGGTTCTTGAATAAAAGCTCATTTAAAGCTTATCAACTAACCAAACCAATTAATGTACGAAATTGTTGAGTAATGCAAATTCGATTCTTGTTTAATAAAGTATTAGCTTTTGTATGGTATGTTCTGTGGAGCTGCAATGACTTCCTATCATGTTCCTGTCGTTTTTTGTATTTTATTTTTTTTTTTTAATATTTAAATCCTAACGAATTTAATAGTTTATGATTGTGAAATTTTGTCAGCTTTGATGGTTTGACAATTTTGTTAATTTTTGCTTAATTAAAATAAAATCCGATACGTTCGTCGTATATTGGATTAAACAATAACTTAAGTACAGCCAAGTACATGAATTTAAATTAAATTAATTCAAAATTTGTACTACATATAAGATAACAATAAAATACACTAAAATAAACAAATCTGAAACCTTAAGCTTATTTTAAAACATTCTACACATTATTACAGGAACTTTGCTGAGAAAATGCATCGTGTGATGCAACACAACGACCAACAGCAAATGTCCAACCAAACATTACAAACCAGCCATTGTGGCGCAAAGAAGCCTTCAGCATTTCGGGCGCGAGGATCAATTAAACACCAAACAAAGCCCACGGGAATGAGCGAACAGCCCGCGCATCAATGATCGTATCAGCACGATCAGACGAAGCGGTTTTGCCGGCGCTGAAGTTTTACAAACACACAAAAAAACACACTACCAAACGATTCCATAGGTCGGCACCGGCAAACATAATGCTCGCGCTACAATCATAAACCTGCAAAAGCTTACTCAGGGGCAAAGCAAAAACAAAGGCGCGTTAAAATTGCGCGGTTTTTCCAAAGAAACAAAAAATACACACGATCAAATGCACAACCTACACACACACACACACATACATTCACCACAACCCTAAGGATGTCCTCTCTCCGTGCTTCATCATTTTCCTTTGCGATGTAAGGTAACAATGGTAAACCAAAGCGCAGCGCTCCTGTCCTGTCCGCCCCAGACTTCAGCGAATCCAAGCGAGAAAAGGAGTAACGTTTCGACAAGTAACGATCTGGGCTGTCCATTAGCCACCAAATGATCCCCACCCCGGGTTTTGCAGGCGGCCGGATCTGGAGGATCTCCCGTTGTACCTTCGTATTTCATTCGTAGCTCACACATTGTGAGTGTGTTTATTTTTTGTTTTCGTGTGTGCCGCTTTTCCGCACCTTACGCTCATGGGCCACTTTTGCGTGTGCAACGTAACGAGCACGCCCGAAAAACGACACACATCACCATCGCATAAAGGGAGAGGGATCGTTTCATCTGTAAACCGCGCGTGTGTGCATGAGCGAGGGCGCGCGCGCGCGCTCCCGATCGCTTCTGCAATAGGTCAACCAGCTTCTCTACCTTCACCACGAGGAGGCAAACCGCCAAGAAGGAATCAACCACCAACGACAAGGTTGAAAAAAGGGGGCCGGCAGTGATGATCGCTTTTTTACAGCAACGAAATGATATAATTAATTCACGCGTTCCTCTCGCGCCACAGATGCGCGACAAAGGGTATGCGGTACGTCAGCCGCACGGAGAGTTAGGGGTCGTACCAAGACAACCGTTGAAATGAAGTTCTAACCAATAGGGCTGTATCTGCGTCTGCGTACTTGCACCAGAGTGGGGCACGTACCCGCCGGCATGGCCCGGAACGGAACAAAGCATTGGGTGAGCTTTTCCCGTGCGAAGTGCGTTCAGATCAAAGATCAGTCGGAGGAGAACGGAACGAACCACAATGGCACAGTAACTGTAGAAAGAAGAAGAAGAAGAAGAAGAAGAAGAAGAAGAGGAAAAAAGAAAGAAATGGACCACATCTCGGCGTGTCTCCGGAAAGTCGTTCAAAAGATCAGTGAAAAGATCCTGAGGCAAAGTGACCGGGCCCGGTTTAACCTTACCGATCCTTTCTTTCCGCTTTTCTTTCCGTTCGTACGCTTTGCCACCCTTTTCTGCACCGCAATGCACCACCGGGTGCAGGGTGCCAAGGGAGGCTGCTGCAAGTCATTACTTGGGCATCATATTTTATGTTTGAATTTCATTTCTGCTTCGTACCACTCGGTACCACACATCTACCACCACCACTAGCCGCCGCAAGCCGGTCAACAAAAGCGTGGTTCGTTTTTTAATTGTCAAACGTCTTCTCGCACAAGGGGAGACGGAAGGGGGAATGAAGATCGGGCATCTTGTGGCATTATTCTTACTCAGCCAGCAAGAAACGAACGAACCAAAGCGTACGAGAGATTTCTCACAATAATTGACATGGCTTAAATCATGTGCTTTATAATTCTCACTTTACATCCGAACCGGGCAGGGACTCATTGAAAAATCATTGGCCAAGTAATGTACCCTTCCCTTTCGTGCGGATAGATCCAAAATCGCTCGATGTAATCGCGCTTGGACCTGGAGACCCTTTTGTGTCTTGGCAGGCGAAGAGCTCGTTTGCATTTTTAATTCATATTTGGAATGTTAATTTGTTTCGCGCCAACTCCCTCTAAGAGTGTGCCTCGTTGTCTTCTACCCTCGCAGGCAAATTGGACCGCGAACACGGTCCAAGAGGAGAGAATTCCCCACTGCCACCTCCGCCGCTCATTCGCACGGCCTTCCTGCGTGGGGTTTGTCTTAACGGCGGGAAGGAAAAGCCACCATAGCTAACGCGACCACGGGGTTGCAGCGCAGCACATCATCCCCGGCGAAAAGATCGGCCGGGACCGACTGACCGATGCACCCGGAGGCGATCTGGCGGTGCAAACTCATTATTGGTTCCTCTCGATCGTATAAGCATTATTATTTATTGAAAATTGTTTTGCGCTGCCTCAAAATATATAATTACCTACGCGAGAGCGGCTCTCTAACCCCGCCGGCATGGTCGACGCTGCGGTGCTTGCGCGGTGGTGTGGTCGATGGATTGCGCCGCATCATCGAATTGCACCACTTCAAGCGCAACACTGCATACCCACCATAATCACCAACTGCACAATAAAGCACACACACAAAACACCCAGAGCATCCAGGGGCCGCGGGGCTGGAGCAGAGCAGAGGGTTGACAGGAAATATCGCGATCGATGCTAGAGCACTCTCTTTGTGCCATCATGTGCCCTTTTTTTGTTTGTGTATGTGCATTCTGCAGCTGACTTCAAAGCACGGGAGATTGCAGATCAACCATCGGCGGAAGAAAGGCATAAGGGAATAGGGGACCCGGGTTGATCCTGCCGGTCCGGATGGATGGTGATGTGACGCAGCGCTGGTGCTTGAGATGGATCATCGATTTCAGCCGAGTCATGTTTGCAAGCCCTGAAGCTGTGCTGGGCGAAGCTGTGTATCGCAATTAATAGACTTCTATGCAAAGTTTGCCCAGATGCAGCAACGGATTGGCCGTGCTAGGCGCATTGCTGAGGATCGAGGGATGTCGAGAATAATTTTGCATCTCCTGTGTGATCACACACTTACACACACTATACTAGCAGAGATCTATATTGAGCAGATCTTCCGCCACTCCGTCTTGGGCTGATATTCATTTAATCGAAGTTTTCGCATGGTTCAACTAATATTATTTTAAATGTAACAAAATGTTTCGGATATTAGCTTTAATGAACCAAAGTTAAAACAGCAATCGAATCAATCTAGTTTAGGCTTTTATACAAAATAACGATAGCATACATGTTACAAAATGAATATAGCAGAACAAAATAAATCCAACAAAATACCGTCGGCAATATAAATTGTAAATAGCGAAAGGGTAGTTTGATTGTAAATCTTGAGATCATACAAGCCTCCTTTTTTACCCAAGCCGTGTGTGAAGAAACGGCTTTGGAGATCGCGCCAAAAGCGATTAATGCTGTATCAGACAGACTCTCTTTACGTTTTACTAGGATAGTCCGGATTCAGTATACGTATTTGCATACATTAAAAAACGTATCATTTTATATCGTATTTGTTAGGACGAATTGTTTTAAGATTTGAATGACAGTGCTAAAAGCCACTGTAAAATAGTCTATTTAAACAAATCGTTACATTCCACACAGGCTGGCGTAGCTTGTACACTGTATATCTCTGTAACAATTTGGACAAAAAAAGCTACACTCCACCTCCAACTGTTACATAATTTCACGTGTAAGTTTAAGAATGGTAAATACACGTATTCCAATTAAATAATCAACGCCTTCAGCGACGATTGAAGATCGCAGTGTAATAACCCAAGGGGGAGAGGGGGAGGGATACAATTGGAACAACACTGGAAGAGAGAAACCGAAACGATGTAATGAGTTGATCGGAACACAAAAACTGTGGTACACAGTATCCAGATCTGGAAAATAATGTTCTTCCCTCCACAAAACCTAAAACCTGTTAGAAAAGGGAAAATCTAGCATACAAAAAAGGAATGGAATGGAAACTGATGCATTGTAGCTTCAAAAAAAAAGTTGGAAGAATGAAAACACCAAGAAGCATACAAAAATAATAATTACTAATAATTATCCTTTTCGAAGGTACAAATTTAATTGAGATGTTTTCGTTTCGTGGATTTCGTGGGCTATCTCGCTCGGCAGTCGGCGGTTAGGTTCGTGCCGTAAGCCAGCCAAAAAAAACCCCATGTGGAGCCCTACGTGATGGCAACTGACGAAGTGTATGTGTATGTGTGTATGTGTGTACTGTCCATAAAGTGTCTATTAAAGCCAGCAAGCAAAAACATGGACCGGCATGGCATCGGCATTGGAAAACTACACGATTCGACGCTCATCAGACTGGGAGGAGCGACCAGCAAGGGAGTAGATAATTACTTTCCATGTTCAAAACAAATTATTAAAATGATTAGAAGGCCAGGCACGCTCATTTGGCGCATTAGTATTCTCTGGCTCGTCGTTAATGTTGCATTCGGCCGCATTCTGGAACGGGGAGCTTGCGCGAATTCCAGCGCCCCAGCTACCGTACCGACCCGACCTGCTGCTGCTGTATGCAGATTGAGCGCACATTTGGGAGGATCAGGCTTGGCGCCCTATACACACACACCAACACATAAAAACACACAGACACACGCACACGATGCTTTACTGCCCGCACCTTCCTGGCAAGGTTTTTAATTTGGGCGAGCTGTTGCGCTTTGCCAACC
Source organism: Anopheles arabiensis (assembly GCF_016920715.1). Taxonomy (NCBI): domain Eukaryota; kingdom Metazoa; phylum Arthropoda; class Insecta; order Diptera; family Culicidae; genus Anopheles; species Anopheles arabiensis. The sequence continues at coordinate 70,490,408 of NC_053517.1, read as the reverse complement.
GATTCCCGATTAGTTACTCTCAGCCGTCGGTTTGATGATTAGTTTTGAAATCGTGCTTTGTAGCCCCTGTGTCCCTTTCTGTTCAGGTTGGTATATTACCCTCTCGCCAACTGCCTCTTCCCTCGGTGTTCGCTTTCTCATTGACAATAATTACGCGGTTGGGGAGAATTAACGAGAAGATGATGAACAAATATACACTCTACACAACGGACACAGCTACCACGAACGAACCACACACATACACGTTCATGAACCACAACGTACATACACATAATTACAATTACCTTTTTTCAGAACGGCGAAAATATCCCAAATTAACGATGTACATCCGCTTCATGCCTTCGAGGGCTTACTCCTCTCCCTCTTGCACCCCGCGGATCTTGAGATGATGATGGCGATTTTAATTTCAGCTCCGCAAGACACGCAGCAGCACATGAGTGTACACGAATTCGCACATCCGATCGCGGTACGATCGATTAATACGCCCGAAACCGACTACAATGTGTTAGCCGTATGCTCGCAGAACCATTCACACGTTAATCATGTTGGGTTGTTTCTTCTGGTGCACATTGCACCGTTCCGCGCAGGTGGAAACATACACCAAGGATGCATCACCGTATGGACGGGGGATGGGCTCCTCTGACACTTGCTTTTCACACACTTGGCATAGTTTCAGACGGGGAAAGAAAGCAAAGCTGGTTGCGTGAAGGTGCACCAAACAGAACAGGCTTCAGATGTAAATGTATTCTTACACTGTAAATGCAACACGTCGATTGCTCTGTCTTAAATTAATTCGAAACCCCACCAGCACTATTTTTCCAGCTTCTGATTTACTTGCTAAAAACTATCGATAGGAAGCGATAAAACGAAGGCGATGTGAAGTATGTTGCTGTTTTGTTTTTTTGTTTTTTGTTTTCAACTTTCCGTAACTTTTTCCGTAGCACAATAACGCACCGCGCCTCGTGGACGAGATACTGATCAGCGGACTGCAAGGCAAGGGTACCGCCGGTGGGACCATGGCCAGTGGTCCCACCGAAGCCACGCCGCAGACGGGCGTAAGCTCCGCGGTTACGCGCCACAGTCCGCGCACGCCGGTGGTTTGTTTACGAATAAACGCTCGGGAAGGCAGCCGAACCCGACGAACCCCCGTGTTTTGGGCCGAACGTATACGCCAACAGCTTGCGCGCTTGCACCACTACAGTGAAACGCGCGGCACCGAGCATTAGTCACGTGTACCGCTAGATACAGTGCCGGAAGTAAGTATTTAAATTTAACGCTTTAGTTGAATTGAATTATTTTATCAGCACACTGTTTTAACATAAATTATTTATCCTTGGAATTAGCGTTAATGAAGAAAGAGAAAATTAAGTATACAATGCGTATCACAACAGCATAAAACAAACCAAGAGAAAAAAAAGTCAGATGAAATTAATTTCATAGTGATTTACTCTATAACTTAAAAAGAACATAAAATACATCTTTGACTCCTTTGCGTATTGACCTAATCTAATAGGCTCCTTAATGCTTTAAAATTTAGTCCTTCCTACGGATGATAGTTCGAATGGTTATCAAACGACGTCATATAACGAAACAAAAATCATTTAATTTATTCAAAATAATTATGCCTTATTTTTTACTAAATTTTAACATAAAAAGGAGTACATATGCCTAATCAAAACGTGATTAATCGAAAGCGAAACTCGTCTTAACATGATGATGATTTTTTAACATGAACATGAGGGATTTTTTTAAATAATGTAATTTAAAGACAAGCATTAAATCTGAGTAATAGTTGTTTGGAGAAAAATGAAACAACTTGATTTTTGTTACAATATTGGAATTAATTTTAAAAAGAGCATTCAGTTGCAGTTTAGTAGCTTCATTGTCGCGAAAGGTACTTCCAGGAATCCATAAATTGCATTTTTTAATTCAATTATCGCTAGTAGTCCTTCAATTATACAACTGTGCCAAGTCAGCTGTTATTAAAAAAGGTTCAATTAATCTATTTTATTATCCATTCCATCCTTTTCCAGAAGTGAACAAGTTCAATTTCGCTCCGATTAAAATTTATCCAATTTTTTGCTAATCGCTATCTGAAATCTCAGATCGTATTGATTGATCAGGTTTTATATCTTAACGCATTAAGCACAAGGCAGATATACTCTGAATTGGCTGGATACTTTAATGGTTGATACGCTGGTTCTTGTAAAAAATTGTCGTAGTTCGATTCCCATTAGGGACACTTCCCGCCTTTTCATGAACTGAATCTCTGTGATTTACGAAACTCGACCTAATTTCATAGAGCACTAAAGTTTTAACGAGATTAAAAGTCGAAAGAACTCCGTTGGAGCCAAAGCCTCTATAAACAGTTCAAACAACACCATTGTTTCAAGAGCATAATTTTAAAATGTAAGCATTGCAATTGCAATTTCTTCTTCTATCTACTTTGCGTGACGTCCTACGCGGTCATGCTGGCATATAGAGGCAGCGCCACGCAGCCGGATAAGCAGTCCATTCTAGGATTGAACCTGGACTTGAATGAACATATTTTCTAGTTGTGCTAGTTAATCACTGTAGGCGACCACATGCAATACAGATTAATAATGTAATAAATGAAAACATATTATGATTTAATTTTGAAAGATTTTCTCTAAAAAACCATTCTGCGAATACCGCTCTTTAAAGGATCTACCTAATTGTAGGATATTGCAATGCAACGGTTGTGGCTCGAAAGCGAAACTGTTCAGGTGATACTAATTTGAGTGTTATTTTTTGTGTATATTTTCCTGGGGACCAATATATGATAACCCCCCTAGAGAAGTATAATTGAATATAAACAAACTGAAAAGTCATGAAATTTTATGAATTAAAATACCTTTTTGGCTTGATGTCTTGGAAACAATCCTCGTATTAAGTTTCGGTTCTAATCATTAAATCAGCATCAGTTTTAATTTGAATTTGATTGTAACAAAAGAAAATGTTTGTTTGATGAAATGGAAATACCGATCATGTAAACAACGTAGGTCGATATTCAGTAAATATTTTAAATAATATTTGCTATATCTCAGATGGTTAGGTAATTAAGGACAATAAATATACCTAGAATTTATGTGGCTACAATATATTTATCAAAGAAATTGTTATTTTGAATTTATATTCTTGATCTTTTTTTAAATGAATTATTAAACAAAAATAGAACAAAATGATTGCTTGCAAAACCATATACATAATAAGGTTATTTAACATTTATTTAATCTTGTTGCTAAATTTAATGATAAAATGCTTGTAATCTCACAGAAATAATTAAGATTTAAAATCAGTAATTCCTGGCTATCAAATATGGTAGCAATGGCCCCCCACATAACATAACTTGCTATCATATATGATAGCCATGCTTTTTTATTATTTGTTTTTAAAATACTTTCAGAGTAATCGATGAACTTCGTCTCTTTAAATTATTATTACATTAAAAGTCTCCTCAACGGTCAAAATTGCTGCGTATGATTCAGAAAGTTCTAAACAAGTTCTCGCACTCATTTCAAAAGATCGATCTGCATTATATACTGAACATACGAATCCGTTCAACGAATCCAAATCCATTGGTATCATTATCGTTCGCCGCCGAGCAACGAGCAGACACTTTCATCAACGCAATCAACTGAAATTAACGGCCGCAGTCCGCCGCTCTACAGCATGTTGAAATCGTTCATTTTCAATGAATAACATCCCGTAAAGTAAGCGCGCGGATCACCCCGCCAGCCATTGTCCTTCCTCGCCAGCAGCTGTCATCATCGGATAATCACATTGGACGAGATTTACTTTTATCTTTCGACGGACTCACACGGGCGTCCGCGTACACACATCCGCAAACCGATCACCCATGGAACGACCGTCATCACCAGCGGCCATCCCCTCTCAAAGCTCACTATCACCGAAAAGTGCTCCCGTTGGGTGTAGCATTATTCATTTCAGCATCAGTGACAATGAAATCAAACCAACCAACGGCGGTGTAAGTAAGCACTCCATCCACCACAAAATCCTGCTCATTCGACTGACCCGGCGGATCCCATCAGCTATCGGTGGACTGCCCCGTGCACGCGCTTCTGACCCTCTTTTCTACAACCGTTCCAGCGGGGACGCGGCGCACCACTCGATGGTTGTTACTGTTAATATATATGAAAACTGTCACCCATTATCGTCATTATTTCATTTAAAAATGTAGATCTAATTAGGTGCGGCTGTGGTTACTGGTGTGTATGGAAGCGGCTCGGTTCACTTAGAAACGAGTGTAGACCCTGCGCTGCTGGCGGCATTTGAGTCTACCAGCAGATACAGGGAAGACGACACTACCGTCTCGAAACCGTTACCAGCATCCGCACAACGCACAACGCAGTCCGGGAGCTTCGGCTGCTGCCAGTTGATCGTTCTTACCATTGAAATCGAAATGGGCACGAGGGGTGCGCCTTGGTCCGCGCGAAGGATAAGCCAATGGTGTGATGAGTGTGAATTAAGCCATAATAAAATGACGTCTTTGATAAGTAAATAAATCTCTGTCCATTAGGTGTATGGTGCGCGACCGTCATCCAGTTCGCTCCCGTTGTCTCCGATTGTCGATGCGACGCGCATTCATTGCGTTGGCTTGATTTGTTGTGCGTTGATTTCAGCTAAAGCACACTACTGGATGTTTCCCGACGAATGTATCTCTTACGCTTATTACCACGCGCTTTCAAGCATCGTTCAAAAGAATTAGAAATTAATTCAATACTTCCGGTCATTACGCCGCACGGATCACTGTCGCCTTACCGGTAGCAATAGGGGAACTGAAGCATCAACTGCGTCCGGATGGATGCATCATTGAGCGAATTACACTTCTGCGCATAGGGTGCGGAGTGTAGACCATTAGAAAAAAAGTAGGAGACTCAAATTACTATGACTAATAATGAACCACATCGCTCGGATACTTAACAGCAATTCGTGCACTGGGTTGATGTATACGGTTTGTGCGCAACAATTCAAATTTAAATTTGTTTAAAATGCGATAAAACACCTTTTATATCGCTCTAACGAGTGAACTAAAGGACAGATTAATAAATAGATATAATACATTTAGAACAATTTATAATTCTAAATTCACATTATTAAACACAAATTACACAGGATTGTTTCAAACTCGTTTTTAAAAAGTGAATTAGTTTTTGAAATGAAATAAGAAATTTCAGAGGCGAAATCAGTCCGGGACTCTCCATAAGAATTGATCGTTTACAAGTAAATTTTGATTCTTTGCGGCTATCAATACGTAGCATCATTGAACCCAAACGCCTATTCTTATGGAGATGCCGAAACTGACTCCGTTTGGAAGCCGATTGTTATTTTGGTGCCAATTCCGATGCCGGAGCTGATTTCGATTCCGGAGTCGTTTCCGGAATCGATTCCGGAAACTAAATCCGGACCTACTATCCGGATTCGATCCCAAAAAACTTTGGAGCTAGCCGGAATCGATCCGACAAAAACTTCTCATCACTAGTCGTACGGCCAAACGACATGCCCATCATGGATTCAAATCTCGTCTAGAGCGAATCTCCCATAACAAGGTAAAAATGTTGTTGATGACGATGATGATGATAGAAGGATGAATGAAAACATTTATTACCAATGCATTTTCTTCTTCTTTGGCGTAACACGACCGGTGATATGCCACATTCACATGCACCTCAGACTGAATTGTGGCACGCATATATAGCAATAGCAAACATAGCAATCAAATAATAGTAACTTTAATTTTTTTAGACAAAATAGATGATCAGTAATGGTGTATTGTTGAGTGGTATCAAAAAGGTGACGGTATCACCATCATTTTAGTGAGCCACTGTATAAAGACAATCACATTGAAAAGTATTATTGATCTTTTTGTCCATCAATTATAGATCGTACGTTAATTTTAGATGTGTAATTCCAGGAACATGGAAACCGTAGACTTGAGACTGCTCATGTCTAATATAAAAAGTTGTGCATTGTGTATGATTTTTAAATTCATCTTAATCAAAAACTTCATCCCAAGATCATTGGACATTCTTTTCCAAAGCTCTATACTAAAAGCTCTAGTTCCGTTAGAGCCCGGACTAGTCCGTATGAGTCCGGTCAAACCAGGACGAGTCCGAATGAGTCCGGTCGAAACCAGATGAGTCCGGTCGAGTCAGGATGAGTCCGATCGGGTTTAAAAGAGTCTATTCAGGTTCGGTCAAGACCAATTGGGTCGATTCCAAATGACTCGCGACGACTCCGAACGACTCCGGGCCAATCCGGGCAAACGAGACCGGATCTGGATTCAAGCAATTTGTGTGGAATTTGTGACAACACAAACAAACAAAAATCCTCCCATACCCTAGGACCAGTGATGGTCGCTTCGGAGCGCACCAACGGCTTCGGGGCTACTGCTCCGGAGCCAGTTTCGACTTTTACCCGGAGCCGGTTCCGCACCTACGGCTCTGCTTCAATGGCTCCGGAGTCGGCGGCGAATTAACGGCATCGGAGCAACGCTTCCGGACTAACGGTGTAATAGAGACGGCATTGTATGATAGCATAAAAAACGAATATATCTTCTCGCAAGTATGGAAGCTAAAACCCGATGTGATTGCAGTATTGACATGCATGATGTTTGACCCGTATTTGTTAACAATCTTCAAAATTTATCAATTCATTTTTTTTAATTCCTTTAAACATGACTTACACGGCTATTTACGGATTTTCACGATTGAAACCTCATAAAAAGGTTTTTTTGGTCTGCTGTGTTAAAACCGGCTCCGGAGCCGTGGGTACAGACAGCCGAAACTCCTGCAAATAGTTCCAATTTAGTTCATAACTTGTAAAATATGCCGCTGAAATAGAATAGCCGCTAAAACCACCCGGCTCCGAAGCCGTTGGTTCGAAACTGACTCCGAGCCGTTGGTTCCGACCGATCTGGAGCCGGTCGGAGCCGGCTCCGGAATCAGAGCCGTTTGCTCATCACTACCTAGGACCCTAGCCCCTTTAAAAATCATATTGTAGATATATAATTGTTAGTTTATTCCTTCCTTCCTGCAGGAGTCAAGATCAACTTCTTTTTTTTTTCTTTGGCATAACAGCCGTTGTCGATCTACTGTACCACTAATGGGCTTTGGCTTTCAATGACTTATTGATTACCATAGCAAGATGACTATCTTCGTCCTACGTATGGGGGGGGGACACGGTCCATTCGGGGCTTGAACCTATGATGGGCATGTTGTTTAGTCATACGAGTTGACGACCGTACCACGAGACCGGCCCCAACGGCAGGCCAACGTGTCTGACAAAAGCAGAAACACAAACCCATAATGTTAAGCCTTGCATATCTAACAGCTCATGTTCCCATTGTTTTTGGTTAGTAATTAATTATCAAGTTTTTTTTAATGAATGCATGCAGGAATGGATTATAAATTAACATATTGCGGTTATTAGTTGCAATAGACAATAGAACAAACTTGCTACTCAAAAGTACACATTCTCGCAGTCGTAGCTTTGTTGGTGCAGACATTTATTTTATTTAAGTAACCGATAGATTACATTATCCATTGAAGTAACAGGAAGGTAAAGGCTCCCAACAATACATTTTTAGCTGGCTATTACACACAAAATGATTGCTTAAACCTACTCTATTCAGTCAATTTCATTCTTGGGGCTATTGTTAAAATTGATTCCCCGTCGACAGACCGATATAATTAACATATATCTGCTGTTCAATTTCTTATCATTATCATTAAAACAATTGTATCATTATCAAAACATGATGACTCAATCAATGGAACTTGTTTAATACATTAGATACACACGCAGAATTAAAAAGTCACAATTAAGAAACATAAACCACCTTATAAAAATTACACAAAATAGCGCGAAAAAAAATCTTAGAAAATGAGTTTGCCCTCGGCTAGCGTGTCCATTTCTGTTCCTTTGAGCTTTGAATGAGTTGAAATTTTTAAGAATTTAGAAGAAGAATACTTCAGCCAACAAGATTTTTGCTTCTTTTCCATCATTTTGGGAACAGCCTTGATCACGTTTGCGAGCCGCTGCACAATTGGCGCCAAGTACTTTACATTGTAGTGCGTGTAATGCTCCAGTGTTTTAGTCCAGATTATTGCACTCGTACCGTTCCCGCCGTTGGATGTTAGTGGAAACAGATACAACGATATGTACAACGCAGCTGCCGCAATCTGTAAAGACACATACGATACCACATGTACCTGGTTTTGGCTCGAAAAGCAGATTTCCTGGCAAAATGCTAACTTACCTCCGATGGTTTGTAATGCGCGGTACTGTAATCCACACTGGCAAGCTCAATAAGATACTTTGCCAGCACATGATTTACGTCCGACGCCTTCGCTGCCTTCGAAAACCGACGCAGGAAATGGGTTGGAAGAGGTTTTCCCAGATTGAAGTCCAACGTTCTCACCATTTCCTTTTCCATCTCGAGAATTTGATACTTCTGGTATGTGTCGTCGGTTATGTACACAAAATCTTGTATCTCTGGTGGAAACAGTTCCTCGTATTTGGATGCAATGAACATCGCCGTCACGCCTACCAGCTGTAGCTTCTTCTTCGGAACAGTTTTCATCGTCTGCAAAGCGCAAAACAAAGCCAACGGGTGTTTTAATTTCACGTCATTAGACTGGAGACAAGTTTGCACCTACCTGCAGATAACGGTCGATGAGCGACACTGTCATGTGGTAAGTGTCGATGTCCAGTTTGAACTGATAATGCACTTCATTGATCCAATCGATCAGAATCGTTCGCATCTTATGTGTAATCTGCGTATGAATAATGCGTTAAATATACCCACACCTCTTGTCATAACACCTCTTATTTACACACGACTTACCTCTTTATGACCATCCAAGAAGTTCTCGCACAGCGCATATCCTGGCCTGCTCTCTAGCTCGTTCAAATAGTTGTAAATGTCGTTCACGTACTCCGCCACCAACATCGGATTCCAGCCATCATTCGCATCGATGTTTTCGATGTTTTCCAACAGCTTTTGCGAATGGGCCTCCACTCTTTCGGGTTTCTGCACAGACACATATGAATTTATATCTCATTGACCTTCGACTTCCCATACATTCGAATACGTACCTTAGAGATTGATACTATTTCATGTTCGTCCGATGATGAGGTGCCGCTGCTAGGAGCGCTTTTCGGTTGAACCTTACGATTTTGCTTCGCCAATGTCCGCAGCGACAGCTGGCTGTCTTCACGCTTTAACGCTACATGCTTTACCTCGTTTCCTTTGTTCAGTTGGACGTGCACCTTTACAGCATCCGCGTTGGCAGACGGTTTAGGCTCTACCGCAACCTTTTGCGAATCGGATCGGGTGACTACTTTTTTGGGAACAACAACTGCCGCCGCAGCAGTATCCGCCTTTCGCCATCGAGTGTCCACGCGTGGCTTAATATTCTTCAGCGTCGGGTTGGCATTCTTCAGCGCAGCTCCCTTCTCCACACCTTTGCCGAGCAGGTCCTGGGAAGCATTGCGCAGCACCTTGTTGCCAAGCTCTCCCAACACAGGGCGTCTGGCAGCAACCACTTTCTTCATTCCACCTTCATGCAGGTTTCCTGCTACCTGGTTCTGAACGACAAAAGGGAACAATCAACAACAGATGTACTCATCGATCTCTTTGCAAATACTTTCTTCTAGAAGGACTGTGGGGCAAGCTGTGCAAAATGGTTCCGGCGGCCATCGATTTTTGTATCTTGACGCGGCTTTGCTTTACCATGCCGAATCAAAGCCAGCCCGTTTGATCCAAAGTCAATGGCGTCATCAACCGTGCGTCTACAATAAAAATTCATCTTACCTCATCAATTCTCATAATGCGGGACATTTTCAGTAGGTTTAGAGAAGTTTCTTCGACTATGAGAGAAGTAAAGGTAGCACAAACAACACGGCACAAAAAGGCGCTACAAAAATATACACAGCTGTTTCACACGCCAACGGCTTGCCGAGCTTCACGATCGGCCGGACACAGCAAAACCGTTTGAATTCGTACGAACTCTTGGAGGCGTTGAGCGCTAATGAAACAAAAGGCCTCTTCGCATCATCCAACACACACACATGCGAACTGTCTACAGGAGAGTGCGTTTTCAATGCGTTCTGCGATGACAGTGCCGGGGGGGTACATGGATGGCAAAACCGTCACAGCCACGTAGCGCTAAATAAACAGCAAAACGAAATCGTTGACTGAAAAATTATAAAAGCATATTCTCCCAACCAGTATTCCCACACTTAAATTTAGAATTCTAAATACATGCCAAATTGAGGCAATTTCCAAAATATTAACCGTGTTTGCCCCGTACATGAGCTAATTCGAGCAGCTTATGATCGGTGGAGCATTCTAAATGTGTGGGTTTTTCATGAAGGATACAGTCATAGGCTTATTAGACGATGGAAAAAAACTGTCACCCCTTGTTTGGTATTTTTCTGTCAAACTCATGCTTTGTCACAAAAAATACTTGACGTACATTTAAACTCTTCTCTATACAGGTGACCCCTACAGGTGGGATTTTGAGGGAAGTGATTGTGATTGTACAGTAAATTGTGATACATTTCGTGTAATTTATGAATATTAAGGACTTAAAAAAATACACATGTACACAAACAAAACAAATCCTGTTGTTTATTTCATCAATGACGCTTGCTTGAAAATAAAAGACCAAGAAAAATAATCCCCGGCACCGAAGCATATGTAAGCTACTTTAGGCGCTATTTAGAAGGACCACCTGGAACTTTGATGCTGTTTATCTACTGCAAAAGGCGAATTCAAGCAGCGTTCTTTAGCATGCCAAAATTAGCTGCTTAAGTAATTTTAGCTATTTGGCAGGCTGTTCCCAAGTTACGCGGTTTCTGCGTTCCCGACGAATCCACGTAACTCGAATATCCGCGTAAGTAGAATTTCAAGTTTTTTTACTAAAATAATATTGATTAGTCGGAGTTTTTACTTTAAGTATTTTACACACTTTATCATTTATTTGATATGATTCGTGCAGAAAATTCGAATATTCCTGGCTTTTAAGCGATTTCAATTTGTTAGCCAAAAGGCAACCCAAGCGCCACAGATTAAGCTTAAACGACTGGAAAATTGAATATCCATAGAAAAAAAATGAAAGCTCCACAGCTTCATTGGTTTGATCAATAGATGGCGTATTAAAACTAATCATTATATTGCTATCCTTTTCTTGCAATGTGTTTCGACAAGTTTCTTCTTATTATGACCTATATAGCCTTCTAACTTTCTGAGCAAAAATCTATATAAATAGTCGTGTGGTCAGATACGTGGGTATCAACACCAACGACCATTACTCAAATCTTACTTGCTTCAGTGCTGGTGGTTTCCGTAGGAGTTTAGTATTTAAACAATCGTATCGCCGTTCTAGTTCTAGCGATGCATAACTTCAATGCGAAACCATACAACAGTACAGAGGAAATGAGAAAGCTCTCCTCCAAGCGATGAAGCTCAACTGGTTGGGGTATCCCACCAACAGAGAGCGCCACCAGCTTTTTCGCTATTGTTGCTACGGATGTAGCTATCTATTTATTTCGAGTAGCTTGATAGACGTTTTTAGAACTGGCTTTGTATGTTTCTATTTATTGCGCAGTTTAAAAATTCGTCTGTCCTTTCTGGCTTAATATTTGCTACTAACTGCGTTTGGCGATGGCGCCCTGTTCCTCGATCAGCTGTGCTATTTGACCCTATTTGACCTGCTCGCGAATTGGCCCTTATTTCGGAGATCTGGTTGTCGCACAATCTAATCGTGTTATCTCTCTTTGTGAATCTTGTACGCCATCTGCCGGGTATTTTGGGTATTTGATCGAGTTGTCAAGTCAGCATAATGTTTGTAAATAATGCTGTTCCCTGTCCGATCACATGCGGTCGATATCGTGCCAACACCCCACCCCGTGAATCCTTCGTGAAGCAGGATTTACTTAAATTCTGCACGATATCTGTCCCCTATGTCTCGACACAATTGTGGAGACATAAAATATTATCAAAGGTCGCCTGATTAAGCGCTGGTTACACCGCTCACCATTGTTTGGCACATCGTGCGCTTGGTGTACCTTCCTCACAGCACCTTTGAGACGGTCGCGCCTGCGCTTCCCTACTATCAAACCTTCAATCAACTGTAGCTGATTTTCTGAAAATATTACGACTTTAGGCTTGTTTACTCTACCGCTATCTAGAGGGGCGTTAATACGCAAATATAGTTGATCCCTAGCACGCAATGCGTAGGGTGTAAACCTAACCTCATTTGTATCAGTATAGGTGAGTGTGTGTGTAGACTGGTTTCTAACTTGCTTATTGTTTTCTTTTAGACAAACCCTATCGACGAATGTAATGCGGTGCATGTTATGCTGCGATCTATCTTTGAACAAGGTAGTGAAAATAGTTTCGGTCCCGCTGAGGTTGCCGGTACCAAATATTGTCCCTCTCAATCGTCTTCGCTCAGCTACAGGGTCACCAATGTTGCCTGTTGGTGCCATCGAATCGGTGTGTTGTGTCCCGATCATTAACCTTGACTCCCCTTTCAGGAACGGCAGAATCGACAGTTCCTGAAAGTGAGTAAAATAATGATTAGTGGATTTATGTACGGTTCTTCAAGCGGCAAACTTAGCTGTGTTGTGAAACGAGTGTTGGCAAACTCGTGTTGTGTGCAGTTGCCGCTCGCCGAAATTGCCAAGTTCCGCCGTCTCCCAAACGAATCGTCCTTCGTTACGCCTACCGCGCAGCTGCTCTCCTGTGATCCTGGCCTTCTGGTTACACCGACGTTTCGTGCCAGTTCTGTTCGCACTTCGCAGTTCAGTACGGTCGCTGGTTCTTGGTCAAATGTGTTGGTATTTTGTTGTCCATGCTCGTTAATCGTGACGGACACTTCGCGGATTGGTACCCTCGGCACCGTGGATCTCGACGCACAAGTTTTTGTCAACGATTTTATTCCTCCAGATTGGACCGTCTCATGGAGAAATGTATTGTGTCGCACATGGCAGTTTAGTAGGGAGTGTACGTGATCCGACGGAAGGTTATGTGATTGCGTCGATCGCCGCGCCATCTCAGGATACTTGGCAAAAATTGACGTGTCCACGACTGCTACTGTCGCAGGATTCACATTTACCATTTCGACGTTAGCGGGCTCACCAATTTCACCATCACTCACTGCTATCGTACACTGTTTCTGCTTGTGCTGTTGCTGTTGCTGATGCTGCTGCTGCTGTTGCTGCTGCTGCTGCTGCTGCTGCTGCTGCTGCTGCTGCTGCTGCTGCTGATGCTTGATCCGTGCATCGGTCGCAGATCGAATTGATGCCTTTTTTTCCTCGAGCTGAAGCCGAATCTTTAAATGTTCGAGCTTGAGGTTAGCCATTTTGAGCTCGTACTCTTTTATGGCCATCTCCCGTTCTTGCTGTTGCACTTCCATAAGCTTTTCGAGTGCCGCTTGCCTAGACCTTTTGTGTTGCGCTGTTGTCGGTGAATTTGCGGTAGGAGGCCTTTTTGCAGCATGGAATATAGTGGGCTCTTTTTCCTCTGTAGCCAGCTTATTCGCCGAGGCTTCGCTCTCGCTATGTGCTGCTCTTTTGGCTCTTTTGTCGCCTTCGCAGCTTTCAGCAGGCACCCCAGTCATCGCAATGGCTTCCTTAGAGGACTTTAGACGGACCATCTCCTTAGCTTCGCATTTTGCCACCTTCATCACACACAAATTGCACCAAGATTTTAACATCACAGTGACGCCGACACACCCGTAATGGTACCACTTTCTGCACTTTTCGCAAGGCACCATATCTTCCACGGTGTTATGCTGCTCGCAGCCACTACAATCAAATCCGCGCTTGGTCATCGCGAACACTTTTATAAGAAATAACTTGCGTTAGAAAGTTTCGCACGAATTTTTAAATGTTGCTACGGATGTAGCTATCTATTTATTTCGAGTAGCTTGATAGACGTTTTTAGAACTGGCTTTGTATGTTTCTATTTATTGCGCAGTTTAAAAATTCGTCTGTCCTTTCTGGCTTAATATTTGCTACTAACTGCGTTTGGCGATGGCGCCCTGTTCCTCGATCAGCTGTGCTATTTGACCCTATTTGACCTGCTCGCGAATTGGCCCTTATTTCGGAGATCTGGTTGTCGCACAATCTAATCGTGTTATCTCTCTTTGTGAATCTTGTACGCCATCTGCCGGGTATTTTGGGTATTTGATCGAGTTGTCAAGTCAGCATAATGTTTGTAAATAATGCTGTTCCCTGTCCGATCACATGCGGTCGATATCGTGCCAACAGCTATTTTTAGAATGCATGAGTCGTTTGCCGTCTGCTAAACGAAGTCTTTCTATATTCCGTTTAGGTAGAGAGCATGAGTCATTTAGAAGCCGTTTAGTGGTCGTTTAGTGGATTTGTGGCACTTGGGACAGTCTGTTCCCGAGTTACACGGTTATCGACTTACGCTGATTCGGAGATACGTGGTTTTCTAAATTTGACAGATTAAATGTCAAATCACTACAATTTGATTCAAGTTCGGTATGTATTCCCAAGTGCCACAAATCCACTAAACGACCACCAAACGGGTTCTAAACGACTCAAGTTCTCTACCTAAACGGAATATAGAAAGACTTCGATGAAATAAACAACGCTGTGACGGTTTTGCCATCCATGTACCCCCCGGCACTGTCATCGCAGAACGCATTGAAAACGCACTCTCCTGTAGACAGTTCGCATGTGTGTGTGTTGGATGATGCGAAGAGGCCTTTTGTTTCATTAGCGCTCAACGCCTCCAAGAGTTCGTACGAATTCAAACGGTTTTGCTGTGTCCGGCCGATCGTGAAGCTCGGCAAGCCGTTGGCGTGTGAAACAGCTGTGTATATTTTTGTAGCGCCTTTTTGTGCCGTGTTGTTTGTGCTACCTTTACTTCTCTCATAGTCGAAGAAACTTCTCTAAACCTACTGAAAATGTCCCGCATTATGAGAATTCATGAGGTAAGATGGATTTGTATTGTAGACGCAAGGTTGATGACGCCATTGACTTTGGATCAAACGGGCTGGCTGTGATTCGGCATGGTAAAGCAAAGCCGCGTCAAGATACAAAAATCGATGGCCGCCGGAACCATTTTGCACAGCTTGCCCCACAGTCCTTCTAGAAGAAAGTATTTGCAAAGAGATCGATGAGTACATCTGTTGTTGATTGTTCCCTTTTGTCGTTCAGAACCAGGTAGCAGGAAACCTGCATGAAGGTGGAATGAAGAAAGTGGTTGCTGCCAGACGCCCTGTGTTGGGAGAGCTTGGCAACAAGGTGCTGCGCAATGCTTCCCAGGACCTGCTCGGCAAAGGTGTGGAGAAGGGAGCTGCGCTGAAGAATGCCAACCCGACGCTGAAGAATATTAAGCCACGCGTGGACACTCGATGGCGAAAGGCGGATACTGCTGCGGCGGCAGTTGTTGTTCCCAAAAAAGTAGTCACCCGATCCGATTCGCAAAAGGTTGCGGTAGAGCCTAAACCGTCTGCCAACGCGGATGCTGTAAAGGTGCACGTCCAACTGAACAAAGGAAACGAGGTAAAGCATGTAGCGTTAAAGCGTGAAGACAGCCAGCTGTCGCTGCGGACATTGGCGAAGCAAAATCGTAAGGCTCAACCGAAAAGCGCTCCTAGCAGCGGCACCTCATCATCGGACGAACATGGAATAGTATCAATCTCTAAGGTACGTATTCGAATGTATGGGAAGTCGAAGGTCAATGAGATATAAATTCATATGTGTCTGTGCAGAAACCCGAAAGAGTGGAGGCCCATTCGCAAAAGCTGTTGGAAAACATCGAAAACATCGATGCGAATGATGGCTGGAATCCGATGTTGGTGGCGGAGTACGTGAACGACATTTACAACTATTTGAACGAGCTAGAGAGCAGGCCAGGATATGCGCTGTGCGAGAACTTCTTGGATGGTCATAAAGAGGTAAGTCGTGTGTAAATAAGAGGTGTTATGACAAGAGGTGTGGGTATATTTAACGCATTATTCATACGCAGATTACACATAAGATGCGAACGATTCTGATCGATTGGATCAATGAAGTGCATTATCAGTTCAAACTGGACATCGACACTTACCACATGACAGTGTCGCTCATCGACCGTTATCTGCAGGTAGGTGCAAACTTGTCTCCAGTCTAATGACGTGAAATTAAAACACCCGTTGGCTTTGTTTTGCGCTTTGCAGACGATGAAAACTGTTCCGAAGAAGAAGCTACAGCTGGTAGGCGTGACGGCGATGTTCATTGCATCCAAATACGAGGAACTGTTTCCACCAGAGATACAAGATTTTGTGTACATAACCGACGACACATACCAGAAGTATCAAATTCTCGAGATGGAAAAGGAAATGGTGAGAACGTTGGACTTCAATCTGGGAAAACCTCTTCCAACCCATTTCCTGCGTCGGTTTTCGAAGGCAGCGAAGGCGTCGGACGTAAATCATGTGCTGGCAAAGTATCTTATTGAGCTTGCCAGTGTGGATTACAGTACCGCGCATTACAAACCATCGGAGGTAAGTTAGCATTTTGCCAGGAAATCTGCTTTTCGAGCCAAAACCAGGTACATGTGGTATCGTATGTGTCTTTACAGATTGCGGCAGCTGCGTTGTACATATCGTTGTATCTGTTTCCACTAACATCCAACGGCGGGAACGGTACGAGTGCAATAATCTGGACTAAAACACTGGAGCATTACACGCACTACAATGTAAAGTACTTGGGGCCAATTGTGCAGCGGCTCGCAAAGGTGATCAAGGCTGTTCCCAAAATGATGGATAAGAAGGTTAAATATCCTTGGTTGAAGTACTCCTCGTCTAAATTTCAATGTATTTCGACGCATCCTAAACTAAAAGGATCAGAAATCGAGGAGTTGCTCAACAATGAGCTACGTTGTTAGCGGCCATAATTAATTGTTTTGACTATGTATGACTTAGCAGTGCTTGTCACTTCGTAGGAAAATAGTTAATTTTTTAAATTAATGTTCAAAAGAATGACTGACAAAGCTGCAGGCCAAGACGAAAATGGTTACATTCCTGTGTAGTATGCAAATATTTTAATCAATTGCTAATTGTGTTTTGTTTTAGATTTGTTTAACGTAGTACGAAAAATAATATTAATGGGCATAATACAATATTCTCTTGTTTACCTCTGGTCAATGACGAACGAAAGAAGAGATGAAACTAATCAATACCATGCGTTTTCTTTTAAACATCTATCACAGTAAGGGTTTAGTTAGTAAAGATTCATTGGTGATGGTGACATAACTAATAAACTAATTAAAACAATAAGTTAGTGATTGTTTCGCACATTAATTTGGCTTGATGATTGCTTTCGTACGCGGCTTGATCGTCAGAACTCTTGTTTATTGTACCTCATTTCAGTAATAAGCATATGGTGTAGAGGAATTTGCTTTAATTTGTTTGTTATGTTTTTCTGTCGATAATATGGAATTTTCGACGATAATCTTAATGTAAAGGAGTTTTTTACCATGTCATATAAACCCTCTCTTAAGAAATTTTTAATAAATTCAACAATTTCTTACTTCAACAACAATCTTAAGTTCTCACAAGATCGGAGGGATACAATACCCGTTATTCTTTCATATGTTACAGAATGTTATTTTAAACATACATTTTTCTACAATTGAAAAAGGATTCAATACATCATGACCAAAAACATCTACATATGCACTGCCTTAATTGTAATTAATGGAGACGATTTATTTGGGTGTATATTTCGGGGAATAAATTACATTACAAAAGTTTCGATAATAAATAAACAGTTCCATGCATACCGGCAGCACGGCAAGCGCGACGCGGGTCAGCTTTTACTATCACGTTGATTTATGTGGATGATTTACTTCACGGGTCAACATAGATTGGATTTTTCAAGTCAATATGTTCCTCCAAAACAATATCTGAAAAGTAGAAAAGTGAATTTGAATTAATCACTACATTCGCTACTCGTCACTTAACCAAAGGCGTTACTATTTTCGTTGGTAGTCCGTCCAAAGTCGATGTTGGCAATTAAATTTTCCAAAAACTCTTGGCTTAACCGTTCGGTCACGTTAATCTGAGCAAAGTACTCGAAATGCCGCTTGGTTCTGTTTGTGGATCGTTTAATTCGAACGTTAGGAAGCGCATTGTACGACTCGTTGACCGGTATATCGTCGCTGCCAAAATGCTATGTATAGAAAAAAAGAGATTCCAAAATGAATGAAAGTTCTGTTACTCTAGGAGCCTTTTTGTTAAACGCTAAAGCATACCAAACATTTGCCATTGATGCAATAACGATTCGACTCATTGTGATTGCATCGCGTCCCGAAAGGAAAGTGCCCTTGCTCTCCATTCACCAGGTAGAAACGATGCCTGATGAACGTATCCTGACACGCCACCCGACAGCTTCGATCTGGATCCTCAATGCTGGGCGCTATTTGCATGCCAATACCCGACAATCCCGACACCTTCTGCTGATATCGCTTGCATAGCTGCGTTGCAAATTCGTACGTTGATAACACCTTATCACAGGCCTAAGAGTATTGAGCGAAAACAAAGCAAAAAAAAACAACATCAAAATTCACCCTGAAACGTTGGGTTCACCGAAGAAAGAAGGTTACGAGGACACTAACAATCGTGTTGGCGGTGCAGAGCTGAATGTTGGTGTTGGTCCCGGCTGTCGAGGACACGATTTGCACTCCCTTGCCCCGTTCCATGCAGCTAAAGTGACAGCCTGACTTCACCTCCCAGTTATGCTTACGTCCTTGCAGCTCGGACAACCTGTTGAGCTCCGATGACGAACGCTCACGCCAGCGGTTGAACGTATTTTCTGCCTGACTGCTGTAGCCTTCCGTATCTGGTGGAGGCTTTCGTGCGGTATAGTTCCTTAATGCTTCAAAAACAAAAAAACGCCCAACTGTTGTAAAAATATAGGTCACTAAAAGGTCGGTGAAAGCATTTGGGCGTACCTGTTCGTATCGTAGAACTTTCAGCCCTGCGGTCGATTGGGTATGCGTTCTTGTTCAATGGTAAGCTCTTATAGTCCCGAACATTTTCCTGGTGAATACTGTTGCCACTCCGTTCGGTGTATTGGTACACTTCCGTGCAGAGTGCTCCGTCCATTCGGTAGTAATTGTTGGAGGTATTATTGCAGCTAAACTTTTCACATCGTCCACTGACACAGTAGTATGCATCGTCAAAGTCACCGTTCTGCACCTTACAAGCGGTACCGTCCGGGTAGATCCAACTTTTGGTCTTCGGCACACCTGCCTTTGTTTCGCAAAACACTTTGCACGAGTCTTCCGGGTCTTCGGCAACCTTCTGCAACCCGTACCCGATAATGTCCGGATCGAACTCTTTAGCGCGGCCACAAATTTGATTGGAAAACTCCAGTATCGTTGTCCGTCCGATGTTGTAACACTGCAAAAAGCAAAAAGTGCGAATTATGTGAACGTGTTACTGCTATGCGTGCATTTGCTGTACGTGTGACGAACCTGTTTGGCAATACACGTCTCATATTTGCGGCTAAATCCGGAACAATTTTTACTGTAATCAAATTAGCATATTATCAAATTGTCTGAATCAAACAAGTTATTTTTAAATCTTACCGTTTGTCTAGACATTTTCTTGTAAACTGCCTTAACCCAGTGCTTCCTTCCTTCAGTCGACCGGACTCACCGTATAGACAGCCGGAAACACACTCTGTCGGTTCGCTCCATGAGTCCCACGTTGGTATGGTATTTAACGTTCGCGATATGTCCTGCCGCAGGCTGGCAAATTTCAGCCCCTCTAGGAACGTTTTCTTATCGATCGTTTTGAAAGCGGTGATGTGTTTGCCAGTAGATTGTATCGTCAGGCCCGGAATTTTGGATACACAAACTCCACTTCGGCACCACTATATAAATGAAGATTCGTTTAGTGCCACGTAAGGAGGCTAAATTAGCAGGCATAGGAAATTACACTAACCATTAGCTTTCCACAGTTTGTTCCTTCTAGTGCAGGGTGCGATGTCCACGTGTAACGATCACGCTGACAGTGAAGATCACGGCAAATGTCGGCCAAATCCTGGGACTTGGAGCGTGTACTGTCTTTGCCATACTTCAAAAGACACTGCTGGTCAGCATCGAAACGCTCGCCCGGTAACCGACCTTCTCCAGTGTGATCGAGCGATGATCCGTAGTGTCCTCGATCAAACAGACAGGTAGCTTGAGAAGTTCTAGCGGGAGAGAAATACATACGGTTTATCGCTTAGATTTCACCTTTGCGAGAGATACCGCCAAGAAGTTACCACTTACTTTAGAAACGTGTTCAGGTAATTACGGCTACAGGATGACCATGTGATCTTACCGCTGCCCAATGTCGGTGACATAATGTACAGGCTAGGATCACAGTTGTTTTCCGACGTGTCGTGTCGCATTCCCAAGCTAAACATTCACCAGAAATATAATGTTACTGATGCCAAACCAACGAAATGTGATTAAAAGCGATTAAAATCGAAAACTCACTTGTGTCCAATTTCGTGCGATACAACGAAAACGCTCTCGAAATGTTTTCCCTCATTGATCGTACAGCTTGAAGTGATCGTGCACATGCCGGCAACCGGCGCTAGGCCTACGACCTGGTTGCTTACCTTACCGTTTTTGCTCACCACGAACAGATCCAGCCCCGTAAGTATGACCGCATGGTCAAAGTGTACTGGATCAGCGTCGGAAATGGGATTCATTTTACGCTGCCAGCCGCAGAAACTGTTCAGATAGATGTCAATGT
This sequence comes from Anopheles arabiensis, assembly GCF_016920715.1. NCBI lineage: Eukaryota > Metazoa > Arthropoda > Insecta > Diptera > Culicidae > Anopheles > Anopheles arabiensis. The sequence goes on along the minus strand of NC_053517.1, from coordinate 70,469,586 downwards.
CGCTGGAACGGCGAAGATCTTTCGGATCGTTGTGCAGGATTTCTAGTCGCTTGAGGATGAAGTTGATCGGATGACCAAGCGATGGATGGTTGTAAAGCAGCTGCACACCATTGATCATTGCCAGCACGAAGCGTATCAGATGTGCTTCGGTGTTTTTTGGATAGTTCTTCGACATGTGCCTATACAGATCCTTATCGATGAAGATAGCCGTCTCGATGTGCAGCACGTCCGGCACCTTGGCGTTGTGATTTGAGCTGATGTGCCGTTTGAGCCGTGATTGTTGACTCTGACCGTAGAAAGGAACGGTTGGCCTCCGGCGGGTTGGCTCATTCATGTCCGGTTCGAACATGACTTTCGTTTCGCCACTTTCATCACTTGTTCTGGTTTTGTTTCGGTTCAGAATGACATGTGCCCCGGTACCGAATCGTTCCGGTAGCGGATGTATGACAATTTCCGACTCGTTGGTTCGAATCAAACCGCGCACGCTACCCTCGCACAGGTCGAACGCTGCACGCTCATTGCGATAGAAGCAATCCCGATACTTGAGCACACGATCGTACGAATCATCCAACAGTTGAGTGGAATTATCGTAGCTTTCGATGAAAGCAAATGATTCATCTATCAAAATGTCTGACTTTTGCAATCGCAAAGCAAAATTGTCCTCTGAAATGGAACGCGAGAGTTGCACATTTTATTCGTCATTGTGGCACCACTATGCACGTAGAAGAAGGTCTGCAACGTAACGCATATTGTAACGTTTGGGGACACTTACCGCGGCCGTCGCTAAGGTTGAACTGCAGGAATCCGCTGCCTGGAGTTGACCTGCTTTCACGTTTTCTTTGCCGCACGTTAACTAACTTGAAATCATCTGGAAAACAATTAGTCAACATTGAAATGTGCGAAACAATGGTGTTTTTCTTCTTCTTCTTTTGGCAAAGCGTTTCAAAACCGTAGCAAAGAAATTTATCGACAGCCCGTAGTTCTTTGCAGGCTGAGGAACACGAGGCGTATCGACAACCGACTTTGCTCAATAGGCATGAACTTGAACTCTGGACAAAGAAACCCGTGCAATGCGAGATGTGGTTTGAACTGCAACGCTAAAACAGCATGAAGAGAATGATCATTTGTGTTGCCTAAAGGGCTGTGCAAGAAAGGGTGCCCGCAACCCCAGCCAAAATACACCGCCAATGACCGGAAGGTGTGTCAATACGATCAAAACTCCATTCGACGATAGATTCGTCATCAGCTCAAGTGTTGCAATCGAGACATACCGGTGCCGAATAAAGTATGTACCACACTTACCAGTTGTACGATCACCAAACAGCAGCAGTTGTTCATGTTCCTCGAGGAAATTATGCAAATTCCTTTCATCGATCTGCAACAAAAGAACAGCAAACAGAAGAAGCGTTCGAGCAATTTGTAGGTTAAAATTCATGCAATACACACATTAACAAACAATGCTTTCCATCGCACCCCAGGGGACAGGCGGAGGCAGATCATCTGTCCTACACTGAAACACTGCACGTATCATCATGGCACATTCCATGTGGCGCCTAATGAGTATCGTTTCGCCGCTTGTTGCATATTTGCCGAATAGCTACTGTACGTGCAGCAGCGCATGAGAAAACGGCCCTAGCCCGTCTGCTGCAGCCCAGCATTCTATGGACGGTATGCATTCGACGGAAGAAAGTTCCATTCCACACAACCGAGAAAAAGAAAGGCAAGCGTGCACCTTGAAAAGAATGGTTAGGACATTTCTTTTCCTTCGCCTCCCGTTGCATTGTTGGCCGTTTGGCCGTTTGATGAATGTGCATTGTGCACTGGTCTATTGGCTATGGAGGTTACGGTGAGTACGAAGACCCTTGATTTTCATTAGCATCCGTGGCCTTTCTCCTGTATCTATTTCAGCGATGATACATCTTGACAGCACATTTCACAGTGGAAATGGGTTTTAATTAAATTTTATCTCCCTCAATCCACATGACAATGGGATGCACTTTGCATTTATCTGCAGATGTGTTTTAAATATATAAAAATATTTGCAATCGTTTGTGATTCTCCATGATGGATTGAAATAAGACGATTTAGCAATGTTCAATTCAATGGCATGATCACTTCTGGGTGGCTTTGGATGGCATTTAGGCTGTGGTTGTCTTGTGAATTTTTCTTCTATTTGGCGTAACGCATGTCCTCTACACAGACATGCCCGTACAGATAGACCTGTACAGGCTTTCGAGAACTTATTATTACCACGCAGCCAGACACAGTCAATCCTTGCTACGGGGGGACGGTCCATTCTAGGCTTGAACTCATGATGGGTATGTTTTTATAGTTGTTCGAGTTGGCGACTGTACCATTGGACCGCCCCTCATGAATTATTGTATGTTTTTGACTAATTTTAATACCGGTATTAGATGATACTCTACACATAGAACGAGCCCTCCTGTCATTCAGGGAAATGTACGTACTGTGTTCGTACTCCAAAATTATTCCATATAAAAAATCAAATTTGATATGGGTAGCAGTTGATATTTCAAACCCAGGGCAAGCATTGTGGGACATATTTATAATAATAATAATAATAATAATAATAAATAATATCGATTGCCATCCGCGGACAAAAAAAATGTAAATAAATTGTGCATTTGCTCTCAAAAAAGTAAACTATTTTTTTATAATTTACCATACCAATGAAATACATTCCAATATGAAATGATTCGCGTATTGTTTAGGGCAGTGCTCTCCAACCTTTTAAGGATCTTGGACCACTTGGCTTTGAAAATACACTTGCCGCGGCTCACATCCATTGAGGGCATACATGTTTTAGACTTACTTCAAAGTTTTAAATGAAAAATATGTTTAAATTTTATTCTAGACATCCTTGTTTATAATGTAATCTTGATTGTGGGGAAAGAAATGCACGATATGTATAGTAATAAGCTTTTTCTTCAAAAATAAATTCTCTCACGGATCATGTAAGTTGACGCCACGGACCACAGGTTGGAGACCACTGGTTGGGGTAACAATAATCGTTCAACGGTCACACCAAATATATAGCTATTTGCTATTTTTATACAAGTTCAAATTTAATGATTTAATAATAATTATCTGCAGCTTATATGTTTGTCTGTACTAGCTAAGTAACCCAGTTCCACGCGGATTAGCACAATTTTTCCGTTTTATTAAACATATAGAAGAATGTGCAAACTGAAGAATACAATAACAATTCCAACAATTTTGAAATAGGTATCAAATCAAAGCCTCGTTCCGTCTTATCTGGCATAAAAACTGTAGTTGGTCTAGATCTGCTTCAGTTACTCATGTGCTTGGCTATCAGTTGGTTGCTTATTTTATCCATATAGCAGGATAAACAGTTTTGCGTATGATGGACTTGACTCATTCAACATTTGAACCCTTGACGGGCGAATGCGTTGATGAAATAATTCAAAAAAATTGAGTCGGTCGTGCTTTGCGGCAGGTGGCCAACAAATATAACACAAATTTAAAAAAATCGACTGTTGCATGTGTCCTGCTTCGTCTGGACGTAAACCTGCTTGTCCGTTTTGGCCAAATAATTATTACAGTAGCTACAGTTATTACAGTAGCAGTAAAGTTATTAGGCTGATATCAGTCATCTACAACGCACAATAGAGCCAAATTCAAATTCTTCAACGTCTATGTTTGAATGTAGTTGTTCCACAAGTTGTAAATTAAATGAAAATACTGTCACATATGTTATGCTTACGGATATGTTAGGGTGGAATGATGAATGAAATAATAAATGAGATTCAAAAATAGATGAAATTTGTTGGGAACGATTAACAGATGAATCGGTTGTAATCAGTGCGTTTTATCAATATATGCGATACAAAATTTTATAACTTTGTGAGTATCTCAATAGGGCCCATTAAAAAAAGGCACCAAGCACCAACAACACAAATGTAATTAATTTTGCAAATTCACACAGAATCCAAGAAAAAAATAGAATATTTGAGAATATTTGATCAATGTTTTTTTTTGGAAATTAGATACCAAAATCAAATGCCAATATTTCTACACAAAAACCAATAACCTGGGATTCGCGTATTCGCGTAAGTTTAATATCGCGTTTTTCAGCCAAAAAATTGTTGATAAATGGTTATTTTTGATTGACTTTAGTGCTTTTAGGTACTAAATTACACATTTAATATAAATCTTATAAAAGATTACATTATTTCTGGCTTTTTAGCGATTGGAAACATTTAATGATAATTCAATTTATTTTGCACTTGAAAATTAGAGAAATTTTGCATATATTTTGCATTTGGAGTTGGAGAAATTTGGACTGATTTGACATAAAAACTGTCAAAATTAAAAAATTGCGTAGCTCGAATTCGCGTAACTCGAGTGTCGCGTATCTCGGGGAAAGACTTTACGCAAACTTAGTGGCTACGTGGGGCCCCGAGAAAGCAAGGAAACACCCCGCGCATAAATAAATTTGCTTCTCAACCATTCTTTGGTTTAAAATTCATCGCTCGACAATTCAGAACTCAGTTCAGAATCAACTCTTGTTAATCCGTCACTGCTATTATTATGAGTTAAACAAAGTTATTCCTCGACGAGATAAGAAGCTATAGGGGTAAAAAGAGCACACAACATCATACCTACAACAATGAACCACCGGCAAACATTAATTTTTATTTTAGTCTAGATAGTTTATTCTGTTATATGTTTGAGATTGAGTAATATTGAACATTATATTCAAATGTTTTCGTTAAAGAGCGATTACATTGTTTCAACGTTACCAAAAATTTAGTTTTATTCTGAATGGGTGGTAGCCAACGATTTTCTTTATCGAGTAACTTAAATAGCAAAACTTTTATTTAAAATGTTGTCACATAATAATCAGAAAGGTTATATCTTTGGCAGCTGTGTTTCGAAAGCAGAAAACGAACAACAGGATCGTTGTGCATTTAAGAAAATCATTTTAATTATAACATTATAAATCCAAAGGTACACACTAAACTGCCAAGGTTACTAGAACAAAAACCAAAGTCGAGTACGGTCTAAAACTACAGTATTCTTTAGCATACACTTCAAGCAAGGACGTCAAAAATTGTTGCGAAAACTATAACCCCGATGGAGACTTTAATTACACCCAAACCCATTGTTGAAAAGTAAAATCGTGTCGTCGCTTCGCGTTTGAAAGGTCATCCGATGGGAAAACGTACACCAGCATTGTACGGACCAACGCGGAAGCACGTTCTAAATGCTCCCCCTTTTTTGTGTGGCCATTCTAGGCTAAATTCTCTTCTAGGTCAGCTCATGGTCATAAATCTCACCCCTCAAACTTTATGGCGAGGGCGAGTGCAATGCAAAACAAAACCACCCGCAAACCGCTGCCTAATTATTCGGTTGAAGACAAATGTTTCTGTCGCCTCGGGCTCATCATGTTGCCGATTATCCGACGGGCCAACCCACCTGGCCTGGCAGGTGATAATGAAAATTTAAATAAGAAAAATGATCATCTACACCCCTCCGACCAGTAGCAGCATCCCTTTGCCCGTTCCGTGAGCCACACTGCGCATCTGGTGCGCAATGGGAACGGTGCTACGCATGGAACAGAGCTGAGAACGTAGCGCATAAATTAGCATACCGCCGAATGCAGCTACATTAAGCCACGACGAGAGGACGATGGGACAGGTATGTTTGGCGGGCAGGAATGTCATAGAAAAATTCTGTTACAGTTTCGCTTTTTTTTCTCGTGGCGTGTTGTGTTCGTTTGAAAGCGCTTTCAACGTGCTCCGCGCAAACAATCAGTAATGAATGATTTTGGAAAAAAGAAGAGCGAAGGGTAGCGCCCTTCTATACACGGCACATTATGCGTACGTAGCACAGTTTTTGTTTGTGTTATGGTTTGCCGACGCGCTATCGTGACCTGCACACGATGTAACCATTACAAATCATTACGGCGATCATCGGTCATCTACATCACGCGCGGCTGCGGTTACGGTTGAAGCACACAACCACACCGCACCGGTTCTGTTCTGTCCGTCCGTTTTTTCGACTGTTGAGTCGAGAAGTTCTAAAACATCCTCTCTGAACTACAGGGAAATTATGGGAAACTCAGTGAAGCAATAAACACGTATATAATTGCATTCTTTTCGGTTGCGATCGTCAAGAAGCATTTACTTCGTGAGCAATACTGACTGGCAAGGAAGCTGCACTTCAATGTCACTCTCTGTTGGATGCTACAACTACTTCATTCATAGTTTTTTATGTCGTTCGCTTTCATTTCGGGTGCCAAATAAAGATACGAAACGTGCCCGCACGCACAAGGTGTGAGAAACTCAACTAATTACTACTCTTCCACCCAGTTTTTTCGTTATTCTGATGTAAGTAGCTCATCCGCACTGGTAGCGATGAGCACATTCAAATAGCAAAGATGTTGCGAACATGCTTTAGTGATCGTTTTGTTTCCATTCGCGGGGGGTGGGTTGAGGTTTCTTTTCTTTTGCTTTTTTAGGTACGCCACCATTCGGTCGCACCATTTAGCATTCGCACCCGACGCCATCTCAGCTGATTTTTTCCCGTGATACCATACCGCGAAAGAGGTTCGTCGCTTCGTTCTTTCGAAAGACTTGAGTTTCGGGGTGGTTTTTATAGTGCGATTGCGTAAACCATTTTTGGCCACCCTTCCGGCACAGTGTGGCACAGGTTAAAATGGTTGGTTTGTTTGAAATTAAACAAGAAATAACAACAACAAAAACACACAGACACACAGTATGGTGTGTTCCAGTACGATGGGCTTTGGGCTAGATAGAAATGATAGAAACGGCTGCTGTTGCTGCTGCTTCGGAGTGGCAAAGCGGTTGGTCCATCATTTGCCGCGAGCAAACACTAACGCCCGTGTCCGCAGATTGAAGTTCCGTGATAAATCAAATCAAAGTTTCGTCCAAATAGATGGGTGGGCTGGCGAAAAATGGCGTCCATTACGGCGTGCGCGTACGCCATCAGACCAAAAACAATGCCTTTTGCTGCGGCGCGGTTGTGCGATAAAAGCTAATCGAGCAAGCCCTTGGGGTCTGCGCAATTTCACTTTTACGATGCACTTACGATGCACGATGCTCTCCCGTCGGTGCTTCCTTTTGCCAAATAGCTTCATAACGAGGTGAAAACCGAATAACTAAAGTGATTATCTTTATTTGCAAAGTTAATTGAAATTGCAGCTGCAAGAAAACTGTGCAGCAGTGCAATGTATTGATTCTGGTGTTTTTTTTTTTAAATTGTCTTCTACACTTCGTTTAAATCAACACTAACCCTAACCGATCCTCCCGCGCATGATGTGTTCCGAAAAACGTGGTGTACCAGTTTTACAATCGTTTCAAGTTCATCTCGCTGCGGGATTTCAAAACAATGCCATTAACATTCAAAAATTCAACCTTTCCAAGAATCACCTTCACTAGAACTAACCCAAATGAACTCGAGAAAGTGTAGCAACAACCTGCCAAAAAAAAAAAAAAAAAAACAACAACCACAGAACCTTTCCCACTCCTCTCGGGAGCTGTTTTTGACATTCAAATTATACAAATCCCATTGTGTTGGCTTTGCTGTGGGCGGCTAGTGCCAAAATTTAAATTTCAGCTCCAAAATGTGTCTTCCAACTAGAACCATTGGTAGTGCATTGCTCCAAACCATTTATCCGTCCGTAAGCGTAGCGAAATTATGCTTCCAGCGGTATGGGACTTGGGGTTGAATGGAACCGTACCGTTTGGGGCATATAACTAATGATTCAGCAAGTATTAAGCGTACACGCGGCAAGCGATAAATGTGACAATTTACACTACCGTTTGTGCCGAGGATAATTGTGAATGATTATGTGCGTCATGCTGCGGGACGCATAATCCTTACAAAAAAAGAATACACAAACACACTTTAACAACTTTGCGTTTTTTTGTTTGTTGCGCTCTACGCACCGTGAATGACCTTTGGTTGCGTCTGCATGGGATTCGCGCGCTTCGCAACACAGTTCGCGATTATTGATGGCCCCAATGAGTTGAGTAAACTGTCGTGTGACAATAATCGTGTGCCGGCACTCCGGTCGGCGTACAATTAGAATTTCAGGTCAATGAAACCCACCGATGCTGACCGTTTTTGCGGTGTGTGGTCTCGTCGTTCTAAATTGATGCGTACGGGTACGCAGGAGAAGTGTCATCGTGCGCGCGAAGCGAGGCGTGTGTGCAGCTGCCGGTTGCCGCCCTTTGGATGGTGGTCATTGGGCACAAAGTCGAAGCGCGCGCGCGTTCACACGATGGACAATGCAAAGTGGTGGCGCTGCTGTTCCGGTGGCGCACTACAAATGCACAGTGAGTTAGATTATTAGTGACATTTGATTGTATGGTTAAATTCTGTTATGCTGAGCTACACATGGTGTAACAAACTTGCAGCACGAATGTATGCTGCAGCGTCGCCGTGAAAGACGTGTCCTTAGAATGGCTTTGGGGAGTAACTCATGTTGGGGCATTGAGATTCATCAGCTGGGAATGACATTCAAAGTAACCCCTCCAAGCTACAGACTGGCTTAATTAAAAACCACGCTTCCCATAGCATTCGTACTGGCTTGACAAAAAAATAAACGAAGTCTAGTCAAATAATAAGTATGAGACATTGAAGCTTCCGTTAAATGCAGAAGAAACAATGGAAGGAAATGGAAAAACTTCCTCAAATACCGCTCAATACCGTCTTTGAGGGTTGCATGGTGAGGAAGATTGGAAGTACCATCGCTTTACCATCTGAGTGTGGCCTCGGCGCAAACAAAACACCTTCCTATTTTTTGCCGCAGCATCGCTTGTACTCGAAGTATTTAAATAATAAAAAAAAGTTTGTTTAAAAAAACCTGAAAAAAAGGAAAATAAACTGAAAGACGAACACATTTCTCTTCTCACCTTTGCATTATCTAACACCAAGTGGTTCACTCGTTCCACCTCCATGTGAAGACAGCGGACGGTGGGGTTGCGTGCCGCTATCAAGATTAGCGCCAGCAGTGCAACGATCTGTAGCATAACGCTTCCTACAGCTGTGAAGAACGGTTGTAGTTGTGGTCGCGGCATTTTTCACTTTTCACATAGCTTTCGGATTTCGAGTGACATCTACCGCTGCAGCAGCACGGCTTGCACTCGGTGCATTCGGACACTCGGGAACGGAGTAGTTTGTATGCGCGGTTCGGTAGAAGTACCGCGACACACACACACAGACCTCGTCGCCGTGTTATGTACTCCTGGAGCACTCCTTCAGGTACCGTTGGGTGGCCGCTATTATTCAATCTTCATTTTAATTTCACTTCCTTGCCTCCGTTGCCCGAGAGTGTCTGTACACACGAGGACTCCTCGCGTAGCCTACCGTTTCTACGCGGTCACGCTTCTACATAATACGATTAACTTCTACTTGAGTGACTTTTCCGTATCGAGATGTGCAACCGTCCTCACCGAATGAGGCATACCGGCTGTTCGTTCTCGTCAGGTGCGTTACACCCCACTATCAACCACCCACAATCACTGGAACACACACACACACACAGACGCACACAGACACAGCTCCGCTCGCGCCCACAAACTGTGCGGTTTTACGATGAGCCCAATTTAACGTACAATTATTATTGTTTGAAATCGCTCGAGCTGCTCACAACAATCCCACAATCTGGGCATCGGGCGCGGTCGTATGGCGTGGGCGTGCAGAGCGTAGCGCGTTTGAACACCTCGACCGTTGGCACTTAACTGATGCTAACATTCCGGTCCAGCGACGGACGAGCCCTTGTAGTTGGGCTAGTGCAACGTGCCAAACAAGGGGGGGAGATGCGCATCCCTTCTCCGAGCGACGATTAGTGCGCTCGCGCATCGTTTGCACTAGTTTTGGGGAAAAGAGTTTGTGTGGGCTTTTTTTATCGCTTGCGCTCGTCTCTTGCTTCGGGTCGGGGCGGTGAATGATGCTTGCGGATGGTTCTGATCGTTCTGCGGAATGCTAATTGAACGATGAGCAGCTTTTCATGCTCCAATGTCGTGCACTAATTCTGTGCGCCATGGTTTGCGAGCTTTTCGGCGATTTTCTGTGTAGTTTTTTTTTTTAATGAAGAAAGTTCACATAAAATTAAGAGCAAATAATATTTGAAGATTTGATCCAAGTCTTCAAAAAATATATGTCTTCAATATATATGGGGCGGAAAATATATAAGTTAAGTGGAGCACTGTTGTATACCAATAAAAAAATTACATGAATTTCATTTTGAAAAATTGGTTCCCTTTTGATATCAACAAATATTTATTTGTAAAAAATATTGATGCCTTCCTTTTTTGGCTTAGCGTGGTCATCATGCACGTCTTACAGGCTACCGAGTCTTAATTGTATCACGCAGGCAGATAGCCAGTCCTTGCTAGTGTAAGAAACTAAAACCCATCTTTAACTTTAATAAACTTATTCATTTCATTTCATTTATGTAGTCTACTTAATGGTTTAACAAAATTATTAATTGCTTATACAGGGTTTTCCATAGAACTCAAGACTACGGGACACTTTGCTGAATCTTCAATCGCAAGAATACGGAACCATACGTGATAACTGTATTGGTGAAATCCTGTAGCTATCCTGAACTATTGGATCAGGTGAAGTATGGATAGAAATAGAGAGGTGAAAAAAGGAAATTTAGAAAGGAAACTAAAGAAGGAGTAGAAGAAAAACACTGGCTGGAAATCGCGTCGGTCCGCAGCTTAGATCTAAATGACGCCGAAGAAATGCGTCATGATCAAATAAGTGAAGGGAACCGTTGAAGCATATGTTGCAGTTCAGAAACGAATCACTCATGCCAAATTGAGTTCGACGTCTGGAAAGGGCTAGAGGGGGACGATGTCTTAGTAGACGGGGAGGGACATAAAAGTCGATAGAGGAAAGGAGAGGAGGGACGTCGACTTCATGGAGTAGGATGGAAGCGATAAATGAGCCTGAGTACGACGTGATTTGACTCAAGCCCAAAAAAATGAAGAGAATATGAAGGGAGTTTGTGGCCAGGACCTAGGATTCCCCGGAGAGCAAAAACATGTGAACGCTTTTTGCACTCTTTCGAGTCTGAGGATAGAGGTGGGAGAGCAAGACGATCACACTATGCTCCCGAATTCTAAGTTTTGTGTGACTAGACTGCAATACAGAGCCTTCAAGCACTTTGAGTCCGAAAACTTGGACCCAATAATTTTGTCTTGGTGCAAAGTAAAGCAGACCTTATCGTCCAACCAAAATCCTAGATTTTTCTCTGACTTTACCCTTTGAAGACAGACATTATTACATATATAGTCAAAACGTATGGGATTAGGAGATCGACAAAAAGAGATTGCAGTATATTTAGGGATGGATAACGATAGATCGTTGCAATTACACCACTTTGGAAAGATTGTCGAGATGTGATTGGAGTAACGAACAATCTGATGAAATAGGAAAGAATTGGTCTATGATCAGCTGCCGTCTAGCCATACAGATAACAGATCTGAAGGCCAATGATATTATTTAGAATATTTGATACAAATATGCTTTGAGATATCATGCAGCCAATTCGTAGCATTAAGCATCGTGTGCGGCATGGAGATCGCGTCCGGATTCGTATGTGTTGTATTTGAAAAGCTTCTAGTTAATTAACTTAGATATTAGTTAAAGGACATCATATAATCGAATATTGCTCAAGTACAGAGCTGAAAAAGGATAAATAGGGAGCTCTGAAATAGTTAATTAACACTTAAGGGGTTAATAGGAGCAGTTGAGTAATGGTTAACAAAACGGTGAATCTCTTTATACGTGTACTAGAAACACGTTTACTGGCATGTATAATTTCCCCCGTGAATAGCATCTTCTCAATTTTTGTTCAAAATTAACTAAACATTTGTATAGTACAATCAACCCGGACTACTTGGAAACTGGCTACTGCGTAGTTTAAATCGATACGCTGAATTACTATATTGGTTCCGGATTAGGAAAGATCCATTGTTGATACAGATCAAACGATTGGTTTTGGGCTGCAATAAGACAGGCAGCATTTTTCAATCCGTAGCCGTATGGGTCAGAAGCAGTTCGATGATCGGTATTGATTTGGAATTAGTTCACGGAACGGCATGGGTTTGGCATCAGTTCCAAAACTACTATAGGTTAAGGATCAGTTACAGGAAAAAAAATGAGTTCAGGATCAGTACCAATACTATGGGTTCAGGTTCAGATCTAGTGCTGGTACTATATGGCTTAAGGATCAGTTAAAGCTTCTACCTTTTTGCATACTTTTCCACGATGAAGGGTGCATGTAAGATACCATTCCCCCACTCAGAAGCCTCACAAAAGGTGGATGGTGGTAGTGAGGGGGGGGCTTTGCTAGACAAGTCAGTATAGGGGAGGTACATGAATTTTGGTTATCCTGTTTTACAATTTCTGAACATTTAATAACTTTGCTTGTTTTTTTTTACATGCAGATTTTTCCCTAGGACCTTTTTAAGCCTAATCACTGCCCTTTATATTGAGTCCTCTAATTCCCAACCCCAACCCCGAAACATGATTTCCTGTTGCTACCAATCGAAAGGCCACCTAATAACATTTCTACCTTTCATATAATTTTGCAGCTTCATAAGCTTATTCTGGATTTGATAGAGAGTATTTGCACTACAATTTTTAGATTCATCAACCTTCTACATTGTTAATCTTTAGTTGATTATGGGATAAATAATCGTTTTTAATATGAGAAACATACGAATAATCTAGTTAAAACTCATTCGATTTTGCAAAAACTTGGATGAAAATTATCCCCCAAAAATTATAATTCCCCTCATGGGGACAATCCCGCATAACAAATTCTTGCTACCAAGAGGCAGTGTGTATAAGCATTAAATCCGTTCTAGTTTTGTGAGAACCGATACGCCTTGTTCTCTTTGTCGATTTCACAGTGTAAAATAATTCTAAAAGCTGTGTGTAAAATAATAGGCCAGTGGTCACCAGAGTATTCTTCTCTCTGATCACAGGATGCATCAACTTTACTCGATATAGGTTTATCTATGCCACTAATGGTTTACCCATAGTTTGAAAGTCAGCCCTGAGTATGAGAGGGACTGTGCATGTACCGGTGCGTTTTCCTAACGAGCTTTTAAATTTTAAAATGTTTAAACCACTCGAACTGTAATGTGCTCGACAGCCGGGATTTTGCCGCCACTGCTCGACCGCCCGGATAATCCAACTTTGCCAATCCCGACGGCAATGACAGTTCAAAATACGCTGTGCAATTGACAGTCATCAAAACTGGAGTTACTGTTTACGTCCAAGTTCTGAATAGCTGTGTTAATTTTGCTTGTATTTAGCAATCTTTCCGTAGTTCATCTCGTTTCTACAATAATTATTGAAAATGGTAAGTGTTACCAGCTTAAATGCCGCTAAACATACGTCCCACTTCATTTGCGGGACAGCGGTGTGGAGGACAATGCAGAAGCCGCATCAGGCATTGAGGTTATAACCTGTCGGATTTGTGCTAACTCACCTTTGGGCTGCAGGCTCGTCGTTATGATTCCAGGACCACTATTTTCTCGCCGGAAGGTCGCTTGTATCAGGTGGAGTATGCTATGGAAGCTATCTCACACGCAGGCACTTCGCTTGGCATACTGGCAAAGGATGGAATACTGCTAGCGGCCGAACGGCGCAACACTAACAAACTGTTGGATAATGTGATCTTCTCCGAGAAGATCTACAAACTGAACGAGTGAGCACAATAGCATAGCTTTGCGCAGAAAAAAAATCAACTAAATTATGTTTTTTTTAATCTCCTATTCAAAGTGATATGGTGTGCTCAGTTGCTGGCATTACTTCGGACGCGAATGTGCTCACGAACCTGCTGCGGGTTATCGCGCAGCGTTACCAGCTGAATTACGGTGAGGCTATGCCCTGCGAGCAGTTAGTATCTCACCTGTGCGATGTGAAACAGGCTTACACGCAGTACGGTGGCAAGCGACCATTCGGCGTTTCTATTCTGTACATGGGCTGGGACAAGCACTACGGTTATCAGCTGTACCAGTCGGATCCCAGCGGCAACTATGGTGGATGGAAGGCAACCTGTATTGGCAACAATTCGGCGGTATGTCATAGCAAGAGCTCACTGTTCCATTTGGTTTTACATTAATTTTGTTTTGTAATTTCCAGGCCGCCGTTTCCGCATTAAAGCAGGAACTGAGCGATAGCGATATCAGCCTCGTGCAGGCGCAGGATTTGGCTGTGAAAGTGCTGTCCAAAACGCTCGATATGACCAAGCTCACATCAGAGAAGAGTAAGTGCTGCAAATCTCGCTTCTAGTCGTATTATTATTACCCGGTTGTTTGAACGCCCTTTTTTGTTGCAGTTGAAATGGCAGTTCTTACCCGTGAAAACAACAAAACAGTCATCAAAATTTTGTCCAGCGCCGAGGTGGACGGCTTGATTGCAAAGTACGAGAAGGCAGAAGCTGAGGCAGAGGCCGCCAAGAAGGAAAAGCTTGGCCAAAAGTCGTAATTTGCATGTAAGTGTTTGGTTCGGGTTGAGTTGGCGCAAAAGAAATGGTCGGGCGGAGGAAAATATTGAAATAAAAAAAAGCACCATACGTGGTAGCGTTCACGATTCTTAAACAACCTTTCCTTAATAGCTCGCGGCCGAATTCTATTTTAAAATACTTTATTTACAAGATGCTTGGTATGATTGTTTTATAAATGTTTCGCTTTCCCTACATTCTAGTTGTACTTTATATCATATGTGGGAATGTGACAAATGTGTTTCATTTGTTAAAAGGCACTTCAGAATTTGTTTCGAGCATTTCTAACGTTCGATATCACAATATCCACTGATGAGAAGAAGAAAAGGTATCGGGTATGTTCATTACACACCCGTGTATAATGCGTTTCACTATAGAGGTATGCGATTATGCTAACTGCTCAGTTCGGGAGAATTTTTATCTTCTTTTCGTTTCTTCCACACCTGTTTAATGTAGTATACTGTTTCCTTGTGCTTGTTGTTCCACAACAACGTCACAAGACGACCAAGTGTAGGATCATCATCGTTGCGGGTCCAGTCTAACATAAAGCTGTATATTTGCTGAAAAAAGGATACGACTCTATTAGCGACTGCAATTAATTACACGTTTGATCCCAAAACCTTCCCCTAACCCGACTTACCTCAGCCAGTGTGGAGTTGTCCGCTTCAAAGGCATCGATTTGCCCCTCCGAGTATTCAAGCCTACGGGCGAAGCTTTTCCATTCATAGCCCAAGTGGCGCGACACCGTATCAAGCAGCTCCGTGTCCACCTCGTCCTGGCTCTGCATCATTTGCGAAATAGTGTTCGACAGTCGCAAGTTGGCCCACTTCACGGCGGATCCGGCACCCGGCAACGATCCGCTCGTGGAAGCACCTTCGTCCACCACGGCCGCAGTATTAAACGTGTAGCTGTTTCCGATGTGTAGATTGCTCGCGTTCCTTATCTGATACACCTGCATTCCAGTTGTGTTGGAGATGGAGGTTTGGGGGGGCTGTGAGCGTGTTGTGCTGCACATTGTTCACCACCGTCTGCGGTGTCGCTGTGTGATGATCCCCCGCAACTGGTTCTAACGACTGTGACGATCCGCCCGGAACAAGTGCTAAGTTTTCCATTCCTGGCACAACCTGCACACCATTTGGGAAATTCCCATTTTGCGTAGCAGCAGCAGCAGCAGCAGGAGTGTTGGTATGAGCCATAGTCTCGTCCCCGTACGCATCGGCCTTTCGTCGGGGCGGCAATGGAGCAGCATCGGTCTCTAGCTTCGATGCTGCACTTTTACTGAACAGAGTGCCTATTAAATTTGAAAACTTCACCATTTCTTTGTTTACTACACACGCATAAGCTAACGGAGTGGCAGAGCTAATGTTTCTTTTTCTGCGTATGCTGCTGTTGCGCGTACAGCCAAAACACCTATGGCGTACAGCTGTCAGTTGTCACAGTGACTAATTGTGGACCGAAATTCGTACACTAAATTTCATTCACATATTATAAATAATATAACATTTAAAATATTTAACAAACCTACAAAACGTCCTTTCTTTTTAAATACAAAATTTTTGAAAAAAAAAAAAATTACTGCATCTGGCAACATTTCTGCTTTGTTGTCGATTCCTCCTTGCGTCAACAATAACCCTTGACAGACCATCGCAAAATTGCATTGTTTATCAAGCAGCCAGACGAAGAAACGGGCATCAGCGGAGAAAAATACACTGCCGGTAGCTTAAAATGAAAGTGAAAGTGTTTTAAACTGCCTGCAAGCACATTTGCGCTATGAACGCGCGACAAGATCACATTGCGGTGTACACGTTTGTGGTGTTTTTGTTTTCCTTCAGTTTGTTTTGCTACGGGTTCTTTCCTCTATCATTTTCGCCTTCCACCAAAGCCAACCTAGATGAGCTACCTCAAGGCGTCGGCAATGCCAGGTAAGAATTATGGCCTCCGCTTTTTGGATTCGGATTGTTTAATCGTCTATTCTTTATTTTGTTATTTTATTTCAGCTTTAGCGGCGTTGACTATAAGCCAAAAATATCGAGAGCCGTGTTGATGGTAATAGACGCCCTACGAATGGATTTTGTGCTGCAGGAGGAAAACTTCCAGTTCCTCAACCAGCTGCTGGGTGATGGGAAGGCTTGTCTGTACCGTTTGCAGGTACATCCACCGACGGTAACGATGCCGCGAATAAAAGCAATGACATCCGGTGCGATACCGAGCTTTCTGGACGTGATTCTGAACCTGGGCAGTCCCGAAATGAAGCTGGACACGTTCCTCTATCAAATGAAGCAACGGCAGCAGAAAACAGTGTTTTACGGTGACAATACCTGGACTAACATGTTTCCAGAAACGTTTCATCGCCAGGGCGAGAACTCCGACTCACTCTACGTGAATGACTTTTACAAGGTAACTCGGGTTTTACATTGGTGGGTTGGGAATGGGCGTGGACGATCGTGACTGCAATTGATGTTCTGTTCTAGGGCGACCGAAACATAACAAAGTTTCTTAAGCTGGAGCTAGAGATGTACGATTGGAAGTTAATGATTCTGCATTATCTTGGGCTGGACCACATCGGACACGTGGAGGGCCCATTCAGTGACAAGGTACCGGGCAAGCTGAAGGAAATGGACAAAGTTATAAAAACTATCTATCAAACCATGGACAAATGGGTATGTTATGACAATTTTGTACAAATACAATCGAAGGGAATCTAGTCTAGTGATGGGTAAAGTTGACAAAAATCCGGAGTCGACTTCGATCCAATTCCGATTAATCCGGAATCGACTCCGGAAGGTAGTCCTGCATTATCCGGAGTCATTCTGAATCGTCTAGAATATCGCAGGGTCGTCCGGAGTCGTCTAGAGTCATTCGGAGTCGTTTGGAGTTGTCCGGAGTAATTCGGAGTCGAAGTCGTCCGGAGTCGTTCGAAGTCATTCGAAATCAGTTGGAGTCGATCGTAGTCGTCCGGAGTCGGTCAGAGTCGGCCTTTGAAACAAAGGCCTGTTAAACCGCACGGCTCCTGTGGACTCCGACCGATTCCGGTCGACTCTGATCGACTCTAGACGACTCCGAATGACTCCGATTCCGGCCGACTCCGGACGACTCCGACGACATCGAACGATTCCGGACGACTCCGTACGACTCCGGACGATTCCGAAAGACTCCGAACGACTCCCCGTGACTTTGGACGACTCCAACTCCGGGCGGAGCTGGTTCGGATTTTGCCGGAATCGGACTAACAATAGCCAGAGTCGGATCGGAGTCGTGGCTGCGCTCCAAAGAGCACATCACTAATCTAGCCAATGATCATGTACTATTCATCGTTACAGAAACAGAAGTACTACACCAAACCATTGCTAGTCATAACGGGTGATCATGGTATGCGAGATTCGGGTGGCCATGGTGGTTCGTCACATCCCGAAACGATCGTACCTGTCGTCATTGTGAGCGATCAATGTGCGAAAAGTGAAGAAACATTCCTGCAAATCGATCTAGCTCCCACCATGTCCATCTTGATGGGCGTTGCCATACCCTATGCATCGATTGGTTCGGTCATTGATCCCGCACTGAAAATGCTACATCGAAGGGAAATGCTGCACGCACTGTATTACAACACTCAAAGACTGGCCACGAAAGTGGAACTAATTTTAAATGATAAATTTACAAAAAGCGGTAAGTCGGAAGAGATACGTTTGTCGGTAGTATTTTGTGGAGATGCGACTAACATTTTCTTTTCCATTCCCCTTTAGAGTGGCAAAATTCCTTTGAAGAGGCGAAACAGCTACATCAGAAGTTTATGAAAGATGCAGCCGACATTTCCGCCTACAAACGAACCGTTTTGCTGTACACATCCGTGTCGAAAAAGATAACGCAACTGCTGATTTCAAGCTACATACGATATGACATTCTGTTTATCGTGATCGGCATGGTTATGGCTTTGTTTTGTGCTGCAATTGCAGTTTTGCAGCTTTTGCAAGATACAAATGAGAGCGTTTTAACCCTGCAACCGAAACTCTTTCCCAGCATCAACTGTATGCTTTTAAGCTTTCTTCTACTGAAGCTTTTGTCGTTCGAGAAGCAATCGTCTGCGGAACCGTCCAATTGCTTCCATGCGGTATTAGTCTCCCTGTCGGTGGTCTACTTTACGCTGTGGGCAATACTTTCGCACTTGCTCAAGAGCATGCAGGCATCGCTATGGACACTACTCAAAAGTGCATCGTTGCTTTCGCTTTTCATTTGGTTCGGTACAAGCTTCCATTGTATTTCGCTGGGCAGTAGCTCGTTCGTGGAGGAAGAGCATCAAACTTGGTACTACCTCACCAGCACCATAATGATACTGCTTACCTTAAAGGAGATAAGCGTAATGAACACCACGATCGGCGCGCTCAGTCGACACACGAAATCCGATGCATCGCTGGTGGAAGTGTGCAAAGAGGAACGGAACATTTTCTGTGCCGGTTCGATCGCTTTCTTGTGCATTCACGTTGCTGTACGACGCTTCAATCAAACGGGCGACAAGTGGCAACACTTACCGGACGTGGGCGATTGGCTATCAAAGGAGGAACATAAAGTGTGGCTTAGCCTGACCATGCTGGTCGGGTTGTGCTATTTGGTGTATCAAATCTGCTACATGGCCGGACTGCTCACCACTGTACTATCGCTGACGGCTTCCTTGCTTATCTACTACTACCGTGCTGCGTCTGGCACCGTGAGCATCTTCGGGTTAAGTGCATCCAAGTAATTATATCTAAAAGAACACACCCAAAAGATACAGCACTTGATGAATTTGTTTTTGCACTCCCATTTCAGCTCAGCAATTTGTTTGACCATTTTTTGGATTAATTTGGTAGAAATATTCTTTATCGGATTTTTACCGATGATGTATCGGGCAATTATGGGACGTACTTCGCAAAAACGCACGGGAGAGCTGTTCAACAACTGTATTATCATCGTTGCGCTGCTGTCCGCACTACTGCACAAACCGCACAATGTATTGCTCGTTGGCGCACTGCTGGCTACGAGCAGATTTGTCGCTGAACGTATAGACCGCATTGCGGATGACAAGCACTGTAGCATATTGCTCAAAGTAATCACTCATTATTGGTTAGGGAAAACGTTTTATTTCTATCAGGTAAGCTTTTCTGAGACGCTAAAGAGAAATATTATTAATCTTTATACGTCAATACGTTTGCAGGGTAACTCCAACAGTTTGGCCTCCATCGATCTCAACGCGGGCTATGTGGGACTGAACAACTTCGACATGCTGCGTGTGGGGTTGTTCCTTACTCTGCATACCTTTAGTGGGCCTATTTTAAGTTTCCTCCTATTGCTTCATCACACTTTCTCCGACAACGAACGAGATGCGAAGTATGGACAGCTTAAAGACCATTCAAAATTGATTATTTAACTTTGTTACCTCTTTTTCGCAGGCATCTACCGGTAGTGACTAACGTAAGGGAAAGAATGCTTACACTTACTAACGTACTTATTACCGTACCCGGGAGCTTTTTCATAACAGTCGCTACGGTATTGCGCGACCACATATTCGCGTGGACCGTCTTTTCGCCAAAGATCATCTATGAGTACTTTACCGTGTGGTTGGTATTGATTCAGGTAATGCTAGTCTGGCTACTGCTGCCAAAGAAATCGTGTGCCAGTGTGTGAAATTAAGGTAAATTTGCAATAAAATTAGACGGTGTATGGCTGCATTCCTTCGATTTGTGTACAATTTACGATCCATTTCAAGTGTGTGATAATTTAATAAAGTAACAGGCCTAACATTCTATGCATCATTGTCAATCTTGCTGGTGGAAAGAACTTAATTTGATAACAATTTGAGAGTATTGACTTTCTGGAAGAGGATCATAGTTGTAAAAAGATGAATGAGATTAATGAAATGTTGAAAAACAATTCTACAATAATTGCAACGATTTTCTTTCGATTAACGCCATGTCATGTCAAGTATATAATTGTTCATTTTCGTTTAGATGATAGTACAGTCTTTTTTAATAGATCTTATTAGTTACTATGTTAAAATTATTGTCAAGTGTGTTTCCAGAACAGCTGTTTTTAAAGCAATTTGCTAGCCTGCAGGGCAAAATGTACATCGTCCGTGCTGATGTTAAGTAAAATTTTCTGATAAATATCACTTTTACCGCATTCGCATATAAGCAGGCGGGACGCCGCCAGACGCGCACAGATCGCCATAGCTCGGCCTGGATTGGGCACGATAATACCCGAAAATGCGGCCAGCGATTCGAACTGCGAATAAACGCCCAGAAAATTGCATTCCTCAATACCGGTACGGGTGACCTCCGCTGTAACGGCTTGCAGAAACAGTTGTTCCAAACGGGAACAGCTGCGGATGGTTTTCACCTTCGCGCTGGTGATCATTTCCGTCAGAGCTTGCTGCACGTGTATCATGGACACCGTAACCGACTCGTTCGATTTTCTTGCCTGATCGTCGGCCAATTCGGTGGCCCTGCGGCAAATGTCCAGTGCACGACGGGCATCGCCAGAAACGGCTGCCACTTTACGCGCCACCAGTTGCACCGCATCGCTGTTGAAAGCACTCATGCCTACCAAGCGGGCCATTACGATCTCCTGCAGCTGGCGGAAGTTGTACGGCTGGAACGTCAAACGTGTCAGCCCAAGTCGGGATGAAATTTTGCCCATCAGCAAACGCTCGGGCAGATCCATCGTGTTGGCAATGGTGACAACGATCAGCTGAGCCGTTGGCATGGTGGGCCAGTTCAGTAAGTTGTACACGACATCCTGCCGCTTATTGCAAAGAATGTCCAGCTCGTCCACCAGCAGCACCGTAGTGATGCGCCGCGGTGCTTTCGTGGTGAACCGTTTGTTCAGCAAATTGTACGCTTGCTCCCAGGCTAGTGTCTTCCCTGTCAGCTGCCGATAGATGTGCACATAAGCCTGACGTGGCTCGGTCAATCTCATACCATTGATGTCGACAAACTCGAACTTGGGTATGTCCTCCTCTTCGGACAGATGTTTGAGCGCCCGTAAAACGGCCGTCGTGGTGGCAGTCTTGCCCGTGCCCGGCACTCCCGATATATACATGCAGCCTCCGCAGCCGTCAAAAATCTTGCCCTCCAAAAAGTTGTAAATCTCTTCGTACTCTTTCTCGCGACACGGCAAACTGCTCGGTGTGGCCGACACGTGCAGCCGTTCACGCGCAACAGCCAGTTCGTTTGCACCGTCCTGTACTGGAGCGTCGCGGGAGTGAATGTTAGGTTTAATGGTGCCGTCACGGATGAGCTTCATTTTGTTCGCACTTTTGGGCGTCCCTTTGCTGGCACTTGAAGGAAGTGTGGCACCAACAGAGGACAGACGACTGTTTCGTTTTGGCGTTTTAGGTTCGTCTATCGGCAGAGGTTCTAGTTTTTTGGGCGACAGCTCTAGCAGGCGGGACACGCGACGCCCGTTGGAACATTCCTCGATTATGTTAGATAGTTGAATGTTTCGCTTTGGAGTGCCAACTTGCGATGCGTGTGTGCTGGGTGTTTTCAAAATGCTTTTCCTATGAGAGCGTCCCGACGGGGTGCTTACGCTTTCAACATCCGCAGGCAGCAACGATTTACGGCACTTGGGAGGTGAAACGTGCTCTGGAGGAACGGAAGAAGATGTGACTCTTTTGCGCAACGATTTGGGTGATTCTGTATTTTTTTGATTCTCCGAAAGTCTCAGTTTTATCTTTATCTGCCGCTCGCTCGTTGTTGCTCCGTCCCTGACGATTGAGTAGTTCAAACATTCGTCATCGGTGCCGCTATTGGACGCGTAAGCGCTTGGCTTTGGGTGTAGCCTTAAATTCATTGAGCTTCTACGGACTTTCTGCAGCTTCTCCTGGTTTGCAGTCGGTCTCCTGTTTTCGCTATCGCTTATCTCTATCTCGCTGAGAATGTCCGTAATTTCATCGATATTTTGCTTCACATCAATCAGCTTAACGGCCCAACGATCTTCGATTAATTTACTTTTCTGGTTCGGGCTGAGCGAAGCCATATTTTCCAACGACTTGGTGCGCGTCAGCTTCAGCTTGGGCGTTTTGGGCGTTTCTATGATCGGTTCGTTCGACCGATCGTACATCGATCTTCTCTTTCGTGGCGTTGTCGCATCGACCATCGGAACCAACGCATTTAGGGACCATTTTCTTCCGGATGCTTTTTCTAGCTTGTAGCGAGCGAAAAACGATGGGCCGTGCGAGGAAGATTTCAGTGCTTGTATCTCTGCCAAATTGGTCTGCAGTGGCACGTGTTCCACCCAGCAAAGGTTGAAAATGGTTTCAATCGATATGTCGGGACTGAAGCGAGAATCGGCTATTACTTCACGGGCATCGAAAGTGTAGTTCTCGTCGCCCGTTATCAGTTTTGGTAATGCTGACGGTCTGATTGATGAGAAAAACAAGAGCAAAATAAATTATTTTCAAACGTTCAAACTGGTGCCCCATTGACATTTACCTGGAATACCATTCCACAATCGCTCGGCATGGGTCCATATTGGTGCAGTCCGAATTCAACACCTCGTACATGTGGACGATGCGTGCCACATCACAACCATCGATCGAGTCCGGTTCCGCCGCATCCATGTCGGAGACGAGTACGTAATTACCCACCTCTAGCGTGAGGGCGCCGAAAATACATTTTCTTCGCAACGAAAAGTAAAAAGTAATTAATACATCATTTGCTATGTCTGCCAACCATATCAAGAGTCTGTGCGACTTACGAGTAGAACGCGGCAAAGCGATTTTTCACACAATTCACATCTGGCTGGTACTGCTTGCCTACCCATGTAATCGGCGAGCTAAACTTATTATTATTATACGATTTGCTTTTCATCTTTTTAAACAACTTTTACAACAAATTGGCCACAGCACCGTAAGAACAACACAACCACTGCTATTTGGCGCGAACACAGTGATGTTTATGAAATGAAATGGTTCACAAACGGTTCAACGGTTGAACCGTTTCGTGCATAAGGTCTGCTCAAGCAAAGGTGAGTAGAGATTTGTTTTGTTTATTATTTTATACTTACAACAATAAAAGCGTTATGAGGGATGAGGAATTATAAAACTGAGAGGAAAAATACAACACTTTTTTGGTTATTCACTATTTTATGTGTAGAATACGTATTTAATCTGTAATAAAACAATATAAATTCATTTTCCATTGTATACACTTTTGTGAACCTTGATATTTGCTTGATAAAATTCTTCGTGTTATTATTTTCTTGGCAACTGTCGCAAAGCGCGCGCTTTTTCTGTTTATCAAGAGAATTGCCTCGCTTGTTGTACTGTGTGTGGTGTTGATTGCTAGCTGGTCCGATTTTCTAACTCATTCCCTGCTTTGCTCGTGCTGTTAGTTGTTGTCTGTCTAATTTCATAACGCACTAAAATGTCTAGCCCTGCAAGATCAACCCGTAGCCGTCGGGGTGGAGATAGTTCGCAGGAAAATTCTCAAAGAACTCCAATGAAGCAGAGTAAGACGCGCGAATGAATTGACGTTGAGTACGACGACGCATCACCCTGAAACTTTTTTCTATTTTACAGGCACTTCCAACAGTGAAACGGAAACGCCAATGCGCATTGGAAGCAGCATGCCGACCAACGGGGCGAGTGTGGCGATCGAAAGCTCCGATCAAGTAACGGTGCCCACTTCGCCCGCGGTCGACCAGCCGGTGTTGCAGGCGACCAGTCCCTACGGCCGTGCTGCTGGTATGAGCCAGATTGACATCAGCTCTCCGCTGAACTACGGGACACCCAGCTCGATGGGATCGATTCGTACGCCCAGATCCGGTGTTCGCGGTACACCGATGCGCCAGCGACCGGATCTGCGGGTGGATAAGCTTCCGCGCCAAGTGAATGTAGGCAGCTCGGATGCACATCTCGATCCGATACAAGAAGAGAGCCAAGCCTCGGCGGGTGACATTCCCAGCTCCGGTCCCCGTTTGGTTGTGTGGGGCACGAATGTCGTCGTGACGGAATGCATGAGCAAGTTTAAGCAATTCATCTTGCGCTACATCGACCCGAACGCGGCACAGGATGAATTGACGGAAGGCATCAATCTGAATGAGCCACTGTACATGCAGAAGCTGGAAGAGGTAAAGGAAACGCTAGGGAGCTATACCTACAACTTCAGTGTATTGATTGTATTTTTATTGTTCGTTTTGTACAGATCCACACATTGGAGGAACCGTACTTGAACTTCAATTGTTCGCATCTGAAAACGTTTGACGAGACGTTGTACCGTCAGCTGATATGTTACCCGCAAGACGTAAGTTTAAGAAGGATCGGCATTGTTAAACCGCGTAAGTTAACCAATCGGTTTCTGTTCCGTTCAGGTGATCCCTGCGCTGGATATGGCGGTGAATGAGATGTTCTTCGAGCGGTACCCGGCAGCTATACTTGAGCATCAGATTCAAGTACGTCCGTTCAATGCGGACAAGACACGCAACATGCGTGCACTCAACCCAGAGGATATTGATCAAATCATCACGATCAGCGGCATGGTGATCCGTACGTCAAACATCGTGCCTGAAATGCGCTGTGCGTTCTTCAAGTGCTCGATTTGCAGCTTCTCCGTCGTGGTGGAGCTGGAGCGGGGCCGCATTGCAGAGCCGACGCTTTGTTCGCACTGCAACACGAACCACTGCTTTCAGCTCATCCACAATCGCTCGCAGTTCGCTGATCGTCAGCTGATCAAGCTGCAGGAATCGCCGGACGATATGGCGGCTGGGCAAACGCCCCACAACGTGCTGCTGATGGCGCACGAAGACTTGGTGGACAAAGTGCAGCCGGGTGACCGTGTGACGGTGACCGGTATCTACAAGGCGATGCCGATACAGGAGAACCCTCGTCAATCGGCAATGAAATCGGTTTACCGCACGCACATCGATGTGCTGCACTTCCGCAAGGTGGACGAGAAGCGGCTGTACGAGGAGGAGGAGGGTAAGGACCACATGTTCCCACCGGAGCGGATTGAGCTGCTGAAGAAGATTGCGGAGAAACCGGATGTGTACGATCGGTTGGTGCGCTGTATCGCTCCGTCCATCTACGAGAACACGGACATCAAGAAGGGCATCCTGTTGCAGATGTTTGGCGGGTCGAAGAAAAAGCAGGCCACCTCTGGGCGGCAGAACTTCCGTGCCGAAATACACATTCTCATGTGCGGTGATCCCGGAACGTCCAAATCGCAGCTGCTTCAGTACGTGTACAACTTGGTACCACGCACCCAGTACACATCCGGCCGTGGATCTTCGGCGGTCGGTTTGACGGCCTACGTTACGAAGGACGCCGAGACGCGACAGCTGGTGCTGCAAACGTACGTACTCATTTGCGCAAAGGTGTGGTTCGAATTTCACAAATAATGTGTTTTTTTCTTCCTTCAAAACAGTGGTGCTTTGGTGCTGGCAGACAATGGCGTGTGCTGTATCGATGAGTTCGACAAGATGAACGATTCGACCAGAAGCGTGTTGCATGAGGTAATGGAACAGCAAACGTTAAGCATTGCAAAGGTGGGGATTATCTGCCAGTTGAACGCTCGCACATCGATTCTGGCTGCTGCCAATCCTTCCGAATCTCAATGGAACAAGAACAAGACGATCATTGAAAACGTGCAGCTGCCGCACACGCTGATGTCCCGCTTCGACTTGATTTTCTTGATCTTGGACCCTCAGGATGAGGTGTTTGATCGGCGGCTCGCGGCTCACTTGGTGTCGATGTATTATGCAACTCGCGAAGAGGACGAAGATACGCTAGTGGTAAGTTGCCATTCGACTCCCTGCCTAGTGTCCATTCCATTATAGCAATTGTTTCTCCGCTTTTCAGGACATGAGTGTGCTGCGTGACTACATTGCATATGCCAAGGAACACATCAATCCTGTGCTGTCTGAGGAAGCCCAGCTGCGGCTCATTCAAGTGTACGTCGACATGCGAAAGGTGGGCGCAGGTAGAGGGCAAATTTCGGCCTACCCTCGGCAGTTGGAAAGTTTGATCCGTCTGTCGGAGGCTCACGCTAAGGTGCGTCTCAGCGAAACGGTAGATGTGCAGGACGTCGAGGAAGCTTGGCGACTTCATCGAGAGGCGCTGAAACAATCGGCGACGGATCCACTGTCCGGCAAGATTGATGTCGGTATCCTTACCACGGGCTTGTCCAGTGAGGCTCGCAAGAAGCGCGCAGAAGTAGTGAAGTCAATCAAGGCAAATCTTAAAGCAAAGGGTAAAATCTCCACCATTCCATATCAGAAACTGTTTGGCGAAATCAAGGACGGTTCACAAGTGGTAAGTTAGACTAGCATTGCACAATAATGGAGATCTAAGTTTGATCTTGTTTTTTTTGTTTTTGCTTTTGCAGCTCATTACAAAGGAAATGTTTGAAGACGCTCTCAAGGAATTGCAGGACGAAGGAGTGATCGTTATCGTTGGCAACAACACCATTCGCGTTTGTTAATTTTCTATCCTCATAAGCTTACACTATCATCGTGTGTGTGTGTTTTTTTATGAACATATCGACCCATTGTACCTTGAAATGAATAGTTTTTGGAATAATCCTAAGGTAATATTTTTCATTTACTTCATAATAATAAATAATTAAAAATAATATTTACTTATGTTTGTCCTAGTAAATATTACGATTTTTTGATAATACACATTGCCATCCTTTTCAAATCGTATGAAGTAAATCAATCATGCCAGAGCTTTACTTATGGAGAATCACTACACATTTCGCATTGGTTCGGTCCTTTGTAGAATCAGAATGTGCAGATATGCATCCTATTTTCCCACAACGTGTAAGCATGAACATTAAGATAAACGAGACTTAATTAATGTTTCATGCCTTAGCGGTCGTGACCGACCTCTAGTACAGGATGACGAGTGTTATTTATATCACCGAACCTTCATTTCTTTCTTTTTTTGCTGCGGTTGGACGGGTTAAATGATAATCGAATCAGGGCACGATATTTTACTGAAGCCGACAGATCCATCATCAGTTGCTCAATGTTTACCTGAGTATTCAAAACGCTTTAAGAATGTGACAAATTTGTTTTGCCTATTTGTATGCTACAATAAATTTTATTTTAAATAACTATTACACCTTTCCACTTTCACCTTCTTTTTTGAGCGGTTTCAAATCGTCCAAATAGATGGTGTGTTTTTCGAACAGCTGAACCAATTCTTCGCTCGGCTTATTGTACTCTCGGTCAAACTCGGACCCAACGCTCCAAAGCGACTCCAGATCGTATTGTTCTCTCGCCTTGGTGGAGAAAATGTGCAGAGCAATGTTTCCTACAAGCATGGTACAATGGAACTCCAGTGAGTATAACTATAAAGCGTTTTGACAGCATATTCCACATTACCTAGATCCAGCGCCATCCAGTCGCTGCTAGATTCGCCTTCAATCTTTGGTATGATATCGCTGGGATGTCGTTTCATTTTGAACACCTTCCGCACAAACTCGGCCATTCCTCGCATGTGTCTTACACTGCGACCCGTGACGATGCACATGTAGTCTACGTACTTAATGTCCTTTGGCACCGTGCATACAAAAATATTTATAGCACTGTTCAGTCGCAGTACCGTTACCAAATCTTCTATCTCGTACACTCCTGTTTTGCCTCCTGCAATGAGGAACAAATAATTATGCAACAAAGAGTTAGATTGTCTGTCACCATCTAATTATCCCGGTGGCTGCCGCTTACTTACTGGACAAATTGATACCACTGTACATGTCTGGCAAATCGTGAATCTTTTCCGGCTGTTGTAAACCCGCTTCGTGAATCTGCCGCTCCTCGTCCACGTCTAGAATTACCGGAGCGTCGGTATCTCGAAACACCTGATATTTGGCAGCAATTGAGCGAGCGCTTGGGACGTGCTGTTCTTTGCCCTTCGTTTGTTTGCGGATATCTTCTAGGGGAATTTTCGACGAAAACTCATCATGAAATGATCGGAATGCAGGTAATACTAACGCTCGATTCAACTTAGGTATGGATCTTCGCATAGCGTTGGCCATAGTTAACACCAAATAGCAGTACAGGCGTTGGTAAGAGATCGAAAACAACGTGAAATTAGGAAAGAATGTAACGTGCGACGACAGTATAAACAATAACAAACATTGCACAGTAGGAACAGCTAGGTCATGGCTGGATGACTTTTTTATAGCATAAACATTATGGTATGTTTTGAAAAGTTTCCATTGACAGAAAGTTCATGCGGTCCCCGAGATACACGGTTTATGGGGACCGAAAACGGCCGCAAAATACCGCGTATCTCGGATTTCCGCGTAAGTCGAATCTCGTGAATTCCAGCTAAAATCAGCGGCGGATCTAACGGTAGGCGGACTAGGCGGTCGCCTGGGGCCCCGCCGATTTAGGGGCCCCGTAGATCGCCATTCTATAGTATGCCGTATGGGCAGAGTACAAGCGACAAGGGCCCCCGGAAGGATGGCCGATAGGGCCCCGAGGTTGGCGAATCATTTGTACCCCCCCCCCCCGTCAGCAACAATTTTTAGAGTTTGCGACTGATGATCGAAGGGGGCCCCGCTGATTCATTTGCACCCCCCCCCCCCCCCTTAGCAAAAACTGAAGAGTTTGCGACTGATGATCGAAGGGGGCCCCGACGGCATTTCAAATTTACTGTTCAATCTCCCAACAGCAACTTTAGTGCCGCAACCCCCCCCCCCCCACAACATTTACCATTTACAGAGGGCCTCTACTCGTCGTTCCGCCTAGGGCCCCTGATACCCTAGATCCGCCACTGGCTAAAATATCACTAATATTCGAGTAATTTTGCAAGTAGGGGGCGGTTTTAGTCACTTTATGAATTATTTGATATGATTCTGACTGAATATAACAGTTCAAAACATTTTGAAATAGATTTTAACATTCGATCGAACGGGAAATTATTTGGCAATTTACAATTGGTGTGTCAAATCAGTGCAATTTGCTCAAAGAACTATTAAATTTAGAAAACCGCGTATCTCCGAATCCGCGTATAAGAGGTACCGTGTATCTCGGGGACTGCCTGTATTCATGATAAATTCAAAAAATATCCGTTAAAGGACCGAACTTTACACCGTATTTTTACATGTATGATTGATAAAAATTAATCTAATCGATTGCAAACCTATTTAAATTACTGTGTATTTGTTTAGCATCGGTACATTTGTAACGGATCTCTCTATTGTTTTATCATAATCTTTCAATAGCTTAAGGCCGGGTTTATGAAAATGTTGCGATTTGTTGCCAAATCGTATAGATCAATTGGCCAATTTATGTTGCGGGAACATTTTTGTTGCAAGCGAAAGAAATCGATTTTTGTCATGTTTTTTTTTTGCTGCAGGAACATTTTCGAACCAAAAAAAAAGTTTTACTTAGTTTTGAATTGTTTTTGTGACCAAATACGTGCATAGTTTTTTAAATAAATAGAAAAATCCAGAAATGTTGCCATTGAACAAATGTTACCGCACGATGTTGTAACAGATACGAGCCTAAAATGCTCCTTTTGTTGAACATTTTCAAATAAAATTGATGCAACGTATTAAACACAATCAAGACTATTTTACAAAACTCTGCAAAGCTTTACAATTCGTGAAAAATAAAATAAAACAATGCCACTGAAAGGCGATTTCACAATAAGACAATATGTAAAATGCGATAATTTGTTATCATCGAAACCATTTCGGTTGTTGGATGCTTAAAGAAGAGGACGCTACGCAAATGCTGTTGATATCGATGTAAAAATGACGAGATAGATGTATACAAAACAAGTTGAATGACATAATGCGCCGGTTCAAAGATACGTGCTATGTATGATGGTTGTATTTGTTTCTGTTTGCCTATAAACAGCTATGTCAACAATAAGCGGCATTTGCCCTTTTCTTAGGGACACTCTAAGATGCGTATAGTGATATGATTAAGTAGATAAGCACGTTACACGGAAGACGCGAAAGCAACCATATATCATGGACGTTTTATTGCGTATGCAGCTTTCGTTCGTAAGGTGAAATGCATTCCTCTGCAACATAGGAAAAATATCATATCTTCTGTGTGGGGTAATAGTGCGAAGAAACCGGTTGTACGTAGTAAACTTTTAGCAAGAATATTTGTACAGCTCGTAACACAGAATCCATCCCGACAACACACGAAAAATAAATCAGTAACCAAAACATTGCTCGCCTTATCAATGAGATAAGCCGTGTCACGCACACACTGATGTTCGCCGGGCAAACACAACGAAAAGGCTTGGCCGTGTTCGGATTGGATGCATCTGCCCATCTATCTCGGGACACGAAGAACCAACTGGCCAAATCAGCCGGCGAGGTTGCACGGTTGTTATTACGCTTGCGACTGTTGAACCGCACGCTTCGTGATACGCAAGTAGCTCGTCCCTGGTTTGCGCAAGTTTTAAACCTTAGATTTCGCACGATGAGTTTGTCCCGGTTCCGTTTGATTACGTTCGATGTACATAATACGCTGCTACAGTTCCGCTCTAGCCCAGGCAAGAAGTATGGTGAAATTGGTGCAATGTTCGGTATAAGCAACAACAACAACCAACTAGTCTCAAACTACGTCCAAAGCTGGTAAGTGTTAGATGGCGGGGGCTCCACGGGTCATGTTGGGCAGGGTGCTCGCCCAACGCGATATCGGTCCGGGTGCGATAACGAGGATTCTCCCGTCTTTTCGATTCTCTTTCCCCGTTATCCGATCGATAGGCACAAAATGAATCGGCTCCATCCGAACTTTGGACTGAAGACGAAAATTACCTACAAACAATGGTGGCAGATGATGATAGACGGTAAGTCGATGGATTAACATAAATTACGTAATGCTCAGGACATACGACCTAGCATATTATGCAGGAGTGAGCTGGCAAACTAAACGGAGAAGGAGTAGTTTGTAGCGATCTTGAAAATGACGGTTGTATTCTTTCGAACAAGAGTGGGTCAGTGTCGGATCGATGGATAGAAGCACATGGCCTAGTGTGTGGTTGCCGCCACCCTGTGAATCGTTATCAAGCGGTGCTTTAGTGCCATTGAATCTAATGGCCGATAGGGGCATGCGTGGTTGCGATTGTGCGATCTGATAGGGTCAATGATTTATTTTACAGTGGTTTTACAGCTCTATGATATTGATTTGTTGGTGTATTTTTTACATGATGCTAATCATACATTTTACGTTTGAATTTTAGGCATTTTTAATGAAAATGGTACACACAACACGCCGCCAGAGAAGATTGAACAGATGACCGAGCATTTCATGGAGTACTTCAAAACGAGCGTCTTTTGGCAACATTGCTATGGTTCGGTGGACTTTCTGAATTACCTGAAGCTTCAGCGGCATGTGGAGTCCGGTGGCCAGAAAGAACCACCGTTCAAGCTGGGAGTGATCTCAAACTTTGACCCCCGGCTAGACGTATTGTTGCGGAACATGAAAATCAACCACTATTTCGACTTTGTGCTGAACTCGTATGATGTGGGCTATATGAAACCGGCCCCGGAAATATTTGACCGTGCGATGAAGGCAGCCGAGATTAAGGATCTCAAACCACACCAATGTTTACATATTGGGGCGACACCGGCGACCGATTACTTTGGCGCACGAAATGCTGGATGGTACAGTCTGCTGGTGCACGAAAAGTCGGCGGAAGAGTTGACACGCAAATACGGCCAGTTGGTCGAGGACAACCATGTGTTTTCTAGTCTGTTTGATATTCACAAGAAGATATCGAATGATTACATGAGATGGTAAATGATATTAGCTGTGTGTGAGTGAGTGAAAATGTTACACTTTATGAATAAAACTGTTTTCAATTTGATTCGTTATTGCTCCATTTTGTTTAACTCCATTAACTGTGCTTTTAAAGATTCATTGGGCCTTACTCTATTCAGCAGGTTCAATAATATATCAAACTATCATTCAAAATCGGCTCCGAAAGCGGAATTGACTTCGAAATCGAAGCCGGTTTCAGTATCTCCATAAGACATTTGGATCCAATGATGCGTATTTATAGCCGCAAAGAATAAAAATGTACTTGTAAACGATCCATTCTCATGGAGATCCCCGGACAGATATCGCTTCTGAAAGTTCTTATTTTGATTCAAGAACTGATTCCCACTCCGAAGCTAATTCCAATTCTGGAGTCAATTCTGTTTCCGTTACCGAAACAAATAGCGATTCCCATGTCGATTCCGATTCCAGAGTCAATTCTGATTTTGGAATCGATTTCAGCAGTGGAATTGGCTCCGGAATTGATTCCGAACATGGAATCGGGTAGGTTCGTTTCCGAGTTCCCACCACTAATCCACACACAAGTAGTGATGGGCGTTTCGGAGCGCAACAACGGCCCCGGAGCCGGCTCCGGACTAACGGCTCCGGAGCCGGCTCCGGAGCTGGCTCCGCACCAACGGCTCCGGAGCCGGCTCTGCTCCGACGGCTCCGGAGCCGGCTCTGCTCCTGAGCCGGCTTCGCACCAACGGCTCCGCACTAACGGCTCCGTAGCCGGCTCCGGACTAACGGCTCTGCACTCACGGCTCCGTTCCAACGGCTGCGGTGCCAGTCTTCAGGCCTACCGTTCCGGGGCCGGCGACGAATCAACGGCTCCAGACCAACGGCTCCGATCTAACGGTTCAATAGAGACATCATTGTATGATAGCGTAATAAAAAAACGAATGTATCTTCTCGCACGTGTGGAAACCAATACACGATGTGATTGCAGTATTGACATGCATGACGTTGTGTAGCATTCGTTGGTCTCGCTTTTCTTGACAATATTCAAAAGTCATCGATGTTTTTTTGATAAATTCTTTTAAACATGACCTACTCCGCTATTTATTTATTTACGGATTTTCTCGATTGAAACTTAATAGAAAAAGTTATTTTGGTCCTTTGTGTTAAAACCGGCTCCGGAGCCGTTGGAGCGGAGCCGTTGGTGCGGAGCCGGCTCCGGAGCCGTGGGTGCGGAGCCGGCTCCGAAATTGTCTGGAGCCGGTCGGAGCCGGCTCCGGCTTCGGAGCCGTTTTGCCCATCACTACACACAAGCATACAAATTTGCAAAATTGCTGAACCAGAACGTTATGAAATATTTCACATTTTTTTGCATTTCAGTCACCATCTCATGAGGATCGACCACTGTTTATGGTAGTTGGCTTCTGCACGCACAAGCATATTTCCTAAAAGCACCTTGGTCTCAACTGTCAACACGGTGCCTCAATCATAGTGGCCAGATTATTTTGGCGATAGGTGCATCAAAATTTTATCGGTAGTTTTAGGTAGGTTAAAACTCTAAACTAAACTGGGTTATGCATGCTTTATCTAGGATATGGATTAGATTTGGTTCAGCGGTTACACAAATGAAGGTTTTTCTGAAGTGTTGATCTGAAAATTGTACTAGGAATTCTAAGCCAAAGAAGGACTAAGATGCACATTTTTTTCTCAGTGGTGGGAAGTTCTTTTTCTCGGGGCTCCACGCGACTGCTTAGGGCCGCAGCAGTGTTCCATTGGATACGATTTTATCGTACGTGCTGTCATTTGATTTTCGCTGGATTATTTAGATAAATTTGATTGTTTGGCTGAGTTTTATAGTTCAATGATTAAAAAAATTTAGATTTTTTCCTTCAAAACCTAGATATATATATATACATCGGTATTTCTGGTCACTCTGGCCTCAATGTACAGAAAAAATACAGTCACACACACCGATGAACAAAAGCCAATAGAAAAGGAATTGCAGTGTACGCAAAGGATACAATATTTTCTGCTAAACCTTATTGTTCAAGTTCATCGTGCAAAATGCCTCTGCCCGGATGTTTTTCGGTACGATCTTCGTCTAGAGACATTCGTGCATTCTATAGCCAGAAAGTGTTACACTCGCCATTGTGGGGGTTTCGCTTTGGGCTGAAGAAGATTCTGACTATGATAAACATCGTACACTGTTATGATTATGGTTCTTTTATTTTTGCAGAATGCAGTCGAGCCGATGCAGGTGGATGTACAGCCAGAAGACAACGAAAACAACGAGGAGGACATGTACATAGTGGAAAACCCGTCGATCGATCTGGAACAACTTGCCAACCAGTACACGGGGCTGGCAAAGCTGCACCGGCTAATCTACGTTGCGGACCACTGCCCGACGCTGCGCCTCGAAGCGCTCCGGATGGCCATAAACTATGTGACGACCACTTACAACGTAACGCTGTACCAGCATCTGCACAAGAAGCTGGCAGACAATGTCAGCACGCTGTTTCTGCCCGACGTTGCCTCCCAGTCGACCGGCTCGCAAGAGATACCCTCCTTCGATGCGACCTGGGTTGAGTCGAAGAGCAAAAAGTCTGCCCTGAAGCTGGAGAAGCTAGACTGCGATCTGAAGAACTACAAGGCCAACTCGATCAAGGAAAGCATCCGGAGGGGACACGACGATCTGGGTGACCACTATCTGAACTGCGGCGATCTGTCGAACGCGCTCAAGTGCTACTCGCGGGCCCGCGACTACTGCACCAGCGGTAAGCACGTGGTGAACATGTGCCTGAACGTGATCAAAGTGTCGATCTACCTGCAGAACTGGTCACACGTGCTCAGCTACGTCTCGAAGGCGGAGGGTACGGCCGAGATCGCGGAAACGTCCAAGGACAAGGATCCGAACCAGGTTGTGATTACACGGCTCAAGTGTGCCGCCGGGTTGGCCGAGCTGGCGACCCGTAAGTACAAGTCGGCGGCCAAGCACTTCCTGCAGGCCAACTTTGACCACTGCGAGTTTCCCGAGATGATCTCGACGAACAATGTGGCAATGTACGGGGGTCTGTGCGCACTGGCCACGTTCGACCGGCAGGAGCTGAAGCAGGTGATTGCGAGCAGCTCGTTCAAGCTGTTCCTCGAGCTGGAACCGCAGTTGCGCGATATCATCTTCAAGTTCTACGAGTCCAAGTACGATTCCTGCCTGAAGCTGCTGGACGAAATCAAGGACAATCTGCTGCTGGACATGTACATCGCGCCGCACGTCAACGCGCTCTACACGCAGATCCGCAACCGCGCACTGGTGCAGTACTTTAGCCCGTACATGTCCGCCGACATGCGCAAGATGGCTACCGCGTTCAACCGGTCGGTTGCGGCGCTAGAAAACGAACTGATGCAGCTGATACTGGAGGGCCAGATACAGGCACGCATCGATTCGCACAACAAAATCCTGTACGCGAAGGATGCCGACCACCGAAGCGCCACGTTCGAGAAGGCCATCAACGTGGGAAAGGAGTTTCAGCGGCGTACGCGAATGTTCATCCTGCGGGCGGCAA
The DNA here is from genome assembly GCF_016920715.1 of Anopheles arabiensis. Taxonomy (NCBI): domain Eukaryota; kingdom Metazoa; phylum Arthropoda; class Insecta; order Diptera; family Culicidae; genus Anopheles; species Anopheles arabiensis. Next base: position 70,433,763 of record NC_053517.1, on the reverse strand, counting down.
TCCTGCGACGCCATATACACGTTAAGGTTTGTTCTACCTGCGCTGTGTGCTGTAGCAAGGCAATGGCATTGTAAAGAACCGAATTTTGCTCTTTCAGAATCAGCCGAGAGAAAGCAGCAATCATGGTACGGAAATCTGCGTCCCAGCGAGCGGATCATCGAGCGGCACCCTGGCGCGCAATTGATTGAATCTGACCGAGGAAGATTTTTTCGTTCGCTTCAAGAGAAAATCTAAATAATAAACAGCACGCCACGCGCCGATTCGACGCTTATCGTGCGCTGCCCGGCAGAGGAACTTTACTTAGCTACGCTATTTGCAAACCGTGACCGCTTCTAAACGGTCAGTCAGAAACCTTCAAACGTAACAAGTGCGAATGAAATGATAACAAATGAATTACTTTTGGGCTAGAGGTGAGGTAATGAAGGAGCGATGCGATATCGATGTGTGTTGCTGTCGTCAATTTTTTTTGTCGCATTAATAACTCAACTCAATGGAATAAGAATTCAGCGCGCGCTTTACCGATGCAGTCCTAATAGCCCGTGTTCGTGCTAACTACCTTGAGCTATCCACCGTCGACGGGATATCGAAGAGCAGGGAGGAGATAGAGACAGAGAGAGAGAGAGAGAGAGAGAGAGAGAGAGAGAAAGAGAAAGAGAGGAACAGTGGAACAGAGAGCACACACAGAGCGATTGCAGCTGGTACCACATCAGGGACACCGTTTCGGAAGAAAGCAGTAAACACATTTTAATTGCTTGTGGGAGTGGCTCTATTTATACGATATGTTGAGCGAAGTTTAAAATTTTCCAATAAACAAAATTAAATCTAATCCATTCCGTATTTTGGGTAAGAGTCGGTGAGTGGGTTACAACGCTTCCTGCAGGTCTCCGTATCGTACGGTCCTCGCGTATAGGTTTCTTGTTATTCGTAGCAGACTGCTGATATGAAGAGAGTTGTCTCTGAGACGCTCGATTACATCTTTAACGCCTACTGCGCTCACGCCGTGGGCTAGCGGAACGATCTCGGCGCTTGCTGTGCTTGGACAAATCATGGCTGCGTGATGGTCCTGCAGCGTGTGGTGAACGCGACCGGCTACGGTGTCGGCGGTTTTCCCGTCTATCGTGACCCCTTTCACGCTCCCGGCGATCGCCACCATCACCATTTCGCCCATCCGAACGATGGTTGGCCGATTTTTTGCTCTTCTTTTTCGAAGCACGAGTGTCCGGCTCGGAATCAGAAGCGGACGAACTACTGCCATCGGAGCTACTGCTGGAGCTGCTAGAGCTGGAACGTTTTTTACCTTTCTTTTTAGACGATCGCTGCCGCCGCTCGATTTTTTCCAACTTTTTCAACAGTTTCTTCTTCTGCTTCTTCGTCAGCGAGCGGATGAACTCTGTCTCCGGTTCGGCTTGCTCTACTTCCGGGTCCGCGACGAGCTTGTGTGACGTTACCAGCTCCTGTGCGCTACGCTTCATTGCGAGACCATCGTCTCGCAACTGCTGCTCCAGCTCACCCTTCGACAGAACCTGATTGGCTTCAGCTTCGGAATGGATTTTCTTCGCTTCACTCATCGAGAGGGAGTACATGGTGCATTCCTTATCGGTATTAATGTGTCCCCATTTGTGGCACTTTATGCAGCGAACATTGCGCACCTGTATGCCGAACCTGTTCCGCAGGGAAAACAATGAGATCAGTTGTGTTGGTCAGTGTAGAGGGGAAAAAGCAGCAAATACTACTTACGGCTGGTCACGAATCTCCGTGTCTCCCTTGCAGTAGCTTTCACGTGGTGCATTGTACTTGCGTTGCCATTCAAACTTGTACTCGGATTCGTTTGATTCCTGCTCACGCTCCTTCTTCATGCCCGGGGGGAGCTCGTACATAAAGTTGACGCTCAGTTTGTCCTTACTGTCGCGGCTGAGCATAGCCTTGTTGTCGTGCAATTCCTGCTCCTTTTCATACTGGTTCCGGAGCTCTTCCTGTTTTTTCTTGTATGCGTCAGCTTGCTGCTCCGCCATCCATACCTAGAAAATGTCGCAGTGGAAAACACAAAGATTGGCTTTACATTTCTATATTCCCTCAGCGCACCACCAGATGCTTACCCGCTTGAGATTGTCCCGTGAGGCGGGATGGAAAAACTTTTTGCACATGTAATTGTTAAAACCTTTCCCCATTTTCGCGGATTACTTTTGGATCTTGCAGGTAAAGAAAAATTAAGGAAATTGATAGATTTCAGGAGATGGCTCTTGTTTTGTTTTGTTTAGAATGGATTTTATGTTTTTCACTTTGACAGCAGGCATTGACACTGTGGAAAATCCAAAGGACAAATGCTCACTGAGGTGATATAAATTTGTACATACATCGTTCTATTAATTGCAAATTATTAAAATCCATAGTAATGTGGAAAAATTTTATTAAAGAAAAACAGAGTTTGACCTTTAAACTATTGATTTCTTGTTTCTTTTGTTACATAAAAAGAAGAATGATTAGAAATATTATTTCAGTACAAACATATTGCCCACCAGATGTCGCTAAATTATTTATTGCAGATATCCAAACACATCTAAAATTTAAAGGGTTGGTAGTAGTGGTGGGATCTCGGAAGGGGACCTACCCGATTCCGATTCCGTGTTGGGTTTTAATTCCGGAGCCAATTACGATTCTCGAATCGATTCCGATTCGGGAGCCGATTCCAGAACCGATTCCAGAGTTTACTCCGGACTCGTTTCCAGAGTCAACTCCGAATCTGGAGTCGATTCCGAATTCGGAACCGATTTGTCAGGAAACAGTATTGGAGTCTATATTCCTTTACGTTTCAAGTTAGTTACATTTAATTACATTTTCATACCAATTCAAAATCTCATATATGATGATCTCTGATGATCGTAATTTTTTTTATGTTATCGAGCAACAACCGTGTATTTAGATTACTGTCAGTTTTATTTCATTCTACTGAAATGAGTTACCTGACGGTAAAGAAACTGTAAAGAAATTTGGTTCTCGCATAACCAAGCTCAGTTGACTTTCTCAATTATTACTTACTTACTTACTTACTTATCCGGCGCTACAACCGCTTTGCGGTCTTGGCCTGCCTCAGGAGTGTCCGAAACCGCTCACGGTCTCGCGCCTTCGTCTGCCAGTCCGTTATCCCGGCCTTAATGGCGGATGCCTCCACGCCATCTTGCCACCTCAATTTGGGCCTACCACGCCTCCTCTTTTCTTGTGGACGGCCTAAAAAGACTTTACGGGCTGGGTCGTCCGTTTCCATGCGTATAACATGGCCAGCCCACCGGAGCCTGGCGAGCTTTATACGCTGTACGACAGTGAGGTCGCCGTACATCTCGTATAGCTCGTCATTATAGCGGCTCCTCCATTGTCCTTGCACACATACGGGGCCAAGTATCCTTCTGAGCATCTTCCTCTCGAACGCGGCTAAGAGGGTTTCGTCAGATTTGGACAGTGTCCATGTCTCAGAGGCGTATGTGAGTACTGGTACTATATAGGTACTATACAGTCCCAGCTTCGTCCGTCGCAACAGGTTATTTGAGGTGAACTGCTTTTTCTCAATTATTACATCTCATAAATTCTTCTGGAGGTTGAAAACGATACGGCATAAAGATACTGTGGTGGATTGCTTATAGCAATATCTTAGTTGTAATCAGGTAGCCATTGGTTACAGCAACTGTGGTTACACTGAATAGCGAATAAATGGAGCTAGTCTTAGTTAAATTTTAGAACGGTGTACATCGTCTTTCAATCGCTCCCAAAATACGCTATTGAATGGTCCTGTCTTTTCTGGGTTGCGGTTCCACTGTAATTGTGAGGTAGAGGTGTAAACAACTATATACTTAAATATGATTAGTAATCAACTGAACTGCCACTAAGGAACCTACTGTATCCAGCATGTATAATTCAGATCAAAGGGTAAACTTTGCGCAATTTACACATGGCAAGAAAAGGTACACATTACAGCGCTTTTGATGTATCAAATGTCTTTCACTGGGACACATTCTCACACTGAATAATAAAATATACTTGCACAGTGTTGTGCACATTAAAATCATCGCAAGTCACCACGACCATATCATTCGTACCACATCTAACGATCAGTGAACAGTTTTAAGGTGTTTTTTGGTGCGACATGTCTCAGCTCAATGAATTTCCGGCCTATCAATTCCGATTGATTCGTTTCTGTGGTGTCGTGGAACAACCATCCTTAAAAAACAATGTGCGATGTTTGTTTGCATTCACTCTCCTTTGTTCGTTTGGACCACTTCATGTATGGTATCTCGCTAAAACTCCTGTGTTGGATCTGGTGGTAACGTGTGAAGAGATCATGCTCATTCAACTGTGCTTTGTTATGGTACTCAAGTTTAATTTGTTCATAACTTATCGTTCTGGAATGTATAATTTGGTAGAAGCGTTCAAACGCATTCTGAAGTGTATCGACACAGATGATTTTGCACGATTTGTGAAATGCAGCGAGCTGCATGCAAAATTGCTGAGGGCTTACGTGATCGGCACATCTATAGTGCTGTTATTGTACGAGCTGAACGCAATAGTTGCTAGCATTACGCTATCCCTGCAACAGAACAAGGTTTGTTTTGTGACCCCATTCAGGTATTTATTGTTCCTATGTTTGTTAGATAGATGGCAACGTCCTGTTATAAATTTAGTCCTTTTTTGTAACAGCTTCCCATTTGACTATCAACATCCGATCGTGTTTGCTCTTACTTTTTTACACAACTTTGATGCAATGCTGGTAACCGTGTGCACGAGCGTTACGGTTGACTCGTGTTTCTCCGAGATGGCCAGTAATCTTACTATCCACTTCGATATCGTGCGAGAACGGTTTGAAAAACTCGATCTTTCCGCTGCTCAACCGTATGCCGAACACCAGCTAAGAAATGTAATCACCTATCACCGCGAAGTGTTGTCGTTGGCGCAAAAGATGGTACAACTTTACCAACAGTCGGCGTTTTATTTGCTGCTGTTAGTATCTACAATACTGTGTCTGTTGGGCTATGAGTTTGTAATGGTAAGCAACATTTACAAGCGAATGCAAGTTGCAATATTGGCTTCTATTATGATTGGGCAAGCTGCTATTTACACCTACCACGGGTCAGCTATCAGCGTCAAAGTGAGTAAAAAGTATAATTAAAAGCATAATACAATAAATAATCTTTGGTACTACTGTAGAGTGTATCCGTTGCTGATGCAATTTATGGAACCAACTGGTATGATGCTCGTCTAGCCGTTAAAAAGCTGGTATATATCTGCTTGATGCGAGCTCAAAAGCCTGTCATTATGAAGAGTGGCTTCATAGAAGCATCCTTGCCGACACTGAAAAAGGTAAGAACAATCTGTCTGAATAGCATTTAACGAAATGATGAACCCTTTTTATCTAAGGTTTTGGAATTAAATTGTATTCACAGATTTTAAGTTCCAGTGCATCGTACATAACTATGCTTATGTCGCTTGAGGCTGACTTGAACGAGAAAAAAACTTGAAACACAAGTCCTATGAAATTATTTATATTGTACGCGCGTGAAATGTACGCTTCTTACGCAGTTCTGTAGTAATTTACACTGAGCACTTATTCAGCATGTAGCTTATAGATTTGATAAAGGTGCAGCTTTTAAAGCTGATGGACCCTACACGTTCATACAAGAGTGAATAAATGTTAAATGGTGCCTAGTGCATAATACAATATCGCTTGTGATCATTTTTATCATTTTCGTCTAAAATAAAACGTTGATTATCTGGAGTGCTGCGGGTTGGGTGATTGTCATCTACAATTGTGTTGTAAATTGATTGCTAATTGGACCTAGTAGTCTCTCTGCGTATGTAATGGTTCTCAGAAGACATGTTCTACAGGACTATTGAGTATATTGACCAGTGCTGCAAAATGTCATGAGCATCACGAGATATTCACCAACGAAAACAATGAACATATCCGTGGTACACCGGTGGACAAAAAGATAGGAAAAAAAAATTGTTGTGTGTTTTTTGCGTGCAATAGGTGTGTCATCGCCAACAGTTGTTGTTGTTGTTAGTATGGTTTAGAGAGGCTTTGGCTCCTGCGGAGTTCGTTGGCCTCTTATCGCCAACAGATCGAGGCGTATGTTGTTGTTAGTATGGTTTAGAGAGGCTTTGGCTCCTGCGGAGTTCTTTCGTCTAACGTTCGAGGCGTACTGAATTTGCAATCGCTGTTTGTTAGCCTTTTATACTCGCATTTGTGGTGCGCTACTTATCTGAGTTTTGAGTAACAGCAGCGTTTTTCGGTAGTATAAAAAGAGATCCAAACCGTGTTGCGCTTCATTCTTCATTCAGTGGTAAAGGTGAAAGTTTGCGATTTGAAAATTCCACAAGTTTATCATGGGTTGCGGAAAGCACTGCACTCCAGAGGAGCGGAAACATATTCAGGGTTTGTATCGTGAGAACGTGCCTATCAAAACCATCTGCAAGGCGTTCGGCCGTTCGCGGACGTTTGTGGACAACGCCATTCGTAGCGAGGCTACGGGTAAATCCACAGGTCGTCCGCAAAAAACAACGGCTGACGTTGACGCGCAGATGGTTGAGATAATCAGGGCGGACCCTTTCAAAACTTGCAATCGTATTAAGCAGGAGCTTAGATTGCAAGTTTCGGCGAAAACGGTGTCGCGCCGTTTACACGCCGGTGGGTTCTGTGCCCGGAAACCACGAAAGGTTCGTAAGCTAATGCCGCACCACGTAGAAGCGCGCATTCGGTTTGCCGAAGAGCATTTAGCTGCATCCATCTTTTGGTGGAGCAAAATAATTTTTCGGATGAGTCCAGAATCAATCTGGATGGTTCGGACGGCACTAAATACGTCTGGCGCCTTCCTAAACAGGCGTATCATCCAAAAAATACTATAAAACCCCTAAAGCACGGAGGCGGCCACGTAATGGTGTGGGGTTGCTTCTCCTGGCACGGCCCGGGTCCTTTGTTCCGTATCAAAGGGACACTGAACTCGGAAGGATATAGAAACATACTACGTCGTAAGATGTTGCCACACGCCCGACAAAAATTCGGAGACGAAGAGCATTACATCTTTCAGCACGATAACGACTCAAAGCATACATCGCGATTAGTTAAATGTTTTTTGGCAAACGAGGATGTGCAAGTTCTACCGTGGCCTGCGTTGAGTCCAGACCTCAACCCGATTGAGAATCTGTGGTCAACTCTCAAGCGTCAGCTTAAGAACAAGCATGCACGTTCTGCCGATTCGCTATGGAGACGCTGCAAGGCTATGTGGAAACGCATAGACAGAAGCGAATGCCGTAACCTCATCGGCGATATGGCCCTACGCTGTGAGGAAGTGATAGCGAATAACGTTCAACACATTGACCGTTAGAATATGTTTCCGCTCTGTGGAACACCGCAACACCACCTCCCAACAACCACTTAAACAGCCCTTTTCAGGGCTACCAAATATTTCCAACAAGAACTATGTTTTTCGGTCACAGAAAAAAGTTCTTATTTTTATGTCCACCAGTGTACCTAGATGCCCATTTCTGATACTCAATGAAAGTGCGTCATCACATGCCGAACACGACATGCGAATGCTTGTGTCCAACGCGATGCTTTGACTGACGAGCAGAGCTTGATGCCGGCGCAAGCATAATCATGATTTTTTCTAGCTGTGAACAGTGCTCCCAAATGTCATTGTTTCAGTCACCAACACTCATCACTGAAATGAAGCTCAAATTAGATCACGTACACAACTGAGATCACCAGAGGTGAAACTCAAACAGTTGGTCGACCACTCACATAATTGGTAATATTTTGTATAGCACCCAACTCTTGATCACTTACATGGTCACGACATTTTGTGTCGGTGATAATCACGACATTCTTGGAATATACTTTGCGTGTGGTCCTAAGCAACAAAATGGGCATTCTTTCTCGCTCTGAATGCTTTGATTGTCTGTCGGGTCAAACAGAGCGAGAAACCATTCTCATTTTGTTTCTAGGAACCACTCGCCCTCACCGCATATCTCCCATGACTATCGGGATGATCACCGACTGAAAATGTCGCGACCAAGTGACTAACCAAGAGTTGGTTGCACACAATGTCACCAAGCAAGTGATGGTCGCAATAACTGTTGGGGCTCACCTCTGATCATCATAGTAAAGCTCGTGACACTGACATTATTTTGTTTCAGAGGAAATTTGTCATGACTATGTCAGTGACATTTTGCAGAATTAATCACAGTAAAAAAATCATGACATAGTGACTGGCCAAGCGTTGGTCGCAAAAATACCAAGCATCCATTGGTCATACGAACCGTTTTGAGTATCACCATTGATTATCACAATAGAGTATGTGACGCTGACATGGATTTTGTGTCATTCAAATTTTTTATGATATTGACAGTAACATTTTGCAGCTATTAACCTATCATTCCGCGTTTGAGCTGGTCTACCCGGTACCATGAGTAGATTCATTCGTTCCTGCGCCAATACTTTGCCCTGATTACCCGCGAACGGACTTCAACAGGCTACTATCGATAATTTATGCATATGCTGACGTCTTCGATTGTTTCCTTTACGCCTGACCGAGTGCACGCCGCTTATACGACCTAACCGCGGACTACCCTGCAGTGAAAGAACCCTGCGCAGACTCAAAAGTGCTGCGTATTGTGAATATAGATGCAGTAGGTGCAGTGGTGGATTTAACGGTGCGCGGACTGAGCGGCCGCGGGGGGGCCCTTCAATGTAGGGGCCCCGTGTATGGTAATTTCAGCATCAGTGTGATCAGTAGAACAGTGTGTACAGTAGTCTCAGCAAGAGGGGCCAAGTACAGGGATTCTGAGCACCCCCCTCCCCAGCAAACCATTAAAGTGTCTTTGATTCAAAACCTAATGCAACAATATGCCCCCCCCCTCGTTCGCTCTGGGGCTTACTTACTTAGCTAGTATACGAACCTCTTCTCGCAGCTGTCTGAACTATCAACAACCTGGTTGAGTTTGTTAGCCTCCGCCACAGGACCATTGATGCTGGCTCCTAGATCGACGCGGTGTACACAGGCATCGAAGCTGCCTTTGACAGTATCTTGCACGCTTTGTTGCTCGCTAAGTTTGTGGTGCTTCGACTACTCGTGCAGCTGCTGGCCTGGATGTGCTTCTACCTTGTCGGTTGCTCATATCGCGTAAAAATGACATCCCATACGTCGTGCCGTATTGCTGCTTCTTCGGAGATGCCGCAAGGGAGTATCCTTGGACTGCTGATGTTCGTCATTTTACTAAATGACGTAGCTCGGATGCTTCCTCCTGATGTCCACCTACTATACGCGGGCGACGCTACCGGTCATACCAACGCGGCATCCGCCATCATCCCACTCTAAGTACTTTCCAGTGCTGGTGCTCTTTGAATGGTCTTGAATTGTACGTCGAGAGTGTGTTGTCGTTACGTTTGCGAGAAAACGACGCCTCTTAGTGTATGACTATGCGTTAAATGGATCTACCATTGAGCGCAAAAGCTATGTCAGGGATATAGGAGTGATCCTTGATGGAAAGCTTAGCTTCCACGATCAGCTAGAGCACGTTGCCGCTAAGGGAATCCAATTGATGGGCTTATTGAAACAAATGGCATGCGATATCACTGATCCGGTTTGCATTGAGACGCTGTACTGCGGTGTTGGAATACGTTTCAGTAGTGTAGTGGTCTTGAGCTGCTTGCCCCCTGACCCATTTGGAGTCGATCCAGCTCAAATTCACGTGGTTAGCTTTGCTCTCCTGGGGTGTCCAATTGCGGTCGCAGCTTGGACTCGAATCGCTTTACTAAAAGAACTCGAAGCTGAAGATAACATAATTAACACGTAGAAGGTCACTCGGCAGCAGTGGCGGATTAAACCGAGAGTGGACTAGGGCCCCGGGGCCTGGGGCCCCGTAGATTGATAGTCTTTAGTATGCAGTATGTATAAAATTTTACTAGCAACTAGCTACTACGGTTCCCTAAAAGTCATCCTGGCGAATCATGACTCATCATGCGAGACTGGCGAATCATGAATATGTTTGGTAGGTTTGGTGCAATTTTCCAGATTACCTTAATCTTAAATTATTTAATGTATTTAACAAAAACTTCAAATGGTCCCTATCGATTCGCCTAATTAGGTGAAATTAGTTCTGAAAATTAAAATGAAAAGTGTATTTCATTGATAGATTCTTCTCTCTTACTATTCGCTATTGTGTTCTAGGTTTTGGCATTCCAGTAATACTTATGGGTTTGGCCTTACAGTGAATTTATTTACCCGTAGCAGGATACGCAGTCCTGTATATGAGGGTAACGGTTCATAAGAACCCATAAGATCGTACGAGTTGACGATTGTATCGCAGGGCATATTAGCTTTTTTAGCGATAGAGATAGAAGATTTGAAGGTTCAATTGAAGCACCAGTATCATGTCTCAGATAATCCCACCCGAGTTCCGAGCGCGTTGCTAAAAAGCTATGACAGATAAAGATATATTTCTTAGATAGATAAATCTCTTTCCTTAAAAAAGGATAGACATAAAACAAAATTATCCATTCGCTGTTCAATGCATGCAATCGTAGAAACTTTTCTTTTCTCTCTTTCATTTTCATTCTCTCTCTCTCTCTATCTCTCTCTCAATCTCTGTATCTCTATCTCCCTATCTTATTTTGCTATATAACTGCAGAGTCGATCTATGTCTGCTATAAATCACTAATCGATCACTTACTTATTTATTCATAGCAGTATTACCATTGTCATTGTCAATGCCAAATTATTTAATGTCTTGTTTACTCTATTACGGCATCGGCAAACAACGATTTTTAGTCCCAAATTTAGATTTTAACAAATATGGATAGCCAAATATGCTTGAGAATGCCTAGAGTATTATCTCTTTTATAGGGATACAATGACTTATCGCTAGCAGCTCATTACGTTCCGCTGGCAAACGAAAGTGACGTAGAACCGCTGTACAAAACCAAATTAAAGGTATCTGCTGTGCAGCAGTTCTGTTAGTGCTGGGCGTATAATATACTGTCAAACCCATACAGCTTCCAAATTCGTTTGGTTAAGCTGTTAATTTGATTTTATTAGTAAATTATTTCTTTCAATCAATCTTCAAGCTCTTTTTTCTACTTTTTTTGTTCACGGTAAGGAGTAAATTAATATTACAAAAAGCTTTATCAAATTAATTCAAATATGAACTGATTATCATCCCTCAACATTTATTAAGCGTAGCAGACACTAAACGCTGTAAATAATTCGTTTGAGCAAAATACAAAAAAAAACCTTGCTAATATGAAATAACTGTCTATTACCTCCAACACCCACCCCCGGGAGCTGGCATCACTTAGGCCTCACGCTTTAGTTTGCCAACCAACGCGGGACCATTTAATTTTGCTGCTCCATTGGTTCCGTTGGTCGTACACTAATGCTCCAGAAAGAAAATATGTTCGAGGAGTGTGAGCAAAGTTACGGAGGAGGAAAAAAATAGAAACATTGTAGTATTTGAGAGTAGAACAAAAAAAAGTGTCCCAAACCGTTCCACTGAAAGTAAGAACTGAGATGGCCACATCCACAAAAACGGCACCGAACCATCTGGCGGTTCGGCATGCTGGCACACTGGTTACAGCCTCCGGGATTCTTTCCATCGGACAAACGGAGGCACCTCGGATCGCCCCACTACTCAACCCATTCGCTGTGGCAAGGCTTTTGGGCAACTTTCGTTGGTTGTTGCATGCTGGGAGCGTCTATGTGTGTGTGTGTATGCTCCGTTCGAGAAGCGCTGCTTGATGTCGTAATGTTTATAACATAATGCAAAATCTATTTTACAAAGCAGGCACTTTTCCGGTGGTTTTTGGCAGTCTCGGGCAGGCTTTCGGGGCAACAGCACATTCGGGTGCGGTTGCAGCTGGGGTTTCACTCTAGTTGTCCGTTGGTGGAGTGAAGATTTTTTTCCCTCCGCACAACTTTCTCCGTAAGCTTGACTGTTGTTGGTGTGCTCGGCTCTGTCCTGCTGTTATTCGGTATTCACCATTTGTCGGATGTACTGTGAACGAGCGAAAATATTGCCACGCTCTTAACGGCAGCAGCTTTTTACGGGCTTTTTTGTGTGTGCTGCTACCGAATCCTTGTGTAATTGTGCATCGTACGTAGTTGAGTCTGCGTGTGTCTGTATGGGTTGCGGAATGCACGGGACGCAACATGCGAAATATGGTGGCGTGAAAAATGTTGTTCCGGGCAGAATGGCGAGAAGAAGAAAGTCGCTTCGAAGGCGGGGAATGGAAAAATAAACATCAACACATAGTTATTTTATGATGACATAAATTATCTCGCCTGATTATTATTTCAGCATTAAGCTTAAAATATATGGAATCGCTGTTTAATGACGTGCGACAGTCACAGACCCCCGGACCCTGGCTAGGCCGGAACGTGCAGCGGTGGCTCTGAACATGGTGGAAAGAATTCCAAATATGCATGTTATTCGAGAGAAGTGAGCCTGCCGGCTGTGCGCTAAAACGGAAAAAGCAAAGTCGTGTGCTAGGATAAAAAAGTCGTGGCCACGGGAAACAACTTTTCACCATTTTCAAGCCCCTCCTCCCCATATCGGCCGGATGATGTCTTTGTGCCGCTTAGCTAGCTAAAGGTCCGTGTTCTGCCACACGGAAAGGGAGATGTTCAATCAATGCCGTTCACTCGTTCCACCCGAGTGAGCACGCTTCCACACGGTCGGTATCTTCGCTGCTGTACACCGTGCACGTGGGGTGCTTTTATTCCTTGTTCTAGCTTTTACCCATCTTCGGGTGTCAACTAGGAGGAACAACACCTGGAGTAAAATGATGAATATAACAAGCAGCATGCAGCGGGTAAAAAAAACAAACAAGAAAAAAAAGCTCCACACGCCAACCTCCCGACAAAATGAACGCAAAGGACATAATCGGAGCCCTTGATCCCGCACCGATCCGTTCAAGATAATCGATTTGTAAGCAACCCTTCTGGGAGATGGGTCGATAGGATGGATATTGCACCACCAGACCGAGAGCCCAGCCGGTAGATTTCCCAGGCGCGCTCGCTCGCACTGCCGCATCGCCAGGACGGTGGGGCTCGAAGTGGTCCGACGGTTTGCCACTGGAGGCCGCTGGAAGATGGATGGAACATGCTCTCGACAGCCACAGCGGGTAATCGAAGCGGAATGACACTCGAATCGGAAACTGTGTTTCATCTGTTACGGCCAAGATGGTGGGCCGTGTGTAAGTCGCTCCGGGTTTCACGTTTCACATGACGCGCAGGGTTCCGCCGGGTTCGTTTGCCCGGGAAAAAGGTGCTCTCGGTACTCGGTGTGGATAAGATACGAAGCTGCTAGTAGGGCGGCAGCTGTTTGGAGGAGAGCTGTTTGGCAGGCGACATCGCTAGGTTCGATTTCGATTTGTAATGCCCCCGAGGAAGCCAGTCCGGTAACCGGTGGGTTTTCGAACGGAATACGACAGAATATTAAAACGTCAAACTCTGGTACCCGATTCGCAGGCTCGAGGGTTTTTTGAATGTGATCATGCGAGGCACCAGACATTTGAACCGGTTCGCGTCGGGGGTGAAAATTTATCGTCTGGTTAGGTGGTACCGGGTTCGAGCGGATTCCAGCGACGACGATGACACGAAATCGTACATGGTAATCTTTCGGCGGGTTCATTGTTGCAACAGATTCATTGCACAATCCAATGCGCTGCACAGGCAGGGACAACCTGCACACGGGATGCAATAAAGGAACCGATGACAAAGATGGGAATTTGAGAACGTAAATTGCGCCCGGTTGCCGCCCGTGTGCAAACTCACCTCCGGCATATAATGTGCGAGTAGGGTAGCTTTTTACTGCCGTTGTGGCCAACCGTATGAATGGATTAAATGGGAGGTTTATCTATTTTCGAACACTTGGTATATTCAATGAGCTATGAAATTGGAGGGTGCTGAGGAAAAGAGATATTGCAGGGTTTAAAGATTAAAGTTACCGTGAGTTGTTTGTTTATGTTTATAGATGATTTACTTAAACACTCTTTACTCTTAGTTTTTGACAAAGTAAGAATGAATAATAGTATTTTACTTTGCTTAACCCTATTCAAAGGTGGCGTACAAACAATCTTTATCCCAGTTGGTAAAATCTCGTTCACAGTGGGTGAACAAAATTATCTTTAAGGATCACTGGTTCGATTATATTGCCTGTCTTGTACTTCGGCTAGTACCGGAGCAAATGTTATTGTGCATTTACCATTTACCTTATTGTTGGAAACTCGTGAGTGCCCAACAATCTGCCAGGTCACAGCGCGAGAGAGGAATTAGAAAGATGAAGAAAGAGTGAGAGGGAAGTCAAGCGAGCGAGAGGAAAGATAGGGAAAACGATAAGTTTGGCGATAAAAGGGCAGGATGCGCCTGTCCTCGCCTTTTTAGTTGAAACGGAAACCTGTAACAGTGGACTAATTTTTTGATTTCACCATCATCACAATAAAAGCACAAGAAGTGTTATCTAAAAAAATCCACACCGTTTTCAATATCTGGTTTGCGTGAAAGTTCAATAGTCGTTTCTTAGCATAGATGTGTAATTTACGATATTTGGGACTAATCTGATAATTTTCTTTCTCTTTCTCTGGAGTCAATGAACTCTGAGTGTGTCGCAAATCATCACAGTGAGCAAAGAATCACGAATATGTCTAAAAAATATTAGTGAATATTTACATCAGCACCTTCAGTAACTTAAAAATTTAAATCCTTCACATTATTCTACTCCGGGAGCACACTGTACAAACTATTTGTCTGTTAAATTTCACTTATAACATATTTTTTTATAATTATTTTACGTTCTGTTGTAGAATGCATATTCCTAGTGAGGATCAAACCCTTTTTGTACTAGTTTTATGTTATCATCAGCGACGGTTGTCTTGCACATGAAAATTTTGTTTTTTTTTTTCATCTGAAGCGGATCATCTTCAACCCTTGTCATAATAGTAGCTCGTTTTGTTCTATCACATGAAAACCCCTGTAATGATGGACACATAAATGTTAAAAATCTATAGATATTTGAATACAGCGGCCATTAAAATGTGCAGGTGATATTTTAGACTAATATTATATCAGAAAGTATGTGAAAAATCCAATCAAATGTTATGTTTTTGTCATCAATTAAAAACATTTTTTTTTCGAGCAGTCTTAGTATGTTCGGGTAAGACGGACACCTGATATAGGATAGATGAACACTATGAAGGGTAAGATTGACACCGATACAAAACTATGAAAATTGAAGTAGTCTACTATATTTTAACATTACCTCACTATATTTTAACATTCATTCCTGATACGTGCATAAAAAGTCATTAGTTAGTCATTTGCAGTGACGGTTCGTTCTGCCGTCAATTTAGGAATAATACGCGTGGTTTATAACATATCATAGAATGCAGAATCAAAGACATTATTGAACCCCCGATGACAAACAGCTAACGTTCCCCTGATTATGGTAAAAAAGTTTAAGCATTTCCTTTAGGAAATTATTCAAGTCCTCCAGCCTTTCGGGGCTTGTTAATAAATAGATCCTTCTTGGTAATGCCCACCAAGTTAAAATTCAACTCAATGATTTTTGTAAACCCGTATAATCTTTTATCTATTCCTGAAGGATGTCATATCCATGCTTCTTCTTCTTGTTAATTAAACACAAAAGCAAGTTTTGGCATGATCTTTTGAGATCATTAGCGTCTAGCGAGTATTAGCATAACGCATGGCTGCTATTTTCTTTCGTTTCTCGCTTATTTCAATGCTTTCTCTAGATGCTTCATGGTTTATGCCTTCCGGTTATCCTTACTACAGCCCAATTGATTTTTACCAATTGATAACAGAAATAAAATAAATTTAAAAAAAATCCGTCCAGTGTCCATCTTTCGCTACGACAGAGAATCAATCTTTCTCGCTTTGTTGTCAAGATCTGAACTACTGGAAAACCAGCTTTTTTATCAATATTTTCACCAGGTCTTAGCAAAATAATCAGGATAACTCATTCATTTAATAAAACTGCCGAAAATATAAATTATGAAAATTATAGAGCTTAAGATCCGCAGAAGTCAAATTATATTAACAAGAGTGCGCGCGATTGAAAATTTGTTTTGTTTAGGAATTTAACCAAAAATATTCTAAAATGTTTTGTCATAATTTCAGTTTGGATGCTGCATTGTTATACTGAGTTATACAATATTAATTTTTATCGTCCTAAAACGCTTATTTGTAATTAATCTAAATATGATTCAGATATATGACCGCTTAGAAATATGTGCTATTTAATTATAGCAGACATGAGTACAGTACTACAGTTGCACTAATTAGAGTAAACCTGTAAGCAGCACATACATCTGCCTCTAGAATAATGTTTTGACAACAATGTTTAGGAAAGTTTGGATCTTAATAAACATATATTTAATATTAATTACTAGTGATAAGTGAAATGAATCACAAATCAAAGCTCGAAATACTTAAAAAATGTTATGTTAAAACATATCAATCTTGAATCCCTTCCTAGCAAAGGCTGTGACTATTGGGTGGGCTAAGTCTAGAGATCCTGTAAAAGCCGGCATGATGATGGAGGTCATTACGCGGAAAATAATTCAAAATCAGCAAATCCTTTCGCGGACTGCATTTCATGTTAGTAATGTGAATTATGTATTTATTCATTTTTTGCAACAACAAAATTTTAGCGATTCACAATTTATAATTAGTTTGATCAAGTAGGAGTACGAGAGCAGATAGCTAGAACGCAAGAATGCAAGAATAAAAATTAATCATAAAAAATGTTAGACACGCTAGAAAAGACAAATACAAAATATTCCTCGAACCTGTAATGAAAAGATGACCCTTTATAGGAGAAAGTTTTACAAAATTTATCAACTTTTTGGATTGTCTTACATCGTGCGAGCGCGTCCATTCGGTGTACCTCGTATTACACAATCACTTTTCAGACGAAACTGAGAAATTTCATTAAAACTTGTTTTATGTTTATCTCCCCACTTGCTTCCTTTACACACACACACACACACACACTTTATCCAAGGTGTAAGGTTTAGTTAGTGGGCGTTGGTTATCCTTTCTTCGGTTTACCTAACCGCCACCCTAACTTCGATCGTTTGACAATCGTCAACAGTTGTCGGATTTGTACTTTATCGTTAGTATTGTACTTTGCTCGACGCTTTAACTTTTCTTGATGCAATTTTTCCTCTCTCAACTTCTCCCACCAGCTCTTTTGCTCTTGAAGCTACAACAGTGAAGCTACAAGCTAACAACGGAGAGGCAAAAAGGAATGAAGGAAAATAAAATCACGAACAGCTCTTATCATCAACCTAATACACCGGTTCGACATCCAAAAATCGTTCCTATCGCAGTGTTGTTAACGTGGCTAAGGATAAGACTGATAGTACGAAGGAAGCTGGTTCAAGCAAGCGAAAGAAGGGAAAGTTTGTTGCCGAGATTTTTAGTTCCTCAGCTACCCCAATTCCCCTTAGCCTGCACTGTATCGCTCGTTTTGGGGGCACATTATTTGACAGGTGAATTTTACAAATTACATTTGAATATTTTGCAAAGTTTGTGCTCTGTTGTTACAACAACCGGTACATACCAGGTTTTTTCTCTCTCCGGTTTCTTTTTCGTTTCAGTTTGGTTTCCCCTCGGGTGCATTTTTCCCAGGAGTGCTCGAGGGTTGGTTCTGCCGGCGACCTGATGCGACTGGACGAGCGAGTGATGTCTACACGCGAAAGCGCATTTTCACCCAGGGGAGGATTAAATGGGGTGGGGTGAGCAAAACTCCCCAGTGGGGTATGATGTGGACACGCTCTTGAAAGTATGGTATGATGGATTAAAAGGACGGGTATACCGCTCGCGGTTCGGAAAGGAGAGCGGCACTAAATTCAGAATCTGGTCGCCCTCTCATCGTTTTACAAATATACAGGGAAAAGGGAGCGAAAAAAAACACATTCGGCAAAGTAGGCGAGGACGTCATTAGGGGTCGAGCTAGCTCTAGTACACCCAACATATAACTGTGTGTGTTGATATCCGTGGGTGTGTGTATGTGTGTGGCATGTGTGTTAGTATTTGTGCGAGTGCATTAGTGAACGCTCGCTGAAAAATGGTTGTCATTACGGGGTCTAAGTACCCTGCAATGATCCGCCGGGCGAAGGCAAACTAAAATTCTGCCACATTTATGGATGTGTGCTGGGTGCGGAGAGATGACAACGTTAGGCAACGCGCAGCGCCGCAAAACACTTCTCCTCTGTCCCCGATGGGATGTGATGATGATGCCGATGTTGATGTGTTCCGCTGATGTGTGCGGATGTTGACGAGTTGAGGTTGAGGGCTGGGGTGATAATGTTGCTACGGTGAGCAAAATTGTGAGGACCGACCCCATCGACATCGAGGGGATGTCCTCTTGTCCCCGTGCAAGCGCTAGGCACAAGAAGGGTCAAGTGTTCACCGACAGAGGTAAATACTCCATGTGGATTTCATCAAGTTTTCCGCTCTTCAAGTTCCCGGGGCTGTAGATTTGTTCCGTTTCGCATTCTCTCTTTTTTAGATCTCTCTCTCTCTCTCTCACACTCTCTCTCTCTCTCTCATCCTATCTCATTATTCTCTTGTTCGCTTCATCATTCAGGTACATTACTTTCCTCTTGGTTTACTTGTGCTTTAGACTTTTTGTCAATACTTAGCAAAAAGCGACGTAAAAAAAAAATGGCAGGGTGAAAAAGAGGAACCAAATGAGCTCACATTTTGCATGCTCTCTTTAACTGAGCCCCTAATGATACGAATTCTCCAACCACGGTAAAACCTGCTGCTGACGACGACGACGACGACGATGAGTCGAGAAGGTTAAACCCTTCCGGTTTGTGAGCATTACGTTACATTCTGCCAAAGGCAGGTGGGTTGTGTGGATGTACGTGCTGGATTAGGGACCCCCGAACTAGCGGGGATGAGCGGGACACAAAAAAATCTCTTCAAATTCCTTTGAAAAAAAAAGAAGAAGAGAAGGGTGTAAAAAACTTACAGCAACATAATATAAAAAAAACATCCGAGCAAAACGAAAGCAAGAACAAAACTACTTTTCGAGGCCCCGGGACCCGGGACCCGGGAGGTGATTTTTTCTTGCTATGCTTCACAACTCTTGTTCTGTTTACAATGTTTTTGAGAAGCACACAAATGCAATAGCAGAAAGGGCTGCAAGTAGTTTTTGTACACTTTACATTAGAGAGTATAGGCTGTACCTGGTGAGCATACACACAAACGCACACTCCTCGCCATAGCTGCGTTAGCTTTTCCTCTTCAGCGAGCTCAACAAATACTTGACGATGCCTATTTTGTCGGAGGGTTTGTAGTGCTGCAAGGCAGTCAGGTGGGCAGATTGTGCTATCCTTGTTGGGCAGGCGAACTTAAGGGGGGAAATGTATTTGGAACATAATTAACACAAATCTCGCCGGTTGGTCTACAGCGCTGAAGGATGCATCCTAAGGTGACAGTAATGAAACGTAGAACCAAAAACAAGGCTGACGAGCTCGTAACAGGATGAATTTCTGCTTCAGAGCACAAGTTCTTTGTTTGGGTGTTGTTGTAGTAGCGAAAAAGTGGGACATCTTTTGGTGACCACATTTTCTTTAAGTACTTTTTGTAGTCTGAAGTTGAGGTTAATATCTGCACGAATTAAAAAAAAAAGGTTTTTAGTGTGTGTAGTTGTCGTAAGATCAGATTTACTAATTAAGAAGTTAGTTTTACAACAGTGACGTAACTAATCAAATCAGTATAATAAAAAAAACATGAATTTTGAGATATTGTAGGCGTTTCATTCTACATCCGAACATCTTTTTTTTTAAAGTTGTGTATAACAATGTTCTCTTTGTATTGCCGTTTTTCTCTAGAAATAATAACATAATAATTAAAACTATCATCGTTACCCTGTTTTAAATAACTTTGATCTGTTGGGACGCTTGATAGATCGAAGATGTTTGTTGTGATGATAAATGGTGGTCATATGAGCAATACTTGATAATATATAAATTACAACAAGAGATGATCAAGTCTAAAGAATCGGAAGGTATTAAAGTCATGTAACTGTGAATCTAAATAAGAAAGAAATATTGAATTGAAGTCAATGAAATTTCAAACATGATTTCTTGTTTCTGAGTTTGAAAAAATCGTATGTAAGTCAATTTGCTATCCATTTACGAATCAGAATACTAAAAATACGATAATCTCCGTAAAATACGACTTTACATTATTTGAGAAGAAAGAATGCGTGGGCCTTTGGAATGTGTTATCATCGTATACATTTAATTTTTTTCTCCTGCCATGACTAAAGGGTGTTCCAATACGACTAGCAACAAAACAAAAAAACTTTATAGGTAATTGTTATTTATTTACAAATTTTACTTTTATTTGGTTGCAGTTTGCTCCGGCGTTTTAAATTTGCGTTTGAAATTATCTCCATAGTATGAATAACTTTGTTTTATGCTTTAGAGATATTGTAACGCATACATCACAAACATTTTTCCCAACTACTATTTTTTATATTTCTTAAATAGTGAATTAGCAGTTTGTATAGTTCAGAGCCAGGTTGTGTGCTACAAAAGATGAACATGCAGTGAAAAAAAAACAACTCAATTTTACTAATGAAGAACATTTTAATGCATTGTAGTTAGCAAACACAAGAAACTTGATTCTCGAGCGACTGCCCAGACGTCAAGTGCAAGTCTAATTTAATCATCAATTTGAAGCGGTTTTAGGTCACTCCTTCACTCACTCTTCTCTGTGCACATTGATTTATTTCAACTCGATCGCAGGCTGCACCCTATGGAGACATTGTTGCTTAAATGCCACTTAAATTAGCTTCAGAGCATCTCGTTACGTGATATCCATCCCGACCCGAAACGGTGTCGTAACGGCAGAGCAGTAAAGTAAGGATTTTCTCTCCCCTTCCTTCGCCGGTGGCTTTCGTTGCAGGACCTCGTCGTTAGATGAGTGTGGTTGCACGTTGTGCCACGTAGCGCTTCGGTGGGTCGACCAACGAAACCAGTGAAACTCGCGGGTCTTTTGCGCTATTTGTTTGACATTACGGACCAATGATTGCCGATAAAAAAAGAGCGGTAGCATGAACGGGATCGGGCCATGGGCTGAAAGACCGGAAGCTAATTAGTACGTGCCGGATGATGGCATCGCGCAACAATTTTGTAGATCCAGCCCCAGCATCGACATGATCTACGTGCAAGTGCAAAAGCGCGCGGACGCAAACGAGAAAGCAACACATAAAAAAGAAAGCCCGTGGTGGTGAACTTTGGAGATGAACGACTAAGGCGATTCTTTGCACGTACTTGTACTGGAACAACGAGTTCGTTTTTTTTGCTCTTTGGTCTTGTTAGTATGTGGAATTGTGTGTTTTTATGCATTACACTGTCATCAGCAGTAAATTCCACCAGTGTAACGTTCGTCCTTCGACAGGATAGTGGCAGGATGTAATGAAAATGAAACAAAATGCTCCGCACAGAATTTATGGGGTGCACTGTTGCTATTAAATGGTCCTCGTCTTTTCGTAATTCTAGGTTAGTAGTAAGGTTAGGCGTAACGGTATCGACAAGGGACGCATGCATGCGAGGTATGCAGTTGCGCAAGGATTTTTTATACCGGTTTTTCACTCTTCTCACTGACGAAACACTCGAAGAAAGTGAAAAGCATTCATTATAGTATGCACGATTCAAACTTTTCCACTATATGCGAAACGTGCTGCTCACACTTCTTGCGTGGCTGTCGTGGTGCCGGTATGTTCTTGAGATTCCACTTTACACTTTGGCAGTTTGGTCTACGCTCCGTAATTGAGGAGCAACAAAAAGCCACTGGCAAATGAGTGTTCGTGGTGACGGGAAACCGTGCGGGTAAAGAAGCGTGTACTGTTTCCATGCCCTCGTGATGGTTGTCGTTGGTGGAATGGTAATTTTATTACTCGAATTAAACTTTCCTCATCAAGCGGCCAGGCTGTTTTGGTTTAGAATTGTTTGGTCGTCTTGTAATGGTCCTGGTGGAGGTAGCGTCTGTGGTACAAGCTATTGAAAACCAACGAACGAGCATATATGCTTCATGTTCCCATGCTAAGTATGTTCGACGACAGTATGTGTGAGTGTTGATGAGTGGCAGCGGAAAATGACTAACGATGCAATCATATTTCAAAGAATGTACAATGTTTGATCTATACATGTCTTGATAGTTAAATAACATATTGAAACTGGAGCTGAAGGATAAGATCAACCAGATGATAAGTTAATCAATTCAGAATGTGGAAAAATACGCAATAAGATAAGCCACTTGAATGCAGTTTAAAGAAAGATGTTCTAATTTGAATTGGGCCTCTGTTTTGTTCAGCAACAATAACTTTATCAACCTTAAACTTCAGTGGTTGTATCTATTTACTTAGTTGCTTAGTTACTTACTTACTCACTTATGTAATGTAATGTAATGGACCACAAAATTTGCCATCTTTTATGATTAATGATGTAACACATAACAGCACATATTGAATTTCAAAATTAAATATTCCTAATGCATGTGTAGTTTTGTTTGAAGGATTCCAAACAAAAATAATATATTTTATGGTTTTAATTTTTTATTTACAGGAAATGAATAAATGTCAATTGATTGATCAAATCAACAAAATTTACACTATGAAAAGCCAAACTTATAAATCGCATATTGCCTAATTTGTATAAATAAAGCACAATTTATTTTGGGGTTTATCTGAACCAGCTAAAAAGGAGAAGAAAATGACAACGAAACAAAGAAAACATGATAAAAAAGAAAATGAAGCAAAGAAAACCAAGAAGAGAATAAGAGAGAGAGAGAAAGACAAAGAAAGTAATAAAAAGTGTGAGCGATAGAGATAGAAAGAAAGAGAGAGAGAGAGAAAGAGAGAGAGTGAGTGAAAGAGAGAGAGAGAGAAGATAAAGGTAGAATTTAATTTAAATGTAATATAATATTTGTTGAAACAATATAATATAACAGAAACATGCCCGTCATGGGCTCAAGCCTAGAATGAACCATGCCCCCGCAGTAGCGTCTGACTATCCGGCTCACAAGTCTCGAAAGCCTGTATAGGCTGGCATGCCCGCGTATTACTTAACATCACATAGTAGAATAATGACACATACGATGCCACGGTGATAATTTCGCTACATTCGTCATCTCTTACAAGACTGGACAAGGTCGATTCCCATGAGGCTGGAACCCTCTAAAGAAATAAAGTACAATAAGTCTAGCAAGACATTTTCGAAATAAAGAAACAAAGGAAAACAAATTATAGAAACTCTGAAATCCCTAGAAAGAAGAGCATTTTGTACCCAACGCATTTTGAAACAAGTTATGGCGGATGAGAAACTATTTTCCTGTCAAAACTTGGTTCACTAAAACATCATAAGTAATAATAAAATACGATACAAACGTTGCTTGGTTACATAAATCTGTTAAACGCATCAGGCCATTCTTTCATCATTGCAAAGATTAAAGCCCCTTGATACGGTGTGGTTATATTAAAACTTTTACAAGAAAAGTTTTCTGTTGATTCTTCCCTTGATAAGCGCACAAAAAGCGAAGCCTTTATTCGTGTGCATGCAAATATGCAAGGGTACAAGAACGGCAGAGGTTTCGAAAAACCCCGGGCATAGTTTCACATCTCTTTGGGACGCTGGAACAGAAAAGACATAGGGCGAGGGATGCAGCCGGGTATGTCAGACGATCATCCGGGAACAGCATGGGATGCAAAAGTATTGCTGACGGGTTCAGAATTACCATCCTGTCGGTTCGTGGCTGATTTCCCGGTTTTTGGGAAAGTGGAGATATTGCATCGACATTGTTACACCATTAGCCACGGGGGGTCTTACACAGCTCTATCGTACGGAGCCAAATTGGTCTTCCTTGTAGTTCGTGCACGCTGCGGTGCACGATACACTGTGCACAGATGAAAGGCGAGTATGACTTCCGGCATAACCAAGCATAACCCCAACTGACGAGAAGCGCTAAGTCAGCAAGTGAAACAAGTTGCAGGATGCATTACACTACTACCGAGGCCAATATCCATAGCAGAATGCGTTACATTGCTCCAAAGCGCTAGTAAGGGTGGGTGAAAGGTTTTTGTTGGAACAAGCAATGAGGGTTACAAAATCTGGTTGCATCTTTACCCTCAGCATCAACGAGCGGTGGTAAGAACTTTTGTTATGATTATCAAAAGAATAATATCATTTGCATCAACACTGATCCTTGGTACTTTCATCAACATACCCATACGCACCCATACACATACACCACATACATACCGATGTGGCATGAACTGCACTTAAACGCATTTTAGACGACGAAAGATGGGCAACTTTTCTGCTATGGGTAATTGAATTATGCTAACGATGAAAAGATGTACGATCACGCGCGGAACAGTTTTTGTACTGGTACGGAAGTTATGTGGCTTTGATATAAGCTCCATATAAGTACATCATTTGGTTTGCAAATTTTTTTTTGATTTAGTATTCACAAATGAGTAATAGAGATAGAAAAAGTTATGTGTATAAAAACAAAACATAACACATGTACAAACATGTACATAAAAACAAAATATTAAATTTACTGCATAGCTGTTATTTAACAATTATAGAACAACTTACTGACTGTTCAGATTTGTGTAACGAGTATATAAAGTATATGCCAATGGTCCTATTTGTTTCGTATGGCGCTTGTTGTCTTGTACTCCTTTTCCAGAAAATAATGGTTGCTCAATACTTTTTATTTTCCAATTACTGATTTGAATATTAAACCTTCAAATATGTTTGGCTGTCCGTCGAAATAATGTATCATTGCAGAGTCTTACTCCCTACACTAAAATTTTATCAAAAACAGCTGGAGTAATTTCATAATCACTTAGTAATTTCTAAAAAAAAAAAACCGGAATAGCGGGTTGGCAGAAGAACGCGTGAGACCGTGAGCGGTTTCGGAGATTCCCGTAGCAAACCAAGACCGCAAAGCGGTTGTAGCGCCGGATAAAAAAATAAGTATGTAAGTAAGTAAGTAAGTAATTTATACGTTTTTAATGTGTCCATATCATAATCTAATAAAATCCGTACATTTTTTTCATGATGGGTTGTGTGAAAAACTCAAAAAAATGTAACAAAACAAATGGTTGATCACCGTTATCGTTGTTTAATTTATTCATTTGCGCACCTATTCAAATAAATGAACAAACAAATTAGACCCGGATATTGGAAAATCTACATGCAACATTTGTAACACGTAAAGAATCAACATTCATTGAAACAGCTTTGTACGTATTTTGCCTTAAAAATGCCAAAAAATTAAGCCGGGGAGTGTTTGTAACAACATGCCCTTTTGTTTTACTTTTGTTCAAACAAGATTTTTGGACGCTTGACGAATACTCAAAACATTCCTAAAATCTTCATTCAGAAGCAGAAGCGATAAAAATCAGCCTTCTAAATTCATACACCTTGGGAGAAGCCCACCTGTATATTATACACACTTAGATAGCCGCTCGAAAACTGCTATACAATGAAAACAGCTGACAGGCTGAAATTTCAGTCTACGAACTTACAACGGAAAGGGCCCCAAACATAGAAAAGGTGATTTAATCGACCAATAAAACACAAAATATATATCATGACTATATTATAGTAAATCTACAGTAATAGTCCTGCCTCTTACAATAAATAGTCCTGCCTCAGAACCGCGACGGCGGGAGAGCTGCAATTGGAGTGTTCGGCGACACTGGGAGCGGCTTCGAGTTCAGCAAAGGCACATATCCATACTGTTGAACTGTTGGTGTTTTTTGCGGCTTTACATGTGGCAAGAGTGATGGGTAAGGGTACGAACTGGAGCATTGGCTCCTCTCACAACTTGAAGAGATAAATCGCCATTGACCATCGAGACGAAGCACCGACTGATAAGGTGTCGCGAGATGCAGGAAATTGAGTCGCAGACTCGTCGTGGACAGATTATCAACCGAAAAAGAAGTGCTCCGCTCTGAATCCATTGATGTAATTGGCAATTACTACGACGAATAAATTTGAGCGTTAATTATATGTTATTACGGATCGTAGAAATCCTGAAGGGGTTTCCTTACTGGAAACGTTGGAGTTTAGAGGCGTTGCCTTGAGTAGGGGGTCATATCCAAACTCTTGAAATAAGAAGGTGTTTTTATTTGTGATTATTGGAGATAGTGAGCTTCTTACATTTGATTCCGATTTTTGTGTGTTATCGGATTAAAAGTTATTGTTCTCACCTTGTTAGTTTTTTTTCTTTTTTTGAGCAATATGTAAATGGGTTCAATAATTGTGTTGCCTAATGTCTACATTTGATAGTGGATATAATAAGTTATGTATGTTACAGGGTAATCAAGAAACGAAATTGCATTTGCTTTGTTGTTTTGGCTTATGGTTGATCCTGACCTGATAAATCTTTCTGATAAGTTTTAACAATAGGAATTATCAACCTGACTTGGATGATATTATTTTAGAAATGCCACAATATCGTATAACTTGATTTGAAATGAAAAATAAATAAAATACACAATGGGAAGTTTAGAAAAAAAACTCTGGATAAAATTATTTTTGATGATTTTGCAGAATACTGATGTTCTTGGTTTTGCAGCTATCCGAACATATTAGAATTAGCAGCACTTTTTCCAACGATAGCTACAAAAAAAGTATTTACATCATCTGGAAAGTTAAACTCTTGCTATGGTTTAGTAAGTTTAGCTACTGATATTGAACTGATTAACGAATTAGAGGAATACAGCGCATTATAAAAAATGTCCTTATGGTTGTAATTTATTTCTTGCAAAATATTCTTTCTAGCATACATCCTTCTGTCCTTCTATTTAACTTGTGATGACTTTTGGGAGTTTCTTCTCCCAAGACGTCAATAGATGCAGGTCCATTCATATTGTTTTCCTGTGATCGAAGATACCTATAATTTTACAATTGTTCGACTTACATACGTTTATAACCTGGTGTAGGGCCAAAGGGTGTGTGGTTCCGATTTGCTTTATTGTATTTAATAATATAGTTAGGTTAGAATAGATATTTACAGAATAGATTAGTTCATGCACTAAAACTATGTATCTTACTCATTTAAAATGAAAGGTTATCAAAAGCACGTAGAATATATTTTTGTATAATACATGAAATCCGCTACACTAGGCACCTATGGAGCCGCCTAATTACGCATTAGAAAAAATAATGTGAAAAAACTTCAATAAAATTTGCGTTCGCAAACTTTTGCTGAATGTATTTTTATAGATTCATAGTATATATATTACACTATGATGTACATGAGATGACACAACTCGCCGAATCTTCCATTATGGCATAGAGTAAAAAAATATAAAAATGAAAAATTTCAAATGTTTTTATTGTTTTTATCATATATTTTATATTTAAGCAAATTAAATTAACTCCAAAACTTTAATGTATTTATAAAGTTGACTAAATATCCTTTTAAATTGCCTAGCCTTATCAAAATCGGTTAATGGGCCCTTTCCGTTTTAAGTTCGTAGGCTGAAATTTCAGCCTGTCAGCTGTTTGCATTTTATAGCAGTTTTCGAGCAGCTATTTAAGTCGGTATAATATACAGGTGGGCTTATCCCAAGGAAGGCTATGAATTTAGAAGGCTGATTTTTATCGCTTCTGCTTCTGAATGAAGATTTTAGGAGTGTTTTGAGTATTCGTCAAGCCTCCAGAAAGCTTTTTTGAGCAAATGTATTCACCCGTTCTGTCAAAAAGTGATATTATTTTTTTCTTTTAAAAACATGCTATGAGACCACCTGGACTATATACGCTTTGGTTCTATATTGCATCACCTGATCTCTTGAATGCACCTTGGGATAAATGTAAACATCACCTTGTTTTGCCATTTTTCAAGCAGGTACTCGAATCTAATTCTAGCTTTGAGGCTAGAATAATCTAGACTGCAAATTGCAGGCTAGTTTTGTGTGTGATTTTGTATGGAGTGTTTACATAACTTCAGCCTGTAACTGTCAAACTCCATACAAAAAGCTGACTAGAATCGTGAAGGGCCCCAATATTTGAAAAAGTTGCAAAGGTTCAAAGTTTTAAGATTTTCCCGAGTTTTTTTTAACAAGTCTCTACTTTGAAAGCTCTGTTAGAGACTCTATTCAGAGCCAGAAGAGATAAGGAGCTCATAATTGGGATTTTTCTTAGTTCAGCCCTAAAGATTGAAACCTATTGTTTGGAATTGCGTTATTACAAAGATGTTTTTTTGAATTTCATCCCGGCAATGCGGTAATGCGACCTAACCATTCATAGTGTAGGATGTTGCAATTAGTTTTGTAGAATAGCTTTGTTTTGTACATGCAAATTAATGATGTATTAAAAATGAATAGCTTCGAGAATATAGTTGAAGTTACATTTTGTGGACGGCTTTGAACATTATTCATATTTTGTGAAACATATTACATAGTTCCAACGTAGTCGTTTAAATTTAAATGTATTGAGCTGATTAATTCATATGACATAAAACTAAAAAAATAAAATAAGGTGATTCAATTATGATGCTATACCCATGAAGTGCTGTATCAATGATTAAAAATGCATACGAATGCTTTTCGATAACATTATCTTTGTTTTGTTCATTTCAAATTCATTCTCAGTTAATCTTTCATTTTAGTAGCAAGGTCTCATCATTAACTGCTTTTGGTATATTTGGTATATAACATTTTAGTACGAGTGTAGTAGTGCCTGCGGTAACGACTGCGATACGATGTGCTACAACAGATCAAAACGGTGTACGGGTAAAGTTAATCTTACCGAGACTGCAAAACCACCAACCGGGGGACCGGTTTTTGTTGTCATTTTCTGCGAATGTTATTGGAATGATAAAAGGATAATCTTCTCAAAATTTACTTGAAGCAATGGGAGCGTAGCGAACGTGTGTATTTATTCGAGCGTATGTAAGGCTTTTAAAATCGATTTATTATTTCGCAAGCGACACGAATATCCGTTTCATTTACCGAAGCAAAACAAGGCTTTTCCTGGGACTTTTCCCCGTTGAGTTGGTTAGGTTGTGTTTTATTTTGTTCATTGTCCCTACCCCTGACTGTGTGTGTTTTTTTTTGTTCGGTTACTCAAATTCTGAGCTCCAACTGTATGGCACTGTTCTAACGCACGTGGTGGGTTTGTATGTATGCCGACTGTTTCATTCAGATCCGACGCTGGAATATGAATATTTCGTGTGCATAATAGCATTTCCCATTCGTAAAAGCGGACCCTTCTCTGCGAATCATCGGTCTGGTGTTTGTATTTGTGTGTGTGTGGTTGATTGTGTCAGTGTGGTGTTTCATATTTCATGTGGCTTATTTTTGCCCGTTTCCGGACCTGGCGCAGTCACACTTGCCAGTCAGCCAATTTCGACCGGTTTCGTGACTCATTTATCGCTGGTTAACACATTCCCAGCGCGTTAGCTATGGGCGGGTAGTGACAGCGGTGCGGCGGTGACCAACCAGTGCGAATGAGTAAGTTTTTCGCCAGAACGGAACTTGTTGATTGTTTGCTTTAAGTTTCTCAGGACAACACTTTAGTGAACGCGAAAAACCCCTGTTGCACAGTGGGCTGAAATTTTCCCACCACAGTTGTTTCGTTGGCAGCAACAAATTAGTTTGCATAAGGAAAACAAAACGACAAAACAAAAACATAGAAAAACGCCGTGAGACAATGTTTTACATGCTATCTGTTGGTTGGTCGGTGTCAACGAATCATTACCGGTTCGTCGGCTGGTTATGATTGTTTGCGGTAGAACGAGCTTGTTAGTTTGTAAATGTAAATGATGATGCTAATGAAGCGTGACTTTTGGAGCTCTGCTGATGTTAGATTTTAGTGCTAGGGTGTTAAGCGTGTCGATGGAGTGGGAAATGAATTGATTATTACATTTGTACCACGTCTTTGATTGATCAAATCGAAAAGAAGTCGCTCCAGTTAATAAGATTTGTTTGTTTTTATTAAAAAAACTATTTTTTTATACCCCAATTGTATAACCATGGGAAAATTTACAGTTTTATTTTATAAAATAATATATGTTGAGATATGTTGAGACACAGGCTCGGAAGCCCTGTCATCATGTGATTGTGTTTAATGAAACACGAAGATTGTTTTGTTAACCTTTAAGCTTTCGGCTCGGGCAAATAGTTTATAAGTTATAATAGTTTAACTGCCGGTCTCATGGTACAGTCGTCAACTCGTACGACTTAACAACATGCCCGTCATGGGGTCAAGTCCCAACTAAACCGTGCCGCCGCCATACGTAGGACTGACTATTCTGCTATGGGGGGTAATCCAAAAGTCACTGAAAGTCAGTCAACTCCACAAGTGGTACTGGCAGGTCTTGACCGACAACGGTTGTTGAGCCACAAGAAGAAGAAGAATGGTGTTTAACTAGAGATCGAAATGATCGCGCACTGCGGGTACGTTATCATATTCGCCAGATATTGATATCAATATTACTAATGCCATCAAACATTTTGAGAGCAACAAGTCTGCTGGCAGCAGTAGTCTGGCGGCTGCAATGCCGTCTATAAGATCGGGTCTCATATCCTGCTGTGTTGTGCTGACTTGCGCCCCTTGTTACAAATTTCGTTGGCAGCTACCAACATGGAGACAAATCCACCAGCGACCAAATGTTTACTCTTCGGCAGGTCCTCCAGAAGTGTCAAGAGCACCAGATTCCTACGCACCACTTATTCCTCGATTTCAAGCGGCCTACGATACCATAGGCCGGAATAAGATATGGAACATCATGCAGAGGTACCACTTTTCTGGGAAGTTGATCCGGCTATTAGAGGCCGCCTTGAAAGGGGTGCAGTGCAAGGTGAGAGCGAACTTGATGTCGGTATTGTTCAAATCTCACAGGGGTCTGAGGCAAAAATGACGGATTTGCAACATCGCGCTGTGTGCTCGTAACATCGCCCTGGAAGGTGTTATTCGAAACGTGTGGCGAGACAACGACATCCGTGACACGATCTTCTATTGGTGTTGGCAATTTCTTGCTTTCGCGGATGCCTTAGACATCTTCGGCATGTCGACAGCAGCGACGCAGCAAGAATTGGATTGATAATCAATTCGTCGAAGTACTTGCTTGCTGGAGGTTCAGAACGCGGAACGGTCGTTACTTCGGACAATGACATCAGCAGTCGGAGACACATGCAAGGGAAACGTGCATACTATAGGCCTGCTATCTGCTGAGATAAAGAGGACTTCCAGACCGCACGAAATGTGCGATATAGTTTTACACTGGTCAGCACATTTTGGCACCAACAGCCGGACCCGTTGCCTCATGCGATTTCCAGTCGTTGCCAGAACAGTCGTCATGTCAGCATTCGGGCCCGATCCTCACCCCCATTACACAATCGGCAGTTTTAACATATAAGTGAGGACAGATAGCCGATTGATTCCATTACTTGTCAGTCCACGCACGCGTGTGGATAATTTTAGTTTGAAAAGAGCTTTTGTATTAGATCAACCGGTCAACTCCTATTATTAAATATCGTACACTGATTCGCCCAGCAGTCCTCTATGGACATGAATCTTGAACCATTCGAGCGGAGGATGCAAACGCCCTAGGTGTGTTTGAGTGTCACATTTTCCGGACCATCTTTGATGATGTATTCGAGCATGGAGTGTGGAGGAGAAGGATGAACCACGAGCTTGAAAACCAAGCATCCGGGCGAAAGCAGCCAAGATACTATGGTTGGGGTATGTCATGAGGATGCCGGACTCATGCCCCATCAAGAAGGTATTCGACAGGGTCGCTGTCTCAGGTAAAGTATTAGCCCTTCCTCTGTTTATCCCAGAATTAATTGTTAAAACTATACCATGCACTGCTGGTCTAGGCCTGCCTTCATGAGCTTTGCTATCTGTAACTGTTTGCATGGTTTAGTCCATGCAGTCAACTTTTTGGAACTTATGTATAAATACGGATCGTACAGTAATACAATCGTACAATAGAAGATGAGTGTTATCCTTACAGTTTATTTACCTATTACTGCAGAAGAGTCCGAATCCACTCACGGTTTTGCGTACCTTCGTCTGCCAAAACATACAGCTAATAAACATACATTATTGAAAAAAGAACAGCTTCATCTAAAACCAATGGCAAGTGTGGTGATGATGGTCAATATCATATCGTTAGCTAGTCTCATTATGTACAAGTCAAACGATATTTTAATTTAAGTCAACTGATTGGCAGTAAAAAGCATTTGATACGTGGCAGCATTTCCATGGTATCCACTCTTAGTGGGCTGGTAATTAAGTCAATTACTTTGTAATGTAAGATGTCACTGACACGCACTAAGGGAAGCAACGTACAACGAACTAACGAAAAAATATCCTCCCGTTAAATGAAGTGTCTGCTATTTTGAAGCATAAGCATGGCGAAAAGAAAAAGAGAAATAAAATGAAGAAAAAAGCATCAAGCGCTAGAACCAGCTCAAGTATGATCAAATGAAAAGAATTAATTAATATATTAGATTTCAAAGCATGGTGTTTTTTTTCTCTTTTTCCGCACTTGCAAAATGAGGAGCAGAAAAAATGCACAAAAGTGCAAAAAATGGCCGTTTCTTGGTGCTGGGACTATGATAGTAAGCATGGAAGAAGCCGAAGGAAAGGAAAAAAGATTACCGGTCCAATTTTCCTGTCGCATTCAAACGACTATTGGCTTCGGATTCATTTTAAGTGACTTTTCATTTTGCTCACCCTCGCTTTGGGATCGTGCTGCACCGACGGTATGGCTTGCTTTGACAATGCAATCTCGCGTCGCCTGCACGATTGTTTGAAGGTGACAATAGCTCGTATTTTGAATGTGAAAGCCTTGAATGGCTATCGTGGGACGAAATCGAAAATATTCTATTAAATTCCAACCTAGCAGTAGCAGCAGAGGCAGCAGCAGCAGTCGACAACGGACAAAAGATTATGCTGGTACATATTGTGAGGCGAGAATGGGTGGCCCGTTTGGTTTCTCCCCGTCGGATACCTTCCACCGTGGCGGATGTGTTCCAGTACACAAAAATGCCCATATAGCCTTGTCTTCCTTGCTCTTGTAGCTCCGGCCGGGTGGAAGATTATTGTTCCTTATTTCTATATAAAATGAAATGAATATGCATGCAACTTGATGGAAAATGAAAACGAAAAATTGAGCGACAAAAAACGGTGGGCCAGCTTCGTAATGAATGCATGCGATAGATAGAGTGCAACTCTCGCGAAATTTGCATTCAAAAATTTCTTTTAGGAATATTTTTGAATTGAAAACTATTTGAAAAACAATTGCATCGTTCTGTTTTTGATGCGCTAAGATTGTTTTGTTCGTTCATTATTTTCTTTGAATACTTTTAATCTGTACTTAAACCAATTCATATAATAATTAGTAAGTAAAGTTATTAATATTTAATTCTTTGCTTGATTTTGCTTGATCAACGCATTACTAGAAACATGCTTTCATGAATATATGCAATTAATGTATTACTGTACAAATCATTGTAGAGCAAAAAGAGGGAATGAAGAAAGTAAAAAAAGAAGTGAAATATAAAGTCCAATCAGGATCGTACAAAGTTTATTAAAGTATTTGTTGTATCGATTTATTCAATTTAATTTACAACTTAAATGGTGTAATTAGTTTTAGGTCAACTATATATTCGCGGAGTGAAAATATACCGATCGACAAATCGAAGGCCTTTCTAGAACTTATTTGAGTTCGTATATGCACATGTATTTACAATCGTATTCACAATCGTATATGGTGTCTAATCTTGACAGTCATCTCAAATTAATATTGTACTTCATGACTTACACTTCAATGTCGAGTTACTGATGGAACACAAGACACACCATTTATTTTAGTATGAATTATTGCTCATCATTTGGTATAAAAATAATTGAACATTTCTAAAAAATTAGCACTGATCCTCTTTAGAAAATGAATTCGGACGATCAAATGGCCTCCATTGATTTAAAAACAAATATTTTTAACAATGTGTTGAACAATCTGAAGATATTTGAACGTGTACAATATTTTAACTTTACCTTATTAAACCTTAAAAATCACTTGAACCATTTAAATCATTCAAAAGGTCAAACATAGATCTTTAAAAAACTCTACCATAATTCTACGGTAAATGCCGAACATTACACCAGAATTATTTTTGGTTTGTATTAGGTTGTGTAGTGAAGACTTATTGTGGTTCAGGTCCAGTTAATCAGGTGAGGGTTAAGATAAATATAAACGTAAGATAAATTCTACGTTCCACGTTACAGTTCGGATAAAAATTGGACCCCTATTGGGAGCATGTAAAGTCATACTAATCGCACATTTCAAACGGTGATGTAAATATAATATGTAATATATTTGATCGTTTCTGTGTAATCTTTGTTTAGGTTTATATTTACTGGCTTTACGTATTAACTTCTCCATCAAACCGAACGTTCCAAACTTTATTTTTGTTTAGTTAAAAATCGCCTGTCCTGGCTGTCCTGGCAGAACAAGTAGTACCCTATTTTAGACTGTGTAACGATCCCCCGTGTATAATAACCCACCTGATGAATTATTCATTTTTCTTGAAAAAGGGGTTTTATAAATTTTACAAATTTAAAAAACCAACTCAGTCCATTTTACCAATTTAGTAGATATCTGAACTTTTTTCTTAATTATGGAAGACCATCAGTTTAGTTTATGAAATTATGCTGAGCTTTAGTATATGACCTCATACTTGTGATGCTCATAATTAGAGTGTTAGAATTATACTAGTTTGCTAGCCGGCCTCGTGATATAGTCGTCAACTCGTACGACTTAATATCGTGCCCGTCATGGGTTCAAGCCCCAAATAAAATAGTCGCCATACGTAAGACTGACTATCCTGCTATGGTAACAAGAAGTCACTGAAAGCCAAGCTCACTTCACTAGTGGGTACAGGTAGACCTTGACCGACAACGATTGTTGTGCCAAAGAAGAAGAAGAAGATAGTGGATGTTAGTGTAAATACTAGGATAAGCTGTGGTATATTTGAGTGTGAGGAGGATCATCGGGCAGTCTAAAATAAAGAGTCAGCCGAGTCGGTCAACTAATGATTCCATTACAGTGGTTACTTTTTACGAATTTGATTCAACAATTTAAAGAATAAATGAAATCAATTGTTTCCTCAGTTTCCAAACCTTTGTTTTTCCTTATGCATTTCCATGGCAACACTCGTTACTTTTTCTAGTATTGGCTTTGTGGATACCCCAGCACCAGACTATCTTTATATGTAATCAAATGTAATATCTCAGGTGCAATCGAAAAGTTACTACCCTTTTAAAATTCCCCCTTGATCGGATTTTGGTCATTTTGGACCTAAAAGGGGGTCGTTACACGGTAAAAGTTGGTATCCTACGTATCGTAAACAAAATGTTGGCAACTATGCGTTCTCTCAGTTCTCGCTGGTTAACTCTGCATTTTTGAATAAATGGGATTTTTATCTTAACACTATCATAACAATAATACAGCAGAGAAGTTTAAAATATGTGCGTTCTGTTTCATACCTGACCCCACTAATCTTATCCAATAATTGATGTTGTAATAGCTAAGATGGTTTGTATTGACATTTTAAAACGATTCAGAGCTCGAACAACAGTACCACCACTGTCGTCTAGGGAGAAGTTACGATGGCTGAAATTACTGAAGCTCTCTTTCATGCATGGATTATGAATAGAAGTTGTTTCGGATAAAAGCAAAACCCGTCTTAAATACCTCGCCTAAGAAGCTCGTCCGCTTTTTATCATCTCAACCAAAAGGCAGAAGCAGCGAAAGCTTTGCATGGGTTTCGTGGATTGTTTGCGCCGCGCTGTAAATCCCGGCGCACCAAAACAGTTCCGGCAGCACTCGAATAGCCGCCCAAACCACCGAATGGTAATGCCGGGAGTGGAGCAAAATGAAATATAATTTATAATTCTGCGCGCTCGGCGTGTAAGAAGTGGTGCACTTTTAATTTTATATTTCGGCTTCGCGGCATCCCGCGGGTATCATTGCACAAAAGGCACCACGAGTCGAATGAAGCTTTTCCCGAGTGTTCAGTGTTCGGCTCAGGAAAACATAAATCGCGACATGCCCGTGCACCGCGATGTCACGGCATTGGCGTTTTCAATGATGGCGCTGTTAGTGGAGGTTGTGTGCAAAATCCGGCCCCTTTGCAAGAGATGAATTGAGACCCTTTGGGGAACGGGGTGGCTGAGGGGGAGGAGGGAACAATGAACCAAAGGAGGTGGGAAAGTTTTCGCAATTTCCTCAATTTTCAAAAGCTTGGACGAACTTATAAGATGCTCTCGCGGTGCATACCATCGAAACTGTCCCGACCCACTCGTTGTAGAGTGAGACGTATAAAGGATGGGGGTAGTGAAAGGGACAATGGTGGGAGTTTTTATAATTCGCCTGAGTAGCATTCGCTTCCCCCGGCTTTCCGACCATGCAGGTTGAAGTATGAAGGAGTCGCCAACCCGAAGCCATCCGCGTGAAAGCGAATGGTGCACATTTTGCAGAAGAGGCACAATCATTCGAGTTATAATGGGAATAATGAAGAAACGCGAAAATTTACCGTTTTTGTCTGTTCCGCTGTAGCGCAAAAGTAAAGTACCAGCGTGCCACTTATTTCGCTTCCCGTAGTCTTCGCTTCGGATGAGGCGATATTGTTGAGACGAATATAATGGCGCAACTCAAAGACGTATTACTTACCCAGGGTTTGGTGCGCTTGCGAAATGCAAAACAGCAGTCAGTCTTATCGTCTGTCGCCCAGTGTGGGTTTATTTTCCAAAGATTCTTTCGGTCGGTGGGAGAGGCAGTGAAATGAAATCATTCTGAAGAAGATACCACCAGCTCACCGGTTGTCTCGATTGTGCCAATTTAATCCAAACACTTGTGATAAAGCTGGCTGAGTGCGAAGCTGGATCAGCGTGTAGGGAAGCGGAAGAAGCAATGAGAAGCCGGGGCCCTAGCAGCATTGGAAAACAAAGGGTCGTTAGTCAACCGTACGACTTTAGAGCGAACAAACAGAACAACAGCACAGCTATTGGTAAAAATCAATCTTGCTTATGGCGAGAAGGATGGATGACTTCAAACTGATTACCATATTTTATTTCGATTCGATGTAGGAAATTCATTGTGTCTTACTGAACACCCGCAATAGGTCCCCTGAGATGGGCTACTGCCCATCTCCGCGCCAACATGGTCTGTTAATGTATTAATAATTGCCCTTAATACATCCTAATTATAGCGAAATCTACCACCTGAGGCGTTCACGCGATCGTTACGGGTTCTGTAGGTAAGTGCAAGCATATGCAATCGCTTGGTACCATCCGGTACGTCCGGCAAATCTATGATAAGCTTGTAACATATGGTGAATTAAAATCAGCACATACTCACCGCCCCCCACAATGACGGCCTTGGCTCGGCTAGTGTGAGTGCATGTGTGGGTAGTGTTGGTAAAACCATAAGCCTTCATTACAGTTTAATTATCGCATGCACTCATACGCCGGCCTATTAGAGAAATCCAGGATATGGCGAAAACCACAACTTGCCACTGTGAAACAGTTGCAAGCTGCAGTGAGAGCCCCAAACCGCGGCTACCATCTCGACGAGTTATCCCTTTCGGTGAACGGGCCAATGTCCATGGGCTGTAAATATAACATGCCCGTTTTGAAGGGAAGAATTACGTCCCCGAAGGGCGAATCCGTTCTGTCGGTGTTGCGGGAGAGGTTATTTTCCTTTTTTTTCGTACGCTGGTTTCAATGTGTCTGTAGGTATGTTTGGACGGTTACTTCATCTAAAAAGTGAAGCGACTCAGCTCATCCCGTCATGTGGTGCTGGGTCCATGGGCGTTATGAGTGCAATTAAGCTTGCCTGACATTTGCCGGTTGCTCGCTTCTACCGCTTTTTGCTTTTTTGTGGTTTTTCTATCATGGATCAGCTATTTTCGGAGCAGGCTAAAGTTGCAAGGTGTATCTCGGTAGAGGATGCTCAACAGCGCGTTGGGAGGATGGTGGTTGGGTTGCCTCACACAATTATTGTCTTGATGAACCGTTTTAATCTTACATGTAGAGTCAAAAAGGTTTAGGGAGCTTAGATTTAATTGTTTAATTATTTTGAGAACGTTACCGCATTAACATTACAAACAGCTCTGACAGATCTTCTCCTGTTTTACTACTGCAACGCTCTGTAGATTAAACATTTTCTAGAATTGAGTAGTTTTTAAAACATTTATTTAAAGAGTGAAACGCTGTTTATACTACTGTGTAACATTAAAGAAAAGATCTTTTATTAATGACGTTTCGATAACGTACCTCACTTTATTCTTATCTACGTCTGATAAATCACACGCACGCCGCACCCATTTTCTGCCTCAGACACGAAATGCGATCTGCACCAGGGCAATCGCTCATCATGCACGAAACAGAACGTTATTAAGAATCGATTATAACGCGATAAAAAAGTAAGCAAAATCCAATATGCTCCACGATCGATGGCGGTGGGTCAGTGGAGCCGGCGGACCGGTCGATTTTGAAGAATGGCCGACCGATTACTATTCCACTCAGTTGTGGCGCTAGCATTATTGAGTGCGTGTTAAGAATTGGCGAGTGGAATACACAATGTGCGTGAAAAACATACGGCACCATTTTACCATGATGGTCTCGGGACGGGGACTTCTCAAGAAGTCGGACAAACGCGTAACGCCAACATGGTGACGTGGCAGAACGAAGACACTGTGCAAACATCGCTGCTAGTGCGTGGAGCTACATGCTTCTGCCCAGTAGAAATGAGTGTGA
This sequence comes from Anopheles arabiensis, assembly GCF_016920715.1. Lineage (NCBI taxonomy): Eukaryota > Metazoa > Arthropoda > Insecta > Diptera > Culicidae > Anopheles > Anopheles arabiensis. The sequence goes on along the minus strand of NC_053517.1, from coordinate 70,394,885 downwards.
ACGAGGGTAGTGTTCAGCTGGTGAGACGCTCAAGGTTTTCTAATTAAATCGGTATCGATTTTGCATTATCACGGCGTATTATCGCTCTACTTCATCGGATGCTGGCACGCTGTTGTACGGTTGTTTGGAATGTGGTAAGAAGCTAGCCACCAGCCCCAGGCCAGAACACGGAGTGCCGTGGTACTTCATGATTTGTGAAAAGTAAGACAAGAGATAGCGGGGAAAAGGGAAACAACCTGTCCGTTGTCACGGGCACTGCTAGGGGATAGAGTTACGAAATGGATGGAGTGCAAATGGGCCAGAAATGTGAGAATCATCTTTCGCGTGCTAGGATCCGCCGAGCGGTAGGTCGTCGGACGGTCGTATGCGCTTATCTGATGGAGGGTATTTAATAAATCGTTTACCATTTTCCTTGTTTTTCGCACGTACCACTTTGGGCGACTTCAGCGAGCATACTCCACGGGAAGAAGCAAGCAGCCCCCGAGCATCCGTTTATCAATTTCACGACAAACTTTTGAGACGGCTAGGAGCGATGGCTAAGGATACGGCATCATTTTTATCACGTTATGTCGTCGAGTGTAATCAGGGGGGAGAGAAAAGGAAGAGCACGGCATCGGAGGTAGGATGGAAGGTGAGATAAGGCGCACAGGTTCCCTGTCACAAGTTGTATGGCTTTAATCACTCGCTTAAATTATAATTGGCAGCGTAAATGTGCACCGATTCCGAACGTACGTGATTTTATCGCTATCTATGAGGAGCCGTCTTCCATCGCCCGGCATTGCTGTATGAGGCCCGTGCCGTATCTGATTGGTCTGCTTTATCTCATAGCCACGGAGCTGCTGGTGATGATATTGCTGCTAGTACTGCCAGCGCAAGAGGCTCGACCGGAAATGAAACCAATCAGAAGACGGTCGTTTGTTCGTGATGGGGCAGCAGCCTTTTGGCTTCCGCTAGCTGTCCCGTATATATCGGTCCACGCTTCGATGGCGTTTGGCATGGCCGTTGATCTATCGCTTGGACCCGACGGCATCCACGACCTATGATGTTCTGCAAACTCTCATCTTTCGTGCGTTTCGATTGGGGCCGGGGGTTTGTGGAGCCATACGTTTAGCTTGGAATGTATGGTCGAGTCGAGCGAAAAAGCGAACGATTTATGCACCTCGGAGCATTCTTATTCCCACCGGCAGAAATGGGCTTCTGGGGAGAAATTCGATGTGGAAATGAGGGTAAAGATTACGGTCACACCAGAACACTCCGTTGGAAGGTTAGGAGGGCCGATGCTCCAACCGGTATTTGTCGTTTCGGAGTGCTACTGTTCAGTACAACTTTGGTAATGGGCAAGGGTCGCATGTTTAATGACATTGTTCAACATACCACTGGAGAATGTCTCGGCGCAACCCCAGCATCTTCCTCACCTTCACAACTCACCCAAACACACACACAAACACACAGGTTGACGCACGATGTCCAGTAAGTTGCTCGCGTTATAGTAGCTTACTGGTGCGGACACTGTCCATTCGTGATCGTTTGGCTGCGATGGAAGAAGGTGTTATAATTTAGAAAAGGACGCAGAACAGATCTTGCAAGCTGTGAAGCTGTGTACGAACACGGAAAGGTAGTAACACCTTTCCGAAAACATGGCTTCACTGAACCGTTGAACTGGAAAAGTGCACGTACCTTCGGGGTATGACCTGTCCTGGTGAAAGAAGTAAGGACAGGTCCTTTGGGAGAGCAAGTGTAAATTTCTTCACAAATAGACAACGGGTGTACGGCCGTTTGACACTGTGCAAATTTATATGGAAACGCATAGGTGTGGTAAAAAGGCTTGGCTAGAGAGGGTAAGATTTTAAATCGATAACAGTTACAATTCTATTCATGTGCTGGAATTGTTATTGAACTGCATGGTATGAGCAATTCAACAGATGATTAATGCTACTGGAGTGTAAAGTGTGCAGTGCTATATATATATGCCTTATAAAGCTTACATAGACACGAATGCATAACGGATTAATTAAAGAATTAAAAGTATTTGCAATTGGATGACTTTTGTGTTTCTGTTTCAAGACTGTTGTTCATAGTTTAGTTATTTTCGTTTTATTGTTTATATTTGTGTGTTCTTTGTTTTTTAAATATGTACGGAAGTATATTTGAAATTGAAAAACAGTTATCTAGTATAACGTTACATTATTGAAAATTTCATGTTCAAATAACATTTAATATTCATTGTTTACATTATAACTATTTGCAGGAAAAATCTGCACGAAAAAGCTGCCAAAATATTTTTTTTTTTGGCTTACATGTGCATTTTGAATCAAGATGCCTGTAAAAGCTAAAGGACGTATGCGTCATTTCAAAAGCACCATTGACGTTATCTTTGAATTCTCTCAAGAGAGTTGTATGTGAAGCTTTGGTTGTTTTAATATTCCAAATTACATCCATCTGCACAGGGTATCAAATGCATAGTATGAAGGGAATATTTTTTTTAGACTGTTAGGTTTTCATCCATTTCGATGATCGATCACATCCAAACAATGATACCTATTGCGCTGTATGCCTTTTAGAGTCCCTAGCTTCTCAGGAGAATATGGCTTTTATCTTTCCAGCAGTACCTATGGGAGATCCGTAAGCCGGATGTTCTTATTTGTTTCGAAAGACGACAGAAGGGAAAAAAGTTAAAGTCACTGGTCTAAAACACTGAATCACTTCCAATTTCATGCACATGTACGCTACACGTGTGCATTTTCTAGAAGCATCCGGTAGTCTAAGAACACTTCAATGCATATTAGTGTGCGTCTTGTGTTTCGTTCCTCTGAACGGACGGAGGACTGGGCCGGGCCAGCTTACGCCTTTTTGCAAAAAGTCATTCAGTCTGCGAAGATGTAGGATGTTGGGTAGGATTCTTAGTATTCAATCAACGTAGGGGTAATTTCTCGCTCGGAAGACAAACCACCCATTAGAGGGTAGGCATGTATGTATGGGGAAGTGTTTTTTCTGGCTTGTTGAACCAGTTGAAACCTTACCGTCGTTGTGCAAGTGAGGACATATTTGTTGGTAAGCGTGCGATGGACAAGAGAATGGTGAGAAGGTTCGTAGAAGGTGTCAGAAGGCGATGAAACAAGTAAAAGAAAGGCCAGCAAATCCTTATCGGCTGTGATGATTCCCCTTTTATCCTTGCCACTGCTCTTGGAGTGTATCACAACGAAGGGCATCTCGGAGGGAACTGAGCAGTGGAGGGAGTGTGTTTTTTTGCTGTTGACGTCGAATCTAGAAGAAGCGCTAGTGTCAAGATCTGTCCTTTTGCACCCTGACTCTGTGCAAAATATGTAAAGCGGTCATGAGAACATCTACAGGGCTGGTAGGATTTTGTGCACAATTTCTGCTCCAGCAACGGCTACAGGGCATTCACAGCAACAAGCTACTTCAGTGGTGTGGCGATTAGGGGGCCCTAGGCACGTGAAACATACTAGACTTAAAGCATAGAGTGGTTTTAAAGTTCATCAGCAAGTCTTTCTCCCGTTTGACAGTGGCATTGTATTAGACATTTGTTTGCCTCAGCCTGGAACTCATGATTTCCACTGGATGGTTTGGCCTTAAAATTGTGTTGGGATTAAGATCGAAGCAGCTGGAGGTCACGTATGGCAAACGAAACAGTAACGCAATCAGATGCACATGTTTAATTCATATTTTTCCTGGGAAAAAAGTTGCACCAACCATTGCTTGCTTGCCATCTTGCGGGTTACATCAACAGGCATATCAGCATAAATATTCAACTTCGGTAAAGTGAACATAACTAGGCCAGCAGGGCGTAGAGTACAGTTGGTGTTGTATGAACAAAAATAAAAGAGGTAAAAGCTCGGAATTGAAATGAAACAAGGAAAAAAGGGTGCACTTTTCGTAGCACAAGCTGCTAAGAAAGTGTGATTGTAAAATCCAGCTTCCCGATAGGAAAGTAAATCCCACACGGAGTAGGTTTCAAAAGTTTGCTCGTGAATCTTTGTAGCGTACGAACTTAAAAAAATCTAGCAAGGAACAGTAGCTTGCAATGGGGGTTCTTGAAAGGCTTGTACGGATGCGCTTTGGTACGGAGGCTATACCGAATGACTTATAGTATAAAGGGAAAACAATCGGTTAGCCACGTGTGATTGTGCGTGTGTGCTTGAGTGTTATTTTTCTTCTCGGACCGCTTCATGCTGACTATTGCAACGGATGCATTGCTAGAACCGCACACGAATCGCAACTCGACTAGCAAGCAGGGTTTTACACGAATCAGCAGCAGCAGCAGCCGGATGGAAAGGGCCAGATGTAGTTAGAAGATATGGATGGAAGTTTTATAAAACAGTTTTATCGGCATCAAGCTGTTGGATGTAGGGTTTCATACTCACATTAGAGGCATCTTGCCGAAGCAAGCTAAGCTGTGCCAGCTGAAGCGCTCAACACATCGCATCGGCTCGAGCGATGCAAACTTTTGGCTGATGTTTGATAAGTTTTCGCTTTGGAAGAGAGAATTCACACAGGTGAAGTTATTACACATGCTTGCTATCGTGGATGAACGTACATTTGGTAATGCAACTTGGTGAAAAGTTAAATTTTCCGGACAAGCCATAAGGGCTAAAATGTGTAATACCGGATTATCTGCGAGTTAGTTGCGAAAGTACTGAGCTTCTTACTTTGCCTGTAATTGCCTGTTTATGATTAAGTTCAGTTGATTACGACGAAAGTATTATTACTGATCAACAAATAGCAAGCTTATCCAAAGGACTGATTTAAATCAATGCTACATTAAACGTTATTGATTAAATTAAATATTAGTATGCGAGGATTTGCACTGAAATAACTGTCAGCTACCACTAGATACAAGTCCATTGGTAATCTCAAAATTGTTTTTGTGTCTATAATAATAATAATAATACAATAGTTTGTTTAAAGCATACTGACCATTGCATTCGCGGCGTTTTAGATGTTCACTCAAAAAACTAATAAAAACAAAAGAGTCAAACCTCGAGAATATTTGTTTCTTTCTATCACATTTACTTTATGAAAATTAATGAAAGATAATAACGCACACTGACTGAGCATACATAAGCAACAGTCAAATACAGTTCACATCGAAAGAGGTAAGAATTAAACACACACCCACTTGCAGGGATAAGTTTCTTGAGCTTAAGGAGTGTAGTTGGAAAGCGTCTTGTGGGGAGGGGGGGGTGGGGTGGTCGCTGCTTGCTCGGTATAATCGCTTAGCGGCAGTGTAATTATCGTTTGCTTCCACCAAAATGAAGCAGTTCGACAGTTTGCTCACGTACTCACGGCTCATGACAAAAATGCCTCCGGGACGAGAAATTAAGTAAACAGAAAGTATTCGGCACTACCCATACGGGGACCGTACCGAGGGACAATACGACGCTGTGATGAGTTTGGTAACCATATGGACTGATGCCGGCGGTGGTGCTGGTGGTGATGATGGTGCTGGTGGTGTAATTGAGGTAAACATTTATTTATGAGTACGTTCGTACGACAGTACTGTATGTTGCCTTGCGCTATGTGTTCCCGATGTTGAAAGGTTTTCTTTACATTAAGTGAAAATTGTTTTTGTACAAATACATACAGGGTGGATGGTTCGTTTTGTTGGTTTGAGATGTTGAATTGAACATGCACAAAACGAGCAAAGATGTCTATCGTTCTGAATTGCTGATATTAGCAAGAATTATAGTATTTTGAAATCAAATATTCGCTATATAGAATTCTGAAAAATGAATTCGTGTAAGCTGTGGTACTGTGTAAAAGGATGGAAATATCAAATACCGACCAGACTTGTCAAAAATGTCGCTTCTTTTTGTTGCTGTATCCTGCCAGCCGGATGTCGCCGGATTGATTTTGCCAAGGGTCGATGGTTTTGTGGCTTTGTGCAGAGAGTTATCGCTGATTGGAATGGTGAAAGATTTTCGGTCTTTATTTTCTTCCACTTCTTACGTTTGGCTGCTGCTCTTTTAGTAGTCGCTCGGTCGTTTATGGGATGTGTTTTTTCCGTTTTTTATTGTTGCTGTATTCTAATGCCTGGTCGTGAAATCGTTCATATGGATTTCAGGTTTATTGTTATCAAGTCTGTGTGACATGTGGAAAATGATGATAAAAGGTTTTTTTTATTGTATTTTGTGTGTAAAAACGGGAATGGTTGGTGTGTTTGGGAGAATATTTTTCTTTTGTTGCATTGCTATTTTTTTCGTTTGCTAGCTCTGTTCCATCACATTTCGCTGTTGGTTCAGATTTGGTTTTTCAATCATGTATTCGGTTCTTTGTTAATTCGTCGATTGAACATAAAATTGACATGTTGTGGCTTTTATGGGGACAGGCTGTGAGTGTTATTGGCAACGATTGCTAAATTTTCAATAGGGTTTGTGTGTTTCTGTACTTGTGTATGTATCAACTGATATAGTGGTTTTTCTATGCATGAAATATATAAAATAATGGATTTCAAGTAAGTAAAAGTGGTTTAAACTTATTATTATTATTATTCATTACTGGTTTTGTTCGTATAAAAAGCGTACCGTGAACCATTTTTACACGGTACTCTCAAGATTTAGACAGACAAGGACAAATATGAATGTAATACAGCTGATACGTTTGTATTGACGAGTTTTCACGCGAAAATTTATAGCTGAAACGAGGCTGGCTCACATAGACGCACGGCGCGTCTAGTTTGGGTAGGTTGGCCGGTCGGATGGGCGAGAATCGCTACCAGACAAAACATCATAAAAGTGATGACGAAATTGTTTGGAAAGCGTAAAAGGGAGTAACACGTCAGAGTGACTTAAAAATGAGTGATCGAGACGAGTTTCCCGAAGGGGCGAGTGAAAATGAGATCGTAGGAACCCATTTCCCCATTACACTCAATGACTGTTGAGTGCGCAGGGGAATATCCTGAGCGAAAAGGCACACACGGGGAAGGTGATGAGTTTAGGCACTCATAGGAGCATGGGAAAGGAATCATACTGAGCGCTACGCGAACCCAGTGTATACAAATGTGTGAAGTATACTTCCGGTGCGCGTGCGTTCACTTGTACTACATTTTTGTAATAGCGGCGACAGCAATGCGCGGGATTACGGAAACGGGAAACGAGAAGAAAGACACGGGGTTACACTTTATCGCTGTTGTCGCTGTTGGTTGTAGGTGCGACTTTAATTCGGCTCTTGTTACCGTTTGTTTCGAGCACAGCTTAAAGCGAACCTTATACACGCGCGCTCAACTGCTTTCGGCGGCAGAGATTTACATCTGTGACTGTGCGACGTGTGTCGGGTATGCCTGAGACGGGGTGTGGTGAATGCGACGGTAACAGCAGCGACGAAAGGCAGGGTGCATGCTGCGGTGGGACGCTTAAGGTCAGGCTAAATATTTACCCTGACTAGGTAAAGGCACGATATGGTAGAATCAAACGGCCCTTCAAACGGCATGTTAGATACACGGTGCTGAACTGCTGAACTGCTGCTATAGATGGGATAATTTTGAAATATAATCGTTTTGGTGTAATTACTTGGAATGGCATTTTGGCACTACACACGTTCGTAAAGGTTTTACTGGCTGAATGATAGTTGCATGTCGGGGCATTTGGTAAATGGCTTATGGTGTATTTTTTTCTCGCCTATACACGGGAAACCTGTTGTGAGGCGGGCATTACTTTGTAGAATGAGAATTTATCGATGCAAGATAATGTTTGGTTGTCAGGTTGGTTCGTTCTGTTTTCAAGTCAGCAAATATCTGTTGTGAGTAATTAAACAATCCTGTTAATCATTGCAAGGCCCTTGACACCTAATATTAACAAAAAAAAAATCAATGTGATGTCTATACAATGCTAGTAGTGTAATCTTCATTTTGATTTTTCTTTAGTATTGAAATCATGCACAATGAAAATAGCAATGAGTGCAAAATTTATTGGTTATTATAGTAAATGGTGTTTTGAGACACTCGTATATGAATAAAGCTTCCTCAACGAATGTGTTCTATTTGGATATAATAATATATAATTCTCAAATACAACTTCTCTAATTACTTACTCTTATTATTCTTTATTATTTATTTATATTAATTATTCTTGACCTACCTTAATCATATAGCTGGATGACTTATAAACCGTGTTGCTTATAAACCGTACTGCTTTTAGCCCTTTATTAATTTTGCCTTCAATCTTCCTTAAAATACGTTTAAAATGTATAATGATAGTTGAACATTTGTATGCATTAATACAAAGGAAAAACAGTAAAACCAATGAAGGTAACAGATTTAATGAGTTGAAATAAAGTCCTTCAATAATCCGGACATACTTGTAAGTTACGGATAGAAGCAATCCACAAAGTCAACCATTAAAAATGGGATGTTAACACAAACTAAACATACTTTTTAGGTTGTTTGGTCTTTATTGAAACATTTGTTTAGAAAAAGCTGCAAGAAACGTACAATATTTAATAAATCCAATACAATACTTTTTCGTAAAGTTGTTCATACAATTGCTTTTTTTCTATAGCAATTAAAACCTTTTTTGGTACGACCATCATGAAACAACACTGTTGAAGAAATTTATTAGTATAATTCCGACTTTACCTTGAAAGTGTATATTTAAAATGTCCGTTTGAATGTAAATACGGTTTTTGGCAATTTATGGATACAATGTGTTTTTAACATTAAATGATTTACTTTTTTTATTAAATAATATTCACAACCTAAACAATGGTCTGTTGCATCATTTGTATACCCTAGTTGTCCTCTTTCTTTTATTGACAATTTAAAATAAATTACCAAACACGATCAGACGTCGTTTTATGAGTAACACAAACAGTCACCGACTAATCAATAAAATGTGCATACAATCAAAGTGGGGCGAAACCGTTTCAGTTCACTACCACAACGAGGGGAGAGCCGCGAGGATCGGACACGTAATTGGAAGTTATGAAATCATTTAATTTTATAATGAGTTGTTTACCGTTCGGCGAGCCAAATCCTATCAGTGCACTGTGCATTAAACAAATACTGGTATGGCACCGAGCAGCGTAAGTGCAGCTCATTCGATATTTAAATCGGCTCGAAAAGCTTGCCAGTGAGCGCGAACGGTCGACCGGTGGTCGTAGTCGTTGGTTCCCCTAAAAAGTCACACTAAGTCGGTAAGTTGGTACACATCGCGCAAAGTCAACAGAACGGCAAAGCAGACAAACTGTCCCATCCATCCGGCGGACAGCCTTCATCAGCCGTCAGCAATCTTTATTTTGGCATACATATCTTTGTGCTCGTGTGTGTGTGGGTTTGTCTGTCTGTTTGAAGTGCACTGTCAGGGGTTCTTTGGCCCGAAACGCAGCAAACGGCATCTCGTACGTTCATTTCGGTTAACAAGCAAGCCACTGGAAAATCGCCCTCGCAACCACCATTACAATAACCGTGCGCCCGTTTCTTCACTCCTGTTGAACGATGTGCAATTTTGCAATCATATATGCATAGGTGTGTTTGTGTGTGTGTGTGTGGGTGTGTGGATTTGCATTTTCCGCCCACACCATCGTCGTCAGCATCACCGGCATCATCAACGGTGAGAACGGGCATAATATCACTACGTGCCCTTTCCTCTCTTTCTCCTCTATTCATCACACCCTCTCACAGTACCATTCGCTGATGGTATGGCATCATGTGGATGAAATGATTTATTACTCGCTGCTACTTGCAATTTTCAGCCTGCCTCTTTCATTACTTTGCAGAAAATAGTTGCAATTGTGGAAATGATATTTGATTTCACCTCATTTTTACCTCCTTCGCTTCCGGCAGAAGCGCGTCACCGTTCGAACCTGGCTGGCTCATTCTCGAGTGCATTATCGAAGGTGTGCAAACGGCGGGGCCAGAGTTCTTGCACACGTAAACGATGCTCAAAATATTGAACCCACCGTTCTACGCCATCCCCGTCGTCTCTGGGAAAGAAGAAACCAGACAATCAGGCAACGGCAATTTATCGCCATCGATTCAAATGGTTCGCCCGTCATTTCGTACCGTTCCGTTCAAATGCATGCACCGTAAAGCAAACAGAGTTCCCCGTTCCAGGGGGAACAAAAGGGCACCACGATTGGTGCGATGAGACAGTCCGCCGGGGCCAGCGGGTGTCATTTAGCGTGTCTGTCAGCGTGTGCCGAATCTCGACGCTGCTATTACATGGATTTAGTAAATGTACCATTGGCCCCGAACAAGGAAACGTAAGCGCTGATGGACGTTCGCTGTACTTTGTTTGCAAAGGTGTGACGACGGACAATGAGCAAGGTCAACGTGGTTGGCATCGTTTGTGCTTTGCTCAGGCTATTTCATTTCGCAGGCATCGAATTTGGGCAAAGTAAAGCGCGAGCTCGCGATTGCAAATCACGTCTCAACAATGTGAATTCGAATAATTCGCAGCGAAAATAAACACTTTCATTCGATCGTTTTGCCCTTCGATTCGTGGAGGAGTACGTTAAAACTAGCACCAAATCACTGTGTGGCCGTAAATCATCCCGGCACTGGGTTGCCCGTGTTCTAGCGAACCTTCAGTTAACCCCCAAACTAAAGTCGGCCACTTTTCTGGTCCCAAAAGCAGGACCGGACAATTTACGATGGTTGCCCAGCCTTTCCCAGCAGTGGGGATCCCGGCACTAGATGGCACCGGCATTGGTTAGCCGGGCGCATACCCGCCCAGACCGGAGAAACGATCGTTCATTTTAAAAACAAATATCCAATATATTTTAATTTCATGTACACACTAGAACCGGTGTAGACCGTGAAATGAAAATATTTATCATAAACAATGTATTCATTTTAAATGCAAATATTTTTTCTTCCTCTCCACAATGCGGGGTACCGTTTTTCGGGGGATCTACACCCCGGTCGGACACTATCACCCGCATCGACCCCAGGCAGCCATGTCGGGTGTTGGGGTTTGGGGGCGTCGTGTGATACGAGCTGTGGCCACATGTGCCGTGCTGAAGCCATGCGAAACGAGTGGCAACCGTTTTGGGTTGCCTGATGCTGGGGTGGAGCCCGCGCCCTTTTGGTTCGTTTCCGTGTGGAACCCCGTATCCCGTTTAGCCGGAAAGTTTCGATTCACAGACAGTTGTGATTCCCGTGTCCTTTTTCGGTGGAAATAGAAAATAAAATAAAACGAGCAACAAAGCGAGAAAAAAAACATACACACACAAAAAGGGTTAACAACTTGCAGGCCTTACGGTATACGGTGTAAAAGACCCTTTCAGTTTCAGGACACCAGTCGGGTACGGGCGAAGGGCGGCGTAGGGGCATTTTGGTGGGGGGCATTTTTTCCTGTTACTTTATTTGTCGTGTTGGGCCGATGGGGAGTTTTCGGAATAAGTTTGCATTGGGATCGTTCGTTTTTCTTCTATTTTTTTTGTGTGTGTTACTGTTGAATAACAAATACACTGGAGCACGCTGGATCGTAGGCAGGAAGCGTTAGGCAACAGCTACATGGCAACAATCTGGAGAAACTAGTTATCTTTGTATGTTGTCTAAATATGCAGAGAGTTCGTTTGTATTTTTAACACGTTTTTTTGTCCGATTTCGAAGTGGTTGTGTAGGAATAGTTTGCAACATTTGACTGTTGCACAAAGTAAATTACTTGCACTATTTTTATTTGTTGTATGTCAGCTGGCGGTAGCGAATCATTATTATTATTTGTTTAGTTTCCAACCCGCCTCACTAGTGAGCAATGCTTTCGTCTATAACATTGAAGATTAATAAAAGTTTCCTGAATTGTGCCACTAGTTTCAGTTTTGCGTAAATACTTCAGCAGATATTAATTGTATTGAAAAATGTATGTTGTATTTATGCGCCTACACAAACATATAAACATAAGGATCAATTTTGATATGCTCAGTCAGTAGAGTTAATTATTTGCACATCTCTAATACAACACTTGAACTCAAACTCATGCATGCAAAGGATTGTTTGCGCCAAACTATAAGAACGAGAATTTGCCCTGGAATGCTCGTCGTAATTACAAAGCCGAGAATAAGCATAGGGCAATAAATTCAAAAATAATTTACAGCTGACACGTAGTGTCCGCCACGTCGAGCGAGCGAATTTCGATCGTGAATTATTGCCCCAACAGCGTGTGCGCTTGGCGAGCGCTGAGTGCTGAAAGGGCAGCTCGCGCGGCTGCCACACGCCAAATGCAAATGCTTTTTTTGGGGCTGTGACAAGGGAGTGTTTGGGTGAGGTAGCATCGCGCGGGCGAATGGGCGCATCGGCCATAACAGCTGTTTGCACTGGCTTACTGGTTAGGATTAATGGGAAAACGTTCCGTTTGTTGCTCTGTGCGGTGTTATAAATTTGCTCTAGTTGATTTTATTAACAGTTCGCTGAATTATTGAGTGAATAGCTGGCGTAGGCTTCCTGAAGCTAGTGCTGCACGTCCAAAGGTGAAGGTGGTAGCAGGGTGCTATGGGATGCATTCAATTCAACAGACGAGCTTAATAAAATGGAAACGGAAATAGAAAAGTTTGTTGTGATGTTTTATTTGCACCACCCCGCTTTGCATGATGTAATAATTTTTCATCCATTCAAACGTATCGTTGCCAATGATGGGGTTTTGTCTGATTCGGGATACTGGTTGACGAGCAAAAAGAGCAAAAAGAAACGAAAAATAAATAAATTCAAATGGATCTCCGATTATTGATTGACTTTTATGCTACACAGTTCGATGTACTGCAGGTGTGATGTATCAAAGAGGTAAAAAACGGAGGTATGATATAATTGATTTGTCTGTGAGTGTTGCAAGTACTATCAATTCAATGGTCTTTTTAAATGATTTTGTAACAAATGATTCATACTCTGAAGAGTGTCATTGGATGAGTTAGTGCCGATTTACGCCGCAAGATAGATTAGTTTGACTGACAGTCTGATATGAGTAAATTTCCTAATCGTTCAATACATTTAAAATTATTATAATAATCATTATTTTTTTAACTGGTTTTCTCATCAGCTTGGAATTTAAAAATTGTGTGGAAATAAAAACAAGCTTCTTTATAAATCATGCGACTCGTTGGATTTTTTGAAACGATTTTGATTAAGTTGATTTGGCGTTGTTTTTGACACATTGAAGAAAAAAAAGCGTTCTTTTTTGCACGTTCACATCGTTATGGAACAGAAAGGGCATGAACGGGCTACATGTAATCATGCTATATTAATATTCCACTGACGGCACTCGTTTTGATTCGAGGCAAAATTTAAGACTTTATTCACGTTCCCATTTTGGTACCGGGTAGGGGATGTCATCTACGCGACCATGTCATACGTAGCAAGGTGAACTGTGCCGGCTGGGAAAAAGCGAAGAAAGCAGCTGCAAATTGTTAGCCGGTTGTTTCCCGACACCTTAGATGCATAAAATACCTCGGCCTCGAGAGCGCTGGTGGGAAAATACACTCTTACCCACGTGGGATAGGCAAGCAGCTCTCAAGCAAGCACAACGTAAACGGGAATGTGTTCTTTTGCTTCCGTCCCGTCCCGTGTACGTTCGAGTGCATTCTCACTCAATCGATGGTCGATACTGTTAGGAAAGGTGCTAAGTTTGTAGCTGACAACGATCAGCAGGCCTTGGGTTGCACCGGCTGGGCAAACAGCGTAACCAGGGCCAAGTAATCCGACACGAACTATCAGCCGTTGGTCCATCCGGTGCGAATAGAGCTGGTGGAAAGTGTTTGAGAGTTTTCGGCAAAGTTTGAACTGCACGTTGTGGTTAGAATAAAAATAGACCCACCAACCTAGAGACAGAGGCGTACGAGCTGAAGGGAGAAAAAAATCTTGTAATATGCACTGCACAGCGTGGTGCGAACACATGTAAAGTAATTTAACAAACTTTTCTAGTCGGATCAAATCCCGGTCACAGGAAGCTAAGTGCAAAGGCTAGGGTGAATGTAACAGTGAAACTGAACGGTCGTGTGTATGTGGGCATGTGTTTCTACTGTGTGAAAGAAATTCAGCATGAACTTTAGGAAAGTTCTACAGTTTTCAACAAATTTAATCATGCTCTGCTTACAAACAAATAAAAGATGCTATACAGATGTTCAAATACACATGTTTGCTTTAGTTGGTTGTGCTGAATCCTGTTTTCTGGCATTCGAAGGACGTCCAAGCAGCGACGACGAGCATGGTATGGCTAGGTAGGCCAAGTAGGAGTGCTTCACGGGGATTTTTTTTTGTTTGCGCCATCACTCCTCTCACCGTGGCTGTAAGTTACTGCTTCAAGCCAAAGTCAGACCATATCTGTGGCTGTGGCATCCGGACGATGGATGGCACCCGCGTGGCCGCCTGGGGAATTGCCCATCGGCAACAATGATGGTCCATTTTTGAACTATCGTGCGGGGCGCAACTGACGGCGATGGAACCGGGAACCAGGGGAAGAGAAATCAGTCAGAAAAGTCAACAGAAGTATTTTCGGACGAGCGCAGCGTCGGCACCGGGGATCGCTGTTTGACTGCGGGCTATTCATCGAGGAGCAATTCTGCACACGGCCGACTCCGAATCGGACCCCATCCATCCTAGCAGGTAAGGTATGTGTGTAAGTTATGCCAAGATCGTCGACCAGGCCGGGTCGGGTTTATGCTCGTCGCCCTGCCCGCAGCCTGAAATGCGTAATGTTTGCCAAACCCGTTTCGCCATCAGCGAGAGGAAGGAATCCCATACATCCGGAAGGACAGAATTTTGGGTGAAACAGTGGTCCAAACATTTTTGCTACAACAAGTGTAAATTTTGCATCCCCCGCCCCACTCCTGGGTGTTCTCAATCAGTTAAAAGGTAGGGTGATATCTTTTGCAATCGGATCGCGTGTGGCTGTTCCGAATTGACAAACGTAGGCGTGAGAGAATGGTTGACCGCACCGGTTGTTTATTTGTTGAAACACTGGCTTACCGCCGGGAGATCGAAGGGAGTGTTCAATAACATTGCTTCCGGTTTTGGTGAAATATAGTGTATGAAAAGGATGTTTAACTGTTTGTACCAACGTAGCCAGATGTATAAGTTTTCTGTGGTATAATAGTCACAAATACATTTGTACAACGTGTATGTACACACACAATACACAGAAAGTATATTAGTATATAAAAAGAAAATAAAAGATTTGTAAAAACAAATTAGATTCGTTCAGAATGCTAAAGGATGTACGTGTTTCAATCCATGTTATGCGTGTTCCTCCTTCCCAAGATAAGCGTTCTTAGCTCAAACGTTTCCAGTAATGGAAATTTCATATGGCATTTCATGTGGCATCCATTACCAAAGTATACACATATATTACACTGGTATTCACAATTATTTTATGATATCCACTGAATTTCTTACAAAGGTTTTCAATGTAAAAATTAAATACAATATTTTCCAAGAGATATCTTTTCCTAAAGATTTGTGTTGCTGGCCAAAACAACAAGAAGCTCAGACGAAAGTGAAGTAATTCAGTAATTAAAAAAATTCAATGAATAGACAAAATTTATTATGCTCTTTCAGTGCTCAATTGACTTATGGACTTATGACATACTGAAACGGTAAAGCTTCAAAAATGCTCAGCTGAATAGAACATTTGATTTCGCTATTTCTAATTAGTTATATTTATTGTTTTAACCAAAATAAACTATAGTGTTGTTCATGATTCAATAAATTTTAGCTTTTACCCAAAAATCACAAATACAAATGTTAGTGTCACATCAGCAAAAAGTGTCAAAGATGCATGATACATCATACATACGGTGATCGTTGTAAACAGACAAATTCAGGCATATTTTTCTCTTTTTGAATTTCCCGCACAGTTGACTGATTTTGCTAATTTACCACTATCATAATGGCACAAAAAATCTATGGAAAAATTAGCCGCTGGGACTCATGGCTTATTTGCACGGAGCGAAAAGTTTGGAAATCAATTAGCTCGGCTTGTTTGTGGGAACGGTTTGCGAACCATCAGATTTTTGGGTTCGGTTACTGAGGCCATACCCGTTGGCTGCTATCCAATCAAATCACTAGCCCAATATTCAACCCCTGCCTGCAAGTGGCCACGTCGTAGTTGTTGCCAAAGAGGTGGAACCATTTTTTACTTAATCACATGGGAATAGTGAGTGGGAAAAGAAACCGATGCATAGAGGGAATGAGATAGAGAACGTACAAAATACCGTGCCTGGTAGGGGATGGTCGAGTTGCGAAAAGTTTCGTTCCCGCAACCCGAGAAGATGGTCGACCGAAATGAATGGGAAAGAATGAAGAATTATATTTCCGGAGAGATCCGGCGCGTCAGCATCGAAAAACGGCCGCTTCCGCACCAAAAAAAAACAAAGATTGTCCAAGAAGGCAAAGTAGAACGACTAAGCAAAGGGAAAGGATCGTGCGAGCAGGCAGAACCATGGTATGGTTCACGTTCCGGAAAGTTTGCTGGGAAATTAATTTTTATTATGACATTTTTTTCGGCTAATAATTTTATCGCCTTTGAATAATGGGCAAGTGGTGGTTGTCAATGTTCGGTTTTGTGATCAAGTTTTCTCATATCTTATATATTAGAAAATTCTTTCCTTTTACGTCAGAATGCGGCACCGTCCTGTAGCTGTTTGATATTGGCCAAAATGCAGGATTCACAATGTTGAGCCGGTGCCGCCCGCTCGTTGGTCGATTGTCGGCAATTTTTCAATACCAAATGTCAATATGTTCGCCGTTACATCGTTTACTGGGCCGAGTGGCAGTCTTGCCCGGAATGCCAACATAAAAGTAATCCGCTGTCGCGAGATGGTCGTTTTGTGGGCACTGTTATCAATAAAATTGTATAATATATGGTTTTATCAGCACGCTATCACACTGCTGCAAGCTGAATCTTTTGTCTTCATTCTGATGTGCCGTGGCCAGTATAAACATTTTCTTTTATGGATTTATTTGCATAGTAATTTGAGGAATGGAAAGTTATTGCATCGTTTTTGAGTTTTAGGTAGAAGTATTTTTATTGGAATAGTTTCCATTGAATCCGAGAGTGAATCCGGCAGATATGCTTTGGCATTTACCAGGAGCATAACGTAGTGTTCTGTAAAATTTAATTATTCGAAAGTCATGCTGCGCTACGGGATCGTATGTGCCTTTTGCTAGCTGGTAGATTTGTTGATAAATTCCATCCCATTCACCGAATTCAACCGGCGCTGTGACGAATGGGCCCTACCGTCTGTCGATCTTTCACGTGACCGAAACCAAATAATCCAATATAACGGGCGCGTTCGTTACCAAAACGGACAGCAACACGCAACAAACAATGCAAGCGTACACGTATTAAACGGCCGTCGGCTGAAATGGGGCATACCGCCGTCGTCGGGTGGCTCACCTTGGGGATTCTTCAAAGCCTACGGAGGTTGATGAGCCGATAAGGCAAGGGTCTGGCCAGGGTCAGTCCATTTGTTGCCTCGTTTCTTCGACCGGTGCGGCGTTCGCGTAGGATGTGATGGTGCCTTGCCTGTTGTTGCGTTTGCCTGTACTGGCCCCGTTTGCTCCGAATGAAGTCGAGTGGATCGAAAGTTTAAATTAAATTTCGATCGTTGTTTGTTGTGCCTGCCCGCCGGACTATCAACACGTTCGTTTTGGCCGGACCGTGAGTGCTGTGGCACCGTGTACAGTAAGGGTGGATTTTGGAAGAGTAAAAGCCTAAATGTGGTGCGGCTTGCACCATCTTCAGTGCGGAGGTAGGCGTACGGGACCCACATTCTAGCATTCCCTGTCCGTACTGTGGTCGCTAGCGAAAGTGAGAGAGTGCATGTTGAAAGAAGTGCACTACAAAGTTGATGAGTTGATAGCTGCAGGTCACTCGTTACATCGAGATACATTCCAACAGGCCCGTTTCAATCCGCCCCGAGTGTCTGTCGAGACGGGGCTTGAAATCGAAATACCAATCAGCCCGCCAGCCATACACAGCTGTACAGCTCGCTCCGCACCCGGATTGTGTTGTGTTGTCGGTGCTGGGGCGGCCTTTTTTTACTGTTCAGTTCGTTCCATCAACGCAAAGAATGAACTCATCCGTCCGGGGCCATCGGGCCTGCTGGAAGAAGGGATGGTTTGAATTCGTGCGAAAAATGGAAAACTTTGTAAATCCGTTCGGCGCGAGCTCGAACTCAGTGCCAAACCCCGGAAGGCACCGAACCTCACTCCGGTGGTCCCGGTAATGGGACGCACTGTTTGAATAGAGTTTGTCAAATGAGTGATGCAGTGATTGCGAGACAGTGTGGGAGCGTTCGACGAAAGTTAGATTAAATTGGTATTCGCTTTACAATTGGTCGCGAACGTCTGCGAAGTTGGATATTATAGAAGGGGGTGAACGGTGAACAGGGGCGTCGTGTAGTTTGGATTTTTGAGTCGTAATTCCAAAACTTCTGCCTGAACTGATTCCATCACCATCGTTTGGAGAACTACGGTCGATGAAAAAAATGAGAATTTGAAGGATCAGTTGCACGCTTGTGTGGGAAGGATTCCCCCCCCTCCCCCAGAGAACCATTTATTCATTGCCATATCGCTTATCCCAGCGAGGAAAGAAAATGGCACGAACATCTTTTGTTGGACTGTTTTTAGTCATTGTCATTTTCAATCATTTTGCTTTTCCCTCAACAAGTCATACTATGGCTATGTAATTTCACGGCACTCTTTATCAATCCGATCCAGTCAGCAAAAGTCAGCACCGGGTTACGAAATAGAAACAGGCACCCGCACTGGCAACGGCAACAGAACATTCCTTGCAGTGCTCCAAAAAATCCAAATCCTGACAGACTAATTCCAGCCTGTTTTACGAGATGTCGCCTCTCTTGGATGGGATTTTCCCATTTTCTCCAAATGCTGTGTTTAGTTGGTTTGTTGTTTTATTTTGTAGTACTGCCGATGACGACGGTATCTGACAGAGGCCGGGATTCGGAACAGCTCCAAAGTTGAAGATTACACTCTACTGATATGGCTGACCTACCTTTCTGTTCGTCCTGTGAGGCATAAATCTGTGGCGCTGGTTTTCCAATTTGTAAGATTCATCTATATGTGTGCTGTACGGCACGGTTCGACTTACGGACTTGCACCATCGAACAGTGTGTGACGACAATAAAAAATGTGCCATATAACACAAACATAAGCCGCATCCGAATTACTTCAGTTACTGGAACGGGGGAACGATGTTCGGGCTTGGTATTCGCTCTCTCTCTCACACACACACACACACGCGCGCACTTACATAGACAAACACACAATAACCGACCCATTACGTCCAGATTTCGTAGGCCTCAGCTGACGGGTACCGTACACAGTGGGGCTTGCTCTGGGCAGGCAAAGGGGCAAAGTTTTTGCTGCAGCCGGAATTTGTGTCCGCAATCTCACTCTTGCTCACTCTTACCCTTACCATGGCGCTACCTTCAAAAGGCTGGGCGTGACACTTCCGTTGCCAAAGAGGAGACGAACCTTAGGCATGGCACTGAACGTGTGTGCGTGGTGGGGTGTGGAGAATGGTGTGGGAAAACTCTGGGAAAATGGACAACAGACGGAATGGCCGGCAGCAGAAAATTACGGGGCTTGGAAAAGAAAAAGAGCCTAAACTTTCTTTTGTTTCCTCGCTGCTCAAAGTTATCAGCTTCAGTTTGACAGTAAGAGTTTTATGTGTCCTGGAGCGAATCCCAGCCTCGGTCCGTCCGTCCAGTCGGGTGGTGTGGGTGGGTGGTAAAAAAACGTCAAGTGTGAAAGATAAGCAAGCGCTAGCAGGTCGTAGCAATGCAGCTAGCTTCCTTCGGCAGGCGGCGGAGGTGAAGGATCCAGGAGCGGAATGGGGTTTGTGTGATTGTGGCAAGGCGTTACAAGACGTAGTGTCTTCTGGGAAAGCCGGTGATCGCAATAGGTGCCCACAGGGCAATGGGAGGGTGCGGTGGCGTACGTCAACCTGAAGCTCTGGGTATTATTCGTTTGGTTCGGCTTTTACTTTGTATAATCTTTTATCTCTTCATATTGGAAACAAACAAACATGGGGCTGCGGGATGGTGCGAGAGCAGGACTGAAAGAATGAAGGATTTCCTCGGCACAGGATTCGCTCGGGCAGAAAAGCTAGTGTTGGATGCCGGCCAAACCGAAAGCTGAGAGTGGACTTTAGATGGATCATTCGATGGTAGCAAATGGTAGGTCGGAGTAGGAGTGCCTTGGTCCGATGGTCCGATTATCCGAATGCACACAGTCCTCCACCCTACGGCGAAAGCCAATGGGCCTTGGGGCAGCAGAGGAAAATCGTAAAATAAAAGCCCTTACAAAGGTTTTTCGATTACTGCAGGCCGAGTTGCAGGCCGGCTAGCCTGTAGCCGGGTGTACTGTTGTGCACGGCACCGTTAGTACGAAAGCTGTTGTGTGTTGCTGGGAAGCGGAGGGCAAACGGCAAACACTGCGGGGATGAAATTTGATGTCTCTGACCTGACACAAGTTTTATGTTTGGTGTCTCGTGCTGAAATTTGCACTCTCGAATTCATTGGAACCGGGCGGCTTTCTGGTGCACGAGTTAAGGAGGGGCAGGCAAAAAGGGTCATCTATGATGAGCATTTCATTCAGGGCGTTGCCATGAAAGGAAGTTCATTATGATTTATTTCAATGAGTTCGAAACATTAGGCAAATTAAATCGTTCCTTTCATCCGGGTGTGCATGTGCTCCGAGGCAAATGGATGGCTTTTGTGGCTTTTGTACGGTGTGCTTCCTTCTTGTAGGGGATCGGGGCAGTGGTCCACATGAGCATTGTACACAATTTATGTGCCATATCGAGGGTGGTAGCCCTTGTATTGATGCTCCCTTTGTGTTTGTTGCTGTGTAGTAAATATGAACTGAAAGGTTACGTTTGGTTGTGCGAGGTCCGGTCCGGTTGATGAAATTCATTCTGAATGATATGAAGAGCAATGGAACATTTTTATATTACTGAAATCGATAGTTAAGAGTTGATGATTAAAAGAAAGTAAGGGTTGTGAGGGAGTGGAGACAAAACAATGATACTTGAATGCAAAAATACCTTTAGCTCTTAAATAAACTCTCTCTCTCTCTCTCTCTCTCTCTCTCTCTCTCTTTCTGTTGAATATTTCAAGTGCGATTGAGACAGTCTCATTGCGACCACGGACGAAACCTTGGAGACGATGGTCTGGAAAATACTTATGATTGGCAATAAATCATTCAAAAGTAGCAAACGTCCGTTGATGAAATTGTCGACTGCAAACGTAAAAAGGACTAACTGACGAGCCAGTGTGAGTATGTGTTCATCAAAATGTATTCTTCCTTCATGCAAGAGTTACGGGCATTTTGGCATCCGGAGGGTAGTCAATTTTCATTTTCATCGCATCAATTCTACCGATAAGTGGCAAACCGACCCCAACTCGGTTACCACGGTGTGGCCCTAGTGAAGAGAAAGGGCTTTTCTGTGTTCTGCGTTTTTAGTTGGATATGTGGATGGATGTTTGTTGGAAGCTTCCAACCTAAAAGGCGACAACCCCGGAGCTGTACTCCCCACCGGCAGAAGCCTCGTGAGCTCGAGTTAAGATGAACGACTATGCCGTGAAGTTGAATCGGTACCGTTCCGTTGGGCAGTGTCGGGCTGAGATGGATGGCTCACTTTTTCGCAAACATGTGTGTGTATGTATGTGTGTGGGTATTCTTCTTTCTCTCGAAAACTTGTACTAACGCAGCTGCGGGTGATTACTACGGGTGTACGAGCTCTGGGATGGATAAGATGTCAAAACTGTGGATGGAAAATGGAAAATAGGACGGGGCCAAGCATAGGGTGAACGTACATCATGGACCTTACTGTTGCTAGACGGCAGCATACTGAGCCGGGGGGACGAGCCAAGCAACCAACGGAATACCAAACGGAGCGCCCAAACCTTCATTGGTATGGAGGGACGGAAAGTCAATGATAATTTTGTCATCACTATAGAAAATTAGATTTGGGAAAAGAATATTGTATTATGTGAGGTTGGCTCTCACTGGTAGAATTTGAAATGTGCACGACGGCAGTCGGATGTACCTGTTCGACAGCACTTGCTGAGAAGGCCTAGTTTACGAGCTGTTAATGAATGCAGAGCAAGCTGTCAGCAACGTTCGTTTATTGGTGTGTGCCACATTGTCGTTCGTGTCGGCTGAAAGGTGATGTGTAGTTTAAAATTTAATAGTTGCTACAACGCGTAGTGAGTAACGTACAGTAAATATACGTGTATGCGAAAAAATGGTGGCTTTGTATTGTCAAATAGAGATTTAAGCATAGCTTAGAAAAAAAGCTACAATGTGCTTATGTTAAATGAAGTATAATATATTTAAGCACTAAACTCTTTGCACATTCCCAAGTAAAACAATTTGCTTAAACTTGTTCTCATTACCAGCGGTTTTATATGTGTTTCTACTGTTCCAGCTTCATGTACAGCTTCATGTTCCGGAATGCGCAGCGCTACCTTCTTTCAAACAGCAGTAATTCAATCGCTTTGATCCTTCGCCGTGTAGATGTTAAAACAATGCCGAGCGCTGGCCACACATCAGGGTGTGACATTTGAGAAGCGTACAAAGTCTGTTCCAACTTGACAAAAAAGAGAATGACAAAAAAACTTTGCAAAACAACGAAAAGGCTGCATTTTCTCGAAGCAAAGTGTCCCGGTCCAGTTATGTAGATGAACTCTATAAGCTGTGCTGTTTTGGTACTGTTAGCTTTTGAACCGAAACACGATAAGGTTGACGTTTGGTGTTATGTTGTTTCGTTGCTAATTAGATTCGGTACAACTTTTTTGCTGCTGCGTACGAATCCATCGCTTCTGATGTCGAGCAGCGTACAGCGAACGTGAGTGATTTTGTGTAGCGGGACGGAGTTTTCCGGCTGCATTATCGGCACGTACTGTCGCAGTTTGTTGGCTGAAGCAAACAAGTATCCACAAAAAAGGAGCGATGCTCAAAAAACTGAAACCATCAGCAGAACGGTTAGACGAGTGCATCATGTAGAAGCAATCTTATCAGATTATTGGTCAAGTTTTCGACCGAATTGCAGGCGAACGCGTTCGAACCACAAAACCTGCTTCACTGGGTGAAAATCATCATTTATATGCTCACGCACTGCAGCACGCATAGATGCCGCACTGTTTCACCGGGGGAGGATAAAGTGTCACTACAAAGAATGTTTATTTGCCGGGAGGAAAACATAGCGCATGAAAAACAGGTTCGCATCAACATAGCAACCGCTTCTTCAAAACAATGTAGCACTACTGGGCATGGGATGAAAGCTGGGTTTGGATTTTTTTCTTGCTTTTTATTTCGCCAACTGATGAAACGCGACTGAACTTGGGATTGATCGTTTGCGATACGAAAGATGCATCATTTGAAAGAACTTCAATGGCAGCTATTCAATTTTCACCAAAACACCACCATTTTTGTTGGATTGTGGGCTTGCAAAATGCTTGTGAATAAATTAAACCAAGGAGGAGTAGTAATGAAAGCAGACTTATTTTCTAACACTTCTTAAAATGAAAAAGTGCTTCAGTGATGAGGTGTTAGGATATGCATAATAGGAGTTCCGTTCAGTTGTTTATAATTAATTGAAAGACTATCAGTATTCAGGGCCAGTCTCGCGGTACAGCCGTCAACGCGGACTTGGCTAACAACCGTTGTTTGTGCCAGAGAAGAAGAAGATACTTTAATAATAATTCTTAAGATGATTGAATAAAAGCATCTGCAATTGAATAACTTTAAGCATAGTGAAATAGTTTTATGATCAGGTTGAGCATACGATACATGAAGCTCTTGATACCCAAGTACGAGGCTCTTGATCATAGTTAGGCAAAGGTAGGTAAACATTGCGGGTAAGGTGGACACTTTTGATAAAGACTTGATAAAAATAATAAAGACTACTGGGTATATTAAGCTTTGTGACTTGCATTGTTTATATTTTCGGAAATTTTACAGAGTTTACCTAGCCAATCCGGCATCGTCAAAGCGTTATCCGGCATCGGTCGCCGTAAATACTTTTTCGAGCGTCGTAAACCCTCAATTGGGCACTGTTATTTATATTCAGGCCTTGTGCAGCATCAACTGGGCATAGTCAACAATGAAAGCGGTCTACTTTGTTTTTAATTTATAAAAAAACAACGGCAAATTGATAGAAACTTTAAAGTTTCAGCTCATTTTCTGATTGACAGTGTATTTTTTCATGGTCATTGTATTTATGTAGCCCTATTTTTTAACATTTTCCTTAACGTGTACGTTTGTTTGGCCTATCTTCCCTTACGTGTTTCCTATAAAATTAGTATAATTTCAAAGAGTGAATCTTCCTCTTGTACTTCTTCTTCCTATTAGAGTCATCCGCGGTCATGTCAGACTATGAAGGTGTCTAAATTTGCGAATTTACCATTGACAGTTTTTTTCACGGTCACAGACTACAAACAATAGGCCCGATTATTAAACACAAATTGTAAAGACAAGTTGTCAAAATCGGAGGATTTGTATTATGACATCCGTTTGTGTTGTGTGTTGGAAAAATAAAATTTGACGAAACACAAACTCACAAGCATACTGCCAAGATATGTATTATGAAACACAAACGGAAATCCAAAATTGTCAAACTGCTTTCCGTCAGCTTTTTGTCACGGAAAGGCGCCAATCTCAGATTGTTTGACCGACACAACACAACAACAGAGTTGTTACTGTAACTTTCACGACAAAATATCAGTATTTTATTTCAGAAATTATCAAATTTTAACATTTTAAACAAAAATATGTGTACTGCCATATCCATACAAATGGCGATATGCTGGAGATACTGGTAACGTGCTGCTGTTTTGGGTTAAGAAGCTGCTGTTATTTCCTTCCTCTGTTGTACTTCGATGGTAGTCGAAAGATGAAGGGCTCACGCACCCGGTTTGCGTTCAACAGCATTGGATTCCAGCAACCTCTTTAGTGAGTGACTGTTTCAACAACCAACAGCAAAGGCACATGTAATTATCACATCTAATACTGCTTACACTTTTAGGAATAACAAAGACTCGGAGGACTTGATCTCCGCCAGAATGTCAAGGAAAATTTCCTTCGACACACGAATTTTTTTTCTTAAATCTGAAATTAACAACCACGAAATGAAACATGTATAACACGGTTTGCACAAATGATCCACATGCATAACTCACGCTTGGTTGGAAAGCTGCAACGAGTCGAAAACACTTCGAAGCAGTCGGCGCTGTTTTGCCAGATCTACCGTTGTTTCTTCTTCACAGCTGCTATCGTCACTTACAAAGTAGGAGAAAATCATTTCGATGTTTTAAATAAGGATCGTTTATCAAAACGATCGTGTCTTAAATAAACTTGTTTACGTTTTTTTATTTTGATTTTGAACATTTTGACTCATCGCAAAGGCTTTGACACAGCTTTAACGAAAGAAAAAATTTAACGAAACTTGTCTGTCACAAGAACGGTTTCAAAATGCATAACTATTTTCCGTTTGTCTTGACGCACTTGTCTTGTGTCATTTCCGTTTGTGTTTAATAATCGGGCCTAATAACTCGCGGTTAGCTCACTGCTTGTGGGACTTAACTATTTATTTATCCATTCATCCACGTAATGAGTTACTGATTACACATAGCACGATAGTCAGTCCAACGTATGGGGCACGTTCCATTCGGAGGTTGAACCCATGACGGGTATGTTGTTAGGTCGTGAGCTGACGACTGTACCACCAGACCACTTCATACGCCATTGATTATTTCTTTTCGCTGCACCACTTAGCGTTCGGTTATATTCGCTCGAGCTTCGGGAGCGACTTGAACCTTGATGATCGTGGTGGTCTGTTTCGGTTGTCACAACTGCTTTTTTATTTTGGGTTCTGTTGAAACATGATGAATATTATTTTTAATACGCTGTTAAGGCGATCTTACATTTCATTTCATTTCATTTCGTTTCATTTATTAATTTCAATGTGTCTGCCTCTGGGGTTGAACATATAATTGCTTAAAACCTAGTTGGCCCTATTGGTACTAAACTAACTGTAACTTAATTAAACTAAGGGGAAATAGAAAAGGATGTAACATAATGGAAATCCATAGTGAAAGGAAAATAAGCAGTGGATAAGAAAAAAATATCTAAAACAAAAAAGAAATTAAGAATAAAAAAAGCATTGGGGGCCTTCACGATTCTAGTTAGTTTTTTGTATGGAGTTTGACAGTTGGAGGCTGAAATCATGTAAACACTCCATACAATACCACACAAAAAACTAGCCTGCAATTTTCAGTCTAGATTATTCTAGTCACAAAGCTAGAATTAGATTCGAGTACCTGCTCGAAAACACGGGTTTGTTTACATTCATCCCAAGGTGCATTAAAGAGATCAGGTGATGAAATATAGAATCAATGTGTATGTAGTCCACGTGTTATCATAGCATGTTTTTAATAACCAAAATTTAATATCATTTTTTGACAGGAGGGGTGAAAACTTTTGTTCAAACAAGCTTTCTGCAGGCTTGACGAATACACAAAACACTCTTAAAAACTTCATTCAGAAACAGAAGCGATAAAAATCAGCCTTCTAAATTCATACACCTTGGGAGAAGCCCACCTGTATATTATACTCAATTAGATAGCCGCTCGAAAACTGTTATACAATGCAAACAGCTGACAGGCTGAAATTTCAGCCTACGAACTTCAAACGAAAAGGACCCCATTATTAGAAAAAATAACAAAGAGCCGGATAAAATTAGAAATTATAATCCCGGTAATGCTCATTGAATTGACGCATATGCATATGCTTTCAAGAATTAGCGAAAGTAGAATATGAGTACAATAAGTCACATAGTTTTCCCGAATACTCTGGCAAAAAGAGTACCTTTCATGTGGCAATTATTAAAAGTCAATTAATTGTGGATTATGCTCTGATAGCTTTGGGTCTTATTTGGTTGGTCTGTAACTAGACTTTTTAACACTCCAAAACCCCTGAAACTTTTATCATTTCTTACTCTTAACGAAATGTAACATTTTGACCGAAATGTCAATGCCAATTGGTTTTATGAAATTTAATAGTGCGTAATAATTTACGCCATTTTCAGCTCAACTTACAGACCCACTTGGTCGCACGGTTGATTTTGTGGAAGAATCACCCATAGGCTAGGCCGCAGCTATTTGCACGCATTGTCAGCCACGCGTTTGCAGCGATCAAGGCAGCGTAAGTGAAAACACCGGCACTCAATTATTTATGAACTTAATTTTAATATCAATAATCTCCATAACAATTTTCTTTCATCGCCTCGAACGCGTGTGAGCGCTTCAGTGTTGGCAGTGAGCCGCTGGCGGAAGCAGAATAATTGAGTGACGTGCACAGTTGATGCTGGCGACATCAACGACGCTGGCGACCTCGACAATGATGGCAATGATGATGCAGAATTGCTGGAGGATGGGAAAATATCCGATGTCCTTCCATAAAAGGTCGTTGCTTTCGGTATAAACGTTTGCACATTTTGTGCGAGTGTGCCTACGGGTGGTGCATCGAAATTTTAAAATTGCATATATTGCCTCATTATAAAATGTTTGTGGCTTTATGCCATCTCTTCCTTGTCATTTTCCATTGCCCGACTGTACGACTGCAACAGAAACTTTTGAAGTTTAGTGCATTTTCAGCATGCATTGCGTGGTAGCACGTTGATCGTCATTGTGTGTATGTGAAGCACTGAGTATACGATTGAAATATCACCAGACACATAGTGAATGGAAAGTTTGCTCATTCACGGTGGAAACTGTATGAGAAGCAGTCAGATAAAAGGTTACATTTTTGAAATAATCACCAAACAAGATTAAAACCTTGAGTATGAACTGTTTTATTATTATTAAGCTATAAGCTATATGCTTTAAAAGTTTAATATTTGTTTAACTATTTGATAAAGAATAGTTGATTGCCTAATGGCATGCGGAACTTCGAATGTTATAACAATTTTAATTTATATTGAGTCTAAAATGTTAATGTTTTCGTCTTATGGGGCCTGAATTAATTTAAAAATGAATACCAAATTTGTATACAAAAAAACTGGCCGCGTTTGAGAGCCATTGTGCACCAAAAGTTTGACACGATTCCATTCCAGGCTGCGTTCTCGTCCAACCAACCAAAAACGCAAGCATAAGCCAAACCAGCTTTCTTTCGGGGTGGAGTGCTGCAATGTGTCTTTCCTGCTGTGATGTGTAGTGTACGAAGTCGTTACCAAACCACCATATCGGACAGCGTAAGTGACGGCTGCTCGGTGTGGCTGGCTGTCGCGCTCAACAAGCAAATCGGAAAACCAGCCGGGTGAAAGTTAGTAGCATCATGAACGTTTCACTACAAACTGACGTGCCAGTGGCAATGATTCTCAACTCATTTAACAATATTTTAAACTGCTGTTGGCGCACTCGTTAGCTGGCACTTTGGCATCGATTCGTTGTGCTGGAACGGGGTACGTGTGGTCTTGAATTACGAAGAACTACCGAAGGGACTAGTAAACGTCGGACTTTGTTTCTACCCGTGCTATCAGGATGTGTGTTTTTGTTTGTTGTTTGCTCAAGATTCAGCAACAATTCTATCGCTTCCCAACGTTACACAGTTGCCCTTTGTCGAGGAAATGGAAAAAAGCAATGTGTTTTGTTGTTGTGATTTTGCGTTTGGAATATCTTTTTCCTTACCCATGTTGTACGATCGGTGGAGACGCCTGGTAGGTGTGGTACGCGGATGGAGGCGCTTGGTGGCCAGTGGTAGCAACTAAGAAGCGTTGGTTTCACCATTGTTTTTTCCCATGTGTGAGTACATGTCGGCAAGGCGAAAGGAAGTGTGTACATGCAGAAGAACGACAGTTTTTGTCGTGATTTGCCTTTCAAGTCACGGCACATGAGCTTTTTTTTGGGTATGCCCGTGTGTGTGTGCATATGTGTTGGGTATGGCTTAGTCAACGCTCTTCCGCCTTGGCTGGAGTACCGTGTTTTAGGTTCTTTTGTATCCGGTTGTGGTTCGCTTTTATCGACAAATTTTTGGTTGGTTGGACCGTGGTGTGCAAATGTGTTTGTTTTCAGTTTATTAGGAATATTTCCACCGGTCGTGGTCCCTCGCACATGGCCGCTGGACGTGTGCCATCGAATGGCATTTTGTTCTTAAGGCTTCTTCTCTGCCTTCCAGGAATTACGGCCGAGCACTCATGGGATACACATTTCGAGAAAACATGTATACAAAATGTATGTTTCTGTGTCGGTTACGAATCGGTTGCTGGGAATGTTCAATCTAGTTTTGTGGTTTATCCGGCAATTCTCAGGATCTGATTATTTGCTTGGTTTTCGGTGGAGATTCCAAGCCCATCCTTCTAGTGTTCAAATAATTCTAGATCCCTGTGTTTTTACGGTTGCTTCTCAAATCCAGCGATTTTGCTGGATCCAGGAGAAATGCTGTCAGAAAGGTGAAGGCAGTTTTGTACGCCCGGAATGATAGCTTCAGTGAGGCTAAATTTTTTTGTTATAGTTAGCAAATGAGCACAAGCCAAAAAATAGAGAACGATATTTGTTGGCAGAGTGCTGGAAAAAGGACTGACTAGTTTCCCATGCACAAACACTTCCGTGCGTCGAGTGGAGCAGATTTATGTCGGAAATTAAAGATTCCTTTTGACTTTTAATTATCGCATTTAGCCGGTGATGATGGGTTTAGTGGCTATTTGAAATGGTACGACTAGGACGTGGCAGCAGACAAGTAGAAGGGGAACCTACGTTGGCTGTCAGTGTCGGTATTTGCTAAATTAATTTAGTGTTCTTGCACCACAGCAATGTGTCCGGGGTCCAAGGAAAATACTTGGCATCGGTAGGTTTTTGTACGAGAGCTACACCAAAGCGGTTGAAATGTCCTCTGCTCTAGTGATGAACCAGGGGTTGCTGGTACGGGCAAGTGCTTCGAATTTGATAACTCGTCAGTCGCCCTGTTGCTTGATGCCGGTCCGGACCAAATGCTCGACAGCGGTTGCTTCTCCTTTTAGGAGAACCCAGTTTACTATTCCAAAAGAGGCTTTTGCGTCGACAAAGGGAAATGAAATGAAATTGAAATTGGTTGCACGAAAGTGGCGTCTCTTATGTTTGTTGAAAGTAACAGTGTTGGAAAAACCCATGCGCTTGTTTATTTTACTTCTCGCTTTACCGGTTACATCCATCAGAAAAGCCTGCACAGTACGCCAGGACAAGGTTGGAGTGTATAGCAGTGTGCTTTTGCAAAGCTACTGTGCGTGATATCACTAGCGATGGATCTGTTTGGGAACTGTTTTCACCGAACCTCAAACAATTCTTACGCTAAAATAAACAGCAAAGAATACAGTTAAATTCATCTCACGATATTTGTTGAATCTGACGGTTTCGTCCTGATATCGTGTTGTGAGCTCGTGTGCTTCTTTGTGATGTCTGTTCTTGATGATGGTAAATAGCAGGATTGTTTTTAATTTTTATTTTAAGCATTTTTCTCACGAGCACTTCTGGTTGCGCCTCTCTAAGGCATTTCTCAACCAAGAAAACAAGTGACAGCAAACAAGCAAAGGAATCAATCCCAGAGGAATAAAGAATATTAAAAACAAACCCTCCTCCGGGACTGACTACAAGCCAAGCAAAGTAAACTCCGAGTGAATATCAGAGTTGTTGCTACCCGGTAGTGCTCTTGAATTGAGTTCTGGGGGTGAAGGTAAGGTTTAAAATTTTGCAACATCATTGTGTTGATTTATTTGGTGTTCGTTATGCCTACTTCTGAGAGGATTTTCATGATTGTATGCCAACATGCACAGTGGCAAGCAATGGGACGCGAATGTTTGTAGGGTAATACATTTGTGCCAAACAAGAGTCGGTTTGATTGACGTGGCGCATGTGTCTTATTATTTTGTAATGAACTGGTGACTTCCCATTTTATAATTGTACTTGATAAATCTGCGAAAACGTAAGCTGATCTCGTGTTTAAGTTTTGTTTGACGAAGTCCACTTTAAGATTTGTGTACTTTTTTACTCATTATTAACCGATTTTAATTTTTTGATAAAATGCAGCTAATTTATACAGCTAATTCTTTATTATACCATGCATCAAAATAGTAACTAGTGTATCGTTTTCAAATTATATTAACAATTGCTTTGATTGATATTGATCAAATTTCGGCTGAAATTCAATTGTCAATGTATACTGACAATTGAATTTCATCCGAAATTTGATCAATATCAATCAAAGCAGTTGTTAATATAATTTGAAAACGATACACTAGTTACTATTTTGATGCATGGTATAATAAAGAATGAGCTAATTTAATAATTTTGATTTTAATAGAATTTTTAAGGCCGGAATAACGGACTGGCAGACGAAGGCCGCGAGACCGTGGGCGGTTTCGGACACTTCTGAGGCAGGCCAAGACCGCAAAGCGGTTTTAGCGCCGAATAAGTAAGTAAGTAAGAATTGTAAAGGGTGGTTGATGATGAATTTCTTGGTTTTGGGCAATGGCACACACACATCTCTACACATTTCTAATGTAATTAGGCTTATTTAAGTCAGTTTATTATTTTAAACATTTCTTTATACATTGTTCATTCAGGGATCAGCAGTTTGAGAGCTCCGTTTTGTGTAAGCGCTCTGCTATTAACTTATGTTTGATTGGGGTTTTATTTTCAAGATTATTCGGCTTGCATACGTTTTATGACCCGTTTTTAGCTCCACGCATCGCTTCAATTTCCACGCATTTTTATAATATTTCTGTTATAAATATGTATCGGATTAATACTTTTTTTATGTCAAGCGAATTTTTAATATTGGGGGTTTTAACATGCAAGCCAGCTGTCTTTTTTGTGAAAGGATTTAATTTTATTTCAAGTTCTTTTGTAATCAAAGATTTTTATGTTTACTTTATGCTTTACTTTATACTTAATATATTAGACTTTGTTATTAGATTTATTGGAGTGGTTTTAGGTCTGTGTAGATTGTAATCAACCAGATTGACAATTAAAATGATTTTTAAACGAATTGCATACATCGATAAAAGCAAGGGAAAATGGTAAAAAGAAGCAAACTTACCGTATAAGTGCAATGAAACCCATATCAATTGTAGAAGCAAACCTCTCACACTTATCGACGAATGCTATTAGCCCATTAAATGAGAAAATCATTAAAAAGGCACATGACGATGGGTAAGCAGTAAGGTTTGTTTGTGCCACAGAACAAATCGTATCCTATCGATCATGAAACCGACGACCGGGTGACGTCTAGGAGCAATTACTTTGCGAACCCATGCGAACGAATCGGCTTGCGTACCGGTCAATTCGATTTTGCAGAAAAGCTTTTTCTTTTCATCGAATGTGTCAATCTCGTGATTGTTGCAAAACCATCAACCTTCGTTCTACTGCTGCTCTCGGGTAAATCGTAATGTTTCCGCCAGAACTCTTATTGCTCAATGGTATTAACGGCATGCAACCAAAATCGGCAGCCACTGATGCCATTTGTATCGCAAAGCTGACGTTTGGTTGGCATTGGCTGAGGGCATCAATTATATCAGAAGCAATTTATCAATTTCAATCGACCACCGGGAGGGAATCGTCATTAGGAAGCGAGTTGAAATTTAACAAACTTTGCAAAGGCTGGCTAACTGACGTTGGTATTTGTAGCAATTCCCATTGTTGCAGTGTGTTCTGAAAGGAAAAAGGTAAACTGTGTATAGATTGTTCTAGAATGCCTGAAGAGCATTCTAAAGTAAGTGGTTGTAAGAAGAACGGGAGTGTGCAATAAGTGAGAGTGTGAAAGAAACAACTGAAATCGATAAAGTACCAATTGGATGAAAGACCGAAAAGCGTTTCATTACTTTTTCCCAGCTTTTTCCTGGAGCAAATTGTCTTATTTTTGGTTAGACCATTTTCTTTTTTCAACCTTTGTATTGCTTCCACCACTAATCCTTTTGTTTCAGCGTGGATGTGCCGTATCATTGAGGTACACCGACAGAAGGGAAACGCTAGTTCGAAATAAAAGAAGTCATTATACTTTCCTACGTCTTAAACTATCGTAAAAAGCTGTTGCCGTCGAAAAGCGAGCAACCCCTTCTGGAGAGATGTGGCAGGAAAGTTGGTTGTGCGGTCCGATTGTTTTTACGATTTGGTCAATGAGTTTCCTCCTTCGCCAGCACAGACTAGGCGGTAACAGCACATAAATACCGAGGTGATATCTGATTACATTTTCCACCTTCCCAGAAACACCCTCAATGCTTCTATTTGGGACTATCCGCACTGAGTGGTTAAGGCATGGGGGGTTAGGATTAGTTTGGTGTTCTGCTTTGTTCCAGTTACCGGGCATGTTCTCTACTGTTTGTGTGGAACAGAGCAAGAGCCTACGTCTTCGATTTGAAAAACCAACAAATGAAGAAATGAAAACAAAGGCCGTAATTGTCTAATATATATTAAAAGCTTCCTTCCACCTCTATTCGACGAAGTAAGCGCTAGCGAGTGCCTTACCTGTAGTTACGGTTTACCACACCGTGTTTACTTTCCTTGATTTCCTCCGCTCTGTTTCTAGATTCATCGCTCACAATTCGCCCAGCCAAACGATGCGGTGCAACGGCAGCAGGGGTTGTATCCACGATTCGGTGTCCTCCTGATTTAATTGAAAATTTTATTATTGTTGTCCAGCGGCAGGAGAAGAAGGGATGCAGACGGGTAGCGCAGAACCTATGGCGGTTCGAAGCACGTTGTCAACAAACGACCAAGCAGGGGACTGAAGTTGGTCTCGCTGGAGGAGATTGGACGGTGTATGGGTGTTAGTTGCCAACAATGGTGCCAATGTTTGAGGCGACCAGCGCCTTTGCCATTCACCGAGCAAGCGATCGGGCAGCGAAGGTAGCGCGAGAGAAAGTTTTCCGAGTGTTTCTTTTTCATCCGTTATACGACAGCGTCACCTTTTGCCAAGGGAAGGTACCAATTCTACTCAGAGCTGGCGAATGGAGGTGATGGAGTGTTGGTTGCGATGGTGGAAGCCATGGTGAGCCCGGCTGTGCACAAAATTGAGAGATAAGAATGTAATTTATTTGTTTGTCGGGGTAGTACGTGCGAGTGTGTACATTTTACAATTTCAATGCATGTGTGTGCCATAGCGGCAAAGTAAAATGTGGATTCAGTATGAAGTAATGGGAGAAATAGTTGCTTTTACTAAAGAGGGATTGAACACAAGGTGATCTCACTTCGGTCGGTTTAATTCTCATCCTGTGGTGCTATTGATTGATTAATTGCGTCTCTCTACCTTTATACAGTATTGTTAGGTGTCCCATTCTGTAGCTTAAACGGAACGAATCGATGTCCGAATTTGGTGATTTCATTTAGAAGGGAAAACAGGGATTCATTTAGAGTAATTATTTTTTTACTTTATGATTTGAGGTAAAATGTATGGCTAGATGTAATGCAGTAGAATTTATACAACTTTATGACCGTGCAATAAAAATGAAATTCCAGAACTTAGTGAAAAGGAGAATAAGACCAATTGGCTCATAGTGTCAATAAAAATAAATACAAATAAATAAATGAAAGGAAAAACTAATCTTGTTCTAGTTTAGTTCGAGATGATATCATAATAGAAAAAAAGCACTTGAAAAGGATTTGTACGATCTTTACCCTTACATATTGAATCGAATTTGTGTAAGGCGCCATTTATGAATTACGTATCGTGATAATTTGCAAATTAGTAGCCCCCTCTACCCTAGTGTAATAAACTGTAATGTTGAAAGTAACCCACTCTCCCTTAAAAATCACGAAACAGGTTGCCCACCCTCCCCTACTCCCATCGCTTATTTGATTTAATAAAATCTGTTTTTGTGATTTTTTCTTTATTTATGTTTATTGTGATACATTCAAATTTTTTTAATGAAACAAAATACAATTATATTATATTTTTCACAAAGAAAAATGTTCACATACAGCAGTGCTCTCAAACCTTTTCAAGATCGTGGACCACTTGACTTTAAAAGTACATACGCGACCCACATGCATTGAGGGCATACATTTTATTTGTTCTAGAGTTATGTTTAGTTAGTTAAATTTTTAGGTAATTAAAAGGTTTTGATTAAAATTATGTTTAAATGTTATTATAGCCATGCTTTTAGTTTTTTTTTATTATTCAGGAAGAATCGTCGGAAACCGCCGTATTGCTAACAAAATTTAAACTTATCTGTGAGGGATTTTTTTTTGGGAATGTATACCAATAATTTCATTCGAGCATCACGCAACGGACCACGGGATGGAGATCACTGCCATACAGCAATCCAAAGATTTTGAAAACCGGATCCTTAGCGCCATTTGCAATATTCTTGCAACACAATCATCAGAAGCGTATTTCATCCAGCCATCTTCCAAGTTCTTCGTAAATATGTCCATCTTTACAGAAATAATTCCTTGGCTCTAGGTATTGTATTATCATCAAATTGATAATTCCATTTCACATAACATGTGATGCTGAATACGTTACGCATTGCTTAAAAATAATAAACAAAATCGATACTGTTTGCAGGAGCTTTGGTTGCACTTCGATGTATCCATAAAAATACGATCAATAACCAACTCTTACGAAAATAGGACTAACTGCATTAAGTCTACCTTCAGTTTGTTTGAAACGAATTGGGTTTGAATGGAAATGGATTGGTATTACACCTATTGCCAGTGTAACAGTTGAATCTCGTGCCACTTCAAATGCGTGCCTTTTAAATAGAATGTATGCCACTGCGGTCGTCGCAGTAACGGAATGCACTACGTATATCGACGATAGGTTTGGGTCTTACAATAAGCCTAGAAACTCTACAATAAGTCTGGAAGTGGCGCACCAATGAAACCAAAAACCATCATGTAAATAAAAATGCACTGGATTTTTTACGTTCTTGCTGTAGAGATTAGTTTTTTTTTTCTTTGGCTCAACAACCGATGTCGGTCAAGGCCTGCCTGTACCCACTTGTGGGCTTAGGCTTTCAGTGACTAATTGATTCCCCCCCATAGCAGGATAGTCAGTCCTACGTATGGCGGCGCGGTCTATTTGGGGATTGAACCCATGACGGGCATGTTGTTAAGTCGTATGAGTTGACGACTGTACTACGAGACCGGTCAGAGATTAGTATAGTAGGCATCAAACTTTGTATCACTAAAATGATAGACTATGGGTTCAAGGAATACGGTGGTATAATATTTTTGATTTTGTTTTAAAATTCATCTGCGTGATTTTACTTCGGAGGAATCGTGTGTGCGATTGTTATTTCGTTAATGTTAATGTAATTCTTTTCGACTTGACATTCTAGCAAGTCATGTCACTCTATATAGACTTCCGAGACTTATTAGTACAACGCATCAGAATAGCCAGCTGGTGCTACGGATGAATGGTACGGTAGGTAATCTATTTTGTGCGGCCTTATAGAAGACGATGCTACTATTGATAGACCATTAGTCCTTCCGGCCTCCCCACTTCCGCATTTCATATTTGTCTGAGATTGGAAAAAACAGTCAGTTAAAAAATATCTACAGTTGTAACTTTTAGAAATTTTCTAAACGTAACGGCGAGTGCGAAATAGAAATTATGCCCACGGTAAAATGATAATAATTAACATTGTTGTCAACTCTGCTTGTCAGCTATGACCGGAATAATTTTCAAGGAGTTATGGAAAGTATTTTACCTTGGCCAGCCGTTCATATAACTTCATACCAAAAACCAGCTGACACAGTAATGCACTGACTATCAGTTAGCCATTGAAATTTGATTGCATTTTCCAGTTGCACTCTGGCATCACCGTATGTTCTACCTGTGAGACTAATGAAGCATTCGCTTAGCGAGCACTTTGCTGGGCTAATGAATGGTTCGTGTGGCACGTTGGCATCCATTGACCGGGATGGAAAAAGCGCATCATCCTTCAGTTCGCTGCATGCTTGCAGCGGTGCGTTTTAATTAGGAGAAATAACAGAAAATCCAGCATGTTTTCCAGGACTCATGTTGCTTCCGTAGTGTGATTTTTTTTTCGTCCTTCTCTCACTCGCTTCAATTCATACCTCCAGGACTTTGGATGGAAACGATGGATAGGATGTGCAATGCCGGTACACAGTAGCGTAGCAGGCTTTTGTAATCTGACATTATATGATGTTTTATATCAAATTGCATTCAGCCCGAAAGCGCTGTGCTCTATGGCAAGCGCATCCACGCACAGGATAGTACGGATTGTTCCTCTACGAGATTCTAAAAAGAACATCTCTAATGTGAGTGCGAATGGTACAGAGTGTAGGTTGAGCTCACCCGTTCGGACCATATCAGTAGGTGTACGGAATAAAACCATGCTAAAGGTGTGCTTGGTTATGTGCTATCCATTCTCCATCGGTTTTCTCAACTGGCCGTACTGCAACCGTTCGACACGGAGAGTGGAGAATTATTCATTGATTTATTTACCATGAAATGTGTAGAAAATAATATCCCTCCTACCCGTGCGCGCGGCGGTCACGAACGTGTTGGAAACTGAGCATCAGGGATAACGAGTCGGTCTGATTCTTACACGCCACGGAAGTGCGTATTTCGCTCGTTCGAGCTGCACCGATGCAGCCGCGTGCAATCTTGCGTAGAGGATGCACGGCTCGTATCACATAATTTTCTCGCACTCTGCACAGACCATTAACTAATCAATGGTATATTAATTAAATGCAACGGTACACGTATTCATCCGCCAGGCTGTGGTTTTGCAATTTTATGCTCTTAGCCAGCCACTTGGCAGCGAATGGCGGAACCCATACGATAGATGGATGAATATGAAGGCAAGCATCATGTTTATAGAGCTTCCAGATACAAGGTAACCTGCTTTGGAATCGTATCGCTTGTCCGTAGCTTTCTGTGGATGATTTTGTTAGGGTTGTGAATGGTTTCACTTCGAACGTCTGTTGAATTTGGTTTTGGTTTTAAAGAGTGTTTTAGTCCGCTTGTTTGTAAACTCGTTTGTTTGCTACTTTACACATAAATGATAAGGATTTGTTGCATTGTTACATTTTTATTAGGATTTGTATACATGTGAAGTTAGCTGTGATATGGGGAGTAAATGAGGACACCGGAAAATAGAGTTCTACACGATTTATTTGCACATCTCGTTTTGTAGTTCACATTTAACCGTTCCCGTATCGTTCCCTAAACTAACTCCTCGTCCCCAAAGCGCGCACCGCTTTTATAGGTTCTGCCCATCTTCCCTCTCGCTCCGCGTTACCCGCCGTAACCGCGTTCTCCTTCCTAGCTCATTCTCGCACGTTCTCTTTATTCTCTCCTTCTCGCGCACATTTCGTCACTCGCGCACGCTTCCTTACTTTTCTCCATTTCACATACATTGGTTAAGGATTTGATGTTACATTTTTATTAGGTTGCGGTACTGTAGATAAAAAATATGACAACTGTGCTACGAGACCGGCTTTAATGTTTCTTTCTAGTAGTTTATAAAAATAGACCTTTAGCAAACGTAATAGAAATAAATTTCGTAATACAACTTGATTGCAAGTAAAATTTAGGAGGAAAATGGTAAAAGCACTTGTATACATAGCATGCTATAAGAAAATACAATATTTTCAGCAATTATTTTTTCTAGACAAATGTCGATATACACTCGATATAGACGCCATACAGTAACGGTACCTGGTGGATATCTTTCGAACACACATTACTGATTAATTGAAGGATTCTAAATATCCTTTAGCACAGTTCTAAATAACTTTGTTTTGTTTTATAGCATGACAACTTAGAACCATCCAAGGGATTTGGCTTATGGTGCTGAGTACTAAGAAGGTGGCCTGTGCTTTTGAGGAATTTACTTGATGATAACGGCTTTATGGTAAAAGAAGAGCTTTCATTTATTGCAAAAAATTAAATATTTTTACTGAAAAACGTCGCATAATACTCACCACGAATAACCTATACTCATGAATTTAGAATGCTTCAGTGAAGCATACTAGTATGATGCCTATGTAATGCAGCACATAAAACAGGGTCGCTCCCTTCTTACTCGCAGCACGTTGATGTAGTAACGGCAGTGCTTGGCAACCTGTTGCCTATGTGTTTTTGCTGACACGATAGCTTTTGTGTGTAAACACGTTTTACGTGTATTACGGGTGTGTGCGTGCGCACGAGACGTAGATTGTGGATGAGATGGGTTTTATTGATTAAATCTTCGCCATAGACATACTGTCGATTGGGGTACACAGGTTTCATCATCTGCTGTTGAGGATGGCTCTTAGATGAGAATTTCCAGATGGAGAGCAGGTTTGGTTCAGAAATATGAGTTCATATTCATATTACATTCATCAAAACATTATTAATTAAAAATATGTAGATTTTGTCACACTGTTGTGTGTTTATTAGCATTGATAGTGAATTGTACCGTATTTTCAAATACATTCAAGACTAATTTGCTTTTGATGTTAACATGCCTTGCATTTTATTTTAATTTTACTATTATTATCCATAAGTTAAAAAAAAACAGTTTTTCTTTACATACTCTCTTACATGATAATTCACGATTTAATATTATCATGAATCAGTAGCAACATAGTAATGTCTTATATAAAATTATAAAGGTCATATAATGCATATGTAGTTGAACGCTTCACGTATTTCTATTCAATTCACACAAAAATTTGATATAACATAAGCTTAAACTGGCTTTAGTAAGCGCCACCAGACGGAGGATTCAACGCAAAGCAGCCTGATTTTGGGGCAGTCACGAATTTTACATCGCGTTGCGTTTGTTTTGGGATTTCGTCACAAAGCCACCAAAGGAAGGCAACCCGATTGAGAATCTGTCAATCGGAGGATTATCCGTTATAAACAACATCAAACGATAAACGGTTTTAAATCCTTCAATTTCAATTCAGCTCATGGTGGTTGGTTTCTCTTTCCTGGTGTACCCTTGGAGTGCAGGGCTACGCATAGTCGAATCAGAAAATTGACACTCGACGCGCTATTTGGCGGGTAAGGGGTAAGCATATGAAAATAAAATTTCGTCTTGGGCACATTCTTTTTTTCCTTTAATCACGGACACCAGACAGCAAAACGAAGAACGTTGACGCAGAGATACGTGCTCGTTGAAATGGTGAAAACTGAAAACTAGAAGGGTGCTCTGCACCAACCATCGGAAAGTTGAAATCGCGAAAAAGAAAAGATTTGGAAGTAAATCCGCTAGGCGTGATTCAATTTGGTGAACCATACAGAGTAAACCGTGCACCTTTATAGCAAATAACTATTGTAGGTGTAATATTTGGTAAGCCAGATGAAGTAGTGGGGTATACCTTTGGTGTTGATAGTCAACATTCATATCTATTATTATCGTCCATTCTATTACATTGGATACAGATACTGTTGTTATATGAATGTTATATGAAAATCAGATTTCAACGCTCAGAACTTGGTTTTACGGTATTATTAATAAGGTCGAATCGAATGCTTAATAAATATTTTGTGTATTGAGAATATACAAGATATGCCGTATAAAATTTGAGTATGGAAAAAAATATTTGTGGTGTTTTATTTGATCATAATTCTAAAACATACTGTAATTATCTATTTTTACATGATATTAAAATTAGAACTAACAACCAGCCAGACATAACTTTATTGCTATGTGGTTCTAAACCGACATAGATACATATAACTTAATATGGTTAAATAGTCTTCGACTTGTAACCGGTCTCGTGGTGCAGTCGTCAACTCGTACGACTTAACAAAATGCCCGTCATAGGTTCAAGCCCCAAATGGGGACCCCCATACGTAGGACTGACTATCCTGCTTTGAGGGGTGGTAATCCATAAATCACTGAAAGTCAAGCTCTCACTAGTGGTACAGGCAAGACTTGACCGGCAAGGGTTGTTGAGCCAGAAAAGAAGAAGGAGAGAAGCCCTCGACCCTCGACCTACTATGCAGTTATGGCATAAAAGGAGGAAAATAAAATACACAATTTAAGAAGGAAGGTTTTTTAATTCTTAATGAATCGTTATCGTGTGTTGCAAGAGTTATAATTTGTTATTGTGTCGCAACGCAGACATTTAGATATTTAGAGATCCGCCGGGTAACGACTTAACTATGTAAAGTTATAAAAGACAGATATCGATCGTTACAAATACACGTTATGAGACATTAATAAAATCCGTGTGATACGTTACAAAGTGCAAACTCTAAAAGCTACATGTTTAAATAATGCGTTGCCAAATTTACTTCATGTTGGCAGTTTCATCTGGGATTAAATTACTAAATTAATTCATTTTTTATTTGTGTTTCATAAGTTGGTTATATCAATTTTACAAACTGGGAAAATATCGCAAAGTTTTCACAAACATTACTCACAATCTAATCGAAGCATTTTGTTTTGCATTCTTCAAACTATGACAGTACAGACAGACGCAAACATATGTAGATTTGCGTTTTTGTAAAAAAATCCGATCAGTTCATCTAATTGCAAACAAATCTTTAGTGAGATAACGTATCATCGATTGAAAATGATGATTGAAATCAGTTTCTGCCGTAATAACATCTCATTATCTTAAGTAGCAACTGTGAGGAATGTGCTACATGCCATCTTAATCAAAGGGAGTATAACAAACACAGTGTTCCTGTTTGTTTACTCGTGCAAATGTTTCACAGATAAATAAACAAAATTTATCAACATGAAATTTGCAATTTAATTTCCAATTCCTACCCATTCCATCAGCAAGGCCCTTACCGACTGCATGCATCTCACGGATGCATGTATCGTCTCGGTTCCTAGCTAGCTTCGATATGTCCGAGAGCGATTTGCCGACATGATATTAGAACGGTAGACCTGTCCTAGTTGCGTTATGATAGCGATCGAGCTGGAGGAAGATTTCGTCATCGTTATGCAAAGAGTTCGGAGCCTTCCTCACCACCCCTTTCTGGGATGTTTGTGTGTAGCAACTTGGTCCCAAAGCGAAACAGAGTGCAGCAAAACGGGCTTGACTTCATATCCAAACAAGACCCAACAGGCGCGTCTAGATTGCGGTGCAGTGAGTGTATCCGGGGGAGTGTGTATTTGCGTGAGTGTACGTGTATGTTTAGAGTAAACATCTTGTTTATAAACGATGCTCCTGTTCCTGCAATCGCTAAAGGATGCATCTCCTCTCGGAAGGTTCGCGGAATGGTGGGCTTTGAGTAGAGCGTGGTACGTGGACGGGATGGGGCGCTAGCATACGCAGTGTGTACTTAAAGCGAAATTCAAATAAATTTGCAGTTCAAGCTACTCGAACCTATTCAATCATCCACCGGTATACAGTAGGTGTGTCAGGGGTTTGTGTTATTCGATGGTGAGAGGTTTTCAAATTCTTGTTTCTATCAATTAGGCGCTACGTTTCTAGCTGGCCGGCTGCAAATAGAATGACTTTATTGCACATAGCAAACCATCTACTGTGTGAGGTGGTTGGTAATGCGTTCCCAGGGGCCCGTGTGTGATTGGAAAAGAATCTCTCTTGGGATGGCTGAAAGGAGGCGGCTATATTGATAGCTGGCAATTAGTGTGGTGTAAGTAATGAAAAATCGCTCTCCGTTCGCTGTCCATTGATGCCAAATGGCTTGGAATATTTCCACCCAACTTACTTGGGCAGGCTTTACTAGACACAGCGTACGCTACAGCTCGCACCGGTTTGCTATCCAAATCATTACCATCGTCCAATGCCTTCGAGCTCAAAGCTTCTATGGTGTAAGGTGGGCAAGCATTTTGCAAGCAGCAACAGCTTTCGACCGTCCGGACGTCTACGCGAGGTGCTTGGGGCTGTTTTGCGTTTCGGGATTGGAATTGCTTTCTACGACACGCTACCACGAGCTTCATTTTCATTCTGTAAAACGTGAAGCAATAATGTTGCACCTCGCAAACAGTGCTCAAGTTCGATCAGCACCCCATCCAGCAAAGTATAGCATCTAGCAATGGCGGACAAATTTGTAAAGCAATACAATGTTGCCACTGGGACTGAGTGGGGGCAACATCTTTTGCAATCTTTGAAATCATTGGTTTGCACATTACCAAGCGGGCACATGCGATTAGACACCGTTTGACACAGGACGTACGCTGGGAGACGTAGTGGCGAATTTTGCTTTGAAGTTCAGTTAGCGAACCGAAGATGACGGGCGGATTAAACACAACCACTGAGAGAGGAAGGGGATGGCCGCATGCAGTATTTGAACTGTGTTTTAATATGTACAGACAGAGGTCGTGTTTATTAGAGTGCATCAATTTGCAACATTTCATACATCGCGACGCGTTGGCAGCGGAAGTTATTGGTGGAATAGTGAAGAGAAGGAGAAATTGCACCGATCAAATGAACTGTGGTGATATTTGAATTACACACGTTTCCTGTACCACCCCTCAACTGTAGCATCATACTTTTACTAATAATTATTATTTGTTCAGGCATCATCACCGACCCATGGACTGAAAAGGGATGAGTAGTTTTAATTTCCAGCTACACGCTATTGCTTGATGATAGGCTTTAAGTCAAAACTCCCGTTTTTGTGGAGAGTGATTGTTTGGATCAGTGTGGGTGTATATTGCATTGTTTTTTGGTAAAGAAAATTAAAGTCGAACTGTGTTATATAAAATACACAGAAGAGTAAAACAAAGCAATACAGTTCAAATTTTTATAAACCAAACCGATCATATTTTTCAAACACCTTATCATTATTCAGATGAAATTCGAAATTAAAAAAATGGATTCATTTACTCGACTCGCAAAGAAACGTTTGTAGACGTTAGCTTTTTATTTATGACGGTCACTGGTACTCTTCGGCGATGTGGAGATAGCACCACATAAATTGAATAATTGAATATAAACCCAAAAAACAAAACCAACTACCTTAATAAATTTGTGTGATTGTGTGTCAATGAAAAAAAAAAACAACAACAACAAACAAAGAGTTGTGGACAAATAAACTCACATGGCCATTTTTACACGGGATACTTGTTTTCAATACATCGGCCTACGGGGTCAATTCTTGTTGCTTTCACTACTGCCGGAAGCGCTTAATAAATAGGCTAGAATTGGCTCACTTGGTTATTACTCGAACAAGGATAATTAATTGTAACATTATATAAAAGCCTTATTGCTAGTCGTAGTGTAATCGATTCTAATCTTTAATGTTTGTGAGTGTAGGTGTTGAGGACAACATCCTTTCCAATCTTTGAAATCTTTGGTTTGCATACAACCAAGCGGGCCTCAGGCAACTAATGTAAGAGTTTGTGGTTTCGTAAAAAATCTTAAATTTACATGAATACATTTTTACAGCCGTTTTTCGAACAGCATCTCCCAATGACCAGGTACCAATGGTGATTTGGAATATTGGTAGCAAAACATTGGACTGGTATCGTGATA
This sequence comes from Anopheles arabiensis, assembly GCF_016920715.1. Taxonomy (NCBI): domain Eukaryota; kingdom Metazoa; phylum Arthropoda; class Insecta; order Diptera; family Culicidae; genus Anopheles; species Anopheles arabiensis. The sequence goes on along the minus strand of NC_053517.1, from coordinate 70,350,521 downwards.
CAGTCGTCAACTCGTACGACTAAATAGCATACCCATCATGGATTCAAGCCTCGAATGGACCGTGCCCCTATACGTAGGACTGACTATCCTACTATGCGTAATCAGTAAGTCACAACCCCAGTAGTGGCACAGGCAGACCAGCAACGGTTGTTGTGCCAAAGAAGAAGAATTTATGATCCATGATAAAATACCAAACATGAAATCTATCAAAATATTTGAAATTGACATAATCTCACTGCATATATACATAGAATAGGACAAAAATACCTTACATACAATTTTGATTAATTGTTTGAATTTTAATAACTTTAAAGATCTTTAATACAGCAATGTTTGGTTTATGTACCATTAATTTTGTATATTTAGCTTTATTATTTGGTCGGTATATACGCATATTAATAAACCCCTCTGACACGAGCAGATGAATAACGTAAACGATACACTCAGACAACCACCCAGATTCGTTGACGACAAATCCGCAAGCAACGGTGGCTTGCGGACTTCATGCATAATGATACATTTTATCGGTTGCAAACGAAACGTGACATTAAAGTTAACAATAACCATTTGCTGGAGGAAATTATTGCGCACGATAAATTATCACGATTCTAGCACGGCATACTGCGCAGGATACTTTACAGCCAGATTCAAACTACCCGCCGTCGAAATCGGGAATTAATAAGACCGCAAGCAAACGATCTAACCTCGGAACCGGTTGGTTGCACGGTCTACCACACGGTGGACAGTGTAATCAATCGAATTGCATATAAATTGCGTTATTATTTTTTACGACCAATCCACCAAGCTTTTGGATAATTTACCAATGTTGGTAGGATCTCAGGGATTATTTGGGTTTCCCGGAGCTACATTGCTCAAAAGCGAGCTGAGGTTTTCATGGTCGTAAACCCTGATATGTGGCATGCCGACTTTATATGCCTATCAACCTGTCGCCTGTGTAAAATAATAAAGGGTAAATACAATAGGTTTGGTAATTTTTTAGTCATCATCTGTAACACAGCGACGGCTGTTGCGTGATAGACTGACTACCTGTTAGGTAAATACGGTTTCGATGGCATGGTAATTGAACGATTGCAAATAAAACACCACAGACAAAGCGAGGGGAAATAATGAATCCTGAGCAGAAATTTACAGGCTGCCGATAGACGATGGTTGCTTTTAGAGTGAAAATGTCCCGTCCAATAAATCATCCAGCGAGAGTAAAGTGGGAAGTAGAATACTTTATTCATATTAATTAAGGCAAAGGGGTGCTGTCAAGTGTTCTACGCGATACGTATGTGTACTATGAGACATCAATTCTTGGTGAACGGTAGTGAAAATGGTTTGCAGTCGGGTGCAGTTATACTGTGATAGCCTTTGGGCAGATGCTACAGGTACATATAGCAAACAGTACCGCAACCAACACCACGGCTGGTGGGAAGCCTAAACCTTTCTGCAGTTTTCGGACAATGGGTTGCATTTTGTGCTTGACCGATTTTACCGCCACTGCAATCGCTGTGCCGTCGTTGTTCGTTCGGTTTTGAGGCTGTAATGGTGTCTGGAGTTTACCCCTTCTGTGGTTCCCAACAATCTGGTTCGAAACAGCCGAGTTTTAGCTTAATCTATATTCAAACAGATATTGGAGTAGTGATGCGTAAAATTAATATTTTAACATGTGAGACTTGTTTGCACCAAACAAACGCACTGACCACGATGTTTAGTTTGGTTGCTCCGATGTGTCCAACACGTAGATGATGGGGTTGTGGGAGTGATTTTTTGGTTGTTTTTCCCGTTCGCTTTACTGTTGCCTCCTCGTGTGTTGCGCCGATTCGTACCGGGTCACACCGTTGCTTTCCATCATATGGTGCTCATCAATCAAACAACCAGTCCTGGTGCAGCACTCTGACCACCGTAACATGGCAGACCGGACCGGGATCGGTGTGTTAAGCTTTGTGGCGTATGTGTACGCTTCGCTCTCTGAACGCGTGCATATGTGCATGAGAGTTGCTTTAGTACGCAAGCAGTAAGACGGTGTGTTAATTATTATGAGAATAATAATCAGACGGCAGCAGGCGAAATTAGTGTGTTCCGGCTGCGAGGAACGAGGTTAATTGTGTACGCACACATTACATCGCCGTGCAGTTGCGCTGATTTCGTGGAATTCGCCTCATAATGCTGCCATTGTGCCGGTATGTGCGTTGGGATCTGGCACGTATTGTGCGCGAGGCAGTGCATCCTCGTTGTTCAAATTGATAGCATTTTTCGTCTTTGCTATTGCTTTTGCTAACAGTTGCTGGTGATTTGGAGTGGTGATTATGAAATTTAAACAACGGGTCATATTGAACGGGTGGTGAACGATGTTCGACAAACTCGTGCAATGAGCGATTGATTATGGTTTTGCTAAATTATGTGGCCATCCAGAAGGATAGTAGCATGACAGTGAATATCTAGTGAAAGCTTTGAAAGGGAGCATTCAAAAATCGTAAAACATGTGAACCGAATGCGTGTCATGTAATAAACATCTTGTAATGCACGTGCTTGTCATGTTTAACATGAAATTACTGATGTTGAAACGTTTTGTTTTTCAGACCGTGAGTACATGCTAAAAACAATTATACAACTTTTTACTATAGGAAATGCCGTTTCTAAGTAAAACCCCCATTGCCATACCATCGCTTCTGCGTATTCTATTATGTATTTTGTTTACAGTACAACTTACTTTTCCCCTTTTTAAACGAGAAGTTAGATTCGCTTTTAACAATCATAAACGGTTCACTTGCAACGGTCTGTTCCACAGCTCAAAAAGGGAACCCCAGCACCATCACCCCGTACAAGGTAGATTAGTTGGGTAGAAGCGAATCGATGGGTTGATGTGTTTTTTTTTGGTTTGCACCACGAACAGGTTGTTTATTTGGTACTGAAGATTCAGACTGTGCCACTTAGCTGAAGCATGCTTGGTACTTTTTGCCCAATTGCCAAATTTTGGTTGTCTCGGAAACACGTGAAGGGCACGGTTGATGCACCTGCTGGGAGAATCCACAAGTTGCCTGGGCGGCAAAGGGAAGTTTAGACGGGGGACTCGCGCACAAAATATTCTACTTTGTATTTTATGCTTTTATGGAAGCATAAAACTGGTCGCCATGGCGATGGGACGAAGAATTAATTCGTCGTAATTGACAAAGTTTTGCTTGCATTCACATGGATGAGCTAATTATTTTGCCGAGGGACCAATTGTGTCGAGCAGGCGAAGGTGCAGGTGGACAGGTGTTGACAGGAGAAGGTTAGACGGGAGGGACGCAGAATGTTGAAAATGTTTCAACCACCATGATGATGAGTCGACTGTTGCATGCTCGGAAAATGGTACATCAGTACAGGGAAGTCACAGTTAGTAATAATTCATTATAATTGGTTTGGTAACATTTATGTTGCAACGGACCGGTACCACTCGATCAAAAAGTAACAACAGGTGACATTCGGGTAGGAACGTGCTGGAACGTTCCCGTAAGTTGCTAGTACTACCCTTAGTTTTGTCAGCTTTGTCTACGTTTTCAGCTGATGGAAAAGAGAGTGGGCGAGAGAGGGGAAAGAGAGTAGTTAAAATAATTTACCAACACGTTTGATTGAAAGTTATAGTCCTCAGTGCCTCACGAGTCGAAGTAAGGTTTTTCGTTCGGCTGGTATATTCTCACAACCAGGCAAACTATGAATATCAATGAGCAAACATATTGAACTAGCTTACCGATGAGCCTTAATCGAGTTGTATCGGCACTTGTATTCTACCCCTGAACTGACTGGCATGCACTGGCACCTCTTTTTTGCATCTGTTTGAGTTGATTTAACGTGTGCACAGAGGGGTACCAGCATCGATGTCGGCTCCACTGGGAATAGTTGTTGGTCGTGTCGGTCGAACATCGATACGATGTTGTTTCTCGATTCAGAACTGTGTCCAACAAGCTGAAGGTTGGTGCATGGCTTCCGAAACCGTGACTGCATCTGTAGTTTTTTGAAAAGTGAACCAAATACGCTGTATTTGCATTTTCCGCTTATAAAAAAGTGGAAACATGTGAGCCAAAGGAACCAAAAACTAAAAAATACAACAATAAAACGGGTAAACGAAAAGGACGGATTTTAAATGGACTTCTGTTCAGTATTGGAATACTGGTAGGGCACTGTCGACATAAGTCGTTCCTGTTTATTTCGTGTGGGTTTTTTTTGGTTGGGTAAATCTTTTCCTACAGCAAAAGAAACATGCTACCAGAGCAAAAAAAAGCTCGACTTATTTGCCGACCGGGTTCCATTGGGAAACTAGCCTATCTTGTAGTTCAGCTCATCTGATCTGTCTGTTCTGTCCGTTTGTGACGGGTCGTTCGGTTTCCTGGCGGGGGGAAGTAAAAGCAGTGGTTAGGAAAAGGGGTAAAGAAACAAGTGCATCGGAGCGTCCAAATTGGACACAGAAAGCGGGACGGACCGGGGTGGCATGGGAATATAATGCATAAATTTGCATTCGTTTGGAATGAGTAGCAAAAATCTGACAAATAACTGACAGATTGGAGTGTGAAGTTAAATTGGTTGCAGATTTATTTATGAGAACAGTCGATGCATAGGAGCTGAGAGCGGCTTACAACAATTGAATTTTGTTGCATATTTTCACCCATGGTCTTGTGTGATGGCAGGGTATGATCGCTTTCGTACATGATTGTTTTGGCGATGATAAGAAGGTTTTACAATTTAAATTTGGTGATGCAACTCCAAGGACTTTATGTTTAGTGTTTACTATGGATGAAGTTTAACGATTTATTGGTCGTTTTTGTGTTATTCTAATCAATTAAGGACTTATACATTTGGCATGTATATTGAGACTTGGTTGCTTCCACGGATATTCTATACTGAGTTTGAAGTTCATCGAAATGATCGAATCTTTGCCTTTTCTATCTTTATTTGTGTTGTTTTGTACCTCTCAGAAGCTACTGTCTTTTATTCAAAAGTACACAGGTATAACTGTCAATATTTTATTTTAATAAATATATTTTTATATCAGTATTATAATGTTGACTGGCCCTGATCGCCGTTGGTACAAGCACCATCGTTATCAAGCCGTTCAATGTCGTCGTTTTGACACAATGATTCATCATTCGCACACCAATTCTGTCGTTGCGTGAAACCAATACGTCAACGAAGCACACTCAGTTGGCATTACTGTGACTGTCACTTTGCACCACCCTCCACCATTCGTGAAAATGTAGGAAGGAACATCTTGCTTAAACTCATTCAGTTGCTGATAGCTGAGCACTGATATACTAACTTCAGTAGTTATTTGTTTTTTTTTTTGTTATATTCATATGCACATAGTTCATATACACATGAAAATCTGCTTGTTTTGTCTTCATCATGGTACTCCAAAAGATAATAAACAGTTATGTTGAAAAATTTCATTGCACAACTAAAATAGTAAAACCCCTACTGAATTTCATGGTGATGTAATAATGAGAACAAACACAAAGGAAAGGAACATTAAACAGCATGTAAATAATTCGTTCACATTTGAACCTTCGTCGAGCACGGGAGAGACCGGGCTGTGAGTTTGTACGTTACTAGGTTGGTAGGAGCAATATTTCATAACTGCATTATGATCACTCCCTAAAACATGGATGGATTTTGCCACAGTTGCCGCGGAATCCCGTGAAACATGCCCTGAGGATGCCAATTATTCGGGACAGCGTTGAATCAGTTGAATAAATGGTTTTACACATCAATATGGGCTGTTTGATTGCAGTTTTTTTAATGACTGATGCATCAAAATCAGCCTCAATCAGCAATACTCTTAGGAATGCAATATTTATTCGTTGGCAAGATGAGTACAGTTTGGTGGGATCAGAAGTAAACTGTATTTATGGATGGAGGGTGGTGGGTTACATAGTGGTGTTTTTGCGGAATGCGGAAAGGTTCGGAATTGTATGCACACTTTTGTGCTGCCGAAAATTATCCTCGACGCATTGGATCTTAATATAAGCGGAAATCTATGGGCATAATATTTTGAGTATTAAATCATTAAACAGTTTGTCTGAATAATAGTCTGGATTTTTTATTGAAACAAAAACATTGCAAATTTAAGCAGCTTTCTGTATTAAATGATTGTTTGATTCTTAGTTTTTCATCTCCTTTTCATCAGATTTATGGTTTTATTGCTGCCATAAATTTGAAAATTGGAATCCTGGTAAATTAAACATGGTTGTTTTTCAAATTGATGATGATTATGATGTTGATTAAAAAACAATTTTTATCTTTTTCAGTTTTTCTTCAAGCAATATATCAAAAATACACATTTCAACGGTAGTAGTAAAAGTAATAATAGCCGGTCTCATGGTACAGTCGTCAACTGGTACGACTTAACAACATGCCCGTCATGGGTTCAAGACCCAAATAGACCGTGCTGCCATACGTAGGACTGACTAACCTACTATGGGCGGTAATTCAAAAAGTCACTGAAAGCCATCCCCACAAGTACAGACCAGGCCTTGACCGAGAACGGTTGATGAGCCAAAAAAAAAAAATTATCAACTTGAGCATCAGTTTCATGCTCACACACAAGTTTATAACTGAGCAAATATGGGTTTTTCCTACTATGAGCAGGAAAAGGATTGATTGAAACAGTCTATTTATTATTCACCGTGCGTTTGATGATAATTAAAAGAATAATAGGTATAAAATCTAGCGATGAATTAATTACGCCCATATCAGCATCGCCCGATCGTTGCTTCACAAAGAGAAAGAACCTGTTGGTGGTAGGTATCATACGGTCTCGAAGGAATCTTCTTGAGCGTTCTCGAAATGAATGCGAAATAAAAGAATCACTTTTTATCAACCGTTCTTTTACGTCCCTTCGTGCTAAAGTCATTGGTTTCACTGAATGCTTAGTGTTGACGACTCAGTAGTCCCGTGCCTTCATTCAAATGTGTCTTAGCTCGATTAGCCACAAGTGGGGCGTTTCATGATATGCTGCACCAGGGAGGAACTAGTTGATAGTCAATTAGTTTTTATGATATTTTTCAGAATTAAGTTTTACTACCACTTGATTACATCGCTTGCAGCGTCTTGAGCTTCAGATGTGCATGTGTTGGGAACCGTTCTAGTTTTTGCCATCCTTGTTGCTGGGCGCTAATGTCTGGAATGAATTCTCGACTCATGGAGGAAGTTTTCAACGAGGTAGCGATTCGCACTAAACCATTGGCTGGTAAAGCGGCATAATATTAGCGTGCATTGTCACCGGGGCTCTTAGCTGGTTACTAACAAGCTTTCGTAAAGTTGAGACAACGATCAATGAAGGGTTCCGACGCTAAGCGCTAATAATTGGGTAAAGTGAATAAGAACGTTTCTAAGAAAAGTAGCACTTTGGGAGTTGCTCTGGGATGTGGAATGGTATTTGGAGATTATTTTAATGGTGAAGGTAATCAGCAGCGCATGGAATATATGAGATGGTTGGGAAGTTCTCTACAAAAAGCTTGTAACCAACTTCTTTCATTGTTTAGATGCATAAAAAAGGCAACTGAGAGCAATAAACTATTCGGAAGAATCTATAGAGCCCTGCATTTATAAGAGCTTTCTAGGACAATCCCTTCTCTCTTATGTTTACTGGTAATTAAATAATTGGGACGTTCATTAAATTAGAAGCAAGAGAACTTTCATTAGGTTGTTAATAAACTATGGTAAAAAATAGCTTAAGTCTTTATTGTTAAATATGATAAAGGCATTAAGCAAAATTAAGACGAATTCATACTTTTACATTTATACTGCAGAATGACTGATGTAACTAACATGAGTGAACAAAATCTACATTTTTCTAACAAAATTGAAAAAAAGGAAAGAAAAACTAATTTATTAGTTTGTGTTATAGGGGCAATAGTAACGTAATGCTATTATTTTTCAATGCAGACAGAATTTGCAATTCTGCTGCAATCGAGCATTCAAGTAATCAATGCCTTAGCGATCATTTGTCACTCGTTTATAAAAGCACGTGTCGCCCGGCGAACGTGCTGCTTCACTTTTCATGAGTGCATTAGATCAGTGGTAGGTAAAGTCCGGCGCGCGGGCCAATTCTGATCCGCCGTAACATTCCATCCGACCCGCGAAAAGATTTGGTTGACTTTGAAAGATAGGAAGAACTTATACGAAAAACTTACAAAAACCAGTACAAATTACTGAACATATTTTAGTATGGCATCTCATACCTCCGAAATCTCTTTAATTTTCGTAATATGGATTGATTCATCAACATGGTCCAACTCAAGGTTAAATTTTCTTTATGTAACATTAACATTGCTTCTATCTGACAATGGTCATCTCCATTTGAAGGAGCTTGTTGTAAAGGGAATCAGTTTTCGGTTTTATGACATGATATTGTTTTTGATTTGTTATTTTGAACTTTAAAACATCAATTATTTTGTTTTTAAAAGTGTATAATATGATAATTTATGTACAAAAAACTGCATTCGTCTAGTCCGCAACTTTTGATGTATAGTAAATTTGACCTTTAGCTCAAAAGTTTGCCGACCACTGCAATAGAAAGTTTGTTCATTGAAATTCAATCCTTCCCGTCTCGATTCAAACAAGATTGATTATTGCCACTCTCAACATTGTTTCCTTAACATGTGTATATGAACTCTGACTAATTGGACTCTTACATACAACATACATTAGATTTTATCAAAAGTATCTAAAATATTATATTTGTTTTCTGTTGTTGAAGTTCAAAAATGGAAAAAAGTAAAACACATCCTTTTGTATTACATCGATAATGGATCATTCCATAGAATATATTAAAATATAAGATGTGTATATAAAAATAAAATAAAATAAAATAAACAATTGAGCAAAATAATTCAGCCAGCAGAAATACAGTCTTAAACCGTGGGTTGTCCTTCGATTCCCTGCCAACTATTGAATATGTGCTTTTTAGTTGGGGTTTTCCATACAAAAAATATAAAATTTATTTCGGCAGGCCATAAGATTTTTGGAAAATTTTCAATGAATTATAAAACAGATAGGGTAAATGTACCTATAGTGGTGGTAGTACCAATAGTGGTGGTATTGCACTAAAATGCGGTCCATACGGCAAATTAAAAGTAATTAAGTTACTTTCGTAATTAAGTTATTAGCCGGTCTCGTAGTACAGTCGTCAACTCGTACGACTTAACAACATGCCCGTCATGGGTTCAATCCCCAAATAGATCGCGCCGCGCCATACGTAGGACTGACTATCCTGCTATGGGGGGGAATCAATTAGTCACTGAAAGCCAAGCCCACAAGTGGGTACAGGCATGCCTTGACCGACATCGGTTGTTGAGCCAAAGAAGAAGAGAAGTTATTTTCGTCAGTGTGAAATGTTTTTTAGCCTTTTACAAAGAATTTAAAAGATAAATGGGACCATTCCGTTATTTCCTGACCGAAAAATCCATTATTTTGTGAAATGTGTCAACATTTTTCCAAAATCCTTAGGATTTCATAACGAAACTCATAATTCTGTTAACGTTCTAAATAATCACATACCCACGCAATTACTAGTTTTTCAAAATGTCTGTTATGAAATGTTTTTTTTTTTACTAAAATTATTGGTCTTTTGACCATATTTATGCATTTTTAAGTGTTTTTTACCATAGTGCCATTATAGGTACACAAAACAGGCATGTTCCTATAGTGGTTATAGTTATAAAATAAAAAAAAACAGTTCGTTTTAGATTTTTTCGATGATATTTTTGACATGTCGTACTGTTGTCATTAAAATAAGCAACAGAAATGAGTTTTCTGTAAGTAATGTACCAAATAAAGACCAAAATTCGCTTATCTGGCTGAGTGAAATATCAACCTCAAATCAAGCTTTATCTTCCGGGTGTGGGTTGACGACAGGTGTTATTCAGTACTTTAGTCAATATTTTCTTCAACTAAATTCATACATTTTTACGATCAAATTACGAAAGAAATCATTATTATGGCAGCTATCCTTGCTATTTATACAAAAACAACTTCGAAACTAAGTTTCATTGATATTATAAACTGTTTTGGAGGTATCTTTGTTTACCACCACTATAGGAACACAATATGACGACTATAGGAACCATACCACCATTATAGGTACAACAAATCAGTCACAAAAATATGTATTTTTTCGTAAATTTGATGTGTTTCATGGTAAACATGGTTGTGATTCCGAAGATAAAACATATTCCAATTGCTATGTGTTAAAATATTCACAAATTGACCTTCCTGACAATGTAAATCCATTAAAACACATCAGTATCACTACAAATTGCACCACTATTGGTGGTACACTTACCCTATTTGAACTTTAAACTTTAAACTGTGAAAATAACAACGAGAATTCCGACTTGTTCACTTTTCATCTAAGCACTACGACCAAAACGGCAGTTGTAAACAAAGCATCGATGTTGTACTGCGATATTTAGTACACCGATGTTAAGTTGCAAAGTTTTTAATTGCAAAATTGTAAATAATACAGAGGTCGATTGATAGCTCGATTTTGGTCCACCATTTTCAAAGCTTGTTTTTGACACTTGAAATGATGAAGAAGTGTTTGCAAAACATTTCCACTCAACTAAACACTTTTTACGTTCAATTGTCAATTGCACAAAACCTAATGTGACTATAGATTTTCATCTCATGAACGTGGTATGGAGTAGTTTGTTTAGTAATTTATTACTTAAAAACGACTACAATCAGGAAAATAGCCTCTTAGTTTTGGTTCTCTGGAGCTGCACATGAGTTCGGCCTAATTTTGGGCACAAATCTTGTTATAATAAAAAATTGAACTATAAATCTATATTTTTCAATAAACTTTTTTAGGAACAAAAATATGAACAAACGTTATAAAACTGTTCGACAATGCATCCGAACTACTGCATGCACCACAACTAAAATCGCTATGCATGCTGCAATGAAACTATTGAAGCTTTTTAATCTAACAGTCAAAACATTCCCAAATTTTTTTTATCAAAGGTTCTGGATGACTCGACCTCTGTTTTATAAAAAGTTTGTTTAGCGCTAATATCGTAGAGTGCTGCTCTTAGCAAAATGGTAAAAGTCGCCAAACATCTCGGCAACACATTTTAAAGGGCTGATATTTTACAAAAGGTAGTGGCCAGCACGAAACTATTGAAACACAAATGTGTTTAAATGATTATATTTGAAATAAACAATTTATTCTTGGTTTCTAATCGCAAATAGTCTGTTTTAGAGCGAACATTTTGCTAGTTATAGCCATAATTAGTACACTCATATTTCATATAAATATTTGCTTTTTTAATAAAATGAATTAATATAAAATATAAATATAAAGTGGCCACTACTTACATTTTTACATTTTTTCCGTGAAAAGTGAAGTTATTGTACTGCTTTATTTTTTGAAACATTGTTCGTGATATGTTTAAGAATGCGCAGTACCATAGCATGACAAAAGAGAGAAGTTTGCTTCAATAAAAAATATTTTTTCCAAAATTGATCAAAATCACTGTGCCAAAATGAAGTGCCCACTTTATTCATTCTACAGAAAATATTTTTATGAACAAATATAACACCAAACTTATAATTTATATGTGTTTCTCTCGCATTCTTTACATGTTCGAGGATCTTTGACATAATTTATTCTGTTTTATTTGCACATATTTAGCATTTGTTCTTCCTAGGAGTATTTCAGACCTTTAACATATTTTGTTTTTCCTAATCACGTCATTCTCACCACATTTGCATCAAAATTTGCACACGAAATCTCGATAGGATTAAAGTTAAGACTAAGTGGGAGCCATTAAACAAGTTTTATTCGATTTGATTGAAAAAAAATTAAAAAAATCTTTGTGTATAACTTGAGTCGTCTTCCTGTTGTAAAATAAATTTATTTACTAACTCCGTATTTTTCACAGAAAACAGATAAATTCACACAGGATGCTTATATAGGTATAAGCTTTCATTATGCCGTCGATTCATACCATGCTCTCCACTCCTCGCATAGAAAACCCCTCCCTGGTCATCACATTGCACCCTTCATACATATAGGTTTGTTGGATCGCGTCTAGCTATTTTTGAACATCAGTTCTAATTTGGACTCATCTGTCCAAATACCAGATTTTCAACAATCTAACGATATATCTGTTCTTGTTCTTGATGTTCTTGATCATATTGAAGCCAATTGGCTTTGTTAGATTGCTGTAGCTCGGGCGAGAAAGTTGAAGGACGCCACACCTAACGGGCAGTAAATTACGAAAATTTCAATGTGATAGCCAGGGGGTGTTTATCTTTAGGAGTAGCGTAAAAACTGGTGTGAATCGAAAGTACAACTATGGCTAATACCTTTTTTAACATTCTTCATTGTGATATTTCTTTTTAAAAAAAATGGGGTTTTAAAACTAAAAACATGTTCCTACAGGCTAACATCTCAACACACACAATCATTACAAAAAACATTTCTCAAGTAGTATCGTATAAAACACCTTGCATGTCCTCCATGTCTAAATCTTGGTTCCATCGAGAATTTGAGGCAGATTCTATGTGCGAAGGTGGATAAAACTGGTGTTACAAACAAATAAATTTAAATTCAAAGCTCTTGATAACGCTTGAGAAGAACCAGATGCAAAAACTAGATGCAGAACTAGATAAATCTTTGAAAATTAGAAAAAATACGCCAAAGATCCTCGAACATGTAAAGAATGCGAGAGGAACGCATATAAATTATAAGTTTGGTGTTATTTTGTCCAGAAAAAATATTTTCTGTAGAATGAATAAAGTGGGCACTTTATTTTAGCACAGTGATTTTGATCAATTTTGGAAAAAATATTTTTTCTTGAAGCAAACTTCTCATTTTTGTCATGCTATGGTACTGCGCATTCTTAAGCATATTACGAACAATGTTTCAAAAAATAAAGTAGTACAATAATTTCATTTTTCGCGGAAAAAATGGAAAAAATGTAAAATTGTAAGTAGTGGCCACTTTATATTACCGGCCACTGTATAAGCAAAATGGTACTTTTTGCCTCCTACTGAATAAAAAAATTGATTGAATTTATTATTTCATTCACCATTTTGTGTTTAATAAATGGATTAAAAAAAACCTTAATGCAACCCATGATTCAAAAATTACTTAAAGAGAAAGAGATATTCGGTGATTTCTTATCTTTCACGTCATCTTAACTAGAACTTGAAAAATATGTATTTTACATTTTATCTAAGCTATTTTATTGTACTGGCAGACGAAGGCGCGAGACAGTGAGCGGTTTCGGATACTCCTGAGGCAGGCCTAGACCGGCCAAGCGGTTGTAGCGCTGGATAAGTAAGTAAGTATTTTATTTTATTTGTTTGCATGCATGTCGTTATTTCCTAACAGAATAATGGAAATATAAAAAAAAAATTACCCAAATATCTTTTTTGGATTAATTCTACAAAAAAGTAGATATTAAATACTTTTTATCAAAAGAAACAATCAACAGAACTAGGCAGTCATTATTGTCACAAAAAATATTCATACGTCGAAAGTTATTTCATCCACTGCCGGCTATTCGAGCTTCGTGCAGTACAGGAAAAGTGCAAGCGCAGATGAAGCATTGTTGCATAACGAGCATCTGGGCATGCGAAATGGTGTCGTTTCCGCCCCGGCAGCATCCGACAAGACAGAGAGCATACAGTTTGTCGAGCAGTCGAGTGACGTCATTGGTTCTAGTCATTCGGCCACTCATCGGCTGCCAAACTGCTGGGGAAAGTAGTGCACACCTTTACAGACGTGTAGGCAAAGTGCAATGATTACACCTCGTATGGCTACCGGCGAATGCAGCGTGACGGGAAATGTTTTAGTAATAAACTCTCAGCTCACATCTCAATTATCACAGAATCAATTTATTACCTTGGATATTCTTTATTGCCCTGTCAGAATTATGCACGAAGACGCATCAAGCAATCATTGTTTTAAAGTATTTTGAAAGCAAAATTAAATTATGCGTTGTATAGCCATTAATGATCATGATTCAGTACCATAATCAATGATTACAATAAGGTTGAAATCAACTACCATCGAGTGTTTATTGTGTGCATATCAAAGTATACGTTACCTGTAAAAAATATGTTTTTTTTTGTTTTGGTAGAATAAGGATGCAGCTTCTCACAGCTCAATCGTTAAACTCTGTGAAGCTCTACTACAGTCATATAATCTAATCAATGGCTATTTTAATCAGTGTTATCATTAGTTGTTCTTTATTATTCTTTGTAAATTAAAGTACTAAACGATGCTTAGAATGTCACTTGGAATAATAAGCCAGGGATTTTATTTTTATTCATTTGGTTATCATTCAGAATGTACATTATATAGAACTGACAAAAGTGCATTTATCAAAATGCGGTAGTATTCTACACCATTCCTTCCGTATCATATCACATAGTTTACCGGTATAGATTAGGTACGGCATAGTAAGCAGCATACGCGTTTCGGTATCGTTGCAGGTTTGGCGCGGAGGTAGCATCGTAGGAAACTTAGCAACCTTGTTCCTAACGCAAATAAGAGATCCGTGTAGAAATGCTCCCGTTGATGGGGATGAGTTCCTGTCCTTTGCGTACAGCCAGGCACTTGTGTCCTTACGTGCAGGCAATGTTTGTGCAGGTAAGAACCTTTCCACTTCTGCTGCTGCTGCTGCTGCAAACGAATAAGAGGACATTTCCATTTCCTGTGCAGTGCGGTGGTTTACCATTACGTCTTACCTAGCCATGGGTTTTTGCGACGACGAAGGACCAAAATTTGTTTATGTCACAATCATATTAATGACATTGTCATGTACCAACCTGGAAAGGTTGCGCACGTCAAGATAAAGACAGTGCCGAGCGGAGTAGCCCGGGTACCATTTAATAGTATGAGCAATAAATTCAACATTCTTACTTCTGACAGGCCCGTTTCCTTTACGCTGTGGTCGGATATTTGAAAGTTTGCCTATTCGCTCCGTTGCTGGTGGTTGGCAACAGTTGGGCGAAGCGTTACGGAATTTTTTGGTGGTAAGCCTGCCAAGCATGAATGATTCTGTGGCACGGACACTTGGAATTGATATCCCTATCGAATGTCATCCGAATGATTGTGCAAAGTCACGCTTGGAAGGAGCTGAAAGGACCTTTCTCGGGTAGCATTTCTCGCCTTATCAAACTCAGTCGAGTGTGCAAATTTCTTTATCGTGATAGCATAGTTTCCTTACTGGCAAGGCTGAGCAAGCGCATAGCCCAATTTGTTCAGGTAATCCCTTTGGCAAATGTGTATTGAGATGCATGTTTCATTCGTTGTTTAAGAAAATGGGTTTGAAATAGTAATGTTGCATAATATGTTGTTTTGAATGATATGAAATGTTTGATATTTGCGTTCACACTTATTTGATATGTACGAAAAAGTGTTTATCTTAAAACTTCACAAAAAATGATCATTAGTCACAAACGAATCTTGTAAGAATAACTGTAGCAGCAGCAGGAAAGCAAGTGACACGAAGCACGAGTCTTATCTCAAACAATAATTGTCACTCCACAGCCTTGATTGAATGAAGTCATGAGTGATTGCGGATGTGGCACATGGGGGTAGAAATTTGGAAGCAACGCTTTTGAAGTAGAAATTGGTTATGAATGCGTGCAACATTCTTTAACTACGACGTGTGTCTTGTGCTAACCTACACTCATGAGCATGGAGGAAAAATGGGTAGGATACAATGGAAGAGCCTGATATTGCACATAAAAGAGCTCGGTAAAAGGCTTCGATAGGACAGAAAAAAACAGTGTTGGCTGAACAATTGATACCGGATGATGGTGGAGAGGGTTTTTGTGTATGTTTTTCTTTTTACCTCAAATTCCTATCGTCACATTTCTAAGTCGTTGGATTTGATGTTTGAGTGCTGATTGTGTTTGCGATTGTGAGAACTTTGCATTGTGAAGTGGTTTTACAAGTTTTCCTTTAGCTGTTACGGAGCTACTGCACAAGGGAGAATAAAAAACAAAATAAACGAAAACACATTCCCTATGTTCCATCATATGAGATAAAAGAAAAAAAAATCGGGAAAGCTTGAGCAAACGAAAAGAAGAAAAAACTGCACAACGCACGAAACAAATCTTTGGAATACGGGCCTTCGTGAAGCTTGTTTCGGGCTAGTCGGGGCACACCAAGACAGAGCGCCGTTAACTGCCAAGGAGCGATCCGTAAGAGGAAATCTTTGTTTGAAGTGCTATAAAAAGCAATTTATTGTGTGGTTGAGATGTGGGCAAACATTAGGCAATGCTCAAATGGTTCAGTATGCCTTTTTATTTTGCGCTGTCCACGACATGCTGGGAAGAGCTGTGAATTGTTGGCTGCACGTTCGTACCATCTTCCTGAATGATGACATTGTCGAGCGCGTCTCTACGTTTTATGTGTTTGCTGTATTTGATGAGGATCGCTGCGAAACCAGATTCTGGAACGGCGTGATGGTTGCTGTGATTTTAAACTTTATATTTGGTGTTGGTTTTGCGTTTTTTTGGAAAACAGATGTTTATTTGTATTACTTGCGTATGTGACAAAATAAACATTTTGATCAAACGTCACTAGACTTTGGCGTGGAGAGTAGCCAAATGAACCACATCTTTTATAGTGATGAAAGTGAATAATGTAGTTTTATTGGTCAGAATTTTTAAAACAGTATTGAAATACTCCGTTTTTATCTCTAATGTGACTAATATGATGATTTCTTTCATATATGTAACAATGTACTTACCATTAAGTTTAAAAAAAATTATAGAATAAGTTCTTAAACAGTCATATAACTTCCTCTCATGGCATAACACGTATGATATTGATTAAATTTCTGGATTTGAACTAAAAAAATATTGGTTCGCAAAACTGAAGATTACAAATAACTTTGAAGACACATTTGTAAATAGCTAGATCGTAATGTAGATGCAAGTATAGAGTGTTTTTCTCCAAATTACTTCATTTTAAGTAAACTTATCAATTTAACAAAATACGCAATGCGTTATAACAATCAGTTTATTAAGTAGAGGGCCAATCGATCGAGTCCTATGTAAAAATTGTGAAATGTTGGTACAAACCAATTCAGCAAATTACTTACTAACTAACTTACTTACATATATGTAACAATGTTAAGATTTCTAATGATAAACGTAGTAAATGAGTAGTAAATGAACATTCAAAATTGAAAATTTGTGTTGTTTGCAACATGTCACACTAGGAGTACGGAATACGTTAATTTAATGGAAATCCAATTTTGAAGTAAAATACGAAAAATACCTTTGGTTTTATCTCGTAGTTTACTTTTCGTAAATTTAAAATAAAACTTTGTCTGTTTGTACCATAATGATCATTTACTTTAGTTTAATGAATTTTTAAACACATATGTAGGAAACTTATGTCTACGAAACCCGTCAATATTTGATTACATTTATTAAATTTAGTTTAGTTGTAACATTTTTTCTATTGTTAAAATGTTAAAATATGTAGGGATTAAAGATAACTGTAAACCACTGAAATAATCTTGTTGGGTGATGTAACTTAATTACGCGAAATTGTTAACCAACTTATTCCTCCTGTTTCAAAGAACTCAATCCGGGAATTGGACAAAATGTTGAAAAAATTTTTGTTTGTGAAACAATGACGACTATCACAAAAAATTGACAATGTGCAGACAATGTTTTTTGGAAACCATGACTTATTGAACGACACATAATGTTGATACAACTAGTTTATTCTTTTATGATTGTAACTAATCTTAATCAATATTCTTACCCACCTGCCAATTTGACGGTTGCTTGTTGAGATAGGTATATGAGAGATGTCTGTTAATCTAGTGTTAAAACAATTGTTAATTTGGTTACCTAATGCGTCTTCCTTGCAGGGGTCCTCAGCCATGCTTGTATTTTAGGTACTACTTGACTTTTTATAAAGTGAAGTGATAGATTTGTCGTGCTGGTGATTTAGGTTGTTCGAAGTCGAGTTACGATTTCTGCTGCATAATTAGACGTTACGATATGGTTGTCTTGTCATGCACATCACACAAGATTAGGAGAGGTAACAGATTTATTATTATTGCGCCAAAGCAAAGTCTGGACGTCCGAAAGAATTTGGAAATAATTTCATGAAAGTGAAATAAAGTGGATAAAATTTTCATTGCTGATAAGCATTAAGAAAAAGTCTATATACTATCTATATTTTCTAATTCTAACTCTGTATATGAAACTGGAAACTGAAACAAATCTGAAAAAAGATTGATTCATGTTTATCAAGTAACTTTCATTCTTCACTACAGTAGTGTATGGTCAAGCGCAACCGATATATAATAAAACCAATTCCATTTCCTCGCGTCAACAGTTTAACAATACCATCCCGCTCCATTCGATTGCATATTTCAACAATAATTGGTTCTTTGTCTTGTTCGCAAATTCAATTTGACAATCAATAAGTTGGTAATCACTTACAATTTCGATAGGGTTGTTGAGTTTAACAATTGAGTTCCACTTGAAGTGCTTCAGCTATATCGTACCAAACTATCCCACGAATACAAGTAAATATGCAAGAGACATACGGCGTAATGGAACGTAAGAAGCACGAAGGGTTCTATCAGGGGAAGCAATCATTGGGAAGATTTTCGATATCATAAATGTGTTTCTCAATAAAAACAAATTGGAAAACCACACAGCACCTATCGCTATATTGGCAGTACACGCGAATTCGCCAAAGAAACCAAGTGCACTGAATTGTCCGTGAGCGGTAAATCATTTCACATTCAATAAATATCAATTGCAAATAATTTACTTGATATCCATCGAACCGTTGCAGCAACTGATCGCAAATATAGACTTTGAAAAGAAGAGTGGTGCGAGTGCACAGAGAAATGCGTTGCGAATGGTGAAACAGATAAGAAAAGTAGAATGTATAGCGTCCGATTGGCAGCATTGTTAGTGTTTTCCGCCGATTTGCCCAACCGTACACTGAACGCCGGATTCTTGTGTCGGCTTTCGTCTATTTTCTTACGCGCGTCAGCCATCGTCATCGAAGAGCGCTCAATCGAGTGGAGGCAGCGGCGAATTTTGCTTTGATGAAAATTCAACGGTTCGTTATGGCGAGCGTCGAAATTGCTGGTCCACGAACAGCAATGGCAGGAAAAATTGCATCAAAGCGAAACTTCACCAGCTCGCTTTACCGCTCGTGTTGGTCCCGGGGTAGGGGAATAGAGCTGGTTAGATTGGCAGTAGAAGCTGTGGAAAATAATGAAGAAAATAACGGCATGATTCCACTCAGCTGTTAGCAGACGCGTCGTTGAGCCACGTTCAGCTGATCTGATGAAGCGCAACATTCAGTTTATTTTATATCGTTAAAATATGAAGAAGCACGTCGTACAGGAGGCAAAGTTTCTGCAGGTTCGATAGGATTTGGGATTATTAGTTCTCGAAACGGTAACGTCTTCCCTTAGCGAACTGCGAGTAAGATCATCCAGTCTCGTCTGCACCGAGAGTACAGTCGACGAAAGGTAATGGTTTCGAACTGGGATCGCTTGGAAACATGTTTGAAACTTCATTACGACCGAATGAACAATCTTTCTTGCATGACGCAATGAAGAGAATGTGTATAGTGAATGAGGGCATCTTTTTCCATATTTAGCCTTACGCAGACGAAAGTTTTGGTCAAAATTGTTGTAATATTGCATTATTTGGACGATGGAGGTAAATGAATATTCACATATTTCAGTATCAACCTAATTGCAAATAGTTTGAAACTTACATTGATTATATTGTTACTAAAAGCCGAAGATTCAGTGATCGTGTTGAAGCGAGCGTGAAATGTTGTGTAATGGCCAAATCACTAAATTCTTCTTTTGATCGATTTCGTTAATTGTCATGTCATGTCAAGGTTTAATGAATAACAGGAGCATACCGTGTTGTACAAGTATTCAGGATTTGTTTAGCCAATGATTAGTGGAAAAGAATAGATGAGGATTGGACTCTCCCGGTCTTGAAGAAACTAGCAGGTTTTTTTCAATAAACGATGTATCTTAAAAGTACGTACCGCTTGTAAAATGCCGAAAGAGTCAAATACTAACCTAAGTAGATAAGTAGTTAAATAAGTAGACAAGTAATTAAACAATTGATTTGTAAGAGAGTAAGAAAGTAAATTAATACATATGTAAGTAAGTAAGTGAGTAGTTCAATAAGTTAGTTAATATTTAAGCAATTAAGGTTTTTTCCTAAGATAATTATTTTTATTGTTTATCCGATCATTCAATGAGCGATCTGAAACATGAAGATATTCTTGGCATGTGATATAAATTCGCTCAAAACCGCTAGACACTTTGTTATAGATGAACTCATTATAAGTTACGATGGTGGCAAGGTAGGCAAAGTACCGATGTAATTTAATCTCTACTACTACCTTTCGGCTTGTTTGTAGATTTTGAGAGGACTTGTGTTTAATGAATCAGCTAGAGACATCTCACTCTAATTTCATGCTGCGTAAATAACCGAAAAAGGTGCGACAGTTATTGCCTACCCTGACCCATGCCAAGTGTTAGGCAAAAAGATTGGTAGCGGTGTCAGGTAATTATTCCAATAAATATGAAATTTCACTTCACTGGAGTGTGACTATCGACTTAATCACTGAAGCACCAACACCATCACTATCGCCTGGGACCGTGAGAACGAGTTGAAACGAGCACGAGATAACATTAAAAAGGATTACATTAAATTCGTAAATCTTGGCACCATTAGAACGAGGATTGTCGTGTCTTTTTTCAAGCTATTTGTGTAGAGCCAATAGAAGCGGGAGCCGCTGGTGCCCTCGAAAACAGTTGACCTTTTGGTTGAAATGGAATCCACCGTTGATGTTATTTTTCTCCCCGACAATCCTATTTTGTGCCCTTCCCGTGTTTCCTTCGTCGCAATTTCGTATCAGCATAGGGCAACAGCTCGCTTTATCTAGCGTCGTATATCTTGGCCAATTACCAACATCCTCCTGCGAGATAGGACTAAGGATGAAGTTTGGGCATTCCTTGGATGATTTTAATACTACATCCCTTTCATTCGACGTACGTGGTCGCCCAACAGTAGCAATGCTGGTTGGCTGACCTGCTGCGATTCAATATTAAAACATAATAATTCATTTTCCAGCACATTGGTCACGTACGAAGCAAAAGTTAGAGTTTGTTTCAGTTGCTGGTTTTTATTCGGAACGTTGAGGTTTTTTTGTAGTAGGTTTTTATTTCGGCACGGGTAGTATGCTTATTCGATTTCAGTTCGCGTATGTGTGATCGCTGTGGCAGCGCATAATACTAATACGTATGAAGCTGTACGGTTGCCTGCTGGCCTGTTCAGTTCATTTTACAGCAGCTGTTGTGAATCATAAAGCATCGCAACTGTTTTTTAAACGACTCTTATGGTAAGTCTACCTTGGTTACAGTCATAGCTAGCTGTCCTTGCCAATGCACAGTAGAAGTAGCATTGACCGGGATGAAAATGTTTTATTTTTTTTATATTTCAATACCGGGAGTATTTTTGCTTTAAAGTAGAGACTATTGCATAAACAGTATAACAACAAAGAACAAAGTTGATCTGATAGGGTAAATCTCTTTACACTGATATTTTGACGGAAATCGATGTTTTAACGTCTTATTCATGAATCAAAAATAGTAGTAAAAATTGTAACAGCAAATATAAATGTGTAAAATGAAATTTAAAAATCAACATCAAAAGACGTGACAATGTATTCTGTGGCATAAAATGATATCGATCATAACATTGGACTTTAGGTTTTGGTTTAAACTCTGCAATCTAGGTAGAATAGCAAGCGTGGAGATTTAAGTTTTGTAATAAAGTGTTTTGTTGAATAATTTAGTAATTACAAGTGAGAGAGAGAGAGAGAGAGTGAATCATTTAGTAAATATGCTGGAATATTTTAATAATGTATGTGTTGTAATTATTTTTTCTCGTCGATAAAGTATACATGAAGCACTTGTTTATTTTTTTATTAATGAAAGTCAAATTTATTGAAGCGACCTTTGCTTACATCTCAGTCTCATCATTTTCCTCATGTCAAAACATACCGACCATGTTTCCCTATGCTGGACCGACTTTCTTAGCCCAATTTTACATTTTACAAACTTTAATTTTAAAAACTTCATTTGAATAAAAATGCCTACTTTTCACATATTTTGCATATTTTTTCATTACTGAATGACATGTGTTGCATACATACACAGGGATTTTTTTCTCTAGTTATTTATTTTTATTATGTCTAGAGTTAATTAGCTCAATGAGACACATTCTATAGTCTTAGATAAGCCATCATGCGGACAGTTCTGTGTAGAGTTGTCAAGTCGTAAGAATGAACAATATACTAATTAATCACTTATCAATATACAAATCTAGAATAGACCATGTATCAAAGAGATTCCCAAAGATCTCCTTACCGCGCCCACTGGTGGTAAGAACTGAACGTACCCACTGAACAATGTTTAGTTGGTGGTAAGAATGGTTTAGTTCACAAAACGTTTTATTCTAAATGAATTGATTATTTGATAAATCTAGATAACAATAGAAATCCTTAAACGCAGCTTAAATCAATGTAACATTACAAAATAAGAACTACAAGTACAAAACATGAACTTAAACACGGACAAAATAAACTGACGTGTCGCTCAGCACGAACAAAGTCACTAAACGCGGCGGGAGTCATTTTCGGTAGGCAATCACGAACGGCTTTGAATTCATGGCAGATACATACAAAAGGATCAATGGTGATAATGTGGGTTTGAAGATCCTCTATGTCGAGCATTGACAATGCGTGGAACAATCTCGACGGGACTACAATAAATTTAATTTGGAACGTTTTAGTGACTCAACGCACAGCGTCCATCGTATTCAAATTAGACCCTCTAGAAGCACAAAGCTTATTCTTCTTCTTATACTTGGCGAAACGTCCTACGAGGACATGCCGGCCTATACAGGCTTTCGTTACTTATTCAGTACCACGCAGCCGGATAGTCAGTCCTTGCTACGGGGAGACGGTCCATTCTAGATTTGAAACCACGACGGGCATATTATCTAAATAACTGACTTATCGTGCGAGTTGATGACTGAACGGTACAGCTCCCTATTATATGTACTTGAACCTGTATTTTTGTACTGCCAAATTTCATTTAAGTTATCTTAAACAAATCCGAAGCGTACCTTGTTGTACAAAAATACTTAATCATTCATTTTTTGTAAAAACTTGCGTTGTGATTTTGTTTTGTTTGAGTTTACTTGAAATACGATGAAATAATGATGATAAACAATACACGGTCTGTTTTTGATAAGTGCATAATTAAACGTTTGTAAATAAATACTTTGAATTCTTTACAAAATTGAATCAAATTATGAACTGAAACATGTTGTTAAAATTTGATCCTCGTCAGGGCATGGCTAGCAATGCTCAGCCGTTAACTAGCAATGCTCAGCGCTGCATGCAATGGCTTGCCGGGATGTCAATCATTTGTGAAAATAACTAGAATGTCAGCCACGCCAATGTCACCACCAGTCATTTACGTCACCGTCACCGCTCATATGCACAGCTTTCAATTAATATCATACAAATGGACCACGTCCGGTTATTAGGTTTTTTAATACGCCCTGCCCATCATCGCACGCACAATCTGTATGCAATAGTCGATCATAAAGTGAGGCTGTTATTGTGTTTCTCTTTCTTTTGCGGAACGAAAGGCCAGCGCATGACGGATTGCTGTTTTTAATTTCGTCACTGTACATCGCTGTAAATGAGTCTTGTGCAGTATTTTCCCCCCGAGTATGACAAACAACGAAATGCATCGATGCTTGGTCGAAAAAGCAAATGGAAAGAAAAAAAAGGAAACATTGAAAATCGTAAACACAAAAAAGTAAACCTGGTACATTGAAACAAAGTAACAGGTGAATGAAGCCAGGAAGCGGAGGCTAGTGGGGTCGCGCATTGAGAAGGAAATCTCGACAACATGAAAGAACACTGCAAAATTAAATATTTTAGGTCCCGCAGAAAATGCTTTGATCATTTATAATTACGTGAGGGCGAAATTGGAATAGCTGACGCGTCCAGTGCAATGCCGATTGAAAGAAAAATCAATCCAAACGCTCTTTCAGCGATCCACGTCAGTGTAAACCGTCGAGTGGACGCATCCCGAACGTTGTTCGATTATTTGAACGAGTATAGTGGGATGTATATTTTTAGTTGGATTTTTTATGCGATACGCAAACGATGCGAGTGAACGACTCATCATTCGTAACGGTTTATTTTTTACTTGTGTGAGTTTGTATTTTCTGTCTGAAATTGAAGTTTTTTTAGACTATGAGCGTCGCACGACAGTTTCATTGAATCCACTGATTAATGTTTGCGCTCTGATTAATTCTGTCCAGTGGTACAAAATATGGTGATTAGAATTTGAGTATCAAACACGCCAAATTAATCATGCCAAAGCTATTCACGGGAGATCTATTGTGAAGAGATGAATCAAGAAAAATTATGGGAAATTTTCTTTTCACAGCAGCGTGCCATTTCTCGGGTAAGGATGTATAGGAATTCAAATCATTTAAAACGATTGCTCTATGTCTAGAATTTTCAATTTCATTGATTAAAAAAGCCCATCAGTTTCTGGTATGTGCATTACGTGATGTATATGTTCCAAAACACAATGATAAGCCTAGTCAGAAAAATAAAAGGATCATAGCTCTTCCAAACACTCAGCCATTTCTACATGAGTAGGCTTGAACGACAAATTGAAACTGACAATTGGAGCATAAAGCGTTGCTTGTCACATCTCCTTAGCTCGACAAAAGCCTCTGGAGGACGATTTTTCACCTTTACCCTACCCGGGGAAGTATGTTGATGGTTGTATTGGTGTTGTGGAGCGGTGAGGTGAGTAGGGAAAAATATCGTTAGCATTTCCACTGTAATTATTACCATCGCTGCCCCACCCATCGGGAACTCCGGGAGTTTGGCTGCTAGGAGAAAAACGGGAGCACGACTTGTTGCCTGTCGTGCCCCAACCCCTAGGCGAAGAAAAAACACGGCCCGAGCCTTATAAAATATTAACTCATTCATACACTTTCCCTAAACACGCAAGCTCCTTCAGCACACCTGGGAACTAACGGACCGTTTGTGGAGTGGTTCGGTATGTTTCTTTCGCCTGAGTTAAGGGCGAGCTCGTGACTGTGTACATATGTGAATGATAAGAAAATATGCATTAGTCAGAAAAAAAGTAAGAGTCACTTACGCGGCCGGCCGCCCAGCTCGAGTCATTCCCGTCCCGTCCCATACGCGAGAGACAATCTTTCGTGCTTTTTGATGGTTGTTTCCGGCATTGGGGCATATCACCCCATTAATCGATTCCCTTCGGTATTTGTAGATAAATGTGGTCCGTTTTGAGGTAACGTGATTAAGTGACCACAAAAGGCTCTTGTGGGTCCCATGTCCTAGGATACGAGAACATGCTGATCGTTTAAGCATGCCACTTTGTACGTTTTTCTGTCTGGCTGCTTCTGGAAGTACCTGCGAAGGGTAAGTAAAAAAAAAGCTTTGTTTATTTCCGACTAGCTTTCTATAATAGCTACGAAAAGCGGACTTCATGGCTCGGGCTGCAAAGAGCTACCAGAGATGTGTGGGTGCTCGCGGAAATGCGACGAAAACAATTTATTGACTCATTTAAGCTACACTATCGAGCGCTCTATATCTTAATATAGATAGCACAAATCATTCCAAAGCAAACACGACGCACTAAATCCTTCTGCACCGAGTACGAGTCGCCCCGGATGTTGGCCACTGTTGACTTAGTGCCTCTCCCCTTCTCCGGAAGTATTAGCGCAACTGCCTCGCCCGTAGGGCTTAATTACCGGCATTGGTTCATTTTTCGAAGTTGGAAGTTTTTATTTTCTCAATTTATGGCGCTTTATCCGGGGCAGCTCGTGGAAGCCAATTGGCACACGTAAATCGTCAATATCGTGGTGCTTTTTTCAACGGTCGTGCTGTTGCGCATCCTGAGGGTTGGGATAGGGTCGAGGTAGCTGATTCAAGGGCCCCTTCGTGTGAGAGGCCGGTAGTAGCGGGAGTTGTGTGTCTTAGCGTTATAAATAAGTTTGTCGGACGTAAGAAATTGTTTTCACGCGGATTCTTGCTCACCTTCGTTGCATGGTGTCGTCAATTACGGTATACAGGACGGTGCGATGATGGTGGTAGAAATGTGGCCACAAAGGCTATAATTTGCAGTAAACATGCACGCTTGCTGTGAATTGTGAGGTACCGTTGGTGAAGAAGCAAACTTTTTGACTTTTGGTTGCTCGAAAGGGGTATGCTACAATAGAGATATAAATGTTTGTAGTTGCATAAGTAAAACTTGCTCAGTAGAATTGAAAACAGGTAATGTGTAAACAAGCTTTGAGTGAAATTAATTTATTAAAAACTCAAACCATTAGAAGTCATTCTAGCTGCTAGTAGCGTGACGTTTAATTATGCCATGTGAAAAGCCACCCCTGACAACATAACAATATGCCAGCGCTTATTGATGAGCTAAGATAAGGATAAGGTTGTTTTAGCATGCAGGACAGTTCCATTCATGTTTATGCCTTTTCGAACGGTTCAATACGCCAGCCATCGTGCGTTGGCTAACGGAATTGAATATTTTATTTAATATTTTCAATGAAAATTGGCTTCCCCAAAATAGCTGCCACACACTTGGACAGATTCCCATTCAGCTTGTCAGCTCACCTTGACTATCTCACATGACAAAACTCTCAGGGAAACTATAGCGGGAACGAGATCCCTCATAAATATTTCATTCCTATCATAATTCTTTGAAAGCCTGCCTATTACAAACAAAATAATATGTCTCCGTTACGGTTTGGAGGAGTTGTTGGTGGCAAAAGTGAAGCATTGGAAAGGGAATTTCTTTTCGTGTTTGGGATAGCGCAGTAAAAGGGCAGGAAACGAAAAACCGACGAGTCACATTGTGGACGCAATCTGAAGAAAGTGATGGAATTATAGGCTTCCTCATGCCTATCCCATCAGGGGCACAATAAATTGCGACTTGATATTGTAATACCCGGAACCCTCAGGTTGGGTACCGCTCGTGCCCCGATGTGTGTGGCTGGATTTTATCGTTAATCCCACGTTTTCAGATTCCCATGAGCTACTACTACTTCGTTTGAAATTGAGTTTGTGGAGTGTTGTTTCGATACGATCTATGCAGCTATGATGTGTGTTTTTGTACCAATGAATGAATGGATGCATTTTGATAACGTGTATTTACAACGTTCTTAAATATAATTTAATTGTTTAAGCAGTGCTCAATTATATGAACAGTTAGGAAAGTTTGGCAATTTCAGAACAGCTACTTATAAGCATCCATAATCCGTTACAAGAAACGCAACATCCTGCATAGTCGAACAGACTGCTAGACTGTATACAAATAGAGCTTTCACCGGAGTATAGCTGACAGAAAAATTGGTTGAATTTTTCGATGAGATGGTAGCAGCATTTTTGAAGCATTGTGTCAGCAACCCTGCCCGTTCACGGACAGGAGCGCCAGTGCCAAAGCCACATTAAAAGCCACAACATGCAACTTCTCTGTGCGCCGTGATGAGTAATTGAATTAAATTTTAATATAGCTGAAAGCGTCTTGAGCGTGTGATATAATAAAACACACAGACACAGACAATATTATTCGTCCGGTTTTACGTTCTCTGTCCGTCTACGTAGGCATGCCGTGGCAAAAATTGCCTTGAAACGGCCAGACACGCCTGCAGCGGAGCTGTGGCTGAAGAGGTGAAGCTGTGGTTTATGAAAATCTGAAAGTTATCTATTCTTTTTCTCGACTTTCCCATTCAACGGTCGAATATTCCGGCAGCGCAACAATTAGATTATGGTTTTGTTGCGAAAACTATTTATTGTCCCTTTGCTTAATGCTTCGTAGGCAACCTAAAATTTGGTGTTGTCTATGTCGAGCCGTTCGGGTCGGAACACTAAACGAAGGAAGTCTGGAAATGGGATAGCATTTTTCCTTTTAGTTATGAACGCCCTGATGAGTGAGTGGGAAGGAAAGTATTCACAATCTGGAAGCAGACGGTTTTGATCCACCTTAAACTGGTGTCCTTTTGTGCGCTTGCATTCAACTGGTTTATTGCAGTTTAAGGAAGTTTGGTGAGTGTCGAGACAGAAACAAAAAATATACCCCGCGTATTATTCGTGTTGGCGGTGTGTTAAAAACAACGATTTGCAAAATTCATTGATGTGGTAGAAATCTCAACCTGCCCGTGCTCGGGGTGGGAAGCTAGTTGAACTAACAAAAGTAGAACGGGTCCCGGGGGCAACGAAATTTGGCAATGGACAAACTTTTTCCGTTGCCCGACAATTTTGCCGGAGATCATTTATTTTCACCTATCCCGTTCCTTGGTGAAGGTGACTTGATTCGGCTTTTGGCTATCCCTGGTAGCCACCGAGGAGAGAAGTTTGAGTGGGAAAAGTTTAATTGCCACCAAATTAATTCATATCCGCCGAGTGAAAAGGCGAACGCAGCTCGGGGTGGTAGCAACGCGAATTAATAATGGAATTGACTCGGAGTGGAAGCCGTGGCAAAGGAAATTGGAATTTAATATCGCATACCTCGCTTCGTGCAGTGAACGCTGTGGAGAAGGATAAAAGAGGAAGAGAAATAGGGAATTGAGTTCGAAAGTTTGATCCGAAGGATAACTACTTGTCGATTGATTGCAATTGAATTTTGCGTGTAATAAAGAGAGCTACTGAGGTGGGCGTTTGGCTAATTATGCTGACATTGTCTTTTGCAAGTTTAATCGGTGAGAATGAATTACAGGTATTTCCAAAGGATTGGTTGCGCGAAAGCGGATAATACACTCAGATTTGCATAATTTACACTAAATTCACATTGAATAAAAACTCTTGAAATGATGTACGAAATACATACAAGGTAGTAAAAATTTTGCTACTACAAGTATGTTACAATATAATACGGTTTTAGCATTCTTTTTATTTTTCTTGTTCTTGTTTGCCATAACGACTTAGGCGGTCATATCGACCCGACAGTCACTCGACAGTGCTACGGAGAACGTTCTCCGGATGGGAATCGATCACGTCTGACCTGCTGAAAGCCAGCAAGTCCATCGGTTTTGATATCGAGCCATTCCCTATAACATTTGACATTAAGATCCAAATAATAAATTTTCTGGAGCATAATTATACTAGAATGAGTTTATGAGTTTAAAGGATTCACCAAAAGGGCTCCTTTAGTAGTATTGTGGTTTTGAATAAATTTACCATTCCTCAGCCTAGGTATCCCATAATTACCTCACTGATACATTCGACACACACTACTTGAACACCACGCTTAGATATGAACTGATCTAGCTATGTTAAGGAGTATGGCCCCTTAAGCATCATTTTGCATGACTTAGTCGCATCAAAGTGTCCGTTGTAGCGGAAAGGCAAGCAAACAGAGTGAAATGAAAATTTAGCTCATATCATCTTGCCATTGAAAACATTAATTACTGTCTAGGCAACGTGAGTCCGTGTTTGCCACTCGATTGTGGTCGTGTCGCCATGACTTTGGAGCATTGTGTAGCGCCGTCAAAGGGTCGACCGTTGGAACAGCAATAGCGTTAAGCATGTTATAGATGAGCGATGGAAAATCGATTGAGCATGTATAAAGTAAATACAGTTTCTACAAATTTATGGAGAATTTGCAGGATGTTATAGTGTGAATCTAATCGAATGTATTTGATAAACACATTTAAAAAGTAACAAATAAACATATTTAAAAAGAAAAAAGGTTAGGATGGTATACTTACCGCAAACGTACTCGTCCAGCTTATAAGCATCAGTAATGGTCAACTTTATCTTGCACTAGGTTTGGGATATGTAAATTTATGCCTAATGTTTTATAAAATATTTTATAGAAGATTATGTAGATGCTGCTTGCGATGCAAATTAATTACCCGTATTCTATTATAGGCAAAGAAGCTGAAATTTCAGCCTTGTTTGTTCTTTTTTCTGTTGGATAAGTTATAGTGCTTTTATTACATTTAAAAAAAACCTTGGTCCGTTGAAGTCCGTATGGTTGAGTTGAATGTTTTAACACATAACAGTTGGAATATGTTTTATCTTCGCAATCACAACTATTTTTACCATGAAACTTATCAAATTTACCAAAAAATATATATATTTTTGTGATTGCTTCGTTGTACCTATAATGGTGGTAAATGTTCCTATAGTCGTCGTATTGTGTTCCTATAGTGGTGGTAAACAAGGATGCCTCAAAACAGTGTATAATATTAATATAACTTAGTTTTGAGGCTGTTTTCGTGTGAATAGCAAGGATTACTGCCATAATAAAGATTTCTTTCGTAATTTGATCATCAAAAATGTATGAATTTGGTTAATGAAAATATTGACTAAAGTACTGAATAACACCTGTCGACAACCCATACCCAGAAGAGTTTGCTTGATTTGAAGTCGATTTTTCACTCAGCCATATAAGCTAATTTTGGCCGTTGTTTGGTAAATGACTTACAGAAAACTCATTTTTGTTGCTTATTTTAATAGAAACACTACGACATGTCAAAAATGTTGTCGAAAAAAATCTAAAACGAACTGTTTTTATTGATTTTTGAACTAGGACTACTATAAGATGCCTATTTGGTGTACCTATAATGGCACTATCGTAAAAAAACACCGAAAAATACGTAAATATGGTCAAAAGCCAATGACTTTGAATAAAACAATATTATTTGATAACTATTATGTTAAAAAAACTAATAATTGCGTTGTTATGTGGCCATTTAGAACGTTAACAAAAATATGGGTATCGTTATGAAATCCTCAGGATTTTGGAAAAATGTTGATACCTTTCACAAAATAATGGATGTTTCGGTCACTATGAAACGGAATGGCCCCATTTCATTTTTAAATCCTTTGGTAAAAGGCTAAAGAACATTTCACACTATCATAAATAACTTAAATACTGTTAATTTATCGTATGAGACGCATTTTAATGCAATACCACCACTATTGGTACTACCCTAGGTACGTTTACCCTATCGTAAAACATCCCAATCACAGAATACGATCATAGATCAATGATAACACACAGATCAAAATTTTGACTAGAATGAATGGTTGTAGGTAATGGATGGAATTGAATTGGCTACGATGTATAAATCATTCTTAGTAGTTGCTGTATTATGAGAAATAGTAGTAGTTGATGTTGTTTTAGTATAGGATGTATTAGTAGTCTGGGGCGGTCTGGTGGTACAGTACGTACGACTCGTACGACTTAACAACATGACCATCATGGGTTCAAGTCGCGAATAGACCGTGTCCCCATACGTAGGACTGACTATCCTGCCATGGTAACAATAAGTCACTGAAAGCCAAGCTCACTTCACTAGTGAGTACAGGCAGGCCTTGACTGACAACGGTTTTTGTGCCAAAGAAGAAGAAGAAGTATTAGTAGTAGTATTGTCTGTATTATTACTAACACAGTAGCAGTACTACTAGCTGCAGTTTTACGATTCGAAGACCATACTACTTGTTTTATACTTATAGTTAATTACTATATAATTTTTTTTGTGGTGGTGAGCTTTCACATTTTGATTTTATATTATATATTTTTTTTATTTATTTATTTATATTTATTTTTTTATTTTTTATTTATTATAAAACATCAATGTGTTGTGCTAAAGTTGGTGAAATAATTATTCATGCTATGCCGCTAAATGCATCCGGACATTAAATTTTCAATTAAAATCATGCCAAAGCACTAATCATTCACAGATTTGGAAAATGTGTGTCGAACTGCTTAAGGTATTTTTCTTTTATTTGTTAATATTTTGATTTTCCTTTTGCGTGATATGAACATTTTGCACGGTTTACCAAGATACTCTGTGATGTGAGATACCACAGGATACGAATTGTAATTCTGGCGTACTACCTACTTCAGTTTGTCTGAAATAATTTTCTATTCCACCACCAGTTTAAAAAAGCTACATACATCGCCTAAGCAACTTTAAACATGCTCTGCTTAGCTGAAACGTATTGAGGTTTGCATTCAGTTTAAGTAGTCGCCGTAGATACGTTGAACGGAGGCCGATTTTTCCGCAGCTTAGAAGAAATAATCGCTCCTGTTATGCGTTAAATTGACTTACAATCTAATTTGTTGCTTAAAGAGGTGATCGTCATTGCATTCTCAAAAGTTGCTCGTTACCTAGGGAATGTGTTGTACGGTGAAAAAAAAACTCCCAGGTTAACTCAGCACTTTTACCCAAAAAGCGTAGAAAACTCGGAACTGGTAAATGATAGTCACGAGCAGCCATGATGGTCATAGTTTTCATCTAGAGAAGAAACCTAATATGTAATGAGATACTTCATAAGCTTTGGTCGGATGCAGCATGATTCAAGTAAGGTACAGGGCTGCAATATGCGATACGATCCAAATTGCTCAATGGATGTAGGAGCATATCGTGTCGTACACGTGTGTCTAGTTGTTTGGTTGAGCATATGTTAGTTTTTCCTTGGAATAACGCCTATTCATGATAGCGCAATTAATAATGGTTGGTTCATGAAAACGCTGGCAACATCGAAAATGGTAACGTTTCAAGCAAACAGTCTTGTGAAACCCTTTGTTGGTCGTGATGCTAACGAGCGCGTACAGAGTGAGGATGAAAAAGAAAAACACGAACAAAACTAAGCATCCGCGTAGTTTCTACACATTGTAATTGTTTGTATAATGGTGAAGCATGTTACACAGGTTTCCTGATGCTTAAAGCAAATTATTCAAACAAAAAATTTACCGATAGTGAAGTGAAGAGAAGGTTCGCAATTAGGTTTGAACTAATAAAATGCGACTTTTATAAATTAAATATTTGTTTGATATCTAATCCTAACAACAAATGAAAATATATTATTTGTCTTTGATATTATATTTTGGTATCTATCAAACAGTCAAAAATGGTGTAAAAGCCTTGTAAAATAGTATAAAAATGGAACTAATAATCGGATACTTTTTATAAAGTGTAGGTAAACATACTGGATAAATTTGCAAATAAAAAGAACATTTATGTTGTTTAAAAACCATATTAGTGGTTGACGTTGAAGAATCTGCTTCTGATAGTAGGTTACGAGCAGGAAGAAGATATATACGGGCTAAGCATCTTTAGCATACTTGTAGAAGAAAAAACAACAAAAGAGACACAAGAATCATACAAACAACCTTGTGCAGACTGCTGCTACCGAGTGTCATAAATGGAGGAACCGTTAAGTTGCAGATCTTGAAATTTTATGTGTGCGCTAAAATATCGCTTTTCTGGTGGTGATGTTTTAGATGCAGAAGCGATCATTTCTCGGTCTGCTTCGGTTTGGTGCTCGCGTCATTTCACAGCGAATAGTTTTTCTCTTTGTTTGGGTTAGATTTGTTCTCCAGCAAATGAATGTTTGGTTACCAAGGGACTAGAGATTGAAGGTAAAGAATAAAGTAATAATATAAAACACGTCAGAAAGGAAGTTTATACTTCAAAGTATGATTAGAAATCAAGTATGTTTACTAGTATTTTAGAGAATTCTACTCTTTATTTGCAAAAAGTGAAACAAATATTAATTTTGAGTATTTGTTCAGTAACATCACTAGATGCACCGATGTGAAAACATATATGTAGGCAAATCAAGTATCGTAATAAAAAATCCTTCAAAAGGGCAATCCCTTGTTGTAATATTTTGTCATAAAATTAAAATATGATATTGTCACATTCTATTAAATATATAATGACACATATTGTATCAATTGAGAGAAGTAAAAATAAAGTTCAACCCAAAGTAAAATTTAATTTTCATATGCAGGAGTCCCGTTACACAAATGACAGTTTACATGAAGAGTTTGAGTTTAATACGCCTTCCGGTTACATTCACTGTCTCACTACAGTTTAAATTTATAAGGCAGAAACCTATATTCCCGTAACTTTAAACCCTTAGTCAATGCTTCCTTATACGTAATCATATCTTCTAGGCGACCGATCTGTGGAATCGGATGACGAGTCCAGCTCAACCATCACGAGAAGGATGCGAGAATGTGTGCACAATATATAAAAATATAACGAGATACGCCTGAAGTAGTTGAAGCGCTAGAAGCTTTTATTCGATTCCTGCCCGACGGGTTATAAAACGGGAGTTATAAATTCCGTGCAAGGAACGTAAAACGCAGCACGACCAAATTGGTGTGCTGATTTCGTCCAATGCACTGTGCTACTTGGAGGAATGATGATAGTACGGAATTGCACGAGGTGACGATTTAGAGTTCATCTCGGTCAAATGTATTTTGGTGTCACGTGAAGTGTCTTTGTTTGGTTTGTGCTCTTTTTGAATAATGCATAGATGATGGCTTATGCCCGTGGATAGATCTTTCATCTTCAATCGATTGTTTTTCACATCTTTCACAATTTAAAACAGTTATATCAAATCCGTTTTGGGTCACGAGTCTGTTTAATGTTGAAAATGGTGCGTTAACCGCAGTTCATCGAGGGGTCGTTGAAGTAATGGGGAAAATTGGCCTACAGCCGGATTTGGATTGATCCAAATCCGACTACTGTCGGATTCGAATCCGGATCAACTCCAATGGAAGGGGGTTTGGGATGGAATAATGTTCCAGGGTTGTTTTGGGATGGAATGATGTTCAGCTTTTTTTCAGTTGTTGAGTAAATTTCACCATCCTTTGCCAATTATTGATAATAAATGATAATTTATTGATAACAATAAACTCATAAATCCATTTTCTAATTTACAATCCTTTATCTGCACTATACAGTGCCACTATACTATATATATCCACGAAGCTACAAGCTATAAGTTTCCTGTAAACTTTTCGATTTGCCTACCAGATACACACCATCTACTGTTAGCGTCAAGAAATAATTCGGATTTAAAAAAAAATATTTGAATTAATCAACAAGGTATTGAGCGTTGCACTAAATTGTTTGAATTAATTGTTTGAAAAATATTTAGATAATGCCAACTAATTGTAGAAACGGGTAAAATATATGCGGGAAATTGTTAGTAAATCTTTGAAAGAATCCAAACGTTTTAGGGCAGCAAACCATAAATCACGAGATTTGTCAAAATAAAAATGGCAAAAGAAAAGAAAACCTTGGCAAACGCAGTATACGAATTTTTGGAAGTACGCCTAGGTGAACGAATTTTTACTTATATGTGTGGCTATGAATACAGCGCTGTTAGCTAGGAGCTAGGGTTGCTAGCAAGCTTAATTTTTTAGATTAGGTTTCATTAATTGATGGACTAGAAAGCCCTCTCGTAGTCTAAGTATTTTGCTCTACGAATTGAGCACGGTAGTGAAACAGATTCAATAGGAGCCATTTGGATACGATCGGAGTAATCCTGATTCAATCTGAGCCAAATGAATTTGTATTCATTCGGAGCAGCCGGATTCGAAGCCATGTTTATTTCAGAGTCAGATCCAGATTAAGAATGTCGGAGTTGGAGTGGATTCATGAATCCAATCCGGAGCTCTCTTTACTAGGTCGTTGGCCTATTTGTTGTGAATGTGTTAAGGAAAGAATGAATTTGGCGATATTTCTGCTGAGAATAAGATCACAAAAGTAGTTTCTAATCTTTCCTTAGCTTTTGGCGGAAAGTTAGACCGAAGATTTGACTTTCGGTCTTATTTATATGTTATATCAGCTAAATGTATGGGGTTTACGAGAATCAACAAACGCTGTTGTCACAACACTACTAATCCAAATTATTCAACAATTTAGTGAGAGAGGAAGAATATGGAAGACATTGCATTGAAGTAAAAAGCAATGACTAAAAGGCGTTCGTGTGATTGTTCAACCTTTTTTTTTTACAAAGTAATAATATTTTTTCTCCAACGTATATTATTTCAACCACATGACATGGTACTTTAGATCGCTGAACATTAAGGTTGCATTGTTGAACTAAGAATCTTATTTGGTTTTACTTCATCATCTCCAACGAATATTGTTATGTTAAATCTCTTCATATAAAATTTCTTTATGTCAAATGTTTGATACAGTTTGAAATCAAAATATTAAGTAAAATCAACAGACTACTTCAAATCAGCTACTGATGTTTATTCAAGTAACCTTTCACTGAAACTCACGCATGTGCCATGTTTGCGATAACCTCTCCAACAAGTTGCTTTTTCTCTATTTAAACAGTAAACAAAAATTGAACGAAAAAATATCCTTATTACAATATTTATAATATGTTTCTGAATCAGAAAAATAACTGGGAAAGATCTTTGCGGGCCAGATTGAAAGTATTTTTGGCATATGAATTTGACACATGTTGTGTTGTTCGAACCACGTTAAAAATACGACATAATTCGAAAACAGATACACTAACCGCGCGGCTACACGAGGTGAAATACACAGCTAAATGACCTGTTTGACATGTGAAATATCCGATAGCTAAAGCTAAAGGACTGGGGGAGATACAACATCCGCTTTCGATAATCCATTGATAAGAGTATCTCCTTAAGCGGAATATTCACAAATTGGAAGAAATGATGAATGTTGATGACAATTAACGGAAAACTGAATATTAAGGCCGGGCTACATTGATCGTATTCCTGAGTGTAATTTTTGTGAACGCGTACGCCATCTAGCGGTGGCGGGTTGAAGCTACATGTTGGTATAATTTATCTGTCAAAAAACGTTTTGGGTCGAGGAGGCTATAATTTTACCCAATGATGGATAGAGATTGGAAGATGGGGAAAAATGTGGCCCAGTGCTTTGTATGAATGACGATTTGTCCAACAACAACAATTAACGGCCTACTTTGTTGCAATTTATGGACGTTTATCAACATTTCCTACGGCAAACAGGTAGCCTGGTCGAAACTTGATGAGACACCAAGTATGAATAATTTTGGCACTTAAATTATACCCACATCTAGCTTGCGCTGGTCGCCGCCAGATGCGCTAGTGAAAATCAAAATTACGCTTGCGAGTACGATTAATGTAGCCCGGCCTTTAGAGTTCTTTAATGGAATAAAATACGATTTGATACACGTTATTTGTTTACATTGCACATCAGCTGGTTGCTGTGATGCGATATCTTGTCAAATAATTTATTTCGTTGTATATTTCACCTTGTGTGGTCGCGCGGGAAGTGTTCGGTGACGAAAAAGTTTGACAATCGAAAAGTAACTTTATTGTAAACAGACAAAAAGTGAGATAAAAAGTCCTCAATTTTGATGAGAATAACAGGAATACTTAAGTTTGTGTTAATTGTGTTAAGTTGATGTTTGGCACTGCAGAAGCATGCTTACAGCAATTTCGTTAGGTTTTTGGTCGCCGACGCGTGGACTGAAATTGGTTGATCGAAAAAAAGCGTTGCAATGCGTTACATTTCATGTGTCAATTTTTTCGTGACGGTGGTTTTTTTGGTTTGTCTGGCAGCAGCCTAAGCTGAAAACCATAGGACTTTGTTTGGTTCTTTGATGGTTATAATTTCATTTCAGTTAACAAACATTTGTCCGCTGACTGGAAAGTAAAAATTTCCTAAGTAGCAAACACTTACTGCATTTGATGGTTTAAATAGTATTCAATTCTATCATTAAGACATCCGAGAAAACGTATGGGACATTAATGTTTATTTTACTTACTTACTTATGCGGCGCTACAACCGCTTTGTTGTCTTGGCCTGCCTCAGGAGTGTCCGAAACCGGACAGACGCCTCCACACTTTCTTGCCACCTCAATTTGGGCCTACCACGCCTCCTCTGTCCATGTGAACGGCCTAAAAAGATTTTACGGGCTGGGTCGTCCGTTTCCATACGTACAACATGGCCAGCCCACCAGAGCCTGGCGAGCTTGATACGCTGTACGACAGTGAGGTCGCCGTAATTCTTGTATAGTTCGTCATTATAGCGACTCCTCCATTGTCCTTCCACACATACGGAACTAAGCATCTTTCTGAGCATCTTTCTTTCGAACGCGACTAAGAGAGTTTCGTCAAATTTGGACAGTGTCCATGTCTCAGAGGCATATGTGAGTACCGGTACTATATATGTGTTACTTTAGATAGTGATATTTATTATTTAACTCGCAGACCATATTCAATATGGCAGGTTTGAATACATCACCAGGAGTTGTAACGAAAGTATTGACTATGCTGCTCTCGTAGGTGAAGCTGCACGTACGATCCAGGACATGTGCTATTGCTGGATTCCGGACTTCGTTTGGCGCACGTGACACCACAAGCTGCATGTCCCGTTTGTTCAACTTCATCTGCGATCTTTATGAGCCAGGAACCACGGCGAAGGAATGAACCACCCGCATTTATAAATTATCAAATAATAATAACCTAGTCGCTGTCAAAATTTGTAATTTACTACGCAATAATATTGCTCATTGCTTACACTGTTGAATGACTGATGGATTATAATTCTGTAATGAAAATCTTAAGCGAGTTAATTATTTTAGTTCAAACTCTAACCG
This sequence comes from Anopheles arabiensis, assembly GCF_016920715.1. Classification (NCBI taxonomy): domain Eukaryota; kingdom Metazoa; phylum Arthropoda; class Insecta; order Diptera; family Culicidae; genus Anopheles; species Anopheles arabiensis. The sequence continues at coordinate 70,311,976 of NC_053517.1, read as the reverse complement.
GAATCTAACAGAAAATAGAACGGCTTGAAGCAAATGTTTATGAAACAAGAAAATGCAATTATGAATAAATAATGTGCGTACCCGGTTTGACTTAGTTTGCATATCAATTCAGAAATCCTAATATACTGCATTAAACTGCTAACTGTTAACAGTTTAACAAGATGTGAAATTAAAAAAAATATCTATAATGTACTGGGAAGCATAAAGCCTTCTAAATATAAATTTATTCACAAAATTCTGTTCGGAGTTTTATATTAGATAGTTTTGACTGGCATCATTCAAATGATGACATGAACTTTTAACAAGGATTATTGTGCTCGCATCTTTTGGTCAGTTCTTTATGTATAATTTATAGCTAGTCTTAAGAGTTAGGGTAATTGAAAGTGATACGGCGACTCTTTCCGGACATTTCTTTTTGGATATACAAAAGAATGCAATAAAACAATTCTGTGAGCGAAAAAACTAGATAATGTAGAATATTAACCGGGAATATTGGCCGGGATAACGGACTGGCAGACGAAGGCGCGAGACCGTGAGCGGTTTTGGACACTCCTGAGGCAGGCCAAGACCGCAAAGCGGTTGTAGCGCCGGATAAGTAAGTAGAATATTAACCAGGATACATATCAATTTTGGCAAAGGATTTAATTGGTCTATCGTGAATTGAAAAAAAAAAACAATAAATTGATATTTGTGGACAGAGGCTACTAATTATTGACAGTAACAAGTTGATATTTGATTAGTTACTTATTTTTATCCGCCCTATCTATTATTCATGATACTTCATACACTTTCTCTCCCTTACTTTGTCATCGAAAAAGCAAGTTTACGATTTACCTTCTGAAAAAATATGTATTAAATTCACATATTACGTAAGCAACTGCATGTAGGATATATGTTAAAATGTTTGAGTGGAAAAGAGTTAAACAGTATAACAATTTTTTTTCCGAAATAGCTTGTTGCAATTTTCAACGCAAACTGACCTGCGCTATTATTTTGGTTCCTGTGTGTATATTTGATTTATTACCCATTTTTTACAAAATACTTGTGTACAGGCGATAGCTGCAACAGAGGTCTAGCGTTCATATTATATTTACAAAGCATCATCATGATTGTAGCTTATAAGTTCTGACGATACCGCCACAAGAGGATGTGATGGACCCGGTCAATGCCAAGCCTGATACGAATCGTGCAGTGCGGCAGCAAGTATTCGACGCCATGTTTGCCGGTAACACAATTAAAACTTATTTGAACTGACTTCCTGTTTGCTGCGGAAGATATGAACGACTAATGAGATATGTTTCGGAAACATTGGCTCGCCTGCGCATACAAAACTCCGTCCTTTGCTTGCTCTTCGATGATGCATCGGCATAGCGACTGTTTAACCACCGCAAGTGCACATCGTCAGCAGTGACCGACTGGCTACGGTTGAAGCACAGGGACCGGAAATTGAATGAGATTGTTTCGAATAAAAGGCAATTTATGTGGCGAGTTATTTGCAGGAAAACTGTACATGGCGTAAAATCACGCCACCGAAGAATGAATTCCTTTTACATCGACGAGAAGAGTGATAATAATGTGTTAACCAGCAGTGTTGATGGCACTGGTCCTAGTACTGGATGTTGTGTGTTTAATTTTCTGCTCTTATTAAATAACAAATTCAAAGTAAAAATTTACTTTTTAAAGTAAAAATGTAGTAAAATTGATTGGAAGAGAAATGGTACGTAGTTTTGTTCAGCAGTTTGGTATGTGATGATTAGTAAAACATGGTGATTTAATTTTTAATAATAAATAAAATTATTGTAATGAAGTATAACGAACGGTAGTTTGAGTGTTAGGTTTTGAATAATATATTGACTAAATGACATTTAAACTATTTGGTTTACTGAAGCGGCTAATTTGAGGTTACAGTAACAATTTCACTGTAACTATAATTTTGTGTACAAAAAATACAAGGTATTTTAGGAACACTACTGCGAACCGTACAATGAGTGACTTTTATTTTTGCCGATTTTCTGCAAATGAGACTCGTTGCGCATAATTTCGCTATTTTATATTTTTTTCCTTCGTCCTATACTCACTACGGTTCTAGCCAATCCAATCAAATTTATAACGTATGTCGACCAGTCGACATTAGGAACCGCAGCGATAGCGGTGGTTGGTGTAAACGCCGTTTGTTTACAACAATTTGTGAGTTCTAACCAAAGGTCTATCATGAACATGTTGATAGTTCATAGATCGCGTATGCATTGGTACAGACAAACATATGATTCCGGTATTTATAATAAAAAAAAAATGCGTATCATAGGGTTTATGTGGTCGTGAAATATATTTGAACTTATTTAATCAATTGATGAACTCAATAAATATTAGTTGTCGATTGCTTTCTATTCATTATTAATTGCTTTTTTCTTCATTCTTCATTTATCAATTCCTTTTTTCTTCATTACATTATATTCAATAACAAATGTACCCTGAGAGCCAAGGTTTAACAAACAAAGGGCGCCTTCTACCTCTGCCGCGTCTAATGAATAGTTAGTATACAGTCGCAGTCGCATAGTTATTTACTTTCGTTCGTAGTTTTTATGGTAATATGTTTTACCTTTTCATGTTTATTTCCCCACATTTATACACTATTTGGTTGCTTTGTCTTGTATGCGCATCTAGCAACACTGATGGAATGTAGCATCACGTAGCAGAAAAATTGCAATCGTGTGGTGAGGGTAGTGATCCCTAGCTGAACTCTACTGCAATTGAACGAGTCAAATCGATAGTCTCTACGATAGTTTTTTTTCAAATTCATCATTTGGGTGTTTTAAGAAAATTTTAACAGACGAAGTTCGAAACGGTGCAGTTTTCTTATCAGATGCTGCTGTTCTTTTGCTCAGCATTTTTTTACTAACGCATTTATTATGATTAAATTGAAGCATCGAATGATTTAAGTTCAAATTAAAGCGTAAGAAGTTGGCGTTAAAGTTTTAGTATTTGTCCTACTGCTTTGGATTACTTGTTTGGACAGATTTACTTCAATGATAAGTTATATCTGATATCTTTAAAGTGCGTCCCGTTATTTATTGTTTAATTTAAACCTGAACTTTTCCACAATGCTGCACACTCGGTGCGATTAGTGAAGCCAATAAAATGGCAATAATCGAATTTCTTTCGCCGCTATTTACGGACAGGCTCGCGTGCATAAACCTCATCGTGTAGCCTTTCCGAGCTATGTCACGAACTGTTGGAGGTGTGAATATGGTTGTGTGGCCCCATGAAATTTCCTGTTCCGTTACGTTCGACACTACAAATTGAACTCAAATTGCTACGGCATAACAGTTATTTGATTATTTCCGTAATTTGTTTGGTGGAGTGTATATATTACCGTACGGGAAAACATAACCCCGGCAAGCGTACGTTTGTTCAGATAAAAATTGGCGCTGGGATAGGACAAACCGGGTGGAAATGACGCTTGACACCTCAAAGGCAAATCAAACAAACTGGTGTATGATAAAATTGGTATGATTATGTTTTCAACAGGTAGGGTGGCTTCAATTAAGGTTGTGTAGTGTGGGAAAGGAATTCATGATTGAACTGCACATTGTTCATAAAGTGCAGTTTTGGGTTACTCCGTTTACGGTTAAAGACTTTTTGTTTGTTTGGAATTTGATGTTTGCCAAATCACAATTATGTCAAAACTTAAGTTAAAACCATGTGTTACACTAGGTTTAAGGCTTTCAGCCTTGTTTTTTCACATTTGATTCATTTTAAATAAATACCGCTATGCCTGTTTGCTCAGATTACCACATGGATGAATGAATTGTTCTACTGAAGCCTAAACGTTGTTTTCAAAACTAAGTCTGAAACGAAACTTTAAATTGTATTAAAATTTGATAACTCTTTATAGAAAAAAAAATAGAATATGTTTGAGATCGAAAAATCGTGCTGTTGCCGATGGCCGATTTAGATTGAACTCATATTCTTCGTGGTGCTAAACCCATATCTTTTCTGGAAGTGTACATGTATCCTTATTAGCACAGGAACTGAGCACAGGATAAGCATTTGTAAGATAAAAGTAATTAGCATACAAAATATATAATGAATATCTCTAACACCGATTTTGAAGATTGAATTATACACTTAGCATAGCATAGTTACTCAGAAGGTTATTCTCAAATCACCTAGCTAGCAAATCTTTTAAGAGTGCAGTGAATTTATCTCCCTATACAAAACGAAGTAAGAGGTGACGCTCACGTTACGCTCACGTTACGCTCATAGGTAAAACGATTGCTCACTATAGGATCTTCCTTCCACGAAAAAGTTACTCACTATAGAACGGTTTTGCTAACCAACTATGGATGCTTGGATGATTTTTATTTCTTTGCGGTGTTTCCATTCTCCGAGGCAACAAGCAATGGTAGAGTGATTGAATCATTGATATATTCATATTCAGATCAAAAGACATCATTGTTTTCTTCTACACACGTGTTGAAAGTGTATCAAAAATTATCAAACTATTCCCAGTGATTCTAAATAATTCTGTGGTGGAGATTCTACCTCGCGCCATACGTTTTATCATGCGTAGTAGTGTTTTTTGTGTAGTTCAAAACGTTTAAATAAAAATACTTGCTTCGAACTATCATGTACTTGCTTCCTGTACCATCATCCAAATGCAGTCAAATGCTTGCTTGAAAGGATTGCCAAATCGTACGCTATGAACGTTTAACAATTACAATTTTCCATTGTACATTAACCCAAAAATGCGTGGTACCATGCAAAATAGTGAAACCATTGGAGCTGCATAACTAGGACTAAGTGAACAACTTTAAAACATGCTTATAACGGGTTTATATTTCCCACGGAATAATATACAATAATAATATACACGGAATAAGGACATTCCTGGGCCATGGGTTTTTTTTATATGAGCTGATGATGCAATAAAGTTGAATGAAGTTAGTTTAATTGATTTTATTTGCATTTAGCACTCCTGGATATCCATGGCTGCTTGGTACACAAATAGTCTTGCAGAACATAGGGCACGGGTCAATAATAAGCCGTGACAGTGAGCCCTGTGGATGGATGACCCATATGTCATATGAACATGTCATGACATTTAATAGAAGCTATTCCATAAGTTCAGCATAACTAAATTACCACAACAACCGTTGTCGGCCAAGACCTGCCTGCGCCACATCGGGGCTTGGTTTTTAGTGACTTTTTGATAACCTATAGCAGGATAATAGTCAGTCATATTGGAACTTGAACCCACGATGGGCATGTTGTTAAGTCGTACGAGTTGACAACTGTCAAACATATTGAAAAAGAAAGTGGACCACGATTGCTAATGTAATGGAAACACTAACATTTGTAAATAAAACATTTAAATAAGTAAATAAGACAAAACTATGGAAGGGCTATAAACCTGGATAAGGATTGGATGGAAACCTGTACCAAGATAGCAGAACGGTCATAAAATTTACTTACTTATCCGGCGCTACAACCGCTTTGCGGTCTTGGCCTGCCTCATGAGTGTCCGAAACCGAAATAAAACGGTCATAAAAAGTATCAGTAAAAAGACATCAAAAGAGAGCAGGAATTCTTATCTACATGTTTGCATGAAAACATTTAAATATGGCCTGCAGTCAGTATACACGTCTTAAGTTCTGTTGCGAAACCTGCAACCGGGCCAAATTAACTAGTGGTATATAAATTGATGGATGTAGGCCTTTTTTTACATTTATGATATTTTATTTACGAGAGATTGTGCGATAAACGTCAACTCATCAGCAATGTTCAGCATTAAGCCGCTAACGTTGGTCCCGAGAAAGCAATACTAGCACATGGATAAACATCATGTTGGTCCATCTCGGATCAATAATGTCCTGAAAACTATGTTTATACATTTTCATATTTGCATTCATTTTCAAAAGTCAATCTATTGTCTCGAGTAGAGCTTACATTCGTTATATAATTTTACTTTTCAACAGAAAATTGTTGTACATTCGTTTCAAGTTATGAATCATACATTTTTGCTGTGAAAAATGAACTCTTATCCAGTAACGCAACAGGTAAAAACAGGTACACTGCATTCCAAATTTTCATCTCTGGTTTTATACGCACCATACGGTACATTGTCATATGCTACATGCAACTAAATTTTTGACTAGACCGTACTGCATAAAGAGTTTTTTGTGTGTGCCTGGAATTTGCCAGCTTCCTTCGTGAACTCAGAAAATGAAGCAAACGTTCCGAACGATTGTAGCATAGGAAACATATGTCTTTTTGAATGCTAGAACAGAATAATAATTGGAAATTTTTATGCCGTTTCCGAATGCAGGAAGCAGTAGACTAGATTTTTTCTACTCGTTCCTCGAACGTTCCATTCACCAAGCGATTGGCGATCCGTAACAGGTTCACACTCTTCCGGATCGACTGGTATCGGCTATTCCTTATGCTCTCGTTGATCATTGCGATGCCCTTGTGCAAAATCCTTCTTCAAAGCAGCATTTGAACCAGTGCCATCTTTTGGGGGCGTAGGACGTAGGCGTTTGAAATTATAATGAGCTTTCGAACGAGTGAGTGCCGAGATTTTATGCTACTCTAGTTCCCGTTCTCCTTCCAAGCAGCAGGCAACTGGTGGCCATGGAGCTGTTAGTAGCGCATGGCAGAGTGAAGGAAGTATCGCTGCTGCCTTACGGTGACGGAAGCGGAAGTGGAAATGGCTTCGACAACAGGATAAACGATAAAATGCTAAGTGATGGAGGCAATTTGGATGGAGGGGTTTTATTGAACGGTTTTCGACACGCACGGTCGTAGTTCTCGATGTGTGGCAACGTGATGTGTCAGAAGTTCAGTCCAACATCGTATGCGACACATGTTGAGCAAGCCAACATTTTCGGGGGCTGTACTTGTGCCCGTGACACCCAAATGCAGCAGTACTTTGGTGGAAAGCATAGCGCGTGAGTTTCATTTTGATTATCTAACGGCAAACTCAAGGACTATAATTTATGGGGTTTGTTTGGTGAGCACTATTTAATGGAAATTTGAACGCGCCTCATCTCATGTATGAGAATAAATATGACGGATAGTTTGGATTGTGGTTTGAGTGTTATTGATTATTTGGATGCTTTACAGATTTTGTACCAGGTAATTTTTGTGTAAATATTTCTTGAAATTATTGTTCATATCAATTTTTTATTTTTATTTTATGAAATTACATTATGAAATATTCATTTTAATTTTAAAAGATTTTATAATGTGACATTAAGATAACTGACAAATATTTGAATAAATCAAGAAGCTAGGAAAAGAAAATTTATCATGCAAAGCTCGTTAAAATTCTCGTTTCTTTATATTGTAGATACATAATATTTTAATAATTAAAAAAAAATAATGATTAAGAAAAATAAAGCTCTAAAGAAAAGAGACTCTATATTTTGATGACTACCTCGTATTTTACTAAAAAATATTACCCTACATCTAAAACTGTGGATCACTTCACTCGCATATGTTGCATTTATATTTCTTGTCACCTTGAAATACTATTAAATTATTCGTGATGAGTGACGAGTAGCATCATGAAACTTGTATGTTTGCTGCCACAGAATATTTTCAAAGGCAATAAATTGCATATTGAAACAATTCATAGAATCTTTTATTCTTCAGAAGGTCTGCCTCTGGTGCGTGGAAAAATGAAACTAATGCCAATATTTTGTGCCATTTTATTGAGTCATAATGAACATCTGCGTTTTACTTTCCTTTGTATTGCAGCTTGAAGCGTAAATGATTGTCTCCGGTTTCATCGGTCGGTGGGTCTTGTTCTACCGCCACAAGTATCTTCGTCGTGAAATGTGACCATATAGTTGATGGGGACGTGACATAAGCTCCCTGGTAAAAGGTGCCGTACAATAAAATCCACCAAACGCGCTACAAACGCGGCGATGCAATATGGGCTCATTAATTGGTAATACCGGTGTTGCAACGGAATGGATTAAATAATCAATTAAAACTACCGAAAAAGTAGCAACGCCCTCTTTAAGAGATGGAGTAAATCTCATCTCTTTTTCATCAAAAGAATCCCCAAGCCGTTGAAGGGCTATGATATTTGATGATCGTGTTTTACGATTTCATAACATTCTTATGACAGAACATAAACGCCCGGGACGTCACGGGAACTGTCGTGGTATAAAACCAAAAATTTAATAAAGGACCTCACAAATTGGCATGCCCGCTCAGTCCTGGAAGAGGGAAAGAGATCCAGAAACAAGAGAAGCTACGCCTCTCCCATCCCATCGTGCCCTTGTGAAAGCGGAAAAAGAAGTATTCCAGTGATTTCCGTGCGGTCAGTTGCACTAAGAGCTTTTCCGGTGACCACCGTCGGTAATTAAGTATAAACTTTGCTATTATATTAAACCATTACTTTTAATCTTCTTCGTTCGCTGTGTACTTGGGTCGACACAAACTTGGAGGGCTGGACTGTTTGCACTCTTTCCTCTGGTTTTGAGTTGGTCTGGTATCGTGGTACCGGGTCCAGGGGTTTCGTGTGAGGTGAAATAAGAAAATTTATTACACTGCCTTTCGTAATCTTAGCAACGACCGAGCGACAACGTTCGGCAACAAATTGGTTAATTTTTCTCCGTGACTTCTGCAGTCCGAGCGATGGTTGTGTATTTAGGTTGCGGACGCACACAGATGAAACAGGTAATAGTGTCACAAAGTTTTCGATTGTATAGGCTGTGTGTGGATTCGAGAGAGCACGTTTTTACGATAACAAAATTGGATAATGCTTTATCTATGCATTTCGTTATTTTGCCAGGTATAATAACATTTACGTTTGATTTGTCATTTTGCAGTGATTTATTCTCAACTTTTAAAATTCATCGCTTTCTAATGCGGATTGTTTTGTTTTAGTTCTCATTCACAAAATGCATAAAAATATCCAACATAGCGATGTAAGCTCATATGAAAACTACGAAGCAATCTGGTCGTTCTTCGTTCTTCGTTCTTTAATAAGTAGCAATCTGTTAATGTAGAATATTAATTTATTGATAGTCAAACGTGTCAAATATCTGTATCTTATAAAAGTAGTTATTATTCTAAAATGTGTACCGGTTATATTATATTTGATGATCTACTTGATGGCAAGCCCCATTTTGGAAAGCAAAGCACTAAAGTTACATATGCAACCCGTGCAAGTCATAAAGCAACTTTGTTGTTTACTTTCTTCCGTGGAATCCGGGGAATGTTTTATGTTCATTGTGTAGTTTATGACAAACATGTTATCCAATGTTCTCAATACTTATGGTGAGATGTGGTTTACAATCTATTCTATAATTCGATCGCGTTATCCAACATCCAAAACACGAAGCGCGTTTGCAAGCTCATGAGCCAAGATTAAGTGGCCTCCATGAACTGTTATCGTTATCATTCGCTACAGGATGCTGCGCAGTTTTGGAAAGAAAGATAGATTTCTGTAAAACAGTGGTGGTCAGGCTTCCCGCAAGCTGTAGTACGATCGAAGAAAACTATTTCCTTTCGGGAGCAATAAAGCTGTAACTACACAATTTAGCAGTTGAATGAATGAAGACTCAGCGTGTTACATGTTTAGAGCCAATGATGGCCATGGATCATGATGGAAGAATTTTGGAGCGAAGGATTGGCAGCACAAAACTGACCATCGCATTGATGCTATTCTGTCACTAAAATCTCGAGCATGTGTCTGGTTTGAAATCAAGCGAGCACAGTTTCAGAGACACACATACTTGTATTATTCCTTTGTGCACTCATGCGAAATGGTAGCAAGCATCATCCAAGGGCAGTGGTCAATCTGAGACATTTGGATGCATCGGAAACCCACCGATATACCGGAACTCATTGTAACAGTGTACATACATGCACACATTGCACGCGCACATTCGAACATATACAGATCCATTCATTGTCTAGAGTGTGTGTGTTGCTGCCGAAAAATCCAATTATTTCCAGAAAAACACAATCGACAATGTTTTCATTAGTCTTTGCTAGAAAAACAGTACACTGCCCCGGCACACTTACTGGCAACAAATACTGGACACGCCCGACCACACGGACACATCTACACGGTTGGGGTGGAACTGGATCGAGGTTGGTCGAAGGTTTAATGAAAATGTCATTTTGACTCTCTTTCAGTGTAAAATAAACAGCATCTTCCCGGTGTTGGAGATAGGACACGGGTCATACGGATAGGTACGGCGGTAGAATAAACCGGAGGGCTTTTGTGGGCAATGATGAAGCTAGCTGACAGGAGTTTCGCTGGCAGGACACTTTCTTCACTTGTAAAAACGACCATGTCCATGAGGGATACAACAGCAGCCAAGATGTGCTTTTTGCTTTGCTATCGTAGTTTGTAGCTTTTAATGGAGGATGGTTTAGTTCTTGGAAGGGATAAAGTTTAGATTTTGTTACAAGCAACGTAATTACACTGCTTAATGGATTTGCTCAAAGCAATTTTTAATATTGTGCAGTATTTTTTTGTAAACCGCAAAAAATAGTGTAGTCTTTATAAAAGCGTTCAATTTCAATATTACCTCAGTAAATTTTCCAATTCAGTTATACCATTGCCTTCTTCATAATCAAATTCATTGCCAATGTGCAACCATTCGGTGCAATAAATGACTGTAATTACTTGCAACGGTGGAACAATTTGACACTTTGCTTTAGAACGTGCCTGATGCAGACGTGTTTCGTGAGCAAAAATTCTTATCGAAACTCCTTAAATCCTTTTTAGTCGATCCTTGAAAAGATATGTAGCCGGACTGTGGAAGCGGCACTGTGCTTTCGTTAAGAATCGGCTGTAGCCCTGCAAGTGCTTGGCTGATTCTGTACAGGAAAGAGCGATAGAGCAAAAGATCAACAATTAATTATTTTAAGTTTTACTGTAATTAATTCCAGGCAAATTTATTGTGAGCATAGATCACTGTTAATCCATTGCCGGCCATTGTTCTGCAGATGCGTCAGAGTATAGTTCTATGTAAGTGTGTCGGTGTGTGTGTGTGCCTCACGTTATTCTTAGAGCCGAGGGACGAGAAGAATCGCGGGGTTCTTCTAAGAGCAAGACAGATGAAATGTATATACGATGAAGAAGGTGATTACTTTTATGAATTGCGAAATCTATGCAACACTCTCCATTTGGCGAATGTTTGTGTCTTTTCTTTCTTGAGCTAGGTGACTCCCAGACCTTTGATTTCGGAACTATAGGTTTTGAATTACTCCTCGATTCCTTTCAGATTTGTTACGATTTCAATTTGAAAATGTGCATATTGTCTTTAGTCCATTAACAAAACACAAATGTGTATTCGCTGTGTGTAATAATGAATTAAATGTGTGTTTTGTATTAATTAAAAATAATTTAATAATAATGAATGCAATACAACTCAATAAATGAAAAAGCGTTACACTTTAGTCGGTCGGCTCACCTATATTACCATACGTGAAGTATGTTCAAATGTTGACTGGTAGCAGGCTATCAATCGTGCAGAAAAGAGACAATTAAAGTAAACTGTGCGAAGAATTTTTATTATTATCATAAAATAAATCAACAAACAAGAAGCATATCGTATTCTACAGTTTTCAATTCACTGCTAGTAAAAACATTAAATTATTATGTTTGACAATAGCGCACCTGGTTGTAATCTATACTTAAACTCTGCTATTGTAGCAACTGTGTTTCAATACAGAGAAAAGAAGCATCAAAGTTCAAAGTTCTGGAACAAATGGCCTGTTTGAAATGTTTCTCTTAAAAAACACACGATGAAAAGATTTATTTAAAAAAATGGCATTATAAATTTATCACGTATGGTGACATCAATTACTTAGTCTAATTTTCAGATGACATGTAACTCACTATTTATACAAATCGTTTGAAATATATTTTTTTCTAATAATGAGATATGAGATATCGAAAGAAGTCTGGGTTGAGATTTTTTAATTATAGATGCAAACAAAAATGTCTAAAAGTCCTTGTCCTGTGTTAGAAATAATGACTGTACATAGAAATAATGAATACACTAAATTTAAGATCCTCTGTCAAATTCTAAATGAAAAAAAAAATACAAAGAATTGTTACGCGTACTATGAGTTATGTTGTTGTTGTGTTTTATTTGATGACTCGTCGGGTTCCAGTTGAGTAATGCACATAATTTCGGGAATGCGAGATATATTTATTAAACCCTCATTGCTGTATGCAATCCCATTCAAAACGGCAGGCTTAATATATCGAACGCTGTCTCATATACATGACATGGATGTGGATTATTTTCGATCCAGTTATGTGATGCTCACAAAGAGTAAAAATTTACACAAAGAAAAACACACGCATTGCTTTTATTTTGTGGTATTTGTGGTTTGTTTGTATCATTTATTAATATTGCAACGACTTTCCCCAATAGAAAAAATGGATTTGCACCGCCTACATTTTATCGAATGTTTATATGTTGGTAGAAGTCTAGAAGAACAAATAAATCACAATCCTCGCTGTGCTGTATTCTATAATATTTGTTTCTATCTATTTGTTTCAAATAATTACCCTCTAGGTATCAGAGACTCATTATCGATCCGAAGTTCTAATGCGATTAAAACTACAAGTACAATGAATAAAATTTACTAAGTGATCAAAACATAAAATAATATGCTTTTTGATAATAAAAAGAAAAAAACCAATAAGTGTAAAAACAGGTGCTATCGTTTCAAAAACCATTCCGAGAGCTGTCGTGAAATTCAGAGGGAGTGGACTGCGAAAGCCAAGAAATATTCCTAATTTACTTGCTAGCTCCCTCCAAACTTTTAGTCATAGAAAATCTATATTCAGCACTATGTCCAGTACAAAAATCGTGTAAGAATATTGATTTATACTTCTGTTGTTTTTGATTACTATTTGATGTACATTTAGTCATACTAGTCATGTGAAAACCCTTCCCCTCCCCATATCCCTTTCCCTACGATTTATCCACGCTGTTTATGGTTATGGGGCATCTTCCCGTTTACTCCAAGAAAGATTCTCGATTTTAAATTTATCTGTATATAAATGTTGTGAGCTTTAAGCAATACGGCTTTTTTGGACCGTTACTCCTGAATAAAAAAAAAATGTTGTGAGCTAGAATGTATTACTTAACCTTTTCTCACCAAGATACATTAAGATTCCTTTAAATTGTATATTTCTAATCAAATGTATGTTTTCAAGCATAATTTATTGATATAATGAAAAAGTTTATTTGAAAGAAATGTGTCAAATAAGTGCAAAGAACGTATGACATGCAAATCACAGGATTGCACAACAGTCTTGAACTATTGCTTGGATTGATTGGTTCCCATACTCTGCCAGCCACGACACAGACAGGTAGCTTAGCATTGCCATGGCTTGTCACCAATATTGAACCATTTTGACAGGCACCTGGGCAGTAGCAATGTGATAATATAGAATTGTTTTTATTTTTTGTATTTCACCCTAGGCCACACGTTGTTTGGACTCATGCAAGTTTTGACAGCTACTTTATTGTCAGCTACCATGGCAGATTGGTTGTGGTGAATTTGTTGGTTTTCCACATGTAAGCCAGGCATTTCGTAAAAAAATCTGCTACCTGCATCATCGCACTTGTCAAACTATGCATGACATCGTTGGTATTTGTGGTGGAAAACAGAATCCTTCTTTTAATGGAGGTGTTTTACCCATGTCATGCTGAGAGGGGTATTTACCCTAGTCGGTGGTTGTAGTGCACTGGTTGAGCCCTGAAAATGTCATTATGATTTAATGAGAAAAATGCAACCGCTGTCGAGCACCTGAATGCTAACAGACTATCATTGCCAGTAGCGAGGTGTTACAGGACTTGACGCACTCTGATATTGGTCATCGCACGACGCTCCAGGGAGTCGAGGGTGAAATATGAAACAATTGCTCTCAAAACAATGTTGCCCAAAGCGACGAAGCAATATAAATTAATTGATGCGATGAAAATTTCAGTCAGTGTAATTGATTTTAAATTTTATAAAGCTGCCCTAGGTGGTAAAATCGTCGCCCAGGCTATCAGGCATTCCGTTTTCCGCTCTATCCGAGGAGCCTAGCGGTGCTCTGAAAAAATGACTGAACGTTAAAGCCTCGAAGTTGATTCGCTGGGGGTGTCGTTTGACACGTTTGTCACATTGTTTGACCGTGTTCGGGGATTTTGAATGCGCTATGCACTGGTTTTTTGTATGTATCTGTATGTGTCCGGCGCACCAAAGCACACTTCTACAGCTGCATTCTACTACTGTAATGGCAGTTGCTTGGTGAGATTAAACTGTTAATTTATGGGAAAATGATATACAATTAAGGGCTAGACAAGCGTTATGCCATAAATCTGGATTTAGGAAATACCCGGTGATATTTCAATCCGGATGCAATGAAACACGTACAACATGTTGGCATTCATAGCTATTGATGTAATTTGTACTAAAACTCTGGTTTCTTGTTTTAAACCTCTGAAATAAGTCAATAAAAATGGTTGTATTAGCTTTCCCTTAAGTATTTATAAAATAAATTTTATAAAGAATCTACTACCTGCTATTAAAAAAAATGCATATATTTTATTATATCAAAGAAGTTGCACCTGATCAATTATAATAATGAAGGCAATATTAAAAGAAGACGGCTTCACTTAATGGATATTCACTAATTATTCAATACTATCACCTTGTGATTACGTGAAATAGGTTTAAGCTACAGCAACTACACTGCATGTTGTACCATTAACATGAAATCAGGTCAGTGTTTTTGACATTTAGAATCGAAAGAGTCTTACGTTATTATTGAATTCATCTTATTTGGCACAACAACCGCATTTGATATTGGCGTGTAATTCACGACAGTTTAACGATGCGCCTTAAGGAGAGGGGAGATGTTTTGGTAGTAAATGTTGTTGAGTTTGGTTGAGAATGAGATTTACAACGAAGGACATTCGAGAATGAAAACATGTTAAACACAACTGTTTGAAAATAAAGTTTTCTACAGACAGAAGTTTTTTTCATACACATAGTCTTACCATTACCATTTCCAGCTTTTTTTTTGTCTAAATTTATTTCGGATGTATTTTGGCCATGAATGATAGTCCAAATTTTAAAAGTGTATTTTTAACTTTTATTTTGTTAATTTTCTTTGTTATAAAGATAATATGTTTTTTTTCTTTTTATATATAATAATTTTTCTGATCATCGAAGACAATCGTAACGAATTGTCGCTGTTAGCATTTTGCAATGGACATTTTCTTCTTGTTTTGTTGTGTTACTTTCCTAAGAGTTTCTACTTGTTACTATAGAATATATTTTGCTTTTTTTGTTTTTGTTTTATATTGTTTTCTTTCGTTACTTTCATAAATCAGCTGCAAATGCAAAAAAAGAAAACAAACATTACTGTTCCTGTTTTGTGTTTGTTTTTTTTTCTCTCATAGTAGTAGTCCTAGACTATCAGGCAGCTATCCTGTAAATTCCTCTTATACTTCTAGCATTACCGCGTTTAGTGAATGTCTATCAGTGACAACTCGATGACACTGACCAACACATGCGTTAAGTGGGTCCTCTTAACTACAAAATATTTTAATGATCCGTGTTATTCCTTTTTTTTGTTGTTGGCTATGTCCTGCACTTTTTGTCTAGCGTTTTCGCGTTATATCAGTATTCACCAACTATACCTCGAACGGTTATGTTCACTTCTTACCTGTTTATTTTCTAGTGTAGTGATGTTAGCAATAAATATACTAATAATAATCATAGTTAGACTTAGTTTGTTCACTTTTGTAGTGCAACCACACTAATCATGGTTTGCTGAATGAGTGTGTGTTGCAACAAAAAGAAGGTGTGACGTGTATATTATTAAGCATGTATCGCATTGCAAATATGTTGCGCCTTTCTTTTTACTGTGTCAATGCTTTTTGCTGTATCTGCAGTTGAGTTGTAATTTAGTAAGAGCATGGTTTTTGTTTTAATTTTATTGAGTTTTGGGTTTTTGTTGTGGTTGGTTGCTGTGTATTTATCTCGTACTAATAAGTAATTGATAATAAGTACTTAAATACTTTTGTGTAATTCACCATCTCTTTAAGTTGTTTTGTTACAGCATTTATTCCTCTACTTGTCCCATTAAATTCACTAATTAGAATGCAAGTAATTTCATAAAGAAGCGTGTCCTTCACGCTAGTGTAGCTTGTTTAGTATTGTAATCCGTTCTTGTTCATTTCATTCTTCTGTTAGCTTTTAGCAGCGGTTTTGCAAATGTTCAATATCTAGGACATGTGGCATACTATAAAGTATGTGCTTCACTATTTGCGCCATTAGATTCTTCCTTCTGCATGCTAGTAAGTATTTACTTCCCCCGTGATTGACAGTGCAAGGTTTAGTTTTTATTTCTCGTTAAATCATCTTAATACTTCTTGCACCGGCATCAGTTCTCGCGTGTTGTTTTACCACTTAATTATTCATCCGTTTTTGCTGGTTGCTTATACGTAGTTCATAGACCTCAGTCGAAATGTTTGCTAACCCTTCCGCTACTCACTGTAATCCGAATCAGTGGTATGCTTCGCCAAAGTGCGTTAATCTGAAAACGTCACGGCGAGCATCCTTGTTCCACAGACTTATACGTGTTTCATTATTCTTACTAACTGATTTTGGCATTTACTGATGTCACCTAAACGGGCCCTGCATGATGCTTTGTTTCGCGAGCGTTCGACTCTATATGGTTTAGCTTCTAATCTAAGCTATTTATTAACAAATGAAAATAAAGCTTATTATAACACTATGAACGAGATGGAAGTAAAATAGAATGTTTGGTGTAATGAAAATCGTACATAGCTATTTCTAGAATTCTTCTTGTATAAGTGTTTGTGTGCATGTGAGTTTTGTAGTTAATTAAGTGAATTCTTTGCAGGATTGCAAAGATTTGTAATCAATTTTATAAAATATTCAAGTATTTCTCACGAAAAGGTATCAACCGTTTAATAACCAAATTCTCTCTCCCACTTTCAGATCTTTTATCCGTTTTATCAAATTTTGTTTTTAGCTTCCACATGTTTCGCCACAACAAAGATAACACAGTGCGAAATGTGTGGTAAAAGGCCAACGGTTAATCTTCTCTTTTAAGTATGCTTTTAATCGAATATGTACTTTCATACTGTGCATAAACTTGACTGTTTATTAAGTTTATTTAAAAAAACTTAAAAGTGAAGTAGTTTTTTAGTTAGTTAGTTAATTGGTTAACATTAAATAAAAGAGGTGTATGTACTTTATTCAATTGTTGTGTTTTCTCAGAGAATTGTTTTTTCGTGGTTTGCGTTCTTGTACGATTGTATATACTTTTTTAAAAGCATTGTATTTATGGGGATTCTTTGAAATATAGCTCAACAACGCCATTTTATTTTGTTATTTTGTCTAGGTGACTGTTTCATGAAGTACTTTAAGCTTGGTAGCTATGAATGAATTAGTGAAGGATGCAAGTGTAGAAGAATATTTGCCAGAACAAAAATTGCAAAATTAAGTTTCCGCCTGTATGGCATTACTCTCTTTCTAACTTTTGAAACAAAAGTCAAGCAATTCGTTACTGCCGTTGTTTGAATAAACTAAAGCATACAAAAACTGAATTTCGCAGATTCTGACACATGTTACACCACCCTTTTCGAATTGCGTGTGGTGAATAAAATGTACATTTAATTTTCAAATGTAGCACGTGGGATCTTGGCCTGGCTGCTTATATTGCACCTTTTTCCGTTTTGTCTCTAGAGTCTGTGTTAGTTTTAGTACCTGATTGATATGGTTTAGTTTAGCATCGTGTCGCATTACCTTGAGAGATCATGTGTTTGTGTATGCATTTTCTACAGTTTTAGCAAATTAGTTTTTGTTGTTATTTTTTTATTCATTCCCTTTACAATTCTACTAATACGTGGTGAATCTTGTTAAGCAATCACTGCAGTAATCACTCTATGATGTTGAGAGACGGGACATCATTTGACTGCTCTCAAAACGTAGCTACCAGCAGGATTGTTAGGAGGAAACCAAAACCAAATACCTCTATCGTTCCATTTTTGCTAGCTGAACTTGCCATTAGAATATCTAATACTGTTGTACTTAAGATTTAGTTCATGTTTGATGCTGTTCGTCTAGGTTCACACTGTAATGTGTTTTGTGTGAGTATCGGTGTATTATGTTTACCGCTCTGTATGATTTTCGATATAAATAATTCTTATCCATTATAAATATATATTTATGTATATGCCTTTTGCGGATACCTCTGGGTTTTCGCATTTCAGCTGCTTTTCATGTTTGTTTTAGCTTCTCTTCAGTTTTAGTTTGATTAAAAATCAGATTTGGTTTTTCAGATTCAGTTGTGAAAAAAGTGTACTAATTATGTTGGCCAACAAACAAATTTTCTCATTTAAATGAGATGATTCTGCAAGTTTTGGGGTAGTTTATCAAATGTATTCAAACGTACACTACGGAAGGTAGAAGCAGTATTAACAGACGAATATTGTGTGTTATGTTGTGCTACAAAAAAAAAAACTAAACAGCAAAATGCACTCGCCGGTCTAGCTTGTAATATAAAAAAATGAAGTAGATAAAGTTGCCACCAGTATGATACAATCGCTAAAGTAGTTTCACTACATTCGAGACTTTCAATCATATAAGATTAATAAATATCCCAAACGAATAACATTCATCCGGCTTCATAATTTAAATTAATAGTAACAGTCGATCCCTGTGCTACCGTTATCTTACGCAAATTTTGCGAATCGCAAAGATATAGAGAGGAAGAGAGAGATAGAGAGGGAGAGAGAATAATTAATGATACCATTATAATAGTAGTGTTTAGGATATTTGTGTTTGTTTTAAAGTTGTGCCCCTCCAGTGCCCAATGCACGGCACTACTGCAGCTTTGTTCGTTTTGTTTCGCTGCATTACAGCAGTGCAATTTGTCTTATAATTCGTTTTAAAGTTTTAAAGAGAAAATTCTTTGATTGAAACCATTCAATATGGTCGTAGTAGTAGTTGTTGGTGATGTTGCTGATGTTTTGTTTGTGGGTCTTGGTGGTGGTGAATTTACATGGGTTTAGAATTAGATAGCGAAACGACTGCGGAGTCTTAATGGTGCTTTCGATGACTCCACTTGTAACTATCGGTTGGTTTCCCATTCCCACTTGATGTGTGAGTGTGATGGTGAAAGTGTAAGTGGTTCTTTGAAAGCGCACGTGTATGTGTGTATGCAAATGTTGCTGCTTTGAATAAGTTTCGTTTCATCTTTTAATTAAGTCGTGCACAGTCGGCTTTTAATGTAGCATATACATGGTTTAAGGCTTCATTTCAATGTTCTTTATATTATTTTATTATAATACCATATTGTCGTAATAATTAAAGTTTCCCATTAATTATTTTGTGTCTACTCTTGCTTACTTTCTCTTCTTATTTCGGTTGTTTGGTTGTCTATCTTTTCATTCATGTTTTCATCAGTTAAATGAAACAAAGACGTTTTTAAATGTACTTCATGTTAAATGTTTGAACAAAAAAGCACCATTTAACAAATTTTCAGTACTAAATCATATATTTTGCGTTGGAAATTTCACAATTGTTAATGAAAGAATAAAATGTGATTCCATTTCTGTTTTGTTGTTTTTAGGTACATACTATGACTTAAAACATTTGCTCCAAACAAACTTTATGTTGTATATAACCTTACAAAACATTTATTGTACTTATAATTCTTGTGCGTTCTTTAGATGTTGCATGTTTGCTTTTTATAACACTCATATCACATTTAAAAACTGATTTTTGAAATGAAAATACCACAATAAGTTAAAAAACAAACTTCTCTCTGCCACCATGACACATTTACCGTAGTTTCGTCGAAGAAACGATCGATTACTTAGTAATATGTTTGATATGGTTTGAACGATTAAGCCAAATTTTCCAATTTCTCCAGGACATTTTACATAACATATAAATCAAGATTTTAAGAAAATGAACGATAAACGAGATGTCAATTCGAACCGAAGCAGTGTGCATTACCTACACTTGAGGATAATGGATGGTTTTTATAGTCTCGTGCAGGTGAAAGTTGGTGAAATTGTCAACGATTATCAGATGTTTAAACTCCACCACAAGTTGTCCTTTTCTCAATGTTAGGAGAAAGAAAACAAAGTAAATTTGTCTAAAAATTTGGTTTAATTTAATAAGATTTTTGTTTGTTTGCTTTCCAGTATTAACCGTATGTGTTGGTACTCTTCTCTTTCTTCGCCTTTTACACCGTTTCTTATTTCTCTGTGAACCTTATCATTCCCATCGCTAGGTTAGGCTTCTCACGAGACAACTTATGAATTTGCGGCTTTGCTTCTAAGGGTTATCGTGTACGATCTTTGTTATACTAAATATACTAAATTATCATTCATATATATTTTTTGTTTCGTTTTCAAAGCGTTAAATTTCGCAATGTACAGGTGTCTCCACATTGTGTTATTTTGTTAAGTGAAATTTTAAAGAATTTCTTTGTATATATGGTATATATATTTCTTTTTCATCTTTTGCACCTTCTTATTTTTACTTGTTATGGTGCTACGCATCGGAGTTCTGCAGACAACACACTCCCTCTCTAGTAAATGGGCATTTTCTTTTCTGCTCGCTTTTGGCTTCTCTTTGATTGATATTTAATTTTAAACGTGATGCACCATCACTGCATTGGCTGCCTACGAGCTATCAGGATCTAGTTGCGTATTATCGGTCTTTTGTGAACTGTAGCATTGTTGTGTTCGTAAGTCTAACGTTGATAAAGGTGTTATAGAAACTGATACTACTAAAGTCATTTGAAGCTGTTTTTAATGATCAAAAATATTGAATCACATTGAAAATTATTCCTCATGGTACTAATGAGCCCCATGAAGTAGCAACAGATGAGTGAACAATAGCCTAATGCACCGGATAATCCTGAGCGTTTACTGCCCTTTGGTTAGAAAAAAATACACCATCTCTCTAGCCAATTCGTCGCATATAGGTGATCCATTATTGAGCGCTGAGTTGTTTTCTGCAATATTACTGCTAACATTTTGAAAAAAATAAAATAAAAAATAATTTACTAATGCCAATGGTAAATGTTCTTATGAAAAGGGCTACAACTCCGATGTTTGCTCGAAGATGTTGCTCCTTTCAAAACTTGACAATACTGGTATTCGCTGAAATAAATACACTCACTGGCGATTTGATTTGAAATAAATAAATCTCTGATGTAAGTATATCGCTCTTGTTAAGTGTTTAGAGTGTTTGTGTCGTTATAATAAAATGTAAATCCATCCACATTTTATTGTGTACTGGCATGTTCTTCCCATCCTCATCCGCATGCACTTTTTCTTTATCTGTTCCTTTCTATACCGGTAGACGACCTGCCTACGACTTGTTGTCAAATCTACTTTGTTTTTTATTTTTCCTGTGTTTCTTTTCCATTAGCAAATTCATAAAGATGTTTCGGGTTTGTTATTTTAAGTATCATTTTAATAGTACTATTAATATTCTTTATAAATATTCATATCACAAAACTAATTTCTTTAAACATCATATCGTTTTCCCTTTTTGTGACTCTTATTCACAGGCATGAACGTCTAAAGGCTACTGAATTAAAACGTATGAATCACTAGTAGACAATAGAAGAAGAAAGTAGGAGCAATAAAATTCGTCGGAGGGTCGTATCTAAAAAACGTTTATGTTTTCTTTTTTTGTTTCAACAATCGAGCTTTATTTGCTTCTCTATTACGTAAGATCGCACGATTTAAGTGTGTTAGTTGTTAAATGTTTAATGAGTTTTGTTGTTCATTAAATTTATAGAATAGTATGGATTAATGCGTTGTGTAAATGGTTTTGTTATTTATTTCATTTTTCAGTAGAACCCTTCTTCTAAAACTTTAAATCGAGTTGATTAACTGAACCATTCCGTCTTCGTGGTAATAATGTACGTGTTTGTGTGTGTGAGTGTAAGTGTGTCTGTGTGTGTGTGTTTATGTGAAAGAGAATAATGATAGGAATTATGTTAGCAAAAATGTATAATGATGACTTTTACGTTTTTCAATTCGCAATAATAATAAGTTTTGTAATAGTATTTAAAAATGTAAGTTATGTTTTAATCTCTCCCTTCTTTTCTATTCAACATGCGTTTTTCTCCTATAAGTATTTAATTTCTCATTATTTTCAATAATTGCAAGAAATACCCTGTATCCTAGATTTTTACAATGTTTCTTATCTGTCATGAATTGTTTTTCTTGCAAAGAGCTTTAAACAGATTTGTATTTCTAGTTATAGGTAAACAAGATAAGGGATTCATTCGTGCGTGTGTGATCAGTGGGCCCTCCTGCCAGGATCTGTGTTTGTTCCTTTACAAATGGTGATTGCATGTGAAAAAATGAGCATCCCATTAACAGTGCTCACACTGCTCGCACACACACAAATACACTCGCAATCTGTTTTCCAACTGTTATTTCATTACGCACTTCCTTTATCGTTTCTTAGCTAGTTGAAGACTTAAAATAACTTTCCTCGTAATGGTGTAGTAATCCATTCTCTTTTGTCTTGCTAGGGTCTGCAGTGTCCAGTTTCTCCACCCGGAGAAAGGACGACCATAGCTTTGGTTCGTGATTTGGTTTGTAATGTTTCACTTGTGATTTTCGTTTACTTCTACTTTGTTGGGTTTGTGGTTTTTTCTATGTTATTTTTTGTGGTTGTGTTGTTTTTGTATGTGTGTACACGCGTTTTTTGCACGGTAAATGTATATAATAATGTTATTTCTAAATATGTGTATATACGCATGTTGGTGTATATATGTATATTTATATATAGATTCATGTGTATACTATCGTGTTGGTGGCGTGGAGCATAGATTTTGGTAAGTGAATCGAATTATCCCTGTTTGCTAAAGTTAAGCTGTCTCTACATTAAAATTGAATAGAATTTGCAAATAATTTTAAAAATTTCTTTGCATAGTAAACTTAAAGAACCAAAACTGTAATTTTCTAGTTAATTTGGAGAGTTTTTTCCCATGTCATGTGCATAAGAAAAAATAATTTGAGTTTTCTATACGATGAAACAAATTAGTTACATTAAGCGTAGCTTTTGAACAGCGAAAATGTAAACCCCTAAAATTTTTAAAATTTTATGAGAATGGTTTTATTTTTTCCGACAAGATAGTTTCTCGCGTGGATATTATCAACTGAGCTACAGTTTCAGTACGGATTTGATACGGGTGTTAAATTCACCTACTTTTGTCGTCAGAACTATGTGTACTGGGCATTAATCGTGGCCTACAGATAATAAAAAATCATGTCATAGTGGCTACTACATGCTGTAATAATGTTGCGCCATCTTTGCTTACTACTAAATATTACCTTCGCTTTGCGCTTAGCACGATGCTACTTTGTCACTCCCATCTCCCAGTCAAGATTTTGTCACAAACTCTGGGTATAAGATGTTTTGTGAGAAAAAAGGTATTAAAGGATCTTACAGATGCAAGGTATAGATCTTAAAATTGTTTCAAACTTGTATTTGTATGTGAAACATGAGATTTCACATTCATAAAAATCATTCCATTTTTCAAGCGTAAAGAAAACAAGGAGGCATAAAAGTATGATTCTTTAATGAAAGGTAAAATTGTTATGTTATCATATGTTCAACCGAATTTTACTGTAATCGTTAGTTAAATAACACATTCAGAGATTTGCGGAAATGTAGATAACCTTGAGAAGGGAGGACACACTAACTACGTTTAGTTTCAGGGAGGCAGCTTAGGGAGGGATACAAATGAAAGTACCCTGGCTAGAGAGACATATAGATTGGTGAGAGAAAAATCAAACCTGACGGAAAAGTTTCACAGTTTTTTCTCTCGAAGAAGGTGGGTTCACGTTCGTTGGGCTGTAGTCCATTTTTTCATTCATACTTTGTTTGTGTTTGTATTTTTTCATTTATCTGTTCAAGTATTTTATATGTGGATTCATTGGTGATCTTACTTGCTTTTTAATAATTATTTGACTAGTCTTTGTTTTTAACTTGCTCTGCTATAATGTGGGGACTTTCACTTTATCGTTTGTTTCGCATCAAATAGAAAGGGCGATTAGAGTGGTGATTTTTTAAATCTAGCAATGTTGGGTAAGCGATGGCTTTGTCCTGTGGAGGATTCCTTGACACTAAACTTCACGCACAAAACGCGGGCAATATGGCTCTGGGTTGAGTTACATCGGTGTGCTGTTTGTAGCACATTGACAAACTGCTCTTTGTTTTTCGCATTCCCTACTAGCAATTGAAAACGAAACTTTTAGTTTCAGTAACTGATATGGCTTTCAATGCATAGTTAGACGCATCTAATGTAAATGCGTCCGTGTTCACCTAAGAATGGCTGCCGTATAAGTTAGACTCGCTCTAGGTATGCTAAAGAGGGATTGCAGTAAGTAATACTTATATAAGTAGAGTAGAGTGAGAGAAAAACGGCTGCATTGATTTTACATCTATGTACAGGTTGAACTGTTGTTTAATTTGTCTAGTTGATGGTAAAAGTGCTACCGAACGGTAACCTCTTTTTGATCTTAATCTCGCAATCTTTTCTGAATAATTTGGCAAAGGTAAGACCGATTTTACATATTAGGTGCACGGGATTAAATAATCATGTGTTTGTTCGTCCCACTCGAGCTGCTGCATGCATTCTAGCATAAGATGCTTTC
The DNA here is from genome assembly GCF_016920715.1 of Anopheles arabiensis. Classification (NCBI taxonomy): domain Eukaryota; kingdom Metazoa; phylum Arthropoda; class Insecta; order Diptera; family Culicidae; genus Anopheles; species Anopheles arabiensis. Next base: position 70,287,257 of record NC_053517.1, on the reverse strand, counting down.
TGCAAACCTTTAGGGATAGTGATGATTATTTGTTTTATTATGGGACGATGGTCAATAAAAGCAAACAATCCTTAGAAAAAAAAGTATTTAACGACACACAAGCATTGCTAATAATTGAGGGATACAAACAAGAAAAGCAAATGCACTGTTACGATATATAAGTAGAAACAAAACAAACATCAGCAGCATTTGTTTAAGTAGGGTTTTATGTATCTGGTTGTAGTGTTTGCAAATCATAATTTGAAATCACAGCCCATTTTGTTGGTTTATCTAACAATAATATGTTTTTAGTTTTTTTTGTGTTCACTTTGTAGCTGTTCATAAAACCCTACCTGCAATTTACAAAACTGTAAATAGTAAGTTTTCAATAACTTTTTCTTATCATTGTGAATCGGGGTAATGAACAGGAGTTAATGAAAAGTACGGAAAATTCCTCAATTTTGCTGTCCCTGGAGGCATGTTCAAAGAGATTTTTTTTTATTTCAGTTGGTATACTTGTGCGGTGAAATATGGATTCTTCACGTCATGAACAAATTATTCAATCGTATCAAATTATCAACCAATAGTGCTCTGACATTTGTATATGATTTCAACTGCTCTAACGATTTGCCGCGAACCATTAAGCTCTATGTGGTATAAGGTGTTTTATTCTGGTTACTTGATCGCGTTTAAGAAAATCTGTTCATAACGAAACAAAACAAAACGATTAGAAATCGCTATTGCACCGGAGAGTACAGCGTAAAACGGAAAATAGCTGCTGAAGGAAGGGAAAAATTATTATCTCTCTACTTATTGTTAATATTGGTTTGTTTGGTTTAGTTTTTACGTAAATCTAGCACTAGTGTTAATGTTGTTCAATGTTAAAGTTTTGTTTTGTGTTAGAAATAATGTATCGTAGTCATTCGTGCAGCTTGCTCGAACCATATCTGGATTCGATGACACGAGTTACCGCTTCTCGATAAACGAGTGTATATGTTTGTTTCTTTTTGGCTTTGCTTAGCTGTAGGTTCTCAATATTTTCTCTAATACGAGTTGGTTTTATGTTAATTACTGCTGACCACGCACACAAACCCACACACGCGTTTTCTCGTTTCAAATATTATAGTTTAAATCTTTGATGCATGAAGTTAATCGTTTGTTTCTATATTACTACATTCCCTAATATTTTCGTGTGTGTGTGTGTATGTATCAGTGTACGAGTGTTCGTTTTGGTTTTTATTTAAATTTTAGGCAGGAATCCGATTACTAGACTTTCCAGCCTGGCTACTGGTGGCACAGGCCCTGGAGGGATGCAAACTACCGAACGCAAAGCTCAATGATGGCGGGCATGGGTAGATTTTTAAGATGATATTACCTTAGCCTACAAAATGACTAGTGTGATAAAACGGAAACGCAATGTGCAGTTTTTTGCAATAATGCCCTTCATACATGCTTGTCTCAGTAAAAAGACGCACAGCGAAGCCGGGGCCACGATAGACAAAAGGAACGTGTTTTTATACAAATTTAAATTAATACTGTAATAGGTAAAACGATGCAAACCTGGGCTACAAAACAAAAAGCGTTGGTAACGTTATCCACGTACATTCAGGATAGGATTGAGCTAACTGTATTTGTTTCATTGCGGAAAATTTTAAAACTTTATTTTAATGTCGATTTGATCGCAAAAAAAACTCTTCGTATATATGTGCACTTCTTCAATTATGAAGTATAAAGTAAAACGTCTTACTAAACTTATTTAAAAAAATGTTAAGGAAATAGAACCATGTAATTTAATTTTTTTAAAATCAATGTTTTAAATGTATATTTTATAATTAAATTATTATTGTTATGTATCCGATAACAAATGTGGTTTGCGGAAGTAATCATCACCTGTTTGTTGCATTCAAAAGGGTTGATAATGATGGTAAATGATTACTTAACGTAGTAATATAATTTACATCTTAATATGTTGGCTCAAATCATAACAATATGTTGAATAATTGCTAAGTGCTGTTAAACGAGGCTTATTGCCACACTGCTAATGCACTATTTAAAACTAATTCCTGTGTCGCAAATTTTACGCTTTAGTTGTTGATTAGGGCTTGAAGCTATCGAAACAAATAACACTCTTTTTATGTATTAACATATAGGCAAAGTAAGTTTCACCGTATTCCTTCGAATTCCTTAGCAGTCGAAAAAACTTTAGAAACCCATACGAAAAGAAAGCAAACCGTACCATCCCATTTGTCTCTTAGAGCCCTATAGACTATGATGAATGCGTTTTTATGTTTTGCTAAACGAGCAGTTTCACACGAAACTGTGCGAGTAAAAGAAGAAAGAAACAAGTAGTGTAACAGCATTATATATATTTGTAATAACACTGCTAATGAGTTTTCCTTAGATACAAAGATTTACTATGCAGCTAGTGAATCAAAATAAAAGTGTTTTGGTCTAAAGTTGATATAATTTCGTTTGTCGAATTATAGCGGTTAAGATGTGCACTAGAAAAGCGAGAAAACAAGAATGACAATTAAAAAGTACCTTGTGGCACGTTATTTACAATTCCATTGTTAGTATAATGAACGGGCATTTAACGTTTCTTAGTACATGATCAGTAGCGTAAAAATGTGAGTACATAAATGAGCAAAGTTTAATAGATTATCTGAAAAATGTTATTAGTATACGCTTTGCTGTAGCCTCACTATTGGTTTGAAGATGCATTTAATAACGTTCTTGTAATGCTGAACTGTGTATTGTGTCATATTAAAATTGCATAAGTGAACCTAATGTATGTAATAAATTGTGTGCGCTAGAGAATTTTTGTTACCGAACCTGAATGAAACACGTTTTCTTGGTTCCACATCGCTAATCGATGGGAACTCGGTTCCTTTTACGAGAGAGTTTTGATTTGTATCTAGATATAGATAAACTTAAGTATACGATAATTCACTTACTCCTCCTATCCTATAACCACGACATTGGTTGGCAAACATTGGACTAGCCTCCATTTTTGGTAAAACAAATGTACTTTTTCCACCGGCTGCATTACATGTTTCCAGCTGCAATCGTGTAGTCACTGTCATATGCTGTCTCCCTCTTGACTGTTGTGGCTCCGCTGGATGATGCCGGTTGTGCTGTACGCACCAAAAGCACTTTCATTTCACACTTCATCCCTTCTTTTCATCACGGACTGTTGTGTGTTGCTGGCGGGCGCGTATAGTTGGTACATCGGTTTTTTGTGTAAGACAAAAGTCACTGACTTTGCAACAGTGTTGTATAGCTTTGTAATCGTGTATTTTTTTTCTCTCATGTAGGATTTTTTTTTGTTTTTGCTTTATATATAGAGTAGCGTAAATGTTTGCTCCTTTCCATATGTTTTGTTTTTAAGTAGTGTGTCTGTGTGAGTTCATTATTTAACTTTAAGCGATTGGTTGTAGTTGTTTTTGTTTGTTTCTATTCATAACTGCACTGATAATTGATGATATTAGATTAAATTTGTCTAAGGATTAACTTCATATTTTAAAGCTTCAGCTATGTGGTTTTAATACGTACGTGAGTGGTGCAGTGTTCCGCAACAATTCCCATGATCCAGACATAGTGAAAATTGGGAGCAAATAAACGAAAAGAAGAAGAGAAAAAAAAGAACAATCGATTGGTAATCTGATACACACTAGAGACATTTTCAACGAGAAAATGTAAACAATTTGTGAATATAACACTCACCAGAAGCACTTTTTAAAGCGCTTTTAATCTCTGATTGTTAATAGGGTCTATTCGCATCCTTTGGTCTTTTCAGCTGAACTTTCAGTCTTTTCATACCAATCTGAAAACCGTTCATGGCTTGAATCGCAGCTTGTGCGCTGGCTGGATTGTCAAACGATACAAAACCTGCACATGGTTGGAACAAAGAACAAAGGCGTAAGATGCATTAGTGAGGTGTGAATAATTATCATATTCCATGAATAAACTTACCGAAACATTTACTCTGATTTGTAGCTCGATCAATGAAGACTTTAGAACTTATCACAGTTCCGAAGGGCATAAACATCTGCATCAGCTCTCCGTCACCGAATTCCTGTGGCAGATGGTAGATGAACAGGTTGCAACCTTCCGGGCCCGATATGGAGCACCCTGGGAACATTAACATGTCTTTACAGAAAATTAAAACAATCCATCACCAACGTAAAGTTAAGATTGGTTCATATAGATGTTCAACATGGTAAAACTTCGTCAGCTGATATGTAGGGTAAATGGTAGTTCATTGCAAATGGGTCAGTTTTTTTATTATATAAGAAAGGGAAAGTTCTTAACGCTTTTAAAGGTGTTTTTAGTTTCAATGGGATCGTCTCAGGGATTCTAAATTGTTTTATATTTCATTTTTTGTTTTTTACGCAAGCATGAAATGCCGTGCTACACACCAATACACTATAGGAAAGGCAATACGTACAAGAAACCAAAACACTGAATGGTGCACAGGTAACCGTATAGATAAAAAAGAAAAGAGAAACACGTGTGGGAAGTCGATTTTTGATGGACATATTTACTAAAACTTAAACGAATGTTTTCGGCAAGCAATGGCTAACAACAATATGAAACGACGCTATAGATCTAGTACAGCTCCCTTTTTCTTTGTGTATTCTGTGGTTTTACTCAGAATGTCATTTTAAAATATTTTTCACGTATAATATACGATGAATGAAATAGGAATCTGTACCTTAGCTGCCACCGATCAAACAAAACACATCGGTAAGGGAAATAAATCGAATTCTTCGTGATGGGTGAGAAAACAGGCCAGGAATGGAATAAACATACAAATGGACATTTACACACATACATTTTTACACAACATACATAACACAGAGAAACACCGAAGAGCATTCAGATGAACAGTGGGGCAGTTAGAATGTTTTGTGTCGTCAATTAAACGACTAATGTTTTCCGATGGCAATAAATAAAAAGCGACGAAACAATGTGCCTTTTGTGCCAGTTTGTACTGTGGAAACCAATTCACTGCACGATAAAGCTGCCAGATAACGAACCACAACCAAGAAGACCTAAGATGCCCAATTATTCAGCAAATTGGACAGATATGCAAAAGCTATGATTTAGGCTGTTTGCTTCAAGGAACGGAATTTTCGCTAAAACTAGTAAAGATTCACCATCTGACTGCTTTCGTGCGAAATTGTAACGTAAACTGTAGGCCGTTTTGGTAGTGGTTGTGGTGATCGCGGAAAGTGTAATTGGTTCTAGGGGGTTTGTTTTTGTTTCGTTGGATGGGGTTCGCTGCAAACGGTTCTCGCTAGCTTTTGAGGTGAGGGAAGGCGATGCTTACCTTCGCGTTGTGCTGGTGCAACGGCAGCAATCGGTTGCGGTATAGCTTGCGGAAATTGTCCATAAACGGCTGGGTAGGCTGTTAAATTTACAAATTTACAATCAAAAAAACAAATATACATCAACAACACACAGTAGAAATATCGATCGGAAAAAGGAAATGGGTGGATTGTGAAAGGAATTGAGTGGACTATGATGTGGCTATTCCGGCAAGCTTTGCAATGGTTCGGACGGATAACGTGCATGAATATGCCAATCCTAAACTAGCGTTGCGTTGCACTAGTAACTGCATTAGTCACGTATCCTTGACACTACTGTTTACATGTTTTCGACATAATTCTAACTAATGGTTGGACTTGATGGATAAAAGGTCATAATGAAGGACTAGGTGTAACGTTCCCAGGAATATTCATGAAATACGTGAAAAATAACCAATAAAAACAAAACGTTTTAAGAATCTATAGTGTTATAAATAAAAAATCGTGTCGAATCAGAAAGTACAAGGAAGAAAGATATAATGACAAATAACCGAAAACCATACTTGTGAGTAATATATTATAAAACTGTAGCATTATTCATGATACGTGCGTTTGTTGTATAGTTTATAATCTTGTTTTGTTCGTATGATATGCAAAAAGTAATCGCATAAAATACACAAAAATATCGTTCATTTTGCTTTCTCCACAAACCAGCACATTGGGCACAATCAGCCCCATAACGAAAAATGTTAAAAATATTTCTTCTGAGCACAATTGCCTTCGTAATAGATTTTGAAATATAAAACCTTCACACAAACACAAACACATACACCACCTTAAAAGAGACAACAACACTGGAAGTGACTAAACCCGCAAACGACGTATACGCTATCAAATGTAACTTATTGTAGATAGCGCGGAAGGAGGAATAAACGCGTTGTGATGCCGATTATCAACCCAACCGGTAGACCAGGTTTGGCACCGTCTGGTGATTATTGCTCAGGGTAGAAACTGTCACATAATTCAAGCTGCTAAAAACCAATTGCCTAAAAGTATTGTTTAATGAAATGGAAAATTCCGTGGACTGTCGAATCGTCTGAATCAGCGTTCGTGCTTGGTTGGAAAACGTTAGAGGGAAGCAAACATTCCATCACGAACCATAAGGAAACAAAAGAACGCTGTTGGAAAAGCCTCTTTGCGCGTATTATTTTTTGTTCATTTCATTTCAGCAATATTCCTACCATAACGAGAACACCCATATCTTTCTTTTACAAGAGATAGTACAAAAAATGCTTGTTGCGGAAAAAAACCCTCGCATGTGAGCAGAGAATCGGGTATCGTTACTGTGCGATAACATTTGACAAAGAAGTGGAAAGAAAAGAGGACGAAAAAAACAACAAGCTCATAATTTTCCACACCAAGCCTGGCGCTGGAGCTATCCTGCTGCCCGGCGTACCCTATCGATATGTTACGCTTTGTGGCCGAAATATTCAAGCAAAATGGTAAGCGTAGCGGGGGAATAAAAACAAGAAAATTCATTGCTGAAAAAAGGAAGCATAACGGAATCGAATCCATGTAGGTTACGTCGTATGAACAGCACAGCAAAAATTGGTCCATTGAGCAGCGGGAGTTTAGTAGTGCAGTTCCTTCCGGATTCCCAGCCTCTAAAGGAATCCACTTAAACCTATGGCCCAATGGCCTATTCGCTGTTCATAATCCGTTAAGGGTAGTTTTCTTTGTTCATGCCAACATCCGGATCGGCCTTTTTGGATGGCACAGAAAAAAGGGCCAAAGTTAGTGGCAGTAATAATAAAACGAGATCGGTGCATAAATCTTACCAGAAAATGGCACACACTATTTTTGCGTCTGAGCAAAAGATGAACTTTCTGTTGATTTTTTTACAGCCAAAAGAACGCGGGGGGATTTTCGTTTATCATTCAGATGTTTGTGTTTTTGCTTCGTTCTCATTTTGTTATAAAAATAATTTTGGATACGTCTTAAGTCTGTCATTTTTAGTTTTTGAATTATGTTTGGATACATAATTATCAAGCTGTAGACATACGCTGAGGCGATTATTATGCATTCGGTACACCAAACTGTCACCGATGACCAAACCCATTAGTGTCTAAATCAGGCTTAAAACGACTTAGGTTTTTGTACCAAATAATAAGGAAGATATTAAAATCGCGCATTAAGTGAGGAAATTTCATTTATTTTTTAAATTTTTTTGAAATACCTATAAATTTGTACACGCCTATATGTTTTTTCCAATATTACACAAGTCCCACCGATGTTTAACTGCTGCCTTTCACAGACACCAAAAAGTCAAACGAAGGCAAACATACTCGCAAGCCCTGCTCTGAATTTCATTCTTTATGGTACCCGATTGCAAGAAACAGCGGTTCAACACCGACGGCCGAACGGAAGCGTCTGAGACAGTGAGCATTTAATTCTATTAGCAATTTCTCCATCAATATCCGGTACTGGCAGATCTTTATGGGTACGCATTTTCCACTTTATGGTAACCACTGGCAAACCGTATGGCGCATTAAGTCGCTGATGGAGACGCCTGGTCGTTTGTGGATGAAAGCGTGCGACAGCTTGGGAGGAGAAACGGAGGCAAAACTCGGATTTAATTTACTTCCGCCTCATTGAGATTCACGAAAATGTTCTCCGACAGTTTTCATTCAACAAACGTAGAGGTGTTGAGATTACGCTGTAGATATACAGTTGCTCACAGTGACGACGACCGTTTTGAAGTGGAAAACTAATCACAAGGCAGCCTCCGTAGAGCGGAGCAGAGTTTCAAATTTTTGTACCATTTAAATGTCACTGACAATTTGCATGCAGTGGTAGTGAAACTTTGTAATGAATGGAACTGGTCGCATCGTCCAGGGACATTCCCGGCAGAAGCGTTGCCGAAGCAAAAGTTATCGCTCGGAATGTGTTTATAGCCAAGTGAGGGTTGTTTTGTTGTGTGCTGCTGCTACAAACTGTTGCATGAAAAACCCAAAACAGTATAACGAATGAAGAGATGGTTTGTGAAAAACATCCGCTTTATTGAGAGGAGAGCTGTAGGAATAGAATCAGCAGGCAGAGAAAAAGTGTAGCAATTTGCAACTTAGTTGTTATTTACCGTCGCAAAGTTGTAGCATCTGATCATTGAGATGCTGTCGTGAGAAAAGGTGGTTTCACGCCGAGAAAATCAAGGGCAGCTTAAGCAAAGTCAAACAAAACAAGATAGGACAACAGCAAAACAAAACGACTGTCCCGTTTGTCTGTCACGTTGTGCCAGAAGTATGGTATAGAAGCATGGATCTGTGAAATTCTGCCTTAAAGAGGACTGGTAAACAGGAGCAGGAAAAGTTCAACTCCGTCCCTGCTTACTGACATCAAACCAAACAGAAACGATACATTAAAAAAAGGTGAGATGAATAAAAACCATCTTTCGTGCTCAATAGCAACAGGAGCTCAGGGGGATGATGGTCGCAGCCACAGTAGCAGAGAGCAGAAAAGGGTAGAATGCAGCTGTTAATTCCAGCACACTAGCCGTGCACCAGTGGCGGTACTGGTGTATGGAAGTGAAATGCAATTAAAGTTTGTTATTTGTTTTCGGGTGAGAAAGTTTATAATTTCAATGAAACATGACTCACCGACTCCCACAGTGCCTGGGTTTGCTTTCTTTGGCACCAGTGGCCAGCGAGGGTATGTTTGTGTATACGGAGTATTTTTTCCCATACAAGTTAGTTTTAACTTCAGCTTGCTTTCCCGATCGTTTGGTTTGCTGCAATTCAATTGCTCTATGAATGAGTGGAAAATGCAAAAAGAACAGTTGAATATTCAAGCTGGTTGATACTACTATTTTTAACTCTCAATTATGCCTCCGTAGACTTGGGCTTTATTGGTTTACGGACTTGAAAGCAGAAATAAAATAAATACACATCGGCCGAAACAAGTGTGTATATATTTTTGCAATGATGTAATCATGCCTTTGCAATGGATGAGTAATTTCATTCCAACTTTGCCGACATACCAGCTTTTGATGTGCAGCACGGAGATGAGTATTTTTATTCCATTTTCAAGTGTCATGGAATGAAAATGTAAACTTGACTGAAGCTGAACTATGCTGGGAGGAAGAGTAAACGTTACCATAGATGCTCGAAAGCAACATAAAATGTATGAAGTTGTGAATATTGTAAATTCTTTTGATGAAATAATTACATAAATTTACAGAAAACAAGTTGACGGAAAACAAGAAAAATGTTGTTAAAATTTTAAAATGAAGTCCGCCAAAAAAGTGTTTTGCACACTCAATATCATTGTCAGTACATCAAGGCATTTTATATTAGAACCGATGTTTTCATTTAACGCGTATTACCTCAACCGTTGTTGTACAAATATATGAGAGTGTAGAAACCAAAAACACAATGAGGAAGTTTATATGCATAAATTAAAAATTAGCGGATTTAAAACAGTGCCAATAGGATAGATGGTAATGATAGTATTAGGACTAATAATAATGCATTTACGAAAGTATCTAAATAATCAGAGAAACACATTGACACATTAACAATGAAACGATCACGGGCGAAGGCAAAAAATCACGCAGCGATTATATAGAAAACACAAACATAAAAACATAAAAATACAAACAGAAACAAAACGACTATTAGTAACAGTAACAGCAATGAAAGTTAAAAAAAACTAGGATGGTGGGAAAATAAAGAAATGTAAATCATTATATTGAACAGTTTAGCAGTAGGAAAATGGAAGCTTGAAAATGACAGAGCATAAATAAACATAAAAAAAAACACAAAAATACAAAAAAGAGTTGTTCCACTGATCACGTTGAGTTGTTCCACGTATAAAACAAAGAAAAGTTCAAATCAACCAAGTAACGATCAAAAAATCACAACACAACAACACGAGTGTACAGCATAACATCGGACATGGGTCAATCGGTCAATAATGGATTGTTTTAGAGCGAATGACCTATGAGGGATGAAGTAGGTTTTCAAACGCTAAAATTGATACTAATGTGTAGACATTATGGAACAAAGGGTAGCAAAAGAGTGAGAGAGAGAGATACAGAGACAGCGAGAGAGATAGGGTGTACGGGATAAGGCTGGTGGTTTATACCACTACAAATACGGGTGAATAAAAACGATTTGGTAGAACTTACCGACACCGGGATACGGCTGGATGCCAGGGTAGGCGGCATGCGGTAGGGCAGCATCTCCGTTCGGAAGTCCTTGAGCGGGTATCGACAGGTGAAGAGCATCTGCATAAAGAGCTGTGTCAATTAACAAAATTGCGAAAATGTGGAGGATTTTGGGAAGAAGAATGTGTGTGTGTGTTTTTTTTTGGGTTTAACGTTCAATGTTGGAAACTACTTACGTCCTGGGTAGGTCTGGGGTATTCCGTTGGTGTAAACCGCCTCCGAGCCGGCCGGTTGACCGTTGGGCGTTTGTGCTGCCATGTTGAAGGTAGGCATCGTGGGCGATGGTAGAGAGGGGATGGCACCGTTTACTGGCTGTCCGGAACCTGTAAGGTATATTGATATCCCGGTTGTTTACATTTTGGACCATTCGGAATGAGCGGCAAAGCTTTCCCTGGGCACCGGTCACACTTACCGTTCAACGCGTGAGGTATTTGTGTTGCTAGTGCAGCCATGGGATTGATATACGTTCCTTGTGCGGTTGCAGCCGCCATCAGGGCCGCCTGCTGCTGCTGGGCGTAGGCGCCGTACGGTCCGAACTGGTTGAACACAAACGGACTCAGCAGGTTCATATGGCCAGCCATTTGCTGCATACGACGGAGTTGCCTCTCTTTTTCGGTGTCAGCAAACTTTACCACTAAGCTAGAGGATGCACCCTGCCGAATCCGTGCAAAGGTAGAAAAGAGACACAATTAATAACGTAAATCAACCTATTTCAGCAAAGGCACTCTCCATTCCTTCCCTCTCTCTCTTTATTACATTCTTGGACTCCCTCTAAGCGGACGTAAATCATCAGCCTATTAAGTGAAGCTAAACAACAACTGCGAAACGGATAATTCATGACCAATTATTTGGAATGGTGAGCATTGTGTGGTTCTTTTCTTTTCGTAACAGCTCAGTAAACGTTATAACATCAAGCGGACACTATCAGCTTTTGATGGCAGCTTAAGATAAAAACATCAACAGCAACTACAACGGTTTGTAGCGTCCCGCAGAAAAATGAACTACATAACGGGTAAGCATCTGTTTTCGTACTCTACGTTAGACGCTGCACGTTTCAGGTTAAGGAATAGTATGTATGAACATTAGTTTTCGCAAACGACACACCTTGAGCTAACTGGGCTAGCGGCAGGGCATATGCGGTCATTTTGGTATGATTAATTACATAGCTTGGTGCAAACAATATATTCTACGTTTACTGACGCAAACAGTCTGGAGAGATACGGTTGTGAGGTATCCAAACACTTAAATACAACTGCCATAGTGTACAGACAATGTTCGCTCAAACATGACACAAACACATACAACGATTACAATGATAATACATAAATACACAAACACACACTTACAACGATAATATACACATTGATATGAGATACAGCGCAAAGCAACACTCTTGAGAGGCATTGAAAGCTATTTTTGAATTAAAGTTGCTTGATCAAATAGAACAATTTCTAAAGAAATTCTTTCTAAAGAAATTCTTTCTAAAATATGAAATTAGCGATAAAGTTGTGAAAGAGAGATAGTTCTCAACTTTTATTGTTAAAATCCTGTTACGTAATGCTCAGTCGAGCCTGTGTTTTCTTACTGACGTTTGCTCCTTCAACCCTTGAATTTTAAATCAAAACGTACATTCCTTCGAACGTCCACAATATTGACTGCTCAAAAACACCTGTTGCTCGAAGGTACGTTCTTGATACAAGACACGACAACAAAAGAGTATGAGAGTTGCCCTACAAGCGTACGACACGCCAATACCGTCCACCATATCACATCACCATTATGTGGTAGCAAAGTGAAAGGGAAACGTGTGCAGACGGTAAAAAAACAGAACTGCCAGTATCGTAGGCTGAGTGGTTCGTGTTGAGAATTTGCCCCGGGGTCGTACTTAGTCACGTCACGTCACCAGTCTAAATTGTACCCCTTTTTGAGGCAGCAAAAAAGGGAAAACTATCGTTATGGAGTTTTCAAAAGCGAGAAAAAAACCCCACATCTTCATACTTCCAAGCCACTAAACTGTGATCGTCATTTCCGGCCGATTTCCTGACATTTGATGAATTTCCATTTCATGGTGATGTCTCATAAGTGAGGAGAAAAGGAATCGCTATCTCAACTGTTGCGCTTGCATGATTCCGAGTGCGGAAACCTGTTGTTATGTTCCTCTATTTTCCCTTCCCTTCCATTCCTTAGCAATGTTGGGTCTGGGAGTTTGGTTGCACGATTAAGGTTTTCTTTAGTTCAGGTTTCCTGCTCTATGCTTCTGAATGTTCTACGTCATCTTTGGGCTGGTCCATCGTTCTATTGAAACGGAAATGATCCGTACGATATTGTACGAAAAAATCGAAAAGGCTCCAGCAAAGACAAGTTCATAAATACAGACAGACGAAAAAATTGACGATAAAATTGCTTCCTCCCAGAATGGAAAGAAAATCACATACAAAAAACGGTAGGCCCATGAGGTAGCTCTCATCATCACCTTTTAGGCTGGATTGTCAGCGCTTCGTCACAAAAGGGCATTATTAATGATGGTGATTTCTGGTTCAGGGACTATGATTTGAAGCTACCTACAAGCGCCTTGAGTAATACATCCATCAAAGAATAAAGCACTCCACCAGTACAATCACGTCACGGACACGGAAAGCCGGAATATTATTGATTAACGCTGGCAGGTTACAGGACAGCTCCCGGTGGGCTTTGATTCAATTGACGCCAAGGGTGCTCACCTTGCCATACATTGACTCTGGGAAGCATTGGGATCGCTAGAGGTTAATTGATGACAAATTGAAAAGCTTCTCCCGGGGGCGAGGTTCAAACAATTATGGAATGATTTATGGAATCTTCTGTCATGCGAAGGAGTTGTTTCGTCCGGGCCGGTTGCGTCGTTTGTTTGCTAATTGTTTTGTACATTCTTTAATATTCTGTAAAAAATAAAATAGTTTATTGTACAATGCAATAATTTTTAAACTTATAGACCATGTACACAGTATCAACCCAAGTAGGTTGCTTTGCTGAAAATTTAAGTGTGACTGTTTTCGTTGCTGTTACGAAAATATGACAACAAAATAGAGGATAATGGAGCAACTTCCAGACAGGACGTTCGGGAACGTCGATAAAAATCTCTTCAAACAATAAATAAACCGTCCATTACGGACTAGGGTGGCACTGCTGGCAAATCGATTCGGCACGAGCTCAACCCAGTACCACGAAATACGGCCACCTTCGTTCGGAGAAGGGTGAACTGTGGCGAAGGACAGGCGTGCTGAAGACGATACATTTTATTGAAGAGCTTTGGCCCTAATTGAATTGAGTTGATTCGTTATCCTCTGTGTAATGTGCGCACTCGGGCCACTCGGCACATCCACTTGAAACTTCATTCCATCAATAACACTCCCTGCTGCTGCTGCTGCTACCCCAAGCGTACAAACGCCACGCCTTCGTACACCTGAGTGCGGTGAAACCATTTTATTTCATTTGTTTTATTTACTGAATGGGTTAGTGCCGGCCAGCCTTCGAGTGGTTGCGAAGTGCAGGTGATGTGAGCGCCGTTCACGGTACGGCTCGGTGGGCCCCTTCGCTAGCACTCCGTGGGGTACTTTTCTGTGGTCGGTGAAAAACTCGAGGCTCAACAGACAAAAGCATTCAATATTTTATTCATTTCACCTTCTGCACTAGAAACTGTGGAAGCAAAACGGGGAATGAGATGAGGTCTTGCAGAACACAGTCTGTTGCTGCCGACGGGAGAAATCAACAGATAGGGAAACTTCTTTCCCAAGGACGAGCTACTTGAGCTGCAGCTTGTTTGCCCGATGCCCTGCAGCCATTGCGTTGCTGGTTGTAGCCGTGCATTTAGGGTTGTTCCCAAAAGCAGAACACTCTGCACACGGTACCGCTAACTTCGCCGTTGCGCCAGTAAGCGCCACTACCGTTCGGCTACCGCTGCTTAGCAACGCTTCAAGGATCACAGGAGTGGATCCTTCAGCTAGGGAAGCTTCCGACGAGGTTGGGTCTGCTCCCAGTGGGCTTGTTACATTGCAGCCAGTAAGGATGAAACATTCTAGCTCAGCGGGTCTACAACAGCAGTGAGAATGGTGCATCTTTTGCCGTGACGGCAGCATGTTGCCAGTACCATCAGTATCATCTTGGTAGTGTCTTCTCTCTGCGGGAGCCGAAGGATGGGGCGGAGAAAACAAATAAAATGTCTACTTTTATCCGACTAACGGATGCAATTTCCGTGGAATATGTGTGTCTATGGGTGGAACGGTAAGAAAAAGTACAAATATGATCAAGGGATGGTTGCAGCTGTTGGTTTCGATTCAATGTTATATTTTGAAATGGATGCGGCGCTGCTAGACGCCATGTAATGTACCTAAATTTGTTGACATTATTATTTGGCTATCGAGGGAATTGTGCAGTGATTGTGCCGTTAAGGGCATTTTGCAAGTATCGCAGACTTGTCATATGATTTATGTCTCTTTAATAGATTTTTAATAGTTTTTTTATTTATATGAACTATAAACTCACAATAAACTATACATACAAAACTGCCCATACGCTAATCTTCGTTCACGCATGAACACTGAACCACTCAAATTAATCAAAACCTCCAATCTCTCATTCATCTCAACTTCTAGCCGCTTTAAAAGCTGCTTTTTTGTGGGAAAGAAATATTTTACCCAAACAAACCACATCTATTTTCCGCATCAACGCAGGAGAAAGCACCAGCCTGTTCGTTCCAGAAGCCCTTTGAAACAACCTCGACCGTTGTCAAAAATTCTCTACAACCCAAAAGTGTGATATATTAGATGGCCCGCTTAATCTGTTGCCTCGCAAGAAACGGCTACCAAGAGCATTTGCACGATAGTTTAAACCTCAACAGCCGGTGAGACGGTGTCCGTGATGTAATGCAATGTGCATATAATGATAATATTCATAAATTGTCATGACCTCGCTCATGGCTACGGCCACTTCGACCTCCTCCTGCGAGACTGTATCGAGCCATAAATGTGCAACAGGCAGGATGGTTTTCAGCTACGGGTAAAATAACGGCCAGATAGCGTCGACTTGTACTAATAATAATAATACAACGCAACTACCACTTGGGTCTATGGACGGAGCAATGTTCTTCGTTCGCTCGGGGCCTTTACGTGCTGTGCACTGCTCGTTTCCAAAACGAAGCAAGCCAAACATTACGGAAGACAGGAGAGAGTAAAAAAAGTACAACATCAGTAAACACGAACCGCATGTTGCATGTTCCGGTTCTAAAGCGGGACGTTTCGGAGCTTTCACGCCTCTACAGCACCAGAAATCCCTTGCTGTAAGGAATAGAACGGAATGAGAACAAAAAGAACAATCCTTGCATTCGTATGCCACGATGCAGTGGCCAACACATACCAGCCCGAAGACATGATGTGCCGCCCCAGGAAAAGTGGTCGCTGGTTTGATTTGAGTTGGTGTGTTCCATGGTTTTTTCTCTTCTCTTCTCTTTTTGCCTTCGTTCGTGCCAATCGCACCGCACTGCCTTCCGTTGGCAAAGTTCCAAAATAGCTTCTCAAATAATAATGAAAGCGATTAAATAAAGTTTAATTTTAAACGACCTCATCAGCGTCACTTGCTGGCAGGCTGGCCATTTCCACCGGATCCCGGTTTGCTTTCGTTCGGAGAGGGCCCTCGAACTTTCCACCGCTCGTTACGGATGGCCAAGTAAATTGAAGGAACGCCGTGAAGGAATCTCGCTTGCAGCTGTGGGCTTTTGAATTTTTCATGTGGTTCGTAAGGTTGAGGACGGTTGAGGATGTGTATTTTTTTATTCGTTACTTTCCTCTGCTTCTTGTGCTGTTTGCTCGGCCGGACAAATGGTAAGTTTATGCGGATCGGCAGTTTTTCCTTTGCCGATGTGTTTCCTTTGCGAACAAACGCTACGCTTTGTTAGCATTCGGGCCAGCTACCGTGTGCATAAGATGTCGATTTCTCAGCCAATTTTTAGGGGGAACGTTTGCTTTTTTTTACTTATTTCAACACCATTAGAATAGCGTGTGAAGAAGAGTGGCAAAAAGTGCCCCCAGTTTTTTTTCTTTGCTGTGTTTTCTTTGGCCTGTAGTGTTTCTCTTTCGTGCTTTTACACACCAAAGCACGATGTTATTGAAGAGCTTCTAAAAAGTACACATAATTAGGTTATTAAAGAAAAATTGATTTGCTCATCGTTTGTACGGTCGTTTACGATGTAGGGAAGGTCCAATGGCAAGAGAACATGATTTTGTTGCTTCGGATTTTTTTTGGTCGAAGCAAATATTTTCCACCGTTCCCGACACGGTTGATGAGGCTGGTATGAGGAACCTTTGTTCGTGTGTTTTTTATGCCTTCCTATTAGCTCCTTCGTTTGGGATGAAGGATGCTCCGTGTTTCTGGTCGTTTTACGCACCCTCATTACTGTGCGAAGGTTCAGATCGATGTTGGGAAACATTTCATTCAGCCATCTGCCTAACAGACAACGTCGAAGGTGAAGATATTTGGCAAGAGATATAAGGTGAAATGAAAAATTAAAAATCATGTACCATTTAATATCGCTTTTAACGTGTAGCGAGGCCAGTGAGCTACGAACATTAGCCAAGGCTAGTCTTTATATCAAAGAAAGGAGAAACTTTGTGAGCGGATAAAAGTTTTAAAACTTTTGCTAGCTTGGGCGTTGCAAGGTATTAGAGCAAACGAAAAAAATGGGCATTTCGATGAACAAATAATTTTAAATTTGTTTTTTTTTCATGCCTCCTACTATCCAGATGATGTTTGAAAAAAGGAAAATCGTGTAAAAAAGCTCATCACTGTTAGCAAGATAAATGATGGTTGCATGCATTTTGATGGTAGGTAAAATGTGGAAAGTCATGAAAATCAATAAGCTATGAACATTAATCATAATGATGCTAGCGGGCTGCAAGCTTTAAAACATTTTTACGATTCCTTTTTGCTGCCGTTTTACCTTTAAAAATGTTCAGGGATTCGCTCTACCGTATGACTGTGCATTAAAGTAAGATGGGTATGCTTTACAATTCACTTGCACTGCATTGTTAGCGAATGAAAAGAGAGGAGAAAAAAAAAGCAAAAAGTCGTTGGTTGACAAGCAGGTTTTTCTCTATTATTAGCGAGCATAAGGAATTTCATACCGCGTGACACCGAAATCCCTCATTTCTTGAGGATGCAGATGAGGCAAATAAAAATTGCATATAGCTTGAAAATTTCTATCCGTCTGTCAATTGATGGAATTAAATTTCCTTCGCTCGTGTAAAAGCGACCAACGACAAGGGAAATAACCATCCGATCTATTTTTGCCAGTTGCCCGCAAGAGCCTGACACTAGCAGCAGAGGCATGCGAATGTTCGATCTAGGGTTCTGTTGACCGGTTTACCGAACGTACCAGAATGTGTATGAGCATCCGGTGAGATGGGTGAGATGACAGCGACAGCGTGTTGAACGTACGGCCGATACGGTACGTTATCGGCTCTGCGATGACGATGTGCCCGGAAACCGGATGTCGGAAGCGGTACTTCAAATTTTAATCAAATTACTACCTAATTCAATATCCCTCCCGAAATGCCACTCCCGAGGGGCCGTGAGCGGTCGACGTCTTGTGACGCGTGGTAGTCAGCACAGTTTTCGATGCTGTTCCATGTTTGGTTTGCAGCTGACGTTTACTTTGCGTGACGGCAGGAAAACGTGGGGTATTCATAGTAATATCTACGTGAAGGATATTCATGAGAATTCAAAAAAAAAAAGAATATAGTTATTCCATCGCACACATTGCCTGTCTTCTGTTTCGCGTACTTATGTGTCTTTGCACAGTACACGGTCTTATGAGTGAGGTAGAGGAAAAAAGGAAAACGATTTGCGATCACCGTTCTACCGAACAAGAAATGCTTTTGGAACGCAAGAAACAAATATAATGCAAAAAATGAAAAACAGTAATCTTCTAGTGAGACGATTTCATCCGCTCTATTTAGGTGTAATCCTAGCGGCGAGATACTCACGTACACGCGTATGCTCCCGTTTGGGTGTAATCAAAATCGAATAACTAGTGCCTTCATCGATTGATTGAACCAACAGATCTCCTGTTGGTTGAAGCACAACGAGACGAAATACTCATCCATCGTAACCACAAATCGAATGCCATGTGTAAGCAAGCTAGCACAAGGCAAAGAGGTAGAGAGGTGGACGAATGTTTTGATCACTTCTCGGCTCATAGATAATCGAACGTGCAAACGTCAGCAAAAAGTATTATCTGTGACTGTGAGACGGCATGGCAAGACATCTCCCAACTGTATGCCTTTCAAATGGAGCATTAAAGAAGGGAATATATGTAGTAAGTTGTTGTTCATCAGCTGATAGAGTGTAGCACTGTTGTCCGTAATTTAAGTTAAAAATGACAATATATTTGCTGCGTTGGCGTCGTTCCTATTTTGTGGTTTTTCTGTTCAACCATTTTAGGATTTAAAGCTGTCTGAGTTTTGCAAACAACAGACGCAATTCTTAGGGCACATTTCCAACCTTAGCAATGCAGAAAAGGATGTTTCCATCGAAAGCATCATCCGAAGAATGATCTCTTGAATATTTCCATCACATTTACTTGCATTTGCGCTGCTTTACCCTGCTCGAACGTTCATCCCAACAGCGTTTCTACCGTTTCAGTGATGAGAAACTGCATACAATCGAGACATGAGTGAAGAAATGTGGCTCAGTATCCACGCCGGGTAGGTGGAACACTAAGGAAGAAGAAGTGTAATCGAGCGAAACACGTCCGTCAGCATAGAAACGCGGAATGCTTTCACGTTCCTGGCCGTCTTTTTAGCTATTCCGCCGTCCGTGTTTGCTGATGTGTCCTTGCAAAATGATACGCGACAGTCCATTGAGTTTTATATGAAAATTGATAGAAAACCTCCCCCTGTTTCTTTCACTGCTTGTGCTCAGCCATTTCTGGAGCTGAAGAAATGTCGGACCATTTGACATGATATATAAATTATTACACATTTCAGCTTTCCCTCCCCGCTTCAGTCGATCCTAGGAGTGTAACTAACAGCGCAAAAAGAACGAGAACAATTCATCGTCCACTCGTTCAACGCTCTTTGCACTCGATGGAGATGAATCCTTACTGGACCGTTCCTTTGTTCGTGTCGGTCAGTAGCAGCAGCAGTAGCAGCATGGGAATTTATGTTCCTACCATTTTTCTACGCTCTCATTATACTGTATGTCTCGTGGAGCAAGTCAATTGGGTGAAAAATAAATTTTCAACTCATTCGTGCGGAACGATTTGGATCCACCGAGGGAATGTGTGTGTCGGAGGGTGCATGATTTTACCCTTATTTTCTTTTCTGTTCATGAGTCTGAGTTTAAAGTACCATCAGCACTACTTTTGTTTCTCAGTAGCACTCGTGTGAAATTAGGTTGACGATGTCTAACAAATGGGTTGAACAAAGTAGTTCGCACCGTCTGAAGGGACATTATTTCAGTGAGTTTGATTTTATGCTTCCTGAGTTTGTTGCAGGAAATACTTGTGCTTTGGCAATGCTGAAAAAGAAAAAAATATGAAACGACAAAGTTGGTGCGGTTGCGTTTCAAACGAAAGCACTCCGATTTGTTCCACTTTGAAAGGCAATAATTACGTTGTGTAATGTAAATAGCGTGTTACCGTAATTACTATGTATGTTTTACGATGCGTGGCCAACTTTCCGTGTCAACAAGCTGATGGTTGAAATGGGATAAAATGCACAGGTTTGAAGAATCTTACAGCGCAGTTCACATTTAAGGAAGCTTGATGTAAAACAAGTACATCAAAGAGGTTTTTGGTTTCTAAGCACTTGCTGGTTATATTTTGCCTTAACATTAAAACATTTATTTTAACAAGTATTCTTTTCTTTATGATTTACTATTTGGCAAGCGGAACCACATGATTGACTGTTATTAGAACTATTATTACATTTGTAAATTTTCTTTATTTTAACAATAGTGAGAAATATAAAAAAAAATTGTTGCAAAGCTAAAAGTATCAAATTAGAAGAGAACGATTATAAATACGCATACATTAAACGACAAGTGTAAGAAAACATTCATCCACAAAATTGGCTTGTTGCTCTCCATGCTTGCAGAGGAATGTGGAAGCATTTCTTTAACTTCTCTTTGTATACAAACACTGTTCCACTTTCTAAAGTTTGTAGTTCCATTCCTTTTTCCTCTCTTGCCAGAAACTATCACTTATTATTTGGCGTAAATACAAACATAACTGTGTAGGACTTTGTCCATAGCAACGCAATGGGTAGAAGAAAACATAGTTAAAATACAAATAAAAAAAAACAACATGGAATCAACCAATAGATTGGGCGTTGTTTCGTTTGGTTTCGAAATTGATTTTTCGCTAACTTTGTTTCCTCTCGCAACAGCAGCTGGCCACAAAATGTGTAAGTTTGTGTAACCTTGGGCACACAAAAAAACGGCCTTTTCCCTGAGGAAAAGAAACGTAAGGAAAGTTTGCTATTCTTTAGCTTCCCCGGTTCAGTGTGTAGAAGTTTGTAAGTAGGAAACGATTTTGCTACATTTTTACATCTTGTTACCGGTCTTTACGGTAGTTATTTTCCACAGGCTTAAATTCTTAAACGAGGAAAACTTTCCTTTCTCAAAGTGTTTTTGTAGTACTCGCAGTAGGTGGGACTTATGGGTTCTTTAATTTCAAATTATGTTGTTTTTTGTTAGTCAACGTCCATGCGTATTATGAATTTAAACATTTTTATCACTATAACTACAAATTATCAATGGAAGGTTTATGGTTTCGTGTGTAATGGTTTTATTGTTGTCATTCTTTAAACTTCATTCTATAATATAAATCTATTCTAGAAATAAAGCAATCCAAATTTACTCAACAAACATAACGTTGTTGAAATAGTAGAAAAATTAATTGTTTCTACTCATCGTGTTCATACTGTACTTTTGTCAGATGTTTTTCCTTAGCTCTTGGTAAATTATTCAAGTCTGTTTTGTCTGTATTTCACCAAAACATAGACAACAATCGACATTCATTTCAATGAACTGCTGTGGACCACTTGGCCAATTACAGTTTATTTGTTTGCAATCGATTTTGTTCTACCTTTCGCATGGGCGAGTGTGCGAGTACAGTACTTGAGGAGGATGAAAAGAAATGCTGGAAGTTTATGTGATCCCTTCGTCGCGTTCAAAATCACTGAGGGAAAAAGTATGCAAAAAACAACTGATCCAAAGAACCTACACAAACGATAAAATGTTGCAAGCATGGTAATAGCTCGACGCCGACACTGTGTATTCCGTTCCGCTCACGGTAAGCATACAGTGAGCTCACACCAACATAAAGCAAAAAAAAGGAACGGCACAAGTTGCACAAGTACGTTTGTCGATTCTGTACCGGGACAGAGTGCACTCGATATTTATATGTAGATTTGTTTTTAAACCATAAAACTTCCATTCCCCACCAACCTATCGGGCTTTTGTTGCCACTAGGCCTTTAGAGGTTTAGCAAAGGAAGGAGCCAAGCTGGCTCCAAGTAGTGTAGGTGTTGAGGGTGCTTTTCCATTATTACACAATATGTACGGTGAAATGAAACGCCCATAGATGAGTTCCTCGCTCCCGTCCGAAGGAGGATTGGATTGAATTGCTTTGCCCGGCGAGCATGTCTGCAAACGATGTGATCATAGTCAAGCCCTATCATCGTCAAGAGGATTGCCCTGGCAATGCTTACTCCCAATCGCCTCTCTCCCAGTGGGCTCGAGCCGGTAGAGAAACTGGATCTATCTTCATTTTGCAACCATATACCACAATGGAACGGTTTGAAAGGATTGTCTGGCGGTGTATTGTTGTTTTTTTTTATATACAGCCAGTTGCTTGGACACGAGAATAGGAAAGGATAATTTTAAAGCTCTATGAAGCGCCATCCGTGAACACATTGCATGCTGATATACTTTGTAAGAGTAACCATTTTGCACAGACAGGTGGCTCAATTCGAGAGGCGGTACTCAATTTTATCGACAACGTGTAGTCATAAGAGGCTTAAACTCATCTATCATACTTTAAATATGGCTTATTACATCGAAGAGCTATTGGAGAAGTCAAAGAGAAAGAGATAGTGAGGAGGAGGGCGAGGAGAGAGCGTGAAAGATTGAAAGGATGGGAAATTAAATATGCTTATCCTTAAAAAGAGTATAACTTAGGTTTTGTCCGGATCATATTTTAAATCGGTTGAAGTTAGTCAGACAACGTAAATAAGGTAATAAAAGAGCGATTAAATACATTGTATTTATAAATAATTATGCAAAACCATTCAAATATTTAACACTTAAAAGCATAATCTTATCATTTTCATAAAAAACTAGACAAAAGTTGAAAATACGTTGTGTAAAACCGATTTGAAACAAAATTTGTACTAAAACACATAGTTCTCCTTTTATACCACAGTCTCATTCTCTACGGACCTGTGGTCGATTGACGTCAACCTCCCCGCGTCATGCTGTTAAACCAACGGCGACGAAATGCAAAATATGGCGTGGCAAACAGTCGCAATGGAGAGAAATATGGGAGTGAAAAATAGAATATTCATGATTCAATTTGTAAACATCAGCGGAAAAACTGCACACGGCCTTCTGGTTCAGGGTGTGCAAAGCTGTTGCTCTATATATCGCATTACCAGGAGATTTTCCGACCCCCTCGCACTCGACACCTTCATTCTTCCCCTTTTTTCGGTCCACCGAAAAGAAGAGCGAGCTGGAGTGCTGGTAGCACCTATTCCGCATCTATTGCTTGCTGAATGCAGCTCTATCTGCATTTGATGCTACACTTTGCATTGGAATGTTTTTGCTTTTTCCGACACATCCTCGCAACACAACCCTACGACCTCGCTGCGGGACTTAGAAATAGCCATCTTTATAGGATGAATCCGAGCCACAGCCTTTTCCCCGTTAACCCCAACGCAAGGCACTCCACTCATCAGGAAGCGTTTGATGGAGAGATCGAGCGTAGCGATGGAAATGAGATGCAGTTTCATTTTCTAATTTGCATAATCGCACGACAACCAACCTATCTCCGGGTACTCAACGCCTGTTTTTTTTTGTTTTCGTCTCCAGTGCCACAGTGTCATGGATGCAAATACAACATGCAGCTCAACCGGTGTCCGACACCGTGCACAACCCGTATTCGGATAGAGCAAATCTGGATTTTCACTTATAATTTGTTGATTATTTTATGCGATCTATGCCGCAAAACTGAAATTTAGCTACTCCGTTGCGGCGGAAGGAAACCACTTAAATCCGGGATTAAAAGTATCGTTGCGCCGTAGTACCACCAGCACCGGAGTACGGGTACGACCGAGGGGTGATAGGGTGGATGGTAAAAGCTGTTCTCATTATATTTCCGAAAGATAAAACACAGTTTAGCACATATTATGCGACGACAAGAATATGTTTTTGGTGTCTAAGGTTTCCTTCCATTGGCTAGCCGGCAAGGGTTGCCCGGCTGAGCAGCAAAGGAGCATGGTAGACGCGTTTCCTTTTTCGAAGAACAGAAATTAAGTTATCTACCCAACGCCAGTCCGGTTAACTACACAGATGCTGTGGACACATTCACAACCCGCAAAGCACACATGGCGACTGCTGGGCCCCTCGCCGAACCCAAGCAGACAGCATTAGTCCGTTGTCCTGGCTACAAACGTACATCCATTTGAGCATAAAAGCAACGGCTCCTATGGGACAATGGGGTGGACATTCGGGGAAAATTCGTCCGTATGTGAGGGTAAAACTTTCTCCAATTCGATTAAGCTGCCAGCGAACCGCTCGGAACCGTCTCGGCAGTGAATGGACAGGCCCGGCTGGTACCCAGCGCACAGAAGTGTAACGATCTACTACACGGACGCTCACGAGCTCAGTAATGAATGCATGTCACATAGGATATCTTATAATTAAACTGTTTTTCTTTCGGTACGGCTTTGGGGGGGAGGTTGTAATGAAGCCATCGCAGCCATCGACGCTAAGGGTGAATTTGGCGAATCCCCCCTCCTCCCTCTCCCGTAGTGGGTCCACCGGCGTCGTGCTTTCGCTTCCGCTTCATCGCGTCGTCCACAAAACCGGTCTGTCTGTCTTGATGTGTTGGGTGGAAGTTTTTAATCTTTTGTCTAAAATCTCCTCTCCTCTCTCGTGTAAGAGCATCCAGGGACTGCTTCATAAAACTATCCGGCCAATATCCCTTAATTTAGGTAGTTTAGAAACTTGTTCCCCGATTAAAATCCTTTCTTGAGCGAGGGTGTTCTCGGTTTGTGTCCTGCACCAGGGAGCGAGAGTGACATCATCGAAATCGAACCCCATAGGAAAGCCCTTAAATCCTTCGGTCGGTACTGACCCACCCACTTTTCCGCCAGCTCAACCCCAACACGATAGAGACACGATTTCTGTAAGTTTGTGACAAATTTTATAACTCTCATTTAGTGCGACCGACACACGGTAGCTCACTGGTGCTGCATGGTGTTTTGGGGTTATCCACAGCCACGGCATTCACTGGTCCTGCGAGGTTGGGTTGGGCGGGCTTCGGGGTTTCTGTGCTCGTTTCGTTTTACAGCTTGACTTTTACCCATTGTGGTCGAACGATCGTAGTGCGGTAGGATTAAGCGGCATCGTGCTGAGATTTCCAATGTACCGTCAGTGACCTTTCACTTCTTAAGAAAGCGACATATTCGTTGGAATTAGTTACAACGGTTCGATGAACGGAAGGGATAGGTGTCCGGTTGAATGCGGGGTGTTTAAATGTCGAGCGTTATCAGTGAGTAGATTGATTTGAAAATCTACCCGAGCAAACCCGTATGTTTGCATACGTTGTGGGTTACCCTCGAGGGGAAAACTTTTGGACTGGAACAATTAAAAGATTTAAAGTCAAAAAGAGACATCCGTATTGCTTTGGCAGCGTTTTGATAGTTAAGATTAGGATTGTGATGAGGATAAGGATTATTGAATGTCACAGCAGGTTGATGTCAGTAGAACATGAAGGATTACTAAAATAAGCAATAGCTTCGATTTCACTGCTGTAAAAACCAAGCAATAGTACGCATTTTATACGTTTGCTTGTGTTCTCGAGATTCTCAAAAATCTATTTGTATTGTAAAAAAATTTCCCTTGACGCGTGTAAAACCTTTGTACAAAAAACTTCGAAAGGTCTTGAAAAGGCTTGATTTCACTTAATTTGGTCAAATGTAGTCACAATTTTCCTGTATAAGCCTCCACATGCTGTTTCATTGCGTCCTCTGACTTCTATCATCATGAGTTGTGTTACGATGTTTCACAGCTGCATAGTGTTTTATGCGGTGTTTGTAGTAAATACAGCTATAGGGTAAATATTTATAATCACTTAATCATCGCAATAACGTACACTGGTCTGGTCAGCGCCAACACTTCACCGTCCATGCTATGGTCTTCTGATGAGTCATCGCCACCAGTGAAGCCATTCCGTTCAAGGCGTCTTCGAAACAAAGGAAGCTCCAGTGCGGCGAACCGAAAGAACTTCAGCATTCGTGGCCGATATCGATGCCGACTAGTTGATAGGAGCTTATCAGCATTGTTGAACGAGCAAAAAAACCAAACAAACAAAAAACTTAATCCTCATCGAACGAGTAAAGACGGTACCACAAATATTGATCGGGACCCTTCGGTAGGGTGGCATAGTAGACCATCAGGTTGAAGCAGCCACTTGTAGTTATGGTGCCTCGACACGCCCAGCTCTGTTGCTGTGGGTGCACTCGAAGCTCGGTCGTGCGATATTAGTTTATCATCAAAAGCAACAAGCAGCACGCGAGTTGGGAAGGGTGATAGAGGCAAAGCCGCGAAGAGGTTTGTTCCGTTTCGTTCCGGGGCACATTGTGAAACCACAACCGTTTGAGAGTGTCTATGCACGATGTGTTTAAGGGAAGCATGAGCACAAATTGATTAAATTGTGTTTGAAGGAAGACCGCCAACAATGTTCAGATTAAGTTTACATTCACAACAGTTCGCCCTACATACTACATATCCTTGTCAAATGAAGACGCGGACGAAGCTCCAGTGTGCATAGAAAGAGGCTTTATTATTCAATATACTAGCGTCACACAGGACAAGATCATTAGTGCACACAGACGGGCACAGACAACGCGCAGTATGTTTAGAGGTTCTTTTTTCTGCTTCTTTTTTTTCACTCGATCTGTTCATTCTATCATCCTGCCGGCACCGAGAGCTAAACATTTTCGTATTCGAAGAACCATGTACCTTTAATAAACATTCGCCGAGCATGTTGTACTGTGAGCGCGCGCCCGCCGGCAATATTGCTACAACCTTTCGCATTCGGCAGCAATCATGGCACCCGATGTAATGCAATATCCTCACTTCGTTCTTCTTGTATTCCGTGATGTTTTTATCCCCTTTCTTCGCTCTCTCGTATTTCGCCACTTTGGGAGGGTTACTGAGGTATCAGGGCGGTCGGAAAATCAGCGAAACATGCGATTCGTGTAGCCGTGCGGTGGCAGCTGAGAGGTTTAACGGGAAGAGAATGAACCAGGTACGGCTCATCGCACGAAATCGCACCTTTGCGTCCGAGTATCAATTTTCCGATCCGCCTATCCTTGACA
Organism: Anopheles arabiensis; assembly: GCF_016920715.1. Taxonomy (NCBI): domain Eukaryota; kingdom Metazoa; phylum Arthropoda; class Insecta; order Diptera; family Culicidae; genus Anopheles; species Anopheles arabiensis. Next base: position 70,260,115 of record NC_053517.1, on the reverse strand, counting down.
CCGAAAACTACGCCTACGCAATCCATCGATGATTGATTGCGCACGACATGGAAGCCTTGGGTTGTGGGCTGAACAGAGAAAGTATGTGAAGTGATAGAAAACTCAACCAGACCGCATGTTAGTTTTTTTGCCGTATCTGTTCCTTTTTCTCTACTCTGGTAAGAAGCAACAGAAACGTGCCACTGGAAAAAGGAGAAAGTTTGTGCAATTCTTTCCGTCGCCGTGCTATGCCTCTTTAAGTTTTTTTTTGTTTTTCTTTTTCCTCGGCTTCGCCACGGAATACAAACGGGGATCGGAAATAATAACCTACAACGTTCGTCCTCCACCACCAGCGGTGTGTGTGTGTGTACGCGTGTGTCAGTCAAGCCGGCGACGTGGACGTGATTCTGACGAGGAACCGTCGCGTAACCTGAGAATCGGGAGGAAATTGAGTTATATTTTCCATTAAAGCAACTTTAGGGAGCGATCTAAAGGTTGGCCGGATTCCAATCAGCCCCGGCCGTCCAGGATGCCCCCCGGGGAATTGGCGCAACCGAAAACCCCGAACCACCGTCCTGTGCCAAAGTCGCAAAACAAGCATAAATCAATATTTTTGATGAAGAAACTTTTCTTACAGCGCGCACGAAGGACAGGTTGGTGTGTGTTTGTGTGATTGTGTGGTCGGTTCTGTTCCTTCGAACTCCGGAGCTCCAGAGTAGCTGCCCGAGTAGATTGCGAAGGCGAGCTGTCTTAAAGTATCTTTGACGACTTGCCCTCCTTAGAGAGTAGCTTTTGAAGTAACAAAGTCCTGAGGGATATTAGTTCGTCAAACGATTGGTCGCACTGTTAGAATCTAACCTCTCACCACAGAACAATGCATTAGCGTTCATTAGAAGCAACTGTGGGTGGACGGGCGTTGTTGAAAATAGGCATGTAACATCATGTTATGGAGAAATATAACTGTGTCCATCGCATGCCAGATGTATTTAAAAATATAGCTTTAAACTAAAACGTTTTTAAAAGTCTCTTGTTACAAGTTATTTTGTTTTACATACCACCGTTTTAAAACCTATGTTTTTGAAACCAAAATGTTCACTACAAAAAGAAAACAATATTCTGCTATGACTCTCAAATGTTAGGGTTGCAAAAGCTGACACAAATTTCTTTCAAGTCCTTCATCATGTCCTGCAATCATCATCATCATCATCATCATCATTATCCATTCCATCATCATCTCCCCTCGTTTATTTGAGTTTTCTTTCATCGGGTTAGTTAGTGTGTTTAACCTGTCCGTCGATCTTTTATGTCATTTTTCGTCCCAGCGTTTGCAACTGACCGGTTTTCCTATTCACCCATCCATTCCGGTGATCTATTCACCATTAGCACAGCGAGAGAACGCTAGATGGCACCGCGAATGTGGTTCAAAGTCCCAGCCCGTGAACTGCTGCCCGGCCCCAGTGGATGGTCCGAACCGGGCTTTGTTTTCGGTTCGGTCGGGTCGCTTGTTTGCTTTACGCCCGAAAGGGCGCCACCTGCAACCGAACCGAACGGAGCGAGCGTTGTAACTGGTGGTTCGCAACGCGGCGGCCGCGCCTTTTGCTTTAATGATTCAACAAACATAATCTGCATATTTCGTTCCCAGCGCTCTTCATTTGCTTCGCCCACCGGCACCGGATCCATTAGTGGCGTCGAGGCTTCAACCTTCATCGGAACGGACTCGACTGTGGACTGTGGAAAGGCGCGACAGGGAATGTACCGAAGGCAGGGAGCAGGTGGAAAAATTTTACATTTTCTCCACCTCTACCATAGCGTTACAAGCGTCCGGAAAGTGCCAAGCTGGTTGGATGGGAAACATTAACAGTGCCACCTTTTGGTACGTTGCATCTTTGTCCGTGCGCCCGTGTCGGTTCGGCTCGTTCACTTGGCGGTTGATTTGCCCATTGGAGCAAACGTCGCCGAACTCAACCAGCTCTTTCATCGAGTCTCCACCCATTCCCCCCACCCATTAGTTTCCTCTTCAGCGTTCACTCGGTTCGCTTGTTCAGAGTGACCGTTTGTTTGTTTTGGTAAAATTGAATAAATCCTAAAATAATATTAATATTTAAATACCGTTCTCTGAGTCCGAGTCTCGGGCCGACTGTGCTGAATAGGAATGCACCGACAGCAAGGATGATGACCCGGACACTTTTGCAACAGCGAAACCCGATCCGAGCGGACGCTAGCCGGCCCAGAAGGGTGCTTTTTGATAGCATAATCTCCAGCTGCGTCCGTACAGACACGTCCGGTGGATTAGAGGTGCTCGCTAATGTTGCTGGTAGGACGCACTGGAGGAGTAAGGGAGGGGCAAAAGCAGCACAAACAAACAATCGCGTTCGTACACCACTCACCGGAACATAGCCCACCGGGACAATCGAATGAAAGTGGATTGGTCTGGTTGAATCGGGCTCACATTTAGGCACAGGGAGACGAAGGTGTGTCTCGGGAGAGTGGTCTGTAACAGGAATGTTAGCAATCGTGATGTGCGAGTGAAGTATTGGGCATACGCAAAAGGTACTACTGGACCTGACCGTACTTTTGCTTTAGGGGAGGTTTTTTCCGATAAATTCTCATCAACCACCATTTGCAACCAGTTTAGCGATGGATGAGGTGGGCATCGGTAAAAAGGTTAGTCCTATTAACAGATTAAGACGAGAAACACCCAAAGAGAAGGGGATAAACATTATGATCAACAGAAGATGTAAATAATAACACGTACGTTTACTCGCTGTGATAAGCTAGCAGAATATTCTTTTTTGTAACATAAAACCCTTCAATTTAAGCGCAACACACCATACCAAAGGAAATTTAGATTTCTATCACTAACACATAACAAAGAACGGAGAAAAACCTAAAATACTTGCATGTTACAGTGAGGCTCTTATCCGTTTTCTTTTTCCTCTTCACCAAATCATTGTTACGTTACTACATGAGGACGAACTCCTATAGTAGCGATTCTTCGTACCAAAACCAACGAAGAAATAAATAAAGGAAAAACCTTCCGGATATTCACATTTACGGTTCCTTTCATCGAAATTATCACCATTATCATAACGGAGCCATTAACATTTAATTTAATGTTGGTTCCCCAGCACCCGGGCGTTAGCCCCGGTCGCCTGGGGGTGGCCTTTTACAAGCACAATCTCCATATTGTGGTGGTGGCAGCAAAATGGCAATACGAGGCAACGATCGGCGAGATTTTAGTCTCGAAGCCGCCATTTCAAAGCATTACGAGCTTGCATGGGGAATCGAAGAAGGGAAACAAAATTTCACACTCACGCCCGCTCTCACATACCACCGAAATGGGAATGATTGTTCCATGGTCGTAATCGTGTTTCCTCTTCGATTAAAGCTTGCCGAGCGTCATTTTCAAGCCATAAATATTGTGTGTAAGGAGGGACCCTGGGGCGAAAGAATATGCAAGCTTGGTTTATTTTTTTCGTTGTTGAAATTTCCGAAAAGTGTAGAAATGTTGGCCTGCATCAAGAAGGATACGAAAAACACACATTTCCACAAGCCATATGGAACCTTTTGGCGAACCAAACGTTCATCGACGGTGGGGATTACCCTGATAGAACGCCGAATCGGTCGGAAAGCGCTCGAATCGAACCACGCGTACCACGATGAGGTATAAGGAACGAGCTCAAATACTGTAAGGCAAACATTAAATATTGAACTATTAAGGGATCGCCGAATCCCATCCCGGTGGTTTGTGAGCTTGGCGTGGGGAAGGGACATAAATATTTGAGTGAAAGATTCTGTTTTTTTCTGCTTTTTGCTTGCGTGCTGCTTGTGCCAGTGAAAGTCAAACACCGTTGAGAACAATATTTGGTGCCCTAAATGCTGAGCTGCTGATTTCAAACGATGATCGATCTTTCGACGTTCTCTCGGAGTCTTATGAAGGTTTTGGCCATTCTGTGTGGTGAGCGGTTCAAAAACGAATCCACCACTAGAGTTGTTTGTTTTCAATTTCATTCGATTTTACGATTCCATCACTTTCCATCTCCACCAGCACCAGCGCTCGTTGGGCTTGTTTTGATCCAAATAATTCTAGCCAGTTTGTGAAAAGTGCAACGATGATAAATTTTTGGTAGCTGTTTTTTCTTGGGTAAAGGCTAAATTTTACGTGAATGGGCAGCCATCAGTCCCAAAATGTATGAAATCCTAAGCGTACAATATCACAAAACAGTTTCCCCTTGCGATGTGGTTCGTGTCGGCTATAAATTTTATTGATCCATCTAGATGTGGTTGGCGGGAAAGTGCTAGCACACTTTGGCCACAAAAGGCTTTCCCGCCAGGCACTGGGGCACTAAAAGCAGTCCGTTCGATTTTGACAGCTTATCCCACTGCGCAAGGACTTTCGATTGGATCAGAATCTATCGTTTCAAGAGTAAAAGTGGTCCGACGCTTTTCGTCGTTACTGATAACCCGGTCGGCCAGAACACAACGTCCCCACAAAGGGAAGGGTAACACGTAATGGAATTTCCCCGAAAATTGTTGTCAAGCAAAGTAATACTTTCCTGCCCATTTGTGGCAGTGTTCTTTCGCTATTCACAGCCTCCACCTTCTGTACCGGTTGCGCTTGGATGTTGCCCCGAAACGGTTTCGGTCGGATTTCTTGTCAATAAAACCATCAAAAATTATGGCACTGGGAAATATTAATAAAGGAAAAGGCGAGCGTACGATAAAGAGTAAATTGTATCGATGCGTTGTGCAATAAAACATCGGCGCATAAAATGTTGTTGCTTCAAATCAAAACCTGCCCATTGGATGGGGGATGGTTTCAGTGGGATGCTGGCCAAAGCTAGACCGGCTCGCATTTTATGGCAATTTTGCCGACGGTTTTTTTGCCTTCGCATCAGAGATTGGCTGGGATGTGAGTGAGAGTTTTATGTGTGTATTTGTACGGTTCTTACGCGACGAGAAACACTAAAATTGTTGATTGGTTTTTGAATAAGTGCTGCGATGCGATAAAATGAAGAGGAACTAGTTGTTGCGAGTAAATTATGCGTTCGGGGTAGAGGAGATCGATTTCAAAGTAACTCACTAAATGTGGTTATAGGTACGGCAAAAAACAGGTTTCAAATGAAATTTAAACTGTCAAAGTAATGTCATGTAATTATCAGTTAAACATAAGTAACTACATCATTTATGAATGCAATACAAAAAAACATTTTTTTAGTCGGGCATTAAAATAGCTCCTATAGTTTTGTGAATAATCAAATCTCAGAAAGCCTCATAAGAAATTCAGACATATATTTTCTATTAGAACCATTATTGCACTGGTAACGCACGCCTTCCTGGATTTAATTGAAGTTAACACAAATCCACTACCCTTAAGATAGCAAGAGCAGCTGACAATTTGAATATTACAATGTGCAGCTGTTGTCGATTTTCTGGTTTCCAGCCTACCTAGCTTGTCGGTAAGCGTATGATCACCCAGGATGCAGACTAAAAATCTCGTCTCACAATGCAGCAAATCCGACCGAAGTCTACCATTATCTTCGTTCGGGAGGGAATGGGGCCCATAATCCAAACCACCGTGAATGAAAGGCCCAGCAGCATTCAACAACTTTTTCTCTATTCACCATCGGTGCGGAAAGTCGAACCGAATGAAGCCACACCATCATTACCATCATCGGCAGCATTGTCGATGATCGTTTCCTTTCACGTACGAAAAAGCCAACGGGTAGAGGGAAGAGCTTCTTCGAGATTGAACGGGTTTTGTTGTGAGTTTTCCAGCCCACCTTTGGCGTACCGATCAGCCGGATTTGTCTTCATGTTCGAATATGCAATCACTCTTCCTCCCGTTTGATTTTCCGCTTTGCTCGGTCGCTCGGATGTATGGATGGTCCTATTCATAAAATATATAGGCGCATATTAAATAGCAGGTTTAGTAGACGGAACAAGAGAATAAGAGCGCTGGATTGGAAGATGAGTGAGCGGCCCAACAGACGATTGATGCCGTGGAAGATGGTGGTTTCAATAGAAGACCAAGCTGATTTTCGACCACCATCGCAGCCAGCCTGTTGCCTGCTCACGAGCGAGTAAAGGATAATCTTTTACCATCGGTTGGAAAGTGATTGGAAGATCCCCGATGAATGAGACCTTCCCCTATCTTTGGGCAACAGGCGGGAGTGCTAGGAAGTCTACTGTTGAATGGAGAACAAAGAGATTATCTGCCGGCGGCGGAAGGTCGTTTTCGTACCACCTTTTGATTATGGTGTCCAAGTGGTGAATGTAAACGATTTAGCACCCTAAAAAGTCTTGCGAGATTGAAAACTTCAGGCAAAATAGCAGGTACAAGTTTTGGAAAAGAATTTTTTGTTGCATTAAACTTATCCTTAATAGATATCATAACATTCAATAATGTACGTAAACTTTATACATTTTAAAACAAATTAAGCAAACAGAACAAAAATTGAAATTTTCTTTCCAAATTATTTTGTCAATCAATAGTAGCACAAAAGAGCAAACCTTGCTAAACGATTTGCAGGCATGTTTTTGCCCGTAGCAAAAACACCTGTACAAAAGCACCATTCAATTAAAATGTCAACTCGGTGCATGTCTGCAACCCGGAAAGGCCCAAATTGAAGTGCAAAAGGGTTGCACCTGCAGCAGTACGGTAGGTCGCCGACCGGAGCTGACGTTTAATCCTTGCAGTCTAAGCTCCGATCGGACCAGCGACACAAAGCAGCGATTCTCATGTGCCCATGTGGACACATAGGCGGATTTAGCAACTCCCGTTACAGCTACCGGGGCCAACGGAAATGACCGTGCAGTGACTAAATAAATATTGTTCTACCACGCAACCTACTACCACCGATACAACCTCTCTCGCTCGGCGTTTTTCCAATCCAGTTTCGACGGTACCATACGAGCTCCAGCCGGGTGTGAAGCTGTTCGAAAACACCGGTACACAGACACAGGGAATGCGTTTACAAAACACACAACTGGTTGGCATTACGCGAATCGACATGGAGGGGGGGCACACGCAGTCAGACGCACGTTTTGAGCACACAACATTTTACCCAAAATAGTTGACACGCACGTTCTGGCGTGCACTTTCACACTGCTGCTGCCGCGCTGCTGCTGAGTGGCAGAATTCTGTGGAATAGCTGACATTTTCCCCGTCGAAGGTACGGGCATCGGCTATTATTGTAGGTGACAGTGTGTGTGCTTCCCTGTGCGCCACAAATGCACTGCAGCAACGAGCAGGTCCATGGGCTGGACCACGGCACCGGGTGGAAGTGAATGTACAAATGGCAAACAGAACCCGGCCAGGATGTGACACGGAGTGCATGCGTACGCTAAACAATCGCCCGAACTGTTGCGCTCAAATACTTAAAGCGGGATTGTGGGGGGGATGGGCGTTGTGAGCACTGGTCCGTGGGTAGCGGCGAAAATGTGTGGAATTTCAAGTTTCAGCTTGACACCACATTTCACAAACAGGTCGCACATGCTCAGCCCCAGCTGGAGCTGGCGGCGGTTGGTGTGAATTGTACTACCGTCAGAAGAGCACTTAGCCGCCACGGCGACACGAGACAATGCAACACCTTTCGTTCGTAGCATAGCGTGAAAGACTGTGCGTGTTCTCAATGGACTAAGGATGTCTGCAAGCCGTGCTCTATCATCATTAAAGTACGTCTTGTTTCAAGAAACAGCAGATAAACAGCTTTAAGCAGTACCGATAGGCATGCTTGCTTTAAGAATTACCCAAAGCTCGCAAGCTCGCAAGAAACATCGGTAATGGTGCTAATAACAATAAATACATATTTTATTCGCACATCGCCCATTACTCGTCCAGTATTTGCTGGGAGGGCAGCGTAAGGAAAAATAGCCTCTATTATTGCACCGTTAGTTAGTCGGAGCAGTGGCTTTAGTAGAAGCGAACCCTATTTTATTGATTGTTCGTGAGGCGAAAAGGGAGTTTCTTGTGCATTAACCACCAAACATGGCTAGGATGGAATGTGAGACACAAACCAGGCGATGAATGAGTGAAATTGAGCATTCAATAGAAAATATTGTTAGCAAAGCATGCCAAAAAGACGAAAAAAGGGCTCACCTCCGCACGTATGCTGTATTATTGGATTAGCAACTCTTTCAATGGATATAAATTTAAAAAATGGACCAATACATTGTCTGCACGAACAATAGGAAACGGACAAAGAAACAAAAACACACTCACTCTCTTTCTCTTGCAATAGCCAACGGTCCTTTGCACGTTTTTTGCACCTAATTGGTTGTATATGATGGTGCCGAAAACCAATGATGTCAACAACGGTGTCCCAATACGATATTCCCCAGCGGAAATGTGGGCACGAAAAGTGTCCTCCTCTTCCGTTCCACACTCACAGATACCCATGACGAGCCGATGCGCCTTATGCTCGCTGACAAAAGTAGCACCATAAAAATTGCTCTTGGACTGTGCTTTTTTGTTCGGGCCCCGCTGTGCAGTTGGCCCACAAGAAGTAAGAAAAAGCATGATATCCGTATTTTCGGCTCGTAACTAGCACCTTTGCTGTTACCAACTGTGACATACGTGTGTTTGCTGGAACGAATCCAGCTCTTTTTGTATGGATGTGTTAGTGTGAATGTATTTTTTTGTTTTGTTCCAAAACCCCAACGGATGAAGCAGGGACACTCGCTGGGTTTTGGTTGACTCGCTTTTGCGTCCCCAATTGCAATGGATCCAAAGCAACGCCATCGGGTAACGGAGTGGAAAAAAATCCGGAAAAACAATTCCTTTTCCGCCCAGCTTGTCCCGCAGTTCCTCCACTTGCCTGCGGTGACAAGGCATAGAGGAAGCACACCAAACAGTGTGCAAATAAAAACACCGATCCGTACGAAGGGAAATGCCAAACGATGCGTCCCATATGTGTGTAGGTGTGTGTTTGAACCGGTGGGTAGCAGCAGCAGCAGCATCTTTTAGCCGTGTTATTGCAAAAGATGGAAAGAAATCGACCAAAGAAGCGGCGCGTGCATTGAGTGCTGCTGGAATACTCCCGACCGCTGATGGCAGTTGTCGTGGCTGTCTTTTTTTCCTTCTTCGTTTCAGATTCAGGACGGGCAAAAGCACCGTCAGCAGCTCGATAAAAAGGAATCCAATAAAGGAACGAATCTCTCGAAACGAGATGCTCATTGGACGATGGATGAACAATTGCTACGCTGCAGGGAGTATGAGGGGCGCAGATGTGGCAATGCGGGGTGGATGAGTGTGGGTGTGTGAGTGTGTGTGTGTGTAGTGGTGGTAATGGCCAGGATGAAGCGGACCCGAATCTTCAGCGTTCTCGGTTTCCATTTGGCATGTCCCCTTCCTGTTGCCCTCCGCTCTCGCGCGGAATGTTTAGAAGCGGAATCCGTATCGAGGAAATTTTCGGGCGGAATATGGAATAAAATGAATAAAAGCGAATAAACAAAAGAATAATAAAAGTAAATTGAGTGCTACATGTGCATCATGGGTTTTTTTGGGGTCTCTCATACCACTGTATCTCGCTGGCAGTGCTTCCCGAACCGTATGGACGCACCGTCTCAGCGGGAGGTCGTATCCCAGGATAGTGTACGTTGTCCCGGTGCCAGCACCAAGTTGATGCTTTGTTGACTAGCGTTAGCATTCAATCGGGTACGTATAGTGTGGAAGATGGTTAAAAGGAAAGGACGCAGGACGCCGGACAGGAACAGGAGGAAACAATATCCTTGGAACCAGAGTCGGATGATCCTGCAAACGACATCCCGGTACCATCATGTTTGGGGTTTGTTCACCAGGACAATAAAACAGCACGCGAGCTCTCCCGGCCGTATGGTGGCAGCAGCTCGAAGACGAAACGCAAATAAAAGGAACTACTTCTCCACCGCTTTTCGGTTTTGTCGGGGTGGAAGGTAGAAAAAAAGGACAGTGCCAGAGAATCGCACCTAATGTCCTTACTTGCCCGAGGATGAACTGAGCGTGGCTAAAATGGCGTGGTGGGCGATGATGATGCAACCCGAGCGGACGCCGGTGGAACGAGCGAGAAATGAAACAATCCTTCGGGCACAGAACAAAAAATCGCTCCGATTATTGAGACAACCATCAGGCACACCTGGTGCTTTTTGTTGGTAGCATATAACCGAACTTGCTTGGGTGTGGGTTGAGTAGGGACGTTCTTATTTTCCTTTCTCTCTCTCTTTCGTTCCCTTGCAAATTTGGTTTGTCTATTTGCTTTGGTTTTGTCACCTGACACTAGAGTGGACCAAAATTAAACAAACACGTCTTTGTACATATATTTGAGCGCCACAGGACAAACATTTGCTTTGGCAAACTGCATTAGTTTGATTACGTTCCATGCGGTGGTGCTGGTTTGCCATCTTTATCTGAAAGGTAATGTAAAACCATTGTTTAACCAGCACGCAAAACATTTTTTTTCGTATGGTTTATTCTTCTCGTAAATTAAAATATCGTTATTCATTCAGTATCGCAAAAGGTTGGTTCATAATAACCGTTAGTTTTAAACTAAATTGAAAGACATCATGGTTAAATAAACATTCCTTTTTGAAAGCTTTCTGGCAACAGTGAAGGTACGAATAATAAATGAGTAGCATACCACTACCATCATTGATAATGGACCCCCAAACCATACCGTACCAAGTTGTCAGCGGCCCTCAACCATGTCCTTGTCGCGCGACAAGTAACAAATTAACAACAATGTTTGACATTTTCATAAACTTCACGCACCACCGGGAAAGGAGTTAATTTCGTTTAATTATTCATGAAAATAGAGCGGTACCGCTAGCCAGTGTTTCGGCACTGGCATGGCGGAACGAAAACATCACGACGAACCCTTCCAAATGCCACAGGCACTTTCGGTTGATACGCTCCCTAGTTTCGTTAGGAGGAGGGCAGGATATTGAGTAAAAATTCATGTTGCATCAATATAAAACAAACACACGCGAACAAAGAGGGGAAAAAAGGTGTACGATAAATCTTTCCATGTTTATAGTTTGTCGCTTTTCCGCGACATCGAACCGAACACACCGAATCTGATGGGACGAGGGTGGGCCCTTTGGCAAATTAAATTAAGTGACACGCAATCACTTTCCCCGCGTGGTGGTCGCGGCACCAGCAGGCCGTGCCTCCATCCCCGAACGGTCGAGTGTTGGAGGTGGACGAGGTATACGATTTTTGTTTAGCTTCGGCTCGATGATGTTTAGCCCGCTAGCGAGATGTACCACAAACAAAGAGCGAGAGAGGGAGAGATGAGAGAGACAATGGGACATAACGAGTGAGCCTGGAACGGGTTTAAAGTGGCTTCTCGTAGTTTGTGATAAGTAGAAAATAAGTTATTGAAGGGTGTACTTACCGGCATAGTTTGACTACCGTGAAGTGATGTTATAGCAGCTTGAGCTTCTTGATGCGAGGTAAATTTAACAAAGGCGCAACCTGTAAGGAACCAAGAAAGGAATAAAATTAGTAAAACATTAAGCAAACAAAGAATTACTATACATAATTTTGGACGACATGTGACTGTTCCGATACGGTTTATCGTTCCTGACCATACAACAAGGCACAACCCATGCAGGACATAAAATAACGAACTTCTGTATTGAGTGTGATAAACGTTGTGCCGCGTACGGAGGTCATGCTATCGCGAAAAAAACATGCGCCAACCAACCGACACCATTCGAATGAAGCGTCACCTAGAACGCTCCCCAGGATTGAGCATCGGTCAAGGATAATCCACAACAGTGGGGGTGACATGGCTGTCTATGTGTGTTGTAGCGTGATGCGCATCAGAAATCGATAAACAATTATATCAAATGGGCAACGACAATCCGGGGAGCACGAGCCCGACAGGGTGTCGTTTCCGTCGATTCATTTCAGTCGGGAGAGTTTCATGGCGCACTTGCTGTCCTGTATATCTTTCCGTCCAAATTATCACCAACGCTGACCGGTGCCGAAACGATCTTTACGCTGGACGATATTTATTGCGGGAAATAAAACTCACGAGCCTTTGCTGATGCTGATCGATGATGTGTGCCCCCTAGCTAGGGCACATTGACAGCCATTCTGGTACGAAGGAAATCCGTATAAAGTAACACCGCCAGACATGTGTGCGTGTGTTTTTTTTTCGTTTGTTTATGCGACTTTGGTGCGTCCCTTTTGGTGCACAGTGAATAAAAGGATATCTCGTTCGCCAACAGATGGCAGTCTTTGCTGTCCTGCACTGGGCTAGGAAAGGGTAAATAAATTGTGTAGAAAAAATAAACAGACGCCAAAAAACAAAAAAAGCACGAAACAATAACAATCACCAGACACGGTAGTACCACGTGCTGAGCTTCAAGAGTCAACTGCCGAGGACAAACAACAAAGAACTATATCGATGAGTTTTGGCCCTAAGGCCGAACTTTGACGATCGAAACGGTGACGGTCAGGCTGTGACAGAGATAGGACGCCACATCAGCCGAGTGTAGTGTACAAACGGTTGACCTTTCCGAAGCATTGCAATGGAACCGTTGGCCACCATAGCGATAGATTGGGCCATAAAAGTATTTTTTATTGAAAAACTTCACAATCGTTCTGGTTCACGCGTGCGTGCGTAGACGAATAAAAAACGCGAATTGGTAGCTTTGTTGCAAAATACATATTGCTTTCGACACTTGGATATGTTTCCCAACAGGGACAGAGGGGTTTGTAAAAACATATCCGTCAGTGCATATGTTCCAATGTAGCAACAACTATTAAGAACAAAGACTCACACTTGTATCACAAACAGTATTTTGGTACAACTGTTTTAAATATTTTCTGCTTATATGAAATATTCTATGTAATACAGGCTTTTTAAACTCGAAATGCGGCAAATATTGGTTGTAGTCAACTTACACTAATTCTTAAACTCCTTCAGTAAAAATGTTTTAAACACCTGTAAACAGCAACATGTGCCTGTGCACTTACCGTGTTACGTAGTGAGCGGAAACAGGATGTATACATCCATTGGTTGTTGGTCAAAGAGAATATAAAAGCTTTTACCCATCCCATTCCGTAGGCTGGTCGATTCAATGCTCATGTTTGGCAAAAGCCGCCCATTTTCGTGGATTGCAAACGTGTGGCGAAAGTAGGACAGAGGTAAGTCATACCTTCCATAACCGAACGGGAGGCATACACACTAGGCATACCACTGAACGGTGCCAGCAGGTAGGATGGACGGATTTTGCGCACGGCCATTTCACATTTTCCGTCGTTCGGTCGTTGCCAATCAAAACGGTGACGTATAGCCTGTACCTTTTTCAACCGAGGAGTGATTTGAGCGAAAGTTTAGGCACGGGACTTGAAATTAGCTTTCGCACGGTGCTTTGGGAACGGGGACAGGGGACTGTCTCGAACAAGTCGCAAGTTAGATGTGTTTTTTGATGTTTGACGAAGGATGCAAAGTCCAATCAATGTTGGTTCGCTTATATATATGAATTTGGCCCTCCCACCGGTAAGTGATGGTAGTATACAGATTTATACTTATATTTTTGAGATGTTCTACATTGCCAACAAAATTGTGCTCCATATACGGCGCCAGGTAAGATCTAGTGGGAAAAAAGGTGTGAGGAAAAGCTCAAATTTCGGCGTAAATCACTCTCATGGCAGCTTCGTTTCGAACCCTCTTCACGATAATTTTTTGCTTGTAGCGTAGGCTGGATGGCTGGTAAAAATACGTAAAAGTGGCTGCAGAAACACTCAAACACGTCAACGATGGGGCAGTGGAAATGGAATCGTTGTAGCTTAGAAGGGAAAAAAGTAGCTACATCTCTGTCAGTCCCTTGTCACCGCGTAACGAAACGCAATTGAACAGATGACAACTGGTTGATTCATTAGTAAACCCATCCCTATGGCGACGGCTCTCACCGAGACCCTACATTTCAATCACCTTTTTCACCGCTGACTGACAGCGCACTGCTCCGGTTACTAGTTGCGTCATTTTCTGTAACATGCCGTAACACGTAGCGCAGGCAGCTCGAGGAGGTCTTGTCTTAGCGTACGGATGCGCAACCATACCAATCCATAATGGATACGAATGGAAAGAAAAGGATTGTGAATATCTCCTGAATAATTCGTTCGTTTCACTTCCTTTACGGTTGATTGACAGTAAATTGGTTTCTCTGTTTCACGCGGACTCGCCCCTATCGCTCCACAAATTGGACGGTGATGGACGTGGCAAAGGATGTGATCACATTTCTGGCACTAACGTCACACACCAATCGATCGACAAAGTGTTGGAGCAAATTGAAGTAATGACCGAGATGTACAGGAGGGACGTTGGCAGTGCAAATTTTGTTACCATCTGCTCAACTACAGCAAAGCATTGGTCTGGGGGAAACTGGAAAGTGGTTATAATGAACATTCATTCTAGGGCTTTTCCCGGTCGCGTTCATAGGACTGCTTCACTTCCGTCGCTCTGTAGTTGTATTCAAGACACGGAACATTATTCGCTTTAGTAGGTTTTATCAGCAGACGTTTGTGTAGGAATTTCCTTCGGCAGAGAGTTGCCATCGCGATGCTCGTGCCAAGGAGCTGCTTGAGGCACGTAGCGAGAATGAATAAAATTAATTATCTTATTTATCATGAAGCTAAATTTGAATTCACTGTCCGACACTGGTTGACTGCTTTGGTTGCGGCAAGGCACGAACTAGCGCCGGGAGGACAATCTCCGGACAAGGATGCTCTGGAATGTTCGTGTTGCTTGAAGTAGTTGTGGCTTTTTACGTTCCCTACCATTTGCCTTGTCTTGTTTGTGTAGGTTAATGATGTTGAAAAAAAAAGGATTTATCATGTCTATCAACATTCACTGTGTTTTAGTGGAATCGGTAGTAACAAAATTTATAAAAAAGATTAGACAGTGTCGATGAAATATTTTTAAATTATTTTTCTAGTACAAAGAGCAGGCTTGCCAAACGGGAAGAGGCGAATGTGCTTGTTCTCAAAGTCTCCAAAAAGATAAGCAATCATCTTTTTGCCAAAAGAGAATGAAATTTCTCCCTTTTGCTTGCCATAATTTCATTATTTTATTCAAACTATTTTCGTTTGAAATCAATTGTTTCTATGTAAAATAAAACAACACATCGATAGCATCATTATTCCTTAAGAATGTGAAAGCCACTTATCCTTTGAATATGTATTTAAAAAATAATCTAAAATACTACCCAACAATCCATTAGTTTTTCTTTTCAACCATGACTGTTGATTGATATCTGCAATTCAGCTTGCTTCGTTCGCCGCATTTAATCTCCAAACAATAAAACACTTATCTTTAATCACTCTTCCCAGGCTATATCCACTGCTTTAAGAGCACTTTATCGAACATAGCTAATACTCTCGGCCCTAATCGTTCAACGTCATTAAAACATTAGTTTCCGATCGTACGATGCAATGCAAAATCGATTCCAATCAAATAATATCCCCCGTTTTCGTTTGCTGTCTGCCGTCTGTCTGCTCTTTGCCATTTTCATTCCAAACCTTACCGAAACCTTATTCATCGATTTGTTTGGAATAGAATACAAGCGTGTTTTTTTTTTCGCTCCATACGCCCTCTGCTTTTTTCCACCACTATTCATTCCGATTGCTTGCCCAAATTCGATCGCACTTCGTTTGTTAGATTAAAATTCAATTGAATGCTGTTGAATCCTGGGCCTGTGGCGAGGAGCCTCCCAGCTATTGGGTTGCTGTTGAATCTTTCCAATCAATTCGATTCCATCGCGCCCACACAAAACTGACGCGATGAAACCAAAGAATCATGGCCGGCATAGACATGGCCAGGGTACGATAGTTTTCCTTTCGTACGGCAGCCCCGTTCGGAATGGAATAGAGAGTGGATTTGAAAATGTTTTTCAACCAGCAGAGTAGTGCAAAATATCCAGCTATTCCCCTTCTCCTCAGATGCGCTACCGAAAGAGCATATAAACAAAAAAACACAAACTAAGTGAGGAAATCTTATCATCCGCAAAACAAATTTCAGACTCTTTCGGCGCAGCGCCATCCACATTCACAGCTCATCGCGTTTCACAAATTGCTTGTTTCCGTTCAATAACTGCGGCAATATTTGTTGGCATGTCCTACCGATTTCCCCCATGCGATTCCGTCAGCACTGCTCCCACTTTCCCTCGACGCTCGAGCTTCCGTTTCAGTGCGGGTGCGATGTTTGCCACACTTCCCAGCGATATATATTTTTCGCTCTGTCGAATCGAAAGTGGATGGTAGGAAGCGCGCAACGCACTGCTTGGCGTGTGAGAATGTGAATTTTGTCATTTCATATCCACTTGCGAGGGTCTGGAGTGAAAACTCATCTCAACGTCCTAACGACTTTCCTGGACGCAAGCAAGCCGAATCACATGGAGTGGGTGTGGGAAGCCACGGATGCTTGCACTGCAAACGTGTACCGTACTGCTGCTCGAAAACAGCCAAGATCATCACTTAGTGGGTTTATTTCGATACCGATGGCAACACTCTCGTTACGGGTGCTGAGTTCCAAACACACACATACACACGCACACATGTATATGTACACATACATAGCACCAGTCATCCTTTCATCTGCCCGGAGGTGAAAAGTTCGTCAATATTGCAACATTCTACTCTTTTCCGGTAAGAGCCGTAGCAAAACGAGCTTTAGAGCCGGGGAAGCACCAATGGAGGAAGCGTGCGACGAAACGTACATGGCAAAGAAAAATGCACAAACATTATTTCAGGCTAAAGAAGATATGACTCGTACGGTTCGGTGTACGCTACGAGTTGATGTGCAAGAAGCGACAGCGAGCTTCGCACGGAAAAGCAGTCACCACCATCGCGATCATAACGATGTCGTCGACGAACGGTTGCCACTCCACTCGATGGCAGTGAAGCAGCCGAATTTTCCCAAGCAAAGCACCTCCCCACCATTAGTGCTGCAGGGCGAGGACCTGTCGCTTTCGCGTTCTCATTTCAGGTCGTCGAATGCTGCTTAAAGCGCAGAGAAATGGGGAGCCACGGAAGCGGACGGGATCGAAATAGGAAACGGAAAAATTGGAAATAACAAATCTGTCAACTGTGATTGCCAGCTTCGCACGGACGGAATGCTATTTCCAGCGTCGATGGCACTGATATTATAGGTTGCTGTAAAAATTGCATCCATACATGTTTGTGTCGATTCACCTAGCCCTCCTTGTCCTGGTGCGATATGATGCATCGTCGCTGCAAATCGAATGCATGATGCAGCCACCGTTCGCGTTTTCTTTCCAAGCACGGATTCGAATGTTTGTCATCCGGACTTGGGACCGAAAAGCTTGTCTAGCCGTAGGGCAATGTTTTGTTTTTGGGGTCGGTAGCTGTGATTTTATGTTTTACGTTTACTTGTGTGTTTTTGTGTGTATGCGATTTGGTTTATTTCGTTAGCTTCAAGCTGATTTGGAAACGGGTCTGTCGTTGGTTCCGCCACTGAAACGAACGAACATCGTACATCGTGCTGTCATAGTCGAAGGTGACGAAGTGCATCTGTACCGTCAAACAGATACAATCAATTATAATTTCGAAGTGGAAATGCAAAAACAGAGCACTGCAATCAGTTTAGGGGTTCCAATTAAAAGTATCCAGTGGTATGAAGTAAGTGCTCGTTTGGCTGAACTTTTTTTTATCATTTTCAAATATGTATAAGCTGTGAAGAATTGATTTGATAAATGTTTATTATTTAAAAGTATTGACCATGTGTTGAATAAATATTTTTAACGTTATGCAAACGTTATGCAAATAATAAAATCAATTTTTTTTTGCTATCGTGTCGCACAACAAAGAGATTAATACTCAAATTGATTGCAACGTGTGGCGACTTCATAGTAGATATTTTGTACAAAATTGACACATAGTTCGAAATATATTTAATAGGTATTAATTTTTGTACGTTATCAATTTTTTTGAACCATAAATCCCTTTAAGCAACGATACCGTGAACACTTATTTTTTATGAAAGAACTGTTTTTATGCTCTTAAAGAACACGTGTAGTACTCAATCATACAAACAACATAATGGTACAACAGAGTGAAACCCGGGAGAAGAGGACGAATTCTCTACGGGAAAACGTTTGTCCCCAGTGTAATTACACGTTCCGGGCACGCTATTAACCATCATCACTGTCTCCCAATCTCGAATTTCATCGTACAAACCCATCGTCCGGCGTTCCACCAACACCGTGTGTGATACAACATGAATTGCAGCAAAAAGAAAAACGGTAAAATATTGCAAAACCCATTCGTCAAGAACCGAAAGGAAAGCGACGAGGGGCTGGGCAAAATGAAAAATGAACGGCATCAATGCAGAACCCACCACTACCACCACCAAAACCCGTAAACGCGGTGAGCACTTTCAAAAACCATAGCGCACATTAAAAAATGGGTCCTTTAATTTGCCGAAGCAGAGCCTAGGCACAGTGACGGGCGCCAAACTCGTCCCGTTTCACGCCACGCTCTTCGCCCAGCTGCATAAAGCTGTTTTACCAGTGCGAGATTGAAAAGGTAAAGCGAAAATGGTTTACCAGCGTAAAAACTAGATGGGAGGAAAGGGAGAACAGCATTTTGCACAGGATCTACCCCATCCTTAGTTTCTCCCCGGAACGATGCATACCGAAATTATTCGCCCATCGTCGTCCTGCTGACCAATAATTTGTCCGCGAGGACCCTTTTGGTTCGGCGTTTTTTTTAAATGTTTGGACGCGGGATGGGTAAGCGTGGAGTGAAGTGAAGGATCGGCACCCGGTGACTAAAACCCACTCAACAAAGGCGAACCGATAGGAGAGTGTTTTAAAATCCAATTATGAACCCAACCGAAGCAGAACAGAAAATCGAACGAGAAATATGTATGAGTTCGTAAAACCGCTCGCTCGACGAAGCGCTTGGTTTGGTGGGTTTGGTTTATAGTCTTTGTATGTGTGTGTATGTGCGCGCGTGTCCAGGCCTCTGCGTATGGTAAAGGGCGCTGTACGAATGATGATGGCGATGAAGGTTGAATGCGTCCCACTGGGGCCGGGCTCGTTCGGAATCGGTCTCTTCGATGAGCGTCCGCTTGGAGAAAAGCATGTTCACAGAGCAATTATGAATGTTGGTTTCGCATCGGGAGATTACGTGACAGGTGGTGTGGAGGATAGGCTGGCGTTTTGGGGCGGAATAGCGCATGGTTACCTACCACACCTGCATTGCCACACAACCCGGTTTACGGTCCACGGAAAGCGGTCAACCGTTGCCGGGGTGATTCTATCGGCTGTGGTTAAGAGCCGAGAGTGGGAGATTATTTTCATTCTTGCCAGAATTGGCTAGTGTGGGGCTTGTTTTAGTATGGAACCGCTCTCAGCAGGAGCAAGATCGACAGACAAAAAACAAAACCATTGAGATATGAATAGAGTGGCTACAGGAAGGCAGGGACGAGGATGCTTTGGTCCAGTATTTTCCGGTACGCTGGAAACAAACATGGACCCACCATAGTAAAGTGTAACCCCACCAATCAGTGGCAAAGGTGAATCGTGAGACACAAATCCGCAGACAGGTGAACGTGAAGTTGTGGCACCAAATTACTATTTTCATTGCTGCAAAGCTGCCCAAAATTTATGGACTAATAATTGCAAACGCAATAATATCAGCAGCATCAGCCACCAGCCGCTTACAACGTTGCAGCAGGTCTTGCCGGGTGTGAGAACATTTCGGTACGTGCCCACTTTCAAGCAGGTTCAGGTAAGCTACCAGGTCCGTGTTGGTTTAGCACAGGTGGGGAAAAACAAAGAAAACCAAAAAAAGCATATAAAGCGCCCGGGGAAATGAGTCACTTTCCATTAGGATGCGTGCACTCAGATCCGCGGATGCGTACCGGAATGGCACGTAGCTCGTAAACAATGCAGCAACACTTATAAAATCGTACACGCACCAACCATTTGGCTCGAACGTTGGTCACAGTGCACGGACGTGTGCGTGCCGGGAGAATAAGGATGGGATTTGGGCCGAAGCGTACGATTGGATGCGAATTGCAAAACGTCCCCCCAAAACCAGAAACGACCACTGCGCGCTCGGGAACGATGTAAGCCGCTTAATTTCGAAACGGAAATCGTGCCACCATTATTGGGACGAATTGTTTGCATTTTTCAAGCGGAATTTCGTTTATGATCACTAGTTACCATCCAGCGGGCACGTGAGTGTGGGTGTGTGTGTGTGTGTGAAAGTTTGGTGACGGTGGTCAGTCTCGGTGACCACGGAATGCATTCCACACCGGTTGCTCTATGCACGCGGCGGAGGAAGCCGTAATGTGGAGCATGTGGCGATTTGAAGCATTCCAACTGAGAAGGGAAGGTTATTTCCTGTGTTTGGTTTCCTGTTCGTGCCTTCGTGCCGGAAAACAGCTTATTGTACCGGAGTTTGGTAGAAGTACTTTGGTAGAATTAGTTTTCATTCGAGCAAATCTATTCCAGCGTTAGCGTTATTGCAAAATGAACTGTTTTTTTTTGTTCACCAACCAATGTGGCTTATACTTTGAATCAATAATAAATGGTCTTCTGAATATTTCATTACAAATAGTTTAGAAGTGATAATAGTGATATAAGTCTTGTTTGCATTGTCTTAAGGATGTTATGAAATAGCATTGTGTAAGAGTTTATCTTCACCTTAAGGCATCGAAAATGCTAAAAGGAAAAACATTAATAATCCTGAAAACTGCAGTTTTGAACCTACATTTCGTTGCCAAAACACAATTTCAACTCACTTCCTTAACTACTAACCCCATAATTGATGCCCATCAAGATGGCTATCTCAAGCCATCAATGCTTAAACCTGCAAAAAGAAACCGGCTTCGGTTCAATCTTATCAGCAGCTTTGATTTAGCTCTTACTTTTTCCTTCCTTGTTTGTCCAGTTTTTTTTTCCTCCGTCAAACTTTCTCCTGTTTACTTGTTTGTTTGTTAGCTGTTTCCTCCTGCAGCTGCCATCAACTGCCTCACTCGTCGGTTCGTTATAACGCCGCTGAATCCGGTTAGCTAAATTACATTAGAGACCTTAACTGGTAATGGTGTGCAATCGAATGGAAACAGAAAGCGGCTGGTGGATTGGGCGCGATAAGCCTGGGTGCGTGAGGCCATCTCTGCACGGGATTTGTGAATACCTCCATCTGCTTTTCCCGATGGCACGAAGGCATGGCAAGGCGGTGGCGTTTTGCACGGTTGCCGGGGTACTGGGGAACGATACCGGATAACAAAAATCCTTTCAATCGCCCAAGGCGTACAGCATGGCAGAAAGGATATTGTGCCCGTCTTCCATCCTCCATCCTGGAAGCGGCATGGAAAAGGGGTACATACAACAGCACGACCCGGTGGGGTGCCCTTTTTCTTGCTCCAAAATGCCTCCTTTTTTGTGTTTGTGCTTCGTTTGCGTTGCCACCTAGAGGCACTTCGAGCGCTCTCCCTCGAAGGTTACTTATGGGCTCGACAGATAAGGAGGCGCCCAGAAACAAACGAACGCGGACGGCCGGGCTCCTCGATGGGCGGACGATTCGGCCGCGCAGCCGAAGAGCGATATGAAAGCGTTCCACTCACAAAAGGGACCACCATCTAAAAAAAAAGGGCTTCGGGCGTGGTAGAGCACGCGTTTGATTCGTGAGCATCCACCCGGCTGTCATTCCTTTCATTTCGGTGCAAATAAAATCTCTTTTTAGCAGCAGGCAGGCAACATCCAGCAGATGCGCCCGCCAAACACTCAAGGGAATTCGATGGTTTCTGGCTGTAAGCAGACACTGATAAGGATTGTCGGTGTCGGCGGGTCCAATCGCTCGCTGTAAGGGTTTTTTTTGTTTTCGTTTTCGTATTTCTTCACTGTTACTGTTTTCGCCTTTGTAGCAACCGCATCTCAACGTAAAGAAAGGAAAATAACATGATCAATTCATCAATGAATGCTTCCGGTGGGAATTGAGGGTTGAAAAGCTGTTTGGAATAATGCGGCTAGAATTAAAACAGGGACTGCCTTCAGATTCGCCTATGTCTCTGTGTATGTGTGTGCAATGAGAGAGTTGGAAATGTGAAAGATCCCTTAAGCCTTGCCCGTCCGTGCGGAGAATTATAAATGAGTTCTGCTGGAGCCGAATCGTCAAAGTGTTTTGGTTTTGATCCCATTACATACATTTCGCCTTTAGATAATTTAAATTATTATTTCTGCTCGACTCGTTACA
This sequence comes from Anopheles arabiensis, assembly GCF_016920715.1. Lineage (NCBI taxonomy): Eukaryota > Metazoa > Arthropoda > Insecta > Diptera > Culicidae > Anopheles > Anopheles arabiensis. The sequence goes on along the minus strand of NC_053517.1, from coordinate 70,237,920 downwards.
GAAATACCGTTTTCGTGCGCTTGTTTGGCCCTCTTCAAATGTATCAACAGCAAAATGTCGAGCGGCTTGCACACGCCAGTAATAGCCAATGGGAGCAGCTCGGCCCAAGACAATTTTCCACTCACCCCATCGGCACAAAGCCACGGTTGACGTGGATCTCAATCCGTGCTGATAGATGTGACAGCTACGCATTATGGACATGTATACCTGAGCATGATAAATTTCCGTCACACATCAAAACGCTTAGTGTCATGGGTTCGTTAGCGGAACGGCCGGAATCCGGTGAAGGAGACACAGAGCAACGTGAAAAATCCTCCTGGCAACCCCTTTTTTTCGTTTACCATTAGGACAGCGAAACGAGCAGGTTCCCAGTGGTCTCGTGTATGGTAATCACGGTACGGCCTGCAATGCAATTGGAAGGATTTCCGGCCGGCACGGACGACTAAGTTGGAGGGGTGTAGAAAATATAAAAAAGAGAGAAGACAAGAGAAAACCAGATTTCCCTCAGCTCATCAAAATGTCGAGATTCTAAATGCGGCACGTAGCCACGGTGAATGGTTTATAGCGCTATAACTCGATTACCTAAATCGAGGGTTCACCCTTTTTTCGGCCATCATTTTCCCCCCAAACCTAACCTAACCTGTCCACCTCCTCCGCCAGACAAACAACGGGAACGCAGCGGGTCCTGTGGGCTCCACAAGGACGACGGTCCCGACCACGGAAGGCAATCATTCCTGCCGGCAGGCGTTGAAAATTGCCTCGAATCCATGTGAATCCAGCTCGGGCAGCCAGTGTGGTCGGTTGCTGTCCGTACCTGCGCTGCGTCCTGTGCTGACTTTGTTCCCCATGTTTAACGATACGAGGTGATGTCACTTGAAATTGTCACAAACATACGGACACACCGGGTCGGGTTCAGTTTCGCCACTCAAGAGCCTGTGGGCCACTTCAGTTGGAATCGAAATAAATTCCCCGAACAAATTTCCCTTCCCTCCGGCACACAGGGACCGTTTTAGCGTGACTCAACCTTGTTTGTTGCCTGAGTAAAACACGCATCCTATTCATCTCGCACGCGTTGGTCGCTTCTTGGATAACAACCCCTGGCTACACGGGCTACACCTTCTCATCAACTTCCAATGGTGTGGCACGGATAAGAGGGCAAGGCCAAGAGCGAGAAAAGTTCTGTCAAAACTCGCCCGAGACACTACGGACACGACAAATGACAGCCATTCACTATAAACTGAAAGTCATAAACCCGTTTTAAGATAAAAGCCGGAAACCTTTAACCTTTTTCCCGGAACACACAACACAATCAACGCGCACGCAAACTGAGAAACGCGTGTACACATCGTCACTGGCTTAGTGTGCGAGTATATGCGAGGTGCAAGGTTCTCCGAAACGGCACGTGTCAAAGGTAGAGTCACATTTGTACCGTTGCGTGTGCCCCGGGGGCGATTTTGTCGGTTGCGAAGGAAAACCCTTCCCCCATTTTTGCCCAAAGACAAACGAGGTAAAATTAAAGCCACCATTTGGTTCATTTTCTTTCTGGCTTTTCCAAACGCTGCTTTTCGCACCAAGCCGCACGTTGCTTCTGTTGGCTGCCTGCGTATATGTTTGTGAGACTGTGTGTGTGTGAGTGTGTGTTGATGGCTCAGGGGTGGGAAAAGTGATTTCATCTCTGGGCTCGTGAAACCCTGTGATAGCAGTGATTGATGGAAAGAACGTGGAAATCCTTCTTGCTACGTGTTGGAGTGTAGCAAAGATTGACTTAACTTACCGCACAAATAATAATGGAATGTACAAAAGCAAGATATAATGATGTAATAAGTTTTATAATAACATAAAAATGCTTAAGTGTATGCTCAGCACTCATTAAAAGAAGGAAACGGAATGAAATATATTGCCTTTTAATTGATCAAATTAATTAAACGAATTTAATCAAAATTTGTACCGCATAGAAATAAAGAAAATGGCTGAGTAGAAAGAAAAGCAACAATACAAATTAATCAACATTTTCCCGCTATTTTTTCACGTTGTTGTGACACCAACTGTGGTGAATATGATTTTTCTTTCGGCCATGTCACCACGCCAACGCACGGAGGGTTTACTTTCAAAGTCAATTTTTCTCTGCCCGTGATAAGCAACCAATCCCACGGCGCTATGTCTCACGACCCAGGCGGGAGCCTTTCCAGGTCGTCACCGATACAGTTGAATGTTCTTTTTGCAGCGCCAACTTTCGCTTCAATTTCTCCCTTGGACACTTACCTCCCAGGGTTGCCCTTAAACATGCAACATAAAAGAATAATTTTTATGTCATATCCAATTTATTTCCCGTCCAGCAGTTGTGACTTAACTTGTGGGCTATTTTGCCCGCCTGAGGAAGCGCTGAAGGTAGGCTGAAGAATGGACGGGAGTTTTTTTTGTCTGTTTCTGTTGTAGTTGGTTTATTCACTGTTGATTTGTTTTGTGCTGGTGTGTCCAAGGGGCAAATGTTTGGGATTTTCTTTTTTTTGTTTGTTTCATTATTCCCGTCGAGCCAATGGGGGAGAGAGTGCAGGAATGTGAGCTTGACAAATGTTTCACGCGGATAAAACACCCGGAGAAAGGAGAGTATTTGTAGCACCCCTTTGTGTGGTGGCATCCTTTTGGAACAACTGTGCAGCAAGGAACCGAGTGTAGGATAAACTGGGGCTACAGACCAAACAAAACAAAAAAATACCTGAAACGATGCGATAGGGACGTTTGCCAGGACGTTTTTGAAGGGAAATGGAGAAAGATTGTGTCGTGACAACCATCGGCCATGGGGAAGGGAAGCAGAAACGGAGACATAGTGCGAGGGCATCTGGCGAATATGGAGAGCAGGGGCAGTGCTATTCAGGATCAGACATGCGAATAACGAATAAGGGTACGTGCATGCATTCCTCGACAACCACCGAAACATGGTACCGCAACGTCTCTACGCAGCGCCGTCCATTCACAGTCGGTTGGTGTGGTATGCGCTGTAAAGCACCAAGCCGTGTTCTTGGCGGTTGTACTGAACCGCCAGGGGAAGAGTTTCTGGTTGATCTTTTCGCTATGCGCCGTGTGTTGCGCTAACCTCGGCTGGTCACAGTAAACCACCGCTTCTTGGAATGATCTATTGCTGGCCAACATGATACGGCTGAACAACACATTCAGCCAGCAACAGCAGCCGGCACGTGTGAAATTATGTTCAGTGCATTGGAGTGCCCTCTGCTCAGTATGCGACCAGTGGTAAGCCGTACGTTTGGTACGCGAGTGGATTCTCTTTGGTGATGTAGTCAAGCCAGTCGGCTTATGATTTATGACAGTTGGAAGATTGTTTTTTTAATCAAATTATGCTCGCCTAAAACGGAAATGTACCATTTGCCTCTCGCAAAGAATTGTCTTTTTTCATATCTTAATAGCTTTTGGTGTTTAGAAACATTTCAATCCAAGCATTTGAAAGTAAAAACCCATGTCGTTGAAATATATAAAAATCGCAGTGCAGCACAAAATCACGACAAATATCGTGTCATCTTAAGATGGACCAATGTATTATTTTGCAATCAGAATCACTGGTGAAATCACCGGCACTAAGCTGACATCGATACGCCCTCCCTGAGAGCACTTTTCTCGTAGAGCAATTCCATTTTGCATTGCTCCATTTCCTGAAACACTGTCTCAGAGGGTTTTTTTCTTCTATGGAGAGGTTGGCCCTTATCACTAACACTGCTCCAAGACCGAACAATGTGCGGTTTGTGGGGTTTTGATGGAAGTGACTTAGTGCTGCCCTGAGTTGTTTCTCTGGTGTATTTCCAACCGTGTACACAGTGGTGCATGGTGATGCCACCAGACGATGTAGATATTTGCTTCCATCAGGCATAAAGAAATGTGTTGTGAGAAGTTGATGGGTGGAGAGAGAGAGGAGAGAAAAAACTCGGAATACAAGAGAAGTCGAGCGACACTGTCAACGATAGCCCTGGTGAAAATCCCTAACCACCAAAACTAGTGCTGCCAATAACGAAGCCCATATCCGGCCTTACACACACACACACCTCGTATGCATTATGTTTCGTATGTCCAGGGAAACGGAGGCGGTGTGTGAAGATAGAGCACCACTTACGGCATGAAATAAATGGCACATGACAAAAGCGAGCGGCAAAGGAAAGTTGCCAACTTGAAAAGGAGGCTGACAATATGATTCATGTGCTGCTGCTGCTGCTAGGTCCCCCCGGAAGGCACGCAGCTAACTGAAACCCTGTGCATTCATTCAGCCAGTGCCCCGAGTACTGACGAGTGAGCGTTCGCTGTCGTTTGTCATTCGGTTGGCAAATGTGGCGACTAGTTGCGCTTTTCGCTCTCCTCCCCGGCGCAGCGCTAGTGGGCAGGAAGCTGGGAAATAATTGCTCCCACAGTCGGAACAAATTTATTTTCCGGCGCCAGGGGAAGGCACGTGGAAACGGGCAGCCCGGCTGCAAGTGTCACTTCATAAGCATACCCCCTTATTGTATGCGGCTAAGAGCGACCGATCCGTCGGAGGTTTTGTGTGTGTGTCTGCACTGCGTGAATGTGCTGCTGGCTGGGTCGTTCATTTTTTCCCCTAGCCCAAAGAAAGTATCCTTCGTTTCGGAGCTTAAGACGCTTGTTTGAAGTGCAGGAAGTACAGGAATGAGGTGATAGTACTTGCACAGCTCGTTTGAACGGCTTTGTTATGCTCCCGGTGACAAGTTGACAATTCGAGTGAGACGATTTAATGGATGATAGTGAGCGCAAAATAGGAAAATAAGCCGATAAATGATGGGTCGCTCTTTTGTGCGCGAAGTACGTTCAGAATATTAAGTGATGCATACATTTTTAAATGGATGGTTGCATTGTTCAGGCTGCATTACAATTTGAGCGTTTTCTAGGAATAGCAAGTTATTGCAGTTTTTTTGAAGCCTTTTGTAGGTAAAAGATTAGTTAGGTTATCTTCAATGTGAAAAGAATGTGTACAAAATGTGAAATAAGGAGTATTCCAAAAATATTCAATCAATCATGACACTAATCACACATCAAATGCCAGCACAGCCGCTCAGGTTCATTTCATATTTATGCTTATTTGGGGTACCATTCTTTGAGGTGCAGAAAAGTATTCCCAGCGAGTCGCAAACTGATACTTAACGCAAGAAAAACAGCTCTGCAAGTGCGAACAGCTCCACGAGTTGTGTGTAAAGGTGCGATAAGCTTCACCTGAGCGTTTTTTATTTAAAAAATCCCTTTTATGGAATAAAGCAAGAGAGAAGAGAAAGAAAACAAAATTTCTTCTTTTTTCCACTACAATAGTCCAATCGAGCCACCAACAGGCTGGCAACATGCAACAACATACACCTACCATCGAAGAAGCGTTCTTCCTGGTGCTGGTCGCCGGAAACCAGTCCAACAGCAGGGTAAACTTTTACGTTCTACTCCATTACCTAATATGCCCATCGAGATATCGCGTTAATATTGTATTAGGGTGCGGTGCGTTAATATTTCTTCATTTATGTGTTGCCCACGTCTGGAGTGGCGCCATGTACCGGGGTTCCCTACGTTCCAGCACGCTCGAGACAGTATTGTCATATTGCCAGGATGTGGGCGCGGTGTGTTTGGTCGTTTGTTTATCGCTGCTATGTCCTTTTGCGGCACGGCACACGTTGTCTGCTTGTGAAACAAACAGAGCAGACTATTTAAAGTTTCTTTCAAGAAGCGAGATGGCAATCTTGCAAACCCGCAAACGAACGGTACACGGCCGAGGAGATGATTGTTATTTTGAGAAAAATGATTCCCCTGTCGCCGTTTTTGGGTGGTATTTCATTTAAGGGTAATTTGCATAAAATAGGTCATGATAACGGACGCTTGGGTAGTGTTAGGGGCGTTAGCATAGATTTCATCGTTTATAGTGGGGAATTTCATGCTGGAAATGTGGTGTGAAAATGATTTTGTAGGAGATTCCAACACCAATCGAGGACACAATTATTTTTATAAAATTGAAATTTTTCGGTACAAAGTGCCCAATAATTGCGTGTGTGTTTTCCACGGGCAGGTAAAACATCTTAAAATCGAGCTAACTTCTTATTCTTGGAAAAATGTACGACAAAAAAAGGCAAAACAGAGGAAGCACTTTTGCACTTAGTATGATGTACAGTGCGCCGTCTTTCTCACACATCCGGCACCAAAACATCTACATCCCAGCCAACGTAACCTACCGCGATGGTAACGTTGTGTGTTTGGCGTTTTAGGTTTGAAGTTGATGGCGGGACGGTTTTGTTCGGCGTGCCACCTACATCCAAACACATACACCACCCAAGCAAACACAAAAACATTCAAGGAAGTAAAAAAAAACCTCCCACTTTCAGATGTCGTTCAAATGTCAGATAAATGTGCGAACGCCTAGTGTGACAGAGGTGGCATGGGATCGAAAATGAACACACACACACTTACACATACAAAAGTTCAAGAAGTAAAATGACACCCCAAAACGCATGAAAATTCAGCATCCTTGCTGAAGATGGTGGTACACTTGGGAGGAATCCCTCCTGGCAGGAAGTTAGACATAAAGTCCTTAAGGCATTCATTCAACGCACTCACAGGCGTACTTTGTACTGTGCGGATCGTTTGCCTTCTCCAACCGTTTCGGTTTTTTGCATCAAAAAAGGACAAAGGACCAAAAGAAAGCATCCCGAAACGTCATACAGCAAAAGATGAAAATGATTTCAGTTCGCAGCGGGTGGTGGGTTTTTGGTGGGAGAAAAATATGGAAATTTTGCTCAGCAAAAAAACGGGAAAAAATCGAGGGTTAGCTCATACTTTCGCTCGCCTTGCATCGCCCGACAATACTTTGTAAGTTCATTTTCAAGCACTACTTCCCCGAAAGGATAAGACAGTCATTTTGTTAGTCGTACACAGTCGTAAGATGGGTAAAAAACGAGGCAACCAGAAAGGTGACCTCAACTGGACCGAGAGAAGCGGATTGCCTTTCGGGACAATCAGTGTATAAATTGTTCTCGCTGCTGCCATAAAGTGCACACCATTCAGACGACAAGTGGTGGAACGAATGCTTGGTGCCATCGAGTTTGAGCCTTTTTATTTGTTCACTGGGCCACTAGTTGGACAGCTTTCAAAGGAGAAGTTAACTGAGATGCTGACAGAATGCATTGCTCTCGAGAAAACGAATGGCCGCAAGGGTGTAAAAAGTATGTCTTTTCGTAATTGAAGGAAGTAGTAGAGAAAGAGGGAAATATTGCAATAGGTTTGATGGCATACTTTAAGAACGAAAAATGTTTCATCCGAAACGAAAAATATTCAGCGACCAGATAAGTAACACATAGTAGCATAACTACTTATGATGTTTTAAACAATATTCCGAAACCCATGTGAAATAAAACGGTTAAAATCACATTTCACCATTTAGCCTTTGATTTCTGATGGGAACATTTTCCAACTTTCGACCCAATCATTTGTCGCCAATTGAAACCAATTTGCAATGATAATCCGCCGCTCAACAAACATTTACTGAAAAGGCTAACTGGTTGATTGGAATGTTGGCAATGTTTATTGTTTGTAAGCATTCACATGAAAAGAGACTGCAAAATGCCACTAAATGAAACAGTATACCTTTTTTATTGGATGGATTACAAACTTTTTAATAAAACTAAAATATAGACATTTATTATCAAAACGCTTTACAGATAACAAATGATGAACATCCTCTTCTATAGCATGCAGAGACTGAGATACAAACTATGACTATACCATGGAATGTTGTGCTCATGCTTTAAATTCCAACCAATTTGAGTTGAAGCAGGAACTTACTTTGGGTCAAAATACAATTATACGTATAAATTCCCTGAATATTTGAGCTGTGATGAGCTACAAAATATCCTCGATACATAATCAAACAAATGTATAATAGCGGGGTTTCATGTATTGTAAACAAACACGTTTTTTAATCAAATTCAGAAGTAATTTGACTGGGAAAGTTTTGATTCTGGAGAAAATTACATAGATCAAATTTATGCTTAAAAATTTAGGAAAGTTTGTTTTGCTAAAATATTGTATGTTTTTGTACTCATTTGAAACATAACTCTATTTACTGTGTATAAGGATCTTATTTTGTTCAAATGCAAGGAACATCTAAGAGGTCATGTCCAAGAACAATGAGCGTAATTCGTTCAAAATGCTGTACAGATGGTATATAATTCATTGAATCTAATTACCATGTTACAGGAAATAAAAAGACTAAGTTGACAAGAAAACCGAAAGATCGTTACAGATTCCTCAATAACACACACAGTTGCTTACATACTATTAAATGACAGCTCACCAGTCAGTGTTTGCTCTCAATGTTTAAAATCCATGCTGAAGCTTACCTGTAAAGATAGAGAGGAAAATAAAACATCATTTTAATGGAAATAGAACAAGCCACAGCTACAAGTTGTGACAGTTGTAGTCGAGATTAAAAAGAAAAAAAAAACAGCGAAATCATTACAAAGGAATAAAAATAAGGATCGGAATTTGGTTGCCTTTAACTGCTTTTCCGCTGGTTGTTTTTTACGAGCCATGAGACAATGTATTGTAAATCTTCCACACCGTGATGAAATAAAAAAGGTATTCTACCAAACTCACTACCGCGAGGGTTGGGCGGTATGGGATGGAGAAAGAGAGGAGAGGGCAGGGGAAGTATCGCGAGCACGATCGTAAAATGAAATTTTCCTTCCATCGTCGTTTGCCTGAGGTCTTTTTTAGAAGCTGTGTACCCCTGTACCCATTGAACGAGTAATTTCTGTCACCGAGAAAACCCTGAGGAACCTGCACAGCCATGTCCTCGCGGCGGGCATGCTGGTGCAGACGAGAAGAAGTCTGTGTTTCATGCCGTGCCTGTTTTGTATCCTTCTGGCGTAATGCCCGCGCGACCGTTCTCTTGTTGAATGTGCCATTTTCATTTGAGCGTGTATGCTGTTTGTAACGACATTTGCATAAAAAAGCGAATCATTTTTTTCTCTTCTGCCTGTTCAACCTGTGGTGGCTTGCGGTGGCTGTGGAAGCAAAAAAAAAAGATCAGCATTTGCTTTTCTTTCGTCTGCCGCCGTCCAAAGCAGTCATCGCTGTTTGGAATTATTTTTTTATGAGCCTCCCGGGCGGGGTGAGCCTTTCAAGCGAACCGGCTCATGGGAGAACAAGAAAATGGATGATAACGTTCGTCAAAAGCTTTCATTGAAAATGTTTATGGATGATTCCCCTGGCGGTTCAACTCCACCATGTCTACCGAGAGGGCTATAGGCTCATCGGCGGTGAAAAAGAAAATGTTGATGAAACTTCTGCCCACACTCACAGAAATAGACACATATCACAACAATAACATTTCGGTAGACGTCTCGAGCCACGCGAGCAAGCAGTGGCCCGACGGGACAAAACCGAACGAATTATTTTCATTTTAAACAAGTGTGCAGTGTGGCTGTTACATATTGTGCTCCCGAAACATTAAAAACGCATTACCGTCTCAGGGAGCAACGGACCTGTCTCAAGACACCAAAGGAAGGAATACCCTCCCGAAGTACAGCGATGTGTAGAGCAAAATCGCATTATTTCGACAAAGGCATACCTACGAAGGAGATCGAAAGTGTGAGTGAGAGAAATCATCATTTTTATCTTCCATCAGTCTCTTATGTCAGAGTCCCTCTTGGTCGAAACTCATCCAGCACGGCACAGGGAAATGCCTATACGTTTCGAGAAGGGTTCCCGATTGGCGCTAAATACTCCCATCCCCCTCGCCCATCCATATTACATTCGATGTAAAGAGCCTCTCAACGAGGGTTTAAATTAAATTAGAATTACACAAGTACCAGGAACGGGAGCGAGGGTGGGGCTTTCTTGCTGCGGATTGCTTTTTATTCCAGCAAAGAAAAAAAACTTCCACCGAGTTCGGATTTCATTTCTTCAATCCGTACCGCACCAAAAAAAGGGGTGATTACGGAAAAGTGCGGAAGTGTTGAAACTGAAAACTTTCTAAATACGCATCGCACCCCATGCCCGTGCCGTACCAGTTCGTGGAATGGGAGATTATGGAGGAGGAAAACGTCATTAAAAAGTGTTTTGTACGCGTAAGGATAACAAACGAGGAAAGGATTCTCATCAGCCAAGGACACCCAACGAACGCAAGGTCTTTAATCTTCCTGCGCCATTTGGTGCGATGAATTGGGCTAGCGAAATCTACCGGGAGGTACTAAACGAAACGTACTTTTCGATACGAACGATGAATGAAAAACTTTGCCACTCGTTTTCCCTAAAGGATATCGCGGCGCAGGGTTGAGAGAGTGTGAGGGATAGAAGTAAAAGTGTGTGAGTGTGTAAAAACAAGATGATGGGCCTTGGTTTAGGTGCGGAGTAGCGTTGTTTAGTGTATTGGACGCTTCCCTTGGCGAAAACTTTGACAACTGCTGGTGAATATATTTCGCTTGTTCTATGCTCCTGTTGAGAAAAGTTTGTTTCCTTTCTTGTTGTTTTTTTTGGTTGTCGTCAGTTTTGCTTTCCTCGATGGCCAACCCAGAAGCCAACCGAACGAATATCGCGTCGGAGTGTACTTTATTTATGCGAATATGTCAGTAAATATATTTTATTACATCTCATTGACAGCGGTGGCCGGTGGGGAAGCAATGGATGCTGTTGTTATTTACCAGATCTTGCTTGATTCCTTCCGATCATCCGGAACCGTCTCGGTGTTCAATATTCGTATGCGGACAAACAACACCCGAACCATGCTGGCTGGCAGAAGCAACGGTTTAGGGTTGCAAAAAAAGCAACATACATCTTCAACATTTACCAGAAGCACTTGGGAGAGCAAAAAACTTTTGTTGTGTAACTCTCACCCCCTCCCCTTACCCGCGGCCATACTCGGTTGCGGTCGTGGCGGGTCAATCACCCGCAAAGAGGAGAAGGAGAAGGCAAGGAGACGTCGCTCGCTAAAAGTCGTGAAAGGATAGAGGGAAAGTTTTCCGTACCGAGCTGTTATATGGTACGTTTCACCCAGCACAGGGCACATGGTGGCTCGATGTGACATAATGTTCGGCTCGTGACGATCCTCGTGAGACGTCGTCGTCTTTGGCCGTGCTAAGTGTCCTCCGCTACAGGAAAAGAAGAGACGGTATGGACACGATAACACGGTACAAAAAAAATTGATTGGAAAGTATGTGCCCGTCGCTCGACGTATTGATGATATCCCTGTGGGGGTTTGCTTTTCCTTGAGATGCTCTCTTCGGTCCTAAAACATACACACGTCCCCGAAGCAAGCGTCCCCAACTGGTAAACTTTTGCTTAACGATCTAGGGGTTATGTGTGTGTGTATGTTTGTGTGGGTGCTCATTCTGTACAGTATTGCGAAATGGTCCCAAGTTTAACCACCGACTCCACCGAAACCATGAGCACTCGATGAAGGGCACTTCGATTGTCCTTACTCAGCAGGTTCCGGAGGCGGCGGTTTCGAACAAGACACCCCACGGGACAAACAATTTCGGCGGTTAGTCGCTCGCAAACTTTGGTCCATCTTTCGACCGGTTTTCATCACGCCGCTGGTTCTTGCTATCAGCGCAACGAAGTGAGTTTTCCGTGACAACCGGTCTGGCCTGCTGGATGTTTTTTTTGCGTGTGTGAGTTTCATCTTCAATTACGAACAGATAAGCTGAGCAAAACAATAGCACCGACACCTATAGACCGAAGGCAAAATGAAGTTGCACGCTAGAGAGTGAAGCCAAAACGACCGCAACATCGGAAGTGATAAAAAGTTTTAAGGACCTTCGAAGATCGATTTCGGACGCACGCTCAAACTGACGACGGGTTGTTATTCGTCGACCTAGTACTCGCTCGCATCGATGTAACATTGTAATACTTTCTGATTGCCTAGCCTAGACAGCGTCGCTTCAATTGCCACCCAAATGTCCTCTTCCCTGCCCCGTCTTGATCGCATCGCGCTCGTGATGGCCAGTAATAATGGATGTAATAAAACTCCATCATATCTGAATTCCGATTGGAGGTGCGCGAAGCACGAATTCCCATCGACATTCCAGCGGCGTGAACACGCGCACAAAACTCGACGAAACAATTTCATTTCTCGTACGATTTTTGGGGCTGCATTGGCGCGATTCCACTTTCACAACAAATGGAGGTAATTTATTATTTTCTCCGCTTGTATTTGTCGGTATTTGTGTGTGTGTGTGTTTGTATGTGTGTGTGCTTCGAAGTCTTGACCAAAGAGGCACGGTTCGCTCGTTTGAAGATGTTCCCGTGGTTTGATACAAGGAGCTATGTGTTTATGGGATTTTTGTTGTTGTATGTTTTTGTTTGGTTTGGTGTGCCACACACATCTCTCACCCCGTCAAACGTTCGATAGCCAATTCGTGGCGATTTCGCTGTCCTTTTTATTGCACTATTTGGAGGTTTTGTGGGAAACTTTTCCCATTTCACTTTCGTTTTCGAAGGGTGGTGGCACGTTTTTCTTCGCCCTGCTTGCTGTTGATGCAGGAAAGGTTTCATGGGCTCGGTACGGTGAATGAAGTCATCCGACGGAATAGTATTTTATTGCCAAGTAGGTGAAAAAGTTTTCTAACAGCGCGATAGGAATTACAAGCACTTTGTGCCAAATGAGATACATCGGTACCATTTTTAGGTCAAAATCAAGTTGAGCTGTATTGTGATTATCTTTTGTGTTTGCAAGACTGTATGAGGAAATTTTAAAGCAAACATATAAAGTGACCTCGAGTCATATAAGAGAAAAATTTTCCATTTACCTTGAAAAATTTGTAAATTAAATGTGTTGCAATTTAAAAATATTTTCAGACATGAACCTTTGCTAATTACTGAGGCACCTTTGATTTAATAGCAATTAAGGATGTAAACTTTACCTTCTACCACTTGGAAAGCATAAAACATGCTTCAATTTATCTTCTTCTAGTTCTACAAAGAACAATTTGTACAAACATCCGAACAGGCTTTGGAGTAGAAGCAAACGAGCATAATCCTTTGTGCCGGTTGGATGTCTAAAAATGGTCCTCGTGATTGCAACTGTTTTTCGTCGACCCGCTGTCGATTGTTGCCGAGTTCAAACGATCAACTTTCCTAGCAACACCTCCGCCGTAGTGGTACCGGTTGAGCAGCTCTGGTTCTGATTTGCCATTACACGAAGAGCCAGAAAGCAATCAACTTTCTCTTGACGTCTACATCAAAGCGGTGTAACAGAAATTTAATTACTTTTTGTGTTGTTGGGGATGTATCCGTACGTAAAGAAGGGATCGTGCGGAAGCGTTTCTAGCACACTGTAACCGAGGACTCCTTCGATTATTGTAAAGGAGTGTAGTTTAATTTCGTTGTCGGTACCAAAGCACCACGTGTAATCATCTCCTTCTCGGATGGTGCTGAGTTTTACACCATAGATGAATTGGGTCAGAGGATTTGATTGAAATCTGTTCGATTGGCTGTTAATAATATAGCGTCGTAATAACACTAGCCTGTACACCATTACCGATAGCAACAACGGGCCAAGCAGTAATTCTTCCTCTAAAGCTTTTTCTTGCGCTCACTTCGATCGCTCTCGGCAAAAGATTGTCCCTCGGTGGCAACATTTCAACGATGTGCTGTCAAATAAATCAAGATTCAATATTTCACTAGTCAGTGGTGTCGGTGCGGATCATCAATAATCCTAACACAAAACTGCCACCAGTTGGACGAAGTGGCGCTCGACGTGAGCACGACAACCCTGCACCCAGGACGAACAAATTGAACTCAAAATAAATTTCTCACTGAATTATACATGTAATCTTTCAATTCTACTGCTGTTTCGTCGATGTCCTGTTCGCACCATACGCAAGTGAAAATTCCTCCGCCCCATTCGGCAAGCACACACACACTCACACACTCCGACATGACAGCTCCGTGGTACACATGATCGTATAAATTATGTATTTACTAGAGTAATCTCCATTTAAATGACTTCAATCAAATCTATATCCAATGTGAGGTGGGTTGGCGCTTGCGAGCTCCAAGATGCTCTCCATTGAGATTGAACGAATGAACGTCTCCGAGCGGTTTGGCCTGACAAGCTGAAGACATCGTCTAGGTGGAGCGACGGACCCTTTTCCTGCTGGTCTTGGCAATCCAACAGAGTGACGTGCAAGCAATCGAAGAAATTGACAGAAAACATGGCTCCGGGCCATCTGGGCAGCTGGTGCTTCACCGACTCGTTGTCATTTTGTGGCCCGGTTCAAGTTGACACCGCCGCTGGGAATAGTTTCAGCAAACGAAAAGCAAACGAAACGGGATAAGATGTACCGCCGGTGTACAGTACGATGGTTACAAAAGAAAGAACTCTTGTGCTTTATTCGACCAAGAGGTTCTTTTTTTACTACGCTGTGAACTCATTATGGCACAACCCCCCCGATAAGAGTGCTTTGTTTCATTGTGAAAAAGTTTCTTTTTACTCATTGATTTTTGCTAGGATTGAAGTTTTTTATGCTGTATTCTTTGTTAACTCCGAAACAGATACATTAAGCTCGAATCTGAAGCGAAGAGTGAACCAACACCACCCTTACAAACCCTGAAAAAGAATGCCACTCTCGACGAATTAAGTCTTCTGCTTGATTCGCTCGACGTCCGCTTGCGCTTTTAATTCCGCTGCCCGTTCTGCTCCGGCAGCTGTTCAGATGGGTTTGAATTTATCACGGTTTAGTGAGTGTGACTTCTATCTCAAGACAGCAGCGACTATTTTTTGTGCCTCCAGCGTTCAAATGCTGTTACGTTTTTCATCATTATCCGTTTCTATCTGCTTTGGTGTGCTTGCTCTTGACTGGCCAAGGGCCCTTATCGGGGCACGTCAAAGTGAGACAGCGAAGAAATGGGCAGCAAGCTTACTTTTTATCGAGATTGAAGTCCAGATAATGTTTCCAAGGGCTTTTGTTGTAGGAGTGTCACCATTATGGGTGCCTCGTGTGCCATTTCGGTTGGAATGTAATGGACGAAAAGATGGATAAAGCACTTGAATTATTCTTGGGCGATGTTAAGTGCAACAGTTGCAATTTGTTCAAAGAAGTGCCGCTCTGCGTTAAAGCAAGCAAAAGATGTTATGAAATGAAGAAAGACAAAAACACAATCTAGTACATACAACCCGTTGGTGTGTAGTAAAATACAGCCGTTGGGCGAAATGAAAGTTGGTAGAACTTTGCTAACTTTGCCCCGATGTAGCAACAGCCTTCCGGAACGGGAGGATTTTCATTTTATGTCCCAGTGCTATCTTATCTCGTGGACTCTCTATTTCTTCATCATCCTTTCATTCATCGTTCAATTCCGATTCATCCGTTGCCAGCCAGTAATCCAAGAGGCAGTGAAATCGTAAGCGACAGCCTGCTTTTGTCAAAACGTGCTGCTTAAGGGAGTGCGTGTCAAACAGATCGATAGCGAGGGATGTTTTTCTCCTCGTTCCAGAGATTGTCCTGTAACACGGACTCCGACAGACGTTCGTGCGATAGTAAAACAATTCATTTTGGCGTTTTAATTTGACGATAAAAGTAACACAAACCCTGAAATCATCGAAATCCAGCACTGTGAGCGAGTGAAAGTTGGAGACAGAGAGAAAGAAATGGCAAGATGTTTGTGGAATATTTTAGTACGGACCGATCTTATCTGGTGACCCATTTTCCTGCCATCAATGTGGTTCGGTAGAGGGGTTTGCCTGAGGGTCTGTTACTGTTGCGTGATCGAACGAACGGTTGTCCGCTTTTACGTAGTTGTTACGTTCCTCACGAAGATACCGTGATGAGGCTTTTGCAGAGGGAACCCTTTCCAACCAACGACTAACCGAGCGCACACAAATAAAAAAAACAACACTTTCTCCGTAAAATGGTACTGTTTTTGTTGTTTTCGAACGTGTCCTTATGTTGGGAGCGTGGAAAAGAACTCAACGCATCAATGGAAGTAGATTTTCCGGGGTATCTATGGAGGGTTTGGCGAGAGATTGAACTTGGAGTGAGAAAACGTGATTGGAGTAATTTTCTTCCGATTAGCAGTGTGATGAAAACGCTCGTTCCAATCACGTTCCGGTTGGGGGATAACCAATAATTCTGCGTTTTTATCAGCATCGCGAATAATTTCGTCTCACCCTCGTTTTTCGTTAAAAATATCAATGGTGGCAGAAGAAATGGTTTGATATTATTTTACACGTCAAGCATAGTGTTAAATACAGCACTTAAACTTTTCATCTTAGTGTGTCCGAATAAAGGACATTCACTCGTACCACGGAATTTAAAAAGTGAACTCCACTTTATGGATCCAACATCGTTAGCGGAATACCCTTTCCGTGCAATCGTACCGCCAGACTTGTTTTCCATTTATGTTTTAATTAATAAAACCCTGACAGAGGACTTCCTTCTTTGCACCAACGAGAAGAAGAAAAAAAATCATTTTACTTCTAGCAAACTCAGAGCAAGTAAAATTAACTTTTTTTTGGATGCATTTTGTTTCCTACGTTGTGCGTCTCCCTTCTGCTACGGATTGGATCATCTCAGACCATTCGTCACTGCCAGCCATGGGACGGGGTTTTTTGTGCGTTTGGATTCAGCCTCCCTAGCTGCCCGAAGAAGAATTTTTAATTAGTTTCATTTTTTAAATAAAAAGTACTCGTTGAAAACAAAGTGTGTTACGGTGTCTGGAAATGAAACTGGGAGCCGGGCGACAGGCGGGATGAATGAAAAAAAGCTATTAGATTGACATTTGGGAACGAAAGTAAAAGGAATAACGAGTGAAAGGAAAAAATAAACATAATGCGTAGCAATGGTCACCAAGTGTATGGGACCATTTGAGATTAAAGTAGTCACCAGTTCCACGGTAACTGCCAATCATAAGCCAAACTGTCGAAGAAGTAAAGTACCTCTACTTGTTAAAGCACTAAACTCTTGGAACGAGAAACAAGACAAGGCTTGAAGAGAGTGAATGTAAAGGTCGCTGAAACAATCTCACACAAAGAACGTGTAAATACAGCCAAAAGCTGTTGGTCTCGTAAAATGCTTCCCTTTTCAAACTCGCCATTACGAATATGGCAGAAGCGAACAGCAGTGCTCTGTCGAAGTACTGTTGCAATCTACACGTTTCGGTGGGTAACGAGAAAATCCGAGATCAGAATTGAATGAAAGAATACAACAGCAAAAAAGCCATCGAACAGAAACTAGTAAATCCTCTTACCGCTTGGCCCAGGCCTGAGTGGTCGACTGATGAGTGTGCATTTGGGGTTATTTTGCGATGAGAAAAATGCGCTCGTCTGTTGCGGGTGCATATAGATAGTATCTTGCCCGAGGAGCCAACCACACTTGGCTCTGGCCTGGGAAGTTACCAGTAGGGTGACAGGAAGCGTCCCTTCCATGGGCGACGTGGTAAAATAAATGATACAACTCTCCCACGATCCCAGCTTCTCGGTGGATCTGGTTGACGGATGTACTCTCCAAAATGAGGTAATTGAAGAAATGGCTGCTCAGCGCTGAATGTAACACACCGTCGGTGACTATCCCTTTAACTATGCCTGACGGAGGGAAAATTGTATCCAAAGGACAATGAGCAAAACTAGCAACTAGCAAGCGAATAACGGACGCAAGACGCAAAAGCGGCGAACAACATTGCCATCGGGACCGTGGAGTCCGAAATGAATGGACCTTACCCTTTGGCGCGAACTCTGTCCCGGAAGGTAAACCCGGAGTGTTTATGTGTCCGGATATAGTTAGAGAGAAATGACTGGCATTTTTCCAGAGCTTAAAGAAGGATTTGAATTCTTGTGTTATTATTATTGCGCGCTCGGAGTGTAGAAAAGATCGCCCAAAAAGGGGTCAGGAGTGTACGATGGAGAAAAAGGTGCCCGAAAAAAACGGCTTCGCTGATTGCTCCGCCAACCACCCGGCAGCAGCTGTAATTAATCTTTCCACTTGGACTTTTACCTTTTTTTTTTGTTTCTACTTTCTCAAAACCCAGTATAGAATTTTTCCTCGCAAACGAGCATCCGTAGGATAGCTTGCGATGATATAGGAAGATTGAAAATCGCGAATGAAAACGAAACCCGAAAGCTTAAATGAGCAATTAAAATGATACGAATCATTCTTCTTTTCGTAGAGCGAGATGGTGTAAGGCTGAGAATGGAAGAAGGAAAATTTCAGTAACCTGTGCAACGCTTACAAATTACCCGGCTCGGAAGACTATTGATTGCAGCCGGGTGTGTTTGTACTGAGTTACTAAATTAGTTCCCAAGATCTATTGCAAGTTTTGGCAGGTTTTCCTATCCCAACGCTGAAGAACGTAGTTGGTGTAGAATGCATGATAATTGAAAATCGAAAATGATTTGTTAAGCTTCAGCGAGTAATATTTGCCATTACATTGTGTACAAAAAAAAAGAGTCATGTGAACAAATGTTTACCTAGTTTGGATACAGCACAAAAGGTTTAGTTTTTTTTAAACAAGCTCATCTTATGCTACGCTTCAGCAACCCTAATAACAATAAACAAAAACACACACGTAAACGACACAAATTAAACATTTATATTTCGTACCTGCCGTCGGAGAATTGTTGGACACGCATGACATAATAGGCATAAAACACACAATCTAATTCACAGGAACAGCACAACACGCATACAAGTGAAAGGAAGAATAGTGCCCGTTGTGTATACGTGCAAAGTTGTATTGTTTAAATGCTCGATATGGACTCGGACGCATTCATAAACCACTTATTACAGTAAAAGAAAACATAAAATACAATTAAAAAAAAAACTTTGTTTTTGAGAACGAGTTTAATAACCGAAGGTTTTTAATAAAAAAAGGACAAATCAAACCGATCATACGATTGTAAATTGTGAATGAGCAGCACATAACTAATCGTACACCGAGCGCTAACGTAAAACAGGAAGGAGCAAGTTGTGAAAATGGGAAGAATCGATTACATTTAGCACTTACCTTTGCTGGCACCGTCCGGTCCTCTCAGGATCGTGCACTCTTCAATGGTTCCGAACGCGTTAAACAACTGTCTTACATCCTCTTCAGTTTGCTGCTTGCTAAGCATGCCAACGAAAAGCTTTCGATCTAAAGTGTGATGCAATGCAAAAACACCGTAACACAAATGTTTGTTATTGTTTGTAAGTAGTTGTTTTGCAGACCGAATTGATGGTTGTTGTTTGTTTTTGCGTGCATTTCAAGGAATGAGCATGATGATTATGATAGTGGTGGTTGTGGTGGTGGTGGTGGTTGGTTATGTTGGTTTTGTTTGATTTGTTGATGGAGTTAATTATTTTGATCATTTTTGAATTGGTGTTTTCATTCGTCAATTTCCAATTGATGAAGTCGAAATGGGCGAGTTTGTTGATTGATACCACCACACATTTACCACACAACACACGGCAGGTACGGGAATGGTACGATTTTTGTTTTGTATTGGTTTGTTTGTTTTGGTTTTTGCATGAAGAGCGAACAATGGGTTTGACATAAAAAAGAAAAGAGAAAAAGAAGAAAAAAGTAAATTAATAATTTTGCATCATGAACAATTAGCTGACAGTTGTGTGTTGAAGTGTTGGCGTGCTCATGTGTTTTTTATTGTTAGGGCATTTGGAAAGGTGGTTAAATTCAATGATACAAAATAATAAACACATTAAGTAAATAGTTTGGCTCAATAGTTTGCGAATAATGTTGCTGGCAAAATAGTGATAGTAAAATAAAAAAAAGAAAACTTTTCAGAAATAGGATGAAAAAGGCTCAAGGGATAAAGCTGATTTATATTATTTAGTAACGGGAGAATTGTAAGGATATAAAGGTACATAATATAACGTGTAAGTTGATTAGAGTGCCAGCAGTACAACGTTGGAGTAACATGTAATTAACAACAGCATACATTTATCTAAAAATGATGGATTCAAAATGGTGTTATCAAAATAATATTCTTTGAATTAGGCTTTGGGTAATCAAAAAACCAAGGAAATAGATTTTAAAGTGTTAAACAGTTAAATATGTGAAGCTAAATATCAGGCTTCGGATTAGATATTTAATCAGATAATTTTAAAGCTAAAATACTGCCTGATAAATAGTTAAATGTGCTACCATTTTATTGCTTTGGTAAAACGAACAATGATTCACAAGAAAAATGAAACTACACCGTGTGAATGCAAATGAACACAAACATTCACAGAAAAAATAAATAAAAAAAACAGTATAAATTATGAATTATGTGAATTATGAAACTAAACGTTAACATATCCCTCATTTGATTCCAGTAACAAAATGTAGTATATTATCTGATTCTATTTCGTGTCATAGACAATTGTCAAAAATTCAAGTAATTAAATTTTGTTTTATGTTTATCACAGGTATCATTCATGTAATAAAACTCAACTGTTGTTTCCCCGAAAGTAGAATATATTAGACTTGCTCGTTTTCTTAAAGCTTACGATAGGATGAAGCAATACTCTAGAAATTTTACTCAGTGTAATTGCACAAAACCCTGAGTTTTTCAAACAAAAACTGTTCAAAGTTTTCTTCTCTCTAAGATCAGCTTTACTTTGTTTGAGCCCTTTTGCACATTTGCGCACACCGATCTGAAGGAATCTTTTGAAAAGGAGGAAAGAAATGAATTAATCAATTTCCACTAACAATGACGAAGTGCCTCCTCGAGAATAGGGGCAGCAGACAGCTCTGTCGATCACAATACGAAACAAAGGATCATAAAGAAGCTTTCACACCACCAGTGATGGTTGGGGATAAGTATGCCCAAAATGTCCAAATGTCTCTTTCTTCTTCACGGTTCAAGCACAGGGTATGCTGAAGGTGACCCGGGGGAAAGTGCAATTGTTTATTGTACATTTGGCTAGAGGCAGCTACACCAGCGCTACTTTCCTATGCTAATGAAAAAATATTTCGTCCCTTCCTGCTTATTACAGCCGTCGTACCTTGTCTCCTGTGCCGGTAAGTTCTGTTCCGTGCCAGACCATGAGCAGCTTGGGTTCCCTTTAACGCTGGCGACGGGTTTCTTTGTCCTCGAGCTCGGGAATGCAAAAAAACAACCCTGACAGAATTTTAAACGAAGCATCTTAGCCAAGCAGGACGCCGAGCACCGAGCTCCGGAAGTAAACATCTTTCCTTAACCGAAAGAAAACTACCTCCGATCGATTGAGCACGGTGCACAACCGCCCGTGGTTTCTTCATGCAGGGTGAAGCGGACGTGATGAGTTTTGCTAAAGATGTTTTCGCAAACTATTAGTTGAATCATGGTGCACTTCCTTCTCGAGAAGCTTCACCATGGCAGAAGACGGTGCTATAGGGCCGGCAAGGCGTTGTATCGTGAGAGGAAGGTTTTTGGGGCTACCGACGTGCATTTGCCGATCACACCGCACAGACGGAGGATGAACAGATTTGTTTTGCCATCCGCTTTTCGGGTTTGGGCTTCAAAGTGCATTAAACGATGCACCCGAGCGGAAGAGGAAATGCTATCCATCCGTTCGCTTCCGATGGACGAGGGTTGAATATTATGCCCTGGCTTCCTCTTCCTATCCCATTCACACTGCCTCGACGGAGGGAGTCGAGAAGTGGAAAACAGCAGCCCCAAGTTGTATGATCCATTGTTGCTGTATTGAATTGGTCTACCGGTTCTGATGGAAGATATCGACACAGATTGAACGTACATCATTGCATGCAAACGTCTTTTTTCGTTGGCTTTTCGGAAGATGCCACAAAGGCAAAGCTTTGTCTGTGGAATTTGGCTCCTTCTTTTTCTTCTGTCAAGGGACGTTGCCGAGACGCTATTTAAAAGAAACGGGATTGGAAGTCTATAGCTGTACGTCAATTGGATAACTTCGAACTTCTCGTCTTACGGACAATGAATCATCGAAGGAAGTAAAATTTGCCAAGACAAACCGATTAGCATCGCAACCAATACGTCACTGTACTTATTTTGATTGCCTCTTCTCCGCTTTTGCGATGAGAGGTTTCGCATACCAATGAAACACGTAAGCCACCCGGAACAAAAAACTTTATCCCCTGGATGGTGAAAGATTGGGTTTTGGGAAAAATTATCCACTCACTTTTCCAGGGCGCTTTGCTTCGTTCTCGGCTTGTGGTTTACGGTCACTTGCTACCGTGGGATTATATTACCGTTAGATATAATTCGGATCATTATACGTTATTTATGAGATTCGATGGGTATCCTTTTCAGCATTTCTAATCTTGTTAATTACACCGCACAAGCGTACAAGCATTTTGGGGCAGACAGATTGCCATGGCACGTAGATTGGCCATAAAGACTCGTTCTAAATAGTCGGGCCAGTAGGTCCCGATCGATTGTCACCGACTGAGCATGGCGGTATAAGCGTCCCAACAGAAAGATTTTCCTTTTCGGTTCGTTCTGCGTAACGATACCGTGGCGGATAGAATTCATTTGTAAATTTTCTCGATTAATTCTGATAAATCAACATTCGGTGAACATGAAACTTGCCACTTGGAGTCTCGCTGCTGAAGGGACCGTTTAGCCGACACAAGGTGACAGTCACCCCGCCATTAGTGACATTAACAAAGTTCGACTGCCAAGGGTAATGAGGCGATAGATAAAATTAATGAGCTTCTTGGGTATTTTGCTTTGTTTCCTGCATGATCTGGCACGGTACTACGGTTAGCACTGTGGACGAAAGTTTCAACTACCATCATTCAAAGCCACCAAAAGCAACCACAGACGAGTGGCAATTAGGGGGAATAAAATTTCCCATGATTTAGTGAGTGAGTATTATTTAGGAACTTGCTTTGCGCTAACGTAGCAATAATCGGTCAGTCAACAATTGCATGAAAATATTGTTCAACGATAGTCCAGCGATTTCATGAGAAGTATATATACACTGCCTACCAGAATTATTACTGAAACATTTTCAAATTGCTGGAGTGTTGAATAATTTTGTTCATCAAGAACAGTTTTCTTTGTATGCAATGAAGGTGAAATTTTCATCAAAAATATAATACGGACCGCTGATAAGTAATCGGCATTGAGTTTTACAGAATTACATTGTAAATAAATTTAAAAGTGAAGTTATCTTTATAGTATGCACAATACTGCGAAAGATAACTCGAAAAGGAATTGAAAGCGCTCATACAGGCAGAGTATTAAAAAAACGAGTAAGGCTGGAATGGTCCTTGATAACATTATTTATGTCTTGACGGTTTCCTGTGAAGGCAAGGACACGTTTATTTTTGGAATCGTTCGTACTTGTACCACAAAGATCCTTCTTGGTGTAAAAGCCTAGAAAGGATTCACTGCGAAGTGCTTCACAGTCCCGAAGGATCCCGTACGCTTTTTGTTTGTGTTTTTCTCATTATAGCATCCAGCTTTTGTCTTCTCCGACCGTGTCTTCCTTCTTTCAGCTATACCACACCGTTGCTTTGACCCAAGACGCAAAACGGCACCGGAATCTCCAGTGACCGGAACTGCAGGATATTACGGCTCACAGCGTGTGATCAAAGTATTTATTTTCCACCGCCAGCAATTAAGAATGTTTTCTTTTGGTCGAGGTGACCGAAATAGAATGTCCACCGCTAGGGTTCAAGCTTCATTCATTCGGTGGCACATGACAGGGCAATGGCCAAAGACGAAAAAAGGAAGGAAAATGGCAAGACTTGGATTGGAAGACAAATGAAGAATACACGATATGATTAATTTTCTTTCACTTCGGAAAGAAGATTGTGCAAGTAAGAAGTCGACACTGTTAGCCCACCAGGACAGCTATCCACCATTCCTGGCGGGTGTATTACAAGGCTTAAAGGATGAAGCCCGCCTGAGCCGGACCATCTTCCCCGAACCCTGCCGCAAGGATGTGTTAATTCATTAGTTCGGTTTGCTCTTCCAACAATGGCAAAGGAGGATCACATTGGCGAAGCTGCCAAGACCAAGCAGTCTGGCTGCTATCGAAAAGGATAATGAATTAATATAACGACAGTGTCTGGAGCTTCCATTTTGGCATTTGAGCGCAGAAGGGGTAGTATGTTTCGGCGAGTCGATGAATAGACTTACACATTCACTTGAATCTGTGTGGCTAGAAGCAAACAGCAAACAATTTAGTTAGTGGGGCACTGTAAAATAGTAATTGGTAAATATTTTGCTTGAAATGCTACTGCATTGTTTCAATACTATCATTTCCTTTCCTGTTGAGGTAAATTTACTTAATAATACTTAACACACACACAACCAACAACCAAATGATCAAACAATGGAATGATTCAATGAGGTATTGGTGACTTGGAGATGGTTCTGTGGATTGAATTTGGTTCATTTTTCAAGCATTTGGGCCGAATGGTTTTTATTTTGTTTGTTGACCATACC
Source organism: Anopheles arabiensis (assembly GCF_016920715.1). Classification (NCBI taxonomy): domain Eukaryota; kingdom Metazoa; phylum Arthropoda; class Insecta; order Diptera; family Culicidae; genus Anopheles; species Anopheles arabiensis. The sequence goes on along the minus strand of NC_053517.1, from coordinate 70,213,547 downwards.
TCACTGAGCATACAAACAGTCAAAGACACGCACACACACACACACATAGAAAAGTACAGAATGTTATCACAGTGGTGAGTTAGAAAGTTACACCATAGATCATGACACATATATACTAATATAATGATAAATGAACAACATCAAAAATATACGCACCAACGCAGGTTCGCGATCTTGAGTGACATGAAAAAAAAAACGCTTTTGTTCACGAAGAGAGCTTCCTAAGAAAGCGACTTATCTACCTGAAAGCGTTTCGTCTGGAGAACGGATATAGTTCTCTAAGTGGAGTGAATGTGACACGATTTCTTCAAAATAGCAAACTACTATATAATTACGGATATCCTATGAGAATGCATAAATCACGACACTTTTAAGGGTTACGACACAACGAACAAACAGAGCAAAATAGGAATCAATGCAAACAACGCAAACAAACAAGGAAGTACGATATTAAGAGCCAAATAATGCAGTTGTAGTAACAGTGGTTGTTGTAGCAGTGGTGAAGGTGTGTATTTGAACGGCGACACGCAAAGGCATGGTAGGATCGTACGGGCTAAACTGTAAGATTGGCAACACCTCGGGCGCGGCCAGAAACAGGACTGTGTCGGGAAGAAACACAAGGAAGGAAGAGAGGATACAGAGCGGTCGCTACAAGCCCGAAGACTTCGGAGAAAATTGGAATGCGATACAGTGGCGATGCCGTTGAGCTGCGTAAGACTAGGGCTATGGGGCGATAGGAACTGTATGTTAGTCACGAATCATGGCGTTAAATGAATATTAAAATTTGGGGTTTGTTGTTTTTCTTCCTTTTGCTGCCCTTTCCCTTGTCGTCTAGTGGCCTTATGTGGGACATCCTGCTGGGGGAGTTCCTTCACAGCTCCCTTGGCCATGCTGGAACCATACCTTTGGACGACGTAGGGTCGTCTAAGGGTAAGCAAACTGTGCCCGAGCCATTGAATACGGAGAAAAGAGGGAGTTGTCAGAGAAGCGTGCGCGCGTGTAGACTGCGTGAACGGAAAACCAATTTCATGCTATGATGTGAAAATCCGTGTGATTTTCTTTTCCCTCCCTTGCCTGTTTCTGCTCTCCCCACTCCCAAACTGTGGCATCCCAATATAAGTTTGGCCAGTCACCCCAAAATCCCCACCGGCTACAGTGATTGTGGTTTGGAGCAGCCAACATTTGCATAGGTCGGCTACGGGCAAGCACCGTGGCATTGACCGTTTTCGTGGAGTTCGAGATTGAGCGATGTCGGCCAGGAATTGTCCGAGAATGACTCGGCACAGCTTTCTTTGCCCAGCGTGGTTTAATTTATGATCGAAGGTGACATTTTTTCCCCCATTCCCGTGGCACTCGTGGCGATCGTTTGGTGTTATCGCGTATCGCATCCCAATCTTGTCGCGTAACGGAAGTCATCGTTTAGGGCCGTGGAGGACCTTTTTGGCTCGTTTTTGTTTTTTTTTTTACATCTATCCGTATAGTTGTTACGGGAATGGAGTGGGACAGGATAATTTTGGACGTGGAGGGGACATTCACTTGACACATAGTAAAGGACATAATCTTACTTTTCAGAACTTGCACTGACGGAGATGTGCCCTCTGGTCGCCTGTCAGCATTTAATCGGTCTTAGTTGACGTTCCTATCGGAGGGATGAAATGAGAATCTTCCTCGAGGCAGTCTTCCTTTACTGTTCTGTTCCGTTCTTCGTTAAGTACTCTGTTTGTTTGTTTTGCCGTTTGTTATACTTGTTTGTTCGTTTGTTTTTTCTCCGTAACGTTGAGCACCTTGTATTTCCAGTCTTGATACTTCTCACTAAATCCGTTCTCTATCAAATAGTGTCCGTGGTATGTAAAAAAGTATTTATTTTGTGTTTTTTTGTTTTGTTTTCCTATTTCCAGCACTTTCTCACTATCACAATTAGTATGCACTACCGAAACCAATCATTGTACTATGCAGCATTTGGAACGTAAATTCTGCCGTTATGTTTATGCAAACGCAGAGTAAGTTAAGCTCTTTCTTATGTTTTGTTATGTGTTTTTGTGTATTGTTTTATTCTTCTCGCTAAACTTTCCCCTTGGGATTATCCTAAGCTTATTGATTGTAATTGAGTGTTCGTTCTGATACGTTTCCTTAGCGTGTTTCTCTCTTTCTCTCTCTTTCTCTGTCTCACGATTCAAACGCGGGCTGAAATTGAGTTGAGTAAACTATGTGCGATGGACGATAGGAATCGGCATCGACTTCGAGTGAAAGGTGGCTGCAATTATAGAAAGTAAAAGAAAAACCAAATAAAGTAACAGTACGCAAGAGTCCTTCACACTGTTCACTACAGGAAACGTAAAACCAAACATTTATACATCTATCCAGGACAAGTGTTGTCACATTTTATTACAGTAAGAGAGCCAAAGAGTGGATCAAATAATGCTTTACGAACAATACATGATATATGGATTAAAGTTTGGAAGCGCTGAATGCACGGAACGATACGGTACGGTTAGCTAGAATTGCCCTTAAATGAAACTAGAAATGCAAATAAATCCTTGTTTTGTGTTCAAGCAATCATCCCAAGTAAATATGAACACGCCCTTAAATGGCAGTATTTATTCAAGGTCTTCTAATTGTACACTGATTGCACAGACTTACAGATGTTGATGTTAAACGCATATAGCTGCAGAGTGAAACATTGCTATCACAAGGTGCAAACGATTCTCTTTCATATCAAACCAAAAGTATTTTAACTCGCTTTACCGACAGACTGGCTTAAAAGCAGGAATGAAAAGCGAAGTATCAGCAGAAAAACTGCGAATAATTAAAATGCGGAAGTAAACAATTTCAATTTACATCGCAAAACTGTTTTTTGTTGCTTTCCCTCTTTTATTTTCGTTCATTTTCACGCAAGGTGCAGCTTGCATTTAGTTATCATCACGCACGAGGGACGACGAGTACGGATTCTGTTATTTTGGCCTTAAAACACTACAACCCGTCCGTTTTCATTTTGCCCGCGCCAAGGGGTTGGGGAGGTAGCTTCCTATTTGGAGGCATTTATCGTTGCATAGAATGTGACTGAAATAGGACCAGCACGTAGAGAATAAAGAGCAAAAAAGGGCATACCACGCCACGCACAGTACGAGGCAACTAACGATGAAAACTCGTTCGGACGTGCCGTGCGAGCCCGGGAGTCTAATTTTTTCATCTATCCTCCCGGTTCGTTCCGGCACGCTCATCGGTATGCTGCATTCAATCCGCGATGGGAAATGGCTTGCTGCAAGCAAAACCAAAGCAATTTTCCACAATCTTGTTCTCCCTGCGGTCAGTCTACCGGTCTGCCGGCACCAAGGGGCGGTCCTTGGGGTGCTAGAATTTTTTAAACCACCCATTCCCACTAACACTATGCGCAGCCCCGGACGGACACCCGGCAGAAGCCACAAGAAGCTAAGCCCATCCATGGCCGTTTGCCAGTGCTACTGCACCGAACCGTCTGCTGATCCGACCACAAACGTTGTTATCCTACCAAGCGGCGGCTTGGGGGAATTTGCAGCATTCCATCAGTGCAGCTCGAAAGGTAAAAGAAAGTTACAGGTGGGAGTAAAATTCAGATTTATTCCACACTTGATGCAAATAAAAGCCAAAAGCACACAGATTTGCATTTTAACCATTAATTTTCTACCTTTTAAATTGTACCATCCAGTCCAGGTAGAGTGGAGCGAAATGGTGAAAAGCACATGGATTGGTATGCAGTTACGTTGCATTCTCCTTTCCGTGTCCCAGCAGTTTGCCATCACCCCAGTTCGACAGTAATTTTCTCGCATCGCTTTAGGCTTAACTTTGCACAGTGCAGCGTTGCAATTGCCGGTAAACTGACGAGCAAAAAAAAAAATGCTTTTAACGTAGGTAAACGAAATGGACACTGCATACCGATCGGGAGTAGGAGTACACGTTACTGCCATCCCTTCAACACGAGTTTTCCCACCGAGATTCCCTACCAAGCTGGAACTGGGAACTGAGTCAAGTGGTTGGGTCTCTTGAAATGCTACTCCTCACTTTTCCTTTCCACCGCTCGGTGGGTAAAGTGTTGAGTAACGAAATTTCCTTCTCCATCCACGTTGCCGGAAACCAAGGCGAAAACAGCGAAAGATGAACAGCCACGGCCCCGCCCGGTATGTTTACGTTTCTGCATGAAAAATCGTTCGCAAAGTGTTTGCTATGCTGTCGAAATTTGGCATATTTTCACCGATGGTGATGTTGCACAGTCTCAATGCATGCTCGTTTCGAAAGGAGTGGAGAGAGACAGAGAGAGCGAGTTAGAGAGGGTTGGAAACTTGCAAGAAACAGAAGCAAGCAGTGAGTGGCACGTGTTGCCTGCTGCGTGCATCATCTCATTGGTTTGTGGTGTTTGTGGATGAGGGTTTGTTTTTCTTTCAATTCATTTCCCCCTCACTGAGCAAACGGGACGGGTTGTTTTTTTGTGTTTTTCTGCCCCACACATTTGTTAGTACTTTCTTTTTGCTTCATTTTTGTTTGGCCAGTTACTTTCTGCTTGATGCAGTGTTTCTACCGATGCGTACCGACCGAACCGGCTGGGAGGAAAAAGAAAGTTTTCTTTGCGAAGGAGCAAGAAATTTTCCGATGCATTAAATCAAACTATTTTATCGTCCAGTCACTCTCAGCAGTTGAGTGCAGACTGGAAGCGAAGGTGTGTCCTAGGGTGTACACTTCTGGTCGGTTGAGTGAAGCGAATGCTTGCCCAAAAGTTACCGAGGACAACTTGGAGCTGCCAACCAGCGAAGGAGCAACCAAACTGCCCCGGCCAAAAGCGTCCAGCGTTCAGGCTTCAATCAATCTACCTTATCAGGAACATCTGGCGAGTTTCCTGTGCTGTGTGTTGTACCGTTCGTGGGTAATGAAATGGAAAAATAAGAACTTGGTCCACTGCCCGTCCGGGGCAATCGGTAACGGGAGCGAATAAAAACAAGTTCCGCTTCGGTGGTACATAATTGATCTGCTGATGGACACCGTTGATGAATGGTTACAGCAAAGCGCCTTCACCACGCAGACGTACGAGTACACTACACGGGGACCGTTGGTGTGCTGATCGGGGTTGTGCAGATGTGATTACGCATTTCTCGACTGAATGGTTTCGATGTTGATGAGCGAAAGTTCTTCCCCATTGTTGTGTGCTGTATCATTGTATCATATTGGTGTGATTAAGCTATTCAGATTCAATCGAACAGCTTGCGCTGGCAGACGCAACAATTGTTGCTAAGTAATGGGCGCACTATGCAGTCTTCTTTGTCCAATCTGAAATTAATTTTGCGCATTTTCAATAATTTGATTAGCCTAGTTACTTATATCATTTTAGCCTGGGTACCGTTTGTTCCCCCGAGCTGGACATTACTCATTTTTGTATCGAATTCAATTACAGCATCATCCGGTCGCATCATTCCATTTGTTTGTCAGTTAGAACACAAACCCGGTGCAAAAGCGTGTGGCTGGAGTCTGGTGCAATAATAAATTACACCACTTAGTATGATTTACGGCCAGCGGGTTCATCCCGGCTCGCATCGGTCATCGTTGGCGATTTGACAGAAAAATACCACACGTTAATTTTCAAGCCTCCGGTTCCGGTTCCGTGAAACCCCAGCCCGTTACGGTATTCCGACATGACCAGCGTAACATGAACCAGTCATGTGATTGTCGAGCTCATTATTTTCCAATCAACATGGAAACAAACATGCAATAGCTACAGAATAGCGACACAAAAAAACACATCACACCATTCACTTTTTCTCCCCCGGCATTGTTCTATACAGTGCGCATCGTTAACACTTCCATTCTCGGCCAGATGTAAATCACGATTGCATGTTGCACAATCATTTCCTGGGTGGTGTTTTAATTTGTTAGTAAATGAAAAATTGCCCATCGCGAAACATGCGGAAAACCACGGAAACGCTCCCGCTTGGCGTGAGGGTGGGGAATCGAATGCATTTACCACGGTGCCAAAATGATTTATATTACACACACATACACAATCCACACACGCCCATTGGGATTTGAATATTAGAACTGGATGGCCGGGGGTGTGCGTGAGTTCATGGTTTTGTTTTATCCTGCCACGAATTGTAATGCAATTTGGTATCTCTTGTCACTTTCCCATTAAAGCCACCGTGGCCGAAAGCTGCACCTCAACTTCAGGCAGTGAAACAAACAACCACTCACTTAATTTTCTGCTTTTGTTTTACGAAATCGAGGCTAAAACACAGCAAAAATGGGTTTGGGTGGCGGAAAAGGAACGAAAAGCAGATAAGTTCACTTCACCGTTTCTTCGCACTGCTTGTGTGTGTTTTGCCGTTTCTGAGCACACCGGGGACACTTGCCGTTCTCCCAAGCGCCCAAGCGCTCACTCGCTTGACAGGCGTTTGATTTATTCTGCAAGATAAAGTCAGCCTAAATTTCCGCCCGCTCCCACTCCTGCCCGTTCGAGCAACGGGTAGCGGGTAACTGATGGAGGTATTTTTTTCTCTCTCGCCTTGAGGATATTTTTCCGATTTGTGAGATTATTTGAGAATGCGTACTGAGGTCTTGCGTGCGTGCCAGGCGTGGTGGAGTGGCGGGGGAAAAAAAAAAAAAAAGACGGTGCCAAAAAAATAAAACACCAACGAGGAAATCATCTGTAAGAAGCAATGGAGGCTTCTATGCTTGAAAAGCGCAAACATCCTTGCCATATTAGAGGCGTATGATAAACAGGAACAGGGTGATGGGAAGGTAGCATCGCGAACCAGTGGCTGAAGGTTACGGCAAACAAGGACTGTGTTTGGAAATTTATGAACATTTAAATTTATTCACCGCGTGTACGCAGTTTTTGGGTGATCTCTTTCGCATAAGCATAACTTTTCCCCTCATCGTACGCCTAAGTGGCAGCGTGTGTGTGTCGGTGTATCTGTACGTGGGTACAACATGGTGCCAACAGTTGCCGACCGAATCTTCAACAACTCGGCACATCTCGCACAGCTTGTGTGTGTGTATTTGTGGGCTTGTGGCAGCTGAGCATCCGAGGGTCGACCTTTTACCAGGGAAGGGAATTTAACGCTGTGCGAATGTGTATTTATGTGTTTCGTCGAAAACGATTAGAAGAAAACGCATAAATCTAAATATGATTCCACCGTGAGCTGCCACGGGCTGGGTCCAGGTTTTTGCGGGGTTACAGTTTGACCGGCGTGCCAGTTAGCACAGCGCAGCCGCTCGGGCACGGTGGACGGGGGAAAAGATTCGTTGCCGTGATAAGAAACCCCTGCCAAAAGGGAAAACATGTTTTTTCCCACATCTCAACAGACCAACAGTGGCTAACAACGGCTCAAATATCCTAACTCACAGTTGCACTCTCTCACGCATAAATAACTGTCCATACTTTTCGCTTGCGTAAACAAATCGTATCCTTCGCACGGCCGACGACGGTGGGGGTTTTCCACGGCAAGGCGTTGTCTAATGGCCATACTGTGTGAAATGTGTGTATGAGTGCGCTCGTTTTGAAACACATTTGGAGTGTGGAAAGAAGTGGGGACTACTTTTACGGAGGCTGGCGCTGGGTGAAAAATGTGTTGTTTTTCTTGCACTTCGAGGTTCAATGAGTATCGATCCAGAAGAAGCGCAAAAAGCAAAACATCGTTTCCATGAGCGGCTTGTGAAAAGACGCTTTTAATGGATGTACTGGTTGCTCAAGATTCATCCAAGTTTGGAATCGTTTTCTAAATGAACCAGAGCGTCTTTACGAAAAGCAGTCAGATCTTTGGGATTATTACACCTCCCAGGCTTGCCGGTGTGTGGGCCGCAAGCCATTCTCCTAAAGGTGAGTGAAAATCATATCAAATGACAAACCATGGAATGTGACACTTTTAAGCACATCCTTCCTACCACAAGCCTTCTCGACCGAACGACCGAGTGGAAATCGTTGTTTTGCAGTGGATAAACTTTGTCACGCCTCGGTTCAACCCATTCGCGACACGGGCAAAGGAACGGTGCCAATGGAGGCGCCTGCTCCTGCTTCACCATAATGACACATAATAATGACACTCTAAGTTGTACCGTTGGTCGTCGCTACGTTCGTGGGTAGCCATAGTCGGTCGGGAGTGTGTAAACTCAGGGAGAAAGCTACACCTCCCTTCCAGCCGTGGAGGGAAAATGAAAAGTCATTAACGCTTTGTTTCTAGCTTTTGTTGAGCGAAAATATCTGATAACAAGTTTGTCGTCGTACTTTGGAGCATTTGCTGTTTCTGCTGGGGGTCGTAGAGGACAAGAGTTAGCACCGGTGTCACCCGGGGGCTCGCTTAAGATGCTACCGAGCACGGTGCGGATGTTGTGCTTTAGACACTAAATTTGAAGCGCAGCAGCAGCAGCAGCAGCAGCAACAGTGCTGGAGGGTGTCCAAGAATTGTCTGAAGACGCTTGGCATGAACTTTGGTGGATCGTTGTTGCTTAAAAGATCATTTCCGTATCTCCCTGGAGGCGAAAACGACGAATAGTAGTCGGTCATGTTTCATGCCTTTCGACTTGTGCACGGTGTTCGGACCTTTGGTTGCCTTAAAGGCATCGAGGAAAAATGAACAAGAAGAAGAAACCCAATTGAAAAATACACCTTGCCGCAGAAGGGATAGTTCGGCACGGTATAGTTGGCTGGAAATAAAATGGCCTCAAGAAACTGTAACCAAAGTGTATGATTCTGGTGGAAGCTTCCCCTTAGGGCGGTATTGCTTGCCGGTGTTGTATCGTAGGATGTAATCACAAGCACTAGTACCTTCAAATTTGATGACGAAGATTCTGCCTCTCTTTATTCGGCACTGTGAAGCAAACTGTAAAGAAGGAATCAGTTTCGTGGACAAACTTAGACCACCGAAAAGTGTCCCACCTGGAGCAGGATTAGATTACACAGGCGTTTGGGGATGGCTTTGCGGTTTGCCTGCTGGGAGGAACGTAGCGATATGATGAGTTATCCCAATTATTTTGACCGTGTTGGCTAAAATCCGTTGAGAAATTGCAGCAAACATATCATCAATATCCTCCATGCGATACGATTAAAAGCCACATCAGAAACTAAACCCTGCCTAACGTTCACCGCGCCCCAAAAACATTCCTCCGCGTATCGGTGTCATTATGCTTAGGCTGCTCAGCGTCGGATTAGGCGTCGACCTAGTAAGGGCGAATCTTTTGCTGAACGTCCCACAGCTCTTCCCTCATTAAAGATCATATTTATCATTTCGTTCGAAGCCGAAATTCGAAGCCTATCCTTTCACCTTCACCGCTAACATACAAACCCGTAAGCCGCATTTCGTGCTCGGAAAGTTAAGAGATAAGTGGTTGCGATTCTCATTAGTCTTGCCCAAAAAGGGAAGTTACTCCGGCGACTAGTCAGAAAATGACATTCCTGCCAGTGACGACCAGGTATACCTGGTCGCCGGAGGGCGTCAGCGTTTTTCGACCTGAACCCGTGCGCTGGCCTTTAGGTGTAACGCGAAACGCAACACACACACACACCCCCCGGAGCCGTGCCCCTTTGCACTACCCCTCGGTACGGTTTGGTCGTCGGTGAGATAGGAAAATGATTTATCGTAGCGTATAAATCTTCGGCTGTATATTTATTTATTCTATTATTTATGAGCGCGGTAACGGCTTTAGGAGCAATGACATGGCCCCGGACGCGAAACATACCACCGGAATCAATGTTTTCCTGGCGACGGTACGAGTAATCGGATACGCATTTTGGGCCGCAGGTTGCTGCGCCAGGGCAGGACACGCTGAAGGAAGTTCAATATTTGTTAAGGGGTTTGCAGCTGATTACCTTTGAAATCGATATTTTAGCCAAGGTGCGAAACAGCGCTTTGTCTTACCGGTGGATACTTTCGAAAAGAAGTTCAGGTCCTATTTACCCTATTTCTAGGGATGAAAAGATGTATTAATGCTTACTAAAAATCGATTCATGTCCCGGCTCGGCTTTGAAGTTAGTTTTTCCAAAGAAAAGAACAAAAACATGAGCGCATCGGTGTAAAAGATATCTTATTCCTGGGTATTTCTGGGAAGATGAACGACCTTACCCGAAATTTAAGTGCTTAAAAATGAAACAAAACAAAAACTGATACATTCACAGCGTAAACGCTTGCCTCCCGGTGCGCAGGCAAAGTGAACGGCTCTTGAAGGGAATTCCCGTCGGTACTTTAGGGCATTTAAAGTTGTTAAAAAAGATACACTTGCCACACCAAAGGGGCGAGTAAATGCCCCCCCTCCCCCCGCTCCAATACGGTCGTTTGCGGTTGCATAAAGGTGAAGTGAGCTGCACATAAAAATGAAAACACCTTCCGTGCGCGCAGAACGCAGCAAGCAAGTGAAACCGGAAGAATAGCCGTGGAACATAAACATAGCGATCCCGTACAGTTTTGGAGCCAGTCCCGTGTCATGATGGAGGCAGTATGTTTGCTTCCCAACGCTTCGGTACCATTCGCGGGATCGTAACTTAATCTCTCACTCAATTAAGGGACGTGTGTCGGAGAATGTGTGTGTTTGGGAGACAGAGAAAGAGGGAGGGAGAATAGGGCACGCGAACTTCCATGCCGGCACGCCGCCCCTGGTCCGGAATCTGTCTGCCACTTTGTGCCCGACAAGGAACCTTGAGTTTTAGCAGCTGCCTTGGGGTTGAAGTTCATTTTAAATTAAAGAAAAACAGTTACTTTCCATCCGTTCGGTCCCGCTTGCGCTTCCTCCCTTAGTGGAGCGTAAAATGGCGCTGCTGGGCTTGTTAAACGCGTTGGCACACCTGGGCGTGCTGCACGAGCTGCTTCAAGATGTTCACCTTCATGCGAGATGCGGCTTGGCTTATGCTACCAAATAAATGGTGAAGCAGCTTCGCCTTTGACTGTTTGCCGCCAGGCACCATATGGTTTTTTGTTTTTCTTTAGCAGGAAATTTCTTCTGCAAAACCACACCAGCAACAAGCGAAGCAAAAAAAAAAAATACACAGACACACAACGTGCTTCAAACGCTACCTTTGGTCGGAAGTTTCCTGCCACGTTCTTGTGAGTAAAAATGGCAGCAGCAGCATTTCAGTTGTTTTTTTTCATAAACTGTACAGTTTCTTGGTTTACTTTGTATTCGAGTTTTTACAAACGGCAGGCGGGCGTTTCCGTACATCAAGCCATCGTCGACTGTTGAAAGTGATGGGACGGTAGCTGCCTTATATGTAGTTGTTTGATTGTATCCAGCGTGTGTACGTCGATGGTTTAAAGATAAAAATTAAAACTGCACTTGACGGCAGGAAGTGTCTATAGAGTTGGCTTCTGTTGCGAGCATTGCAAAAGTGTGCGGAAACATCTTTGCGCTGGGAAGGATTAGGATGGTATAAAAGGTACGGCGTTCGTTTCGAAACATATCACTGCTCGGGGAACTCGGGGGAAGCATAGCATGGGAGTGTGATGTGTCGGTGAAAAGACGGAAAACATGCATAAATAAGTTTTTATTATATTTCAATTTTACGCTCCGAACTTTACTCTACCAGGAAGCGACGACGATGGTACGTGTTTCCTCGTGCTGTTGCCACGGAAGGGAAGCGCCCAAGGAAACGATTCATCTGCCCATCTTAAATGGCGCTGCCGAGCGTGGCAAATGTACAGCTGCCTGGTAGTACAGTAGTCGGGTACGTCGCTGTGTTTGGGCCCGAAAATTCAAAGTTCATCTTCCGCAACGGAACGGGGCTGTTGGTGTTGCGTTGGGCGAAGGGTTTTTCGAATATTGTCATGCCAGCCGATACACGAGCACACGCATAGGTTGAAGCATTTACAAGGGAAAACCCATGTGGGAGTACAACTTTTCCCAAAAGCCTGCCGGATGCGCCAGGAGAGGAATCGGTGAAGTAGTTAGCAAAGATTTCCCAAACCCCCCTTGCGTAAAGCCTGTCGCCCTGTTACTAGCGCCAACTGGGGTCTTCGTACCGCCAGCGGTTGTTGGAAGTAAAAGGCACCCGTGTGTATTCCTTGCTCACCTAATCACCCAACAATTTAATGGGTTTTCCAATCAGTGCCGGGAGAAAGGAATTTAATATTCGTTGATTTAGACAGGCGATGTAAAATTTCACAAATGCGCCCCAACATCGCTAACGGGCTTTCGGTATTCGGCGTGGGCCCGAAACCTAGCCGCACCGACACCTGCTGTTAACTGCCTCAACAGATGGTGCACCAGGATTGTCCTTGCGATCAATTTTCACTGTTCGAGGATTGGATTCAGGGATGAGGACCTAAGCCTCTCATGTCGGCAATTTCGTAAGCATCGGAAACCTAAAATTGATTATGCTTATTGAATGTTGGGAGTTGGACAGACTTTTTAACGCTCTTATTTGACTTGTAATAAGGTAATTTTAAGACTTTCCGAGAGATTTTTTGACTGAAGATGGCTTCATATTTGTTTCAATCTTCGAATATCCTTTACTATTATCTTCCTTTAAATACCCATATTTAAATAATATTTGATAAATTTGCAAAACTAAGGCCAGAAGGCATCCAAGGTGTCCAAAAATAAAAGATTCAATCTTTCCCCAAGCGGCTGGAGTGAAGATTATAGAGGGACATTAATGCTACTGTCACTCAATTTTTAAGCCATAGACCGCAAATTTGATTACCCTTGGCTGTATCTAGCTTTTTCGATCTTGATTTATTGATCCTTTTTGCTCATTCTATGCCATTTTGTTGTCGCCTTAGCTTTCCCCAACAGCCCTGCAAACCTTTTCAGAGTATTCTGGTTTTCTTTTCACTATTTTCAGCCACGTTATACTACCTCCCTTCCGCTTCTCGTACAAATAATCCATTGGATGAATAATTGTATTTTGATTAGAAAATAAAAAGCAATCGCGTGCAGACCTAAGACCGCGACAAAGACGTGCTAGAATACAAATCCTTTGTTTTTCCTCGGGTCGTCCTTGTTGTATTTTGCTAGGCTGCTTCGAAGCCGTATTGAATACTGGATTCCCCTCATTTTCCATTCGATAATCGCTTCCATTTGGGTTGTCATTGTGTAAAACATCCCACCAGCGTACAATGCGGCGTCGACGTCTAATGAGCTTTTGTGTGAGTGTCTGTTTTTATTACCAGCAACCGCGAACGACGAATTGAAACTATTATGCGGTATAGGAGGAGCCCATAAAACTGTCACCGAAAAGATAGGGAACGAAACAAAGGGGACACTTTCGAAAGTCCATGTCCATAGGCCCTCGATGAAGGAAACAGCACATTCAACAGATATGTTGTGTATGCCGGAGGTTTTGTGTTTTTTTCATCCCCTTCCCATTCTCGCGTTTCAGGGAGGCGACACTTAGGCGTAATGTATCGATGAACTTAGCCAGTAACGGGCACTAGCAAAGGGAAAATAGATCATTGTTTCCATTAGGCATTGTTTGGGCGCAGGGAATAGATAAACGCAAGATACGAATTTATGACTCATTAAAAGTTAATGACTCCCGATGGCTTTTGTAGGGGCTATCCATTCGGTCATCGTGGCCAACACTGCTACGACGCAGTTGTTCGCGTTTGATGACTGGAGTGACAGTTAATGGTGAACTTATTCAAACTCATATTTTTTGTGATGGAAACACATTTATTAAACAAATGGAGGCGCACGGTACCCCTCGCTGGGACGGGTAGATTATCGCATAAAGGAAAGTGATCAATGGGTTTTTTTTCGACCACGACACTTTACAAGTTCGTTCGTGTGAAGGGAAGTTGATTGGTGATAGCAACTTTACCTGCCACGAAAAGGAGAACAAGAAAATTGTCACTGTAGCGGAAGAACAATGAAGAAATGACAAGAAAGCTTATTAACTTTACCTTACTAAAGCCGACGCTTTGACTTCGACTAGACGCCGGAAGGACAGCTTCTCTAGGGAGTCAAACTGCAGAAAATTGGCTGGATTAAGTGTTCTTTTTATGCGCTCTTTCATGCCGTTGCACTTTCATCACGGTTTCCACCGTTTTGTCGCTGGTTTTTCAGCCTTTGTGGCGCAGTTTTAAAGGTGAAAGGCGGGAAATTTGGCTTCCCATCATCGCAAAACCATCCAGTCACTGCTGCCATGCACGATAAAATTCACCTCGGCTTGGATCGTGAGCTGAATGCTCAAGCAAACTCAACACTCTCACCCACAGCGAAAGGCACATTGTGAACAGACTAGCCGGAGCAGTAAAGAGAAAAAGTTTACTTCATTGTCAAAGTTATTGAGCGGTAATCTCATTAGTGGAAATGGTGAAGGTAAAGACACAAAAAGCTGGCCATCCTTCCGCACGGCGATTGCTTTCGCAGGTGTGAGTTCAATTCATTTCCACACGCCATACTGTTTCTTTGCACCTTTGCCGCATTGGAGCTTACAGTCGACACCTTACAAGGATAGTTCCACTGTTCCCATCCCCTGGTGTGACACCTTCTGGACAGTGTTTTTGTGTTTTTACGATCGGTTTAGTCAGGCTCATTTACGACCGCAGACCTCAGTGTCTTTGCCGGGAGACGGTAGAGACGATTCTTGGAAAAAACCAGAACTACAGGAGCGAGAGCGAAACTTCAATGCTCAGGGTATTTGAATTAGAAAATCTGTGGCAAAGACTGGACTCGTGTAATCATCGGTGTACAGTTGAATGGTTGTGGCATTAGCTTAATGGTAGGAAGCGTCCATTCGAAATCAAACGACAGCGTATTTTAGCAATCTTCTTTTAGCTTAAAGAAAACAGCAAAAAAGTTTTGGAATAGTGTCGATGAATGCAATCGGTGTTAATGTAGGAAGAAAATAAGCTTTAAAGGCGTTTAAGAATTGTACTTCCTGATGATTTTGGTTTCGTTATTAGCTCAAAAGCGATCAATAAAGTAACATTAAAATCTGAATTTTGAATTTGTCTTGATTTGCTTCTGATTTTTCTGTAAAGATTGTTTGAAGTAGAGCTCAACAAATTGAGCTATGGCTTCAATGGAGCTTCTGGTTAGTTCATTTTATTTACTGCGATTTGTTAAACGATGAAGGCGTCTCATTCTTTGACTCATAAAACCCACAATCACCCATCCTTCGTTTGCCTGATCGAATAGCAATTTAGCTCTACATTATGTTCGGTCAGTAAACATGCGACCATTTCCATCGCCTAAGAGCACCTCTTTTTACCACGCAAAAGCGTCCAAATCCTGCCTGATGAGGTTTGTTGTACATTCAGGTCGTAAAAGCTAGCATCTCCCCGTCTCGTTGCTTACAAATGTGGGAAGATGAAGGCGTACCGTTTAATTGGCCTCGAAGCGATCGGCTCGAATGCACTTTTGACCGTTTTGGGGAGAAGAAAGAACGACGCACGAAATGGAGGATTTACATTTCATTTCCCTCACTTCGGTTTTATTTGCTCCAAATCCTGCCAGAACGAGGCAATGAAGCCACTTTTAGTGCTTTCTAAGATTCAACAGTCAAAAATGGACTGTAAACGATTGGACGGTGGATTGTTTTTGGGGTGGATTGTACGAATGCGAATAATAACGCCCTTTTGGGTTTTGGGAAAGAATTGGCCGACAGTCGTAAAATCTTGTCTTCCGCTCGCTGGGAAGGGTAGCGCTTTTGTCTGCTTATTTTGCCATGATTTTCATTGGTTTTGTTTCTGTTTGATCGTAGTTTATGTTTGTAAAGTATTAGGATATACTTTTTTATACAAAATAAATTTTTTGTTTCAATTGCCTGAGTTCAATAAACATGTAAATTATTTATTGAAAATTTACCTAGATATACTAAAAAGGAATTGATTTAATTTCGTGTTGTTAAGCAGTTAAACTTGTTCATCGCAAACGCTTTCATAATTGTATGAGATCCCATGAAAATTACTATGTGATGTTTTTCAAAAATTGTTAATTTAATGATTCACAATAAAATTGCAAACTTACGATATAATTGAAGATTTCTTTTCATACTCTCAGCTTTTTATAGAATTTATTCTTGCTGAATGAGGTTTGACATTGTATAGTTAATAAATGAGATGTAATTAATTTCTTGAACACAATCATCAGCTTTCTTGTTTATTTAATTAAAACTTCACAACGTACACGAGCGTGCCTAGTAAAATTTAATGAAAACAAAATAGTCGGACACCAATTAGGAACGTAAACAAATGGTTCTTTTTTCTTGCGAAGCTCCAAAATAACTGATGCACTATCACTGAAATGGATAGATTGAGATAAAAACACTCTCATTAATTCATGCCTGCCCACGTTGCCCTTTGCTATGTTTGATGTTTCCGTTCGTTATTATTCCTTCTACAAATAGTACCTAGAGCACTGCCCACTGAAGTCATGTTTCTGGAATTTATTTGAACGAGTCCAGCTGATTGTTGGAGGAAAACACAATATTCTGTGCACTATTTTATGACCACCTTGCCCCTTTATGAGCATTGCAGCGAAACGAACGAATTGAGTATCAGGTTCGTTTGTCCGAGAATGGAAAGCAAAGGGGTACTGTTTGAAAACACTTCACGAATAAGAGGATATGCTGAGTAAGAAGAAAAGTCGGCTCTTCAGTGCACTTCTTTATAGCTGGCCACATACATTCTCGTTAGATGCGCAATGTATCGCATGTCCCGGCGTTGGTCCTTTGCCAACCCTCTAAAGAAAACAAAACAACAAATGGCTGGGACACAGCCATGGAAATATAAAGCGATAAAAATTATTACCATTCTCACATGCAAGCGCAATAAACGTTCATAAAGTGTAAAGTTAATAAAAACGTCAATTATTCACCGTATACTCAACATTGTGTTGCCACAGCGGACACGGGTTGGTGCACTAGTGGCTAGGGGTGAAGTAATTCCCTCGATTCGGGAACAAACAGTCCTGCTTCAAATTCTGTTAACGGTTGGTGGAGGTGTGCGCGTTTTCACAGGAAATGAAAAGAAGAATGGTCACGATCGTAATGAATTGTGGCCTCCTCCTCCAAAAAAAAAAGGGAGGACTCCCGTCGAGGGGGAATACCGAAACACAATCCTTTTTGCACTGTATTTGTGTTGTCGTTGCATTTTTATACGATTTTGGAGTTGTTGCTTTCTTTATGGTTGCTAGTGTGTTTGTTTGTGTGTGTTATTAGTTGGTGAGGTTTTTTTACTGCCCACGATAATCGTAAAGCGGACGCCAAACGCGCTGAAAATAATGAAACATTGCGCCATGCTGCTCAACACGGCAATAATCGTGGAGCGTGGTTGTAAACAGAACCGGTTGTCATCATCGATAAAGTCACCAAACGACGACGATGGCGACAGAGAACAACATTGAGCACCGCGATACACCGCGTGCGATTGTTTCAGTTGTGATAAACTGTCTTGGCTCACGAAGATGGTTCGCAATTTGAACGCTCTGATTCACACGCAGAGATAATCATAACTGTAAAGCTGACAACGATGCTCCCCCTTTTCCTGTGCTTCGTAATTCTCGCAAATTTCAACCGAGCGCCCAACACTTTGAAGGGCGCATTATGAGTGTCGCTTTTGATGGCAGATTTTATTGGAAAGAAATTTAAAAGTGATTTCAAGCAGGAACGGTGCACGAACATTGCGCATTACACGAATTTAATGTGACAGAATTTACATATCGCTCGAACGGAGCGCATCCGACCGAAGCAACGACCGACTTTAATGGGCTGATAAGAAGTAGCGCAGAACGATGGCAAGAGTTATCAGATTTCGGTTCACTTGATGCCAGAACAGCTGTACTACGGAAAGCCTCCTTGCCTGCCAGATAGCAAGCGTCTTTATGGCCTTAAATTCATTCGCAACGGATTTACATCAAACACGTGGAAGCGGTCTGCCAAATCCTTTACCGACCGACGCCTAACAACGGTTCGGATCACTTCGCCAACGGTCTTAATTCCACCCGTTTTCATGTACCCGGCCTGGGGATGCTTACTTCGCCTTTGCCTCAGCCAAGTTGCAATAAGAAATGGAGTGATAAACCTTTTTGCAGTTTTTTTTTTGCTTCTCTTGCCTAAGCTGCTCCAACTTTCTTTGTCTGTAGATCTGTGCCCCGCTCAAGGCCAAACAGAGATAGCTCGCAGGGTAAAGCGAAAGGTTCGTGCTTGTTTCGTGTTTTGCTGCTTAATTTCCCAACAAGTTTGGGGGGGGGGGGGCAGAAGAGTGCCAGCAGCAGTCGCGCTGTGTAGAAGGAAGGATTGAAGGCAAATGAATTGAAAATTTTCAGAATAATGAATAATTAACGGCATCTCCTTCGCGCGGGCCCAAGTCTTTTCGCATGCTACCGAAACCACCGATCTCATCTTTCTGTGAAGTGAAGAAATTGAAAGAAAATGGAAAAAAGGTGGTTTAAGACGCTCTGCGGAATGGCACGCAGAATTTAGCCCTGCCATACTTTGCCACGGGGCCAGCCACTCATTAAAGATGTGCTGGAGGGCGTTCCGAAAGGGTGCGCCAGGACGAGTAAAATTATTCCCAGTCTTACATAATTCATTGTCTTGGTCGATAAAACGGAATCGAACGGGATATTGTTGAGCGAACGGATAAAGTGTTGCTGTGTGTAGGGGAATGTGTATTACCCTGGGTGTCTTCGAAGAGAAAGGTTGGAAGGGTTGAGCACGCTTCTAGGCATGTGGATTTGTAGATGAGAACGCTAAGAAACGTGAAATGAGCTGAGGAAGCTTTAAGCGTTTTTAATATCCTGTCGACACGCGGTACGCCTGCTGGGCGAGTGAGACAAAATATGCTTGCAAGGGAAGCTTATACTTTCATACCGTACGTTTCTATTTTTCATTTTCTATTCATTAGCAAGATTAATGAAAGCAGGAAGGGCAGGAAGCCCAACCGTACGAGGGGAAAGTTTTGTGCGAGCTTTTCGACGAGATTATCATTGATGGTGATTGAAAGGAAACGTTCCTACGAACAAGTGAACATGATGGCACAGCCTTCTCTATGAAGCAAAATCAGAGGGTTTTTTTCGCATCTTTCGTACCCCCGATGCACCCAAACCCTGCCTCAAAAGCATCTAATGCCCCGCCGACGCAAATGAGCGTTGACGCGCATGGCGCGTAATTTGGTTATGCTAATATTTACCTTAATCATATCCATGTTTGCATGGGCACGCAAGAGGGTGCAAACAATTACCGTCCAGTACCATGGGGCTCAGCAAGCGACCAGTGCCCACGGACTTGGCCATTGCTGCCCAGCTGTGGAGGATTTTACTTCCAACCGTAAACACAACAAGGGCCAACAACCAAGTGCGCACAAGCTCGAGCGATTCCACGGCGTCTATCGTACCCGGTGCAGCAATTTGCTAACGGTAGCAGAAAATGATTATTCGGCGCGGCGCCCGTTTTTGCGATTACTACAATTACGGGGTACGTGAATAAATTATTTTCCTAATTATTTAATTGCAAACCGCCGAACGGCAACGGTTCGCTACCCCACCGGTGCGGAAAGAGACGGTCGGATGGGATAAAAGATTTTGTCAACAGGGCTGTTGCCAAGTTGTTAATGAAAGTGCACACTTCCCGCTTCGCACGCGTGTGTATACTTTCGGATTCGAGTTTTATTGGACTGACAAAGTCGCATACAATTTTAACTAAACCCTCATGTCTTTTCCCGCACTTCCCGCAAACTCTGCCAAGTTGTCTTTTCCGAAACAAAAGGGGTTATAGTTCAAGGACTACAGCAGCGCTGGGAACGCTCGCTTGCAGCCGGATTTCAACTCCACAGACCTTCAAGCCCTGCGGTGGGAATTGTGGTTTCTAGTAGGGAATTAATTTCGCCTGACTTTTCCAACCCTGACTTGAACTTTGGGGGTTTTGTGCCGCTGCTCAAGGAACATCCACACTCACTAGCCGGCCTCTAGGTGTGCGTGCGTGTGTGAGCCTGTCTGTGTACGCTCCTTGCTTCATTAGGGCAAACGACAACATTTGCCATTGGTGACTTTATTAAAGCCATTGGTGACACTTTGCGACCTTAATGTGCCTTGGCCTCAGCCTCACCACTCGCAGCTACTGTACAAACCGTGTGCTGTACGCTAAAGTTCTTGCTCGGCAGCAGAGAACAAGGCGGATAGCGGATGCGAATTTTTATGTATGCTAAAAAGGCACTTTAACTTTTTCCTCCAATTTGGCTTCGGGTTTGCCGTACACCGGGGCGAACGACAAATGGAAAAATGGCAAACACAACAACGTGGCGAAAACTTTGTCATTTCTTCCTTACCGGCTGCCCAAGAAAACAACTAAGCGTTCGTTTTTCTTTCCTTCCATTACGTTTCCTATTCGCTCTTAAGGTTATTATTGTAACCGTTCAGGATGCTGGATTTGGTCAAAACAACAATGTCGCCAACAAAGACGTAGTACGTGCAGGCAGCATGAACGAGAGAAGAACACAGAGTTTGTAAAATCAATTTAGAAATCCTCCATCCCACCTCCGAGCCTAATGTGACGGAGGCGTGTGCGCGAAACGTTGGCAGACAGGGTAGCGTTTGTTGTCGCTGTTGTTTTTATTGTTGCTGTTGGCACGGCGTGTCTCGCAGGCACCAACGGCATCCACAGCATAGCGTTAGACTAACCGACGAGATGAGGTGACCACCCGAATAAAGTTACCCAAGGCTGGACAAAATTGTTTTTCCTGCCCCATTCGTTCCAGTGCCGAAAAGTTGTGTGCAGAAGATGAACAAAAAAAAAGGCAAGCAAAGAAAACATAATAAACACATTATATTTGAAAGTGATTTCCATTTTTCCTATTTTCATCATCAACGTGCCCAACAGTTTGGTGTTAAACGAGAGGTGAGGCGAAGCGAGAGACGGAAAGAGATTGCCATTGCCAATGTTAACTTTCCCCTCCCTGGACGACCCCGGCAAACGGAGTTTTAAATTAATTTTCAAGAATAAATATGTATTTGAAGGCGTGCGCAAGCGAAAAACCGCAAGGCTTTCGGTGTCGCCGGTTCACTTAATCGTCGGCTATATTAAACTCTCTGACTTTGAAGCGCCAGCCCGGATCGTACCGTCGTTCGGACTATGTCAATGTTTGAGAACATCATACAGCATGCAGGCCGAAGCGAACTAGTGTGTGGCTATTCACACTCATGCTAAATGAAATGAGAACGCTTCGACACATACTCACACACGAGGCGTAGAATAAAAACGAAAAGAAAAAAGTGGTACAATCTAATGACATGAGACTGTACGCCGTACGCTTTTCGTGTGAAAAACGAGATATCTTACACCCATGTCGCAAGGCGGATCAGAGTGGAGAGGCGAGAAAATTATTTATTCATGGCCAGACACCCAGTTTTTGCACCGAACCCTTTTTTATGTATGCGAAGGGTACAAAACTTAATAAACACACATCAGATGAATACGTTTTACGGTAGTGTGTAATCATCTACTGTTTGTTTGGTGTTTTCTCCATTTCAATCATGTGTAATTTTATCCTAGCGTGTTTTTTTACGTTTTCCGCACGACACGACTGGATGAAGGGATAAACAGTTTCATTTGAAATTGTGAGTGCAGGAGGGAGAAAACAACTCTGTACTGTGTTCGATGAAAAAAAACAAGTCCTTTTAATAAATTTTACATCGAAAGCATTCAAAACGCTGCCCTGTGGTAGAGTGTAAAGCGGAGTTTTCCGGCTAGCCAAAAATTGAACATACCGCTTCTAGCACTTTCAAATCCCCACAGCAAACAATACCTTTTTGGTTTGGCCCAGCACAGAACTTTTACTGCACATATTTCGATGACAGGCCACCATAATGCATTCCAGCAAGTGCAGCTTTTCGCCATCAAATTTCGCCTCCATCGAATGATGAATGTTTTGTGCGCGAGAGAGCCTTTCATAAACGCTTGCATCGTGCTCACTTTTACGCGGGGTTATAGAAGTACATAAAACTCGGCATAAAAACAACCGCACAAAAAAACACATACAAAACAAAAACCCCTAATGCCTTTTTGGCTAAAGCTACCATGGACGGGTGTAAAATTTGGTCACAGAGTTGAGAGAAAAAACGAGCTCCTCCCCATGCTCCACGCTGTGCAAACGTCGATGATGAAGAGTAAAACTAAATTCAATTTGGATCTCGCTTTTTTACAGCGCTCACGTTTGGCACGCTTTTTTCCCCCCGGCTGCAGCCTCAACTTGGCCGCTGTGTCCAAAACCAAATCGCTCTGAATTCCGTGAAAGCTTAGTGGCAGCATAGTTTCTGCCCGGGCGCAATCACGGCGCATGGAGTTGTACTTTAAATTCAGTTCAGTGCCAACTTCCGCTGTTCCATTTATTTTATCATTGCCTCTGATAGTGCTGGATCGGTTGAGTGCAGCGCGTGCAGGCTGCAGCGCTGCAGTAATAGAAAATCTCCGGACATGCTATATCTGCTGCTTTGGCTATGGTGAACGCTGGCGAACGGCTATCCTCTGTGTGTTGGGGAAACACCCTTCCCGGAATGTAAAGCAGTGCATTGCGAGCATTTTTCCGGGTTAAGTTGCCACTCGGCAACGTCGTGTTCACTTCATTTCGCGGTGCATAACGATCGTAAGCCGCTGGTAGGGAAGCTGGAAGTTTCGCCCCGTGGAACATGTGTTGTGCTGGAAGTGTGAGAACCAAAGCCATCGCGCGGAGAGGAACTACAGTCCAATACACGTACGTTGGGTACCATTTTCAGCATTTTCGCCGAAAAAAACCGGAAAAACGGATGCACTGAAAAAGCACCGAATCATCATAACAAAATCACGAACATGTAGCGCGCTGTGTCCCGAAAGTGCAACCGTGTAACATGGGATTTAGTAGTTTCACCCACGTTGCTTGTTTTTTTTATTGGTCTTCTTGCTTTGAAACTCGCGCAGCTTTCAAAGAACATTTTATTTTTCCAACAGCGGGTGCCCGTGCCAGTGTTTTAAGCGTGCCGTTTTTCTCTCGCCGTCTCTCTTTATATGCAAAATCTGTTCCCAGCGAGAGATCACCGGGCGATGTGCTGGAATGGAACGAAAGCGATCCTTTACAGACGTGGCATTTATTTCGAGTGAAGTGAACAAAAAACCGCTTTCCAGGCACACACACACATACTTTATACCAGCAGACACACTCGTCATGAAATGTTGAATGCAACTGAATGGAAGAATCATGCAAACAAAAAAAAGCTACCCAGTACACATCCTTGTCCGTGAAACTACCCAAAAACCGTCCACCATCGCCCACAGGGGAGGTGTAAACTGCGGTATAACATTTTATTTTCCTGTGTGGGGTCATTTTTAAACGTGGTGATTTTGCTACAACCCCTTTTTCGCATTTCGTTTGGCAATGTTGTAATTTCACATGACTGGAATTAATTTCCGCTGCCTGTTTTTTTTTTCTCCCTTGCGGCAGTAGCAGAAACACACCCACCCTCACCCGGGTTTTGTCTTTGATGGTTGACACTTCCAGCGAATGGAAGGTAAGGTAAGCACGACATTTTGAGCAGGCTGACGAAACCGCACTATCTTTCGGGCACATAAATTCTATTAATTTACATGTGTTTCCCCTGGCCGAAAGGCATTTCCAAGCGGCAAACCCACAGCGACGAACGGCGAGTGCATCAAACAGTGACGGTGATGGTTTATTTGTGTCGTGCACCGCACATTCCTTGAAGCGTTTGGGGTGGGGGGGGGGGTCTAAACTTTGCACACGTTTACGAACTTTTTGTTAAAGGAAGTTCCAAATCAAGGAAAAACTCGGCACTTATTTGCATCCGCTTGCATTGTGCTAGCATGATCGACTCTTTTTACGCAGCAGAGAAGGACAAAAAATCAAACTTGTAGAAAATTCCATCCCAATTCGGTATACATTCCTGTGTTCCGGTGTGTTCGAGGCTGTTTCCATGGTGAATGGAGATCCGTTTTCAGCTTTCTCCTCCCAACTGAAGCATTTGCAAGCACTGGAAAATGTGTCGAGAAATCGTCAAACCGTAAAATCAAAGTCGAAATTCTCTGCATTGTCGTATGCCTCGGCTCGGTTTTCCCGGTTACCTTGACAACTTTTCGGATGGTACACGAACCGGGAACATGTTGTAGCTAAAAAAAGAAGCCTTGCTTGTCAGGTTGCTGTGCAAGGAATGGCATTGCTGTGATCCAAGTGCTGGTAACTATGGTAAGGACACTTTCTTTAAGCGCTTTGGCGAGATGAAAGTCGTATGTACCGTACAGGAATATTTCATATTTTCTTTGACGATACAAATGATAGCGCTGCAGAAAGCACGACAGGTAGAGCAAAGGGGAATGAGTGTGTGTGTTTTTTTTCTTCTTTCTGCTGAATCCTATCAACTTCAGGAACACCGGAAAACGGTCAACGAAGAAGCCATTCGCTGCGTACAGCTCCGTTCTTCACGTTTAGTATTGTTCATGTTCAAATATTTGGCAGGTATAAAATAGCAAAAATGATTGTTATTGAATGATTGTTAAAAGTGAGAGTAATATGCACAGCGCAAAATAAAAACACATAGATGCAGTGAAAATATGAAACATATTTTGAAGACTTTGAAATGAAGCTTGTTTGAAGCATTTGACATGGCGAAAAAACGATGAAAAACAAAAATTGCTTTCAATGGTTTTGTTGCTATCGGTTTACTTTTTTTCCTAAATAAATGTTACTAAACAATAGAATAAATAACTAAGAATATAGTTTTTTTGTCTAAAATTTATTTCTACAAAACAACACTATCTTTTCAAGACCCACCGTCGCTAGAGCCACTTCTTGAATGGTTCATTTTGTCACTCTCAAAGATTGCGCCTTGCGATAAGCAATAATTTAATTTTACAGGACATGGAGCCGCTTACCCGGTACATGGTGGTCGTAGTAATTGGCCCACGCCGTATACGAGCTCACTACCGGAAAACGCCCTGGAACAAGACTCGGAAAATCGGTCGCCTTGTCGGCGGTACAGCACGGCACGTCATCAGAAACTCACTGCGTCTCCCGCTTCTTGAGCCAATGGGTTGGAAATGCCGATGAAATTTGATTGATTAAGTCATTCAGTTGAATGATTATTAATTTATTACATTACCGGCAACGGCAACTCCACCAGGTTTCGGGTGATCGATTGGCCGAAACGGCGAGCATCGATCGATCTTCCGGATGCCGTCATCGCGCACCATCGCGGCTGCTAACAACGCTTCCCCATTAGCATCTCAGTCTACCGTGCGGCCGGAAGTGAGTGTGCGTGTGCGTACTCTACCAAACCGACGGATGAGCGGGACTAATTGCAATGAAGCCACAAATTATCATCGTTCATCGACCGACAGGCTCTGGGCTTTGGTGGCTGGAATGCGCGCTAAAGATCCGATTCGAAATGAATCTAATCAGTTCGCTATGATACTGTTCGACGATTCATTTCGATTTCGTTTTCCAACATGTCCCTTCGCTCCTAGCTCAAGCTCTAGTGTGTGTCCTGGGTGCGAGTATGCGGAAACAAAATGGCACACATAGCTTCAATCCAATCAAGCTTTAATTCAATGACGGAGAAAACTATGAAAAATCATCTCATTGCCAACGGTGCGGAACACTAATCGCCCGAGCCGTAAAATACTGGCGCCGTGCAGACTTCACGCTGCGTCCGTTTTATTGAGAGCGGGTAAAACTAAACTAACCTACAAGTCCCACCCAGCTTTATTACCTCCCAATAGAGAATAGAGATGTATGTGTGTGTGTGTGTGCGTGTGTTAACCTAAAAGCCGTTAGCAGCTGAGTCACAGAGCTAAACGCAAAATAAAGTTAATTAAAAATGCATTAAACGGCGATGAAATTTTAAAAGAGAATGATTATTACATTTTAATATCATTATGCACAATTTCATTATCGTCATTTGCTGTTTTATTTTTTGCTTCACACCCATGCAAAACAGAGCTCGGCCGAGCGAGAGCAGTGAGGGTCCTTGTATAACTTCAGCCCGGCTATGGAACAAATCCACATCCTTCCACTACCCTGTGCTTTGCCATATCTTCTTAGCTTACCCGTGCGTCCAGTGCAAAACTCATCCCGATGGGTGGGTAGATGCGTTTCGAAGCGGTAAAGTGGGAGATTGCCATCGCATGAAATTTGAATAATGCACACTGATCTGGGTGAGTGTTGGTCGGAGTGTGCACATGTGCAAACATACGGAGCTATCGTGCTACATGAATCCGACAAGTTTCCACTCTACTTGGTGCCCGGTTGCATCCTGATGCATGCAAAAGGGTCCAGTGAGGGAAGATGAAATAATTGCTCTATTACGAATGGCCACAGCTCGTGCATGAGCATTAAACAAAGTGCCAGAATAATCCATTCTCCATCATAATGCGGAATGTTGGCATTTGAGCTGTTGTTGAATTGATCGGAATGATTGTTAAAGTTACGCAGCTTTGGTCGAAGTTTACTTGCACCGGAAAGGTTGTGTGAATGCGTGTGTGTATTCTTTGTGGGTGATCTTAGTGAGATGATTGAGTGGTAAGGACTTACGGTTGATTAAGTCGTAGACTTTGATCATCCAAATCTTGGTGGTTTTGAATTTCATGCTCGATAAAGTACGTAAACTTATCGTACCTGGTGGAATATATATCTTTCTCTAAACGATGTCAGCTTAAATCTCCATAACAAAAACGTCTTTAGAGAGGCAGTCACAGAATTTTTAACAATGATAAATGGGTTTTAGGCCGTAAAAATGCTTCGAATCTTAAATTCACTAACCGTTTTAGCCTCCAAAATTAATGAGCATTTTTCCGCCATTACAAAACACCACAATAGGCTAACGGGTCCACTTTTCCCGTGCAGGGACATCATCTTTCTTTCGCCGCTTACCTCCTATGAACCGACAATAAATTCTCCCTGGCTACGGAACAATCGAAAAACCATTCGCCGGTAAGAAAAATTGCTTGATCAAATAAAGCGGAAAGGCACTTTAAAATTCCGTCTGTTGCTGCTGCTGCTGGTGCTGTTGCTGCCAAAAAAGGTTCGAGGGTTCAGGGAAAGGGCAAAGCGTAAAATGGGTAAGCGAAGGATCTAAAGCAAAACGACCACCTGCTTCTAGCAAACGGGAGACATCGTCGTCTCACCATCACTATTTACAAAGCTTCCATGTGCAGAAAAATAGAGAGAGGAAGAGAAAGAGGGAGAATGTGGTCAAAGAAAGGCGGAACGTATAAAAAAAATATGGAAACAGTTGAATGCTATTCTGCCTCTGAGTGTGTGTGGATAAGGGAAAATCCGTCCCATGTGTGAATGGGGCACCGGCAAATGGAACGTGTAAATAGGAGGACCGGAGCCGCCGTGTACAGCAGTCTTTATGGCGTTACATCAGTTGCAGACGAAGGCAACATTTTCCTCTTCATAAATTATAAATACCGTTACCGAGTGGCGAGAAAGCTTACGGGGGCCAGCAGGAACGATGTCGACATGTCGGAAGGTCAACCGGACAAAACGAACTTACCCAACCCATGCCCAGTGAGTGGTAGAGCTGGATTGGGGGGCGGTCCCACTCCAAGCCGGAGAAATCTCAGCCACATTCATGTCCGCTATTTCTGCACCGTTGGAAAAAGGTGGCGCAGGCAAGGCGGGACAGAGGAAAACGCCTCACGCCATACTGTTTTGCTGTCATAAACCAGTTCCAGTGCCGAACCAACCACCACCGGTTGCAAAACGAGATGGCGGTAAAACGATTTCATTTTCATCCCTCACCACACACTCACACAAACCTTCGACCATCTTTCGGGACGGGTGGGAGACGGTCCGCCGTCCGGGGAATTTTCTGCGGGTGTCACCGAACTGAAAGGCCGTCCCTCAAGTGGTCGAAAATTGGGTACCCCGGGTGTACGTATGCGACATCGAGCGAGCACTGATTCGAAACAGAGTGGTTCGCTTTTCATTTATTCATACATATTAAGTGAAAAATGGTAACCGCTCGAGTTCGGGATATTGGTAACAGGAATGATCCCGGCACCCAATCTTTACTTGGGGAGAAACCGGGACAACGACAAAGTTTGCAGTCGGATTTCACTGCTCTGCGCGAACTGCTCTTATCGCTTTGTATCGCAGTCGTTGACCGGCCAGCACTACAGCCCTGGCGACTGCGTCTGGTAATTGAGTTTGGCAATTTGCGATAATTATTTAGTTAATTAGATTTACTACTATCATTCCACCGAAATGGTCGCAGTGGGGGCGCTGCTGCGATGCTGCGTTGTATGCGTTGTACCGTGGTGAGCCTATCGGGCATAGTATAGATTCATCACTTCGGTCGCTGTCAGTGCAAGTGCCAGGTTGCTGGCATAAAATCCTTGCAAATCCCGGCGAAAGGAGACGACCAGAAATTAGACTGTCTGCCTTCGGGGGTGAACCTGAACGAGCGTGTAAATGTGTGTAATGGGATTTGCTTCCATTGGCTCGCTTATCCGGTCGTCCGGTCGGAGGCGTTCTTCAAATGGGCCAGCCCAGGGTCGTAATCGTTAGCGACACATTGCCGAGCTTACGCCGTTGTGTACCGGGTGGAAAAATCAATTTTCTGTATCTCATTAGACGTGAGAGTAAATTCTTCGCCGTACCATCATGACAGCTTGAACTGGCTGATGGCTGTACCGCGTGGTATGAGGAACGGATCCAAATTCTTTTCCAGACGACTCGAGGTTGGGTGAGTTCATTGTGGTTCTGTTTTTTTACTGTAAAGCAAGACGCAGGCGCATTAAATTTGTTGAGCTAGGGAGTTTCGTTAGGCATTAACAGACATTCCTAGGATGACCCCGATAGTCAATGACCTAGTAAATCTAATTACGCGTTTAATGTCATGCCTAAGAAAATTCTGGCAACAAGTTGTAGCGGCAATTTGACCTAAATAGGGTCGAGAGATATCTTTGGTTTGGTAATATGTGAGGCACTTGAGTGAATTAGTATCTTAATATTAAAGCTTTGATAGAAAGAGCGCTGTGGATAGATTTATAAACATTACAGGATTTTGTTTGTGGAAACATTCAAATCTTCCACAAGATCACTCAGTATCTCAATGCTCAATATCTAAGCACAGACACACATTTTTCCAAGAGTCCGTAAAACGATCCAGATGAAATCAATGCTTCAATTTCAACCGAAAGAGCTGCACGGGGAATTTCAATTTAAATCATGTCACTGTCGATAGCTTTTATTGATTTCGAGCCAAACTTTTTGCATCCACGTATCGATTACAGTGTTTGATGTATTTGCGTGGAAGTGTTTGATTTTAAAACGCACACGACACACGTTCCCGTTTGCTTCCTTGCGCATCGCATAACGTGCAGGCAACAGGCTGGTGAGCAAAAAACTCGTCCTCCCTTCGCTTACAGTGCAACTCGAACACGGTTCAACTTTTGAAAATAGAGGCCTTCCACATTCAACCAAGCTAGTGCATGGCGCGTGATTCATTACAGCCGTACGGATGGATCATCGCCAGCGGCTTCGTCCCAACCCATAAAACCCCTTTGGGACACAGTGTATCGATTGTTGTTGTGGCAACGTGATCGCGCTGTCCGTCCCGTTTCGGACCGTTATGTGTCGAACGTGTTAGGATGTATGGTGAAGTTTTTCCCTGATTTTTGTGTTGTTCCCCTTCTGTAGCATCGCTCGTTTTTTGATCTTCGGTCCACAAATGATAGGCCAACTGTAAGCTGTCCTTGCTGGTGTACTATATGCGTATGTTTATCCCTTACAACTTGACGTCCTTTGTTAGTTGTACGTTTTAAGCGCATTTTTTTTGCATTCTTCCAATCCAGCCATACCAGTTGGACGCGGACCGTAGCCGAGCAGAAACTTCGACAAGGATCAAAGCAGGTACTGCTGGCGTACAAAGTCTCACTAACTAAGCTGCCGTAATTACGAGCGATTTGTCTCGCTCGCCCGGAACGGACAAAGAAGAACGGTCGAACGAAACGCTCGAAGGCTGCCTCACTGAGTAGAGTCTTTTTGAGCGGCAGGATGAAGCACTTAAGCACTCGCGTACACACTCGCAGTGGCATTGCCGTCGGATCGGTACTGCATTGTGAAGAGTGATTTCTGTCTGAGGTTTGTCCCTCGTACGACCAAGAAGACAACCAACCAACCAACAGGATGATGCGGTCTGACGACTGAGCTACGCGACAGGATTGCAGAATACGCTCTGGCGCCGGTGGCGGTACCGTTGCCGTTGATGCTGTTTGGGGCCGTAATTAATCATACGAACGGAACATAAATTATAGCTTTGGAGTCGATTAATAAATTGCAAGCTGCTTGCCACACTGCTGGTGTTGCGTCATCGTCAACGTGTGCGGAGGTGGATTTTACCCCCTTAAGCCACCGGTGAACAGTGAACATCTTGTGCTCTGTGGCGTATTTGGTTGAGATTGCAGTAATTAACATTTTAGTTGCATCTCGGCGCAACCACGGCGTACACCATCGTCGAGGAGGCTGTGGTTTCGGGAAGTGTGATTTGCTTAATGGTTTAGAGACTGCCGCAACGCTCCCTGTTTGACGTAGGGAATGTAGCTCCCGAGGCGACAACTGATGTTCAGCACAACCGGCACAGCCCACGCTGAGCGATTGGTTTCGACAAGGGCCTCGGGTGCCTTTCGACTGGGCGGTGACGATGGTATGAGTTGCATTGATGTACTCAAAGGATAGGCGCAGCCATCATTTGGAGCTTCGTTAAAGTGCTCGATCGGCAAGTGTGCTGTGTAGTGTATGCAAGTGTGCGGTCTGCCAAGAACATGAAGCAATCTCAAGAGCACTCGATGACTCGGTGAAGTGGTATCTCGGAGATAATATTTTTATGCCTTGCGCAACGTATTACTTAGAGCCATAATGAGAATTTCAATGTTCAATTCTAGCATTATTATTGCCAAGAGATATACAGCTAGAAAATTGTTTCTTAAATTGAAAACATCCAGAATACATGCTTTAAAGGTTTAGAAAAGAGCTAACTGGTGGAAAATTCTGGAAAAAGAACAGGGAACCGTGAAAAAAGCACTTTCTGACCTATTTCACCCGCAACAGTGATCCGTACCTTCGTCAACATTATCAACACCATTGGGAGCTATTTGTTAGCCTGCCTCCAACATCGTTTCCATTGGAATGTACACGCACAAATGATTCCTTTTCTTTCTTCGTGAGACGTGAGCAAAAGGTCTAGAAAGTAAGGAAATGTGTTATGAGTGCGTGGCCAGCACATCGTCAGCACAAAACACCCCTTTTTACCGAATGCCCCAGTAAAGCTGGTACACTGGACACGGTCCGTGCCGGCCGACACGGGGAATCGAACGACGGACTCACGTTTGGTCACGTGCCGGAAACGTGCTCATTAGACTAATAATTCTTGCGTCCGATACGATGCCTCTGGACATGGTCGGAATCTGCGTGTGTATGCTGTGAGCGAAAAAGCAGGAAGATAGCAGAGAATGGGTGAAGTCGTGTAGCTGGCGTTATGTGTATCGAATTTCAAATTATGTAATATTTTCCCAACCCTTCGGTCCGGAGGAGGCACGACTGAAGGGTGAACATCTATTTTCACTCAACTTTTCAAGGAAAGCCTCCCACAGCCGAAAACTAAACCTGGATAGAGGGGTTTATTCCAACATAGGAGGCCTGGCTTAAGGGCAGGAAGCCAGAAGTAGAAATTTACTTTTTCCACCCGGTCGTATATTTCTTTTCGCACGTTTTTGACCCAAGTTGAACCGGGTTGTTTGGGAGTAATACACTACAGGAAGTGCAAAAAAAACCCACAATGCACCCCCAATCCAACGAGAACGCGCAGTA
This sequence comes from Anopheles arabiensis, assembly GCF_016920715.1. Classification (NCBI taxonomy): domain Eukaryota; kingdom Metazoa; phylum Arthropoda; class Insecta; order Diptera; family Culicidae; genus Anopheles; species Anopheles arabiensis. Next base: position 70,181,796 of record NC_053517.1, on the reverse strand, counting down.
AAAAAATCTCTCCATAGGTATGGCCAACCGCTGCGGATATGTGTCAGTAACAGCAGCAACAGTGCGTTCTACACGGACCGGCCCATTCCACCCAAAATTGCGACCGAAGTGAAACCCGAAATAAATCAATCGATCCGTGGCATCTTCCTCGATTTTCTAAAGGACCATAAATAATCTTTTTCTTTCTCCAGTTCGTGATTTCGACTACGTTTCTGAGCCACGCACCGTGTGCCCGGGCCGCAGTCCGTGACCACGTCCTAAAAAGTGAAACACTTTCGGTTGAAAATCCCGGCAGTTTCCTGTCTATCGAAAACCGGTCGAAAAATAGAACGATGGCAGGAGAAGCTGAAGGACGTCAGAAGGCATTTTCCACCAAACGGACTGGAAAAATGGAACCTAGCCGAACCGCACGAAAGCGGATAAATCTGTTTCAGCCGTGGACGCTGAAATGAAAAGAGCGTGCGTGCTTGTGCGTGTGCCAATCGTTGATTCACTTTCTTTTCCCTCCTGGCGAGCTGTAAGCTAGGAGGCAACACAAAAAACACCGAAGAAAAACAGGATCAATCTCCAGCGTCGGTGTGGTGCACATACCCCATCGTCACCTAGGACTAGTTTCCTGTTTATCGAAGTAAAAAGCTGTGGCCTCAGGGTTCGCACGTTGCGTGTGTCAGGTGTAGCACGACGAAAGAAAAACAAAAGAAAACATAAAAAAAATGCGCAACCAAAAGTCAGCTCGATCCGTAGATTGAATTTTAAACGTAATTGTATGGAACTTTCGATTTGCCAGCCAGTGTCTTCCTGGGGTGTTTTGCATTCGCACCACCGATGGAAGCAGGAAGTGATGACGCGGGTGGATCGTCATGGCTTGGGTGTCGTGTATATTGATGCCATTTGACGGTTCGTGCCCACGTCAAGCTCCCGGGAATGGATTCTTGTACTTGCTCTTCTGCCGAATCCTTCAACCTTCTTGTTTATACTCATCTCGCGTACTGTTTTTGGGGGAAAGCGGGAGTGCTTTGTTGTGTGACGGTGGTGGGATTGAAGTTGCCCTATTTTTTTTCGTTTGCTTTCTTCCTGCTGCCTTGGTTTTGTGCCATCCCTCGATACCAACCCGCCAGTTGATTCAATTTCCCTCCCATCAGTCGACACTTTGCAGGCCTGTAACTTCGTTAGATAAAAGTGAAGGGAAAGTTTTTCTACTGGGATGTGCCCGCACAAAAAAACACTCTCCAGTGTCCCACCCTCCTTGCCTGTAGCTAGGATTCAAACGTCCCAACCAAGAAGGTTGAATAGAATGGAAAATTTCGAAGCGAGCGTTGAAACTTAGTGTCAACGCATCGCTAGGCTCGCGCAGAGTTAGCGAACAGGAACGCAAATTGTTCGTCTTGTGAGGCGGCTAGGTAATACAACAGGGCGCAAATCTGTGAGTTAAATAACCCAGGACAGATCGCGGGCTGTAATCGGCTGAAAAGGAAGGCCAAAAACTCCTTCAATTCAATAAGCCCGCAACCAAAAAACGAAAAGAAAAGAAAGACAAACAAAGTAAAGAGCTCCAAGTGCAGCAAGCGGCAGCACCAACGAGATTAGGCCGAAGATTATTTAGCCTTTAGGGATACATCAAAGTGGGTTGAAAGATATTTGATCGCATATTTAAATCACGTATATTTTCGGTACCAACCAACCTTATCTAAGCGTATCATGTGAACACGAAGCTTAAAAAAGAACCTTCCCGGGGTGGGTGTATAAATAGAATGGATGGATGGATTCAACCGTAACGGAACGGTCGAATGGCAAGGTGCTGAGGCTGGTCGGTTAATCAATGTCGGAGCGAAATGGGACGAACATCCCGGTCCCGAAGCAGGCTTTCATTCAAACGATACACGTGTAACTTCCGTGTAGTATGGAATTGAAAGAGAATTTGAATCCCATACGCTATTGAGTTTGTGAGGTGGATGATATGTGCGTGTGTATGTGTGTACTTAATCGTGTCAAAATAAAATTATTTATTTAAAATCAGCTCACACCTTAACAAGAAGGGACGATAAATTCCAAGTTATGCTACCGAGGTTCAGCTACTTTGCATAATGAATAAGCTTTTCTTTATGCTCTAATCACACGAAAATCATAGAAAATATCTCATTAAATTAAAGTGTGATTGCAATCGTTGGCCGATTCTTAAGAAAGGATCTGCTTTGAAGCCGAAAACATATTTGCTAATTGCGATTCCCCGGAACTGATTCGTGATTTGTCCGACCCAACAGCCCAGTCCTCAAACCCATGCCATTTGTTATTGTCCTCTACAGACAAAGTGTACTGCACTGGACACATATCATTAATTTATGGGTAACTATTTCTGCGTAGTCGGAACTCTTGAAGGGGCGTAAAATGAAGGTGCCACAGTTTCAAACAAGGCATCAGTCCAGCGGTAGTTCCGTTCCGAAACTGTGACGAAATGCAGACATAAATTGAAGGTGGTGAAAGGAAACGAACAGACCAGACGAACGATCAGACCACCGACCGCATCGAGGCACCGTTGAATAACCGAGGAAGTTGTTATTGTCGTCCAAATGCAATTCATCATAAAATGCTCTCCAGCCCCATTTCCCTCTAGTTTACGATGTCGCACGCCCTTTGCTGCTGCACCTTCGCCTTCGCATCCCTGGTCTGGTGCATGCAGTCTTGCAGGGCCACATCTCGGGTGCATCGTCATCGGGCTGTCGTGTGAAATGTTTTGACATTTCATCCAACACCCTCGACCCCCGTTTCGGTTCCGGCGCGATCCTTCCCTGCGCGAGCCATTTGGATGGTTCTTGGTGGTTTGCCAACCAACCATCCCAGTAACGCCCGGAAGCAGATGGGCGTCTCGGAGGTTAAATCCCCGAGGGCAATTGCCTCGTTTTCAAGCTTGCTGGTGTTTCCCCCAAAACCCCCGAGAGCCAATGCCCTCTGTGGGAAGGGTGTACACGGGAGTACGGAAGTGGCAAACGGAAGCAAAAACTACTTTTCATTCTTCAAGTGCAATCCATCGATCAAGCTACGGAGGCTCCAGAATCTCCTGGCAGACTGCCTGCCCAGAACACAGGAAAAAAGTAGAAATAATGAAAAAATAGCATATAATCGTGACGGAAAAAGCCCGCCAGACTCGACGAGACGCGATAGCTTGACAGTTGCCCCGACAGTAGCAGACAAAGAAAAAATTGCACTCTTCCTATGAAGGCGTTTGGTTGCACCTTGGCCGAGCGATGTTGGGCATGGCGAGGAAGCGAATTGGATATATTATGGTTTGTGTCTGGTTTGCCATCGCCGCTCTAGGAGTTGTTTTCATTGGGCGGTGTGAAGACAAGTGATGAGAATGCAATTTCTCTCCAGGTTCGTTAGTTTTGGCAGTACCAGTTTTGAGCTGCACCTGAGATATTTTGACGAAATGAAAAGCACACCCGTAACGTAAATAGTTATTTTATTCTACGAACAAAAATAAATATAAGCAAAATTATTTGATAGAAATACTCTTTCAAGGAGTTTACAGTGTTTACATGTTACAACGTTTGCTATGGAAAATTCTATAAGATCTTGCTTACGGTACATTGTAGCATTTCTAACATTACAAAACATCTTTGTACCGGATTTCAAAGGATCGGGTGCATTAAAACTCCTTCTAAATTGATGACTTGCAGCACATCTTTCCGCTGAACAATCAATCAACGTAACGATACGGAACCAACGTTGTCAAAATGGACGAAGAAACAACCGTTTACAAATGGCTTAATTTGTTGCAGTTAGCAACTCCAATCGCTGTCAAGCGCTCGCGGAAGCCGTTCGCGATTTTCATCAGGCACAAGTTTAACACCCTAGCCACCGCACAAATCTTGACAGCCCTGGGGACGGAAGGCGTAACCGTGAACGATGAAGACGTTGTCCTTTGGAAGGATTTATCGCTTGGACTGCATCGCTGTATTGTGCAGCGGCGTCCGAGGGCGTCCTGTCCCGTACCTCGAGGTGTCTGCAAGCATTCTGCCATTCTGCATAAGCGGGAAAATTGGTTGCCAATCAGCGATGCAACCGCTCACATACAAACCAACGGATTCGCTTGGAAAGCTCAAAATTCACTCGCCGTCATCATCTTTTGTCGGTCGTTTGTCTGCCAAGCGCACGGGACGGGTGACTGATGCTCGTAAATCCGGTTCGCACAGATCGTATCGCATCGTTTCCTTCGTTCGTTCGCCTGGTTCGCAGTGCACAACAATGTAAGATGCTGCATGTTCTCATCACATTGCATGTGACCGTGTGCGACCCAGTCTACGTCTTAGACATTTGATATATTAGATCTCCCTTCCCTTTAATTTTAATACGCTTGCCATTTGCTACACGACAATGCCATACGCTCATGTTTTGATGATGCATGTGTACCATCTTTACACACATGCACCCTTCTCACGTGGTCTGTACGTGTGCTTACGGCTTTGCCGTTGCTTGCCCGAGAGCGTATGCACCACAGCCCTTTGCCGAAGACGTTACTTCCGGTTGAGAACTTAAGTTCGTTAGAACCGACCCGACCGAAACGATGCTCGGGGTAATCGTTTCATGGGGAAAAAGGAGAAATGGGCAGAGGGCTTTCTCCTCTGTACCGGAATTCTGATGGTGTGGCTTTCGGGTTCGTCTGCTGGAGCAACGTTTCTTGCTCCGTCATCCTGTCGTACTCGTGCATCGTTATATTGACTTCACCACAGAACCATACGGTAAACCATATGGCTCCACGTTGCACGATGCACGGGACAGTCAGGGGAAGTGAGTGGGATGAGCTTTAATTGAAATTAAAGCTTGGCAGGATGACAGCTAAAGATGTCAAACAAATACTTTGAGCTGCAAGCATGTTCTATTGATTTACGGCCATCGAACGGTTAAATTGAAGACATGAGGGTTTTAGCGCGATAAGACGAAAGAATCTCTTTTGTGGAGCGTTCACATATGGTTCTTATCGTGGGCATGATTGAAAAGCAAACAGATATAATGTACAGTGGTAGCTTCTCCATGCTAAAAGGTATTGAATAAAGTTACTCCATGAAATGAAAAAGCATCTGAGGACTTCCACTCTACTTTAACTAAAACTTATTCCATATAAAAATAGGTGACAAAAGATAAGTAACATCATGCTCGAAATGAGATATCAAACCCATGCATTCCCTTCATCGCTCTTTGGGGAGAAACTTTAAGTCCTTAAAGCTGTGCCAACCTGTCAAGGACATTTTTTATGGCCTTCATCATCCAACCCGGTAACTTCCAGCACGGAATACCTGCCATCGCCGCGCACCACGCATTGCAAACCAATCCGATGTAATATTGTGTCATCTTCTGGTCTCGTCACCTAATATTTATTCGATGACATCAACAAAAGTGGAAATCTTGCCTCATAACCCAGCGATGATACCCGAAAGAAGACGATGTTTACGATAGAATGGTTCCACAAGCATACAGCCGTCAGCCATCGCCAGATAGAGACACATCGTCATCCTTCCAGCGATGACGTTGTTTGTTTGCTGGCCACAAAATTTATGGCCACAACAGACGTTCGCACACGCGTTTGGGCTTCTATGTGTGTGTGTGTGTGTGTCTGTGTGTGAAAGATTGAACACACGTTTGACATTTTTTACCCTCAATTCGATGGTGAAAATCAATCGTAAACGGTCGTAGCGACCAAAGGGAAGAGTGAAGCAAAATCATCGCCCCAACGCGCACTGAGGATAAAATGTCTTTTGTGGTGAGAACATAGCTCCCACACACGTCTCCGGTTTGCTGGAGGGATGTTCGTTTTTCTTTTTTCAATCATACACACCATACTTTGCACCTCCCGGGGTGGGAAACGGTTTGCTCGATGCGAAGAAGATAATACGAATATTGCCTGGCTCATTTTGTCAACCGATTCCAGGGCCATCGCCGTCTTCTGCTTTAAAGTAGGACACTGACATGAGCCGCCGAGATCCTTTTACGCTCCAGTTCGATCCCTTCTCAGGGATCGTCTCCCCTATGCCACTCTCCACTTAGTTCGAACCCGGGCAAGATTCAATCATTTGCTTAGGGTATTTGGCACTGGATTTGGCTCTAAACTCGTTTGGTTTGGTATCGATTTTTTCCTCATCACCTTGACAAGCCCATGAATCCTTATTCCGCCTACGTCGGGCAAAACATCTACCCTACCGACGTGTGTTGGTGAGTCTTCCTTCCAGGCAGATAATAAAATCAATTCAAATAACGACTACAACCGAAGCAAAATCAAAGTGACAGGATGGAAAAAGAAGAATAAAGCAACTGGGAGGAAAAATAAAATCCACCAACACTGGTGGAAGCGTTTCATGTTCGGCACAAACCCTCCTTTCCCGCCGGGAAGGGATCCGGATGGTTCCGCACCTCCCGAATCTAGCCGGAGACACGGAAACGTTCGGTGCGGCGGCGGGTTTTTGGACGCTTAAGGACAAAAACCGTACGCCGCCCGTCCTGCCGCTGTCACACCAGCATCCTCTTTTCCCGTATCGATCCCTTCCGCCTGCATCCTCGCTGGTCGCTATCCTAATTTGATGGAGAAAAGATTTAGGGGTACTCATTTTCCTTTTGAAGTGAAACAAGCAGAAGTTGATTGGGATGGAATAAAAAGGTACGCCGGGCTTCCCGTTTTTGGACCGGCGAATAGCGACCAACCGTACAGAAGGGGAAAGGAGGAATACAAAAAAAACTGTCATCCCACTGGAGCAAAACCCTAGCAACCCCAGGAGTGGGCGCGTGGAAAAAGAATCGAAAGGGCGAAACAAAATTCGTAGAACAAAGAAAGCGTGCGTTCGGGAGCCACAGTATTGACAATAAATGTTATTTTGTTTTACAATGGGACAGCAACGCGTTGGGGATCCGCGTTGGTGAATGCGGTGGCTTTCCGCACACTGTTACGATAATGGCAAAGATGTTTTTCCATTGGCCTTTTTGTGCTATGTGTGTGTTTTCTTCATTTTTGTTTTGTTTTGTTGTTGGGCTGGAGTTTGTCTCATTTCCGGGGACTTTTCTTGCTTCATTCACAGGATTTCCTGTCGATCAATCCAAATCCAAAAGGATATGACAGAAAGAAAGAAAAATCAAGACTTTGAAGAATTTGAAACCGCTCTTAATGAAAAAGGAAGTGGCGCTCATCAATGCAATTTGATGAATGGTTGAATCAATATGAATTTTGTATAAATATTCATACTCAACACAAACAGGCACATCTGTCACCGACGTCGAGCTTCGGTTTAGCAAACTTAAAATAAAATTAAAAAAGTTTTCATGTTGAACCGAGAAAGTGTTTTACATTTGGTTGGCTTGCGAGTGCAGACCACTAGCAGATTCCATTTTTATCCCCACCAACCGAACCAATACAGCATACACTGTCCAATCAATGAAGCAGAAATGCTGAAAACCAAATGCCACAAATCCAAAACCGAATCGGCTTCAACCATCCATTTGCTCACTGGAGCACTTGGGGAAAGCATACCGGCTGCAGCACTAATGTGAAAGAGGTTCATAAAACTTTCACGACCCTCATCAGTATAAATTGATAGCAAATTATTTATTTTCATAAATTATTCATCCTAAAAACTCCCACACGCCTGCTTGCGCTTCGTTTTTCTCACATTATTGACGCCTTTGCGCGTCGACGGCAAACGGTGAGCTAGTCTCGCTTTGTCATGTCCTTGCAAGGGGTACGGTGATAGCGGTGGCAGGATTGGAACATTCTTCCCGCCCAGTTCAGCCACAGCAACCGACACTGGTGGCAGGTGAAAGTAAAAGGTTGCTTTTCGCTAGCTGCCTCGGGTTTACCATCCAACTCCACAGACGGGGAGCGTACGAGAGCCTGGCCACGTGTTGAAAACGAAGGGTTTACTTAGGGGCGAAACCAAACACCTCCCAACGCCGGAAAACGAGATCGAGTAAAATCCTTCGAAAAGGGACACGGGATTGCCAATTCCTCCAACTATTTTGGGGTGGATTTCTTTTGCTTGAACAGGTAAGGTATCACACAAACACATACACACACACAAACACAAACACATGACTTAAATCGTATTCCACTCGCAAGCAGAAGTGGAGCAACCTTTTGGGACTGAATTTGGCAACGCGTTCAGGTACATGTTTTCCCGCGCCGTTGCTGTCACACATATGATGGTTTTGGATTTTGGTCGCATAAAATGTATAAATAAACAGCGGCACTAGAAATGGATTTCACACCAGCGAATATGTCATAAGCTACTCCCTTGCTCCAATAGCTTCCTGAAAGCTTCCCACCTATTTCAGCGCACCACGGAAACAAGCAAGATCTAGAGACGCGGTTTTCTTCCACAGTGCAGCTGCTAAAAATGTTGTGATTTTGTGCCTCTTTCACCACACCACATTAGGTGCTGGCAGCTTAGACATGCAAATTGAAATTGAAAATCACAAAAACGAGTTCTGCTGCTTCCAGATGGCAACATCTTCCCAGTAGGGATTCTTTTTTCCCACTGGAGCGTAAGATAAAAACGCCCTTCAACGTATGCTTTACCCTTAAGAAAACGTCGAATGAACATGTGTCTTGAGCTCGCCGTTAAGTAAAATCAGTTCCAGCACACGCGGGAATGAGTTTCTTGCAGCGGGGTGAGTGGCTTGCCTGGTTTCTCCTGGCGACAATAATGTTTGTGATTATCTGTAATTGTAGTTCCCCGTGCCTTTTCCCCTCCATCACATAGACGACCCGTCCCAAGGCACCGGGACAGCTTTAATGTAATGTAATCACGTGTCGGAACATATGTTTGGCAAAATTATGTCGACACCCATACGAGGACACAGAGTTCGAGCACCTTCAACGGCAGCAGTCGACCAGAGCTGCGCCGGGCGACAGGTTCAACAAACTTAACCTCCGAGCCACATCAAGGCGGCAAATGTGTACGATGCTACAGCAAACTGTCCAAAGGGGCTGTACGTTTCACATTTCATTGCATCCGAACGCGTTTGGTACGCGTTAAGGGGAAGCGAAAACATACTTGCACACATACTAACGAAGGAAAAAATCGATTAATGGATTAGCGTGAAGGTGGCATCGATTTTTGTCCGACCGACAACCAAAATCCACCCTCCGTTGCAACTCCTATGCGCTGTGTAACGCCTGCCTGGTTTAAGAAGCCCCAGTTTGCAGTAGCCTTAATCCACCGTGTCACGGCGTTACACGGCTGTTGTGGGCAAGTGTGGCTTATTGTTCTTCCGGTGGGTGGTTTCTTTTTCGTTCTCTTTCTCTTCCAGACCAGACGGATGGCTAAGCTCAAATGTTACACCCAAATGAGACACATAAAATTGTACGATATTGTACACGTTCACATGTGTTTGGGTAAACGAATGTGTGTAGCGGTGTCTGCACACGCTGTTTTATAATCCAACGGCACGCTTCACCAGCACGGCGTGGAAACGCCTGGCAACAGGAAGGATGTGTTTTGCTTTTAGACATGATTTCTGCCTCAAATACCCACCATTTCCATCACCACCCAGAGTGGCGTGGGTGGCGAAGGAGCCAAAAGCGAAGAGGCAAAAAAAGTGAAAAACAACCAGCATGGCTCACGAACAAAATCACGTTTTATTCTTTCCACTTGCGTTTGCGTATCTTTTTTGCTGTTGTTGTTGCTGCTGCTGCTGCTTTTGCCCAACAAAAACGCAATGAATTCCCTTGCGGCGCACTCACGCTGCGTTCGTTACGTTAAATGAAGATGAATGATGTAATCAAACTCGTGTGAATACACCCGAAGCACACGAAAAACACGCAACCCAATCCACCACCGGCGGTGTAAAGGTCTACGGTGCAGAGGGAGCGAGGGATAAATAAAGGAAACACACAGCCCAAACCAAACACGTGCCTCCTTTCGGCGCAAATGTAAATCGGCACGGGGAAAATTACGCACACAACAGGATCACCTCCCCGCCTGTCCCATTGACGTTCCGACGTTCGAAAAGCAATCCATCCGCAACGCAACGGCCGCTCAAGTCGCGAAATCCCAGCTCCACGGCTGGCACGTGGGAGAAGTCTTCAATTGATTGTGATGAATGTGTGTACAAATTAAATAACATAAAAAGTACATAAAAATAATCATCAATTCCACGCATTCCGACGGATGGCACTTCGTGATTCCCCTTACCTTTGCAAAGGCGGTGGTGGCGTTTGGGGTTGTAATACTTACAGTACACCTCTTTACAAAAGTGGTTGTGTTGTGAAATTATGTGGAGTGTAGAAAAAAAAACAACGCTCACTGACAACAGCCACCGACGAGCCCTTGTTTGATGGGTACGTGTTGTACGTGAGTTTATGAGCTGTTGGCCAAACGGTGTTTGCATTATGCAGCAAACGGAACGGAGTGTACGGGAGCTGCGACAACGGGGGTGCAGCAGCCTGGCAGCAAACTGGCAAAATGTAGCTGATATAAATTTTATGAATTACAAATCAGATATCCGAGCCATCCCTTTGCCCAGCTGGCGGGGCAGCAAATGGCTGCGGCAGGCACTGTTCTTCACCCCATCAAGAGACCCGGTGTGTAGGCCGTAATTGAGCAATCTGTCTAATGGACGGTGGTTTTAGGTTTGTTTGAAAAGGATACACATGGGGTGTATGAGTTGGTGCTGGAACAAGAATAATTTACATCGTGCTCGACTTTCAGTGAGTGGATTGATTGTGGTCAATGTCGATCAGTGTGGAGTTGTTGATGGAATGAAAGTTTCAAGCTATCATTTTCAGCCGTTAATGCCAGATGTACATTATTTTACCAGCCAACTTGCACAGCGACTTTTTTCTCTATCAAAATGTAACAAAGAAGTGCGATGAAAGCTGCCCCTTGTCGAGTAAAATGTGTTTTATGTCAGAAAACAAGACCATTTTCCATTACGTCACAGATCGGTTCCGGCTTTTGCTTTTGTTCCCCTGGAACGAGCCATAAAGAAAGTTTTGCCCAGGTAGTAACAACCATAAATGTTAATGTATTCCAGGACCGGCTAAGAGCACATGCCGGGAACGAGAAAGTGCAAAAAAAAGCTGACCATTTCGTCATTTCGCCGTTGCGCGTCCGAGCGTTGGCTGCATCCGAGATCGATACATTTAAAAACTCGACAGTCTGGAGCTGAACCGGCCACCGCCCATCCTTTGCCAATTGGCCATTTTGCATTCCCCTTCCCTCGACCTACACATGCTATCTACTTTTATGATTGTTTCGAAACTGAGTCCGGCTAGTTGATATTCACTGCGGCACGAGCGCAATATCGTTTAGTGTTTGTCTAAACGGTCACCCCCATGCACTCGCTCGTGGGCTTTGTGTGTGTCCTTTCCATTTATTTGATCGCTTGACGCCGGTTTGCCTTTTTTTTTGCACAACCATTCACCATTCATTAGAAAGGTTCAAAAATGGGAGTTGGTGGGATGAGGACTCGAAAAATAAAGCAAAAAAAAAGCAAACCCGCCCTTTCCGGCTAACCAAGAAAGTACACGGTTCCATCCCGAACGCTGCCCCATTCCGAACGCCCGTCCCGTCGACCCCTGCAACAAAGGGTCATCTCTTGGACCAACTTGCTTGCAGCAACATCCAGCAAACACGAACACACGTATATAAACGGCCTTGGAAAAGCCTATTGTTTAATGTAACCTTTACGCTTCATAAAAAATGCCTCGTGGCGCTTCGACTAGTAGGAGTAGTTGGGGCAGTAAAAAAGTCGAGCCTAGCCTTTTTTTTACTCCCGTCCGTCCCGGCACCCCGACGACGCCCCGTGTGTAATAGGCATAAAGAAAGACATTCATTCGCTTGTCCCCTGGACCCGCACCCGGGTGGGTGTTTGGTAGGTGTTGCTTTTGTTCCATTCCATACTCCACTCCTCTACCCTGGCACACCCTTGGCACAAGCAAATCCGTGACCATACACTGGCGCAGATACAATGTGGTACGGTAATTTGCATACCATCAGATAGGAGTGGGAGTGGGAAGCAGGCAATAGCAATAGACGGGGAGGTGTTTGGTGAACGAGCATTTGTCGATAAAGGTGAAAACGTCGCAGGGCAAGAAGGACGGACAGACACACGAGAAACTCGCTGAACGTTAGCTTAGGAAAATGAGCGTACAGATGACTCGGCGAAGAGGAACGAAGGACCAAACCATGCAAAGGGAAAGCGGACACAGCAAGCACCACACACACACACACACACACAAGTGGAAAAAATTAGTGATATAACCAAGTTCCGTTGTAAATGAGATAATTTGAATTAATGGTGTATCTTGGCCCCATTTTCGTCGTCATCGTCGCCGTTGTCGTTCTCTACGAGCTGACCTCTCGTGGTTGCCGTGGTTGGAGTGATCGTTTCAATCTCCCTCCCCTTGCCCAGTGACAAACGCTCGTTATCTTATGCCAAGGGAGGGCGGAGGGTATCGGGGTTTTGTTTTTCCTATTCCTCTTCTGCACACCCGTAGTGGTGTATTTCTCTGAAAAAAAAAACAAAGAGCAATACAAAACAGAAACACCGAAAAAGATTCTTTCGTTGGTCACATCCGGAAAACAGTAATGACTTGAACCCCGTACAATAATACACCCCCAAATTGCGGGGAAAACGGCACGACAAAGGCGGTAACAGACCAAACAGGAACAAAGCTGGCTGTTGGGATGAAAACTTTTTAAATTAGGTACTGGATTGGAAGTGCGGCTTTTTGTCGTGCTATCTCCATTCTGCCATTCCCCAACAGTTGGTCCAGTTTGTCAGTTGCTTGTTAGTATCGGTGTCGCTGTGTGCATCCACGGGACTACGGTTGGGAATTTTATGGACCAATTTGCTTCTTCGGTGCGATAATTGAGCAAACATTTGGTGACACCATCCCTTTTGGTGGTGTGTGCTGGTGGGAGGGGTTTGATTTAACGGCTTCCCCTCGGCACTGGGTATGGTATGGCACGTGAAACATGGTAAGATGATAATTTTTATGGTGTGTTTGCGCCCCGCACATCTCATCTGCTGGCAGGAGGAATAATTATCAAAAGTGTGAAAGATAAGATGTTAAACGATTGCCGGTACAGCACTTCATCTAGAATCGCCACAAATGTACGCACAAACCACGGCAACATTAATTGCGAACGTTACGTGCCGTTTACTCTCAGTGCAAAAAAAAAACTGTCAGGTTTTTCCATTTCGAGTCAGGCCGCCGGGTCCTTGAGCATGCACCGGAGCGCAACCATTCAATTCATCAAAAGCGCACAGCAGCGAAACGGAGAATCAAACTATAAAAGTGCCATCACCTGCGCCTCAATGCATGGAGCGCGTGCACATGCTACTGCACGCGTGCAATAAAGTTGCGTGCATGGATCTTCAAACTGTTGCTGCTGCCAGCAGTACCACAATAAACCACCGGCAAATGCAACCGTCCTATCGTTTGGTTTGCCGGACGCGGTCGCGCTGTGTGGTGTGGTTTGTACATAGCACGCGCCCACCATCGAGGGAAATGACTGACATTCCCAATGAAATATTCAGAACTTTTCTATGAATTGAAACCGACCGAACGGGCGAGCGGTGCCGTGTGAGCAGTGCGCATGGCTGCCTCCTCCCTAATGGGAGCAATCAGTCGACTAATGTGTTGAAATTTTACCGTTCATTTCCTCTCCCTAGAGGGATAAAAAGGGATGATATATGAATTCCCCGTTCGTTGCATTCCATAGATTTCTGCTATCGTTCATGGAGTTGTTTTTTTTTGTTTTACAAATTGTTCGACGTTGAAATTGATGCTTTTTACCGTCCGCTAAACTGGCCACAGTTATTACAGACTAGACTGGACTCTCTATGCTTTACTTTTATTCACTCTCGTTTATAGCCGGTGTACACCTGAAGCGATTATAGGACGTTGTTTTGGGAGCGTTATCGATGCAGCAACTAAATTACGAGCAGCTTACTCATATACCCATCCTTTGTGTTATCTGCTGTACACCGCTGTACACAGTGGCGGATCAAGGGTATCGGGGGCCCTAGGCGGAACGACGAGTTGAGGCCCTCTGTAATGGTTAATGTTGTTTGTGGGGGGGGGAGGTGGGTAGCGGCACTAAAGTTGCTGTTGGGAGATTGAACAGTAAAGTTGAAATGCCGTCGGGGCCCCTTCGATCATCAGTCGCAAACTCTTCAATTTTTGCTGACGGGGGGGTGCAATTGATTCAGCGGGGCCCCCTTCGCAAATCAAATCCTTCGCAAATCATCTGTCGCAAACTCTAAAATTTTTGCTGACGGGGGGTGCAAATGTTTCGCCAACCTCGGGGCCCCATCGGCCATCCTTCTGGGGGCCCTTGTCGCTAGTACTCTTTCCATACGGCATACTATAGAATGGCGATCTACGGGGCCCCTAAATCGGCGGGGCCCCAGGCGACCGCCTAGTCCGCCTACCGTTAGATCCGCCGCTGGCTGTACACCGGTTTGGAAGGACCTAAATTTCATTATTTTCCCACTAGAAATATCTGCACGTTTTTCTCGCGTCTCGTGCTCTTACCATTTTGTCTCTGGCAGCTCTAGCACGTTGTGTGTAATTACTGTTTTGATGCGCTGTTTAAAGTGTAAGAATTTAATTTACTCACACAAACCCTATTTGGCACGTCTGAATGGAGGCATTTGATGCTACGGTGGCGTTGGGTCGTTTGCCGTGGTGTGTTTTTTTGCCCATCTCTTATCCCGTTGCCTAGTGTGGTTGTGAGAAAGCAAGCTCAGCAAGCGTCTTAAAATTACATTTACGTTCAGCGCCGGCATCTTGGGCCTGGTTCGGTTCGGTTCGGTTCGGGTTTGGAACACAAACTCACACCCCATTCAGCAGTGAGTGTGTGTCAGCTGGTCTGGCAGAGAAACACCTGCTAATGACAATGTAATTTTCCTAATGGAAAATTGCTTCGCTAAGTTTGCTACGCCCACGTATTGGGAAGAGAGCATAGAGAACATGCGGACATGGGTGGCCCGGTTCTCTGGATCGCAGACCCGTCTTAAGCAAAACTTTTACGTTCGACAGTGCGGTGTGGCAGGTGATGGTGGTGATTCTCAGCCTCAGCTACGATAGACCTGTCACTCATCCACCAAATCCTCCATAATCGCACACCACAAACCATCATCCGAGCAAGTGGCGCGTCTCACTCAGCCCCGAACCCGAAGGACCCGACCGGCTCGAGCAAGAAAATGGTGAAATACTCACACCCCAGGCCTCGATCGAAGTTCCGGAGACGATCCCGGGAGAGCGGCAGTAAAGGTTTCGATTTTAATTTGATCAAATTATCAAACCTTCTTGCTGACAGCCCTTTTCGGTGCCCGACACCGTACGGGACGTGTTCTACGTGTTCTACGTGGATGAGCTTGTCTAACCCGTTGACGGGCGTTCAGGGGAGTGGAATCTATCGGGCTAGTTTTTACGTCACAGAAAGAAAAGGGGAGAGGCGAAAGTTGTCCGGAGCCGCGGGGAAAAGGATGGATTGTAAAACATGGGAAAGGATTAAGGCAATTACTGAAACATTGCACACATGTCGCCCTGCCAGTAACAGGTAACAGGAATGACGAAGATTGAAGCGTAGCCGAACGCTACGGACGGCGTGTTGTTTGGGGGACTAATTTTCGGGCAACGGTTTAATCGAGCAGCAGGGTTTGTCTTATCATAAATCTTGCCTCGTACGGAGGAGTTCAAATCGGGAAGGAGCTGGGTGAGTAACAAATAATACGCATCAGGCATAAAATGTGAAAGACACTATAGGAGCGAGACTGAACATAAGCAGGAAAATGCTAACAAAGGCATCAGTAACTGTAGCTTATTACAGTTCTTTTTTTTCTTGCTGAAGCTCGTCCACCACAGTCTTTCCAGCAAGACCGTTTCATTTGTTTGATTAGTTTACGCCTCCTCCTGCCCCCCGCATATCGTTACACATCATCGGACTTCTGCTGTGGTGATGATGTTTGCTTTACAATTTTTTAATCGTAAACATACACATTTGTCGCCATGCAACGCCATTTATCAAATGAAAATTGCTTTCCCCGAGACACGCGGGGTAGGGAGCACCTGGTGCCACGCAAAGAATGCGGAAGGTGACGATAACCGACCAAAACCCACCCCACGGGTAGCGGGGGAGGAAAAGGCTCGCAAAGTGTATCACAGCAATTTGCTATTAAGTCTTTTACAGGCCGCAGAGCCGGACCCAGGAGGGGAAAAGGTAGTTCCGGTGCCTTTTCCGTGTTCTTGTGTGGCTCTGAGATGGCGACACAAAACTGTGCGGGGACGGTAATGTTTATGGAGATTTATTAGCATTCTCATAACTCGCCCTCTGACTTTTGCTCCGTACCCACAGCCTCGCCTCTCCTCTCTCGCGGTCCATTTTCTGCACTCTGCCAGATGCCTAGTTGTTGCCGCTAATGAAATCTTCGTCGCCGGGCCTGTGTATGCCATGGGCAAGATTCTTCCGTTTCAACCTTAAATTTGGGCATTTGTTGCTGCAGTTCACTGACCGTGGCGGGCGGAGGGAACGAGCACGGCAAAGAGAGGGAGAGAAAAAAAAGATCATTTGCTGTTTGTGCTCGGTGTACATAAATTTTAATAACGTAACACATAAAGCTGATGGAGCAAGTTTTGTCATTTGTTGGGGTGTTGTCGGTTCGTAGACATGGACCATGGAGACTTTGCACTTCATCGCTCGTCCTGTGCAACCCCCAAGACGCGTCACCCAAAGGTCGAATGGTCCTTCCCGTGTAGGACACGGAAAGCGTGTGTGTGTATGTGTGTGCGTGGGCCAAAAACTGTTTCAAAGCCCTATTACAACACGTCAACCAGAACTGGCACAATGCCTCGGTACCCACTTTACCCTGGGTGCGTGCAGTAGTACAAGCAACGAGAGACCCTTCATAAAGCTATAGCAACGCTGCTGGTGGGAGATGTACAGTGTTGCCAAGGTTATTATTATTAAATATCAAAAGACATATTTTGTTTGCTTTGCAGCAGCATCCAGAAATAACGCCCTCGACGAAACCGTACGAAGCGTAATGGTTCCATCCTACGCTGCTGTCCTGTCCGGGCGCTTACGAAGTGAACGTTGCAAAACACGAACGCTTTTGATTGCGGCCTGGGCGGACCCATTTTATCTTTCGGTTTTGGTGAAACGAGAAACATTAGGTAATTTATATTGCTGGAAATTATTTCATTAGCATGATATTAAAGTATGTAACGCTGCCGTGCGCCCAGTTTGGTACTACGGTTGGCAGGAGAGCAGCCCTAATGGACCTGTTCAGGATGACTTTAAACAGTGCAATAAGAGTTTCCTTCCTTTGCAGATGGCGCAGTATCATTGGACTCACAAAGCAAAGATGTATTTGATCTACAAAAGCGTCGTTTCAGATAACCGTTTACGCTAGGCTGGCGTGTGGTTTGAGGGCGTGTGAAATAGCAACCATTTGATTTCAACAATTTTATACATATATATTCATTCATCTCGTATCAGCCCTCCCAATCTGGCCACTTTTAAATCAAACCAATCGTCGTGAATCAGAGTGAATTGTGTGCCAACAAAGCAGCACATCGACGCGTTCGCGCGTTCGCGATGCTATCTTGAATGATTGCCCACCACTATGGCCATTTGGTGTACCGGTGGTGGTGGCGGGGACCGAGGAAAAGCAAGATAAATGGCACCGTTTTTCGCGATTGAATTTTGGCGTGAATTTATGATTATTTTAGCTCTTTTCAAATGGGTTCTCAGCTGGCGTCCGCAGTACAGCCAGCGACAGAGTAGGAAAGAACGGTTATGCGCTTCCCCAAAAACCCGACATAAAACAAAGAGAACATCATTTTCATCCAACAGGCATTTGGCAGTCGCAATGAACGATGGTGATTTTTCAATGCAATGGGAAATTTACTCACGCTGCACCAGTGGCAGATTTATTTTACCCAGTACCAAAATATTGACAAAAGTTAGATGAAACTTAGCGGATGAAGTGCTGTGATGATTTCTGTGCGTTGCGAACGTGAATGGAGAGAAACTGTGTCGGTTGGACTTTAATTCTTTTCACCACTTGGAAAACTTCTCGCTGGCAAAGAAATTTAAATGCTAAACTGGTGCTTCAATGTAGCAAGTCGATGTTGGCGAGGGGGGTGTGGGGGAAATGTAACTCAACATAAAAACAATCCAAAACGTAATGAAAAAGACAGCAAATAGTGGTAATTTTCGGGAGGAAAGATCCACGTAAACCAAGCAAAACGAGCAAATCATAACTTACCACCGCGGTTCTCGCTATCCGCTGGCTTGACTTGAATAGCACGGTTCATCTGTTGGGAAGAGAACAAGAGGAAGAAAAAGAAGAATGTTAGATCTGATTTTCATTATATCGTTCGCATTATGCTTTACGACCACGCGCGCCGACTCGGTCACGGGGATGTTATCGAATGAACGCAATAAAATTGTAAAGGCATAATTTAGGCAGGCCACTGCTGCTGCTACTGCTTTCAACCATCGCCTACACAACACGCTCGGCATGGAAATTCCAATGTGCGAACAAGACATTTAGCCTCCCTGGTACATGCTTCTAGCTGGCGATTGCTGCCAAGGAGTGATTTGGAATGGAAAAGCGTTTCCATTCACACAGCGGTGGAGCGGTGCGGGTGTGGCTTTGGTTGTAAAAGGAAATTTTAATGTATTCTGGTTTTTAATTTATATTCAATTCCAGCCTCCACGGTGGAAACCCCTCAACGGAGTGTCCTTCTCGCCCGCACCCATCTATTTGTTTAGTGTGTGTGTGTGTGTGTGTGGCAAACCCGGGAATGAAAGCGATTTTCTTCGCACAACAGCAAGCAAGACGTGGAAATGAGAAAGCAAAAGCCACTCGGTTTGCTGTAAACGGCAGCGTGTTGAGGCGTTTGAAATTGGGGAATTAAATTTCCCTCCATCGCAACAAAGAAGCCCTCAAAACTCACGGCACTCAAAAGAAAGGCGCACCAGCCAGGCACGCCTCACGGCAGGCTGAGATTCCGTATCAATGTTATTCGGTTGCGATCGCGAACAACTCGAAGCACTGCATGTGGGTGGTTGTTTAACGAAAATGATAAAAGGTTTCTTGGGGGTTTCCACCAACGCTAGGTGTTACGGTATAAAGCTTTCGGTATTTCATACAAAACTGGCTGGGAAAATTGTCATGATGTACGAATAATTTTGTAAAATCATCCATATTACCCAGCTTATACGGGGTCTAAATAATTTAAACATGAGTTTTT
The DNA here is from genome assembly GCF_016920715.1 of Anopheles arabiensis. NCBI lineage: Eukaryota > Metazoa > Arthropoda > Insecta > Diptera > Culicidae > Anopheles > Anopheles arabiensis. The sequence goes on along the minus strand of NC_053517.1, from coordinate 70,162,541 downwards.
AATAATTATCCCAAACCGAGTCAAATATATCGTTATAAAATATGTTTTGAATGATCGAAAATTTGTATATCTTCAGAATAATATAACAGTAAGGCTATCTTTACAACTAAATATTTCTAATATGAATGCAAACCTGTTTTAAGTAAGATTAGTTTATATGCTAATCAGCCTTAATTCTAAACCCATTTTTTGAGAACGTTTATATTTAATTTTCATTTCAAAAGGAACCATTTTCGAGTGTTATCCATTTTGTCAACTTTTAGCGGTAAAGGCATTTCTTAACCACAAGGCCGTGCGAGCTGTGAACGCACCCGTCGACCAGAAACTGCAGAAATCTGGTTGCCAAAAGACGCAAGCATTTAATGGCTCGCAGCCATGGCGAACGCCAAATTTATGTTCCCGTCTTATCGCCGCGCTCGGGAGTAATTGAATCTTTTGCATAATTTAATGTTGTTTAGCGAGCATAATGGTGCTGCAACGAGCGATTGGCCAACGTTAAACGACAACCCGACTTAGCGCAGCGCATTTGTTGCGACTTACCAACGTACCTTCCGACGTGGCATTTGTTGAAGCTAAGATCTAGCGGTTAATAAAACGGTGTCAACGTTTTGCGGTTAATTAAGCTCCCTTTGGAGTAATGATGGCGGCAGCACAATTAACTTGGTCAGCTCAATGTGAGCTTTAAACCCATACCAAATAGCTCCGAAATGTTTAAAACACCTTACTCAGGTAGTTTTCTTCATTTGCATCATTAAAACAAATCTTGCTGGCCTGGGAATGCTGGAAAGGTAATTACTGTTTTCATAAATAGTCACATCTAATTATTTTCGCTTCCATCATTCACAATTACCATCAGGGAGGGGCTAATTTTTCCTTCGCCTTTTTTCTACCCATCTAGAGAGTAATCTAAATCTTTACTGATTTTGCTGAACACTTCTTTTTGCGCTCAGCCTTGCTCCAGCGCAATTCCCTCACCAGCTTGTGGCTTTGTCCCGAAGGATGAACAACCCCTTTCTCGCCAACTGTGCGACTTAAAGAAACACTTTTCTTACACTTTGCTTAATTCACGGTGGTTTTTGTGAGTATGCGTGTAGCTATGGGTGTGTGAGTGAGAAACATAGCTGTCCAGAATGTTATCCCATCGTACGCTTTCCAAGATGATGGAGAATGTTTACTTAATATTTTAATGCATTTCTCTACTCTTCCCTGAGCGGTGCGGGGCTGTTAGAGTGATTTTTTCCTACTATGTTCTTATTTCTGCCTTTGCATCTTTGTTCGCTTTTAGCATCTTTCGGTTAACTTTCGCATTCCCCGTAGGCCATCATTGGCCCGGTCCGTCTAGCGGCGACCACTGTGAAGCAAACAGCGTCAGTCAACACCATCTCTCGAGAGGAAAGAAATACGAATCGCGTCCGGAATCGGTATATCTTCCCCCCTTTTAGTGTGGTTGGGTGAAATTGATGGTGGAAAAGTTTTCAACGCTTTCTTCACCCAGTGGCCACCTTCCGTATAACTAGCTTGTGTCTGATTATGAGAAGGGAAACCCGAACACGCGGCAGGAGATGACGCAAAATAGCGCGACGAGAAGAAGTAATGCAGAAGTTTTGCGCGAGTCCTCGGAGAGTAGCATGGTTTGGGAAAGTGGAGGCATAAAGACCAAATAGCAGCCTAAAGTCGATGTCAAGTGGTGAGGATTCGCGTTCCACTAATTAATTAATTACTAACATCGATTCAAGTCGTGCCTCTAGCTGCGGGACAGCTGCAAACGTACAAAGAAAGGGGAAACGGATGTAAAGGACCGTCTGATAAGGGCTTTGGTGGTGAAGGACTGAGTGGTTTGCCACCGCTGGGTAGCCACAAAAGCAATAAATAAATTTTCAAAGTGAATGATATATTAGACCGAAGCGGCGCTATTTTCTGTCGATGCCTGGTGAGAGGGTTGTGTTGTTCGTGCATATTCAGTGGTTTCACGATTATTGATCGATTCATCTCGCTGGGCTTCGTCGTCGAATACACTCATTTTCAATCAGTTCATCTTGCCCAATAGATGTGGTTGCTTACGGGGACTGCTTTTCAATTGAAACAACCATCCGAGCCACAGAAAGCAGCAAAGCCGAAAAAGTGACCACACTCACAACGCTTTCCATGGAGCATGATTAACCGATACGTTCGTGATAGCATAGCACCTAGCCCTCCAAAACCGTTTATCCTGTAGCGTTGGGTAGCAGCCACGCCAACTGGTAGCGATTGGGGAATCGGAGGAGCATAATGGTAGTAAGCGGTCGCGAATGACAATGAAACAACTGGCCCAACCGGTGGTAGGCCCACGCAACACAAATACACATCCATTAACGTAATTAGCTACCATTTATATTATGTTTCAGATTATAACAAAGTGTTCGCAGGAGATAAGGCGAACTCGTGGGCCTGGGACGTTCTTGGGAACGGGAAGGGAGCTTTCCCGGTTGGGCTGGTGGCAGTGGTAGCCAGGAAGTTCATAGCATTGTCCGACTACGAAACGCGTTCCCCGCTTGTGTGCGGTCCTTTCCGATATCGGAGAAACCGAGCTCGGCAGGTTCGGTCAGGCGAGCGAACAGTTGCGTCGCCTCTCCACCGTCGATTTAACACAGGCCCAAATGAATAGAGGAAGAGCATATGTCTTGTGTCGGGAATGTGCTCACTTTGGTCGCTGAAAGCTGAGCGTCCCGCACCTTGCGTCACAAATCAACTATGGCGGTCCGGCAGAATTGCCTAATGGTTTTGGGGACCGTGGAATTTGGAAAAGCGATGTTATTTCGTCCACCCGTAAGGTATTTCGAAGGCAGTTTGGTCCTTTTAGCTGTAATAAAATATAAATCAATCGTTTGAACACCGTGAATCATAAGCACGAAAATGTCCGTCTTTGTTGCTGCAGAGAACTGGACTTGTATTGTGTATCGACTTTTTGTACAATTACCTATTAAATAATAAACTAACTTAGGTGATTAGCGATAGGTTGATTATGATAGAGGCTGCAATGGGGAAAAGCAATGGGCATGCTTGATAACGATGAAAATAATGTTACTAAATTATTCACACGTAACACAAAGTCAGTTTGAAATAGATTGGAGCGGTTGTGATATTAAAATAAATTGTATTGAAATTAATATTTAATTTGCCGTTTTTGTTCGAAAGGAAGAGATTTCTAAAAGAATTTCAATATTGATTAATTTCTCCAAAGATTGCATCAAATATGTTTCGTCGGACCAAATCCTTAAGATTAAATAACAAATCCCAACATGACAGCTAGTCGTGTCAAACACTAAAACTATTTCCGATGCATTCCATGCAGCTCGTTTCATTCTCAATGACACGCGAAAATCGGAGCATTTGCACCCTGTACTGCATGGCAAAATGCTTAAGCCCAACTCGATAAGCAAAAGTTTTCCCTATAGAGCTATCCCGTGGCACCGTCGTCTAGCAGAAACTGCAAACGCCAGCAACAGCGATGGCCCGTGTAAGGAGCAATTAAAACGGATTGGATAGCGATAAAAATCCGTCACCAAGGAACTGCAAACACTCATCGTCGACGCGAACGTCCGTCTTACGGCTCCAGACCAAACACACCAAAACGCGAACGACAAAGGCACTAGAAACCGAATGACATTGTTTTCCTGACTGCTGTTTTTCAGACACTTTTTCTAACCGGGAGATTTGTTTTTTTCCTTCATGTACCAGGAAGGTATGGCCTTCTAGAGGAAAAGACGAAAGAGGTGCAAGCGATCTTGAGCGGAAAGATTACTGGACTTTCTCTTTAACGGCAACTCGTTTGCTCGTTCTTCGTCTCTGGGCAGGATTTGTTTTCGATTGGACCTAGCGGCGGGTACCGGTGTATGGGAAAACTTTTGCCCCATTCAGCAACAGTGTTGTCATTAAGGATTTAAGTTGTTGATTTTACTGCTCCAGCTTCGGCTGTCCGTTCTCGAATGCGGTGCACAATTGTTGGACTTTGCCTTGTACCGTCGTCATTGTTGGGCCAATTTAAAATAGTTTTCGCGTGCTGCTCTGTGTCCGGGTGGACAAAGCGAGGAATTTCATCGGGTCGCCGTCGTTGTGCGACTTCCGCAGTAGATAACTGGTGTAGTTAAGTCGACAGAGGCACGATATGAACAAGGCAAAGTTGGGGTGTTTCGTTAGCCTGCAAATCCCTCATTAGTGCGGTCGCTTTGGTAGCATTGTGTACCAGAGGACTGGACTGGAGGTTGACTAGGAATGGATGGAAATAAAAACAAAATCCTCATTTCTTATGTTCTTTCGTTAACAACTTGAACAAATTTGAAACTTAAAAGATTACCGAATGGATTTCTTAAAATGAGATGCCGTAGACACTACTTAAAGAACCGTATGTATTCTTCAATACTTGAGCACTGTTAAACTAGTAAGGGATAATCTGATGATATCTCGATGTAAAGCAAAGTTCCGTATAAAGCTAAGAAAACCTAAATGTTTGAAGCTAATAAACAAAACAACAATGAAAGCTGACATTTGGCTGCATAATTGTTAGATTCTTTCTGGTTTCTCCGATTTACTAAGTAACCCTAACAAACATTCGCTTCATAGCATATCTTATTCACGTTTGTGGTTACATGTTCTTGGTTTCTGGACAAATTTTTCCCTCCATGCTCAGCTACATAAAAGCTTTTGCAGTCGATGCGCTCAAGTAGCGATGGACTCAAAAGCAAACATAACCGCAGAATCGGTGCTCTGGTTTCATGTGGTCTGCCTCTTGGCTTGCCGTCTTTTGCTTGATGAGACACATTAGCGGTAGAACGGAACGACTGTTTATGTCGCTCTGGTTTTGTAACATCGATTCCCGCCCCGTGCCTTCTCCAGCCTTCACCGACGCACAGTTGCACCTCGACTGATGGCACCGTTCCGAACCATTTAAACCTTTCCCGTATCTACCGACTGCTCCGGAAGGGACAATGTAAATGTGTGTAAATGAACGCGCTCTTGCGCTTCGGGTACAGTTTGAGTGCGGGACAAGTGCAGCCACAGTGAATAGAAATGCCATCGGAGCGAGTAGTGTGCAGATGTGTTTGCAACTGTTCTACGCCAACGATGTGCATTGCATACGTTGCCCGGATGCTTCTTTCCCTTGGATAGGTTTCCTGGAATGGAATGGTTTGAAAATACGGAGCCAACTAAACGAACGAATGCATATCCTGATGACGTGCGTACACGTTCCATGCCAGCACGCGCTTCAACCATCGGTACTACCACTACGCCAGGCATTTTAGGGTTAAAGGGCTCTCCCTAGCTGCCCTACAACCTACCTTTACCATTCAACCGTAAGTACATGCAGCTGCATGACGATGCATGTGCATGCCATACCGGATGTTTGGCATAACGTTAGGCACCGGCTTTTGCTTACGCCCTCATTCATGTACCTTTGCCCATTACGTTTGCACCTCCGATCACACATAAATACAACAACAAAAAACACGACTGGAATGTTTGAACAAAGTCAAACCATTTGATCTACGTTTAATGTCAGCGACATTTTATAAACGTCAACCGAATTGTTTATTAGTGCAATAATTAATGACAGGCAGGCAGGCAGATGTTTATTGCAGGGACGAGGGTACACGGTGTCGCCGAAACGAGATGCTATCCGTTTAACGAGACCGTAGCGAATGGATCATGTGTGATGATTTATACAGCCAAGCCGGGCTTCGATATTATCCTCATTAAGGTTGCCTCATCATCGGGGCGACATCGATTGCACAATGGCCACCGTGCAGCTAATATTCATTTGCCGCCGCCGCTTTGATGGACACTAATCAACAGATTACAGGGCACAATTCCTCCGAGCGTGGTCGGATGGTTTGCTTCCTGCTGTGGCAGCTTATGACATGGTATGATAGTGCGTAAGGGTAGAAATAAAGGGAGGGAGGATTAAGGGAATTAAACCTAACCTTCGGAACGGCTCTTAATAAACATGATTGTGATAATTCTTTGATGTTAAATTAAACTTCCTTAAGATCGATCACATTGTATCGAACATTACTAAGCAAATTTTCAAACTTTCTTGTTATTTTATTTTCATACACAATGTGAAGCATCGGACAATTCCTCCTGAATAAATACAATATGATGTATACATGGTTATACTTTTTAGATATACTTTAGAAGAGGCAATAATATGCTCCTGGATCAGCTTTAAACCAAAGTGTTTAAGCTTCATCCAGACTCTTTAAAAGAAAGAAGCCGCCGAAAATAGAAACAGCTTCCATCATTTTAACAACAGCCCTTGGCCTGCCTTCTTCGCACCTTGCACCTAGTCCCCACGACGATTCAACCACTCCACCGTTCCGCTTAGGGATTAATGGATTGTTTTATTTATATAAATAACCTCTATTACTCTTTGGTGCGCTGTTTGAGGGCTGCACCGTTCGTTGCGCTGTCGATGGGATAAAAGAAACACGGCACAGGATGGCGGTACATAGTCGTTCGGTTTTGGGCAGCACAGGGCCCTAAACATCAATCCATCCGTCTTGACCAGGTCCCCCGTAAATGACCAAAGACGAGAGGGTTTCTGGTTTTCGTTGCTTTTTTCACACACACACACACACACACACACACACACACACACACACACACACACACACACACACACACACACACACACACACACACACACACACACACACACACACACACACACACACACACACACACACACACACACACACACACACACACACACACACACACACACACACACACACACACACACACACACACACACACACACACACACACACACACACACACACAAAACATGTAACAACAACAACCTCCCAAACGGTCAAGAGCCGGCTGCCGGAGAGTAACATGCCTTCCTGTACTCCGGTGTTTCGCCTGGCCAGAATTTATTTATTTAGGCGAAAAGGGAAATAAAATTTTCCACCACTTTCACGGATAGCTCCCAGAAGGTTTTGCACGGAGGTAGTTTGCTCACCATATCAATTGAATGTGTGTGTATGAATGTGTATGTGTGTCGGAGTGCTTGCTAATGTATCGTAAAATCATGCTTGACCAGTGGCGATGTTGTGTGCTAGTGTCCTAAACATGAGAGTTTGAGGCATTACTGTTAAAACAAGCGATCATGAGCATGAAGCGGATTTTTTTTGCACTACAGGTGTATGATAAACTTGTTCTGAATGGTCATGAAACTGAAATAAAATTAGGTTGGCAAGATGTATTGAGCTAGTTTATGTTTTAGTAATTTACTAAATTGAACCATTCTTTAGTGGCGTTTTTATACATAGTTTAATTTGTTGCGTTATTATTATTCAATGGAAAGAATTGATATACCTCATAAAATATACCAATGAGTTAATTTCTACTAAAATGCTGCAAGCAAAGTTCAACTTAACACATACTATCAGAACATCGAATCAAACCAACGCTTTTGATGAAAATTTAACTTGTTGATTCTAAACATCGCTTCATTTCTTGCGCCTGGTGATACAAACTTGTCGTGCCGAGTCTCTTGGTACAGTCGTCAACTCAAACGACGTAACAACATGCCTGTCATGGGTTCAAGCCCCGAATGAACCGTGACCCTATACGAGGGATTGACTATCCTGCATATGGGGGGTTATCCATAAGTTACTGAAAGCCAGCCCCACAAGTGGTACAGGCAGGCTTTGATAGGCAAGGGTTGTTGAGCCAAAAGAAGAAGAGATACAAACATAAAGTATATTAAAGTTGTCCCATGGTCAAATGAAGTTGTTAATGGAATGTGTGCGGTCAAAAAGGTTTGAGTAAATGGTACTAAAAATACTACATAGCATGAGCATCTATGTTTGGTTAGGTTTCATGGCATTGCACCCAGTTGATTCTCTTATCTTCTCCGAAGAAGCCTAAAGGTTGTTTTATAACGAAATGTGCGCCTGATAGTTTGAGCAAACGATGACTAACTTCTCATTTAAGTAACTGTTTGCGTTAGATAATTTTAACAATATTCATATTCTATTGATAATCTGCGCATATATTTTTGGAATCCTCAGTCTGCACCACTGCACGTTGAAGATATATTCTATAATCTTCAACATTTCCAGCAATTAATAAAGTTACTTTGTGCTGAAGAATTTCAACCTGTCCCACCCATCATGATCAAGGATGTTATTTTTCTTAACCATGCACACAAAATTAACAGACCATTAAAAAGCGACACCAAACTAAACTTCTCTCCAGCTCCAACCCGCTGTATGTATCTTCCGCCATTCGAGTGCTAAAGCCGTTAATGGGCATGGTCATTTGCCATTCGTAAGCGCTTTTGCCTTCCAGTTTCGCCCTTATTCTGGTGAGGTGGTTCGCTGTAAACCACGGCACCAAACAACCAGCAGCCGGAAGGAAACGACTTCCTCACAGTGGCGCAACAAGGAAAAACGAGCTTACAAAACGGAAATGGAATATTTATGCACTCACTAAACATAAAAATCTCGCCCAACAGACTCACCAGTTCGATTCACATCACCACCCAGCACCAAAACAAAAGGGAGCAAGAGGTTGAAAACCGCTAAGCGAATCAAACCGACCGGGAGAGCATTAAATTAAATACAGAAAAATGCTATTTGTCTTCGGTGCGGATTTATGTATAAACACACAATAAATATAAATTTCGCCACTAAATCGCGTTTGGTCGTGTTAGGATATTTCTTTTTATGCTTCCTTTTTGTTATGCTATGTACCATGGAAGCCCCTAAACTGGATGGGAGCAATTGTTGTACCACACACAAGTTGAGCATTTTCCTGGCCAAACAAACGGCAACAGTACGCAATGCAAAACTAACCCATGGCGATAGGCGTGCCATGGAAGCATACATGAACTGGGAATAAAATTAAAGCAACGGCAACCCTCAATAAGGTGTTGAATTTGTGTACGGGTAAGCGGTACTAAACTTGTCGAATATATTGTCACTGTCTGCTGGCGGGTGGGTGCACACTTTAGCACCACTCATGCGGTCAGTTGATAACGGAGGTCCAGATGAAAAGGGCCATCGACGAGTTTTTTTAACCCGCAACACTACTTGTAGTGAGCTTCTAGCGCTTCGACTGGGAGAGTGTTTGCAAAACTATTGAATTTAATAGTGTTCACCCAGACTAACCTTATTTTGTCGTAAATTTTCACACCAAATGCAGCCGAGCCACGCTAACCCGGTCCATACATGAGCTGTTAAAGCAATGCATTTTAAAACCATCCACACTAAGCGCCTACAACTCTTGGCTCTAAACGGAAGGAAGTGCTTCCGAAGCACACGGCATCGAAAGGCAAAAGGTGAAATTATAGTGCAATCACACCGCCACAAAGCCAAATCCTTTCCACCTTCTTTCGGGACGACTTGTGTCATACAAGCAGCTACATTGGGTCGAAAGGGTTCGTTCACTGCCATCAAGCAAACACACCGCAATTGCTAAAGGAAGGGACGAACATTCCTTGGGGATTATTCTACGATTTTTTCCCCATTGCTTAGGATGCTTTGTAGCGTCTGTCGAACCATTCAATCACAATGCTAGGACAAACGGCCGATTGGAGAAACGTTCTGCCATCTTTATCCACACTACCGGCTGACCTTTCCGTTGGCCATAATCGTTAAATTATATGATTGGATGGAATGATCTCGTAAAAGCAGTAGCTGCAATTGGGCACATGACATCCGACGGACACTCGGATGCCCGTGCCGACACACCGAAAGTGCTGAAGTAAGTCAAAGTATTTCACCAAAGCTGGCACAATTGCCACTCGAACTGGGACGTTCGATATCGAAAAACGAACTTGTCGACACTCGTTTTTCTGACAGGTTTTTTCTCCCGGTCTGCCGTACGCTTCGTATCGTGCACTTCGTTTTGTCCACTGCGTTGTCCACTCGAGCAAAGAATAGGACTTTTTGCCTCGCTCTCTTTTCAGTTTATGCCGGGTTTATGCGCCTCCTTAGCAACGAGTCCTTTTTTCTGTCGCTGTCGTTTCGTTTCGTTGTGAATGTTGTGCTAAATGTGAAGTGGCTTTCGATGGGTTGCTTCGGTTCTAATGTGCAGAATGGGTGCTAATCCAGAGGGGTTTGAAGCTGCACTGTTCGCAAGGCAACCGTACGAACACATTATCTTTGCTTGACCGTTGCTGCACAGGAGCAGATATAGTAAATCCTTTATTTACTGAGGATTTTGTAAAACACCCCGCTTTGCCTGCAAGGCCATTCGAACAGCGACCCACACAAGAACGCACACATTCTCGCTGTTTGTGGCGCTTTTACTTTGCGTTTCCGATCACAACCACTCGATGTGTTTGGAAATGAAGTGTCCTTTGGAGGACCTTCCTCCCTGATCTTTCAATCGCAATCCAATGGCAATGTTGTTCCAAAAAGTTGGAAAATTAGATTGACTGCTAAAGAAACGAACGTTCACATTAAGTGAACCACACTGTCAGGCGCTCAACATCCATGATATAGTGTCAGGTTCGCATTTATCATCGTCATGGTGCGTCGTCGTAATGAAGGGTGCTCGTCGATCGATGGGAAAACTTTTCAAATTATCTCATAAAATCGTCAAAAATCGATAAATGTAAATGATGCTATCCGGGGGTCGTCTGATGGGTGTACTTGGCTGGCAGCACGGTACATACCGACCTCTGTTCCCCATATTCGAAGGGATGTACTCAGTGCCAACTGTTTTTATTACCATCATATTTCTTCCAGCGCATCATCCTAGCGTCATCTTACTGTCCCCTCACTACCCCACACACGGTGCCGAGAGCACTAATCATGCTTCCATGGGTATTTCTAGGTGCTCTCCGTTGCTTACGCCCAAAGACTCACCCCAAGGCCACAATTGCTTATATTTGAAAAGTTCTAATTTCTATTTGAACCAAGCCTCTGTCTCTTTCTCTCTCTCTCTCTCTCCCCTCTTTCACTCTCTCTATTCCTCTATCTCTTTCTTTCTCACACACAACGCCAACGTCCGGCAAAAGTACGGGTACGGTTTTGAGTACATAAGTGATGGTTCTCCTCAACGATGTTGGTGTTGGTAAATTTCCATTTTTCCGACCTTCGACGGTAACTGACAAGCGTCATCTTCAGGATCGGAGGGAAACTCCCAAGGAAACCAAAACCCACCGCAACCATCACAACCGCCCCCCGCCTTCAGGTGCTTGCGCACACAGTGTAGGGCAGAACCGTCGAACAGTAGGCAGTAACGATGCCCTCCTGATAAAGTATTCTAATTTCGTACTCTAACGACATCGCTTTGACAACAGAAAGCCGGTAGGCAAGGGGAACCCAACTCACCCTTCTCAGAGCAGCAAGGTTCAATCCAAGGAGAGGGGGTGAGCACGATTGTAAAGCATTTTAAATGGCAATCTCATTTAAGGGTGTATGCAAACCAGGTTAAAATTCACAAAACAACCCATAACAATTTGCTAAAAAGTTGTTGTGATTTTATACTTGTTTATATTTCATCACATTTGAATTTGAGTTTATTATTATCTATGAAGTTTAAAGGGATGCAAAATACACTGAACATAGAAACAGAAACTGTAGAAATAAAACGCACAGACAGATAAAATCACTCACTTTATCTTCTGAACTGTATGAAGCTAAAGTAACAATACTTCAAACGCAAAAGATAAATATTAGGTTTTGTTCCATCCCTTATACCAAAACTAAATACCTTCAAGTCTGCCATTTCGTACTTGCCCAAGGTTTAGCCAGCCTAGGGAAAAATAATTGAACTACCACTCCCACCACCAACGCGAACCCATACAACACCCTCCTGCCCAGTATTCAGTTTATTCGGCACTCGTTTAAAGCAATCCACGCCCTTAGGCTATTCCCTTGCTCGCCGCATCACTTTTTCCTAGCTACCAGTGTTGATCTGGTGATTTCAGTCATGGTTTTTAATAATTTAAGGTTCGCAAATGAAATGCCCCAAACGTTTGTGTGTGTGTCTGTGTATGTGTATTTGTGCTAATACCGATTCAGTTTCAATATTTGGTTCCATTTGCTGCGATGCAGACAGTGACGGTGACATCGACAACGACGAAGCGTCCGTTGCTATCAATAATTTAAATTATTTCCCTATAAGATTATAGGGGTTGACAGTTCTTTGCCGTCGCCATTTGGTGTCGCCCTGTCGTCCGTATCGTCCGTGCTGGAGAAAGTCCCGTGTCTTGTGTCTCCTTGGTTTGATGAAGCGACTGATAAAACATTGAACGGGAACCCCTTCTTTACCGGATCTCGTAACGCGTTCCTGCCACGATGATGGATATGTGTGCCGTGTCTTTGCTAATGCTAACCAAAGCTATGACGGCACAGGATCGTAAATGCGTGGACGAACGCTGCTGCCAGCTGTCCCGTGCTATTGTGACATGTGAGCAACACGTCGCTCGAACCAGGTCGCTGGTTGTATTGACACTGGCATAGATTATCATTTTGAGTTGGAAGGGTTTCGGTGTGTTCGTTATCGGAACGTTGAGTATTTAAAAAAAAGCAAACCCCAATGCATGGGAACGACCGCAGTCGATATTTAATAGGGGATGGAACGAATTGAGACACCTGCAAGGTCCACCCGGCACTGGTGCGAGTGGGTGGGAAGTGATGGCACGTGTTGCGTGAATGCTAGCTGTCATTCTAATGTAGCCGTGCCCCCGCACAGCTGTCCTTACCGGCAACAAAAAATCGTCCTATTCACGCCAACCGTATCATTCGAAGTTGAATAAATTATTTTCCACCCCGTAAAGGCACTCCGTTAACCCCTTTTGCCACCGCTCGAGGGCTTTCCACTGTTCGACTTTGTTGGCAACGCGGCGAGGGCAATGTGGCAGCGAGGGCAACGTGGCAGCGCGGGCAAAGACAAACTAATCACCCTTTCGACCCTCCGTAGCTTTGCAGAGGCTCGTGTTTCGACAAAAGTGTGGCAGAGTAAAAAATGTGATATTGTTCGGCTAGCATTCCAACCGAAGTTCAAGATAGCTCATAATTACAGCAATTTTGGTTTCGTGCTTCGGCGGAAGTTTCCTTTTTCTTTCGTGCCGGATCCTTTCGGAGGGAGGAGTTGAGAAAGGGAGATGGGGGCAAAGTAAAGCGCTTCGCCCTGAAGGTCTTGGTCCCCTTGAGAACCGATGATGATGGCTCAATTTCTTCGAGGTTAAAGTGTCTCTTTCCGTGCCGGGTGAAGTTTTCTTTATTAAAGTGTGCCATAAATCATTCAGCTGATTGGAAATTAGAACACGCACAGAGGAAGGACTATTGCTCCAATGGCACCATTCGGTTTGGTGGAGACTACGTAAGTAATCATCCGATGAAGGATATCATTAAAGAAAGAGCTCTTGAGTTGATGAAAATGGGCCATTCTTGGGCAGCGATGGTTTCACGCACACGCAATTAGTGAACCATTTTTGGTTGGGAACGAAAATTTGGAAAACGAGTTGTCAGCTGGGCCACGTTACATACAGTATTACGGTGAATTATACATTTATCGTGATGAAAACAGCTTTGTTATGTTATGCAGCATTTTGGAAAGGTTCTTTTCATGCGTAAAACATTCAATTATCCGTTTTTGGAAACAAATCGTGATGATTGCTATTATTTAAATTACAGACGGTTTCATACAATATTAAAGCATTAATTCATTCAAAACAACGTCTTCTACAGCACCATTGAATGACATTGAAAATAATAGCTAAGAATAAATCACAATAGAAAACCTTCATATTCAAATAGTCCTTCTTAAAAAATCGTCGAATATCCAATGCAGACAATGCAAGTTTATCACTGTACATCTAGTATTTTGCTCAGCACTTTTACTCGCCATTTTTCAACTTTTCCGAACTTCACTAACCAAATCTAACATCGACCTGCTGGGGAAATTTAAATATTTTCCTGACCTAAATCTTCATTTGCATAGGAACCACATTTTTCCCGCAGCTTTATGCTTGCACCATTTTTGTGGTGTGGTGTATGGGATTTTAGGCGATAGAATTCAATGACCACACCTTGCGTAGCCTGAAGGTGATGTAGACCGGTAAAAAAATGCGTAAGCTTAAAATAGATTTTACACGGGAAAAAAAGGAAAAGCAAATAATTCTGACCAGCAGGAAAGGTAAGCGACGAGCTATTTCTTCCCGCGTCTGACATACAAAGCCACGTAAATTCACACATACACCAAGCAACCAGGTATCGACTCGGTTGATAAAAAATGGGCAAAGCTTAAAAAAACACGCTTAAGTGGTAGAGACCTTAATAAGATTTTTCATTTCTCGGTATTTATTTACGATGTGACATCCACTGCTGGTTCCATCCAACCCCGCTTGCTGGATGTACAAACCGTGGAAGGAAGTAAGAAAGGAAGAAAAAAATCTTTTAGAGGAATTGATTTCCGCTTCTTGCGAATCCGCACACACACAGCTGGAAGGCACGGTGCGTAATAAAATATGCAACACCTCTAACAGTGCGTCTCCTCGATTTTTGGGTCGCCTCTTATTTCATCTTGGGCAAGCAATTTATGTCAGCTTTGCTGGCGTGAGATAGGCCGCGAAAAATAAAGAGACACCGCCGTGTAGCGTACATGAAGACACTGACACAGCGGGCGCCATTGCGCAGCGAATGACGAATGAAGCCAAGTTAAGGCCGAGAATCTGCCACTAAATTGTCCTTGGCATGATAACTTTGCCGTGCCGTTGCGTACGACACATCGCACGGCGTGCCGAAGCAACGTGACAAGAAAAGGATCGCAAAGTGGAAAACCTTTTGGGGCACGGGTGTGCAAGACGTAGAGTGTGAGACGATGAGCGAAAAAGAATGAAGTTGATAAAATATTAACACGATATAAAATGAACATTTTTCTGCTCATTTCTTGATCTTAAGGATTCAAAGCGATATACCCGCGGTATATGCGTGAGATGGGGAGAGGAAGCCGTGGGACCGTGTGTTTGAGGGTGGCATCGTATCCGGTGGGTAAAATATGAACATAAAAGCTGCCATTTGACACTGTTAAATTTACATTCGGTTACGCTACGTGGGTTTTTGTCATGAGGGATTTTTTTTTTCATTTTGACTTCGCAAGCCAAATTTCATAGGATGGCACTGGTTCAGAAATATTCTCTGGAGTATAGTTTTCAAAGGAACATACGTTATTAACGAAGTCTTTGAAATACCTTGAAAACAAACGATGTTGCGTAATTTTAACGTAAATAAAATATTTTCAACTATTTCACTAAAGATCTTCTTAGTTTTTGAAATGTGAGAATATATCAATAAACTCTTTCTTTTAAGCTCTCTTCCAGAGTTCATCACGTGAAACACTTTAATTAGCACGACATCGCTACTCAAATGTATTCATTTTTTACTCAGTCCAGAGAGTCACGTAACCACGTAACCATTCCAGTATTGTAAGTCTAATAGTAAGGGTGCGTGACGTGTTTGATTGCCTCGTACTACAGTGCAATCTGCTTTTATACCCTTTTGGTCAAGTATTTCCCTACTCAACCATCTATTTATTGTTGCCCTATTTCACGACAGTCCGGCAAAGGTTCACACAACATGGCTACAAATGCATTAAAGAAATGGCACCGAACTGCAAGCCCCTAAGCAGTACACCAGTTACGCGTTGCTACCGCGAATTTGCGCGTTTCGCAATGAAATCAAGTTCGCCCATTAAAGCGATTCGGGATTGCGTGACAAGCATCGTTTCGCCCTGTTCACTTCAGTACCGAAGGGAGCCGTTACTTCAATTGGGATAACGAAACGCTCACTCCCCCTCCAAAATCCACTGACCGGGATCAGCTGTTTTCCTCGGCGCGTATATAAGCGTGTGTAATGCTGACGTCATAGCACGTTGCTCAAACGCTTCGTAGTACACGTTTGTTTCGTCAGCAGCCAGAAGATCGTATCTTTATTTATTTTTATTTGCTATTGTTACGACGCTTAAAGAGTTTGCTGCCAAAGCTTTTGCAGTATCTACCTAGCAGTTTTGGACAGTTTTAGCAAGGTGGAATGGAATAGGATGACAAGATGGGGTGCAAATTTAATGATCGGCAGTTAACTACGTCTGCCAGCTATTGCCAAGCTAAGCACAAATAAGGACCCTTTGCACAAATGGCGACGAAATCGGCATTCGCTTATAGCACAGGCCACACACAGGCACAGGCGACGACGCAAAGGCTCACCAGCCCAAGAAGCCAGCAGCAAACGGATCCACCCACTTTTCCTGGTGGCTCTGTGCAGTAGTAGGCCAACGCCCGTTTGGCGGTGCCAGGCTGTGCTGTTCATGCTGGCACGGTGGAAAAAAAGGCTCAGGAGGCTGGTCTGAGCATTTCGTCTTTGCCAGCACTTTATCGTCGTTGTCGTAGTCTTCACCTTTGCTCGTGGCGCTCTCCATTCACGGACGACGATAACTACGAAGCAGAAAGACACGGCACGAACGTCGAGCAGAACCGGGGCCAACTTGAGACCAACCGGTCGCCACGGTTTGGGAAAAATAATCACAAGAAAACTCGCTCCGGTTTTTCCGCCAGGCGTGAGCGAGAAGGCCCGTTCGCTGGGAAAACACGCTCCCGCTCATCCCAACAACCGGTTGCCGCTCTCTGGCACGGCGTGATTGAGACAGTTTTTGGCCCTTTCTGTCATTCGGGCCGGGGTTTCCGAACGGTTCGGTTTCAACTTTGCCGTTTTCCCGGCGAGTGGTGGTTTCGTCCTTTCGCTGTGCTTTCGGCAGTTCAGTTTTGGGGCGACGGTCGCTGTGGCTGTGCTTGTGCTGTGGCACTTTCTGCATGTGGCTCGATCCATACTTTCTCACTCACACCTAAACACACACACACTTGGTAACATACGGAAAATAAGGCTTTGCTTAGCAAACGCAATGAAAACCAACGATTTCAACGGTTGCACCGGTGCAGTTGACAGTGCGACTGGTGTTCCTTCGGAAGGTAGCACAGCACTTGCTATTGTTCTCACTCCCAGCTTCGTGTGAAGCGTGTTGGATAAGTTTTTATACATGTATAAAACGTTTAAGTAATGCATTTCCGAGCTTCTTAAAACGATTTCCTGCCCAATCGTCCTGCTCTAGCCCGGTTTGCTTGGAAAAAATCGAAAACGATTTTATGGATTTGTTGCTTCGAAGGTTTTATGTTTATGGCCATTTAAGGCTTGTCAGTTTGGTGGTCATTCTGTGGAAACCGATATTTCTACCACTTAAGGCAAAATTTCCCTCTATCTGTTACAACTTCCATCATGCCATCTTCTGGCACCATCTTTGGAAAAGGGCTAGCACGAAAGAAGAGCCACTTCAGCCGCATAGCAAGAGAAATCGGTATTTTACCTACCATCTTTCCCTCGCGCCTACGACCACCAAGCAACCGTTATACACTTTCTACACCCTCTCCCCCCCCAAAAATGGGTCTGGGATTCGGAAACACGAATGATTGCTGGAAATTTTTATTCCCTACGCATCAACATTATCTGTTCTCTTTTTTGTGTTGTTGCTTCTGAGGCCCCTTTCCCTCGGCTCGGGATTTCTTCCGGTCGGCCCGCTGTTGATGCCAGTTGCCCAAACCCCGGACACTGCTCTACATCACTTTCACGCAACCCCCAAGAGCCAAGTGAATTCCAGTGAAAATGAGGGAAACACACTCGCTTGCCATTACTGTATCTGGTCCGCTTCAGTCCCCTTCCCGGGAGGAATCTTCTGCTTTCTTCGAGTGCGTAGAAACTCAGACCCAGTTGGGAACACGGCATCCGTGTATATGCGCTAAGATGAGAGCACCCATGACGGAC
Organism: Anopheles arabiensis; assembly: GCF_016920715.1. NCBI lineage: Eukaryota > Metazoa > Arthropoda > Insecta > Diptera > Culicidae > Anopheles > Anopheles arabiensis. Next base: position 70,144,728 of record NC_053517.1, on the reverse strand, counting down.
CGAGGAATCGTTGTTTATGTGAACCATAATGTGAAAATCGATAAAAATTTAAACGGATGAATGAAATGTTTTATGGGGGCGGTGATGTGGTTCTGCTATTTTCTGCCTGCATCCTTAGCCCAGCATCTCCCATCCCGAAGATCTCGGGGTCTTCGGTATGTGTTTATTTGTTTTCGTTGCTTTTTCGCGTGGAAGGAGACGGGGTTTTTTTGTGAGTTCAACTCAACTACGCTATTTTCGTAGCTAGCTGGTGATGCTTTTCGGTCAAACCCTTGTCATAGGGCTGACCAGCTCCGGTATGATCGATCGACAAACTGCGGCATTCCGGCAAAGTTCATCAGTGGACAGTGAACAAGTTTGTGATATTTGTGCACAGCACAAGAATAACATTTTTGTTTGTTTTTGATCAAGCTAACCAAACGTATTCTAGCAAGAATTGAATGAGTGTGTGTGTGTGTGATGATGCGTGATAGCGTGGTGAATAAAATATTTGACCAACTTTTGTATCTCAACTAATATTGAATGCATTTCAATTATCAATACAGTGCCGATATTTGAGATTCTTGAAAATTTTGATGTGATGAAATAGGTATCCTACGATAACATTTTTTTGGTTCAATAACAAAAACTCACAAAAAAGTGTTTAAAAAGATTTTGCAAAAATATTCCCCAATATTTCTTTACATCGTCGTCCTTCGTATCATACGATTGCGACGATGGAATTTTGCAATTCTGGATCATCTTCTTATCGTACCTTCCACGAAATTGTACGCCCACGTGACCAAAGGTTTCAGGTTGTTGGATTCTCATACACGAATAATAGAGAAAAGATAATAATGCTGGGATCACCGTCATCTTTCCGACATGCCATGCTTGGGTGTTCATATTTTCTTTTCTTTCAGCAATAACGGGTAAAGCTCATAGCTACTTAACGTACGTTGTAAAAAAATAAGTATACTTACAATAACTTGAGGAAAGTCAACTTTCCCTTGACGCACAACTTCTATCATGTGAACCATATGGAATGTATTGATTTCACTAGATGAACAATGGGATATGAACTCACAATGTTTTGCGACCGGAATTATTTCTGTTTGATTTTTCACTGCTTGGTCTCTGCTTGCGGTTTTGCTTGGATGCTAAAACCGAGAAGCGTCAATCAAATGTAACGACAAACCCTTCTATACCAACAGCTACGCTGACGATATTGCACTGGCACAGTTGGTTGCTGCCCCGTGTACTGTACTTTGCCTCTGTTCTACAAGACGCCACTGGATGGAATGATACTGTTTTGATGGATCGATTGCACTCGAGTGATGTGAGGGAAATAGAATGCGGGCTACTTGCTCGAACGCACAATATTGTATGGGTTTACAACAAAGATTGCATCATGTGATACAGTTTGATTTGGAATGATCACCGAGCCTGCCTAAATTTCTGCTATTGAGCGCTTCTGGTACTTTTCTAGCTTGGACAAATGTTTCTAGGAAGATTCGAGCGTACTTCAAATGGTTTAAACTTTATGCTAAGTTTATACTTCAATACATATGGATTTCAATTCGTTTGCTCGGTCACTTTATCACTTTCACCACTACGCAGGAATTTGATGCTTGCTTTCGCTTCACTTTTGTGTTTTTTTATTTTTATTTTTCTAGTGGTAAGATGCTTCAACACAAGACGTTTTGCTATATGCACAAACACTCACACACTCAAAAAAAAACACGGCACACTGTATTGAGTTTTTATAGATGATTTGCGTGATCAATTTGCACGGCACTATCCACGGATGCTCTAAGCACAAACTTTCAAACACCTACCAAAGATAGAAAGGAAACGTTAACACTCGCGATTCAGATCAGGAACGATCGTTTAAACAGCGCTTGGTGTCGGTTCCCCGAAGTAAAATTCTAAATCTTAATTCTGAATGGATCAATGAAGCATTTGGCTACAAAACCATGAAGAGCAACACGAAGCAGGACAAACAACTGCGGAATGATTGATTGATTACGTGCGGGTGATTTTGTTTGAAAAAGTAAAACAACCTAAATGGCGCTATTGCGTTTGATTCTGCTGCTTTCTTTTTTTCTTCTTCTTCAATTTGGAATCACTCCATGGGATTTACCCAATCGTGTTGTTATTTTATCCTTCCTCTGAAACAAAGAACCAAAAGCTGGTGGATTGCAAAACCAAATGAATCACCCACGAAATGACTTAAATCTTAACGATGATTTATATAGGCTTTTGGCAGGCTGCGGCTCCATCTGCCGTAGTCGAAGCATCGCCAGAAGTCTGATCCTGGAGCTGACGTACACAATACAAGGAAGGCAAAGTGCAAAAAAAAGCACAAAAAGAATCCAGCTTCTGATGGGTTTTCGCTTGCCAAAGACGAAGAAAAATTGCCAGTTGAAATTTATGATAAATATGCTCATCAATAAAAATAATGAGACTCGAGCGCGCGCGAGCTAACATATTGTTGGGATTTGGCTTGGGCCGGGACAGAGACTTCGATGCGCTAGCGCTTGACGAAAGGGCGTTTCGGGAAATGGGATGCTTGCTGCGGATGATTCAATTTGTGTGAAAACGAACACTCGAACATCGTTATTAGCAATGGGATGGTAAAAAATGGAAGTCAATGCTTGTTCCTTCATTCAGAGAGAGGTTATTAAGAAACAAATACTTCTAATGTTGAAAACGATTTTGCTAAACTTTCGGTATCAAGCCACTATATATGTGAGGAATTTTAAAGTTGCGTGAATCATTTAAACCATCGCTTGTAATTATAGAATTGTCTTTCGATCGACGGTTAGTGGTATGCACAACGTTCACTTTTATCACTAAGCCACTCGTTTGCAAACCTAAAGTTGCCACGTTGTCACGTACACATTTCACATCTATTCACAAAGTTTCACGTATTGTTCTTCCCTAGCGAATTAAAGCCCCACGTGTAGTTGATTTAGCGTAGGGTTGTGAGTACCGTAAGTAAGATCTGCCACTGCGATCTTGCTGCGTAGTCGCTGAGTCGTATTTTTGGGGGATTTTGCGTCCACCGCCACCGAATCGCGGTCGTGCAGGCGTTGGTTGGCGCTCGTTCGCTTTTTGCGTTTCGCTCCGGAAAACACAGACACAGCTTATACAGACAGATAATTAAATATAACAACAAACAACAAGTGTATATGATCACGACTTAACTATACAAAACTCAATTGTAGACTGAAATCTAATGTTTGTTTGTAAGTAGGTAGAGCAGCCGGAGGACGGATATCTGTCTTTTTTATGACCGTTGCATGGGGTAGCCGCGAGGTTCTGGCAGCAAGTACCGATGCGCGGTCGCAGCACGCTCGGGTTTTTCCTGCCACGGCTTCTGGTCGGGCCAGCAACGGAAACCCGACGGGCGGTCGGTGTTCGCTTCGTTCGCACTCTCACGTACATGCAGGTGCCTGCCTGCCTTGCTTGCTGGCTCGCTCGCTCGCTCACCCACCGCGGTTGGGCTCGGAAAATTCGTTCACTTTTCTTGCCTGGGTGAGGGTGGTCCCGAACCGAGAACCGATTCTCAGAAAGGATGAAAATTCCAGCGTAACTTTTTTCCCCTCGATACGAGGCGAGCAAACAGCGAACCCTAGGACGGATGCGAACCAAGTCCTGTGAACCAAGCGGAGAGCAAGTCGGCATGCATACCGAGCCTTTTTCGAGCAGTGTGAGTGCGGGTGTTTCAACGTAGGAGAATTCGAGCAGTTCACGGGCATGTCCCGAAGCGTGCGGTTTCTCCTTCGCCACACTAACACTGTGGAGCGAACGTAAACACGCGCTCGTTCGCTACCCCATCTGGCCAAACAATGTAGCTACAATGTACCAGCGCCGGTGTTCCCCGCTCGGCCCGCTTACAAACACAGACGCGAGAGGGTTGGATGTAGTGCGCAGGTGCGTCACATTCCATGCCACTACACAAGGGACGCGTGTTCGGGCACGCTGGGAAGAAACTTCGGCAAACGGCACACTGTTGATTCTCCTGCAGCTCCCGAGCGTTACATAATTTCCTGTCGTCCGCTGCGCCCGATCAGCACAATAACAACGTCCCCCTCTTCCCCTTCCCCAAGATAATGGAACCGATAAAAGGGATGCTGAATCCGGTGGTGTGGTGTGGCAGCTTCGGAACGACGGTGCACGACTACGGCGACTACGACGACGACAACGACAGCGACCACGGCACGGTGACCTATACATCTTTGTACATGTGTGCATGGCAGGCGGCTTTTCCGGCAGGGCAGCACCTTTCACTGCACACACAGAGGCGGGGTTTTCCGGCTGCGAAACATGCGCACACATACCGTACCGGAGCGGAACTCTAATCAATGTGCCGCGGCTTCCCCGCTTCGTTGCTGCTCCATGCCGCTAGCATCTTCGATTGGATGGGAATCTATCAGTGTTTTCGGAGTTCAATCGAAAGCACTTGGGTTTTGGTAGGCATAATGCAATGATATGTACCCAAAAGCGATGTTTCGGAACAATAATTTTATGTCCTTATAGGTTTGCCTACCAATTCATAGTGGAAGAAGTCGTCTTTTGTGATCGATTAGATAGTCCAAAAAGGCCTCCCTTATTGTCGAACAGACCGAGCGCACGTTTCAGTGCTACCATCGTGACATATGTTTTCTGATTTATGATAAATTGAAACAGAAATTAACAGAACAAACTGTTTTTACATAATTTATTTTAAAACTATCGTCTCGCGAACCGTTTTACACAGTTGAAACCATTTTTCCATGTTGTGTGATGTTGCAAATAACCAAGCAACGTGAAAATGGATGATGCCATAAAACCCATGTTGATCGATTATTGTTTTATAGCAAGAGAACAAAATGAACTACGAGCTAGCGCTTGTTTTCCATCAGAGTTCAACAATAATTCGTCATTGTACATCCTTTTTCACCATAAATGATCCATCATATGAATAGAACTGTGCTGCAAAAATGTTTTACCCGCACAAGTAGGGTGATAATAAAAATACCCCATAGAAACCGATAACGTTGACAAACAAATGTAGGCGAGGGTGAAAAATCGATACTGCTTACCCATCACATGTTTACCCTCGCCTGGCATCGAGAGCGGAAACCCCTTCGGGATTCGAGTAAGGGTGGTCTTTGAATGAGTAAAAGCAATGCTGCGTTGCAGACGGCGCCCATAATTGCCTTATCATCAGTATCATCTTGTTTTGAAAGTTTTCTTTGGCATTTTTATACTTCATCTTGCTCGCTTCAATCCATTCAAAGGCTAGCGCTCTGCGACCGACAATCATACATACAAAAAGAAATGCACACGCACACATACACGCATACATACTTTCCATTTCCAATGATCTATTAATCGTTCTTCCAAACAGGAGACCACTTATAGGAGAGCGTTAACGTAGAAGTGTTCCCAGTGGTATTATTTTTTGCCTTTTTTTTGTTGGTACCGATGAAAGACAAGAGTCACACGAGTTTGGATTCTGCCCGGTAAGACTGTTTCCCCTTTGATCCTGTGAAAGAATGCTACTACATGGTTCTACCCGCCTTGCCTCAGCTTCAGTTTCCCAGTTCCCAGAGTACGGTTCAGGGTCGCTATGACTTCATTACGGTACAGTAGTCATTAAATAAATTAGCAAAGTTAAATTGAGGAATGCGGATGCGGCCGAGGTTTTTGGACGGGAAAAACCACCGACAACGGTGTGGTACCACACCACGCGGCAATCACGCGCGCGGTGTGCGCGCTTTCGGCAGCGCTAGCCACGCGTTTGTTGTTTGCCGTTTCCGTGTCGTCTGTCGTTTGAGCCGGCTCGATAAAACGCCAACTCAGCATCACTTCCGCCCCCGCTACGCATTTATGCTTCATCGGAACAGTGTTACTGCCAAATAAGAGGGCAACGGGGAGAAAGGGATGGTGTGTATGCGCGCGTGCGTGGGTGTGTGTGTGTGTGCGGATGGATTTTCTCTAGTGGAAGTACAAGATTGTAATCGCTGGAGTTGAAGCTGAACAGTTCATGCAGGGCGAGCATGAGCAGGTTGTGTGCGAGAAGAAAAAAAAACGGAAAAGTACTCGATCGCTGCACGCGTGGGCATGTGTTTGGTGCGTTCGAATCATAGACGAGCATGTCAAGTGTTTTGTTTAGGTGATAGGGAATGAATGTACGACAGCTTTCCATATGGTAGCGTGAGGTCTTTTTTTAAAGAAGATTTAATAAAAACATATTGGAGACCTTCTCTCTGTGTGTGAGTGTGTTTTTTTTCGTTTAAAAAAAAACACACACACACTCACACGAAGAAATAAAATTATACATCGGTAAATTAGCAGCAAAATATCTATTGTCTAATTTATTGTGTTCAATTTTTACATGTCATCAATAGGTACATACGTTTGCCAATTGTTGCTGTTTAATTTTAACGTATAGACACATTACTTTTTCTTCTGCTTTAGCACAATAGCCGTTGTCGGGTGAGGTCTACCTGCGCCACTTTCAGTGACCTATTGATTACCCATAGCAGGATAGTCAGTCTTTCGTATCTTGGTACGGTCCATACGGGGTTTGAACCTATGGCAGGCATGTTGTTAAGATTTTCAAGTTGACGACTGTATCACGAAATCGGTTTATCGAGAATGGTTTATAACTAAACTATTTAAAATATTCGAAGCAAAACAAATGGTCAAATTCAGCCATGTTAATGAGGTTAAGATGAGTTAATGAAGTAATGAGGTATGTAATGAACCTCTTTGATTGTGTGTAAAAATCGATTACACAATTTAAATATTAAAGATTGGCTGGTTGAGGAATCTTTATTAATGTGTATGTTACGGTTATCAGAAGGATAAAACAAAACAAAATATATCAATTTCTACTGAATGGCAGACTGTTTGACTTGAACTGTCAAATCGCAATCGTCGTTGATCGCATTTCGAAAATCGCCTGTACTTTTAATTAATCAAGATGCAGTATAAACCATACATTCCAGTGCATCATAACACTTTTTGTTAATACTGCAACAACCACAACAAACTGTGCCGAATCTGACAATTGTGCAATCGAAGATGACCAGAGTGTTATTAAATTGGACAGGGTAGCTTATAACATATGAAATGTGATCAAGTGGTAGACAGCATTATTTATTCATAAAGACGATTGTTATAAACATGTATAAAATTGTTTATAGGACTGGTAAACTCTGTTTTTCTAAGTATCACTTGGTTTAAGCATATTCATTGATATAAAATCTTTTCAAGTGTTATAACATAAAAATAAATGCTTAAGTTATAGTTATGTACGTAAGAATTAGTATTAAAACTTTCAGATGTTTAATTTTAATGATAAAATTGCAATTGCAATACAATATTAATTATATATTCAACGATTGCTAGTTTATAAAAAAACGAGTACATATAAATGTTTAAACCTCTTGATAGTACTTATCCCTTATACTACTGTTCATCGGTTGGCATCGCAATGAAGCTGAATATCCTTGAAATCATGATCCTGTTTTCCATGCTGATAAATTCATTGGACCATATAACAGAGAGGAGGTAAACAAAAAACAACTCACGCAGAACATAAAACAACTCCGAAGAGAGCCACGCACTCTTCGCAACGTCAAGAAATCGGATATTTATTAAAACAACGCAACGGTGGAAAAACAGAAGCACTTCAGGAAGGATCACTATTCAGGGTGTATATATCCGTAGGCGTCCGGCACTCGAGTGTCCTTCAGCAGGCCGTAAGGCGAATTGCGTCCATCGGATTGATAATAAGATTTCGCTCGGCGCATCGGGCTGTTATACCGCCGCTGGCTTTTCGCTTCTTTTCCAAGCGGGCTTTCTTCTGTCAACATGCGACTGACCATATCCCCGTTTGGATGGTTTTAATTAGCTCCTGGAAGCTGGAACTGGAGATTCACAGTCAGGCGCGTTTCCCTTTCTATTGCATCGCAGTAGTAGAAAATGGAATCCGAGACCAATCCTGAATGAAAACGTTCGCTAAGAAACTAACAACATCATCCTTCGTCCAGATCCCATGAAGTGTGTTTTTTTATAAATAAATAACGCCCTTGCAGCTCGTTTTGCCTTTCTTTTCTTAGTGGCTGTTTTGCGTGTAGGTTCATCTTTGTTATTTGGTGATATTGCGCGATCTGACTACTGGACAGTTCATTGTAAATTTGATCATATTTCGTCGTTTGCCGCTTCTGGCAGGTAGTAGCTTAAGATTTTCCTAGACCCAAAAAAAAAAAAGACGTTGTCAACGGGAATAGATCCAGTTTCAAACTAAATTAATTAACCATTGCCTAAAGCGTCTCTAAGACGAGATTCACGTGTATCATGGCTACAGCCGGGTGGGCTATAATTTTATGTTTCATTATGCAAACACACCAACCAAGCTCCAAAAGGTCCCGAAGCTGGGAGTAGAATCAAAGGAAGTAAGTGACGCAACAGTCCAAAATGTTCATTTTCTAAACAGAAGCCGTCAAAAAGCATTCAGCAGCATTTTGAATGCTTTAACTTACATCACAATCGTACGGCTTGTGTTATACAAACTTTCTTCATTATAATTTAGCTCCAGGGGAACCTGTGAACTTTCTTTCTCTCACTCTATCTGTTTGTTTGACACATTTTCTTTTTTATTATACCTACCCGTCCCAGCCACGCTAATGGTTTGGCCAGCAGGAAAATCGGGCAGGTGTCATAAATAAAAATATAATTTGATCCATACAAGTTAATTCGGCCGTGACACGCTGGCACCGAACCATGCCAGCTGCACATCGAACGCTGCCGATTGGCCGACAGCACTGATCAGCAAAATTGACAGCGGACTCCGTCGCGGTGCCCGGCGAAGATTGTACTTCTGTTTCGACGCGGCATAAGATCACGCCAGCGATATGCTTCAATATTTCCCGTTAACACATCGTTCGTTCCGGTGACTCGATTCTGTGTGACATTAAATAGGAGGAAACTCCCATCATCCTGAGCAGTCGGAGAACTGTGTTTTCGTGGGAGTGAAACCTACTGCCCGTTTTCCTCATTTTCGTTCCGCACTCTTCCACCTCGCCAGGCTCCAGCCCTTGAGACAAAAAGTGTAAGAATCTTATCGGCGATAATGATCTGGAAATGTCATAATAATTTCATCAAAGCGTGAAATAAGAAATATTTCACCCTCAACCAGACCAGGCATGGAGAAATCGTTTTCCACTGGGCAGCATAAGCATCGGCAACATTGTCTTCCCTCCGTTCTGAGGAACGGTTGAAGCGGTCATTTTCCAGCCTGCCATCCCAACTCATGTGTGTTTGTGCGTGCTTGTGTGTGTGTGTGAATGCCTGTGTTTTGCTGGTTGAATTTTCCACTTGGTCCTGGATTTTGTTTGTTTTGTTTTTCTTTCCCTGTCCAGACCGTAGTGAAGTAACGATGGTTGGCGGCGCTTTTATTGTGTTTATCTTTTCCACCAAATCTATGATAAACACGCGGGATTCGTTGTCGGCGTTGTACTATCTCGATGGTAGATGTTCATGTCTTCAGTTTCTTTTTTTTTGCAGGAATATTTTCTTCTCTTGCTCGCACTCTTAGATTATCTCTAACGGTAGCACTTCCCATTTCACTCATTGTGGTGTGTGTACCGGCGTTTTCCTCCTTTTCCCATTTTACCCATGTTTTTTCACGATCCATCGTCATTGCACTGTTGCAGAGTTTATCGCTCGATGGCGACGAGACAAAAGTGACTTTGTTAATCCACCGTCCCCGAAATGGTCGTTCCTTCCGGCGATCGTTTGAAGTTTCGCATACTACCTCTTGCTTCGTGCAACACGTTATCTCCCTTCCTAGCTCCTGGTCTGTCACAGGATTTTCTTTGTCACTTTACCGCGCCAAACACTCATCAGACGATGGGTGGATTACCAAGCAATTGTCCCTAGTGGATGCTGGGACGGTGCGGTAGTGTTGAATCTCTCCGTAGGAAAACAAAAACAGGCATGTCATCTTTCTTTTAACCAACCGCAAGATGTAAAATTATGTGGTTTTACGAATTTCTGCGAATAAACGAACGCTCGTGGGAGTCAAAGAGAGCCTAGCGAAACTGATGGTGGGGCACGTTGTGAAATATCTTAATTACACCTACAGGGCGACAGACTTTTTTTACGGTTAGTAGTTGTTGTTTTGTGCTTGCTAAACCCGTATGATAGCGTTTTAAGTTAGATTGGGGTTTTAGTGGTTCCTTTTTGTGTGGTGAAAAAACTAAATTATTCAATGTGCGTAAGCAGAATTATCCAAACTATTATTTTCATAATATTTTATGCTTCATGGTAGAATTTCGAAAAAATCATATAAAATAATTAGATAACAAATCATTATCGATAGAAAATCTTGTTTATTAAACTTTTTAAAATTATACGTGGCTATATAACATTTGTTAAACTTCAACACCATGAGCTTGCAGTTGTTATTGTTTACGCTTTAGAATTACGCTCAAACTCAGGGGAGACATCTTCAGCCAATGTGACGAGGGACGGAGCGGTTTTGTAGCCAAATTACGCAGATTCTGCAGACTATGGTAAACGGCCAAGGAAGCGATGATTTTATGTTTACGATTATTATTTTTATTATAGCACGTTGTGATTTCTTTTATTTGCTTTGCGGTTTTGCTGTGCGTAGAACGAAATGAAGTGTTCACTTCTATTATTTTCACAAAGTCTTAAGGAAGCAAACATTGTGGCAAATGCCACTGTTTATACTCGGTTGTTTAGAGCCCGCCAACTGCCACGTCATGTCGACGGCGATGATGTGCTCCAGCCTTAAGAGGTTTTATTTGCAGTAGAAACGCAATAATTGTTCATGGTCGCGAGGAGTTTGAAGTGCGTTAGATAAATCCCAAGTCGTCTTGAGTGGGTCATATTTTTACAGATGAAAAAAAACTAAGTTTAAACTATTTTTTTATTATTTGATTATGCCTAGTAACAGCAACATATCTGGCAATTCACAATTTCAATTCAAAGTTTAATTTTCAGTGGTTATTCTACATATATGTTATAAGAACATTATTATACTTCAATAAACACATTTTAAGGTTGAAAAGCGGTTTTCTTAGCGATAGTTAAATTAATATTTACATGTCAAGAAATTTACGTAATATTTAAAAGCGGATGCTTAAAAGCCCGAAATTGAATTAAGTAAGATCATTTGTCCTGCCATCACTTCTTGTGATTTGTTCTGCCAACACAATACAGAATCATCTGTAGAAGGCCAATTTATTTTATTTAGATTTAATTTGATTCGCTTGAGTGAAATGCTATTAATCATATTTTATTCCAACTGGAGTACCTTTTCTTTCGATCCTGAATCTCGTGTTTTGATTTTTACTTGCTGCTTTAAAAAGCCCATCATGCATTGGAGTGGGCAGGTAATGTAAAAAGTTTTACAACCATAGATTCATTTTCCATCGCCAGACTTTAGACAGCTGCGTGGTTGGCTCCGATGGTTCAATGGTATGACCATTTGTTAGAGAAAGAGAATGACCGAAAGAACCGAGAGGGAGTGTGGTCTCAAAATGGCTGAACCGCAAGAAAACCCTAACAGTGTCAAGATCAATCGCAATGAGAAGAAAATAGAAATTATGTAAATAGTTTCATGCTGTAAAAGCCAAGTGAAGATGAAACAATCTATAAATCATTGCCCATGCGCTCGTGAAACGTGGAAGCTGTTGCGGTCGTAAGTGGTTCTTTGATCCCAGTTTGTATTCCGCTCCGTCTGTGCTTGGTAAGTGGACAAGGTGAAATACAGATCCGATTCACCATCTAAAAAAAATCGTATAGGGAGTGTAGGAGAAAAAGTTTCGCCAAACAGCAATTACAAAACGTACTTACCGACGTTAAAAAGTTACTTAACGATCTTTACTTCACCACCGTTTCTTACGCTACGGATAGGTTTGCAATTTATTTCTTCAAGCCATTGCAATCATCATCATCATCATTATCAACGGCGTCCACGACTCATTTTTATGTGGCGTATTTTCATGTTCGCGAAGCGAAAATGATCATCTAGAGAATCACGCTGTAGCGAAGGTATGTAATCTTACAAGGAAAAGTTTTTAGACTCCATTGTCCTTTTCAATTTGGTGCAGCGCTTGGTAGTTTGCTTGCTTCTAGTAGCCAATGCACTAACGATTTTAAAGAACCTGTGAATTTGAGTAGGGCGTGAAAGGTAAGGTTGTTGAAGAATAAAGACAGAAAAAGAATCTTTATAGCAAGTCTCGCTAAAATCACCTTTCGAAAATCGTTACAAATCTCCAACGCAGAAACTTTCGACACAACAAAGTATTACACCCATAAAAATGTGTTACATTGTACATTTACTTGACATGAAAATAAATTTTATGTTTTCTTACAATGTACAAGCAGAAAGTTTTAAGAAAGTTGTTTATGTTGCAGCACAATCTAATTCGTTCATTTGAATCATACTGGCGTCTCACTTCTCGGGATTGTATAACATATAAACCAATGGTGCCATTTGTTCATTGTCAATGAACGAATAAAACAGATAGGCACTATAGCTGTAGAATGCATCAATTGAACTTAATAGCGTTTGTAATGGCTTCTTTCTTGTTACCAAAATTTGTCAATTTTTTCACTTTTTATGTTCTATTTGTCGTAAAAGATGTTGTTGGAGATACGTCTTGCCAAATATGAATCTCATATGAATATCTATATATATATTCAATCGAAAACATCTCGGGCAATGAACTTAAAGTTTGTATAAAAGTTGAGTAAAAAACACGTTATAAATTTCAATGCACTTCCATTCCACCACCGCTGGGGATGCTAAATCATCACGCTCTGTTCATAACTTACGATCAAATATTCAGCACCGGGCTGAATTGATGACACATAAACCGTTTTCCCGAGTCAGTTTAAAAATCACGAAACCAACGCATCTCAGAACCCTTGGCAAAATTGGTATCCGTCGATTGGTCGATTCTGTCCCGTTCGATCATTGTCACGTCGGGATGAAACCATTAGTAGCTGTAGTGGTTTGGGACATATACACGGAATCGACAATATATATATCTGTTCCTGAGCTCGTGCCGGCTGTGGTTGCGGGGCGGATTTTGCCATCCACCGCCGGCAGTTCATCACTAGCCGGACACACATAAAGCGCACTGCGAGCCCACGGAAACCGATCATTCGTTCCGAGTATCGTTCTACCGGGTTCCCAAGGGTTTCCGCTCCAGCACACGAGTTGCCTGAGCGAATCGATAAGTAGTGACAGCAAGGTTCACAAAACCGTGCATACGTGGACACCCGGTACACAGGGTAGGAAAAAAACATCCCGAAACAAACATAAATGGATCGAGCTGTGGGAGAGAGAGAGAGAAAGAGAAAGAGAAGTGAAAACGATATGACAGTCATAATCGTCAACCATATTTTTCCGTCATCACCGGAATCCTTGCCGTTCGTGCCGGGCAGGGTGTTCCTTCTTGCAAAAGATCCTTTTACGGGCTGATGGATATGTACGGTGTCAAGCCGGAAGGGGTATGTGAATTGGAATGGTTTTATGTTCTTGGGGATCGTGTTTCGCTGAACGCGGATGAAGAATTGCATATTCGCAGGCTTGCCAAACCCATTCTAAATGATGGTGAGAGCAGGAGTAATTTTAACCTTCTCCATGAGCAAAATTTATTGATCGGCAATATATTAGCGTGTGAGTGAAATGGCCATATGGTCCAAAATAAACCATACGCAACAGTAGACCAGTGTCGGAGTCATGGATATGCCACTGTTTCTCAAAAAAATGTGCAAAATTGCTTGTGTGTGAGAAACGTGTGAATCACTTTCGGCATCAACTTTCATGCCGTCGACAAAACCGCAATGCATGACTAACGGCGTGAACTAAGCAAATGCTCAACATGGTGCGAACATCACGCATCACTTTGAGAAAAATGAAAAACTGCTACTCTTATGACTTTAGAGGCAACGTCATCGTTGCAATGCCGACTGTAAAAATGTGAAACACACACTCACATATCCAAACAACACGCCTGGCAACAGAAATGCAATCGGTGTAGTGAAGCAAATCCAATCGTGCGTTTATGAGCAAAACATGTACCAACGGTAATGAAACCAATTATCGATATAAAATGTTCTTACAGCTTCAGCCCAGAGCCGATTGCGATAGCTATTGTAAAAAAGGCAGCTACAGTTTGACGCAAGCCCAAAAACGTGTCACACATCTTGGGACCAAAGCGAGTTTTACGCTTTATGGCATACGGAAAAACATGAACTAAAACCGATCGATCAATACGAAATGACGTCCAGAGGATCTGCCACGCAGCGTGAATTAGCTTTAGAGTTTTTTTATGTTAGCACTTTTGATCTATTTCATTTAATTTTAGGTAAAGTACTGCAATTCATAGTTTTATGGTGGTTGATCTTGTTTTTTTTTATTGATGTTGATTTGATTGATATTCACAGTATAGGGATTGTATTCAGTAAAACTTTAAAAATAAACTGTTTAAAGGAAATGTATTGTTTTTTTTTAATGCAAATATTGGTTTCACGTGAACAATAACCTATTAATAGTCGACAAAGATTGAAAACATCGTCACGATCCGGACACTAACACGATACCATTGATATGAAATCTTATTTTATTCGAAGGAAATTTGAAAGCAATGTACTTTATAATTGCCTGACATATAAATGACAGTGGTCTCCAACCTGTGGTCTGTGGCGTTAACAAACGTGGTCCGCGAAAGAATACATATGAAAAACTTATTACTATACTTATCGTGCATTTTTCCTCTTAAAAGTAAGATGAAATTTTCAACATGCACGTCTCGAATGAGATTTAATTTTATTTTTTATCAAAAACTTTGAGCTAAGACTACAAACTGTATGCCCTCAATGGATGGATCACGGCAAATGTATTTTCAAAACCAAGTGGTCCGCGATCCTAAAAAGGTCGAAGAGCACTTTCTTCGAGTTTGGTTTAATGTTATTTTAGAGCTGTTTTAGAATTGACCAATTTTCAGTTGAGTTCCGCTATGCGAACAAGTTTTGACGCACAGTCCATCAAAAAAAGGTTGTTTTTTCCATTAATGAATTACAGTGGAGCGCCGTTTATCCGGGCACCTTTTATCCGGCTTTCCGTTTATCCGTGCTGTTAAGAAATGACAGTTCAATACAAAAGTGATATTGGGTTATGAGGAGGATATTTGAAAAAGCGGTTATAAGAGCATATTGTCATAACAAAAAACACTATAATTCTAAACTAAAAACTAAACTCTAAACTAAAAAAATAATTTAGAAGTTAATAAAAACTGAGTTACTTTTATCGAAAAATAAGAAAAATTTCCAAAAAATAACCAGGAATTGGTGATAAAATATACCATTTGACTCATTATCCGTGTTATTCGTTTATCCGTGCTTATTAAATTTAATACATTTTAAAACAGTATTTCAAACCTCTATCTTAGACTGTTTGACAAAATGTTTATGAAAAAGCTGTACAAAATATCAATTATATATGAGTTGACATGATCGTATATACGCCGATTCGGCATTTGTTTACATATTTTATTTGTATGCATCGGGCTGAAAAGATTTGTAATTAAAATATTTGTGGTATGCTGTTTTACAAGGAGCGTTAACATGACTTCAGCCGCCAACTGTAAAGCTGCGTTCAAAAAAACTAACCAGTATGATGAAGACCTTCATTATTGTACAAAACAGTTTGGAATCAATTGCAATTACCAAGTAACTAGGACCAACAACTAATGTCGCAGGGTTAAATAAAAACACCACAAAAATGAATGCTCAACTTTTACTCTGCCATCACGCTTGACGCACCAAGGGCAACCGACACTTTGCTTTGTGGCACTTAAACGTGCCTTTGTGCGAGTCGAGTAGTTTTTGCTGTCTTTTGCATTTCCAATTTCCAGAAATTTTTCTTAATTTTTTCGTTCAATTCATTGACAACGATATTATTCGAGAGATCCCACAATCATCACAAAGTGCTTGGAATAATCGTCCTTAAGGGGATGTAAAATAATTCTCAACTTTTGCTTCGTTTGCTGGAGGCTCTTTCAATTTTTTCCTAATGGTGGATTCTTCACATCCAATAGTTTACTTTCCTTTTCATTTTTTTACGTCTCCATTCTTCAGGAGTAAAGAGTTGTCCTATGCTGAACCGACCCATCGAACCTAGCATCGCGATCACTTTGATTGAGAGCTTCTGCTTTCTGTATGCTTCATTTAAAAACTGGACCTCAAGGATTTCGGGCCCTACAACGTTAAAGTCCGTCTCAGTCCCTTCTAAGAGAGAAATTGCTTTTCCCAAATGCAACACAAAAACGTAAGCAAAGCGATAAGACATTTTTGTCTGTTCCGGCCGCGGTGTGCATTGGAGGATATCGGAGCGAACGACGTGTACACTTCCCAAGACGAACAAAGCCAACCAAAGCCAACCCGGCGGCCCTCAATGTTAACCCCACTCGACACAGGCAAAATATGCCATTTGCCAGCCGGTTCCTTTAGCCGTTGGGAAACGTCTCTTTGGGCTGTAAATGCTCTGCTTTCTAGAGTCAGGGCAAGATTTTCCGCACATTTACTTCGTGCCCCAGTGGTTCGATTGTCGAAACAATTACGCCTAACGAAAGCTGCTGGAAATAAACACGATCAACTTCATGCCACTACTTGTTATCTCGAGTGCTGGGCAAATTTCTAAAGCCAAGCTGGAGGGCACATATACTTTCAACAACGGATACATATGCGGTCATCAGGAAAATTTACCCTCGGACATACTAAGCTCGACACAGCCGATTAGCTTGAAGAAAAGGCATTGCTGCTTGTTTTCTATTTCCCTTTTTTGAGTTATACGCTACAATCCTAATAGAAACGACAACAGCAGAAAAAAATAATTTAGATTTTTTAAGTCAATTTAGTAGTTTTTTTGTCAATCAAGCGAACAGAACAGGTGCTATAGACTAAGATGGATTTTTTTCTAGAAACATCAAATTAAGCCTTCACCTAATAAACTTTGGATCTAATATTATTCAATACAGTGCATTTTGAATCACATGACAGTGTGTCTTGAAGACGAAACATGCATAATATAAATGAAAAATGTATTGTGTAATTCAATCTTTCAAAATCAAGGAATTCAAACCATTACGGTATCGAAACACGGAAGAGTCTACATTATATGAATTCGATTTTTAACTCAGCCAGATGGGAGTATTACATGCTAGCTTTACTTGATAAATATTTAATTCTTCTGTTTAGTATTTTTTTATGTATTTCAAGTGTTTAAACATATATTTTATTATTACATGTCTGTTATCTGTACCTATGATGGCACTATTGTAAAACATGCCAAAAACCAAAAAGGAAAAAAGGGACAACATACAATTAATTTAAGTAAGTAAAATTACAAAAACCTCTGCATTAAATATTTGCCGTCAAAAATTTTTCCTTTTCTGTTCATTCTGGCATCCTGGCTATTCAATCCAATATTAATTCTTATTTAATCGGGTTCGGCGTATTTAAGTCTACTACAACTAGTCTACGGCGTCTTTTAGGTACTAACACCAATATGTTTGAGTTCAAGCTACAATTCGACACATCATATACGCAACACATTGTATGTAACAAAAAATATAAACTTTTTAGTATTTACTTCAATCTATTTCATAAATTTAAACAAACATATCCAGGTTGTTGCTAATCAGACATTTTTTCGCAGTTTCATATGTAATATGTAATATTACTAAATTAGTATGATTTCGCATTACTTTTAAAGTATACTTTTTCGCTACCTACACCAATACATAGGTAAAACACCTTACTCATCCTTTTACAACATTCACGAGGTTCATCAACATTACAGGGAACGAAATAATGCAGCCCATTCGCTGGATAAGCTGACAAGCGGTTGCAGTGCTTCCAAACGCTTTATTCACGACGCAAGGGGTGGATATTGGTAGAAAAGTGAGAAAAATCGATATATTCAAAATAGGTGACGGGTCGTCGTCGTTGTCGCTGTCGATGGCGGGAATGGTGGCGGTCTGTTTACACTAGATAGCACCCTGATGATAGTGCGGCCTGGTGCCCGCCTGCAAGGGGACGGGAGAGTTAACGTACGAGTTTACGCATCATTGGGAGAGCTATCCAACTCATTCCAAACTCTACAGACACACATACACACACACACACATGACGATGAAATTGTAGAACGTTGATATTGTATATATTGAGACATTAAAATGGCAAAATCACACAAACGCAATGCGTCCCCACCAACGGTACGCGTATAACCTCAAGCTCATGCCTCAAGTTCTGCCCCTTTGTGTCACCCCTTCAAACACGAGACTGCCCCGACGAACGGCTTCCGAAACACCAAAACGTACCCTTTGAGCCAGACCAAGGGATTTGTTGTGCGAGAACCGCAAGCGTGCAACAGGGTGAGAGCATCGCTGTGCCAACTGATAGCTCGTGTGTACCATCGGAAGGGTTTGCTAGCACGGCTGTGTGAGAGTTTGTGTAAGCATGAGTGTGTAATTATGTGTGATCCCGTTTTATGAATATGATTATTGCATGTAAACAAAACCACACATGCAAGCAGTAGAAACGCGTTGCCGTTGTTGGGTTTTTTCGGCCCAACGACCCTTGTACAGTGGCGGTTAGCTACAATGTCTTGGTTGTACGAGTGTATGCCTTGGCGTTACATTTCAACTGCGTATTGCGTCTAGTTCAGGCGTGTGAGCACTTGGGACGATGGGCGAACCGAAACAGCCAGTCCGCTCAAGGGCAACAAGCTACAAATGATAAATGCAATTTCTATGTTAATTTTGTTTTGCCACCCGGCTTCCAGTACACAGTGCGAACAGCGAGGGCAATTTCAACAAAGAGAACGTGCAAAACTGGCAGCTTTTTCATCGTTCATGAGTGAAAACGAGGTTAAAGTTGGAAGAAGCAGCTCTCTTCTTGTGACAAGCGAATCAAAGTTTACCCCTGCAAAGGGTGAACAACCGATGAGAAACTGCAAACGATTTAAACCGTGGCTGGAAAGGCTGTTGATTAAATGGAAATAAATCAGTATGCACCGGTCAACCGGGTCCAGGCGTCGGACTATCGGAGAAGTCAATTTTTAATTACACGCCATGAAGGAACCCCTCAGCATAATACTTCCGGGGTTGGTGCTTCCAATCCCTGCGGTTCTCTGGGCGAGTGTGTGTGAATATCGACCGGACATACAGTTAATCCGCGAGGACCGGGCCGAATAATGTAATGAATACAAATTCAAATTAGATTTCCACTACGCTGTGCCTTGATCGACGCAGAAACAACGTAAGGTTCCGCTATCAAAGGGGGGTTCACTGAAGGGGTTTTTTTTATACTGCAAGTTGGTAGCTTTGGTTACAAAAAAACTTATAGCAGAATAAAGACGAAAAAGTGATTTTAATTAATTTTGAACCTCGAAACTGCACGGAAAGCCGAGGATCAAAAGGATTACGCACCGATAATTGATGTGTCGTATCGACCGCTGGTACGACAGTCGATAAAAAAGAAAACATCTTTGGTTATTTACCCATACTTTTAGTAAAAAAACTTCTCAAAATATGTTGTTAATGTTGGCTTATTTTACAGTTCTATCAAGCAATGTATGTGACTATAACACTTTATTAAGCAATTATACATTATTTTGTAAATCATTCGAAAAAGAAATAGTTTGGTTATTACAACGAAGCAGTGGTAATAGTTGGGAAACATTTTTCTTTGAATAATTTTGTGTGAATATTACCATATAATTTCTTATTCACACATCAAAAAGTGTTAAATAGTAAATACTCTGTTTACAAATTAAAGCAGTGCAAGCCATACGGGTTTAATTAGCATTTATTCAAAAACTTTTAGCACTTATGCCATATTGACCAATAGCCCTTTTAACTGAATTAAATATGGCCAATCGATCTAAAGAAATCTGGTAAGTACGAATTTTTATGAATCAGTGAAAAATATCTAAAAAAAATGTATAAAACTTTAATAACTCATACTATGCACTTCCCAACTGTAGTACATGTTGAGTTTTTCATTTTTATGTTATTCGATGCAACATAGCCCAGACCTTTAAGGATTGTCAAAGCTAGTCCTGTGCATAGGAGATTTAGTAAATACGAGATATGCAGGACAAGAATATTGTAATGATTTTGATTATTTAAACCAAACTTTACTCATGTTGATGGAAACATATTGGAATTCAAGTTCTATTTAAAAGCAATTAATATGCTTTATTATGTCACTTTTCCGTCGCTACAGCCGTTTAGCAATCGTGCTACAAGAAACGCTCACGGTCTCGCGGCTTCATCAGATAGTCCGTAATTGACATGATTTAGACACACACAATTTTTCAAAAGGGTACTAATATTTATCTACTTTTGAAATGTACAACATATCTTCCGTGGCCGTAAATTACATCGAACTGACCACGCTATTTCATGCACAATCAGGAAAATTAAACGTAGGGCAAAGTCATACAAAAAAGTGAAATCGAGCAAGTTTATTAACGTCAGATGATGAGTATAAAGGATAAAGAAAAAAAGCTAATGTGGTAAAACGATGAGCGAATGGTACCAAAACAATTAATGATAATGTAATTCAATATTTATGCTTCAACTGATAGAGTTGTTGTTGATACATTTACGAGGGCTGAAAAACAGTAATTTATGTACGTGGTTCGGTCCAGGTTTACCTCTACCGAGCGACGAAATGGCACAGAGTGGTGCAGCGGTGTAGCGTTTTTTTGTAAGTCCTACTTTACCTCGCTGGCATGTGGTTAAGAATGAATTGTTTTCGATACGGAAAGCCAACGTGCAGGCAGGTGTGTAAGTAATGTGAGCTTGAGAGCAAGCAGAGCCAAACAGAAAACAGCACAGACAAAAAAGGCTCGTCAACCACCTGCACACGAATTGCACACAGCAACAACAAAAAAGACCGAATCACACGACAAAGGCGGAGAGCGCATAATTCAACATTAAATCGTTAGGTTGTCACAAACGGTGGAGGGCTTTTCGGAAGGGTGAACGCTTTGCCGCAACACCAGCAACAGTGTGTAACGCAAAAGTCAAGAAGGATCCAACAAAATCCTGTGACAGATTCCAAGAACCACTTTAGGCAACTGGGGCCAGTTTTGAGGGGACATTAAACGTTACCAGGGGAATGGGAGAAAAATGCTGATGTAATGTACTTAAATTACATGGTTAAAAACAAATTAATTAGTTACCCTCGCGCGTTTCGGATTTCCGTCCGTCCGTCAGGCCTATATGCTGCCCCTGGAAGCATTTTGGGACATTGTTGTCCCAGCCCTGGATACTATGGTCGAAATGGCTTGAGGGGTAACAAATGGGAAGGCAGTAAATGCTTGATTTATGTATGTATGTGTATGTTTCGTACAGCATGCCAGCACACGGCCACGATACGCTGAGCCGATAGTACTTTTGTTCGCTTGAGGACGAGAGTCCCACAAGGGCTTGCAGGATGAAAGGCACGCCGAAACGCACCGATTTTAACGTTGGTTTTACAATTTCATTAACGATTGCAAAGTGTTTTTCATTTGTAGCAACAATTTTCCACCATTTTAGCGAACACGAGCTCACGTTCCAATCATGAAGGGCTAGAGAGTACCGAGGGAAAATTAAGCTTTGGAACGGTGGATAGGTATTCACATTTACCTGGAATAAATTTGGGAAAGATATCAAATTTTGGTACACGGCACGATTCACGGCTTGGCTCAGGTTACTATAGATGCATGGAATACACAAAAACATACGGTTTTACATTGGATTTACTTGCCAGGAGATACGCTGGTGCAGCAATGGGCATGCATTTTGGGAATGAGATTCATACTGTAGGGGAGCTTCTGTGGAAAGCGTGTTTCATTTTATGCTCTCCACAAGCAAAAAAAAACACACACACGCACACACGAAAAAAACAAACGAGGTAAAACTTGTTTGACGAATATTATTTACACCAAACCCGAGCATTTCTCCGACTTCATGTTTACTCGAGCGCCGTTCCCGCTGGCAGATAGTAAACATTGCAATGAAATTAATATTTTTATGGATGTTTGTTTGCGAACAAATTCCCCCTGTCCTTCGTGTCACCAGCCATCCCGCCCAATAAGCGAGTATAAAAAAAACAGGAGGGACTGAGAAGAGGAGAAACCCCCGTTCGTAGAATGAAACCAAATAATAACCGGACTATAATTATGAAATTGCAGCAGGCGTGGATAGAGAACATCGTTTTGTTGGCCAAAAATTAAATCCTTCCTGTAGATTCATCCGCTGGGAAAGTTTCTGTTCCGCTTACCTGTGTATGGGAGAAAAAAGTGAAAGAAACAAACAACAGAATTAGCAATGTGGAATGCATTTTAACGAAAAGTTTGTTATGCATACAGTTTGCAGAAATATTGTTCAAAGGTAGTGTATTGTGTGTCTATAATGCTGAGGCACATTAATAAAGTGTATTGAAATTTGAAATGATTCAAAGACATTCTATACAGTTGATCAATAAAGTGATGGTACAGCTGCAATAAATTTGTTCCAACCGATTTTCTGTATGAAAAACTTGTCTGCATGTTTGGCATAGCCCACAACTTACCTACACATAAATATATGAGCCGAGTGCACGACTTTAAACAATTTATCATTCTCGTTTTGTTTATTATTCCTATAACGATTGCAGAACTCTCATCGACCAAAACTGTTAGTTATTTTTATTTTCATGTTGCCTAAGCAGGGCCAGTTTCCTTCGATGTTCAAATTATGATCTCAATTGAATTAGATTTGTCCATTTAAAAAATTCATGTTGTGAATTCTAGTCTAGAATGGATCTTACCCTCGTAGCAAGGACTGACTATCCTGCTGCGAGGTATTGAGTAAAGCCTCGAAAGCCTGTAAAGACCAAATAAAATAAATATTATACATCGAAAAGCATTTAAAATCTAGCTTAAAAACTAGCCTAGATTTTGACAAATAATTCCAAAAAATGTTTGACAATATGATCGAATCTTATTATTTATTTGCTATTAGTTTACCGACTTGTTAAATTATTAAGTTTTATCCCGTACGACTGATTATACGCGTGATATGTATATGCGTGATACTTAAAAAGTTTAAAAAGCCTCTATAGGTAGGCATAAGGTCATTACATTACTGCTTAGGTCATTACTCGAACAGAAGACAACAAACAACAACATTTGCGTTTCTGATATTATTTTTGTTAGTATCAAGCAAAGAATGCTATTTCTAACAATTTCAGAATAATATCGTAGAATCAATATACACTGATGTTTTTAAAGAGATCCTAACTACGAGAAATATTGCAATTCTCTTAACATTATAATTATTATAAATTAACAAAATATTGCCAAAAAGTTAATTAAAGTATATTTTTTGTAAAATGCCTAATAAATCAATCAAAACTTCGTTTATTGTATTGCATATGAAAACCAAATGGTCATATATCTAAGCGAAGTACACAACACTGTTTTAAAATACTTTAAGCACGGCGGATGCAGGAACAACAATCTCTCCCTCATCTCCACCCGTTACCATGACCGAGAGTGGTGATGGGCGGTTTTGTGGCTTGACACCTTGGTCAATAAATATCTCACCGGTGGCTTAGTGTGTTTTGCCGAGGCGACGCTTGACGCTGTTGCATTCAGGTGAAACCAAACCGAGGAACGTGAGAAGATTTCGGTTTGGAACAAAGCCCACCACACATGTCCTGGGTGTTTACAGCTTTCTGTGCCCCGTTCACGTTTCATCCGTGCCAAGCCCGTTCCAGCACTGCATAATGGGTGGTCGTTCATGGATCCCCCGGACCAGCCATAATGGACTTCGGGCTAGGAAAGTGATGATACTGGTTTAAATATTTAATACCATCTACATCCGGTGCCGACACCTTTGGCTTGGTTACTATTTTCGGACAGCGCTCTCCAGTTTCGCCAGTAATGCAGAGATTGCGGAATCGAAATGGACCGGCCATTCAGGAGGTAAAAGGATTAGTATATTTTATTCATCTACGATGATTTTTATGGCACCCGTTTACGACTGTTTTCTACCAGCGCACGAGAAGGTGGACGGTGTTTTGTGTAAAGTGATACAATTCTGGCGTACGCTGGCACTCAGCGGGGGGAATGAAAAATCGACTGATCTAGCGCAAAACGGTATCTTTTATCTTTTTTTCTCCTGCCATTTCAGTTCTCCGTTTCCAAAATAGACGGTGGTAGTTGGTGCCAATATCGGGTGCTGAAATTAAAAGTGAGCCGAACGTGATCCGGAAAATCCACTGCCACTGATTGTGTGGACCCTCATTTTCTCCCCGCAGCACGTAATGCAGATTGTTTGAGCTTTCATCAATGTATTCGATTTGTTTCTGATTTTTGGTGATTCTTTGCAAATATTGCGTTAGGTGGAATAAAAAATACCACGTGTCACTACTGCCTACCACTGCTGGGCGAAAACAGCGTCGGGAAGGACAATCGCGGCCTTAACTACAGATGGCGCATTAGGGCGAAGACATTATAGGGCTCAGGCAAACTCCCGAGGGCAATCCGTTGCCCGATGCTTGACGAGCAATCTTCTCAATATGTATAAAGACTCTTGATTAAATTGGTCCCAGAATCATCCGCTTCCGGGAGCACGAGTACAGCAAACCTTTCGCATTCCATTTCCATCTGCTAGCAAACAGACACAATCGCGGCGGATTGGGTGTGGAAGGAAGGTGGTAAATAAATATCTGCTGCATCTTCGTTTTCCATTCCCAGCGGATGGGAAACTTAATGCTGAAAGGAGCTCAGAAAACGGCCTCCATTTAATTCGGGGACTCTTCCGTCAGATTTCGGTTGGCGTTCCGACCTAAGAAGTTGGTTGAATGGAGCCAAAATCGAAGTTGCTGGTGTTCAATTTTACATTAAGACGCAAGTAGGCGAAGAATAGACAACATTTCCAAAAAGACCAACGAGTCGTGCAGCATTTCTGCAGGCTACATTTATACGCTACATTTCAAAGCTAGAAAACGTTCAAAGCAATGTAAATATTAATCACGCTGTACTACGTAATCAAATAGTATTACTTGAACGATGCTTTCAGCTCCCGTGGGAGGGTATATTTTATTTAGTTGCCGTTTAGCTCAATGAGTCGAGCTGGAGGGATTTTTGACTGAATTTGTTAGGATAGAAGAAAATTCTACGAATACTTGCCTTTTACCATGTTAAAAAGCAGCACGATCATTTCAAGTGTACACATTTTATATTCGGATACATTCTCCATTTATATAAATAAGGCGAATTATTTCTATTTCAGTTCAAATTATGATCATGCTGTGCTAGTTGCTTTGAGTCTCCCTACAACCAATGTGCTATTTCATAATTCAGTAAAAAAAAATAATGTCAAATAAGTAGGACAAATCTATTTTACCATATTCCACATTTTTTCCCGATGTTAGGAATACTATCAGCGTCGGATGACACGTCTCCCGCTGAGAGAAGGAGCAAACATATTACGAAGCTTGTCGAAGTGACGAGAGAATTTGAGCGGGAAATTACTGCAACGTAACCATTCTTCTTCACGCAAACTGTTATTCCTCAGTTGCTGTCGCAGCCAAAACGAACACGTCAGATAGTACGAGTAGGGGCCGTTTTTTCTACATGATAAGCATGAGTTGTAATCCAGCCACTTTAGCTTATCACATTATTTAGACATCTGTCATTTGCATTCTAGCCCCTACTACATAATTGATATCACACCATGAAACTTTGCACGCTGAAAACGATTGAGAGGTGTGGAATAATTCAAACACGAACATTTGCAAAACTTTATTCACCTGTCACATTACAGCCAGCTTGCTAAATCAATCCAGCAATACAATGTTAAATTAAGATTTTGACAGGGTGGATTACTTCCAAGTAAGATGTTTACTAGCTTCTTCCTTTTTGGCAAACGACGTACGCGATAATTTCGGGCTTGCATGGTCACGTAGTCGAAAAGTCAGTACTTTCGGAACGAGAAGACAAAGAGGATCCAAATGAGAATCAAACCGTGCCGGCTTTTACTTTCCACCATCCACCTTTGGAACATTGGAACACATGTTTGCTCTATAGGCAATATTTAATTATTTGTGCGAAAAAGAGTCGTTTGATTACATAGTTAATTTTTAATTTGTTGTTATTGTGTAACTATGATATTCATTTCTTGTTGAAGAGTACCACTTATTGCAGTTTGATGTTTTGTAAAAAAAAAACAAATAAATCCTGATTTCTAGATCTCTTTATACAAATTCTACCATTAAATGCCTCATAATGGTTCATTCCTTTCAAGCATAATATTAATTCAAGTCCTAGAATTTCATATTTACATCAGCATAAATAGCCAAACTTATTTCATATGGATACTTCATTGGTGTCCGTAGCCGTCTCAATGACTAAAGTTGTTAACAAACAACAGATATATTATGTTTCTGTATCTCGTATAATCAACAAACTTTCCAGTAAGACACAGCAAAGTCTGTCTCTATTTCAGGGCTGTATCAATTGCAGTTAATGGACAAATTATAGTTAATGGGGGCGGTCCTATGGTACAGTCGCCATCTCTAATGACTCAATAACATGCCCGTAATGGGTTCAAGTCCAGAATGGACCGTCCTCCTTAGCAGGGATTGACTGTTCGGCTACGTGGTAATGAATTAAGTCTCGAAAGCCTTGTATAGGCCGGCATGTCCGCGAAGGACGTTATGCCAAAAAGAAGAAGAAGAATAATAGTTAATTTACTTGTTATTAATCTTACGTTTCAAAAAATGATAAAGAGTTTGCCTTACATTTAAAAAGTTCCAAATATATTTGTTTTTTTACTCTCTGAATTAATCGTACAAAGTGTTTGACCTAGCACAGCACAAAATATATGAGCACATAATTTCAAGAAATGATTGATTATCAGAAAATTACACACCTTTTATGATGGAAAGAACAAAAAATCCATCATTTTTCAGTAAAGAGTCAAACAGATACCGTCTAACAATGCGAGCCGGTCATAGAACAAAAAGGAAACGAAACTCCTGCTCATCATTTGTTTTACCAAATAATGGAAGGTATAAAACCGAGTTTCGTATGATTTCCTGTATCAACTCTATTCGTAAAATTACCGACAAAGGGAAACTTTCCCTAGAACTGAAACTTTTGAGCTGTTTCTTTTTTTCCGCAAATCGTTCATTTATGCTCAAACGCCTTCAATTACAAACAAAACACCGCTAAGTCGCAAGCACAGGCAAAGCAAAAGTGAAACTTTCCTTTACATTTCGCTTCACCGGCGATCCTTCAGTGCACGGCCTACATGAATGACACCACCGAGCAAACAAAGCCGGCGACTGCCATCAAGTAGCAAGAAATACAACGTACAAAAGTTGATCCTATTAATTTGCGAACGAATGGTTTGTCAACGGGCACGGGCAGCACGCAAAAAGCACGCAACATCCGGTTGCACTGAGCGCTGAAAACTTCTTAGTTCCGGCCGAAATGATTTATGGTTTTGTTTCCACCGCTTCCCAACGTACTGTTCGCTTTCATTCCCTCTCCCTCCAGTGCACCTTACGGGGTCAGTTGTCAATGGCCTAGTGGTGTTGGGCAAATGCTATCCAAGTAGAAAAGTTTTCTCCGACCAAACACCAAGAATACATTAAGGATTAGTTTTGTTTTTCCTGCAATTACAAACGGGTTAAGTCGAGTCGGCCTTTGCAGCCCTGTTTTAGATCGAATCCAACAGATGCTGGAGCACAGCTGTTGCCAAATGAAATATTGCAAACCACTGCCTTTTTACATTTATTGCTGTGTTTCGTGCCTCAGAACCAATTGTACGATTCGATTGGTGCCATTAGGAAAACTTTACACTTGGAACTATTGTTTTCCTCTAAAGTTGCAATCTCGCTGTGGCGATTTCTACATTCTCCCTCAATTGAAAAAAACCGAATTAATATGAACGAAGCGTATCGCTTCAAACAATCATCGAATCACCGCAAATCAACCTCTAACCACCGTGCGATAACACATCAAAGCAGCGTGTTTTGAGTTTTTTTTATTGTGAAAATCCAAACCTCACAACCACAACATTTCACTTTGGCTTTTCGAGCTGTATCTCTGCCGTGGCACCTGCGGGAGGAGAAATGGGACAGTCAACGGAGACGTCTTTCATGAGCCAAACACTTCCGGGCGTCGGGCAACTCACACCATTTGCCATTTGCTCTCGGCACTTTCCACGCCTTCCGGTAAACTTTGCACAATAGCATAGAACAAATAATTCAAGCTAATTAATTAAGAATTCCTTTGTGTCGCTGTGAACTGGCTCGCAGCATTTAATCTCCTTGGGAGTATTTAGTCCCACTCGCTCTGCCTTGCTGTGGTAAAAGGCAAAAACGGAGACAGCTCGTGAATAAAGGGTGTGAAAGAAGTGCGCTACAGTAAAGGATGGTACGTGGTACATACCACGAGTCCATCATCATTTGCCGTGGCTGCGCTGTAGCGTTGGTGCGAGTTGTGGAATTTAAATTTCGGATTGAAGTTTCTCTCGCTTTTCTTTTCTGCTTCTTTTTTCTGCTTCGTTTCTGCGTTTTGAAACGCCCAACCGCTATTGCTTCCATCATTGGCAGCCCCATTTCTAAGGCGGTTGAGCTTAAACTTTTGGCCCAGGTACGGCAAGCGTCACCTGAATGTGATTTGACCTCGCTTTAGAGGGTTTCAAAGGTAACAGGGACGACGCTCGACAAACTGGCTCGAGCAGCGTAAGGGAAAGAAAAAAGATACCCCAAACTTTAAATTTCATGGAAATGACATCGTTGCTTGCCACAACCAGCCCCTTTCCACTTGCGTCATCGTTTGGTTTGGAGTTTGGGTGCACTCCAACGAGTAAGTCGCGGCAAACGCTCGAGATAGTGCTTGGCTTCCTTGGAAAAGTAATTCTTAGTGAAGTGTTAATTTTTAAAAACTCATCCCTCCACCTTTTACGGAGCTTTGGGAATCTCACCCAATTCATTCTCAAACCACCGGTTGCCTTCTGCTTTTGATAGCAACTGAATCGGAAAAGATGGAACGTTATTATAATTGACAGCTGCTTCGGCTTTGTTCCTTCTGCTAGCTAAATTACCTTTGAATGATGGGTAGCATGACAGGTTTCGCTTCGAGCCGGGACAAAATAATTTTAATTGAACCGTTCTCATCTGTGCTCACCGCTTGACAGCTTCCCGAATTTTCGTCGGTGCTACCCCGACCATCGAATCAAATATTGAATACGCAACAGGCGCTACGGCCTGGAAGCTACAGGTGACTCAGGTGGCATTTCGTTGGTGATTTTCAGAATTGGCATGTCATAAATGCAATTTCATTGCGGGAAAAATATAGACCATCTTTGAGCATAAAGCGTGTCTGTCGTAAACTGCAACCATAGTGATAGGATGGCGTCAGTGTATGGGACGTGAGTCCTATCAGATCATTGACAGATTCATTCACATGAATATTAAAAACATTAATAGCTTTCAGCAATAGCTGTCGAAATAATGGAATAAATAAACCTGTTTTAATAATTTTTTTTTGTTAAAACAATAGTCATAGAACAATGATTACTTAAAAGTCCCTATTTTTACACATGACATTAAATAAATATTAAATGTATATGGAAAATAGATCAACCTTACTGCATTCAGTCTGTTTACTAAAATAACATGTTGATCACTTTCTTGTAAAAATAGAAAAAAAGATGAACACAAATGATTATCACCTTCCATATAAAAACGGTAGCGTAAAACTAGTGTTGCTCCCCGAAGGCTTCATCAAACTTTCGTCCTTTACAAAACGGTTCTTTCATCGCATTCCTGGTTGTGCTGAGCTGGTATCACGGTATCATACCATACCGATCCAGAAGTGTTAGTGTTGCTGGTTTGGCTTGAAAAATTCCAAGCAGAATCCAACCCGCGAAAGAGATTCGAAAGATAGTGGTAAGGGTGCCATGCGAGAAAAATATAGAATATTCTCAACATTTCCACCTCCCCACCAATACTTTCAATGGTCTTTTCGTTGCTTTTGACCACGGCATGTGACGACAACGGTTTAATTGAACGTCGTCTGAATGAAAACTTTCTTAATTACAGTCTACTATTAACACTTACAAAAAGTGTTCCCTTGCGAGAGATTCGAGATGCGCACTGCAACAACAACAACAAAAAGAAGAAAAAATGTAATGAACGATAAACCCAACACACTACTTCTTATATCATATTGCCCAAGGTCTCACTGGGTTTTCGTCTCGGGTCACACCCGTGTATCGCCATACCTGTTCCGTTTGCCAGACAACTTCTTAGCACCTTGAGCGTAACGGTACAAAGTATGAGCTGAACTAAGATGCAAGTATGCTTTCGGCTCATCCCACTCACCACAGCTGGACGTGAGGTGCAATGGTCTAAACTTTCAACTCCAACCCGTTACACACGGGAAGGTTCATTGAGAATGCGGCTCAGCAGCAGAGGCAACGGCACTAGTGATTCACCTTTTGGAGATGCCCGTTACGATGCTGTGGCCCAGTTTAGCCGAGGTTATACCGTGCGGTTTTTGCTTTCTACGTCTTCTTAACTTTTGATTTATC
Source organism: Anopheles arabiensis (assembly GCF_016920715.1). Lineage (NCBI taxonomy): Eukaryota > Metazoa > Arthropoda > Insecta > Diptera > Culicidae > Anopheles > Anopheles arabiensis. The sequence continues at coordinate 70,114,051 of NC_053517.1, read as the reverse complement.
TCTATTCATTTTACAACTTTCATAATGCTACCCGAGTGCTGTACATTTATTACTTTGCCCGTTCGTGTGGGGGATAGCGGGGTGGTTGTGGGTTGCGGCACTGGATTAAACTACTATGCCACTAGCTGGGCCAGCTTTCATCAAGCTGCTTGAGGTGTACCAAGCAAAGCATTAGGCTACAATCTGTCTACAACCAGGCACAAACCCCAAAAACCACGCTGGCCTAGCTATCACTTGTCTGCTCACTAGCTGGACGTAAAGGAAATTTATAAAATTCAGCTGGCCACTTCCATCTATCTCTCTCTCTCTCTCTCTCTTTCTATCTCTCTCTCTTTTACCTTCTAATTCTAATTCTCTAACCTTTTACTTGCAACTGAAATTTTGGCCCAAAAAGCGATATTTCTAACACTCACAGTGTTTTTACGCAGCACCCTTGAAATGTTTACAAACGGTGTAAGAATGCGATTACGATGCTCTGTACGTCCTAGTTGGTAATGCCACTTCTGACAGTTTCAACCCATTAAAAACGAGCAAACATTAAGGCAAACAATGGAGGATAAAAATTTATTGCTTCCCGGAGTGTTCCGGCAGGGGCCATCATTAAGCCGAAGAGTTTTGCGATGGATTGATCAGCCCGGTACACCTACAGGATGGATTGCAGATCCTTGCCGAAGAAGGAGGGAATTGTTGCCTTTCCAAAAGGATAAATAACTTTGCATTTGGTTCCACTCCGCTTTTCCTCCCAACAGTGATTGTCTTGCGCCAGAATTCAATTCCGTCTGACACGGACAATCTGTAAGCCTTTTGGAAACCCTCTCAGCGGCCCCTTCTGCCTTCGTTGATGAGAGGCTTGCTTTAATGCGTGCACTTCTTGTATGTCTCCCTTGCAGAAAATTCCAAAAGTCCAAGAAGTATTAAAGGAATTAGCCAAACTTTCATTACCCGAGTGCACTTCGCTCAGTTTTGTGTACGCTAGACATCTTTTGTTCAAGGATGTTATTATTTATATTTAATTTACTTCTCACAACTGCTACAAAAACGTGCAGTTACGGTGTTTGGTCATCGTAGCATTTGAGATTCGATTCAGCATGGTCCTCAAGGTGAAAAAAAGAAGGGACCAAAAGGCGGTCGGATTTGAGAGCGTTTTGATTGTGGATTGAAGCAACTTTGTAGGAATAAAGCCAGGCAGGCAGGACGGGGACAGTTCAATTCCACTAATGGATAACCATTCACCGTGCCACCCGATCGAATTTGATCCCGAAGAGCGCGAGGCAAATTTTTTAACGACTTCATAAAACCAAATCTCGAAACAATGGTGTTCGTCATTATTTTATGAGCGAGTTGTTACACTTAAGCGAGTTGGTTTCAAACTGTGTAATGTTCCGACTTTGGTTGTACTTTTTGTAGAGTTAAGCCAGCCAGTGTGATTTGCGGCTGTATGGGTGTGTGAGTGTGTAAGTCGTTTTCGCTTGGACAGAGAATTGCGAAACAATTACGCTAATAGCAACATCCTGAAGGATGCTCATCACCGGGCCTGGACAGATGATCGGGCTTAGAAAAGGCGGGGTGAACGATTCGAATATAAGTTTTTGTCAGGGTTTGATGGTGAGCCTTTTTTGCGCTTTGTTTGCGTCGTGGTTTTCTTGAGGAAGAAGGAGCAAGGTTTTTAGCATAAATTAGAGCTTTGATACTTTTGAAAAGGTTTCCTCTTTTTTTGTCTGTTGATCACGTTCCACGCCATTTCTGACTGAAAGAGAAAGGTGAAAATACCTTCAAGCAATTCGCTCATTACGTCTTCCCGGGTAGATTTGCAATCTCAAGGTTTCGAAGAAAGTGTTTGCTGATGAAGTTTATTTTTTGTGTGTATGGTTATGGCATTTGCAACTTAATGTACAATAAGTTGAAACATAGATAATGCTTATTGTGATAGTGTTTAGGATCATTGAAAAGCGGAAAAAATATGAATGATATGTTTACTAAAACGTTCATTTGTAATTTGATTAATCATTACCTAATCAAAATATGGTTGTTTGAATTTATATTATATATTATATTTGAATTATATTCATTATGGCATGAATTACTGGATTATGGTAACGGGATTAGGAACAGACAACACTTGAAGGCTTGAACATAAACAGGGAATTAGATGAAGATTAGAAGAATTGTATAATTAATCATAGTGTGTAAAATAAACTTAAAAGGTCAAGTGAATACACATTACCAGAGTGAAAGTTAAACCGTCTACACGTTATTTCTCCCGATTCAATATATCACAATTATCCTCCCATTTTCACACCCGGTGTAAATTTATACATTTAACTCAAAATAAAACACTTTATTGGCAAAAAAAGAATCTTAAGCCTCTACATGCAAAGTTGATTGAACATATCAGTTTTACTAAACATTTCTCCACACTTATTTTCACTGTTTTCTTTGCATCAATATCTGCGATAAAGCCCAATTATATTGCACGATTTTGTTCAGGCACGTTGCGCTGCTAATCGGCACCCGGTCGGCAAAGGTACCATCATATTTTCTCTGCAACCCAAGAAAATAAACAATTCTCCACGAGCTCTACCAGTCGCAAAGACCGGCGTCTCTTTAATCTTGGGTCGATTGGAGCCGTCTAGTAGACGCCTTGTTATCTTTCGCATGAGATAATTTTCATCGTAAAATATCAATAATTTTATCCTTTGTCTCGTGTGGCATGATGCTTGTGCTAGTTTCTTGCTTCAGCCAGTCGATGGCTGGCTGACGGGTTTACACAAATACAACAAGGAATTCAGCAACAGGATGATGATGCTCCTGCACGAGTTGCTCCCTCATAAGACCGTTTTGCTAGACTATCGTTTATTTTTCTTATTCCAAAAGCCAAACACGGGAGAACGCCATTGCAGGAGGAAGAGTGTTTTCATTAGAGACATATCGGTTAGAATCTCGCACAGTTGTCGTCATCTTTTTCGCTCGCTGAAAGAAGTGATTTTCTCCGTTGGTGCTTGTGCACCTTTCAAAATTTGCCGCCCGTTCACCGATATCAAGCCGCCCGCACACCCACTAACATTATAATGAAGAAATATAATCCGCATTTATCGTGTCGTGTAATGCTCTCGATGTTTTCAGCAACATAGACCGCTGCAACCTAAGACTTCCATTACTGTCGTCGGAAGGGGTTTTTGTCATGCTTTGCGCCGCCTGTGCACACGAGCGCTTTTCAACCATTCACCTCCAACCCATATCAACAGATGTGTGGCGTGTGTGTGTGTATGTGTTGGTTGAGATCGTTTCCTGCGCTGCAGATGGTGTGAGATTATGCTTGAAGATTGTTTAAAGCGTCATTTCAGCCTCATTTGCTTGGCATTGACGATTCACGCTGCTCTCATTTGCTTCATTGGTTGGAATTTGTGGCAATCAAACATGGATTGAAATATTCTTTGCATGAATATTGGCATTTGAAATATTTAATTCTTTAGGAAGAGAGAATGATTCAATGTTTTTTTGAAGCTTCTGTAATAAGATATTTGTTGCAAATAAAAAAATAAATAATACATGGCTTATAAATAAGAATAAGAAGTTTTTAATTATGCTATTGAATCACTTTGCATTGTGAAGTATACCTAACAACGACTTTAAAATGGATATGACTTAAACTAAATGATGTAGTTTATGAAGATTGATATATGAGTAAATATATTAAGAAGGGTAAGAGTCACACGAAGAAAATTATAGACAAAATTTATTCTTCAATTTGTTATTATGTATTGAATACAACAAAAATTAGAAAAGTAAATTACGAGCGATAGTATTACATGTTAATGAAAAATAAAAATAACCTTAGCACATTGAAATTAGGTTTTACCCTAATTTAATAAAAATATATCGATAGAGGGCTTATTTAAAGTCATTTCATTTTGACATCATTTAATGAAATGAGCAGTTTTGTAAATGGAATATTTAGATTATTTATACTTCAAAATTGTTAAATTAAAAATTAATAAGTAAATCATCAACTAGTATCCTTCAGTGTTCAAAATAAGCGGAATGAATATGATTTTTCCAACACAATAGTTTTTTTTTCCTTTTCATGGATTTCATTCACCATTAATTAAATTTAATTTTTAGTAGTTAAGATTTCTCCCTTTCACATGAATAATACAAACAACACAAAATTCACGTCACCGTTGCAATGACAAAAAAAGAAAACATGATAATACAACCGCCTGAAGGAATCTTTGCCTATTTTAAAATGTCAAAACAATTAACCTCTTTCGCGATTCAATCTTCTGCGTCTACCACTAGAAGTTGTTTTGATACATTTTATTTGTGCGCACTAAAGTATCGAATGCTAATTGATCGTTCGAACAATTGCTTCGGGCAAATCCGTGGCGTATCAGGTTAACGGAAATATCAGACTGCTGGAAGGTTTGATTGCTGCTCGTAACAAAAACTGCGACCTAACAGGGCGTTTCAAACCATTTCTCGGGCGATATCGCAACTTAACTAGTTGAAAACCGTTCCCCAAGCACAAAAAAATACAAAGCTTTCAATACTTGCATTGACATTATTGGGGGTGGTATCTTAATTTTCTTTCCAATCGTTGCTTTCCAATCGGCCAAACGGAAAGGACGTTCCGGTGCTGAATTTGTTTTTCGAATAGTCTTCCTACCCGCGAATCCTCCACGTGGGGAAAGGATGCGACACAGTGATTGGTGAAATTTATGCACAAATTTGCTATTCGCCTGTTCTTTGTTGTTTTTGTCGGTATCGCAGGTTGTTACGGTCGGATTGCCTTGCAGCTATGATCCTTGCTCGGTACTTAGGATGTGCCATAAAAAATACTTACAAGGGCTACTTCATTCGCGAAGAAACGGCACCATCTCCATCGAAAAAGGGAACCACAAGGTATGGATGGATGAAGCACAAATCCTTACCTGTGGAACTTCATTTGAATAACCGAAAATTGCTTAATTTGAATATTCTCCGCCCGACTAATTTTAAGGACACTCCTTTTCCATTTGTTTCTATTGTAACGATCACAAACAGGTTGTTGATTTGTACATATTTTAAGGGAAAAAAGTTGGTGTGTAATCTGCTGGATTTAAAATAATCATGCGCCTGATTTGTTGACCGTGATTTAATTTACATTAAACAACAAATCATTAAATCGTTTGATTGGCGATTTGTTTATTGTAAACATTATATTCATAGTTATTAGTAATGAACTTTTGAGTTAAATTGGTTAAATCACCGTATAAAGCGTACACATTAGACAACGCTTAATGAGTTTTTCTAACGTTATTTATTAGCGAAAATTAAGGAAACTATTTTTTAAAAATGCCGTTTTGAAAAAACAGATATACGTCAAACATTTAGCAACGTTTACAAAAAAAGTTTAGATAAACGATATAGCATTTACTTTCAAGCATCTTTTGTTTGCAAACTACACTCATGCCACCTTTTATGAGTAATTTCTTGCTTCCATATCGAATGAATGGTCTGTTGTCTAATGTCACGCCGTATTCAGCATCTCCAATCCATTTCTCTCACCATCAACTAGCTTGCTGTTCGCGATCGTTTCAAGTACTAACTACTCCGACACCGGCAAAGAAATCGCGAATGTAAACACTTAGGCGCCTCTACTAGGAGCCGTGTCACTGATGCTTCGTGCAGACGACGGCACTAAGTGAGTGCGATTGTGTGTGCGTAAGTGCATGCAACCGTGGCCCAGAAAGGAAGGATAATACGTTACCACTCCATCCACTAGCAGTAGAATGTCAAATGAAGTGTGCTTTTGTGCCCGTACACTAACCACTTCAACTTCCTACACACTACTACGCACTTCACTTTCTCGCCGTTTGGCATACATCGGCAAAGGTATTTTTTTATGACGCGTGTGTTATTATCATCACGTGCAGAAAATATAAGCCTCAACGAGACAAATATCCGAAGCAGTATGGTTTGCAAGTGTCCTGCATAAAAGCACCGTCGTAATCCAATAGAAGAATAATTTCCGCCAGTTTTCTTCAATTGGAGCTACTGAACGCTGACAGGGTTAAGAAGCACGTCCTGAATTTAGTTATAGACCACTCTGGAAGCTTACCAAGTGCTTGCCAGCACGTGAACAAAGCGCACTATCTGCAACAATGTGGCGAAATTTCTTCATGCACTCAGCCATAAATAGATCGCTTGATTTGAATGAGTTATAGATTATTACTCCACAATGCGGTACCTACACGCACACGAAATATGAATTTATTCCATCAAACCATATTTCCTATTGGAACGCGACAATTGATGTGACATTTATGAGAGTGCAAATTATCATTCCTTGTGTACCATTCGAGGGAGGTCTACTTTTATTGTAGTCGTAAAAGAAAAGGGAAAATAACGTCCCAACCGTGCTACCAGGGTCGTGTGCAAAGCCCTACTTGTTGAACGGCCTGGTAGGATACCTCGTGACAGCACCATTTCCAATAGCATGCAGATGGAACACAGTAGTGTTGGGAAAAATGGGTCTGCAGCCGGATTTGGATTGATCTGAATCCGACTGTTTTAGGATTCGAATCCGGATCGAATGCGGATCAACTATATCCACTCTTTCCACGTAACTACAAGCTATAAGTTTTCTGTGAACTTTCCAATTTGCCTATTAGATATTCACGATTTATTTCAAGTTTCAAGAAATAATTTGGATTCCATGAATTTATTTGTCCTATTCAACAAGGTATTGAGCGTTGCTCTAAATTTTTTGAATAATTTGTTTGAAAAATATTTAGATAATTCTTACTTATTGTGGAAAAGGGTAAAACATATGAGGGAAACTGTTAATAAATCGTTTAAAGAATCCACACGTATTAAGGAAGCAAAGCATAAATCAGAAGATTTATCAAAATAAAAATCTGGAAACAACCAGAAACCCATGGAAACGGTTGTTGGTCGGTACGTACATAGAAGATCGAATTTTTGCTTATATGTGTAGCTATGAATACAACAATGTTGTCTAGGAGCTAGGGTTGCTAGCAAGCTTACTGTTGGAGCGTAAGTATTTTGCTCTACTATTTAAGCACGGTAGTGAAATAGCCATTTGGATATGATCGCAGTAATCATGATTCAATTGGAGCCAATTGAATCTTAATTCGTACGCAGCAACCGGATTCAATGCCATATTTATTTTGGAATCGGATCCGGATTAAGAATGGTGGAGTAGGAGTGGATTCACAAATCTAGTCCGGAGATCCCATCACTAGACCATATGCTACGTAAACCTGACGGCATACTTGGTCCTCACGAATAGTATTAAGTTGACGAGTAAAATCAACTGGGTAGGTTTATGGCACGGTTGTTGGATATATGCGTGAAGATTATTTGGTGGGAGTTTCTGTAATCCATAGTGTTAATGAAGGTGGTGTCTTGTCGTAGAAGCATCGCTTGAGAGGTTTATTCAATGAAATATTCTACAGTCAACCATGCTTGTAGACAAACATTGCAGAGAACAATTCTCCCAGCAAGTCCGTTCTTGGTATTCATTATTGTTAGTAAGCCCTATCGCTACCCTAGGTAGAACATAAATCCTTTTTTCCAATTACTCCGAGAAAAGATAGTAATTAGTATTGTCGTATGTTTTTATTAACAAAACAAAATAACAACATAGCACACAGGCACAAACACAGGCTGCGCAATGCCAACACCAAACACACACTTGCTTTCATCCCAACAGTGGAAAAGGGTTCTGTACAGGACGGATGTCTTCTAGCATGTGTGTCGCTGCCGGTAAGCTCGTCACTACCTCACTTTAATACCTTTTCCCGCCAAAACCGTCAGAAGGGGAATGAAAAATTTAATTAATCATTTCAGTGGATTCAAAACTTTTCAATTACATTTAAAAACTCATTAAAACTTTTTCCCTTCCCATGTGTTTCGAATGTGCGAAGATTCCTTTCAATCCGTTCTCCGCCACAACAACAAAAAAACAACCCGGACAGCTGCCTTTCCCCGATGCTTGGCGGGATCTGTGTGAGTGTGTACGTTTATATGTTGTGCAAACTTGCTGCTATTTTTCAAACCAATGAAGCTAAGGTTTTTGGCAAATTTCGTGGTGTAAGTGTACTTTTGTAAGTCTTCTTCCCATGAAAAAGGAAGTATTCCTTGGTGAAACCATCAATATGCCAGTGTGAAAGGTTGTTATTGGCGTTCCATTACCTTTGGTAAATTCCACCCATCGAAACCTCTTGAGAGCATATTTTCATTTGCCAGGCTATATATTGATTCCGTTTTCTTGGAAACTGAGTATTATTTTGTGGAATTGAGCATTTATATTTATCATTGAATATCTGTAAGGATTCATCGCCTTGTCGGCCACGTGCAATGGGTTATGACTAATGATTATCTAGGCTGCGAATCTTTATTTATGGTTTTGGAGTTAGTCCAAAAGCAAAAACATTTTACTTTATAAGTACAAACAAGAGATTGTTTTTCATATTTTTAATTTTGGTTGCCAACCACTTCATAAAACCACTCTGATGTCGATTTTGTACCATCAGTTTTATGTTGTTCCTAGTGAGGGACATATGAAACCATGAACGTCTTTTCAGACGTTACTGCCGCTTCAGAAGGCAACTGCTGATGCTTCTGTCGGCTCGTAAAACGCGTGAAAGTTTTCGAAAATTCAATTAAAATCCATAATCCCTGTGACAAGACGATGTACGGCATGAGGTGTGCGCTCGCTCCAAACCACATTACTCCGTTGTGCCCTGGGTTTGTATTCCTTGCCCCTTACTGGCAATAAGATGTCGTCATTTTTCATCAGCAAGTGAGAAGGATTAGATTACTCCCTTTTTCGGACGACCTGCTCTAGTCTATTGATTCTAAAGCGATGAGGTAGAGGAGGCACAAACGCTGCCCCAATCAACCGACAGCAGCAGACCGCGCAAATAGTGTGTGAGCAAACCTATTAAACACTTTCCCTCGTACGCTCTCCAATCAAGAATGTCCTTGATGACATACGAAACGAGCCCGCAAACGATGGTAACCGTAAAAGCTTTCAGGAATTGCTTGGCGCCGCGATGGCGTGTTGAAAGAAGACGCACAGGAAGACAATCATCACACGTTCTACCTCAGTAATGGTATGGAAAACATTCCCCCTTCCCAATCCCGCACGCGTTCTCAAATGCCGGAAGATTCTACATGAGCCATAAACTTTAATTTGAATATTAAAATTTACACCAAAGCGAAGGTTTCAATTACAGCCTCCCTTTCACGCAGACAGTGTCTGACGTGCGATCGGTAACACAAACATATGATAATCAGGTGGTGCCCCTCGGAATGGTGCCGAGCCGTATCTTGAGCTCCCACTACTAGTAGAGGGGTGCGTTGGGAAGGGAAGACACAACCACGGTATGGGAGAATGATTCTTGACGAGCACACCTGTGCTGATTGAAGATGTTGGCGTGTTGGTGGGCTGGAGGGTGTAAAAATTCTGATGATATGCAAACAGAAAGCAAATTTATGTTTGAGGTGTTGTGGTTAAGTCTTGAAGAAAATTAAGATACGATGGTGAAATGCGGTAGGGTGAAATGTGTGCAATAAGCTTGTTGGCATAATGAATGGCTAACCGGGAAAGATCAAAAGTGTGATTTGAAATTGCACGCCCGTGGTCGTGGTGAAATTGCACTCTGATATTTGTGAGTGTCTCTTTGTGGCTTCAACTTGAAACGTCATTTACTTGGGTTAAAAATAAAAAAGTAATTAAATATAGGGCCGGTCTCGTGATACAGTCGTCAACTCGTACGTCTTACCAACATGCCCTCACGGACTCGAACCCCGAATTCACCGTGACTTCATACGTATTACTGACAATCTCGGTATGGTAATCAATAAGTCACTGAAGCCAAAGTCCATTCTGGGATTCGCTGCGTGCTTTGTTTGGCAATTGTTTTTTTTTTTTCATAAAAAGTTGTGGTTCATGTTTACTATTTCAAGGGTAATATGTTTTGTCTAGGAAGTTGATTGAGAGTTGTTTAAGTGTTCGTAACAATTTTGTTTATCGTGATTTTTTATTAGATTGGTTTGTCTACACTTACACTACACTTGTACACTTGCATGCCCCTAATTGTCTTTACAGTCATTTAAATGACTCCTTATATTTCCAATACCAATTTTAGATTTATTCGATTTGTTCATCAGCTACAGCAAACTTGTTATAAAGTTCGCTGGTAAGTAATCATAATACTCTTTTAAAAACACAAAACAGCTAAAAATCATAAAGCAAGGTATGTAACCTTCCTGGGACCAGTTAAGCTTATGTAGCATTGTAGGGACAGCGCTATGCATCCGTCGCCACTATAATCAACTGAACCCGGTAGAATCACGTTATGAGATCAACTTCTTGTAAAATCGTTTTTTCACCTTAAGCATTGCTTTTTTCTTAACTTCCTTTACATTGCAACATACCTTAATCATGAAAACAAGAATTTGTTCCAGGATTTTGCCTCAAGCTCGTTAGGACTAGCAATGGAAAATGTCAAAAACTTTTCAAACGACTGCACACACAGACTTTCAAACGAAAACGGAACCACTGCCCATTGTGACTGATTACGCCAGAACGGATAGAGAGCGAAAGACGGACGCGTCCTTAGCCACTGGAGAGCATAACGAAAAAAAGCAAAGACATTTCGTTGCAGTGCAGAACAGTTGCCTGGCAACTTACACGAATGCTTTGCAAATTGTAAACTTTCAAGAGGCCATAAGACAAGACGGACATAAAACAGGACAAAATGAAACTATATTCAAGCACTCGTTGCAACCCTGGAATATAAATCATAACTAATTTGCTATGAGCTTTGGTGTTGTATGTCTTACAGTCACTGTGCTATCAATGGAAGTAAGTTGCAGCATGTACTTTTGAGCTAAAGAAAGATAAGCAAGAAACTGGGCATGTTGAGTATCTATATTGGACATGCTATCATGCTTGTCTTATTTGGTATATCAGCCCCGGGATCAAACCAACATTTAAATTAATTAAATAAATTAACAGATTAAATTTGCTTTACCAACGTATGTTTTGCATTGTGATGTAAGCATTCCATCGCAGAATGGTAATGATTTCCTTTATTAATATAAATTCAATTCAATACCACCTCTCGAACGATTGTAACGGCAAGAATTCAAATAATGGTGGAAGGGGTTTCACTCAAGAAGGACATTGTCGATGGAACGACCGTATGCTGCACAGGATGGGTAACCTAATTTGCTATTCCAGTCATCTTATTTACGGACGGCTTTTCATCGGCTCACTCTACTATACAAAAATGGTCTAGATCGCAGCAGCATCACGCGCTAACCTTGCTGTTCAATTTGGACGCGACGGCGGCATCTCTTCCGACCAAGAAGCGTCTATCTCCGGAGTAAAATTAATGAAATATGCATGTAACAATCGTCCCCCTGCCGCATCTGTTTGCGGCACCGTCTCATCGGGGACCACATTCAACAGCCGAACAATAACACAACGCGTCTCGTCCTGCCTAGAAAAATGGCGTTTTCATGGCGTGGTGAAGGTATGCGAGCGCTACTCAAGGTGGTACGGGTGTGCTTGCCACTTTCAGGAGCGTGTGGCTCTAATTTGTCCCTAAATGTTGACGGTGCCGCAGAACATGGTGGAACATAATTAGAGAGATTTGTTTATTTATGGCAGATTTTTATACACCATTCCCGGCGAACCTGGCAGACCTGGCTTGGCTCCGTTCCGGAACGCAGCGTGACGTTCCGCGCAAAACGCATTGTCGTGGCAGTATGCGAGGAATATTTCACTAAATATCCAAATTATTTTCAATAAATTCTAGCCTTATCTTCGCAGCGATGTGGCTGAACTCTATGGCATGTGTTTGTGAGTGTATTTGCTTGTAGCGAGTGAGAAAGATAGAGAAAGACAGAAGGAAGCGATGGGAAAGGGAATGTTTCAATTAAGTTTTCTCGCCCGCGAAAACCGTTGATGAGATTGGACGCTATTGCAAGCACGTTTGGAAGCGGTTGAGCCAACGGTGCTATCCCACCAATGTGCAACGCTATGTGATACGTGGTATGCCATAACTTGCTTTATAGCCGTCAAGCGACGGTATATCATATGAAATTTTTAATCTCATCGCCATTGAAGCACGAGCTCTAATGAACTGGATGCCGTTAAATGGTTGTAAAATTTAAAGATGCGTCCTTCGACCTGAGATTGGATGGTTTAAATTTGTTGAAGAATGCATCCAATTTTACGCTAAATATTCAGTGACTGGAAAGTTCAAGCGTATTTGTTGTATAGTATTTCATGAAGTTTGATTTAACAGCGACAAATAACGACACCCTGTACTAATTAGCTGTAAAATACTTCACTGATTGGACAACGAAAAAATAGTTACGTTACCTATACAATATGAAGGCATCATTACTGTTTGATTATGCTTACCTGTAAAGAGAACAAAAAAGAAAATTGTTAGTCCACATAGTACGTCTGTTCGAGGTAGCAAATTTGCTTAAGCAGTGGAAATTGAATTTTGACACAGGGTACTTTTCCCCTTATTCCCCGAAATGCTATGAAAAAGATAACGAAATGAAATACACAATACGAGCCTTTTGAAAAGAAAGGCATACTGGTTGAGCAAAGTGCGAATGAACATCACCATCATTGACAACTGAATTGACACCTGCAAAGCGCCGTAATGGGAAACAGCAACAGGCAACAGCATCCCACTAAAGCAATCATCCACACCTACCTCGAAAGGTTAAGCCAGGCCGTCGAGCCTGGGCACGAGATAATCCGCATACCGTCCGCCCTTTGCATGTTTAGCTTTTCAGCTACCGAGTGCGCGAGAAAAACTTCATCCAAATGAAAAGCAATTCATGGCAGAATGCCTCAGCCGCGGCGACAATGTGATGGACGTGCGATATGGTGCGCGCCGGTGCCACGTAACGTTTGCAGGCAGCGGAAATACAATGAACCTAATGATGTTAGCAAAACCCGCAGCAAAACATCCGCCGTCGATACGGTCCGGAAATTCACTCGACTCACGCAAGAGCCGAAGCGATGGACGCGTTGGACGCTGGTAAACGAGGTTTATTGTTTCACAAATACTCATCCCACCACCCCTCGCTGTGCAGGTTAAGTGTGAGTCGTGTGATGGATCTACACACTGAGCGCGATACAGGTGGTGCAGGTTGTTGCAAGCCGCCCTGGCACAGGCGTAGTGCCTACAGTGCTGGAGTGCCCTTTCACGCCGTACAACAAGGTTTCCATTCTAATGTTTCGTCCTGCTCGAGCAGCGAATCGCACGTGAACGATGGTTCTCGATATCAACATAATCAAAAATTTAATAATCTAGAAAATGAACTTTGATTGACGTACCGAGACGTTCCAGTAATCAGGGCCCGGGTGCAGTCAGCAACAGAACCAAACCGCACGTCAGTTCGTCGCTGGCCACATTGAGTGATACCTGTTGTTTCGAGCGTTTTCTCGGGCACGTTTTTGTTCGTGCTGGGAAATCGATGGCACTATAATAAACAGCACGCTGTTTGAGATTCAAACGTAATTGCTACGAATGTTAGCCAAACAGAAGCTTAGATAGTGTTTGGTAAAGAAATAAAACTGTCACTCTCATGATTATCAACATCATTTCATTACACTATTTATATTTTAGGGGAAGGAAGGTAAAGGCGGTCTCGTGTTAAAGTCGTCAACTCGTACGACTTAATAACATGCCCGTCATGGGTTCAAGCCCCGAGTGGACCGTGCCACCATACGTAGGAGTGACTATCCTGCTATGGGGGCAATTAATTAAGTCACTGAAAGCCAAACCCACAAGTGGTACAGGCAGGCCTTGACCGGCAACGGTTGTTGGACCAAAAGAAGAAGAAGGTACTGACACTGAAGGCAAGATGGGCACTTTTCATAAATACATCAAAATGTTAATTTTTGAATAATTCTACAATGTATCATCCAAACTTGAAGTAAAAATACACATTTGAGAACATTTTTGACATAGTATATGCAAAATTGGTAAAATCCACGAACAAAACAAATTTTCAATCGTGCGCACCCAGGTGGATTTAGTTTGACTGTTGCGGATCTTAAGCTATTCATCTTGTATTGTTTTAATTTTCGGAAGTTTTATTCCATGAATTAATTGTGGTGATTATAAACCAAAAAAACTGGAGAAGAATTAGAATGATAGCAATAAAGCAATAAAGACGAACACTTTGTCTTAGGAAAAGATGGACACCGAATTTATTGATTTATTTTACTTCTTATGTCAAATAATGATTAATATATTGTATCAAATACCTTAAATAAGGGTATTCGGAAGATATAAACCATGCAGCAACTAGAGAAAGAATGGAAATATGCGAGAAACGGCACACTAGTTAAAATAGCAGCTATTCGTTATGCTATTACTCGCTCGACGCTGATGAGGCGCTTTACAAAATCCAATATCTTGTCACTACTTGGACAACTCTAAGTAATTAATAGATGAGACATTGATACGACATCGTTCAGGAATAAAATAGAGATTTTATGGGTTTACAAAGTTCAAAGAGTTTAATTTTAAAATGGTATAAAAATGGTTTGATCTATTAAAAAGTCCTCAAATAAGCTGGGATCACGGATTTTCCGCGGAGTAATTTCCTAAAGGGAAGTTCTGGACTGTTATTCTGTAAGCTGGAGCAACGTGAGATACTAGAACCCGATATTTCAATAATGCTTTAGATTCTGCATTCTGCATAAGCGGCGCTTACAATTCCTAAATTCATTGCTGAATGAACCGCCGTTGCAATTGGCCTAGAATTGGTTTATGTACGTACCAGGACGTGGAAAGCAATAGGAAGTGTTAAAACACTAACCCTCTTCTATTTCCAACGTTTTCTACAGATGTCCTGTACATCTTACCCTTCATGGTGTACATCTTTCCTATACCAGAGTCCGTCTTAACCGATCATTTCAAAACTGCACGAAAAAAGTTTTTAAGTCATGGAAAAACATAAAAATCGATAGAAACTTACAAATTTCAACACATATTCTGATGAAACATGAGTGTAAGGTAATGTGCGCACATTTTCATGGTCGTTGCATTTATACATCCCTAGATTTTTGCCGGGGTCGGTCTGGTGGTACAATCGTCATCTCGTACGACTTAACAACATGTTCGCCATGGGTTCAAGTTCCAAATGGACCGTGTCCCCATATGGATGACTGACTAATTAATTCATTAGTTGCAGGACTGTATATTGAAGTAATATTTTGTAATTTTTTTTTTTGATTCGATAGTATACTCATAGGTTTACATTATTTTTTTAATATTCCACGTGATTACTATTAAAATACCACAAAAATCCTTAAGAGTCAATAGTAGATTGGCATTGGCAGTAATGTATTTTATAAAAATCTTCTTGCAATTGAATGTTTTTCAGAAGTATTAACTATTTAAGCAATACACAATACTATACAGGCATTACAAACGTTGTCTAGCACAATACCGTCTTGTTTTAATTAAAATGTACCAAAACGCTCTATTTCCCAACATTCATTCTCAATGGATTTAATCTGAAGTCTTTCGGGATGATTTGTCATATTTACCTTATATCTCCAAGAAACCTTACGGCATGCAATTAAACATCGTTCAAAATAATCACATCCATTCAGCCATGTCCAAATCAAGCATCTCATTTAAACTTCATCAGATTGACTTTCACGCTTAATATTTAAAACAACTGATATTGCTCTTTTGCCCCATTGCTGCGAGTTGCCCCCTGCTCTTTCATCACCACGAAACCGTCCTCGAAGCTCGAAATATTTAGATTATACAAAACTTTGCCCAACCTTACGTCACGACCAAGCGAGCAGAGTTTTTCCCAATCAAAAACCGATTACGATCGAACGATTGCAAACTCTGCCCGTCTCTCGCCCGACCCTCAGCACACGGAGTTTTTGTATCGAATCGCCGCCTATCCTGCTATTCCAACGCGGCACACAAAGCTTGACGAGATCGGTGCGCGGGGTTTCGACGTTACTCGAATTATGTTTTTCAGTTTAGCAAACGTCACAACTTACCACGTCCTAATTTGCCGCTGACAAATCGCCGGGCACAACCAAAGCGCTAAGCCATAGGCGGGAGTTGCCGGGTTGGTTGGTAGGAGTGTGGTTTGTATCGAAAGGGTAGGCGGTAGGGCCAGCGGTGAATGGCGTGGATGTGTGTGTGTGTTTGAGGATGGCGTGTAGGCAAAGAGGCAGTAGGACAGTGTAAAAAGTGTATATCAAATATTTGAATCGTAATGGGAAACTTTTAATTACATTTCTCGTTTCGATTTGTGGCAACGAGAAGTGGTTGCTAGACACGTGGACGGGGAAAGTACGCGGTCATGTTGGTGCTGGTGGTTGAAGGGGGCTGGTTAACTTTTCCCAACCAGATTCCGTTGAAAATCACGACCCAGGCCGGATGAGGCTTGTTGCATGCTGCTTGTCATTTACTTGGGACCAAGCGTGAAGTAATTTGAAATACTGTAAAGTTTCTTTTAACTGAACGACTTTACTAGGTCCTGTCCAAGCTGTGGTGTGCTCGGGATGGTTTATTCCAGAAAATTAGAGCTCTTCGTTAGATTACAGAAGCTTGACGATGGTGCGCCTACCGTACCAAAGTGTTGTATAGTGGTTGTTTCCCTTTTTGATGATGTCTTTCCTTACAGCTATGCAGAGAAATTTTATACAGATAAGGTGCAGTACCATTAAGGAAAGTGTTGGATGTCAATTAAAAACTGGCACACTGGCATGACGGAGCGTACTTCAGCCAAAGTACGCAAGCATGTTTAATTCGAAGCACCACCGCATGCGATCACGATCGATGTGCTCGAAATACACCACCATGCAAATCGCGATGGCAACGGAACCGAGCTCTCTCGCACCAAACACACACTCGTCATCAGAAGGTGCAAAATATTTACACAGACTCACACACTCACATACAAAGAATACAGGATAGGTTTGGGGAAAAGTTTCCCCGTTTGCTCAGTGAGCTGAAAAATGAGCATCTGATTTATTATATAGTTGTTCCCCTTTCGCCACTAATTGCAGGAGCCTTGGGAACGTACCATTGATCATTTTCGTTCGGAGGAAAATGATGCCCGGCCTCCCCACCCCTTACCACATTGGACTGGTGTCATTGGACAGTTTTGCTATAGTTTCGATTGCTTCCCTAAACTCAGCATCGGAAAGCTTCGCAGCTGGAAACACCTTCCCTAGCAGAGTTCGATCGATCGGAATAACGCGGAACGGACGCAGATTATTAAGTTTGTGTCATCAGTTTTCTGTTTGCCGGTGCTGGGCGATGGAAGCACTGGATATAACACCACCACGCACCGAACACGGACGTGTGACCTGATCCCGTATGTGAGAGGCATGGAAGTGTGCGACAAGGGTGAAGAATTGATACACTCAAATAGGGGAATCGTTTCACCGATGGGTGTATGTTGTTGGTGTGAGTTGCAAGGAAACTGCAGCCCTACTGTTGCAGGTTCCAGGGCCACCGTGCCTGTCAGTGTAGTGCGAAGCAATCTGATAAATATAAATGCATTGCAATTTATACTAATCAAAACTAATTGATTTTCGAGATAAATTTTGTGGCAGGAAAACTAGCAAATAGCAATAAATTTCAATATATTCTCACTTCCGGTGCGCGTTCCGAAACAGTGATTCGAGATCTTCCCTGTCCTGCTCGGGCTTGCCTTTCGTTCTCCAGCGGGAAACTCGCACATACGCGAATCGAACGCTCGCAGAACATCGAACTTCGCAGGCACACACATACCCAAACAGGTCATCACGTACATGAAAACAAACCTCCGGCCTAGGAGGACATCCGGCCCTAGTCATGTCGTGTCCGAGCTTGGCGGAGGTGTGGCTAAGGTGAAAAACTTTTGCGTCACTTTTGCCTCGCACAAAAGCCTTCCGTCGTAGCCAGTTGACCAGGCCTGGGGGCGCTTGACTGGCAAGCGTCTGGAAGAGCCTTTTTGCGAGCTAAATTAAATTCGATGCAAACATTCATCGCTAGTTGTGAGCTGTTTTCGGAGCTTCGGAGGAATCCTTTTGCAAAATGAAGCAACTTACTTACACGGCTGCATAAGTTAGCCGACCATCCTCTGCACCGCTCTGCGTGCACATCTGCATCCTTGCCTGCCGGGTGCTTGCCGGGAGCGTACGGTTGCATGGCACGAAACATGAAACCATAGCTCCCGGAAAGCTGCACTATTTGTAAATTGAATTTTGAAACTTGTTCACTTTTTTGGGGTACATCAGGATGCTTCAGGTTATTCTTTTTTGCTTCTCGCCTCGGACCAGCGGCATCCTCTTACCGTGATTCCTTATACGGGTAAAGTGACTTAGGAATGAAAACCATTCCTTTTCATCTTACAAAATCGTCCTTTTGGTTCGCATTTGATACCGAGCTCAAATTCTCAAATGCTTCCGACCGAGCATGCTTTATTTTTAACACTGTGCAAATGGTTTATATTGCTTGCCGGAAGCAGCAGTGCATAACCAAGTGCTCAAAATGAAGCTATGCTAAGATGCGCTGTGCTCATTATGGGATAATATAATTTTATATTACATTATTTTATATGAAGTACAACAAAAACCTGAAAGAAAGGAGCGAGATAAACACTTACAAGGAAGAGACAAATGTGTAGACTTTATTTTTAAGGCTTATCATACATAATTCAACTTTTGAAATTATCGTTTATATTTAGTCAAGAATATTTGATTTCAATACAGTTTATATTGCAATGTTTGCGTCATGGATTTATATTAAAATCGATCTTTTTGGCGTATCGACCTACATGGTCATGCTGTAATACGTATACAGACATTTGAAACTTATTATTAAGTATCGATTAAGTCAGTCCTTGCAACCGAGGACATTTCATACGAGGCTTGAACTTACGACGGACATGCAGTTAAGTTGTTCGAGTTGACGACTGTCCCACGGGACCGTCCAATTAATCACACCTCCGTCTCGTTTTTGACACCTAAAGCAATAACAAACTAAAACGCGTTTTACATTACTTTTCTCTAGCTTTTTATTGTTTGATGGTAGATATGGTGCTGTTTTGTCCAAACAAATTAATGTTGTTCACTACTTTCTTTTTGGTTCCTACTTTCCGTTCCGTTTCTGGCTGCTTGTTTTCACATTATAGAGTGTCGCTTCCAACGCGCCCGAATCTTGAGTGCTAAACGAGTCAACAAGAAAAGAACAAAGTAGATAGCAGACTACAAATTTGCCGGCGGATGATGATTTATGCACCTGGGTGGCGTATTACAAAAGTACAAATTGTGGAAGTTGGTGGTAATAAATGTCACATAATAAAGTGTGAGCGTGCCACACTTTTAATGTAAAGAGGGAAGGAAAATCTCTAGCGGTGTGCATTGCGTTAGAAATTCGTTTGAAGAGCATAGAGAAGCACTGTGGTGAATCGGTGAGTCGTGGTAAATGTGGATATGTGTGTGTGTGTGTGTTGGGGATGGAGTGGGGGGAGTGAAACCCGGGTCAGAGGCTACGAGCAAACGGAAGAAACAACGCTTCTCCACCATAACGTTAACGGGAAAACAGTGCAAGAAAACTCACAATTCCATTTTCCATCAACTCTCGCACTGCCGGCGCCGCATCTTGACCCAACCCAGCGTCTCCGTAATGTCGTCTCATTGTCTGTCGCACATACATATACATACATTGTGTGTCAGTTAAACCAACTTTTGCGCGAGGGTGAAAAATAGTTCCCAGTCAAAAAGACAAATGAGCTCACTGGTGCTGCGGGTTTTGGGTGCGCGTTGCCGTTGTTTTTGTGTGTGTTTTGTAGAGTCTTCGCTCAAAATGGTGGCATTTGTGTTTGTTTTTAGCACCGGAACACCAAAAACAATGCCATCGTACCGTCACCTTCCATAGCAAAGGTGTTTTTAATGACAAACAACGAATTGGCTTTTTGTGTTGCGTCGTACTGAATAGGACGGCCTCGGTGCCGGTGAGTCTACCCATGGTCTGTTAAACCTTTTTTTTATCGCAAGCGTTTGGTTTAATTGTTGAGAAAATAAGATCAATTCAACCACAAAAATTGCTTATTAAAACTGTCAAAGAAACTTAATCACATGGTTTGTGCAATAGCCGAAACTCACAATTAAGCTATACGTCTTAGCAATAAGGCTAGTGCGGTGTATCGATTTATTATTATTATTTTAGAAAACACTTGCTATTAAATATTTTTGAATGAATGAAACTAAATAAAAAGAAAACTTAAAACCATTTTTCATTTGTAATCTTATTCATTCTGTATCTATTTATATAAATGCAAAAATCACTTTTATTCACATTTATTGCTTCATCATAATATTAGGTGTGACTTCAGATGCTCCTGAATCACTACCTATCATCAGTTTTTCACGAGTGCAAAACTCATTCGTTACATTTTGTGCCCCCGAGATAATGCTGCCGTAAAGATTAATTTTTGGCTGAACTTCTACACTTTTGCAGCTTCACCTGCTGCTACCTGTTTGGATTGTTCAAAATCACAAAGCGGCACGTGACACCGGCATGTACGCCAACGTACACCGGCTCTTACACCGTACGATTATGATTCCACAGGGACTGATTACTCTAACGACCCTCTGTAGGCACTGGCAAGTGTGTTCCGGGGGCGGGAGGGGTTAGAAAGTCCGTTCCGTTCCGCAAATCACACCATTGCCATGACGCTACGCTACAAAGATGGAACCAACTTTTCCCTACGTAGGACAATGTGCAAACCTGAAGTGTAATCTAGCATCTTCGCAAACATCGCCACCGAAATGCGCGCCGGGACACACCTTCGTGCGCTTCGGATAGCATCTGCGCCGACCCAGCGCAGCTGCACAGTTCGCGGGCCGATGACATACGTCGCCGTGACTGCCGGTGACAGCGTGCAACAGTGCACTACGAGTGTGTGTGTGAGTGTGTGTGTGTGTGCAGCTTGTCATCACTACCGAGGGGATGATTAGGGAAGGTTGGTGCATGATAATGGTAAAATTTCCTAACCCACATTCCATTTTTCTCGACCTCAATGTAAATCCTTGTGTTCGATGCGGTTTCTGATGGAAGTAACACCCGGCCGTATTCACCTACCCCACACCCAGCCCGCTTTGGACGGTTGAAATTGAATTCATTTGCCTACTATGCAACCAAAATGTAGCAGATGCAGTCACCACGGCTGACGCAGCCGTTGCCATGGTGTGTGTTTGTTGAGCGATACGCTAGAGATGGGTAACCACCCTCCCCTTCCCACCTCCAAACCCCCTAAAAACTGCCAGGGTACACAGGGTTTGAGGTTTCATGGATGCAAAGGTGCAAATCTCGCCCTGCTCACCACATTGACGGGTGGGTACGATCCAAAGTCATGTCAAACATCGGTGTGAAACACGAGCCCCGTGTGCAATTACAAGCCCACCGAAACCATGGACTGGGAAGGCGAATGCGTACGGAATACACATTGTGTGTGTGAGTGTGCTCTGTCTAGCTTGTCATTGCAACGATGCGTGACGAGGTTGTCAAGGTCCTGGGATGCGACATAGAAGCCATCCCTGCAGCGGGTAAGCTCTGAGTGTACACGCCCTAGTTGCCGACACTGGGATTGTGTCGTCATCTGTAGGCAGTGATGAATTAGATCATTGGCATATTATGATTTAAATTTTGTCCTTGTTCCACAGCCGCACAATGGTCGATCAGAATGATTATTTTCATCTTATTTGTAAATGTGTTTTGTTTCTCCTAACATCAATATTAACATTAATTACCGAAATATTTGTTTTAAAAATATGGAAACCCATGCCCTAACTTAATTGAATGCATCCTGTGTTCAGGTTACATATTACGAACTCAACAATACGAACGCATAGTGCATTAGTATATTCTCGGGAGTGAAACCTTCCCAGCACGTCAGCAGGTATGGTGCCTCACCAGGCAGGTGGTCCATTCGCAGTAACCGCAACAATGCCATCACCTCACAAGCAGCATTCGCTACACCCGGATGAAATGTTGTGTGGTTTAACATCAGTTATCAGTCTATTTTCTCCTCGTCCAGCATCTAGCATTGCTCTATGCAACATCTAGAGCATGGGTGAAAATGACACTCATGAACCCTTTTTTGTGCGAAACGCATTCCACCGACCCGGAGTGGAAGTTGTGTGACAATGCTACTGGCCTTTTTGGGGAAAACGGCACTGGCAGTGTTCGTGTCCAGTTTTCCACAATGACACTAGGATACTGCGTCATGATTGTCTCGTCCGCACGCATTGGCTCCATGCAAAGGCGAAAACTCCTTGTTACTCGTTCGGTGTTGCAGGACACTCCGGTATGATCACTCGGGTGCGATAATAATCAATATCATTTTCCTACCATGCAGTTACCACAAGGTAGCGAAACCGTTCCGTGTCGTTTGCATTTTCAGTTGCCGTTCGCTCAAAATTCAATGCAGCATGACTTTGGCACCGAGCAGAACAAGATAGCTTCATAAATTCGTCCTATGAACACCAAAGAACTAGCCCCTTTCAGGAACACTCCATGAGGGATTATCGCTAGAGGGCAGCAGACTAAAAGAAACCGAAAGCGGACATTTTGGAAGTGGCTGCAAATGTGAGGTGAATCACAATTCTAGAAATTATTGAGAAATTCGAACCTCAATTCGTCAACGAAACACCATCAAGCAAGGGATACAAGTAGAGAGAACAAGAGGGTAAGAGGGAAATGTATAGAGAAGGGGAGACAGTGCAGCGATTGGAAAACCAACAAGCCGCAGCCCACCGCAATGATGGTAGTGACAGGGGCAAGCCCAACGTCCTGTATGGCACGACAAAGTTTTCGGATGGGAAAGTTGTCGTGGTAAATTGTCTGTGGTATTGCTCTGGCATCGGCAGCAACTACCGTTGCTAGTCGCAGTAGCGGAGAAGTGGAGATCAATTTTCAACCAATTGTTGATTTTTGATTTATTCGCCAATGGACACACACGCACACTTGCACACAGCATGGTATGGTAGCTGGAGCATAAAACGGCCCACCGGTTGAGTTGCCGTCAATCGGGCGTGAATGATTTGCGATGCACGTCAGGTTGCCCAGCACAAGGAGCGACCGCATTTCGATGTCATTAGCATTTTTACAATAGCCAAGCACGAACGTAACTTGTTCTTGTGTCCTGTGGTTTGTGGATGTGGTTGAGAATATTTCCTGTATGGTGGAGACATGTACTAAGACATGCACTGAGACATGTAAATGGATGGGCCGGTGTATTGACGTTTCTGGAGAAACAGTATGGTTCAGCAGCACTTGTTATTGAGTGATTTGAATACATCCATTTCTTCATGGGAATTTAGCTTAACTAACACATGGAAGAAAGGCTAGGCTAATGCAATAGTTTCATGTGATGATGTAGAGCAAACAATATTAACATTAACAATGCAATTTTGTTAGAATAAACTGTCAGTACCTTGACTCAATATGGGGTACAATACAATTATAATAAATTCCGTTTCTAAACAATTTCCAAAGTATTTTCTTAACATGTAATCTCCATGAAATTTTACAATTTTTAATTCAAACAAATTTATCCCGGTCATTGACTTTGCCCAACAATCTTACCGCGTCTCGGATCAGCTTGAAAGATTGTTTCCCATATCTAGAAACAATAATTAATTTTATTTCCCGCTCATAAAACGGAAAGCTACCCAAGCGAAAACCGACTGCACCATCCGTACCGCACAATAATACTTTGTGCGTCGCCCCTGCACGCAGCAAAACAACGCCAATTTCTCGATGAGTCAGCAAAGTTCGACTAAAAGTTCTTGAACTATCTGCGGTGCCACAGCTACCGTGTGCGTCTTAAGAAGTTTTAATATGCTTATTGGCTTCCTGCCAGTCTCCAGCGATCGAACTCATCCATCCAACTCGACGCCGTCTAGTTCGGGACCGCCTCGGTAACGGTGACAATCGATAACGCCAAAGGCCACACTGCAAACGATTCCGGCTCTCCGGTGGCCATTCCATCACGACGAAAGCACCGTCGGAGCAACGAGGACGGACCGGACCAGGCCGAATACATGCGAAAATGGCTGGTCAAATAAGAGCGAATCTCACGTCGGCATCATTCAATCCGATGCCAATAAGTCGTCACCCTTGGGGCGAAAAAATTCCCCAACCTGCACATCTTGGTTTACCTCGGATCCCGAGAGAGCGCTCTATCACTTGCACGTCACGTTGGCCGGGTGTTTGTGTGGAACACTTCGACGAAAGGGCCCTTCTCTTAGCTGGTGCTCTGTTTGGCGTATCTTCTTCCTTTTCTATTCCGCACATTTTGTACGCGGGGCTGATGTTTTCCATGCAGCTTCATGGCCCAAGTAAACAGGAAAAGCAGATAAATAAACATCCGGCCGAAGGTGGAACACCGCCTTTACGTATGGTTTAGTTTAGCTCTGGTGTTGCGAATCGTCCTAGAGTGTTCTAGATGTTTTTTTGAGATGATTATTTAGTATAAATCATGATTTTTTGGTACAACTAATTACTACAAGTGCATTCATACAATTAATTGTATATAATGGTTTAAGAATGTTTTTAAGGTTTCTTTAATTATTTTCCAATGCAAACAACTTCCACCGAGCCATATTTTTACTCCCTTTAATGATACTAGGACAGGATGCAGATACAAAGAACGATAACAAACTCCAGCACACCGTGGTCAAGCACAGCGAGCATACCGAAAGCAGCGAACCGTTGATATAGCCGATATCGCAGTCGGAAATTATCGAATTAGATCCAACCAATTTAATGAAATTTTTATTTGCCCGGCTTTGCCCCCCACATCCGTGCACATCGCGAACGTGCGAGGATCGTTGCTTGCCCCAGGACGAGGCCATTAGCCGGTCAAACCAAAGTAAACGTTCGATTCTCGACTGTAGCTGGGCATGTCGATGAAAGGCGCCGTTTTGGGAATGAACGCTGTTGGTTTTCCGACTGTTGACAAAGCCGGATGCAACCGAAACGATGATCCGGAACATTCTACCCGAAATTGTTGGCATATGGTATCAGCACACCAAACAGTCAAAGTCTTCACAGAGGTCCGAAGAGATAGTGGTTTCGTATTTTTGTAGCATGAAAGTGTCCGAACTGTTACATCCATTTGCTTCAATTACATTCCAAGAACGTTTCGAGGTTGGGTGAGCAGAAACCATTCGCCATACGAATGCCCTTGCCCTTTGTTTCTTTTCGGCCAGAGTGGATTGATTTTCGTGTTGCATTTCGATAGGCAGCTAATATAATATCGTCTCATTTCAACTGCGTTGCGAAATTAGTTGTAAGCGAGGGACACACTTGGCCAAAAGAACAGTTTTAGCTAATGCATCACAAATATCGGCCAGTAATTAAGCGTCCCAATCAGCTTCAATTATGTGCAACACATGTCGTAAATCAGCATTGAATAAATTTACCTCCACACCACGGACGCCCGGCTAACGAACTGAGTTCCGAGCCGAGTTAATTAAATATTCATTTCCACTTGCATTTTGTCCTCGCGCTTGACCGTTTCCATCCAGCCCGTTTGACAATTTCTAATGCAGCTCGGACGGAGTACTTTTTGTATGTGTGTGTATGTGCTTGGCCTTTTTGCTGCCCAAACGAGGTTTCGAGCAAGTTTCCCCAATCATCATTTCCCGGTCGTCCCCGGCACCCACGGCTAATGGGCTCCGTTGAGGTTTGGCAGCGACCAGAGAAGGAATGAAAAATAGATAACAGCAACTCGATCGTGAAAATGTTCAGATCCTTTCAACGTTTTTTGTTGCGCTCCTTTGATGGAGCGAGCAAAAGGGCGCTGGGTGCATTGGACGCACCGTTATGCCGGACCGGTTGTCTCTAGTATTCTCTTTCACCGTTGATGCGGCTTCATTCGTTGGTCAGCTATCGATTGATGAGTTCTGTATGTGTATGCGAGTGAGTGAGTGAGACAAGGGAAGCCACCATTGACGCCGAACCATGCCTTGTCGAACAATGGACAATGTAATTGAAAATTTGAATTTTGCTTCCGTTGGAGCGCATAATTATTCCATCATTGTTTCATTGGCAGAAGAGGTGCAATGCCGGGGGGAGGGATCGTTGAATTTTAAAATGAAAGAAAACCAAAGGGTTATATGGATTAAAGGCATGAGCGCAGGTGCAGAATACACAAAGCGCAAACATAGTTCCAATATACGACTGTCGGCTTTTCGTGGTAAAAGTTGTAGTTATTTAACAGAAGCTCTGTGTTGCACAATACATAATTTTGTTCCTTGATGAAAGTTGAAAACAAGTTTAAAGGGTGGATTGGATTTTTAAAATAATTCACATGCTGATAGTGGAACCATCTTTGTAAGCTTTTATTTCAATTGAACCTTATATTTATTGAACTCCTTCAGCATCCAGAAAGACGGGAGATTCATACAACCAGAAGATGTGTTCGATACCTTCGTCGTTCACAGCATCGGAAACGTTCTGCCAACAATGTCACTGTCCGGCAAGCAACTGTCACGATGTGATAAAAAAAGTAACGCACAGCACAAACGGCGTGAGGCGCTTCGTCGAATTCCAGTGACACCTCTTCGTGCGCACCACTACCTCTTCCTCCTGAGCTGGTGTTGCTGCAGTCATTTGCAATTGCAATTATTAATGAAGCCTTCATAAATCATAAAGCACTAGCTGCACTTGTGCCGAGGTGACGAAGCATGAATATTTATGCATCCGGTGATAAAGCACATTCGATACCTCGGCTCCTTCTGCAACTCATGGCCGTGTACCGTGTGGCTGTAGCGCTGGCGCTGGTATGGTATGGTAACTTGTGGCGCGCAACAAATAGCGGCAGTAAAAATATTGTTTTTCCTGGTTCTGCGGTTGACAATGGCTGCTTTAAAGGTGGCTTTTGCAATGTTGCTTAGCTTGCGAGACATAATTTAAAGCGATATAATCGAACGGGATGGTACAGTGAGAGTGATTTTGCAAACCTCATGTCCTATAAGGTAACATCTATGTGGGGCATTGTACAGCCTAACTCCAATCTCATCGAGAATTAAAAAAAATCATGCAGCGAATGTAGGTTTTTGATTCAATAACGCTCTAATTCACTTACAGGTTACGTCAGAATTCCATAAAAATATGTTTTATCATCAATTTCATTTATTGCGCTTTCCCTACGCCGGATGCGAAGCGCGGCTGTCCCTGCTTCTTTTGTTTCTGTTCCCGATGCCGCACAGCCGCGTTCTCTATCGTTTCATCAATAACTTCGTACTCACCGACCATTTCTCGTGATGGGGTTTTTTCCTGCCTCTTCATCCCATCACACACCCTTCGTGCAATCACTCATTTCTTCTCGCTCACTGTTTTTCACTTCACTGCCACTGCTGCTGCTGCTGCTGCCGTCCTCATCCAGTTCGCTTTCTGCATCCAACTGGCACTGCCAACATTCATTCATCAATCTCATCCTTGGCTAGGATAATGGCTAATAAAATTTCAATTCCAGCACTGTACCGGCGGAACGATTTTTTACGCATGTCGGTGCAATAATCTTTTTCCAAACGCGTCCATCTGCGCGAACGGGCAAAACCGGAAAAGGTGCCGGAGCGATTTCCGGACGGGCGTTGTGTATGATGGGCGGACAAGAGACGTGCAGACGCGGGCAAATGAAATTGCTCGCGCCAAAGAACTGGGGATGACTTTTTGCTGTTTCTTAAATCAATTTGGAGCATCTTAGATGAGAGAAGAAATCAGTTTGCTCCTAAAAACCTTTTTCATGTTTTCTTCAGGCGTGTAGCTTGTACGTCTTGTTTCTATTTTTTTGTGATATAATTTTTACTCAGAAAGACGATTTGAACTTATTTCCAGCAGGTACTACGCAGTACTTATGAAGTGGTTAAAATGCTGCTCAGATATGCTTTCTTATGTTTCAAAACCATGTTTTTTGTGAGCAATTGCAGAAGTATGGTTTATCTTTATTAAAGCCAATTATTTCTGTTTATATAATAATCGCGCAATATCTAAAGAGTTTCGGAACAAACAAATCAGCAAAAATAATTCATTTTAGTCGACGCAACGATGTTTAAGAAGTTGAGCCTTACATAAATTATTCTACATTCAAAACACATCTCTCACTGAAAATGAATTCATTCTGCTGTAAATCCATTCTGGTTGATAAAATTGCTCCACCCGGCGGTCTATTTTCAAGCATTATTTCTTCTCTTAGCATCTTCTACAAGTGGCTTCCCTATTCACTTTGAATGCTTTTGCCTCGTTCTGAGAATGCATTTCTCATAAAGAATGGAAACAGGCACGGCACGATAATAAATATGTATACAACGGTACGAAGGATTACGGAACGGTCAGCTAGGTAAGTGGCAGTGCCACCTTGTTGCCGCTGCTGCCATACTAGATTAGGACAATGATAGATGGTGCTCGTGGTATGATCACCCCTGTGGCCCAGGCAGGCAATGGATAATTCTTAAAAACCTCCCCTTAGCTCGAACGATGCTCGTTGCTGAATAAACATAAGCACAGCTCCTACAAGTTGTACACGCGAGGTGAGAATAAATGTGTGCAAGTCCTTGTCTTGCTGTTGGCTTCCCCAACCAACCAACCAACTGCCCCGAAACCAAACTCTAGTGCGACTGATGAGCCTTTGTTTGCGTTTTCCATTGGCAGTCCGGGAGGTCAACAATGTCCCAAACGAAGGAAACTCAGCGAAAGTAAACCATCTCGATCCCAAGGTTTTCCCAAAATTGAGTGTTTCCAGAGCGTACTGTGTATATTGTGCAGATTTGTGGATGAACGATTACAGGTTTGTGCGTTGGGCGGCCGAGCGGCAACTTAATTTCTACGAACTTTTCCGGTTCACTTCCGTGTCCTGTTATTGTGCTCCGATGGTACCGCTGCTGCATTCAATTCTCCCACCAACACCCAGGACTTTGCACCTTGGTGTTGGCAAATAACTCATGCACCGAGGTGAAAATCAATTTTCAATTTATTAAACAAACAATCTGTGTGATTGAATGGTTTCGTCAGTCGCTCACCCCGTGTACAGGCTCGTCCGTGACCGCGACGCTTTGTTGACTCGGTCCGACCTTCCTGCGTATCTTGTGCGATGCAATGCTCGGGGAGTCGTTTAACAACATGCAGGCACCCTGTGCCCAAGTTTGCTGCTTGTTATTTCCGCGTTCCAATCCTCCGTCTATGCTCTCGTCATATCAGTGATATTGTTGATGTTGTTGTTGTTGTTGTTGGTGGTGGTGTTTTTGTTGTTGTTGTCGTTTGTATTGCGGTTGGGCGACCACAGAATTCGCCTGCAATTCAGTGCCGTCGCCTAGCAATGTGCGTGTTTCCATGGGAACCGCCGTTGTTTGAAGTTCGAGCGCAACGTTTTATCGTTTTCCGAATCCGGCAGCATACTCCAGCAACGTCGAAAGCCAACTATTCATTTACAAGGTTTCTCGCTTCGGCCCTGGTTTCCCGGATGCGGATAGATGACGCTGATGATGCCACTGCTGCCGAATTGCATGCCAGCTACAGATTGAGCACAGGGATACTGTGGTATTATGTGGGAAATTACTCCCTCGCTGATTCGGATGGCAATGTAAACCAATGGTTAATGCTGGGCAGGCTAGAGCTTACGTGTACACATAGCGCAATTTTCCTATAATATCTTCCTCGTGATTGGTATACGGGACCACATATGTGAAACGTCCGATGAGTAAAAAAATAGGTTTTTTATTAAATGTAGATGTTAGGACACTTTTAAGAAAAATATTTAGAATATCCAAATTACTCGTTTATAACTATAACAAGAACGCTATCCAAAGCACATGAAACGCAAATTTTTAAATATAATTTTTAGAGTAATGTTATTTCTTCTCCTAAAATTAATTGCATAGTAGCATACAAAATTTGATACACAACAAGGTTCATTTATACAATAAAATGGACAATCGTATTAAATATTAATAGAAATGTATATCATTTTAATGATAACTATTTCATTAATAGAATTTCAAGTTATCAAAGCTTTTTATGTTTTCAATCAACCATTTACGATAGTATTTCAAAAGACCAGCCGTTTAGCTAGATTAAGCTCCATTTGATTCACCGAACTGTGAACAAATACGTGCTTAAAACTACCAGTTTTTGTTTGATTCCATGGATTTTTGTGAATGTCTAAGCTTTCCTAGATTGTAGTTTCTAGTGTTTTACAATCGGAATTAAACAGTCAAACGCAATAGTTCACTTATAAGCACTTTGCATAAATAATCCCAGTTTTTGAACTGTAAAAACATTTTAAGTCTTTCGCATTTTTTTTTCCATATGGAAAAACGTGCCAAATTAAAGAGCACAA
The DNA here is from genome assembly GCF_016920715.1 of Anopheles arabiensis. NCBI lineage: Eukaryota > Metazoa > Arthropoda > Insecta > Diptera > Culicidae > Anopheles > Anopheles arabiensis. The sequence goes on along the minus strand of NC_053517.1, from coordinate 70,083,622 downwards.
ATTCAATAGTTGGCAGACAAACAATGATCAACCAGCGAGGTTCACTGTATTTGACTTGGCTTTCAGTTATCTGCAATTGGAAAATCTGCGATGTTTGTCTGCAAAATGTAATTCCTATCGAGATGTGTGTATGCTCGATTGCTCCACTCCACTATCAGATACCTTTATAGTCATTACTACTATTTATCCTGCCACGGATCTCGAAAACTAAACTGAATCCATAGTAACACGGCAGCAGGGAGCATCTAACGTAAACAGAATGCACAAACATCATCAGCTTCTTCCAACCCGTACAATAACAACATCAACTGGAGGAAAAACCGTACAAATCTTTACAAATTGCAATGCAGCATCTTTGCCAACAGTTTGGCCGGCCACCCGGGCTCCATTGTTATTGCAGGGTGGTGATGAGGAAGCGTATCTTTTTGGGAAGCTGTTTGCATCTGCAGGGCCCGGATTCGTTCATTTCGGAGTCAACAGGAAAACAGAATTAATTTAAGCGGTAAATTATATTTGCATTTTAAATTGTTTATCTAATTAAAACGGAAATTTTCACCTAGACAAAGACATAAGGTAACCAGAGATGGAGTCGTATCAGAGCTGTTGACTAGCGTTGTCTTTTCCTGAAAGCTTCATTTACGTCATAGTTGAATCGGTTATAATTGTAGTTGTAGCTGACTAATTCTTATTGGAATGACCTTACCGATCTTTGTGTTTGTTCCATCGCAGCTTGTTGAATGTTAGATTGTTTGTGCTAATTTTTCTCGAATCTATTTTTGTACCAGTTGGTACCAGTTCTCGCCAAACCCATTTCTTTCCCATGAAAATGGACCACATGGCTGTGCATACCATCACGCAACGCACAACCCCACTGTAATGTGGCAAACGTCTTAGGTTTCATTTATTTTTCATTTATTATTCTTCATACTCTTGCGTGCGCGCGTGTCGGGCACTGGGTGAGCAGAGGTACCGGGATGTGCAAATAATAAATAATACTGCTTCATGCATCTATGGTAGCTCAACCCCAGAGGAAACCTTGGCACTTTTCCCAGTCCTCCAGATTTCTCCAAAAACAACAACAAGGCCAAACTCATCCAAATACACACACTTGCATGCGGTCGAGAGCACGAATCGCGGTTAAGCAACAGACACACAGCCCCTCCAGGTGTTTTACTGCTCCTCTCCTGTCGAATTCTTCGGCGGTCATCCCAAACCGCTGGGTTATAAACATAGAATCACTTCTCTTGCCCCATGCAGCCACACACGGCCACTGGGATTGGGGTGCCATTTTTTCCTTCCCATTTCTACTGCTTAGCTGTCTTCTGATATCGGCACGTTCTGCAAATATTTGCACAAATTGGAAAAGCAATCTATTAGTGATCGAGAACGCGAACGCGATTCTGCGATGGTCCGGGCCTCACATTCGGTCATGCCGGCCTGCTTAGTGTCCGGTTTCACATCAACCTCTCTCTTACCCAGCGCACGTCATCAGCACACTGTGTCTGGGGCGTAAGATATTCTGTATATTTTGCCCGGTCATGATACAATTGCTCCAGCTTTGGTCACCGTTTTGATGGGATATTAATGCACTACCCGTAGTACGGCCGCGTACGTAGATGCGTTCGATCGTGCGCTTGTAAGTGTGCCAATCGAATGCCTGCGTTTAATCGCGATGCTCTCTCGTTGTATATTGTTGTCTTTTTTGTAGTGTTTTTTTTTACTTATATTTTAATTTGCGTACAAATTCCTTGATTTGATTCGTTTATGTCTGCTTGCTACTGTTGCATCAAGCGACGTATTTGTGGGAAAGTATAGCCTGATTGCGTCGCGTATCATCAATCTTTTTTATTATTTGACGGTGACAATACCCTAAATCTATGAATTCAAAGAACTTTGAATAATTGAATACTGGCTTTTATAATTCTTTTGAAATCCTTTAAAAATTTGAAGGAGGATTTATTGAAGATATTTTAGAATTAAGTTAAAATATTAGGCGTTTGTTTTTATAAAACGCGACTAAAAACATTGATAGGAAATTGGTCTATAATGGTTATAACAGTATTTTATTTTTCATTTTGACTAAATTTACCACAAGTTCAAATACAACGTCTACAATAAAAGCACAAAAACATGTTTGCCTTTTTCGTGTCATTATTTAAACGATTTACGGTATGTACCTTTAAAGTTGCGATGCCTTTTCAAACAAAAGGAACTATTTATTCTTGCTTCTCATCTAAATCCCAGTCGGTGTTGTGTATTCAGCACACTGTGCATCAAACTCTTGACGCCCTGACATCAATCATGCAAATCTGAAGAAATGTTTTCGTGCCAATGTTTGTCTACCATCCCAATAGCAATCGGTGGACTATTTATCGGCGAGTTTACTTTAACGTGAATTTAATTTTGATTTGTTTATCTTAGCATCTTGCTTGCGCGGATGGTGGTTTTCTAGGCGCAACAGCTTCCACCGACGAACAGGCAGCAACCAATCAGCTCTACCTCTCCATCCGGAGGGCCTCGCTTCCCACTGCAATGCAACCCACGCAGTCGATCAAACCGCTAGCCACAAAATCAACTAACTTTGGTCCGTGCACCGTTCAATTTGCAAATCAAATTCGATCCTTTCATTTAAATCGCTCTCGTGGTGACGCTTAACAAATTTCAGCACATCTCATTTGCCGGCAACAAATGAAGCAATTTATTGAGTCATTAAATTCGAACATACACCAACAATCCATCACCATCTTACCCGCCGAACGTCTTGAGCACTATGAACAGTCAGTCTTTCGTCGCAATCGCCCACTTGGGTTTATCTTTCCGTCCTCCCGGCCATCCGTCCGGTTGCTCGCGACTTCTTTCCTGATAGAAATTGCTCAAGCGGAGGCAGGCTCAAGTTTGCCGTGCGGGGACAAGCGCTGCCTTTGTACTGCTGCGGATTTTAATCAATTTATTTACTCATCCCAGCGGATGGCACAGTCATGGCTCAGCAAAACCGCTGAATGTAGCGCAAGAGCCACAAAGGAAAGAGAAAAATTGAGCTCAATCTGTTGATGATCATTCGTTTCTTTGAGGTTTCGAAACTGCATGACGATCGAAAAAGGACGTCACACGGAAGAGTTGTACGGCAGGACCGAGCAACCGAGTGGTACGGATTTTGTCATGTTGAATGAAGCCACAAATTAATGCTGAATTTATCAGTCACCCCTTACCGGGGGGCTTCTAGGTTGGGCGAAAAATTACTCTCCCTTTTCTTCGCACTCCAGCTAGAGCGCGGGAACTATCAACCGGAGCCGCAAGGAAGATGTCCTTTCGCTTCTTCACTGCGGTCTTCCTAAGGTGCAGAGATGAAGTAATTAAGTTTTCGCTACGTTCCATTTAGCGCGACGACATTTATGAAGTGCTTCGAAATTTGATTCTGGTGGAGCAAGTTTTAATGAAGTTTTGCTTTCGTCATGTCACGGTAAGGCGCAACTGTGGCAACGTTTGTGCCGTTGCCCCCATGAAGTTCATGCGTGCTGGTTTTACATTAAAATTGCGCGATCGTACGGCATGCGTGTTGCAAGAAAAGGAAGAAATTTGTTTTTAATTTTTAGTGAATGAAATCGTTTACTTAGAGTTTATGTCTACATTCCAATGGAAAATAGCAATATGTTTTTAACACATTATTGTTCTTTTACTAGCTTGCAATACAACATCATGTAACAGATATTTACAACGAAAACATCAGGAAACTTACTATTAAGTAAAATAGTTTCCTGTACAGTGGCAATCACCCTTTCTGCGCAGTCTTCAAACTTTTAACCCCAAACGTACCTGACGAATGGTGGTGGTTATCCTTACATTTGAAAAATGAATAAACTTCTTTCCAAAGCAGTGAAAACTCATTCCGCTGACACCGAACGTCGCTCTATGTATGGGCGATGGTTCATTTACTTCCATTACCCACACACGCAGCGCGCATCGACGTAACTATTCGTTCTTCTCCGTTGAACAAAACCATGCATGAAGCACACCATGGATGCACCATCTTGAGCGAGGGCGTCTGGTAAAGGAGTGGCAAAACGAAAGCAAAAAAAGAGAAGGAATACCGGATAACGCGCTTCTACAACAGCTCTGTCCTGGCGATAATAAAAAGCTCACTCACCCAACTTCGGGGCATCGTTTTTATCGTCCACTCCCGCCCGTTCGCTCCCTCCCAACGCAGGCATTATCAGTTATGGTTCATATCTTTCCATCTTTGAAGCTGCAGTCGAAGTCGTAGTAGATTCCTGCACATACTGGTTCGTGTACGATCCTGCCAAAAGTAACCCTAGCACTTCTTCCTCCCATTCATTCGAAAGTAACGGGAGCGATAATAGAAGACAGAGGGAAAACTGCAAGAAGCTTTTTTATCTTTCTCTGTCCTTCATCTTACTGCTTCAACCTAACAAGCAGAGGAAGCAGCATTGTTGCTGAGGTAGATCGCTCGCGTATCTTATATTTTGTAGCTCTTTCGGCAGAGAGATCAGACAATAAACCATTTTACATCGAAAGCAACATGTGCCCTTCATTCTTTCTTAACGCCCGGGCATCGATTACGACGGCATCGAGGCAGCTTTTATCTCGTCCTCCTAAGAACAGGCTCCCCGAAACGATGGCACACCCTTCCTTCCTCGAGGCACTCAGCGAATCGCTCAACCGTGACTTGCATGGAGATAAACAACTATTAACACGACGGCTTGCGACGGGTCGGGTGGAAAAAGTTACGCGCCAAGGCCGGGAGCCATCGCCTGCCAGTATCGCCTGCGTCGCCCACTTTAAGGCGCACCAAATTTATACGACCAGTATAATTCCCTGTTGCTGCTGCTAGCGCTGTCGCAAGCGCTGTCTGGAGTAAGGCAGGAAAAACATCATTTGGCTGCGTCCCATAGCGTATTGAAGCTAGGCGACGGTTTTGGGGTACAATTTTTACTGCAACTAACAGCTTCCCGCCCAGAAGTGCCGGGCACGGATATAGAGCTATAAAAGGTATAAAAATAATGACGTCCCTTGAAACAAAAGTCTCTCGCACAGTGCACCTCTTCCAAATGTCTTCGACGTTTGATGGCGGGATCGGCTTCAAGCGATCAAATCCTTCGAGTGGGATTTGTGTGGTTTTTGAAAACGTCTCTCCTCCCTCATTTATGGACCAAAACATCACAACGGCATCACAACACACTCTAGCACGTAGCAAGGTTTGAAGAAAATCCTCATCCTCATGACCACTCCGAAGGCTCAGTTTTAATGCCGCCTCGTAAAATGTTTTTCCACTCTCCAGGACTTGGTGCCGCTCCCGTGTGGCCTGCGGTAGTGGTTTTGGCAAGACGGAAATTATGATGCTTGGCGGATGGTTTTATCGTTCGGTGACAGGTTTGCACAAAATTTACTGTCAAGCTAGACAAGATTCACGCGGGTTTATCGATGCGACAATTTAGGCACACTTCAATTACGCTGAAAAACGAGAGCCAAACCCATTTTTCGGCGTTTTTTGGCCACAATGGAGGTTGTTAATATATTGGAATCTTAGGGATTTGTGTTCATTCACAAGATCATGCACTTGTTCAGCCCTCAACCATCAAAACTGTAGTTGTTTACGAAAACAACAAATAAGTAATCAAATCAAATTAAAGTTTGTTGGTACATAAAAACAAACAACGTCTTTTAGTATGGCAACACAACCAAATATCACCAGTACAAAACGCTTATCTTCAATTGTGTTTTTTATGTTTTTAATATAAATTCTTAACAAAGCTGGAAAACAATGAAACATTTATAAAGATACATTTGGATTTGGATATCCAACCAAAAACAATATCCGAAAATTTAAAACCATAGAAACATGCCCTTCCAATGTTCATATCTAGAGATATTGCATTCCAAGCCGTAAATAGCACACATTTGTCCCACCTTTCGGTACATGTTTTTTTGTTTTTTGGTTTCTCCTGCAAATAAAATCGACCAGGTCGGAACATCGTTTACGTACATTTGTTTCACTCGATAAATGCCAATCCGATTGGTGTATCTTTATGCAATGGTTTTACAAATTGCCTCAAGACACCTAACTTCCATGCACTTGGTTTTCTGATCTAAATTGGAATTTATGCTACATGCAGCTTGTGTAAACGCACGTCGATACCATTTACCTTTGAGGGCAATCGAAACCAGACCAGAAGCCAGTTTCTTCCGTTTGAAAGTTTGGCCTCAAACGGTTGCGATGCCTGTGCCATGTAATCATTTGTGAGAGTGTTTGCCGAACAGACATGATGACGCTTTTTCTAGTCGAGCTGGGTAATCGCCTGGACGTCTGTATTTCCTCCTCCCCATGCAAGAGCGCGGGCATGCAGGGCAGGCGTTAGTAAATTTAGTTAATTGGTGCTACCGTTCGGACATCAAAAGGTTTCGATTTCTTCGTGCCTGTTCTGCCTCGCAAAAACAATCCATCGACGAACAGGTCTCCCAGTTGCTGACCGGGCAGCTGCTGACTGAGCGCCACACTAATTGAATGAGGCAATACTTTAGTGTACCTTGGGGTGGTGGATCATCGAGAGGAACGGATGTGCAAACACTGTATATCTGTACACTATGCATGGTATGTTTTCGGCTCAAGGAACATGTGTTGAAAAATGCAGCCTCGGCAGACGATGTCGGTATGCCGGTTCGGCTGGAAGTCTGCAACAGCCCTGCACAGCAATTCGGTACGCTTACAGCACAAGCAATGATACAGCTTTCGACAAAGCTCCTAATCCAATCAGCAAAACTTTTTTTTTACAACCTCCTTCCTTGCCTGCAACGAACCTCTTTGCCGACGAGCAGCCCGCCGGGGATTCAATTACAGGATCGATGCTTTCAGAGTGAAAAATGTGATACGAATTTCGGCTCGATTGAACTTTATGCCGGGCGACCGTTTTGCTATGGTCTGTTTGCGAAAGTGTGTCGTAAAATTGCGCCAAAAAATCACTCTGCAACTGGGTCGGCTCATGCGACGATCGCTTCGATGTCTTCCCGACAAACCATGCGTTCTACATAGTTTGCTTTTAAAAGGTTGGACAACAAAGTTTCATCCCTTGATAGGACCTTGTAAAGTGCTACACTGCATTTGCTGTGTCGTCGGGGAAGAATATCCTGCCGGAAGCTTTATTACTGGCGTTTGTCACGAAGCGCGCCATTTGCTTGGGCATTATCATAAAAGATAAGCTACACGCTTATTATCCTGATAAATGGAAAACTCCATTCTTCAGTAGTCAATTTTACTCCCATTTAAACCAATGATGCATGATACATGTCATGAAGGTAGATTGATATCTTGCTGGTCAAAGCTTATTTTCTTGTAACGTCAAAATATGTCGCTCAAAAACACTGGCTTTGTGTTTAGCAAATTGCTTCGAAACTCAGACACTTAATACATTTTTGGCATATAATATTTTCTTACTAATTCAAATTCAATCGGTCATACCTCTAGATAACTCCTTTAGCTAAGGTAAACCTTCTGTATTAGAGAAAAAAAGATTTATAATAATTTATACTCAAAACATTGAACAAACGATTGAAATTAAAAAAAAAAAATATTATGATTCATATTCCGGGCAGTTTTGAGCTCATGTTCCAAATTACAGACGTTTTGTTTCGAATTGCGGACAGCCTTAATATTCCGCAAATATACATTAAATTCACACATTCACTTCAACTATTTTAATTTTAATTCGCTTTAATATCCGAATACACAATTTGGAGAGTTGGTGTCCTCCTGGACCAAAAGAATGACATAATCACTGACAACCACGTTTAGGTACTGTTTTTATTTTGTATTCGGAGAAGCATTGAACCGAAACACTGTTGTGCGAATGGACAATATTTCTCATACGACGCATTAACGCATTGGTTGCACCTAGTTTTCAATATCTTTAATATCTTTGTATGCTATTGTCACTGTTTTAAATAATATTTTTATGCAAGTAATCACTATTTTCTCCTACTGCCCCGAATATAAAACAAGATGAAAGTTCTTACCTCAATTTCCGTACAGAATGAAATACGCGGGTTTATGACAATAAGATCATGATATGATAAAAGACTTTTGTTTCCACATTATTAACTATTTCCACAATGGATTCCGATGTATTTCAATGCATCGGGACCATATTAATAGAATGTATTTATACTTATACTGTACTTGGTAGAAAGAAGGAAATTATACTGTACTTGGTTTATCTTGGTATGGAATGGTAACCGACAGAAAACATTTATTTCGTTGTGACATGTCAGACGAAACTGTTGGAGGTCAGACATATTTTTAATTGATTCTAGTACATCCTGGCAATCATGCAAAATAAAAAAGGAGCAGGGTCAGGGACTGGATATGAAAAAAAAAACAAAATAAATGTCTGGAGTTTGAAGCTGTCCGCAATTTATAACAGTATAATAAACCTGATGAATTCAATTACGCAACATAGTCACGATAAAACTATTTTTAGAACATAAATAGAACATTTATAGAAACATGTAAATTGCTTTATTGTTCATCTCCTTACGCAATAAAGTAAGATCTCTAGGAACTATGATATTACTTAACGCTGTTACGCATAATTTTTAGTCGATTTAAATAATTTGAGAAAAAGACCCCAGTAACAGTTCCGTATCGTCAAGTCGAACGTTTTACGAATATGCTCATCATGGGTTCAAGACTGGGTGGTCCCGTAGTACAGTACTCTACTCGAACGACTTTTTAACATGGCCGTCATGAGTTCAAGCCCAGTATGGAACGTTCCCATTGTAGCAACGACTGACTATCCGGCTGCGTGGTACTGACTAAAGTCTTGAAAGCCTTTCGAAGAGGAAATCGATTAAGTTTTATGGAAACTATATGGAAATTATGTTATGAGCAAAATCACACATTTTTAAAAAGTTTTTGATAAACATGAATAATTGCATAATAAATAACATTTATTATTTAAAATATATTTGTTGATTACAGCATTTCATCTGATTATTAACGGATTTTAGGATAAAGGCATTACTGAATGTAAATTAAATTAAATGAAACAGAAAATCAAACAGTCGAACTCGTTGATTTTAACACATTCTTAAAAACAACACTCATAAAGTAATATCAGTATGTTTGTAACACAAAGTCATTAAATACTTACACTACATACAATTCATTTTAAGTTGTATGTTTTGACCCATGCAACAAAGCCCCACGCACTGGATAACTTGAGAGTAATTCCAGCTATACCCAAAATCTTGATACAATTGTAAGTTCATGTGCATTAACAATGTGCTGATTTTCGATTCCACTAACCTTGTCTGGGTATCACTGCAGGAAAACGCATCGTCTTTGCGGCTCTCGTGTTTCCGTTCTGTAAGTGAACCCATGACACCTTCATCTTCACTTGCAACAGATACTTCCAAACAGCGTTCGCTAGGAAGCCACCAGCTTGTATCACGTTATGTCGAGAATTATGCCGGAAAGGTCGCCGCAAAGAACCGTTCCCCACTGAACCGGCTTAATGAATTGATTATTGCATGGCAGCGAGATAGTTTCACATGTGGCACGTTACCGGCCTGCAACAAAACGATTATGTGCGATTGGCCGGGCGATGTTTGCGCCCCTGTCCTCTTCACACTTCTACAGACAAATGTATCTCACCTTAAGGTCCACACCAATCGGTGTGAATCTCCAATGCAAGACCACATTTCCGTATCACTTGCCTCTGGTCCCGGGGTCGTAACGATGTCCTTCCAATGTAGAACCCGACCCTGCACGGTGCGCTCGGCAGGTTGCCGAGAAACCCGAACTGTAACACATTCATTCCCACACGCATCATGAGCGCATTATCATGCAGTCAGTGAGCATTAGAAGCAATTTTCTCACAAAGGCATAAGGATAAGCGTACGTGACCCGTACGACCCATGCCGAAGCAGTACGTTTGGCGATGATCTGCAACGGTTGCCGTGAGCTCGTTGTACTTTGTAGGATGGATGGTGTAAGAAAATTAATTCGATATCAGTGCATACGTAAGGATGTGATAATGAAAAGATGTTACTCATAGCGGGCGTCCCTGCTAGCAACTTACTTATCGTGTGTACGGGTGTGCGTTTCACGGTAGGGAATCCGTTGATACGCCAGCTTCAAGAATGACCACCTTTAATTGGGCAAAGGGGTAGTGGTTGTAACAAGGTGACGGGCAAATCGAGTGAACAGACAAAACCATATTTTCCTTTCACAAGCTAATTTATAATTTATGTTGCTGAAGATCATTTCAGGTGTTCACGGCACTGTGCGTTTGCATAGAGGCTACATGAGGTTTCCCACCAGCCGCGCGACTGGCTCGGTTTGGGTCGATGAATCGCAACTCCGTGGAACATGTCCTCCAACATATCCCTGTGCAGTGAGAACAACGGCAAGACATCCGTTTTAGTCCAGCTCGAGCCTATTCAAAGCCATCATTGTTATTTTATTCAATTCCCTATTTATTTACGAATGGATAAAGACGACACAGTTGGCATGAACTTACCCGGCGACTGCAATTGCAACCCATCGGGTTAGTTATCTCAACTTCGCTCCATGTCAAATCGTTTCCCATGAGTTGAAAGATAAATTTCCTCCAGCCGGGACTGGTGGGCCCATTTTCCATTTCCTCGCTACAGTGAGACCGCAACGGAAGGAACTTTCGCTCGACCGGTTCGATCTTGGGTGAGAAAGGGCGAGAGCTTGACAAGCTCAAAATGTTTTATAACAATTAGCATTCACAAAGGAAATGAAGCGGTTAAGGCAGTCATTAAGGTGTTTCCTTAATGAAAAACAAAAGATTGTGGTTTCTGGCCTGGAACTCGACTCGAACACCCTGGAAGAACCTTGTCAGTAGCAGCTATCGCTAGTTCCACCACTCGGCGCTGGAAAGGTGCAAAAACAGTGGGCTGAGATTTTACCCCCTAGCAAAACGGAAACCCATTTCCGCTCGGTTTTGGTTATGAACCATTTTCCATTTATCATTCGATGGAGATTTTAATTAAAACCAAATCGGGTTGTCGCAAAACCTAACGCTCCGTTCCGTTTGTGACGGGTGGCTGAAAAATGATCAACTTTTAAGCTTGGTTTGGTACGGAAACCCTTCACCCGCAAAAGCGACCGGGCTCGCCCGCCCGGAAATGCGTTCGGATCTGCAAAGATACAGAATCAATTCACTCGCAACGGAAGGCGGGAAAATTACGATGGCAACAAATTTTCCGCCTTTCTGCTCGCTGTTTGCTCTTCAGTTTATGTATCGATAGCAAACAAATGGACAAAGAAAAGAAGGCATCCACGGCCAACAAAAACTGGTGACACAATCCTTCTGGCTAACTGGATTGCTGCGAAGGTGGATTAAAGAAACCCTTTTGCTAGCTCTTTCCTAGCTGTGCGGTATCGACTGTACAGAGTCAGCCACCATCATTACTAACCAAAAGAAATGAAGCGGTTAGTGAGCGTGATTCGGTTTTCGAAGTGTGTATCCGCTAGAAAGGAAATGGAAAGAACTCAACATTTTCGCTCTCGCTCTCGATCATTATAAAAAGGTACAGGGCGCAGCGCTCGTTTAAGGCGTTCATTCATCCACTGGCGCACACTTCAAAGCGGAAAGAAAGCTAAAACCCAAGCGGAACGCCGATTGGAGTTCGGAGGATCTTCACACTTTGGCTTGCGGCAGCCGGAGTACCCCAACCCCACCGGAATCGAAAAGCATTCATCAAAGGGACGGTTTTTTTTCCTTCCTCAAAGTTGCGCGAAAACGAGACATACAAAAAAGCTCTAGTTTGGTGAACGACCGACGAAAAAGCACCATTGACAGTGGGTAGGTGGCCCTTACAATCCAAAATTCAGTTGCAAACTTTTGTGTAAATTGAAACATTTTAACGGTTTCTTGAGCGCACCGCCTTGTAACCAACGTCTTTGAGGAGTCTTTTTTGCTGCACTACAGTTTTTTTCTTCTTCATCATTTCCAGATCCTCAAGAAAAAGCTTTCGTTCGATTTCGATTTTGTGTGCGTATGTATTTGTGAATGTGTTTTGGTAGCGTGCTGTGCTAACCAACCGAACGATCGAAACGTTGCAAGCTCCGTTACCTTACCGCATCCGGAGGGAGGAAAACTGTTCCAGGCTCAAGAAGATCCTGCGGCCGTGGAATTCCCGTACCGGGCTAGAGCAGGATTTCTTTTGCAGCATTAAAATCCTAACAAAACACTAGCACTTTTGCTAAGTTTTTTTTGTTCGTTACCTTTTGTTTGGCCGACTTGAGTACGCTTTTTTTGCAGCGATGCTGGTAGTAGTAGTTCTGCATTGTACCGATGCAAACAGCGGATAAGTGAAACTTCGATAGTGTTGAGGTGCAACAAGGAACGGCAAGAGTAAAAGAGATGTAGAATAAAAGATCTACCAGTTCCGAGTGCTAGGAGGGAAAACCAAAAACATGAAGCGTACAGTATAGGGACGAAAGGGAGGATAAAAAATAAAACAGGAAGTATGTGGCTCAGAAAAGTTAGTACCAAATTTAATAATAGTCGGTCATGGTTGAGCACGAATTTATTAAGTTGCTTCGTTGGAGCCAACTGCATTCGGAGGACTGTTGGTGAATGGTTTTTGATCCTCTTTGAAGTTCTGATAGAACTTCATTCCATTTCCGGCAGATCCAGTTCTACTGGGAGGGCCAGTGGCTTATGGTTGTACTAGCAATGCACGCACAGCGCATTAGTGCATTCTGTTGTAAACTGTACAGCTCTTGAACAGATATTTATGTTTCTTTAGGTATACATAGAACAAACTGAGTGATAAAGAAGACAATTGACTATTCAGTCATTTTCTAAGAAACAGTAAACGAACAAGTCGTAACCAGGAAGGGTTCTTCCAAAGAGATTGAAAAATAGATTTAAAGAATGAAAATAATTTCAATCCCCACATTTTATGATTTTTCGATTTATTTCTCGTATAAATATATTCAATCGATAAATCATTATTCCCTTCACTTATGATTAGTAGCAATAAAACCAACTATATTATCACCTATTTTACAGGAAAATATAACATTTTGCGACATTCTTTCGTATCTGTAACAGATTATGTGTTTTGAATTACCAAAGTGCTACCTACGAACGGAAATATCGTGTGTTTAGCAAACGCATGCTGCTCAGACAGGACGGTTTGAGCGATAATTACTATGCTGCCTTCCTCTGCCGGGAACATGGAGCATGGATATGGTTTACGAGGTTGTTAGGAAACAGTGCATCTGACAATTGAAGCGAGTGGCCCTATAATTTACTCACGCCCTCCCAATCTGCACTAGTTTGTGCACCAGCGCCATGTCGCAGCTAGATGTCCTTTGCCTCGAAGCCCATCGATCAGTGTCTGCAGCTAGCGGGCAAACAATCTCGAATGCCGTCCGGGCTGGTTACAACCAACGTCCTAACGGTGGCACTCTGAACTCCCGAAACTGTGCTCGTGCAACCGTTACTGGTGGTTACCCTTTGCCCCTCGCAGAACTGCGGAATAAAATTGCTAATGACTTTCGAAATTACACAACGCAGCCCGCACTGGGTTTGATGGGTCAGGCCAGCTCGGAGTGAAGGAGGCCATCATCAGCTGCGTGATATAAAGTTCGTTTGCGGACGCTGCATGACTTCCGGCGACGAATGTTCGCAAGGGCACTGCTGCATTGTGCTGCACCCTGCATCCCTTCAGTTTCGTGGTCTAGGGCTAGACGGTTTCGTCACGAAATGTTGCAAATTGCATCTTTGCACATCGAAAATCGATCCGTGATATGTATATTCCTGTTGGTCGGTTATATTATTCCGGTCGGTCGACTAGGTAGCTCTCTCTCTCTCCAGCAACCCATTCTAGAGTGGAATTATTTATTTAAATGATTGATTAAAATCCGTTTAATGTAAATGTAACAGCACGGATAAGCTGCACAAATGCCAAGCATTATTGAATTTTCGGACCTCGACAGTGAGCGCGTTAGTGGCAGCGAGAATAGCACAGACGTACGATAAGATTCGCTTGGTCGGTCTAAAGCGAATGGAAATGGCAAAGAAAAGGTGACACTGTCTCCCTGTACGAGAAATGGCAGGTATAAAGAGCCACTTCAGGACACCGGAGCATCATTAGCTGGGACGCGTTGGTCCCGATGGACCGTTGGTCGCTTTATGCAAATGTCAGCAAAAGTTTGCCCCAATAGCTCCTCTCTGCCGGGCGAATTGCTATTGGAAATTACAGATTACCGTAATGCATGGCGCAGTCGGTGGATGAATGAATGTGCAGTAGCTGCTGAGTGCACAATGTAAGTAATCGGTGGTAGTGCATTGGATGTGCCGAAAATTTTACCACAGGCTTCCTGCAGCCACGCACACTCACACACAAACACGCTAACACTGTCCACAGATAGCAACAGAATGGAAGTGAAATCCTTTTGCAACCAAATCCCGACACTGAAAATGCGTCGCTGAAATGGGACTCGATGTGGAAAACAGGATTAAGACTTGTGCATTGTGTGCAGATACTCGTTTGTAGACACACACATACACCGTTCTGGGGCAAAAGATACCGACAGGCGGCACATTTCACTGCGGACGGACGGTGCTGCCGAAGCGCACATATATTAAACGGATTGCAAGTGTTACTTTGGGCTTTGAGTTCAATCTACACCGATGCATGGGCGCTCAGTCAACATTGGCTGGATTCGCCGAACGGTAGCCATGCATTACTGTGCGCTGCTAAAGTACCTTAATGCATTCGAGCTCCCGCACACACTTCGGACCGAATTACGAATTTCTTCATCACACGATGCCACGGATTGGCAAAGACAGACCGTTACAGATTATGGCTACAGCTGATAAGCATACCGGAGTGCCTTGTACGTGGGGTTTGCTTCTGGTGAGATATTGGCAATGTTCAAGTTCATTAAGCCACAATACGTTGGAAATAGAACATATTTGCGAAAGGAGAAGAAATGAAATATTAAACGATTAGGATAATTCATTTAAGCTTCATATTTTAGAATATTAAACACCAACATAAAGGGACCGTTCTTATTGATAAATCATAATTAAATAGCTTAACATAGCAGATTAATAAACCTAAAGTGTTAACTACAGTTTTGATTTCGAAATTTTTGTAGAAGTGTGGCTGTGTTGAGGTATACTTTAAACTGAAGAATACTTAAAAGATTGAATACTTAAAACATAAAATTTAGACGTTGATGATATTCTTGATCATTTTCACTATTATGATATGGACTTTCTCATTTGGAGGCAAACAATATACAAAGAATATTTCTTCACACCACAGTGGAACGTTTATTCTGATTCAAAAAAGACTCATTGTCAATGTAAATGGTATCTTGACTGATTTTCTCGACATACATGAAGAGATATTCTCATTTTCAGCCTTTACGCACCCTTGCAGTCAGAGTATTTTTTGCTTTGTTAACCATCAGTGTGTAGTAGTTTTTTAGATCCGTAATAACTATAATGTATCTACCGGTACATGATGTCCTCAATGCAACAAAACGAATACAAAACAAATGGATTTTTTAGCTTAAAAGAAATATTATTTAATTTAAACTTAGTCATATTTTTACCACGAAAAAGCACTTTGCTCGTACAAAACAGCGAAACAAAAATTCTGTTTTTCTTCCTTTAGCTCTTAAGCGGCTTCTCTCCGGCACATTGTGGCCGATATCATAAGTCAACATAAAATATTCAAACACTAAAAAGAGGATTTAGACGACCGATATTAATGTCTTTTTTGAGAAATGTCGCAAACGTTGGGTAGGGGTTTCGTTGCGATGCGCGACGCAAACTCCCTCGCTAACGCTTCCCTTTTATACATTTACCGATAAAGAGCCGTCAACGTCAAAGTCATCGTATTTTTGTGATAGCTCCCAAAATAAATCCATCCCCGTTTGTGCGGTAGCGTCCCTTTCTGCTATTTAGTAGCGAGCGTTAAGGCGAAGGAGAAGGAAAGATTGTGCTGGAAAAAAAGCCCCCAGCAGAAGACTCCAGTATTTTGTTCAAATACTTGGCCAACAAATGGATCCGAATGATTCTTTGCTTCTTCGTTTTGAATTTTGCAACCGGTAACAAAAGGATACTGCTGCTGGATCCGTTTACCTCTGTAGTCGAACAATTTAAGCTAGCCTTTTTCATCTCTAATTTAATACCATCCCTCCTTGGAAATAGGCTTTTCTGCGGCCATTAGCGAGATTTATAAAAAGACGTTTCATTCGCTTTGCTGTTGATTCTGTCTCTGTGCAACAGGATACGGGAGTGCACGCTGGAGCAATAAAATGGATTGCCTATATGGTTGGAAGATTTATGACCTGATTTAAAATTATCATTCGAAGTATTTTATTTTTGTTTCGCACTCAATGCTTTTGGCTGTTGTGAAAAAGGTTTCATTTTGATGACTATTCACTTATACAATATTCGGATCGTCCGTTTGTAATTTCATTACTTTTAAAGTCCTTTTTTTCATTCCAGTGATTCCATTTGACAAAACTCAACACACTTCCCTTTAACGCGTTATTAAAGGTGCAGAATGTCATTAAAGTTCATTTTCGCAGTTCTCCATTAAACCTTTACCCGTACTGGGGATGATCGGCTTACAGTTTAACCGAGTGGCAGCACACTTTACGGTTCACATATTCGCCGCTCATAAAACGTACCGTGGCATAACGGTGAAGAGCTGTCTGCCGGTGGGTTAGTGTGTGCCCATACACGGTCCCCTTTGCGGGTTTGCCGATTTTAATTGACTGTTAACAACGAAAATTATCGCGCCACTGGAGCGTATTACAGCGCGTAAAATTTGTCAATCCCTCAAAATACCTTCAAGCTTCAATAAGGCCCCCAAGGATTGAGGCCATCAGCTCACTCCATGATCCCTGCTACACATTCGCGTCATATCTCACCCGAGAACATTTAGCACATCGTAAAATTGTGCCAGTTTCGCCTTAGAAGGCACAATTTAAAGTCACATTCGTTGCCTTGGAGTGTTGATTCGGTGCCCGCACAGCCTTTTTCTCTCCCTCAAAGTCTTCCTATGCTCCGTCATAACCGTATGCCACGACCCACAAACAACGAACGCTTGCAGAAATGTCAGTTAATGTCAAAATATGTTCCTCGTCCACCATTGTCTTTCAGAGACAGCGTGCGAAGGAGGAAAGACGGATGCTATTCGGCGCTACTGTGCACATAATCGTTGCCGGGAAGGAAGCGTTGCCGTGATGAAACTAAATTGCACCAGTGAAGATTCCCGTCCTACCGTCCCTTTTCCCATGCGCCGATGACAACTCGGGAAAGTTTTGTGTGAGAAGAATGTTTAAAATTTCATGACAAATATTTTTCACTTAAAGCTGACAGATGCCACACTTGAGTGACTCCGTTCGAATCCTCCGTTGTTTGACTGGTGTTTGGAAGTACATTCTCGAGGTGTGCCGTTGACAATTCTACCCGCTGCTGCTGTCATGGCGTCACCCCCGTGGACACACAGCGTTTGCGTTCGGAAGGTTCAGATAAAGTTTCGCATACTTTTGTTGCGAAGTGTACTCCGCCTCAAGATCTATCTTAGTCTGCATCTCGTCACCGCTTGTGTCAAGTGAATTGAAACGTTCAATTTGGAAGCAAAGTGATGCTATTTCTTTACCCTCATATTGTGTCTTTGGGTACCAGTGGTACGATCTATGCGCAAGTTAAAAGATCGTCAAGTTGCAATTGTATAATTTAATTTTAAATTCAATCTTTATTACAAACTATTTAAGATAAAACTAAACATTTGGTTTACAAAATCCAATTTCTAATAGACAAATAATATTGATTTAATATACCTTTGTCGTTAATAACGCCATTTGCTAAAGGCAAAAGGTTGAACCAGTATAGATGAATGCTATTCTTAAGATGCATCATTATTTCACCAGCTAAAAGGCGTTGCGTGCAGAAAAGAAATAATTTAAACGTCAATAAGCGATCCACGCTCGCACACATACCCTTCCACATAGTGTGAAAACAGGTGCCACCCGCACACGGAAAGGGCAGCCTCGTTAGTAACAACAGACAGGAAGTGAATATATATCGTATTGCCGTGCACACTGAGACCATTTTATTCAATAAAGACGGAAGACACATCCCCAGGTGTGAATAATTGACTTGCTCAATGCACCAAGGAGCTGCCGGGGCACAAAAGCATAAACTTCCAGACGACACGCGCACACATGGTGTACATGTGTACTGGCGGCTGCAAACAAAACGCGAGATAACGGTGCTCGGAGCGTAAGTGAAATCGGAGAATAATAGCCGCAATTACAGTGCTCCATTTTGTATTCAAATCAGGTGAGGCTAATCATTAGCCTCCTCGTTTCGTAGCGCTCATAATGGTAATGACAGTCAGCATAGGGACGGTTACTGTTGTTGCTACCGAAAAGTGAGTGATCGAATGCAACGCCTACTTAAATCAAGGGACTGAAATTAAAGAAGCATACGCTGATGTGCATTGAAATTTATAAATTTTTTTATGATAAATTTTTATTATAAAATAATTATTATACTAATTATTTTATGATAAGATGAATATCCTGCTATACTTATATTTGATTGGATACATCCTTGGTATAAGATTGCTTTTGTGTCCAATGCTATTTATAAATTCTGTTTTTTTCTATTTTACATTTAAGTTAATTCTTCTTAAATGAATATCAGTTTGGTTAACACTTGACAAGTTGTCGACTGTACCACGAGACCGTCCTTTCTAGACTTCATATATTAAATTTATTTTACATACTAAAACACACATAAACTTGATTAGGAACAATTAACTTTGCAATAATAATTGTTCTATTGAAAATTATTTAAAAGTTGTATTTATGTCTCTATACTTTCTAAACGATACTCATTCCCGTACAATGGCTATGAGATTATTCTGAGTTTTTTTGTTACTAAGTATCTTGAAAATGTAGCTGAAACTAACATTCTTCTTCTTCTTCTTCTTTGGCTCAACAACCGTTGTCGGTCAAGGCCTGCCTGTACCACTAGTGGGCTTTGGCTTTCAGTGACTAATTGATTTCCCCCCATAGCAGGATAGTCAATCCTACGTATGGCGGCACGGTCTATTTGGGGATCGAACCCATGACGGGCATGTTGTTAAGTCGTACGAGTTGACGACTGTACTACGAGACCGGCTCTAACCGTGCCGCCGTGCTGTTACATTTGACCCCGAGCATCATTATCGAGGCAGGAACAATCCAATCAGCCCCTGATTGAGACAAAAACTAACATTAGCCTCTTTTATATTCTAAGCCAGAAAGCTGTAATTTCAGTCTATCCGTGGAACAATATTTATCATATTGGTTGTATTTTTTATATCCAGTGAATAATTCTGACACATGGAATTTTTTCAATTGTGTACAATAAAAGATACATTAAAAAATCACTTAGTTTTTTTTTTATTTGAAATGAGCTAATTTACTTTAAATGCATTTTAAAACATCGAATAAACAAAAGAACCTTTTTCGACCAAATATGTATGCTTTCGCGTGTGGATTTCTATTGAGTGTTAGCATTAGCCGTGAACAGTCAAACTCCATACAAAAACTCTGGTTGGTGTCGTAAAATCTCCTGTTTTTAGAATTATGTTATGTCATTGATTATTTCTTTACTTGCATCAAAATTTCATTCAATATGGTGTGAACTAGCTAACAATTTTAAATCATTTTTATCATTGGTTCTCTGTTAAATTGTGCTTCAATCTAGGGAACTACCCCCCGCAACCATAAGAGCAATCAAAACACAAATTTATAGAATGTGAGGAAAGTGCAATACTTTTCATTTTGGATTATTATGAGATGTAATATAATCTCTATAGTTTGAATATTATCGTCGCCATCATTATCTCATTCGGTCTCTATAAAAATAAAATGATCACAATTAAATTCCTTTTGTCAGTGTGACAATATCTCGATCGTTTCGAGTGGAAACTTATGAAGCTCTATCCAATTAGAATAAAACAAATTCACTCTCTCGAGAGTAGATAAATGACAGAAATGGAAAGAAAAGAATCCCACAAAGTAAAAACACCGTGCCACCGTGCTGTTACATTTGACCCCGAGCATCATTATCGAGGCAGGAACAATCCAATCAGCCCCTGATTGAGACAAAAAAGAACCATCCGAAAGGTGGGTATTTCGTGCCCGAGAACCCTTTTTCAAACATTCCTTCTAATTGGGCCCGTGCAACGAAACGACGTAATCAAATCACCAGTGCTTTGGAAATATTTTCCCTTTGCTGCTCTTCATTGTTTCTTCGGCTTCGTCTTGTGTTTGTATGCTCCCTCATTGAGTCGCTCTTTACTTCCTTTGTGTAACGAATGGCATCAAAAGTAAGATTCGTAAAATGTACCACCAAAAATCGTATTCTTGTAAGACTGGACAACATTTTCTAAAATATTTCTTGCACCAGAACGCCAAACCAACCCAACAGAACGTTGTACAATGCACATGAACCAAACCGCTGACATCACCGTCCGAAGAAGTTGCTGACGTGTCCGGATGTCGTTTGCTAGTTTTCGCGTTTGTCCAACACGGTTCTCGATGCCCGTCAGTGCCAGCGACAACAGTCGGACGGTTTTCCAAAGTGAATTAAAAGCATGGAAAAAGTTTTCACTTTCCATTTGCTCTTCTTCCAACATACTCGCAGCCATTGTTTTTCCAACGACGAAGTTGGACAATTTCTAGTAGAAATAATATTGCTTGTTTTTTTTCTTCTTGCAACGTTAAAGTACATTTTACTCGATCACAAGCTATGTGTTTTACCCTTTCGTACATCACTTACGAATACTGCCAAAGAGGCGAAAGCTTACCAAAGATCGCAACGTTGGTGAACACATTCATAAATTGTTTTTTATGCATTGTACGTGAATTTCATCGAAAATGGAACCATTGGGATGGTCTGCACTAGAGCTGCACTTAAGTAACAAATAGAGTCTTTATCGTTTAAAAGGTTTTGCTTGGGATTTTTTGGGACACAAGGGATACGCTTTAAGAGCGTTTGGTGAAAGATTAAAATGTACCTTTATTCTCATTGAAGATTGCTTTTAAAGCTTCCTAATAGCAATGGGCAGAATGCTGCAATCAATTTTTTCTTCCGATTACTCAAAGTCTTACACAAACGCAAATCAAGCTATGGGGATTAATATAGCTGCAACTTTCACCGCTGCCTTTATTAAAAGCACTGCTGTAAATATGAACTGTCGAAGGTCGGTGGGCAGCAAAATTATTTATTCTTTATCCAACCACACTAACCTAGCAGATAGATAGACAGCACACAACCTAATCCGGGAGCATTGTTTAGTATTTAGAGTGAAATGTAAATTAAAACATTTCCAACAGCGAACGGATTACTTTGCTGGCCATCGAACGATGGCCCGTTTACTGTGTTGTGCAATTAATTTCGCAAACTTCACTCGGCGGGACGTAAAATTCTAGGTCCTAAATCTTGTTGCGTTTCCAAAAGCGGACCTTGGCACAGTATAAGAGAACAGTGGATACCTGGTCACCAGGCAGATAGCGCTGTCAGTAAATCAGGGGATTAAAAATGCAAAATAAATTACACTAATGATTGTTTAAGCTCTGTTGTACCTGATTCCTGACCGTTGTGTTGCCATCCGAACCTATCCAGCAGCTTGGCCGAGTGTCTTTCAATAGCTGAGAAGCAGTTACACTTGTTGTAAACGTTGCTGGGTTATGCGTGAAACAAATAAAACTCTAATTACTGTGACAATTATGTTTTTACACTGCACAGTACGTTCTTGAGAGCACCACTTCGCGGAAAGGAGTACACACATAACATGTAAGATTTGCGTGTTTGTTGATCAGTTTTGAGCAGCTTATCTTCCCGATTATTTTACCTGCAGACTCTTTCAGATGAGTGCAGATACACTGAATTACATTGAATTACACAATAAACCAGGTTGAGTCCTGGCCTCGACCGATTATCCCTGGGATAGATAGCAGCACAGACAGCAAAGCACTGATTTAATTGACTTTAATTACGCCTTTCACTCAGCTCGCAGATTGTTAGTCGTTTTTCATTAAGCTAATGGTCTTAGAGCTTTCATTACTGCTAGCGGTGGGTTAGGCTGTCATCAACTAAACCCGGACCGGTTCGAAACAATCTCATGCAATCACTAAATGTATCAAACACAATTAAACTTAATCGTTCACTTTCTTTTCCCAGCAAAAATCAATTTCATCGCCGCTATTTTGTATTAAATGTGGGGAAATGTTTGTATAAAGAAACTGCACAATCACACTCACTTTTACAGTTTAAATTGCCTTTCACTCATTTTGGTTTCGCAACACTGGATACTCATAGTGCGAGAAAAAGAAAACAGATATTTCCTGTTGTTATTCTAAAGCCTCCGTTTAGTGTGTCAGATGGATTCACTATCGTTTGAATACGGTTGATACCGTTTTTAACCTTCCTTCCGTTTGTATAAATTAGCCAATTTCCTCTATCTGCATGCAACATGCATCGTACTCTGCTTGACGTGCAGCCAAGGTTCACTTGTCGTTGCATTTAATATGCACAGTGCATGCATTATTTTTTTACACCGCCTCACCTTGACTCGTACGCATGCTTTCGCGTCCTATCGCCACGACAACCGCGCTCTCGCTTCAACCCTAGCAAACAACCTGCTATCTCACGCGGCCCGTTGCCATGGCACTCGCCTCTGTTGCTCCCGTGCTCAGCGAATGTCCTCGCTCATCTCATTACTTTCATTGGAGCGTGCAATGGAAAGCTAGCAACAGGCAGGTTCGTGCCGAGGGAAGGGAATCTCTCGGTGCCCCCTGGTTTCGTTCAGAAAGGATAGAAAGAGACGGTGATTGCATATTGCTACGGGAAGGTGTTGGTGTAGCATCACTTGCACCACCCAAACTGCTCATGTTTGAACGAGCTTTCCGTTTCGGTGGGTCCGTTGTCAAACTCGTAACATAGTAACCGATGCTGCGATGTTTCCAATTTTCCCGCCTGGTCGGCACGGGTCGACGGTTGATCCTTTTGCTGCTTGCCTTCACAACGATCGAGGTTAAACGATTCGCCGACAGGGAGCGCTGTTTGTTTCACGGGTTCTATTTAGATTTTTGGCACGGCACGAAAAAGAGATTACTCTGTTTGGCTAGCGCCGAGCTGCACTCTGCATATTAACGATGGCTTACCGGCGCTCGGGCATTGTTTGGAGGGTCATATGGGTGTACGATTCCTGGCATGTGTATTTCTGGAGCAAGTTGGAAAAAGGTACCATCCAGAAATGATCTTAAATTAACATCCCTAAACGCTTAGTGCCCGATCATAATAAAATGAACGTATGAATATTGTTGCTTTACGCAGCAATGAAGTGCCTTGGGTAGTAAATATTCATTTCAGAACAGATATTTGAAAACTTTATCGTGAACACAGTGATGTGGAGAGTGGGCGTAAACTTAATTACTTCGCATGCTCGATCTGTGATTGATCATGCGCTTTGGCGTGACAAAAGAGTAGAAAAATAACGACTAAACATAATTTTTTTAAACATATTTGCAGAATGGACACAATGTGCAACTGTTGCGCGTAAAATTCATTCCATAAATATTTAGATTACAGTCAGTCCAAAAAGTATTCGTCTAGCTGAATATTTTACAGAAAAAGGCGAATTATGGCCCAATAGGCATGGGGCGATAAAAGTAATGATGAGGTTTGCTAAAGGGACCATCAATACACACGTTTTGCTAAAAAATAAGCATTTAAATAGTGCAATAGCAACCAAAATACATAAAAAACTAAAAAAAGTCGTTTGATGGGCGCGCAAAAAGTATTCGTCCATCTAGCTTTTTAATTATTTACGCTGGACAAACACAACGTAGACGTGAATTAAATGTATTATTATCAATCTACTGGTGTTTTCCTTCTAAAATAATGCATTTCTGTTGTTTCAATTGCACTTCAAGCGGTCAGAGAGGCACTAAAGGCGGGGGAGTTAAATTATTGGAGCATGAAGGCGCAAATCGTATCTTGAACTTATGCATAACCTATCCTACCCATTTTTGAAGGTTACAAAATGTGTGGTAGGCCTCGTTCCTTCATTTGATCAGATTTTGGCCAAATTTCTGACACTAATTGTGTGACAAACTGCCATGTAAGCAGCCATCCTTGACGGTTAATCTAACGAAAGAAGCGGTTTAATGTCAAAAAAATCAAATTTTACCATGGAATCATTGCATTTTGTGATGGCCGATAAGAAAAGAAAAAGATATGGGTCACATTTGGTTGATGCGTCATGCTGCATTTCATCGTAGCTGGTCATGTAATAGCTTGAATGAGTGAGTTGTTACAAACATGTTTTGTTTGAATAATACCATACACAGAAAGTGGCCAAATCTGTTAAGTTGCATCAAATAATTCAGGAATTTGTTTCAAATTAGGCTCTACTAACATATTAAAACATGTTTAAATCGCAAAGGTCATACGGGCGACGTCTACCATAGCGAAAACAGTCTACTAAGATCCAACATCAAAATCTCGGGTAACGGTAGCATCATGGAGTCATGATACTAGGGCTCAGTGCGGCAAGGAGAGCTAGAAAAATGATTCAAAATGATAGGAGACGAGATGGCAAACATATTAATGGAGTTTTTAAGTACTTTGGGTGCTTATTCTGAGAAATTGTACATAAAATGTATCACATGTGTCAGAACAGTCGAGCTGGAGAACAAACAGGGCATTGTCATTTGCCCAAAACGCGAAACCAGCTGAAACCAAACTGATGAAAATGATTTAGTAGACTCTCAATATGATATCAGTTGCCATTTTTCAATGGAACTTGGCCACGTAGTCCGGAAATGCAATATTTCTATCAGAGGATAATTGTAACAAGTCTTGTAGGATGAGTGGATCAAAAATACGCCCTTTTAAAGGTTCAAATGAGTTCTTGAATTGTGCAAGTAGTCACCAATAGTCATAAATGCAATAAGAAACAAGATCAGGAAATTTTTTGATTCCATAACCTTTGTTTTCATTCGCATTTTATGCCAAAAGTCTGATAGACGAATACTTTTTGCGCGCCCATCAAACGACTTTTTTTAGTTTCTTAAATAATTTAGTTTTTATTGCACTATTTTAATGCTTATTTTTTAGCAAAACGTGTTTATTGATAGTCCCTTTAGCAAACCTCATCATTACTTTTAACACCCCATGCCTATTGCGGCCATAGTTCCCCTTTTTCTGCAAAATATTCAGCTAGACGAATACTTTTTGGACTGACTGTATGTATTCAGGCTTATCAATTCAATATTACTCCGACAGTAATATATAATTAACTACACAGATGAATGAAACTATACTACTCATTCAAGTATTTATTAATCTGTGTCAAAGTATGTTGCTTTTTCCGTAGTGATATATTAATTTTGCATAAAAAATGAAAGTTTAATAAGGTTGTCGAATCAAATGCTAAACTCAAACATTGGAAATATCTCCACAGAGGCATTTTACGTAAATGATATCATGCAATCTCAACGAACCGACATTTTTACGTTTTTATACGTATTATTTCTTTCAGTGCATGCCAAGGATACAGTTTAGCTACTTACATTCGTACAATATTGAGGATAGCCAAACCTTTTCACGCTGCTTGCATGCGTGCTCAATTGAGAACAGTGAACATAACCATACCCTTTACATAGCGACGCATCCTAGCCCGGACGCTCGCATACTTGCCCATCGATGATTGTGACGAATAGGGGAATTTAAATATGAAAAAATTGTTATTTCGATGAATTTATTATGATGATAAAATATTTCAAACATTCCACCACATGACCACCACCATCATGTGCTACGTACTGAAAGACTTTTCAAGCGTTTGCGGGGAGAAAAGAAAATGCAGCTCGCTCAAAAAGGGGAAGGGCAAGGACATGTAGGTTAATCTTACTTGCCCCACACGCGGGGTAGCATGGGTAAAGGAAAATAGCTGCTATCGGTTTTCATCATCGCGACCTTTCTGGCCATAGCGATCTGGAGCAACGTGCCCGTCCCACTTCCGCAAAGCCGAATGACACGAATGGCAGAAGCGAAAAAGCACGCAAAATATTTCATTCGATCCACCAAGCGGGAAGGTGTTACGGTCCATTGAAAACAATAGGGAAAGTACGCTCGAGGACCATGGAGACCGGTAACCTTAACACTTTTCCGAGCAACAGGGAAGAAAACAAAACGAAAACAATACAGAATACAACTTCAGCAAAAGAGAAGAGTCTGGTTCGACCACGGTAATACAGAAAACCGCACCGACACTGGAGCGATTGGAATCCAGCAGCGATGTTTATGGAAAAATAGCATCAAACATGTGGAAACTTCCTTGCACGGACGGATGAGTGGCCCGTGTGCTTACAGGGTGCGTCGGTAAAGCGTCCGTGTCATTGTTAAAAATGGTGGAAAATAACCTGTCAATTTGATGGACAGACAGTAGTACGACCCGATACATCGACCGGCTAGCTAAGTAAGTGTTTCAGCATGATGGGATGGGTTTTCAATTTGTAGTCATGTAATCAGCACCTTTTGTCATACACAAAAACAAATTTATTTCGAATTTTAACAATAAACCAAAATCTTACTCATTCAATCTCAATAGGTCTTGAGCGTTGCTAAAGAGATCTATCATTATTGTATTGTAAGACATATTGAAGCTACATGGACAATTACACAAGATTTACAAATAATATATACCTTCCAAAAAGGTAAAGCCATTTGATTTATTTATGAAGTTCTTATATTAGTTTCCTTTTCGAGGTGTATAAATAGAATATATGTTCTTATAAATAGATTTGCATATGTCAATGTACTATGTAGACTCTTCACAACTTAGCATCTATTTACCCATCTTTATCTCATAAGAAATTGTTGTGCAAAGATGTACAGCGTCTTCAAGCCAATTGGCTATTTTCGGCATTTAGCTTTTATGGCTTTGGTGCACACTCATAAATAAATACGACAAGGCTTATAGTAATATATTTTTTACAAGGTCCTGTCTCTGTTTTACGTGACGCAACAAATTGTGCAAAAAAATAGCAAAATAGAAATGAGTAGTTTGAACCACTTATCAAGAAGATATTTAAAATAAATATTTTTTATTTATAGTTTTACTATTACAATTTTATTCTTAAATAAAAAGATTTTTTATTCTTAAATAAATTTTACTATTCGATTTCTATCTACGCTTTTTTACAAATATATTAAAACAAATGATGTAAGCATGAATATTTTTTGTAACTGTTTGGAAGTTCCCATTGTTTTGATTATTTATTGCTAACCCCAAAAATGATATTATGTTCAAGCTAATTTCTAGGAATTTCAATTTCATTTCCACTCAAAAACCGATTTCACATTTGATGAAACACACCAGATTCATTTCAATCTTGATTTGGAAGATACGAATCCCACCTCCGGCTCGGTCTCCCGGGCACAAACACGCACACGGATGGTGGAGAGGTGGGAAGGAGGGAAAATAATACCACCCGGATTGAAACTCATCTAGTAAATTAGCAGCTCCTGCTGAAGTTTTGTTATTATTCATACACTTTTGCCTTAATTATCGCAAGTAGTAGTGTATGTAATGTTTCATCCGAGCAAACATGCTGCCGCAGCTCGGGAAAAAGCAAACGGCAAAGTTAGGCGAAAGGAAGCACAATCCCGTCTCCATGCTGATGAGACGCAAGACGGGAGCAACAAAAAAAAATTGGTGTGCTTGTATGAAAAAGTGCTAGACGAACACGCGCAACTACACATCGCAACCAGGCAAACAGAGATCGGGTTGGGTATCCATTTTGCATATAACCAGGGGTAAACTACGGCACCGAACGGAAGCGCAACATCTAAAGACAACGCGGCTAGGTACAGCTCTAATAAACCGAGCAAGATGCATCCGGTCGTGAACGGAGCAGTTTGGCCCTTTGGCACTGCACCCTCTTGTCCTCGCCAACCAAGGCGGTGCAGCCAGCAACAACACGGCAAAGTATTATCTATATTCGGTGCTGTGGCTTAGATTCCATCCAATTTTACCACTCCACAGCGGGTGGCAGGGCTGGTGGCACCCCGATTCCCGGAAGCGATCCCGGAAGCACTGAAACGAGAAAACTGCAACCCGGCTTTGGTGTCGGTCTGACCAAATGGTGAACCACCACTACGGGGTAGGAACGTGCGAACGAACGGAGCGATAAGCACAAGGCCACCAGGCTTCCGTTTGGAGCGTTCTCGCTGCGCCCAGGGTCCCTGTGTGTCCGAGGGTGTGATAAAAGACTACAAAATTTAATTAGTATTCCAATGGCGTAATCAGCTGAACGCTGCAAGAGGGAGATGGAAACCAGACACTGCAGAGGCCAATGTGTGTGATACCCAAGAGGCGTATGTTTTTATCCACCTCCAGAGCACGCTGCATCAACAATCGAGCACACGATTCCAGCTCATCCCGTCTGTGGCTTTGGATGTGAAAATCAAGAACCGCGTGACGAATCATTTCACCATGTGTCCTGCATTTCCCCTTTATAGATTTGCAAAATTTATCTTCAAAAAATCATACACACACAAACAGACACTAGTAATGTGGTTAATGGGTTTGCTTGCATGATTTCAACAGCTTTTCACGAAGTACAACATGTAAAAGCTCAACACAAAAATCATCATCATATTGCTGTATTTTTTTCGATTCCTAATCCATTTGAAAAAGCACTTAGATGACTAAAGTCACCCTCACGGTTGCGTTGTTTACGATATTCTTGTACCTCTGCGTCGGCCAAAAAAAAGAGAACATTAAAGGATTTCAGCGAGTTATTTCGAACCAAGTACGTTCAGGTATTTAATCAATGTCTTCTCCGAAGTACGGCGAAATTATTCTTCCGCATTGTAGGAAACGTATTCTGCGGTGTGTATGCGTGTATTTGTAGGGCTTCTTTAGGATCCTTGTCTTGTTGTTGTTTAATTTAGCCACTTCAAGCTGTATATGCTGCTATCGTTGCCGTTCACTTTAGGATAGAAATTTATTAAAAACCTTCTCGTCTGATATACAACCCTTAACTCACGCTTTGCGTTCTCTGAACACAGTTTGGCACTCCATTGCTCCGCACTTGCCAGCATTTTCGAACAAAAAAAAAAGGTAGAATATCGTCTTTTTTGGAAGCCGTTGCATCCTTACGCATGATTGAATGAAGTGAATTAGTATGCTGGAGATATTTAATTTGTTTTCAGGCTTCTTCCAGTTGAGCCTTTCCGTGAAGATACTTGCGCTAAAAGGGGCTAAATCTTTGAAGTTACGCGAGGCCCCAAAAAAAGAACATGGTAAAACGAACAGCAGCCACAGCACAGTTATCGTCATTGAAAATTTGATGTTCACACTGATGTCTTGCTACGGTGTAGCTCGGTGTTCGTCGTATACGCACAAAGGGCAAATATTCACATCGGGTTGAAGTCTCAGGAGAGCATATAAATCACAACAACGGGAAATTAATTGAATCCGGGAAAATTGATGATATGCCTGTTCCTAACATCCCTCGGGGGATGGTACAGTAAAGCTAAGGAGATATGTAATAACACATCCTGGCTTCTGTACGTAGCGATCCAGGTGTGAGGTGTATCAGTCAATACAAGTGCTATTTTTCGGTTGTACTTTAATGGCAATTATTTACAAATATATTGAAAAAAAAAACTTTTGAAATAGCATAAGGCAATTGTGAACTTTGATATTAGTTTTATATCAAACCATGAATTCACGTTTAATGTAACAGTACCATGTAGAGTATATAAAAAATTATTTCTTTTTAATTTTTTTGCAAATGTGCTTAAAGATCACTTTAAACGATGTTTTTAATAATGCAATAAAAAACTAACACGAAGGACTGAAAGATAAGGTTTCCCGTGGCGTAATTTTAAAATGGAACATTTAAATACCCGCTTTGAGATGGTTTCAAAACAAAGAGCTCCCAAATCTCATTTCCTTTTTCATTCTCTTCAACAAAAAAAAAAAATCCCAGCCACGAAAAGGCTAACACATCGTCGACGTAAAGCGAAGATTAAAAGGGGAATAAAATATCAATTTGTGCGAAATCGAATACCAGGCTCGTTTGCTTTGTACTAAAGCGCTCCTGTCACCTACACAACCAACTCGTTTCCCTTTTCTAGTATTGCTCCACTGCCAACCGGAGCCACTGCCCTTGTGCGTCTCGATCGTTCCATGCGGCGGACGAAAATGGATGACATTATTCAAATTTTCCGAACCCATGCATTCATCACCGTCGTACCTGACGGGATGGAAAGCCTCAGCGAAGAAACATTCCAGATTGAACGATTCGATACACCGGCGCAGGATCTTCGGTACCGCAAACTCGTACGTCAAAGTTTTTCCATACTCGGGCCCCAATCGAAAACATTCCGATTCGCCTTTGTCTGCCCCGCACCTTCCAAAAAGGGGCAAATGATGGAAATCGTTCATTTTTTCTCTCCATTTCCCTTCGTGTGCGGAAACCGTTTTGCTAGGGCAAAGAAATGCTTGCCCAATGTTACACTCTTCACCTGGTTGCCACGCACACGTTGAGCCGGCCAGATTTTGTCACCATAAAAATGCAATCAAACTCTTTCGCCAGATTCCACGAACTAGGCGGTGCTACACTTTGAATTTCGTAACGGTAAATTACTTCCTCAAAAATAAGTGAGGAAGCAGGGGAAAAAACAACGCCAGAAGCCAAACCACTCACCCAAGAAGAGCCAAAAACCGAAACCAAAGTACCAACGTTTCTGAAGGTACATGCGCGGATTTTGCTACACCTCGTTCCCCAGAAAATTGTATCCCCGATCGGCTAGCGCCCTGGTACCGCAAATGGGAAATTAAACAGAGTTCACTTATTTTACGATGAATAAGTCACCGCAAGTCGTTTGGATGTTTGCACCGCGCGCATAGAAACTCAATCAATCATTGAGTGATAGCGAACTATCTCCGTTACACAAACGAATGTTTAACTTTTCAATAATAGATCTCCGCACGGAGAAAGGTAAGCTCAGAACGCACCAAACCGCCAGCACGTTGCTTGCCATATTTGTAGAAGAAAGATAACCATCATGATGAGAATGAGCTAATGGCAATTTTGGTGAAACTACCAGAGTGAGATTGGGAAATGATAGATAATTAATGAACTACACATTTCATTAATCATACGCAATAATTATGCATTTGCTACTATCTGTAGGTATAAAAATTATAGATCTAATTGGTCAAACACTTCATTACATACTTCAAATAGCAAGTTAAAAATATAAGAATTCTGGAAGACACATTAAATAGATAGGCCATCCGGCTGAAATAATTATCGCCCCTCCAAAATGATGATGACGAATATTGATGTTTGCAAACATATTTCCATAGTTTCCTATAATTGACTAAAGAATAGCTACAATCCATCTAAGTAATTAAAAATTATGGTAAGAATAAAGTGTTTGTTAAACTTTTCATCCATTTAATGCGACATTTAATGATTTATTTACACATTTTTTTTTGCAGTAAAGTGTTTTAAATATTTTTTCGGTATAAATACAAGCTTGGGATTGGGACGTTTTAACATAAGAGATGAAAAACTGTCATGAATACCATAACATAATAAAGACCTACATTTGTCGATAGCACCAAAAAAAAAAACCATGTCTTCCGCTAACATAAGACTCGTTAATTTTGGGTTGTCTTTCATCCTGCCCAGCGCTTCTTCATTTTCAATTTCCGGTCGGTGGAAAAGGAGAATGGAATGAAATCAAAGAGAATCGTGTAGCAACTAAAACCTACTCACAAAAAACATTCTCAAATAGAAAGCGGCACACGGCCGATACGATTCTCTCGCACGGAATAAACAGGTAGCCGACGCCGTTACGGAAAAGAAGCACGGCGACCAGCACAGTTGCCAACACACCCCCGGTGCGCTGCTATCCACAGTATATATCAATTTTATTACAAACTCCACAGAAATATCATTTCCGCTTCTGTAAGAGCGCTTTTCAAAACCAGATGTCAGCGTGAGATCCCCGGCTCCCTGTCGAAGACACAAAGTGTGCCCCTGTGATAAGAAAACTTAAATGGCACCCGAAAAGAAAATCCATCCCTTCCGTGGTCCCGTAAGTTGACACGAACCGGCGGTTGGTAAGGCGGTTTGGGAACGATTGGTAAATCAACCTGATTCAAAGAAGATCTTTTTACTAGCAGTACGATCATCACCAGTATCATCATCATCGATGCGACTGTCATACAGGTACATTTCGTCAGATAAGCTTCAAGCAGTCGAAAAAGGACTAGCAGGGAGTTTGGCCTTCGAGTCACTCAATACACTTCTACGATACGTTCGATTTGAAGGCAAAAAAGGAAAAGAAAAAGATTGTCAATAAATCTACCCTTTTATTAGAGACTGATCTGTAACGCAAGTAGCCGAAAAGTCCTCCACCAAAAGACATTCCAAGTACCGGTCGGGAGTTAATAAACCAGAATTTACTACGTTTGCTTGGGAGTGGGTGTGCGCGCGCACCCTCGTGTGACTTCTTTGTTCCTCGTCAACGTGAAATTGGGGGAAAA
The DNA here is from genome assembly GCF_016920715.1 of Anopheles arabiensis. Taxonomy (NCBI): domain Eukaryota; kingdom Metazoa; phylum Arthropoda; class Insecta; order Diptera; family Culicidae; genus Anopheles; species Anopheles arabiensis. The sequence continues at coordinate 70,050,958 of NC_053517.1, read as the reverse complement.
ATACGCCCAACACATGAAGTGAGGCAAACTGTATCGTGAGTTTGGCTCGCCGTTCATGAACTTGTATTTTTCGCACCTCGTCCAGTTCAGCTGCTTCTCTCGTGCGCTTCGTCGCATCAGCCTGTATTCTTTACGGCCGCGGCCAGGACAACGCGGTAAGCAATAATTTTGAATTTTCCATCGCTTGCAACCGCACACGCATCCTTTCAGCACGTCCTGCACTTTATTTTTGACTCTCCTGTGCCGCCGTTTCTTCACGCCCGCACGTGGTTTAGGGATTTCCAACTCAGAAAAGTCTTGCTGCTGCTCTCCTGCCGCGTACAACTCGATTCGATTTACTGGAACCCTCCCGTTTGCGGGAACATTGCTGCCACATCGAAGATCGAGCCATCGAGCATCTGGTGAACCGGGTGGTTCAAGTTTGCTGTACTAGGCATCAGCCCCTAAGGAGACCCGCTCCACCGATTTCCCCTTTTCGGATTTTGATTCCAGACCCGCCCCAACAGAAAGGAGTTAAGAACAAAGTTTAGCGTAGCTGCTTAAGCCCTGTATTTATAGAAGGAAAACTTTCACTCCAAATCTACTTTCCCAAAAGTCCCATTTTGGTACACACTCCTTCTGCAGCGGCCCGATCGGTCCGATGGTACCCTTTCCACCACAACCCGGATCATCCGATTGGAAAAATCCTCCACCGGGACACTGTCCCGCAGGCCATGTGCCGTATCAGTTGCAACCCGCAAAGAGCTTTGTCGGAAGGCAGGGAGCGGAACCGGGATGGTGGGTGGGTGCGAGAAGGAAGCTCAAGAAAGTATAAAATTTAATAGTTATTAACCCCTATTGAAGGTTGAGAAAAGTTCGGTCACGGATAAAACTCGGTGTCGTGGAAAAGTATCGACTGCAATAAAAATGATTGTATTTTAGTTTTCTTCCGGCCCAGCTCTCCCGCGCCCTCACGCTCACTGGCGTTCGTTCGCCGATGGCAGCCCTTCGAACGACACACCGCACCGCAATCTGGGTAAAAATCCAGCCGGTCGGAATCAGCTCCCTGTGCACTTGGCTTCACTCGCTCTCCACCCAGCAATCGACCCATTGTGCAGAGGCTTTGAACTTGCAGTACTTGCACTCGGATGACTCCGTTTCAATTCTGGCTGCTGGTTGCGAACTCTTTGGCAACTTTGAAGCGCCCGAAAAGCGTCAAAGAAACTCGCTCCCTTTACTTTGCCCCCCTACACTGATGCTTACGCTCGAAGGTTTCTTCACCTCTCCTTGTAGGGAATTACATCATCTGCTAGCCTTTCGGAACGTGCATACACACACACACACACACACACACACACACACACACACACACACACACACACACACACACACACACACACACACACACACACACACACACACACACACACACACACACACACACACACACACACACACACACACACACACACACACACACACACACACACACACACACACACACACACACACCCATACATGCAGTAGGTTCTGTTTTCATTTCACTTCCATTTCCCAGCAGATGAATCCTCGTCCAAACCCGGGCACGAGAGTACTTCATTTCTTCTTACTCCTTAGTTCCTTCGGTTCACTTGGTTTCAGCTGCCTCAACAAGTACACCTTCATTTCACAGTGTATACGTGTGTTTGTGTGTGGCAAATTGGGTAGCCTACGACCGGGTTACAGGTGTGTGAGTGTGTGTGTGTGTTTGGCTTGGTGCGCCCGGCAAATGGTGTGCTCAGTAAGCGGAACAAGCACAGCACGGATGAAAAGATCGGGCAAGGAGTGCATCCATGATCTGTCGTTCGTATTGAACCCATTCAATTTTAATGCTCTTACAACAAAGTGAAAAGAAAACGACAAAGAGAGACATCCTCAAGAGAGGAGCGGAAGGACCGTCCGGTTCGTTCGTCCCGTTGCGGGTGCATCTATCTGGGCGAGCTGATAGATTTTAATGCAAAGTGCGTCCTCTCCTCCTTCCGCAGAAGGGCCCACACCCTGCCTACATCAGTTGTTCATTGTCCGGCCAACGTTTGGCACATTAAATAATCCCTTTGCCGAATGGCTTGCAACCATTCGGTACCATGCCAGTGTCAGCTAGAACTTATGGAAGCTGCAGGCATGCTGCTCTTCTGATACCGTCAGACGGATTTGTGCACTTGTGTTGGAGTTTTTTTTTGTCTGCATCGTTTGACATTTTTCCTTCCTTTCCTTTCATTTAGTCATTGTGCAATTTCTGCTGATGCTGCTGTTCTGTTCTTACGAAAAGCTAAGGGGACAAAAGACACACTACAGACTCTCTGAACTGTCGGTTGGGGTTTGTGTGTTTGCATCACGGTAGGTTTGGAATGTGGTGCTTTATGAGGGTCATACGGGTAGTTGAATTTAACTTCAACTACATGCAAATTTGGCCTTTAACCGCACCAAATTGTTATTGTTTCATTTGTTAATTAAGATGATTACGCCGGTTAAATGAAGGGTCCCACAATTCAAAGGCACATGTTATGTTTATAGCCTAAAACAATTCAACGTAATACTAAACACAATGAAGAGTGTCTTGTGCACTACTGCACCAACCCACTAAATTCAATTATCTGCTCGAAAAGAATTCTGTTTGCAATAATTGCTCTTATGGAGAAATCCCCAATATTTGAACCAACATTTTTGTGTTGCTTCAATTGTATTACCGCATTGCTAAAATTAATACCATTATCAATCACCGAGCTCCAAAAAAAACCTTCATCAACTTCAAAGCCCTCACTAGAAATTAGAATTCACCTGCACCACCAGTGCCACAACGAGCGCACAACGAAATATTAATCATTCCGATCGAAGGTACGCACCAAACCGCATACCAACCAACCAACCAACCAACCAACAGGTTGTTATTACTTTCCCTGCAAACCGCTCACCGATAAATGAAACAACTTGTCAAACTTCGAAACAAGGGTGTGCCGCAACGAACATCGATAATAGTTTGAATGTTGACGCTTCACATTATCAGCTTGCCAGTATTCCCTCGTATTGCATGGGCGGGGCAGGGTGAGAGCAGTTCGCTGCAAGGGGGAGAGATTTTCAACTGTTCCCTCGTTCGATCCGCACCACACTCCACATCGACCCGATCGCCCTGAGTCAGGGAGACGTCATTATTGTTATTAAATTTCGTTTCTGAATGCGTTATAATTATTTGCCCAAGTTACTGCACAGTTTTAATTAGTTTCCATTAATTATAATTTTAAAGTGGTTTCAAGTGTTGTTCAAACAAATGGGTCCGAGCGATGAGCACGATACGGTGGGGCGAGTCCGTTCGGTCCAGCCACCCACTGGTGGCGGTGGCGGCGGTACAGTTCCTCCAGCTTCTGCGAACGGATCTGAGTAATTATCGGAAGCTGTCGATTGCAGTGCGATAATGATTTCGCCCTCATTGGGACTTTGTTGTAGGGATTGTTGTTTTATTTTGTTTGACTTCCTACCCCTCCCCCCTATGGGATGGTAAGATTACAAAAAAGAGAGAGTGTGAGAGAGAGAGAGAGAGAGAGAGAGAGAGAGAGAGATGGGGGGAGAGAACGATGGTGCCTGGATATGGTACCAGCGTACTTGAGGTAGTGAAAATATACTGGATATCGTCATTGTCATTGCACTTCGCCTCGGATCGGTTGAGCGTTGAGGATCACATCGAAAATAACTTTCAAACTTAGCACACTCAAGCTATAAACCTGGTTTGGTGAAAGCAGCAGCACCCCTAGGGAAAATTATCAAGCCACGGAAGTGCCGGCATTTCAACTAAATACTTACACTCCATGTTCTCCCTTCGTTAGTGGCAGTGAAGTTCAAAACGGTACGGAAAAGGGGGATACGACTTTAAGAACACGGTATACTACGCTTCTCCGGATTATACAGGTGAGTGCGGCAATGAAGAGCACCAATTATCATTAATTGGTGTCTCGATCATAAGTTTGCTTCTCGAGACTATGCCAAACTGTACGCCCATGAAGGTGGATGGCTATCCTATCAGCTGCGTTCTTGAGTGGAGTAAGTACCAATTAACTGTGAACGAAGGAGCGTTACACAAAGCACACACATACACATCCTCGAGAGGTTATTCCATCAAAGCCTATTTCCTTTTCAAATCGAACAAAAGTCCTTCATAAGCCTACTTTAACTCGAATTGCAATTGATAATGATCCAGTGAAGCAACCAATGCACTTACATTGTATTAGCATGACGTTAAGTCATCGATTGATTGTTTATTGAAAAAACAAATCAGAGCTAAAGGAATTTTTCATTTGATCATGATTTTATTTTAAAGGCTATCAAGATTTCAATGAACTACTGATAAAAAAAAAAACAGATAAAATCGATGCAAAGTCTTGATCACGAAAGTACGTTTGCCAAACAATGCCTTGTCCTAAGAATCAGAGAACAAAACATCATCTTTAACGCATTTAATCCTCTTACCAGCACGACGATTATTACTCCGCACAACACTTAAGAATATTACCCAGCTTAATTTAGACTTTGCTATTTCTCTTCTATGCCGAAATGCCGATATGCAGCTTGGCCGATGAACAATTTGTTGATTATCTGTGTACTGCCGGTGGGTGGCCATTCGGAAGCCATTGGAAGTTTCCTATAATTCCGAATAATCCATGCTGAATAATACATAAACCTTCCGCGCGTGTGCCCGTCTCGTTCGACTCCCGGTCCGTCGCTCCCTTACCGCTGTTTCTGTAAGAATAAACAGTTTCTCAGCCAGCCAGCCAGTCAGCCAAGCCAGCCGGCAAGAAAACTGTGCAAAATATAATAAATTATATTGCAAAATACCATTTATCATGGTAGCCAAGTTTCGGTTTCGGTTTTGACACGGCAAAGGCATTCCGGTGGTCTCCTGTTACGGTAAATACACAAACACTCACACTCACACACACCCAGAGCCCACCGTTCTACCCCGTGCCCCATTGCAAGGATAGTTCCTACACGGGTACTCATCATACGAGTTGGTCGTAGTTGGGCTTGCGAGATGGGGTGGATGAAATGAAACACGGTTGGCGGAAAAATTGACGTGAACGGGAAAAACAAAGAAACTTGTTGCCTCACCTACAGGCAAGCGCCACAGAAATGCCCTTACCCCAAGGCAGGAACTACTAAAAAAAATGTACGAAAAAAAAACACACACACACGCACACAGGCTAGCCTAACCACGTGGAAAGAAGTGTTACTTAACTTCTTTCTTCTTCTTCTTCCTCCTCCTTGCGGGATAGTCTTTTGTTTTTGTCCCGAGTGTGTTTTCCGTTCTCTTGTATTCGCACCTTTCCCGGGCGGACAAGGGTGGGTGTTTTCGTGGATGCCACCCGTCACTATTTAGCACACGCCATTCGTGTGCAACAACTTTCTAAGTTAGCTGCCAAGAAAAAGTTTTCTTCCAGGTTCGGTTTCCCCGCCTCAGCGACAATGCTCATTGTCCCAGCCGTCGCAATAACATTACTTGCCCCTATATACGATCGTCCCAGCGGTACAGTGGTAACAGCGGCCCTTTTTCCTCGCCCTAAGGTGTCAATGCTAATACGGAGGTGTTTCTTGGGGGAAGTTGGGTAATTTAGGAGTGGAAGGCAACGTTTTGCAAAGTTGTTTTGTTTTCCCATCGGATTGTTTGTGCTGTTACGAATCAGTTTTAATTTTTAGTGCACCAACGACCAACTTTCCGTTTGTGGGGCGCACTTTTCTCCGAGCGTGACCAGCAAAGTGCAAAGGTGAGAAAGTACCTTGCATAGGTACACTTTCTGACACTACTGTGGCACCATGTTGACCCTTCGTGGTAAGCAGTTGTGGATGTGTTGTGTTCCCCCTGGACGCTTAATTCGTAATGGTGGTATGTAAGTTTTATTATTTCTTGTTTTGCATTGAATCGTTGAGGTGGCATTTTCATCACTTAATTGCTTGCAGGATATGATATGGGTTTCATAAGTGTAATATTGAGGGATGTTTCTATAATGTTTAAGAATTCAACAATTTAATATTCGTATATAGTAGTATATATTAGCTACTAAACGATTTATCTTAATTGGTCAAACATCCGGTTAAAGTCGGTACACTAATGCTTATCTTCCCAAGCTTCCACGGCTCATAACTGATCTGTAAGCCTAATACACAGCTTCATACACCATTTTTACCTTAAGAATCTTTCAAAGCATTTTCTATCTGTTAACTTAAGCATCAACTGTCATGATAAACTGAGTAATGAGGCTAGTCTAGTTTCTAAGGCAATAAGCACCAATATTCGATTGCGTTTTATCTCATTGATCTGTAGCCATCTACTGTTTACTAACTGTTTATTCTACTAGTTTGATGAAACTGCATAGAAAATCTAAATTATAATAGCATTACTGTCAGTAGAAGATCATTCGACTTTAGATCTTTCTTGTCATAGAGTGCTAATAAAGATACAAATACGAACAGTGGCCTTTTTTCGTATACTATCACGATTTTTACAACAACAACAAAAAAACCATCACAAAACAACTATTCGTCTCCCATCGCTCGTTGCTGTAAATCTTGCTACACGTAAAGCGTTCCACTATTTGTCTTACTATGCGGACGGACCAACATGATAATCAGGCCTTTCACTCAGCTGTGCCCGGTACGGTACGGTACACAAGCATAATCTCCATACCTGTCTGACACCCAATCACCATGCCCTGCCGCAAATCCAACCCCTTTTCCCCTAAGCGCTCATCGTAATGAGTACGTCGTAGATTAATTAATTTTAAAAGCTTTATAATGGAATTTATGCATTATCGAAAGGTGCAAAGGATTTAATGTTGGTGGAAAACGCTTCTACTTCAGGGGGTTTTTCTTTTGCCCGCACACCGCAGAATGGCTCCCGGAATACCACAATGTCCGAAAAACCCGCAAACCCACACCGAAACCGATGTTGTGCTGTCTCGGGCACAGTGTTTTGTCGGTTGTGTCGCAAACTACTCGCGTTCCACAGTGGTGTACGCGGTAAACATTGTGCTATCGGATGGGGCGTACGCGCTGTGAGCTGCTCACTGATTACGGTGCTGCATTTGGGGCGAACAATTTTCGTGGCATTCTCTAATGTGAATGAATCGGTGGATTTGGTGAGTTTGCTGGTGGCGTGGTCAGTGTAAGGCTTTGGCGGGAGAAAATGAGATTTACTCCGAATGCAACAGAGCAGAGGCTCCGGATAGAAACCGGGGCAGCAACACCGGAACGGCTTATCCGTGATGCATGCGAACGGCGGCAGATGCACCATTAGATGCAGATAGCTCATTTGTTCCTATGGAGCAGCAGCTCGGCGCGGATGATATAGCAGCCCGGATGATTAAGGGTGAAGACTCTAATTATGGATGTAGAGCAAAATCCTTCTTTTGAAATGGTTTAAAATTAGGTAGCACTATGTATGAATCCGCTCGTGCTTCGGACTTATATTCATTAAATCCTGTAAGCAGTACCTTTGACAAAGGCATTTAATACTACTACAATATAAAACATGAACATTTCCTTAACGGATTCCGCTTTTACTGAGTAAAAGCAAATCGTTTCATCTATCTGACAACAATGAAATTATTGCGAGAGCACCAAAGTTTATGCCTACCATACCTTCAAACCACTTTCCAAAGACGTTCAATCGCATAATGGCCATCCCTGCCATTCCCACGACCACTTGAACCGAAAGACTCCCAAGGATAGACAGCCGGCGCCTGGAACCGTTTTGCTTCCATACTTGGTTCGCACTAGTTGCTTTCAACAGCATTGATCCCTTCCCTTTTTCGTACGGGCGAAATTTCTAAGTGTAGGATTAAGCGCAGGATTTCTGGTCTTGTGGCGTACTGTCACCGGGAGAAGATTGAACTTCGGCCCGGAACCGGTCCCCGAACCAAGCCCGCTAGCTGGTGTTTTTAGCTCTCGGGCACTCTTCTTATCCTGAGCCTTTGCTCAAGAGCATAATACTTTTGTTGTCCTTGCCGTTATCATCTCGAAGTGCTGGGAAGGGACAGCCAGCTTCCTCAAGGTGCGGCATGGGTTTGGGTTTGACCTACGAGCAGCTTACTCTGTGGAAGGCCATCATTCGCAAACACAGAAAAAAAAGACCATGGCAAAGAGACAGAGAGATAGAGCAAGAGAGATCGAGTGAAAGACACAATCACCCATCACGGTAGTTCGTCGTAACAATGACGTACAAGCTCGCTGAGGCTCTTCAGGTCGCTCCAATGTTTCGGGTCAGCATCGGTGGGGCTTTGGGTTGGAGTAAACATAATTTTTGGAGATTATTTCTGTTTGCCTTTTTGATTCATGAAGAAAGCCGTACATTTTACGCTACACCACGTACTACAAATAAGGGAGGCTGGTTGTACGCTTACATCTTTCCACTCGGAACACGTCTAGTGCGGAGCTTAATGCATTTCAGAAGCGTTTAGCGCGGTTAGGTTTAGTTTATCTTTCTGCTGATTCTCGAAAGATGCTCTAGATCTATTTATAACAGGTACGTTATAGGAGATAGTTGCTAAATAAGTGTAAGTGTTACAAATATTTCTCTAAAATAATCTCTGTACACTTAACAAATAACGTTTTTTCAACGTATTCTGAAATGTTCTACTTAAACTTTGTTCATAGTGATTATTTTGAAATGATTATTAAGCCATTGGATTCTAAGCATTATAATTTTTAGGAATTAAAAACACTAGTTTATAATTTTTATTCAAATTTCCATTCTTTTTTCTCATAAAACCACTAAAAGTTTGAGCACTCTTTTAAATTTCTACTCTTTATCCAACCACGTCTTTCGAACGCTCTAGCTAGCTTCAATGTTCTATTTATAGGTAACCTACTGGCAACCCAAATGTCAGATGCATTCGATTTGCGTTAAGCCTATTTCACCGTACACCGACATGATGTGAAAGCATCTCACCGAACCAACGCAACCAGACCGGCTAAGTTCGTGACCGAAAAAGTAGTACCCTGGCACATCTCTGAAACACCTTTGCGTCCATCCACTACACGGAAGAGGGTATCGTAAATCAAATTGAAATATTCCTCCGCTTAAATCATCTTTCCCAAGCGGGTCGTCTGTAGCGCATTCGTGAATGGTTTTGCCCACCGAAATAGTGGCTATTGTTTTTATCTGCCGGCAACAGTGCAAACTGTCCAAGCGTAAGCAGCGTACCGCTAAGCTGCATTTGCGAGACGGTACCCAATGTGGCTCCCAACGGGTCACGAGATTTGGAAAGAAAAGTATGCCTACAACAGCAAAAAAAAAAAAGACCAACAGTACCAAAGCACCGCACTTGTTTGTACTTTTTTGTTTGGGCCCTTGTTGTTCGAGCAACCAGCGATAAATCCCTTTTTAGGGATTTTCACGTAACTGCGCGTGAGCTCTTCAGCAATGAGGCAAACTTGTTAATACGCGACCGTTCGTTTGAATCGCTTCAGAACAGCTGAGAGATGATACAGACACAAAAAAACAACAGAAATAGATGCTTTCGACGCTCATAAAATCTCTTTCATTCCCATGTTGGTCTCCCCAAGTGCTTAGCGAACAAAGTCTAGCAATTGGCGCTACCGTACCCGTACAACCGTCGTTTCCGTTTCCGGGTTTTGAATAAAGGGGTTCGCGAGAAGATGAAAAAAACTACGGGCGGAATGGTAATGGCAAGGTTGGCATAACAAGGCACACAAAGTCCGAACATCCGCCCGATCGATCGATATGGAGACGCCGCACAGCAATCAAACAGCTGGGTGCCGGTTTGTGCACTACTTGCGAGTAAACAGGAACCGGAAATGAATAATAATAAAAATTCCTCGTTCCTTCATCGGATGGACGAGCGGGAGCAGGTTTTGCTATCGAATATAAATTCCAGTACGGCAGCATCGTTGGCATCATCGCTGCCCTTCCTTGCATGCGCTTCTTGCACGTAAACGGTTATGGGGAAGCATGCCGAGGGCCAGGATATTTATGATTCCGTCAACTTTGCTGCTAAAGAACACGGCTACAGCCGTACAAAAGGGCTTCTTTTCAGCTAGTTTCTTTACCGCTGATGGTTCAAAACACTCCCGATGCTGCCACTCCTATCGGACGCTTGTTGTTGAACCGGATATCGAGTGATGTGCACACTCTTGAAAGTTGGCCGAAGGCGGAGCGTGGTGGAAATGTGTCCGGTAGAGTGTCGAGCGGCTCCGGGTAAAGCGATTGACATGATTCGCTTGGTCAAAGGATCGAACTTTGGCAAACAGTACGGAACCAAAGCCCCTACATCAATCGGTAAGTAGATGCTAACGGTAGTTTTATGACAATATCATTAGTTTTATTGAGGAACCGTGCACATACCGGTCTTTGGAGCAGTTTCAAGATTTGCCGGTAGAGGGACTTTCTGCAAGGCGATTGACAGTATAGTAAACAAGAAACCGGTTCAAGCCGGTTATTATATAGAAATATTCTTCTTTTACCTACACACAGATCTATTGCAATGTTGGTTAAGATCCACAGTAAATTCTTGAAATCTCTTTCCCTTCCCGGTGGTGATTCCGTTGCCGAAAAGTACATGAACAATTCGGCAAATAGTAATTCAACCGGCGCGCGATGGGTCTTTGGCTCAGTTTTGGCATCGTTTTTATCTTACCCTTCCAGTTTTTGGATCGTTTTGTTTACCCGCCCGAATCTATCGTCCATCGATGCGATTTATTTACCGAAGGACAACAGTTTGAATGGACCGAAAATAAATATCTTGGGCCGAAAAAAAAGGGAGAGGATATTGAAACCCGGTGGGGCCGATTTCATGCTTAAACATCGAAACGAAGCAAATGAAAATCAACAGTCAATAAAAGGAAATCCTTCGATCGGTGAAAGCAATCCTTACTGTTCATCTTCTTACCGTTGTTTAACGTTGTTTCTTCTCTTTTTTACTTCTTTCTTGCTTTCGTACGCTAACACGCACGCCACAGACTGAAAGGTCTTCAAGCAGTTTGTTGCTTCGTTGCTGGCGCTTCTTCTGCTTGGATGAATTCGTTGTTTGTTTGTATTTTGTTTTCGGGGGTTCCTTTTTATTTTATTTTTTGTTTTATTTCCCTTCTCAGATTTGTTCCACATTTTCGCCGGATTGGCCGAGGGCAAAAACATTATACGGGTGGATTGATACACACTGGTTCATCCGTGCAGAGGATTTGTTGTCTCCCAAACCGGATCACCAGTCAGTGCCCGGCAGCACTTTGTACCAGCATTGGTTTAAGTAAGGGCCCATTTTTTCCACTATCGAATGTCCAGTGTCGTTTGCAACTACAGGGCAACAGGGTTTGAGCTTCAAATGAATGAGTTTTTCATAAAGTTTTTGTTGTTGTTGAAGTTGAACTTGAGACAAACAACGTCAGCTGAAATGTGTAACCATAAACGCGATCCAAACATGACCACAACAAAACAGCAATTGAGATGTTTCCATCGCAAAGGTTTCATGTTACAGGTTTTTCAGTCTAGCTGAAAGCTTGACTACCATAGTTGAGCAAAAAATTGGTATACACTATGCTAGAGAAAGACAGATATTGAAGTAGAAGTTTGTAATCTTAACTCTAGAAATCACGTTTCCAAACATTGCTCGAACTTTCAGATGAAAACTTAATCTTTTCCCATCGACATTTTAATTTTGTACCATCGGGATTTTCTATAGGATAAGAACTAAACAAATGTATCTGTAATGTGCCTTTTATTGAAAATACAATTGTTCTACAGATTTATTAAGTAGACGATACTTCATCTACAAAACACTCTCCACAAACTCGAAACTCAGCCCGAGCTTCGCAAGTGTTTTTCGCAGTTATGCATCCTGCCATGATATAACAACTCAACATGTCTGCCCTAAATAAAAACACGCATCAAGTGTTTGTCAGTATTTTGCTTCGGTCTGCAAAATGTTATGCGTACGGTTATGGTGGCGGCAGTGGTGGTGGTGGTGGTGGTGTTGTGCGGTCCTATCCAGTGTGCTCCTCCTCGGCGTGTCTCTAGCAACAGGTTGCCAAGAAGCTGAGACGAATGGTACGCTGGATGCCTAGCAACAAGCCGAACCGGGAGAACGTGCGCTGATTGGATGGCCTGAAAAACATTGCCCCATTGATATGCGAGCGCCATTTTCGCACAGGACACGGATCACCAACATCACCACAAAATCCATCGCACGACGCCAAAACTGGCACAGCGCCTCAATAAATACGATTGATTTTTTGTTACCGTCAGCACGAGGCCATATTTACTCGCACCGTAACGAATACGCAATCACAAATACATTCACTTACACGCATCCACACACACACACACACACATCAATACTCGCCCTGTTGATTGAGGAGCGCATGGGAGTGTTTAAATAAAGAATTGAGAAAAATGAAAACACAACAGGTTTGTAGTACACACGAGAAGAGATTGTATGTGTGAGAACCGTTTGTATCCTGAGTGGTGAAAAGCTGCTTCGCAATTCTGGTGCTCTTATTTCATCTTTTCGATGTTTTCAATGCGATGTTTTCGTGAGGATGCTCAGAAGCTTTCACCATAATTATAGCGTGCTCTTAGTACACGCTTTAGTACATGGCTGTAAGTTCGAAAGGATATTTTGTTTAACATATCCTTTGAAGGATGTTCGTTCGAAAAGCATGCCATAAAGATATATGTTCTAAAATTATAGCAAACTTCCTTTTGTAGCCAAAAGCGATTTTACCACAAAAATAGTATTAGTATCTTTAAAATACAATAGATGGCTGCAAATACTATAAACAAAATAGATCGTGAAAATGGATAAAGTTATAGGAAGTTGTTTATAGCAAGATATTTGTTCGTTCAGCACATAAAACATGTGGTTTCATGCAATTTATACGTTGAGGGATATTGTAGATTGTTTTCTTGCTAATCATTTAAGTCAGTTTTTGTACAACTGTTATAACGGTCTTTTTTTAACATTGTCATATTCGCATTTTCATGCATTGACTAATCATACTTTTACTGGGTAAATGGTATGTCCTTTTGTATGCTTTTGTTGTAGACACCTCTTGACGAATTCAGGTATTATTTTCTGTCGTAGATGCTTCATGAGAGTTGTTTTAATTTAAGAGCTGATGTGACCCGGCTTCAACAATGCTGAATGAGGTTCGATACCCATTCAAGAGTCGTTCGCCCTGGATCGCACACCGTGTGTCAGTGAATCAAAATCATCTTAAATTTATCTAGAATCAAAATGTGTCTCTAGACGTGTCTTGAACGTTTACGCATGCGAACATATATTTTTTAAAGCCTATGCATGTATGCAGACTATGATAAGACTCATTTTTGTGCTGAACGTTTTGGCTAAGCTGTCAAAGACATGGTCATAATCTTTCCATGCCTAGCCTCACTCGTCTGTCGGATTGAACCATCCCAAACCGGCTGTTTGCCAGACGTCTAAAGCGATACACAAGAGCAAACAACACATCGAAGAGCCTAATCAAGAATTAGACGCACCGCTTCATCCCAATCCAGCAACCCTTCCTGCCAGGAGACAAGGCGTCGCTACCTCACATTAATCTATGCACTTTTGCATCCCTCAAGGGTTTGAAATCGAAGCAAATCCCTCGGGGGCAGTTGATTGCGCCTCTGCGTTCAATTCTCCCGAGGGCAGCCACTTGTCATAATCATGCCTTCGTTCGAGGCGATTTGGCAAAGGAACCGTCCGGCTGCCAGAATGCTCTACCAAAACAGCACCACGAAAACTATGACGATGGGTTCCCGATATCGCTACGCAACGGCCGAAGTGGCTTAAAGTGCTAGCGAGGCACGGGAGACAGAGTCGAGCTCGAACCGGGGAAAGGAAACCCACTACGGCTACTAAGCGGTAATTAACGTGCATGTTAAAGCCCAAGAAGATGCGTAATTGAAACAATTCAATTTTGCCTACTCGACGACGGGTGCCTCGTCTTCGCCTCGAGTCCAACGCAACACAATTTTGCTCGTTCAGCAAAATGGAATGCGAATTGAATCGAATGTTGAACATTCCTTCCCCCACGTGTGCACGTGCTAGCGTCTCTACACAATGTATTCACGTTCGGTTTCGATACATGGTACGACCAAACCTTTCCAAAAGAGCCACTGAAATCTGAAGTTCAGTTTTAGGCTACTTTCCGTAATGTAGGCGTCTGAGATGCAAGGACAGCTGTGTAAAATCGAATTTTTTTCTATAGGTAGTGCATTGTTCGCTACATACGCATAAGCGTTTCGTGCAATTGTATATCATAACTTGATTTAAACTGAAGGTATTGGAAAATGTTATTTTTGAAAGATGTTTGACATCGATAACATTAAAAATCCTTATTTCTACGACTAATGTGGGTCGACTATTGGGACAAGTATGTCGGTATGATTAGTGTTTAGTAAATGATAATTTGGCGTGTGAAAGTGGTATAACAGATCTGGATAACTTTAAAATAGTTTCACTCTATTGATTCATTTACACAACATACAAATTACAGTGTACTGGCCTACACAAAATGAGTTTAAGCTAAACCTAGCACCGTTTATCGATCGGTTTGTATATTTTGTTACCGGAGCTTCCCATCCTTCGAACCCCATTTGTGCGTTGTTTAGACGTTGATGTGAGCTGCAATCGGACTGCGGTTACAGTGAAAGGCTAGTCTCGTCTTTGGTCACCAGCATCGTTGAACGATCGACGTACGTTTGGCATCCGTTTGGCACCGGTCGAGTTGCGATAAGCCGAGACAGTTGATACCGTCGGCCGAAAGTGTGGACCGGCAGTGCGTGAGGGCACAGCAGCAAGATTGATTTCATTATTGCGTTGTTTTGCGTGAACAGTCCCAGCCAAGTGAGTCCGTACACTCCGTAATGTTCGTGCACAAACGAAGCGTGCTTGTAGCGAGCAGAGTGGACAATCCAATTGCCACGAAAGGAACGGTAGTGTTGAAGTACCAAGCCACCTGGTCAAAACCAGTTGACGTATGCAATTGGGTTTGTAGCCTATTGTTCCGTAACCAGCTGCCCCATACCACTCACCCAGGCGAACAAGTGTGGGCTCAAAATATCAAACTGACCGCAGATTTAATTCCTCCATTTGCTTGTCAATATCGCACCAAATTGAATTTAACTCCTAATAATTTAATCACTATGTATTTAATTAATCGCACTCCTGCCCAACACCGTTACCCCTTTTGTGTACCTTACTGATGAAATGTGTGTTGTGTGTGTGTGTGTGTGTGTGTGTGTTGGTGACTGTGTTTCCATTTACCACTCCCAGTTCCTGATTCATCTTCCTACCGGTACTGGCCATCCCACGCATCGGTCGATCGGTCGGTTAGTGAGTGGAATTGCAGATTAGGCTTCACTATGGGGAAACGGAACAGCAAGGGAACGGAACTAAGGCCACCAAACTGTGGCCACGCATTGTGCCGCTCATCCCCGCACAGTAGCAGCAGTAGCAGAAGCAAGCGCAGCAGGGCAGCATAATGTTCGAAGCAGCAAGGCAGCAGCGCTCCACCACAGTACCAGTACCGGCACGACTTGCGTACTGTTGGGCAGAGAGGTGTTCATTTGTTGCACTCCGGAAGCGGTTCGGTCGCGTAGTCCGAGCATTCACACTACCCATGTGTGTATGTGTGGGAATCGCGTGTGTATATGTTACGTGTGTGTATGTGTGTATCTAGCCCTGACGACGCGAGCCCCACTGAATGGCCGAGTGTTGATTTCAATTTCATTTGAATCAACATCAAAAATGTATTACATGTGGTGATAGTCGTTTGTTCGTGCGTGTCATCGGTCCTTCCTGTGTCGCTGCAAATGTTGCGTCGGGTGCAAGCGTCATGGCAGCGGATGCGTATTTTGGAAGGGTGCATCTGGCTCGGTGCCCACATCCATTTGCTCGTACGTTGTCGTCGGACACATTTCCATCCGTTCGCATAAATCGAGATCATTTCCCTGCTTTTCTTTCCGTTGCGCGTTGTGCTGCTGTGCGCCACGTTGGGCAAGTGAATAATTCCAATTTTAGTCACTCTTTGGTGTCAGCTTTGACCATCGTTTATGTGCTTAGTGCAGGGTTTAATACGCTAAACGGATGCACAACTGGGCACGATAAAAACGCCAAAAAAGCTGGGCGTAGTTAAGTTTTGAGTCAGATATCATATGTTTAGATTTAGTTTGTTATAAATATGAGTTTGAGGCAATCTTTATGAACATGTTCTTACTAACGCATTGTTAAACAGATAGTGTACTTATATTTTCTTGTGTTAGATATGTTTCTAGATGATTGTTCATTTTGATTATTCAAAGTTTAACATGCGGTTTAAGCGCATTATTGGTAAGGTTGTGCAATTACATACATTAATAAACTTACACTTCTAACGCCTCAATTCAATTAACGATCCTTTAAGGAGAACAAATATAATGTTTGCTACACAAACTAAGGCATGAAAAGAAGTAGAAGGTCATATAAATTGTTCAAGAAGTTTGAACATAATTCACTGAAGATCAAACGGATATGACCCTGTTAATCGGTGCGAATGTTACCAAAATCAGATCACAATTCATGAAGGCAACATAACACGTATCACATTAACCTTTATCATTCAAGGCACTATATTTATCATAAAAAATTAATATTTTACAACAGACTCCTTTTAAAAGAGATAGTTTAAGGAAAATATGTATTAAAAATAGTACGACGAATAGGTTGTAATTAATGAAAGATTTCTGGAAAAAAAATTTTTTTTGTTGAAATACACGGCCGAACAATAACTTGCTGTTAATGCTATAATCCTATAAACCGCTACAGATGTTCATATGAAGTTTCAAACTTATTAAATATGAAACATCTTTGAGCTAGAGTACAATCATCCAGTACCCATCCAGCACCAACAGATACTTCCAATGACACTCGTCTGCTGCAATTGATACCTTTCATCTCGTGATGCACTTGTGTTGGTTTTCAACATAAATGAGCACTGGTTTTAGTAATCAACACGACGATGAATGACTGTTTTGTATGATAGCATCGCAATCAACTGCACGCCTTTGTGAGTGAGCTGCCATCCGGGCGAGCAAGGCCACGAGACTGGAGGAAATGTTTCCCTCCTATATGGGATGTGTGCCAACTATTGGTGGTGTTTTGTACAACTCGAGACCACTCTTCTTACATACCCTTTGCCCCCTGTCTCATTCCGTGTTGCCACAGTCTCCCAAGCATCACAAAATAATATAACATGATTTCCATTTTAGTCCATTTGGTAAATGATAAAATGAATTAGATACGATACCGAAACACTGCATGTCCTTCCGCCGCCCTTGGGCAAGGCGGTGGATGCATGTGACGATAAGCATGTCACTCAGCTAACTACTCCGAAGCGCTTCCGGGTTGTAAATATCGAATGGTGATTGATGGAGAAAGTGTGCGGCCATCGTGGTTTGTGGCGGTGCCGGCCTGGAGCCTGCTGTCCGGATGTTTCGGGTCCGGTGCAAGGCGGTGGCGGAGGTTTCAGTTGCCGACATCGACCACATAAACTTTGCCTGGCCAACCATCATCAACATCATCGGCCACAGCGGGCATCGTGGCGGGGTGAACCGTGCGGGTAACATGCCTATCATCTGCTGCATCCCGTCCATCCGCATGGCGAAACTATGTAGAACGGATCGGCAGTGAAGCGAGGCGATTTGGAATAATATTGTTATCCAAATGAAACGGACCATTCCAAATTTCATTAAACATTCTCATTGATTTATGTTGATTTTATTTCTCGCTTCCAAACGCCTCCCCGTTTAGACCCGGATTCACACGTTCCGTGCTCTGGTTGTTTGGTCTATTGCGATGATGTTGATCGTCGCGCTAGACATGGCATTGCCCGGTGGTAAATATAATGACGCTGGGGATGATGATTTCATTGATACGGTTTGGGTGTAAACGATCGAGCAGCAACGGGACGCATTTCGTTTTATGATTGAAATCGTGCCTAACGCTTTCCCTTCTCGTCGTCTCTTCATCTAACCCGAGGAGAATTGTTCCATTCTCCCCGCGCGTGCACGCGGTAGGTGTGGAATTAAAACATGAAAAAATTCAGTTTCCCTTACGCGGGTGTGGCTAGTTGAGCCAGTTCGAGCTTGAAGCAAAGGTCATACTCCTGGTGGGACACGTACTGATCACATCCTGAAAGCAGGCACCGAACCCAGGTGCCCAGCATTGTGAGTGTGTTCTGACGGAGGGAGGTAAGCAGGTGTGGGCAGTGTGCACGCAACGCCTCCAGCAGAGCGGTGTTAAACGGATTATATGAATTATTTATGGAGAACTTTCGCCAATTTTCAATCGAATTGAATGCATAATTTTTCCACTTTATCTTGCGTGCTTTCTCACTCCTCTCTCTTTTTTCTCTCTCTCTCTCTCTCTCTCTCTCTTTCTCCCTCTCACTCTTTATGTGTCTCTTTCTGACCCTACGATTTATGTTTCACTCTTATTCCAATCGCTTTGTTCATTACTTGCCTTAAATTTCTAGTCAGCCGGCCGATCCAACTGTTTGAATTTGCAATTTCATAGGCATTATTGCGCCCGATCTTTCACTGGCAGTATGAGCGACCATGCGTCTCCATCGATCGGACAATCGAATCGAATCGCAGGCACCTTTCACATCAATCGTCCAAATTTGCCATTCTCTAGGGAAAACCAGTGATATGCAAATTGAAAAATGGATGATGGATGAACTTTGGCCATTTTTCGATCAGGTGATTGCAATTCCGTGGCGGTGATGCCATGACGCAACAAGAAGCTCAAATTGAAATAAAGAATGTTTGAAATGAAGGTGAATAGTTAACGAAGGATGAAAGGAAATGCTTTCGCAAGCATCAACATTTCCAAACCGACCCCAAAAATACCATTCAGCGCCCATGAATTCTACTGATTGCATTGTTGTGAAGCCTAAAAAACCCCGCCCTGCCATCCGTTAGGGGATAACGGGGCACACAAAACCAGACGATGGTAACCATCTCAGCCAGGAGTGTAATTTTAATCGGTAGTAATTGAAAATAATTGCCCGCGAGTCCCGGAAATTGGCCCACGCTGTAATTTGAAATTACATCGATTGCAAACTTTTTTTGTTTTTTTGTTTGTTCTACGTTTGATACCCGATATGGTGTAATTAGGAAAATAGCATCTATAACTCACACAGCGGTAGCGACCGGAACACTCTCCAGCCCGTGTCGGGTTCGATGGTTTGAGTTGTGCAGCGTGGCAATGCAAGCAAAACTTCATTGATGGACTCGCTTCAATTCGGTTCGGTTCGGATGCCAACCCATCGGTTCGATTTCGTTCGCATTTCCATTGCAGCTTAATGCTTCGTTCGTATTTGTGGCCGTTGCCATCATGTCCCTGCTTACGATCCTCAGCCCACCCAAACTTACCTGAAACGAAATAGGGGGACAAAAACAAAAACAAAAAAGAACGAAAGAACAAAAAATTATTCAACAGCAAACATGAACATGGCACAGCAAAAATGGTATAAAACATCACACCAACAAAACAAAACAACGAAGAATTCACAAATTTTAATTTCGTTTCTCTTCACACATCGATAATCACGGGATTGTAGTGTAGTGAGTGCATCGTAATGAAAAAGCAGACACGCGCTCGCAAGAGCGAGACACAGACGGATTGCAAAAGGGACGAAAGGCAGCAGCAGCAGCACACGTAAACGCACACAAGTCAAATGTGCTCACTTCCATGTGCCTTTCTGTGTTTTTCTCCCTCCCCCACCTTTTTGGTTCATTCCTCATACTGACAGGTGGATCATATCGAACATATAATCGTGCACAAATTCGTACACATCACTCGCACAAACACACATACACAGAGAGAGAGAGATACATACACAGAGACACGTACAGAAATAAAAGATACAAAAGCAAAATGAAGGAAAAAGTTTGTAGAAAAAAAGGACATACACACAACATACAAACGTTCGCAAAGCAACAGAATTGAAAGCATTTGGCTACCTGTACACTGTGGCGGTAGGTAGGAGGGAGAAAACCCACGCGTGATGTTACATGAACCACAAAAGTACACAGACGATAAAACGCAAATTACACGAAATTTAAATTCATATGAAATTTAAAACTAAACGAGGCGGCAACATCAGCCCAAAATCCATCCAATCCAACGAATATCAAAGGCCGGCCAAAACGAACGGAAATTTTGATGCGAGGGAGCGAATACATAGGTGAAAGTAAAGGAAGCCAGCGCCAAGAATGGTGGGACGAGCACGTCATGCCAGAGGTGGAGTGGAACATGTTGCAGCGGCATATTGCATACATTTCGGAGGGAATAGTGGAAAAGACAGCGCAATGGGTTAGGAATCCTGCGAGTTGGAACTAAAATTGATGAATGAAGGGTAAAAAACAACATCAACTAAACAAACCGAAGTAAAATCAAAGCACAGGGATTTGCTTTGATCTTTGACTAACCGAGCGTTATAAGTACCTCCACGCGTAGCATAACTTTTTTGATATTTTTTTGCTTAACTATCTCTTGCTCAAAGTGAATGAGGTTGCAAATTACTTTTAATGTTTGCAACGTTTGTTTTTTTTTCTCTCAAAGCTTATCTAAAATTATACAAATTCCAGTTCAATAGTATTTTCTATGATTAATGTCATCATAGAAGGTTCATGATTGCTTCTGCGAAAGTTTTGAAGAAACTATTCAAGGTTCAAGCTAGCAAAGTGAAATAAAAAAAAAAAATCTAATTGCCTCATCTATATTTATAGCTACTTTTTGTCATATTTATGGTTTCGGAATCTGAAAAAACCCTAGTTTACTGGGCTTCTAAAGCTACTATAGTTGGTCCTATGCAAAATAACTGCCAAGTGGTTTTGAAGTTTAAGGAACGCCAAATGTACAATAACCGAACGGTTCATTAAGTTCGCATGAAAAAATGAATGAGCCGATTCACAAGAAAAGAACGTTATAGTTCTTTTGTTACATCAAATTAAAACAAAATCCTGAAAATTAGTGCAATTATTTATGATAATTTTTTAAATAACTAACAGAAAAAAGCTTCCAGCATTCGAACATTTGAAGAAAAAATAAGAAATGTTTGTTTTTAAACTGTTTATGCAAGTCGCTTTCCAGGGGCAAATAACAGATTGTCAGTATTGGCTTGCTGTTAATGCAATCAAACCAACGGATTAAACTAACAAACTGTTATAAATAGTTCTACCGATTTTCGAATAGTGTACCGATTCACAGACTTTACAGGTATTGCTGTTTGCAAAAGAGCAAAAGAACCGACATCACGTTCACGTTCAGAGCAATGAACGACTCGATTCACTCACGTTCACTTAAATCCAAATACCTGGATTCACATGAAGATTGGTTATCAATCGTTATCCTCTTTTTTATATAATTTTCCATACCATTCTTTTTAACTGCCAGGGTGGCATGAAAACATATATGAAGAATTATTGGTGAGTAGTTGAATTATTGTTCAAAATATTTGAAAACTACTTGAACTATATACCCCTTGCATGCCCGACTTAATTTGTAGACATGCTCTTACAAATAACTAAATCAAACAAAAATATATTAATAAATAGCAAATACACAAAAGCATATCGACAAAGGCAGTTTTGTACGTCTACTTGCCGTAACTGCACTTGCTCGTTAAACGCATACAGTTTGCGGATTTGCAAAACGACCAAGGAGACTTCGATCCAGATTTTCTGCTTGACGGCGATCAACAGCATCACTTCGACGTGGTTGCGATAAGATTCCGATAATTTGCTGGCATTCTCATCATTTTTGGCTTACCAAACAAATTCGATGCTTCAACGAATCCACCCACCAAGCTACTTCAAAAACTCTTTTTTTTTTTGTTCGTTCGAAGGAAGGGAAGCTAAATTGTGGAAACGGAAAAAATACACCCAACACAAAACTGATAATAATAAAGATTGCGAACAAACTTCCCGAATTGACGTTGAGTGGAGAAAAATGAAAAGAATCGTGAGCTGCATGAGTATGTCGTTTGGAGGCAACTGGCGAAAGCGACAACTTTCGCCTTGACAGTACCGATCGTTAGGCAGTGCTCGTCGTCGTCCATCGGCTCGATGGAACATCGGTGGGCATTCAAAACATTTCCGTATAAAGATGTCAGTTTCTTACCCAATTCACTTGTGGTGGTTTGCAAAGTTTTGACCATCCTTCCGACCAACGGATTTGTGTTTTTCTTCCCCTTCTTCTGCACCTAGTTTGGAGATGTTTTATCGATTGGTTTGGGAGATATCCATCTCATTCTCTCCCGCTTTCTAGGACACTTGCAATGGTGCAGTACTTTTGCAATGTACTTCACGGTATCATCGTATGAGTTTCGGTGGCACCGGTCACTAAACATTCCAACAGATGCTGCAAAGGTGCAAGTGAAGAAGAAGAAAACAAAAAACCTACGTATATGTATGCGTTTATATTATACTCAACCTGCTCAGCCAGTGAAAGCAGTTGAGCCAGTCGCTGGTCGGTAAAATGGGCGTTTCAGTAAAAATGGAGAAAACTTTTTAGTTCATACTGAAAGGCACTACTATTACACGAGAGAAGGAAGGAGAGAAAAAAGAATAACGAAAAAACTTTTATAACCACCCGAGTTCAAAGTTGGCAAGAAATAATCCAACCAGGAAGTGCCAAACTTTCCATCCGTGGGCTTGCAAGCAAACATCAACCATTCCGTTTTAGTCTTGCGCTGCAAAGGCCAAGAAAATTTGTCCACCGTGTGCCAACCACTCCGAAAGCACTCCGATGTTGTTTCTTATCCACCAGAGTGCATAAACAAAGAAATATTAATGAAATAGAAAAGCCAATGCCAAAGTTGCAGCAGCACTTTACACACATACATACATACATACATACATATTTATACATACACAACACTCATTTGGAGTGCTGTTCCCTTTGTGCACACAAAACCGGCGATCCCATTCGCGCCAACAAAAGATCAAATAATAATATTAAAGATAATGAAAAGACAGGAGCATAATTAAGCGAACCCTTTGCGTTTCGTATGCAGTGAGACAGAGAATGGCATAATATGGAAGGGTTGCACTCCAAAAGAGAAAAAACAGACACCTACCAAACAGCAAGCTTAATGTCAGAATCTGAAAAGTCACCAAGTACAAGAGCATGTCCCAATTGTTCATGGTGTCAAGATGGCTGATAGCTCTTCGCTAATGGTAGATAGAATTTTTTGGAGACATAATTTTGTACAATCATTCTTTTGCAGTTTCCGAGCCGTCACTGCCTGACGTTTTAGAAAGTGGGGCAAGGTTTTGAGTGCGCGGGCATTTATACATTCATGAAACACGAAAACAAAAGTTTTGCTTCTAATAGCACCAATCAAAATTAAAACATATTTTTAACTGGGACGGACGGAAGGACTTAAGTGTATTCATCCATCTTCCTATGTTATTGCTCAGATGCAGACAATTAATTTGAAAAAAAAAAATTCTATAATTCCGCGTGTGAATCCAAACTTTACATTTCTTAGGGAATCTAAAACAAATGAAATCCACAAACATCAATTCTTACACACGTGATAACTGATTTGTATAGGAATACTACCAACTTTCTCACTTGTATTGAGCTCAAAATCACATTTTGAAACGAAACGAAACTTGAAATAGAGCACACACAAAATCTGAACATAATCCAGTGGAAATTTCTTATTCACAAAACATGACGTGTACTAACAAGGGTTAAAATGATATCTGCACCTAACGACTACGAGACACACGAATTTGGCTACTGGGATTAAGCTTGTCTTGTGCTACGAAAAATTATCCAAGAACTTGACTAGTTTCCGTTGCTTTCTCACCGGCAACGAGCCATCGTCTTCTTTTCTTTGCGTTTTTAGCTATCCGTCGAACCGGCCTTGTCTACTTCCCAGGTAGATCTGAGCATAGTTGCATTCCATCTGCGCCTGTGTCGGTGGCTTGAAGTGAAGTTATCCTCAAGAAGCAAAGATAAAGTCTAGAACGAAAGGCGACAGACTTCGCACACACTTCTTTCATTCTATTTATCGTGTCGTTTTGCCAAGCTTGCACGGGTGGTGGACATTTTTGCACATTTCTTAGACGTTCCGTACAGCTGCTTGCTCGAGTGCTATGGCTCATTTTTTTATCCCAAAACCACACTTGTTACCTATCTCGAACTAAGCCCAGTTATTGTTGTGTAGGAAACGCTAAAGTTGTGTAGCTTTTTTTTGGTTCTTCAATCAACTGTTGGCATAGGCATTATTTGATGTGGTTTAAACATCAAGAAGTTATTGATGTATAAATGTCTTTAGTATGGTGAGAAACATCCAGAGGTAGTTATTAAAGTCATTCTAATAATTTTATTTTATTGCTTTATGTTTTCGAAATGAATATTCAAACATCGTAAAAGATCCAAACAAAACCTTATGCCCTGAATGTTTGCTGTAATATGGACTTGTAAAAGTAATTGAACTTTATACTTAGTGTATGTGCGTTTAGCGTATTTGACCTTTCTATTTTTGTTCAACTAAAAAATAATAATACAACTATCAACAACACACTTTACGACCAATTGAAGCAAACACATAAATGTGAGAAAACACGTGGAAAAACAGAGACGACCACGAACAGCTCGTGCAGACAAACAAACAAAATAAACAGAATAAGTAACTAAAACCACGCCCAGTGAACAACTTTTCATATTAAGCTAGATACACTTTGGAAACGAAACTCATCAAAAACACAATCCACAAATGACACGAACAACACAAGCCACATATGACACACCACCTATATATCAAAAGCTAGTTCATCTTCATTCGCTATTGCAAACACGATCGTGATTTCTTCAACATATATAAACAAAAACATAAAACAGTAAAACATCTTTTTTTGCGATTGATCTGTTTCCATATATGACAAAATTACGAACACGCACGCACACACACACATAATATCGTCCACACAAGGCAGACTTTGAAACATTCAGAAGCGATACACAATACATCAAATGAAAATCATGATTAGAAACAGATCTCGCACAGAATAAGCAATAAATACGATCGTGTGTAATGCATTGCTCACTTTTCATGGAGCTCATTTCAGAGCAGCTTGCTAAATCGATGCAAATTAGAACATTGTCGCGCATGAGGATCGTACTAGCTTTTGACAACACAGTGACGTACCGATTCATTTTGTCAGAAGAGGTGGCGATCTCTTCTGAACGAAGAAATTGGCCTCCATTATCCTGAAATGGAAGATGCAGAGAAAGGATTTTAGTAAACAAAGGCCCCACACACACGCGCGAACGGGTTTTCTTTCACATCTACAGAAAGGCTGGTGTTGTTGGTTGCATGTTCAGTGCACTGTAAAAATAATCGTTCCTTCAATGCAAATCTCGTTCTACCCTCCGGGTCCAACCGACCAGGCCCGGCTGTGTCGTGTAATTTGTCGCTTACAATTGTGAGCCCGAAAATCCCTGCACTGCAACAATGTAAAAGCATCGAAACGACTAAATTCAAGTGATAAGACCATCATTAGCATCGCTAGGGAAAACCGCATTATACGAGGGACAATGGTGCTGTCAGTATAGCCAGTGATTGACACTACCATGTACGATGCACACATATGTGGGATAGTGCAGCAAACTTGCCGCAGCAACGATTACAAAGATGGCGACATTTTCTTGCGTAATTATACATGCCAAAGACTCTTTTGGATAGACCGCTGGGGGTGTAGCCTCGTGCTTTATTTTGTCCCCTGGTGAGAACAGCCTCGTTGGCCGAATGCCTGGGGAATGACGCTGTGGACAAGAAACAAACATCATGGTTTGGATGACATCCACCAAGCGTTGAAGATCACCACCGACTGGGGGAGCACCTTTTGTTGACTGGAATTAAGGCTTTTTAATGACTCTTGACGAGCTGCGGTTGACTGGAAATGAAATGCATAAATTACATACACTTCTAGCGCAATCTCTCAAAAGGGGCGCCGAGTAACAAGCATGATTATGTTCAGCAGTGAATTGGGATTTTTCTTTCCATTCCCCTCTTACATCCGTCTGCTGGCCTCCCACTGCCCTAATCCCACTTGAGCCCAGCCGCACACGATCCACACTTTTTCCTTCAGCCATTCACACAGACGCTCGCACCAATACAGAAGCGAAATAGTTTGACACTATTCACTGGCACTGATTTCAGCTCCATACCCACCGCACTGGCAGCGTCCACCAGAGCTACGTTTGCGTTCATCTCTCCTCCGAGACCATTGAAAGTTTGATGACTGTGGAAAGTTGTGGTAATTAAATCAGGCACTTTTGAAATTTCGCACCACCACCGCCACGGGGTCTGCCAAGCCGCCCGGCCACAGACGCTCGCAGGCAAAACTGACACGAATATAAAAACCGCAAATGCCTGGTGTTGGTTAAAGATTCACAATATCCATTCCTTGGGTCGTGCGATGTGCCACGGCGCTTCTAGGACGTTCGCACTTGACAGTGCTCTTCGTTTCACCCAAAAGGCAACGCTCTGAAATTCGCTCTTCCAATGTAGTACTGATTCTGTGCTCTCTGTCGTTTCGAGAACATTCCGGATGGAAAGTACGTCCTTTCAGTATATAGGATGTGTATTTGTATGGGAGTGTGTGTGTTTGCTTTTTTTTGTTGTTTCCTCAGCTTCTTGTGATCCATGTTTCCCGAAGAGGGTGGCAAATTGCTGTCGAGTGATTAATGTGTCCCGTCCCCAGTTGCCATCCCGAACCCCAATATAATGCTACCGGGGAAGGTTTTTTTTTTCATGTTCGCTTTCACGCTCCCCAAAGATTCAAGTCATCAGTCCATTTTGCCATCCGATAACCTATCATGGAATCATCTCCCATCACCCTGCGGCAAAGCAGTGCGAGCAGCGCAAGGAGGTATTTGAACGCTTTTCGTTCGCTAACTTCGTTTACGGTCCACCAAGGCGAGAGAAAATAGCGTACGAAGCAGCAGGCAAAAGCGGCTCCCGCTTGGATGCAAAGAGACAAGCACAGAAGACCAGCAAAAACGACACACCAAAACGCAGCTTCTTTCCTTCGACCGGAAATGCATGACCAGCGATGGTGACACTGACAAAAGAGGGGGGGGGTAAAAGGAAAGTGGGTCCAGTGTGAAAACGAGCCTCGAAAGCGGTGCATCGGGGGCAAACGATAAAAAGCAATTCCACAGCAACGACGACCACACACACTCTCCAATGATGGGAAAGAACATGAATAATCATTTATGTGACCGCTACGGAGACGATGCATACCCACGTCGGGCCGTAGCTCTCGTCCGTACTATCGACGTGAAATTGATTCCAGGGCTGCCATCTTTCAAGAAAAGTTCAACAATAGTCCCTTTTCTACTGCTTTCTCGTCATTTTCCAGCATGCAGTTCGTACGCCACGCTCAATATAGTTCTAGCAATCGAGCACACGAGGAGACATTTTTGTGTCTGCGTCATCGAATGAGGGGTTTTTTTGGTCAAATTTCCTTCCTCAATAAATGATGCGAAAAATCGAAGTTTGAGACAACTGTGCACAAATCATGGGAAGCGGACGAGCTCGTACCTTATTAAATAACCATTGTAACAACATTTTCAAATTAGACCCGAAATTTGATATAACAGGACTGGCCAGTGGTGTAAAGTGTTAAGCTGTGATTTCAATATCCTCCTAACGTATCCCCCTAAGAAGGGAAGATAGTTTGGATTGAGATTTAATGAATAATTACGTGCTAATCCTGGTATCTGAGCGTTACTAACGAAATCAATTGTTGCTATCATCAGCATCATCATAGTTTATTATTGCCATATAAAGTGATTTTGTTTATAGTTTTCTATGGAAACGAACTGAACATAATTCATCGATTTTATGCCGTTTCAATTCAACGCTTTGTCATCAGACTGTTCTCCGGTTGTTCCTTCGCAGCCAGTTATTATTTCTTTCCTATCGCGATCACACTCCAACTGCTAGCATCGAGGTGGTAACACATCGATTCGAGGCTCATCCTTTCATTGCTTTTTCTTCCCAATCCTTCCGTGATCAGTAGTATCGAGAATGGGGTTTTCTTCTAGCGCCATTTCTGATATTGAGTGAGTGAAAGCAATGGCCCGCCAAACGTTGCCCAGGTTGACACTGGGAAAGCGTGCGTCTGAAAATGTCATTGATTATGTACAGCGCAAACATGATGCTTTTGACCGAGTGCAATCGTGTTCGCTTTTCTCACGCTCAAGAACAGACTACCCCCACGCGCAATTGGAAGGATATGGAACTCTAACTAGATCACATCGTTGAGAATTGGCCAGCGTTTAGAAGGGACGATGACCAGCCGAACGCTGACCGTATGTTTGTGTGAAGAAAAACCCCAACGGCTATGCTCTGTGAGCACAGTGTGTGCTAAAAGTTTGCTCCCGTTTGGGATGCAAAAAAACATTAAATAAACTGGCATAACGCACGGTAAAATAATGTGAATTCATTAGCACTGAACTTTAATCGTTACAGAATGAAAAACCGAACAAATGCTTTACATTAAATAATCGTTTGAGGTATGTCTTTAACCATATCAAAACAGTCTCATTGGCGTCACTGTAAGGGTGTGAAGCATACGGTGCCTATCTAAGATTCATTTTCCCAGGCAGGATAAGGGAGTGAGGTAATAGACAACCTATCGTATCGAACTATAGCTGAATCAGCGAAAATCGAGCAATCATCAAGTATTGCACACATACACATATACACGGCTCTACTCATTCCGCTGGCATGAGATACGAAGGCAGACACCGTGCCGGACTGAAGTCGAAGAGTGCCCAGTGCCAACGTGCGAACTGCAAGGCAAGCAAGCGTGCGGAAAAGACGAAACTAACGGAGGAACAAACATGTGGCGCACATACCGATAATTCTATACAATCAATTTGAAATCGTTTTATGTGCACATATTATCAATGAGTTGTACATGAGATCTGGCGAGAATGTCACTGCCGGCCGGGCACTCCCGGCAAACTCTTCTAAACGCTGACTTCGAACCCCCAACCGGCTACGGCTGCGAAAGTGGTTTGTGTGATGAATTTCAACGAAAATCGTTTCCCTCAACGTTCAACCCTTCTCCTGATCTCACATCTCCACGGTAAGGTAGTACACGGTAATGTCATCGCCTCGGGTCGATCAGCCCCGGAAGGTTCCCGTACACGGTATCGAACGTTCCTCGCACCCTTCCCGTAGGGTTTTGCAAATTCGCGTGCGTTCGTTTCCCTTCTCGAGGCTGTGATGTCGATTGGCTTTCGAAGCGGAAGGGGCAGAGTGGGCACTTGGCTTGAACTTTTTCGTCCTTCAGTCTGCCCTTCACGTATCGAGCTGATTGGACATCTGTTCGGCAAGGGTTACGGGCGCACGATGCCCGTGCGACTCGCAACGATGACCGGAGCAACGATGTTCTGCCTCGTTCGGTGAAGTGGTCGACGCTGACGGAATCGACATCGACCGAGACCAGTCACGAGACTCGGTAGGATCATTAACTATGATAAACTTATCACGATGTCAGAGGAGAAGCATTAGTGGTATTAAAAATTTACTACCAAAAAGTGCTCCCTCCTCGCTGTGGGCGTCGGTCAGGGCTCGATGTAAGCCACCGTATGTCACGAAGGTGGAGCACTCGACCGGCGTCTGAGATAGTAGAAATATTGCTCCCCAACTTTTGCAAGTTGGTTGAACTTTTAAAGCCCCTGGAAGAGCGTGTATGTTCTTGAAACAGGGCAAGCTTTTACGAAGAAGTATCACCTCTCTCAATAATACTTTCGACGCAATTTGGTTCAGCAATTTCTATACGACTGGACAAGCTTACTATGAAGAAGTTAAAGAGGCTAAAAAGGTCCTTCGAGAAAAAATGGTCATACATGTTTGATCAAATTCCACTAAGCTGTTAGATTACGTTCTCCTGCTTCTACTCAAGCCGCGGTAAAAGTTCTGTTGGGGATTTGATCAGAAAATATAGTTTTTAAAACATCATGTACCCCGAAAACATTAAGAAGATTTATCCAACACCAATGTCACCATCCAGCATTTTCACCGTGACGAAGGTTTCAGAACTTTCCCATTTGCACGGTCCGCCATGGCGGAGAGGAAAGTGGCGTAAGTCAACCGAGCCACTTTTATGTCGAGTCTCGCCGGGCTAGTTGTCTTCATCGTGCACTTTCCAGAACTATCTCCTGTTACGTCGCTTCCCACCAGTTCGCAATGCTTGCGCGAATTGAATTTTGCAACAGCTATTAAGAAAAAGGACACCTGAGACTCATTGTACGATATTTTTCGACCATTCGCAACATTGTTTGCACGTGTTTGCATCATGGTATGGCCCACCTTGAAGGTCGGGCTGCAAGTGGCCACAGTAACAACACAAAGAAAAACCAACTTGTAATGGATGTCGTAAACGTCCGATACGTCCGGGGGAAGAAGCGAAAAAACAACAACACGGTACAATAAAAATAAAAATATAAGTAAAAACGCTCAGACATACGATCGGAATGTACGAAGGCGGAAAGCAGTTTCAAACAGAACGCTCAACACCGTATAGAGCAAGGCGAAAATTAAACCTTCCGTTTTGAGATATTTTGTTCATCTGTTTTCTACTTCCTGCATGGTTCAAAGAATTTTGCTTGTTCTGTTTTAAACGACAAGAAGAGTTTTTAGACCAGCATGTTTCGAAAAGAAAGGCCTATTAAGTGGGTATGCTTTCTTGTAGAATTCATTATAATCCTATTGAATCAGAAATCCTTCATAATGCATAGGGTTTGGCTTGAAACCCCAAACATTGTAACTAAATTTTTTTAAACTATTCAAAAAACTAAGTTTCAAAATTTGCCCAACGTGAGCTTCA
The DNA here is from genome assembly GCF_016920715.1 of Anopheles arabiensis. Taxonomy (NCBI): domain Eukaryota; kingdom Metazoa; phylum Arthropoda; class Insecta; order Diptera; family Culicidae; genus Anopheles; species Anopheles arabiensis. The sequence goes on along the minus strand of NC_053517.1, from coordinate 70,020,027 downwards.
AAAAACAAATGGTTTAACCTATACCCACCATGCCGGAGCAGACACTCATGCAACAAATCATAATCATAATTAGCAAACAAGCACTCGAAGGAGCGATTATGCGCTCTCAACAAGTGGCCCAGACGAATAATATTTTAAAACTTTATAACTCACAAATTTGTAAAGATGGTTTTCGGAAAGAACCCCAAAAAACATTATCCCCTCCAAACCCCGGCAGCGCTACCACACATACGTGGACAAACACAAATGCTCCCTTGCATAATAAACAAGACGGTGGGATCCACTGGTCGGCTGCCGCACACACAACCCGAACGGTGAGTGGAAAATTCGCCCGAGCGATTATTTAACCATGTTTCAAATTAAAAGTTATAACTCCCTCTACACACATTGGATCGGACGTGGCAGGATTTTTTCACGACCCGTTAAAGTAACCCAGCCCTCTGCGCTGCCACTCATGAAGCAACACTCGGTTAGGCCTGTGCACAGTGTGTCGTGCCGTGTGCGAGACTTACTTTGGTTTACACACTAACACAAAACTTGCAACACTGGCACATACACAAGCACACGTACCCACGACGAGACCGTACAAAAAATTCTATCAAAATCGAAAGGTCTCGCTCATGCCCTTAACACCCAGTGTACAACACACGCGATTGTGCTGTGGGAGGAATAATCGCTTGCCACCACCACCACCACCGACTGCTAAGGATCATTCGAACTGAGGAAAAGGATTACCCACCCAGGCAAGAAAGAAGACGGAGTAGAAAACTGGAGAAAAAAAAAAATCAAGAAAAAATGGCCAACCACTCGAACTTGCCGAAGGTTTAACTACGACCCGCGAGCACCCACGTATTGGCACGAGTTTTGTTCGTGTGTGGCGTACAAGGCGTGTGTGCGGGGAGTGTGAAACAACTTACATAATAAATGAACAAGTTGCGTGCTATTTTATTTTACGAAAGTTTATTAAAACCTCATGAAAACTCAAGAAGCTCGCTGTGGCATACATACACACATACATAAACACACAAGGACGGACGGGTAAAGCCACTTCAATGATCACATCCATAAAGGCACGAAGCGTTCGCAACAGTTTGGCGCTGCGATGCTTCCTGTTCGATGCCACACTCGATGATGAGAAGGGGAGAAATGCCCAAAAGTGATTGGAGGTGGAGAAAGGGAAGGAGTTGTTTGTATCTCGTGGTTTAGTGGCTGCTTGATAAGCGTGAAACGAAGAGTGTGTACAAATCCCACATGTCGGGTTTCTTCAGCCATAATCTCATCATCCTCGGCTAGCGTACTAGAAGCATGAATACAGCCCGTGCTGTACTTTGTACACTTGGTGAACCAGAAGAAAAACGCCAAAACAAGTTTGTGTGTGTGTGTGTTTTTTTCCATGGGTCTACCAAATGCGTTTATTCCTAAAATAGAATCATGGTGTGAACTGCGTAATGTATTGTTTTTCTTCTATGCTTGGATTAAATTAACAATGAATTTACATTTATTTTGTTTATAAACTGCGTGCAATAAAAATAGCACCATCATCTGTTTTGTAATAGTAATGAGATCTGGATGAAGTAATATAACACAAATATAAATCAAGAAACAGTTTAAAATAGAAGAATTTATTGGATTGCATTGAAATACTTAAGGCTGGAATTTTTACAATATCAATATTTTTTTTGCAGATATCAAGTTTTCAGCAAGCTGTCCAGCTTTGACACTTCAAAACACTTTATTTTATTAGCCTAGTTTAAAAACAAAAAGCGTAGGCTATCTAAAATTCCTGATTTGAGTCTATTTGCAACAAATTGAGTAACACTGTCTGCAATTTATATCTTTTCCTTTGGATTAGCGATTTACTGAACCAATCCGTATCCATGACATGTGATTTTATTTCTAGAATTATATATATATATATATATATAATATATAATTGATATTTTACAATACAAAATTCTTCTTTTAAATGAAGATTTTAAGAATGTTTTGTCTATTTGTCAACTAACAAGAAAGCTTGCTTGAGCAAAAGTTTTCAGCCATCTTGTCAAAAAAGACGTTCAAATTTGGTTATAACCCACATGCTATGAGACCACCTCGTCTACATACACTTTGATTCTAGATTCCACCACCTGATCTCTTTAATGCACCTTGAGATTAAAGAAAACACGACATCCAGACAAATTGTACTTAAATTACTTTACCTAAAAAAACTAGATTTGTAGGGTTGAGGCTAAAATAATCTAGTCTGAAAATTGCAAGCTAGTTTTGTGTGTGGTTTTGTATAGAGTGTTTACATTATTTCAGCCTTCCACTGTCAAACTCCACATAAAAAAAAACAGGCACACATAAAAATCCCATCAGTATATAACAGTAATGTACTCAAAAGGTATAAAACATTTTATTTTAACATTCTTTAGTAAAGAATCCTTATCGGTATAGTTATTCCACAATTATTTAAAAACAAAACGATGGTGAGGCTATTGCTATTTCAGGCGGTGTATAGAACTTTAAGAAACGCTTTATAAAAAGAATTTTAAATTAGAAATTCCAACTACATAAAAGTGCTATTTTGTTTGGCTGAAATTAGTTTAATTAATCTTTTCCTTTAGATTTCCATTTAATCTATTTCTTAAACTTAACTTCGAAAGATTAGCACAATATGGCACAATGCTAACCGGATTCATCGGTACAATAAGTGGTTTTTAATTTTGCATGCTATTTACAAAATTAATTTTGATGATTTTTTCAAATCGTTGTTTTACCAACACTCAACGCTTTTGGCAACCAACACTGCTAAAAACAACAGAGGCATAAATTCGAATGAAAGTATCACACATCACGGTTGCCCATTATTACATTCAACCCCGCTGAGCCGCACCTGAAAATGCTTTCACATGCACCATTTTGCAACCTACATGTGTGTTACTCCTCTACTCCTTTGCTCCATTCCATCTCTCCATTCCGATATGAAATTCTATCGCTTCTTTGTGCCACCTTCCCGTTATGGTAGCTCCCCGGAGCAACCGTTAACATTTCCATTGATTTTTTAATGAAATTAATTTCGAACCATCAACATAACGACCCCGCTCGCGTACCAATCCCTTGGGCCTCGTTTGACGTAGTCAAACGATCGATCCGTGCCAATCACAGACCAACAACGTGAGTAAACACATCCCATGTATGTTGCGACTTCTTGTCGGTTCCCCTTTACCTTTACCCATGCCAAACCACCAGTACGAGTACCATAACCCTACTCTACCTCTTGTTTTTGACCGTGGTACTTTGTACCAGGGTACTGTATGCACACAGTTGCACTAACCGGTAAAACTTCTGAGTCAGCCCATCGCGCAATCGACGCTTCATCTGGCTACGATAAAAGGCAAGTGCGAACTTCACGGTTGCGGGAACGGAAGGTACGAGTGATAAATCGTTTCCATCTAGACTTCAACATGTTTCAAAGCTTCATTCAACGCCCCAGTTTTAAGGTTTTCATTTTATACTTGCCCAAGTACAAACAGTCAAACCAGCAAACAGCTTCCTACCCACTAGCAAACAGTGTGGATTGTTGTAGGTGGACCGGCAAGATTGTAAGGCATCGAAAATGTAACTGTAAGATCCTCCATTCTTCCAACAGACACGACTTAGGATGGGCAACGATAACTCTTGAGCAATCCATACTGTTGGTGGAAACGTGTTGAAATTAAGGGTTGGGGATAACTTTGCATTGCTGGTGCAATCACCATTTGTGCAAACAAACTCTAAATGTAACAATCTGCACATTTCAACAAGCTTTTTTAAATGAACCTCCGTTCAATCGAGTTTGTAAATACACCCTGTAAATACCAATGATTTTAAAATGTAGTATTCGATTGTATGTAGGAAAATTGTTACAAATCTAGGTTACGTGGTATTGAAAAATCAGTTAATGTTATTCATATATGATTGGCACTGAAATTATATACGTCCTTATGTTTATGCTACTTGCTTTCGAAGTTACTTAGATATTATTTTCAATGTTTTATTTTAAAAAGATTGTAACAAGTACATTTTTTACAGTTTAAGCAGAACCATTCCGCCAACCTAGTGAGCAGTCATACATAATATAATAAATTAGTTATTTTACATACGAACACATGCAACATCATACATTTGCTAGTAGTGAACCCATATCTCTCATCGTTACATCTTGACTACATCACTTTTTGCCATCATTTCCGTTCCCAAAACGATGCATCGTTTTCTCTACAAACTAGAGCAAATTTTTGTTGTGCCATCATAATCGGGCATGACTCATGTCGAGCCGGGTACGTAACCAAGTCTTGAATGCGCAAGCAAAACGATAAAACCGAACAGCAAGAAAAACACGGCTTTACCCATAACGGATCATAATACCAAAGGCTAGCATTATCCATCATCGTAATCTGCTCGGCGCTTCTGGATGACAGTCGGGCTGTACAAGTTCGAGAGGATAGTGTCCCCGCGCCCCGTCGACGATGGTCGGTCCTTCGACGAAGTTGGTTGGAACTGAAAGCTTTTTCTACTTTTCCACTCGCTAAACCAAACACTGGACAGCGTGTCACAGCACTACACAGCACATCACATCAACACACAACCTTTTTTTTCTGTTGCTGCTTTCGCTCACATATAGATCTTTTCCACTAACATTCATCCAGCGAAGCACTTAGCGACTTTTTGTTGCTGTTGCTATAGTTGTTGTTATATTCCCTTCTTCAAAAAACAACTTCCAAAGAAGGAAAATAAAATGCTTCAGCAAAACTTCGTAATTTGATATGACAATCGTGAAGCTCCAAACTCCAATAGATTTCTTGGCGCTACTCTGCCCGGCTTCACCATGCACAGCACCCGCGGTTCAGCAACAACGACCGCCAGCTAAACAGAACAGCACCAGACCACCAATGATAAACATTCACGAATGGGAATATTTCACCACCGTAACACGTCACCAGCACGCGAGCGGTGATCTTTTGGCAATGAGAAAATTAAATCACTTGCACAATGGTCTTTTTTTGGTAGCAAATTTTGCCAAAATACGACATTATTTTTCACACCCTCTGTCAAAATATACTCTCTACCGTCTGAACCACTGAAGCCACACGATCAGGTAAACTTTCACAAATAAATGTACGGTTTGCATTAAATTGAACTAGCAACTAGAGCTACATCAAAAAATTTAAATCGACATAGATGCACACTGTTTTAAATAGTTACAAATGGTACGTATAAGCACAGAAATTTCACGATTATTCACCTTTCTTCGGAGTTGTTTAAGAAGTTATACGCTAAAGTGAAAGCGTGACAAGAAACACGAAACCCGGATCGAATCACACCGCTACCAGTGAGCAACGTTTAACCTCGAGTGCGCGCGCAAGATCGACTGGCTGGCGAACTAACTCTGAGTTTCGAGAGTGTATGGGGGTTTCGCTTTTCCCCCGGAATTGGAACGGGTTGGGAAGTAAAAATTTTCCCACTCTCCTGCTCTCGGTCGGCCGTGCCTGGTCTGGTTGCTCCCATGCCAGACCATACCAGCAGATAGGACAATATGGCTGAAGGAAACGGGGTACGGGTAAAGAAAACATCCATCGACGAATTGAACTCCAAAATCAAACAGGAATCGGTAGGAAAACGCAACGACGGATGGGACGGACGCACAATCATCGCAAAGGGGCAGTGGCAACAGGAAAACCGACATTTTCGATGATCGTAGTTCCGTGTGTTGGTTGAACCGTTGGTGGCGAGGCATCACATGTGCGTGCATTCCACCCATGCAAATGCACGGCGATGGAAGGTGGAAGAAAGTTTTCTTCTACTGCCAGACGTCTTGTTTAAAATACCGGCAGTTTCGCTGGTGTAAGCGAACCCGTTTTAGATTCCGTTCCTTAACCAATAAAATGGTGTGCTGGTTGTGGGAGGTAGCGTGTAGCGGACCTTCTCCTTCGCACTCGCCATGATCCCCCGCAGTGTATGACCTGCGTCACACAATGTACCGTAAGCGCAAGTAAACATTTCAAGAACGCACCATGGGTGTTCAGTGTTCGGGTCCTGCACCCTGTACGTAGAGTCGGGATGTTTAGACAGCAGATGTAAATGGGTCTACCGCCTTCTGCCAGTCAAATTACACCTAGAAGTTAGAAACCAGGCAGCGTGGTGCAAGAAGGCAATACATCGATGAACTTCATGCATGATAGCATGATTGACTTTAGTAATTGGAACAAAGATAGTGCAACGGAGGGGAATGGTATGGAGGGGGACAGGAACAACGGAGGTTAGAAGGCCACTTATGGCAATCAAGAAATGCGTGTAATTTAGCAATAAAATCCCTAATGACTAATCATCGTAGAAGAAGTTGATGTATTGTTCAAAACAGATTACGTGAAATTCAGAAATTTAGTATCTACACGATGTACAAAATTTCATCCACTTCTTGCTTGTAATCGACAAGATATCGTATATAAAAACGTGATAGGCACAACCATACTGCAAAGCCACAAAGAAGCCCAGATAAAATAAATATCTTTGTTGAAGAGGGATTTGCACAACTATGCATGTACTAAAATAATATTGTATGTAATTCATTTCCAAACTCTTATAAGCTTTATTTTGATGTATTTATTCCTGCTGGTCCTGAAACAAAACTACATGGCCCCAAAACCTGCAGCCAACCAGATATTGGAGCTGCTGCATCGATAGATACGGCCAATTACTTTCACTGATACAGAACGGAACATCGAAACTGGTGCACCTTCTTCACGTCCATTAGCCCAGTCGTGCACGGACGTTACACGCATTTTCATCACAACCGCGCCATTGTGCTCACCTTCCCCGCCTCAGTAGACTCTGCAAACAAGTATTAACAACGCGCCGCCACGCCATACAAAGCGTACATGTTTATATGGATGAACACGCATCCGCACGCTCGAATGCACGCTCCATCTTGATCGAATCATATTCTCATAATCTTTCCAGTCAAGTGGAGCATAAACAAACCCCAGAAGCACATGAGCGCATGTACGCCGAGGCCCATCGACTCGCGATGGTCGGTGCGGCCGCTAAAAATAGGACGCATGGAGAGAGGAAAAAAATCCCAACCAACCAACAAAGCGATTTCCCTCGTTGCTTTATTGACCTGATCGGAGAGTTTCATTACAGCGGCTAGTGTTTTTCCGACTCTTAGGTGCTTGCCCGTTCTAGTCCCGGCTTCCTTAGCCGTTACGTCGTGATGGTGAAGGACTCGTAGAGAGACAGAGAGAGAGGGAGATATAGAGTGAGAGAGTCAGTCCACTGCCGCACCGAACGGCACAATAACGATTCACGTGCGTAAAGACGCATCACAATCGATTCCACGCAAAATTGGCACATACACACACTCTCTCCCACATACGCGCAGTCGATGGAGTGAGCTGCTGGTCTTTTTAAAAATACACTCCATAGGCCGGGAGCGAAATTGTACTTGTAAACACCGCACCATATACCATACATGCAGTAGAGACGCAGGAAGGCGATGAAAGTGTAGAACAACGGGTCGGTTCCATTTCCGCTTCTATTTCCTACCCGGAATCGGTTAACGGTTCAACGATTCACGGATGCATCCATGTGTTCGGTGCATTTGCCTGCGATTGCGATCTCGGGCTCCGGCCATCGGTAAGACATCTAAATCATATGGAAGCAGTTCCCCGGTCAGTGACTGTCTTTAAGTGTGTCGCATTTTGCATCTGCTCTCGGTGAACATTACGGTACTGTCATTGCACTTCCGTTATCAAATGTACATTGTATGTATGGATTAGAACACATTTCATTACATTTGTAAAGGTTTACCATACAAGAATGAAATTATATAAAATTTATTTATAATTGATATAAGACTCAACTAATATAAGACTATCTATGGCCTACATAAAAAAACGAATATCTGTAACAATTCCTAATATCTTACTAAATTGTTCAATAAAATGTAGATGTTGTGCGTAACTTGGCTGGTGAGTACCATCAATCAACCTACTCAAAGGTTCAATAAAACCAAATCTATTGATCCAATCAACAAGGCAGCTAGCTTCAGTGCACCTAGTGGAGCCGATGTTTCTTGGTGTCAATTACGCCTCAAGAACAGCGAAACGTAAGCGTGCCACCAGCAAATTAAGCCCTCAAAGCCCTATTCAATTGCCTGTTCAATCGGGAAGCCTACCCCCAACCAGCTTACCAAATACCGGTAGCCGTAGGATAATTTGTTGAATTCCAATTCCAAACCGTACTGGAAAAACGCACACTATCGAAAAGGGCACCGAACGGGATATTGTGTGCTTCGGAGAGCCTCTACGCACTGTGGTCCTTTGTGCTGCTTTGTGGAATGTCTGCCCCACTTCTTGTTCCTTGCACTAAAATGTAGCGCAGCTTGGTTAAGCTGTTGTTTCATTTTATTCCTTTATCGACCATAAAAGTACCTTGCGAAAGGATTGGTGGCGTGCCGGAAGCGGAGTGACATACATTTCTGCGTCGAACGAGTAGCAAAGATGGGAAAGGCCCCAGCTAGTGCCGATAGTAAAATCTATTCACCTCTGCTTCCTCGCTGGAGGTCTCGATAGAGAGAGAAATGTACATTCTTCTCTTTCTTTCGAACAGCTCGGTTTAATCCACCGGTCGGACAATCGTGGCTATATAAATTTAACATCTTCTCTAACGCACCTCCCCAAAAACTAGTGGGCACGGGTTGGAGGCATACTCCGGGGTTTACTTCTGGCAATCGTAAAATGGCACCCAATACTCCATCAGGTCACTCAGGGTGCTCATGGGGTGGTTGCCACGGTAAAAATATCAGCTTTTCTCAGTAGGTGCTCGCCGAAAACACGCGAAGGTGTTGCGCCGGATTTCTTTCGTACTGGGCCGTCTAGCACCTAAATTTATGTAGCAATCGAAATAAAAGCAGGAAACAAAACTAGCATACGGTAGGCACCGCCGTAACAGAGCACAATCAAACTTACCCCAGGTAGTGTCTGCTTCTCATGTAACGCGCCCTGACCGTTAACGGCGCTTTCCGGACTGAAGTACGTCAAAAACGCGCAGCCTGCGGAGAAATGGTAATGAAAGAGGGTAAATATTGAGATATGCTATTCAACAGGGTTTGAGTGTGTATCATTTGTTGACTGTGAGGGCTTAGAACAAAGCTTAAATTATATTTTACAAGCATATTAAAAGAAAGAATATAAGCATATTAAGTTCAAAACAGATCATATTGTTAATGATTAAAACAATCAGGATTAAAATACTTAAAATGTTTAATCAGAGAAAAAATCATGATATATTCCGCTTCAACTATGTTATATTTTCAAAGTTTATAGCTCATTTAACCACTTCATTGAATTTTGAATATCAATTTAGGCATGATAATCCAATATTTTTTTAATGCTCTAATTTAACAAGAAGAATTATCTAAAATATGTAACATACTTATCAATACGTTTATATATTGGTACAATTTTCATTGATTTAATATAAGAACCTTAACATTATTTGTAGAAGCACTTTTTATGTTAGATTATCAGGTATTGGTCCCCTAAATAAATTGCTCCAAATATTCCCTGTTTAGTTTGGATCTATAGCTTGACAAGGGATCCCTTTGCAATGGAGTTGAATGACAAGCATTAATGGTGTCCAGTGGCACCGTAAAACCGCTCTTTTTCTAAACATCGTCACAGCTCCTGGCGTTACGTCGTAGGAATTGGTTGGGTCGTAAAGCATTGTTCGAGACATTTCAGGAAAATCCAAAAACCCGATATATCAGACCTTCACTTTTTGTCAAGCCCCACCAAAACTGCTTCTACATAAACGCCCGAGGGAAAACATTTGGAACAATCCTTTTTCTCTCCCTCTAGTTGCCGCTTCGAGACCCTTTATCACTAAAAAAACACACCCGAACGAATGCTTTCCCGGTCAACACTTTTCAGCGTTTTGAAAGACGGATGCCTGCCTCGCTTACCTCTGCGAGGTTCCCCACTGCACCCTGCGCTGACCGTCCGCCGGCTTTGAACAGCATCATTTAGAGGCTTCAAAAACGGAAAGCATAAAACACAGCAATTAGAGCAAAAAGAAGCCCATAAATTTGGTCGAAATAATAAATTCAAGTCGGCCGCTGGCTTACTGGCCTGGCCGATGCTTTCCGTTCTACTGGTTGAATCGCCAGCAGCATTCCGGTGCCCGGCCCAAGCGACCCTTAAGAAAATAGCGCTTTTCCGCGTTAATACTCGGTGCAAAGTGAAAAATCACCTCCTAAGGCGCTGTCAGCGAAACATCACCCTAATGGCATAATTCTCTGGCACAATTTTCGTGCACAGTTTCAGCTTCCACTCACCAGACCCTCCTTTTGGTGTACAAGCATTCTTTGGGACGCTGCTCGTTTCCGGGGTCAAACACATAAAAGAAAGGCCTGATATAAAATTTATCTAACTTTAGTGGATTTTAGTGATTAAATAAGGAAGAGTTTGTGACATCGTGGCATTAAGGGTTGTTGGAAAGGTTTTTTTAATGTTATTTGCTTTTCCACCGACAACAGCTGATAAAACCGTCGTCTGTTCGCCCCAATTGCTGTAGGATTAAATAAACAAAACTTTCTGCCTGCTAATTAGACGTTAAATTGGTGAAAACGTGAGAGAAAGATAATGGGTTTGCAACAAGGTTGCTACCAGTTTGCTACGATTTAGGACAAGAAAAGTCTTAGCAATCCATTTTTTTCCTTAACCATTGGTAAAGGTTTTCACAATACCAAATAAAAACACATTAGTTTAGCTTAAACTTATAAAAACGACCTAACATAAGCTATGGATGCAACACAGACATGTTTAATAATTATTTGCCCACCAGCCTTGTCCAATACTGTCACTGCAAAAAGTGCATCCAGTTTTCTTCTTTCGACTAATGACACTTTCAACACAGCACTGTTTAAGCCCTTTACGAATCTCTTATGAATTCCCATCATCATGTCTCGCTCCAGGGCAGAGCCTTGAAAAGGATAGGATTGCTTTTCAGTACTCAACTCTTATAAATTACCCTTTTTTGATAAATTATGACCAGATCAACGGAAGACTGAGCGATCCATTGAGGCCGTGATACATCTCATAACCAGTTCCTTGGTAGCAAGAGCCATTAAAGCATGTATGCGAGGAGCAGTAGGGCGGTGAAAATCAACTGAGCTTAAGGGCGGTAGAAGTAGCAATAGTAGCAGCAGCAAAAAAAAAAAAAGATGCAGAACAACTCCTGCTCCAAAAAATGAAACACTGTGCGGACTTGGAGAGAGATAAAAAAGGAACCCAACCAAGGATAATATGTGCATGCAAGGCAGGACGTACAGCAAGCAGAACCATGCCGGATGCACAATGAGCGAAGGCGGCGAGCAGTGCTGTCGAGCTATGGAAACTGGAATGACATGAAGCATAATTTAAAAATAGACCTTGCTTTTCGTTTCAACTTTGAAGCCAAAGTCAACAGAACAGTAGCCAGAAGCGGCCACCAGGATTAAAGTCCCATAATTATACAATCCGTCCGCCTGGACGGGCTCGGTTGAAATCATTTCCTGTATACTACAATGTGAATGAAAAGGTCTCTGGGGCTGTTTGGTTCTAGATGGTTTTTTTTGCATCACCTCTCCCTCATATTTTCCTCTATTATCGCTTATATTTCCCGGACTTCTTTACTTACAACCAATCCTTCCGGTGTAGCCATGTCTGTTGTGTCACGATTCTCTGCTTTTGCTTACTTTTCTCTGTAACAACGGCCAATGGTTGAGAGGACAAAGACGAAGCCCCAGCAGTTTATCAGTCATTAGACTGTAGTCATGAAACAAAAACCATGATCGTATCTATCCTGCCAGTCTTTCTCCTAAGAGTATCTAAAGTTTTGGATAGCTGACTTGGTTCAAAAATGATGTACCGCATAAAAAACAAAAACCATGTTGAACTGGAAACAATCCGAACAGAAGCAAAACCGATGACATACATGACTGTATGAATCGCTGTAGACAGGAACGACTTTGAATGGGAATGGAAAAGGTATGCAACAAAAGCCAGAATTCCTGTTAAAAGTAGAAGAATGGTGTTCTTTACGACGACGAGTGGCAATCAGCAACGATTACCTGTGCTAAATGTTCCGTTTCAAGGGTTAGCGATTAACATTCTTTTGTTGCAGGAAGGCATACGTGCATAAACCAAACAGCTTACATAAATGTCGATTCAAATGGTGTGTGTGTTGGATGTTTTAAATGCGTGTGTGGGAAATAAAAATGTTTGCTTAAAATCCTTTCCTTTTGGTTTACTACTTCTTCAAAACTTAGGTAAATATGTGTAAATATGTTTCAATAAATTTAACACTTTTCGTCATAAATTTTAAACAGTATTTTCACAATGCTTAACATTTTTATTGTACGCAGCAATGTATTTTTTGTTGGGCACAACAACCGTTGTCGGTTAAGGCTTGCTTGTACCATTAGTGGGCTTGGTTTTCAGTGACTTATTGATTGCTGGTATGTTCCTTCGCTAGATAACTAAATCATGTATGCTCTGAATGGTTGCATTATATTATTTATGAATGTAAATTATAAAACCTGCTAAGACAAATACGACGAACTCTTTCTAATATGCAGAAAAACTGACAAATTGTCAACAGTACTTCTTTCATGATACTTCTAAAATTTTTATAAATATCAAAATTATGAATAACAATAATACCTTCTTCCATGATACCATTTTCAATAACATTAGTACTTCAATTGGATAATTCAGACTGTAACACGTTTGGCTTAGGCTATGTACACCCAACATTATTGATTGACCTCTAATAACTGATATTGGGGCCCTTTCCGTTTTAAGTTCGTAGGCTGAAATTTCAGCCTGTCAGCTGTTCGCATTGTATAGCAGTTTTCGAGCAGCTATCTAAGTGGGTATAATATACAGGTGGGCTTATCCCAAGGTGCATGAATTTCGAAGGCTGATTTTTATCGCTTCTGTTCCTGAATGAAGATTTTAAGAATGTTTTGTGTATTCATCAAGCCTTCAAAAAGCTTGTTTGAACAAAAAATTCCCTTTCCCATCCTACCTAAAAGTGATATTCAATTTTGGTTATAAAAAACATGCTATGAGACCACCTGGACTACATACACTTTCATTCTAGATTCCATCACCAGATCTCTTTAATGCACCTTGGAATAAATGTAAACATCACCTTGTTTTGCGTTTATCGTAGCAGGTACTCGAATCTAATTCTATCTTTGAGGCTAGAATAATCTAGACTGAAAATTGCAGGTTAGTTTTGTGTGTGGTTTTGAATGGATAAAACATAATTTCAGCCTCTAACTGTCAAACTCCATACAAAAAACTGACTAGAATCGTGGAAGGGCCGCATTGAACGATTTTAAAACCATATTTACCAATGTTGCTAAGCTACATAGCACTTACTGTAAGCTACATGGTCATTTTGCTAAGAAATCGAGATAGTATGACTGGTGGATTGTATGAATATCATGCATTTTTTTACATTTACTCGTAATTTTTAGAGGTTTTTCAAAATAACGGCTTGATTTTTTGCTTGAGCATAGCTGAAGAGTGTCGAAGAGTGAAGATTTTTTTCCTATAAATTGTCTAAGACATATTTTGTAACACGCTGCCAGTTAGTCAATCCTTGCTATAGGCGAATGGTTCTTACGAGGTTTGAACCCAAGACGGACATGAAATCGAACGACATTACCATGAGTCCGCCCTCTTTTAAAATTAATCTAATAAACTAACGACCAGCTGTAAAAGTGGATCTAATTGTTTAAAATTTTTTGTTAATATTTTCGAATAATAAAACATTCATTCTCCTACAAAAGAAATGGCCGCAATTGTAAATAACTATAATTGCATCAATCAGCTTCATCGCTATCTTTTCCGTTTAACTCAGAAGATAGTTAGTCTCACCGTTCTCGATTTTTCTCAACCTATTCTGTCGATGCTTTTCAATCGATCGTTTTTTTAATCTTATATTGAAAGTGAATCCGATTATCCGGCAGAAAGGAAGTCAAATTCCTATGGGAAATTTGAAATTCTCCGTGGTTTGAAGCCTCGTTTAGTTCATTTTCAACTTGAACCAGACAGATAGATACACACACACACACACACACATATGCAGACTTTGGCCTTTATCGACTAGACAACTAAATTATTTCTTCACTTCTCAAACCCAGCAAACTAGCCTAAAAGCACCGTTTAAAGCGAACGAATCAAATCTAGCTACCCTTACTGTCTGTGGTTGAACGTGGAGGAAATTTCAAAACTGCACCGGACACTTACTTTTTATATTGGGATATATATACATGCGAGTGTGAGCGTGTGTTCGTTATGAAAGGCTAACATTTGGTTAAAGTTCAAATATTGACGAAGCCGTTTTTGTCCTATGTTTTACTCCGTTTTGACCATTCAAAATAATACCGCTTTAAACGGACGTTGCTTTCCTTCTCTTTATGCAACCAGTTTGCCCACTGCTAGAGCTTGCATGCTTTAACATCTGACCAAAGGTGCTCCATACCAAGAAGGGAAGTAAGCATTTCGCTTTGCCACTCTTAATATTCTGGATTCACTTTTTGTACTTCCTTTTCCTTCACGTGCTATTGTTTCGATTTTCAGGCACTTTTTACCGGTTATGACGATGTTTTCCCTTCTTGGTTTTGTGTGTGTGTGTTTCATGCCTCTTTATATGTTTTGTTTTACTCTTTACAGTTTCAAGCACTGTCTGGAAGCGAACCAGCTAGCCACAGGTTAGCGTTTTACCCAGCTGCTTCATTGTTATTTGCAGTGGCAGAATGTACAAATCATTGCCCAGTTCACCTGTGTAAGCATAGGATACTAACCTACGTTCAGCACGTAAAACAAAACTAAAACAAAACAGTTCCTCGCTACGCTTTCGTTCATAACGGCATGCAACTCCAAACGCCACAAACATTTTCTCTGTTGGCAAGTACTTTCCGACCACAGCGCACAACATTGCTTCGTGCTGTATCGTTTGCTCCACCACAAACGATCCGCACAAAAATGAACCTAATTGAAAGATAAGAAACAATTTTCCCAACCAAACATTCGGGTGCACGCGAAAGTGAAGTCTATTTGCAAATTTATGTCTGCTTTTAACATCGTTCAAAGCCAGCGCCGTACGCCGGCACCGTTCGACGTTTTTGAGCGTTGATAGATCTTTCCTCGAGCTAGCAAGTTCACTTAGGGGGAGAAGATGTTTATTTCGAACATTCTTATCCAATTCAGCTTAGCAGTCCGACAGGCGCGTATGCACAACCGACTCCATTTGATTTATTGACAGAATTTATCCAATTTTATGAATGCTTCCTTAAATCTCGATAATCGACCCTACCTTTTTTGGGTCGTTTTACTCCCCTTTGCCTCGTCCACAAGTGCAAAAAAAACGTGCCACGTTCGGATGAAGGAACCGTACGAAACCCTTTCTGATATAGTATGGATTTGGTCGGCTTCTCCATCCTGGCTTAGGACAAATATGCGGCCCCAAAGCTACCCATCGAGATGCCATAATCGCAAATGGTCAGCGGCCTCGAGTCGAACCTTAATTTCCAATTCGTTGATTTATAGTTTACGCTGAATGGTTTCTACAGGTTATAAATAATCTTTAATTTAGCCTAAAACGTACCTCGATAAATCAAACTCTTCGGTGTGAACTTGCTATCAAATCGTTCTGTTTCTCGGTTGCCTTTTCCTTCAACATTAGCAGGGTAGAGTACGGTAGGGAAAAACAATCGACGGCAATGGCCGTTGCAGACGGGAAGGTACGCTTTGCATGTTTCGGACGTTTCGACACAGAAGATTGCCCAAAAGGTGCCAGAAACTGGACAATCCAGCACTAACAACTGTGACTTACAATAACAACAAAAACACTCATATCTAGCTCACACTCCAGCATACGCCATGCCAAGGTGCCATTACGACAATGGGCTGCACTCAGAAGCTAGGAGTGTGCGTGTAACGGCCGCTTCTTTAGCTGCGGTGGGTGGGCAAGCGCCGTTCGAAACCGGTACACATAAACAATGACTGACCATAAGGCATAATGCCAGACAAATGACTCCATCAACCATTCGAACGACGCACTTTTTACCGATTATGGGATCTGCCAATGTCGGGATTGCCGGAAATCGATGGCCACACGCAACACAAAGGGGAGGCGAAATAAACAAAGAAAGGAAACACATCAAGCAGATAGCACGAAGCACCGGAAGCCCTTCTTTTCTTTGGCTATCCCTGCACGACCGACTTGTCCGTCAAAGGAGGGGCTCGGAGTAATATGTTCTGTTTGGCATCGCATCCACCCTAAGCACACAACTGGTTGGTAGGCTTTTCCGCGACGAGCTACGTTAAACGCAATGCCAAACGGTAGAGGAAAAAAAACAATCGATACAATCGAAGATATTTCTGAGTAAAAAGCACTCGAGTAGATTTCCCAAGCCCTTTTGTTTTTCGGTTGTATGCCGGTTGTAGAGGTTCGTCCTGTATATAAAAACTCAGCCTCTAGTATGGGAGAGCTGAATGTCTGTTGGAAAAAAGGATGTGTGCAATAAACGAAATGAAGGAAAACATCCCTCCGCTTTGTGGAGTTGGTCTAAATGGGCTGATGATCGCGTGCTGGCACAAAGCGGAGAAAGGGAGCGTGTTCGTTTGTGGTTTGGCTTTTGTTTTCCCATCCCAACAACTAACAATTCTACCTGCACTAATGGGCCGGCAGAATGAATGGCTTTGTCTTGTGCAAAAAAAAATCAAAAGCAACTTCCACAGGTTTGTGGTTAAGTATTGCTCATTAATTTATGCCATTGCCCTATAGTTATTCGTTATCACTCGTTTTCATCGTAGTGATGTGCCAAAATCTGTTATTTCTGTGTTTTGTACTGTCAAACAATGAGATGACCACATGCATTGAGAATCCATATTCGTTATCAAAGCATATTCTTTTGCATTCATGGGTATAAGCAATTTCCTTTGAACTTTGTGAACACAATATGAACTTTTTTCGATATTATAAATTAAATATCAAGCATATAAAAATGATGAAATGAAATTAAAAACAGCAAGTAATATTCAATTTTCTTGGTATAGATCGCTTGTAACGTGATTGTATAGGTTCACTGCGTTTTTTATTGCTACCTATAACTTCTGAGTTTTGAATTACTGGTAAGAGTTTTGCTAATTATTAAAAAATTATGACTTTATTTTTATTTCGGCATCCATCCATCAATGATGTAATGCTCATAGAAAAGTTTGAATTTTGCTAAAGATTTTGGTGCTCCAAGCTGGAGCTTTTGTTGCGTAACACAATATACAAGATACAAAAATAATTAAAATGAATTTTTTTTAATCTGAAGAAAGCGAATCATGTAATTCACAAAAATTATTCTTTCCAACAACAACAATCCTAAATACAAAAAAAAGTTTAAAAATTCAACTTGGCAGGGCTAGCTAAACTGTTCCAACAATGAAGAAAGAAAACGAATTCGAACCCATTACAAAACTACAAGAGTACCTATTGTACTCTGTACATAAATTTCAAATCAATAAAAACTTGTATACTACTACTACTACTACAAAAATTATTCAAAATTGTCTCCTTAAGCATCGACAACCGTCTTAGTCTTTTAAAATATTTTCAAAGCGCTGATTTACAAATCATTTCAAGCTTGAAACTAAACTCAATCAACGTGTTTGAGTAATAGAACAAATAATAACACTTCTATTCGAAAAATCGTAGTATTCATTTAAAATTTCTGTTCATTTCTGTCGAATGAAAAAATACTCCAAACCGACTTATGCATCGTTACCTCTTATGTATCCGTATCTGTTTTTGCAAAATAATCTAATGTACACTTGCCATCGAGTTTTTGGCTCTCAATCTAATTCCGTTTAGCTCAAATCTCTTCACTCAATGCCACGAAACTGTTTACGTTGGCTCAAATTCAACCACAGTCTACCCTTTACGATGATTGACTGACGTTGAACGATAATGTCCACTGGGTTTTTTCATCGTCCAACACGCGGCTAAATACATACAAGTGTGAAAGATGTGGATTGAAAGAGGGACACTGCACAAGAAATCCACATCCTCATGGCAGCGCTTGCTACTGAAATGCGCACTGGAGCAGGGGAACGATTCATTTCGCAACACATTTTCGTACTCGTTACGCGACCATCAAGTTGAGTGAAAATCCCCTTTCCGGAAAGTTTATTGAATAAAACGAAAATATTGCATTTCATTCAAATCAGGTCACGGCGCATCTCATCGTTCCAGCTTGATGGGTGTACGAGATGGAGACAGGGAAGGCCTGCGTCCTGGTGACGATGATGATGATTTTATTACACCAGAAATAGGTGCCCTACTCTTGACGACTTCGCCTTTCGTTCTCGCCGCTTTTCCCTGCGCGCTCGTGTCGTTGCAGAATGGCCTATGATGCCTAATATAAGCACTTGACAACTCTCACCCTACTCGTCCCCCCGCTCCCGGCACGACTAGCTGAAAGGAAGTCAAACAGGGAGTAGGCAGATCGACGTTGATGTCACACATTCAATCTGCTGCTCTCAACTTTACGTCAAGCGAGGTCCGGAATTGACAATCTATATCGAAGTTCGTAAAGTATGTGCGCCACGATATCGGCTCGGATCGTGTTCGCTGGGTTGCATCGTGAAATGGCAGCATCAATGGAGGGATTCATTCTTTCACAGCTCCAAACCATTCCCGCTCAAACGTGCGATGGAAAACTTACCTCACCAGAGACACGTTCCGGAAGGGACGTGGCAAGCATCGCCGCAAACTGTGCGCACCACACATGTATGGCCCCATTCTCGTGGGAAGATTATTTACTCCGCAAATACTTTTATCATGCATAAACATTTTATGAATACCAATCAGATATTTACTTTGGCTTTTCTTCTGTATGGTGTGTAAGTTTGTGCGTGTGTGTGTGTGTGTGTGAGTGTGTGTGTGTGCCCCACATGGCTACCTTCGCTTTGTTCGCTTCCACCACAAACTGCACAGGAGCGGAGGTAAACTGGAAGGTAGTTTGATGGCTTTCCTTTACATGCGGCACGTTGGTTGCCCTTCCTCCGAAGAGGCCACGCGAAGAAGTTTTGATTACCACGAATTTCCTACACTCGAGTACGGTGGGTCGACTTAACGGCTCAACGCGTCGTGACATGGGGCTGATGAAAGTCTTTGCCAATTTCTCGCCATTCTTACAAACACCCGTTTTGCGGAGTACACGGTGCCCGCAAGCTTCCTAGCAGACAGGCCGTAAAACCTCCCTGCCACATACCGTTTAAGCTTCTTGACGACCAAAAAGCCTGCCCGTGTGTGGGGGCGCTCACGCGGGCCCAGCGGGAAGGAAAAATCCTCGCTCCAACCGAACATAAAGCAAGCTTAAGCATACTGGTGATGTAAATGGTCTTATCGGTGGATCTTCCTAAATGCGAAACAAAAGAATGTAAAATTTATGTGCTCCACGCTGCATCATCAAACTACACACACACATGTGCTGGAAGGTTGCAGAACGCTGCTATTCTGTGGAGAAGACAAATCTATAGGTGAGATGGAGATTTGGGCAAAGTGAACGGAAGATAGTTTGAATGAAGGATACAACAGAGAGGTAAAAACATTTATGATTTTTTACGGTGCCGTTTAGGATCTATATGATTCTTTTTTGTCCATGTATTGTAACATAGGTACATAGAAAACAATACAAATTTACACATTTTTTGTAATTTAATTTAAAAAAATTATAGAAAAGTTCAACATAAATCAAACGAATCATTTTAGAAGAATGTACATCACACATTCGTATTAAAAATCAATATTTGTTTCGAATAAACCGCCATCGTATTTCAAATAAAAACATTGATTATGAGTGAAATTATTACATTAAATGACAAATAACATTCCCCAAATTGATAAAAACAAAAAAAAAAGATTCGCCGTTTCTCGGATGAGCGATGGGAAGGGATGGGATTTGTTTCCGTGGGATGAGAATGCAGTCGGGTGCAGTTTTTTTATGCGAAGGTGACTTACGTATAGAAACAAAAGGAAAATTTTTATTTCTTCAAATATTTTTTCTGCAGTGCAATTCGAAAATGATAGGATTAGGTTAGCTATAGTAAGAGAACTCTTTTTTTCTTATGGGAGTTTCAACTTCATGAATCGCAATAAAAAATTCTTTCAAGTCTCATTACCATATATTTTATACCTAATTCAATAACTAGAGTATATCAATAAATGTATTAATTTTCTCTTTTAACGATGCTCTAAACAAAACCTTTGTAACAGCGTATGTACCAATATTGTACGTAAAAACTTTTTATCATCATGGAAATTCACATTTTACAGTGCATAAACTATTCTTGCGAACAACATCAAACTCTGCCAACATTTCAATAATAAGCAAAATATTACAATCTTCGTGCCTTTGAGACGACACAAGACGATGCGTTCCTTCACCCCTGCAAAAATGTACGTCCACGGATGGAAACTCATTCGACGTGCTCATGTTACACGTTACAACAGCGTATCGGCGAGATGTCTTCCAGACTCAAAGCGCTTGTTGTTTCACCCAAAACCTCCCATACTACCATCTGCCATCAAACGGAAAACTTCCTGCTTTTCCGACGTAATATGCCCTTGGTTGTTCCGAAACCTTGCGCGGTTCCGTGACCCCCGCCCGCAGACTGCCTCTGGTCAGACCACACCCAGCAAAGATCTTTATTTTCATTCTTCCCATTTTCGTATGCTTTATGTCAACAAAGTACCAAAATTCCGAAAACGATATCCCATCCCCCTACGATGCTCGGGGTTGGTGGTCTCGTTCCAATCTTTCCCTTCGTTGTCATTCACGAAAGGAGCAGAGGGAGGGACGAAATAGCAGCGAACTTTTTGTACCGTGTGCGGCAAGTGAAAATTCTAAAATAATTTTACGAGCCTATAAAACACGGCAGTATTTCAAAATATGGACCAATATTTGGAAGCCAGCCTGGGGGCGCATGAAGGCAATGGCAAACCGCGGAAACGCAAGATGCCAGTCGCAAAGGAACACGAAGTATTAAAAAGTTATATGCCGCACATTTCGGTGGCCCCAGTTCTGCCGCCGCCTACTGCTAATATCAATTTCAAATATTACTTCATGTTTTCATACGTACATCGCGGTGCACCGGAGCGTACTTGTGCGGCGAGGGAATGGGAACGACCGAACCGAAGCCCAGCCGCTGGTCAGTTCTGTCCGAACTGGTTTGCTCTTGCTACTTGGGGTCGGTTTTTCATTTTACCAACCAGACGAACGGGCTTGATACGACGACCACTACACCACGCTACCACGCCTGGGAAATTCGTCCATACCGAGCAGCTGGCACAACCGGTTCACTTACCAATACATAGGCACACGCGTTAATACGCCGTGGTGGAAAATGTGAAATCAATCTTGCTGTTTGATTGTGTGGGTATCGCCGAGAAACTACCAGCTCGCAAGAAGGTCGATCAACGGTTTCATACTAAAACCCATGGGTTGGGAGATAGAATGATACTGAACCGTTTGCGAAAACGGCGGAATTCGTTTCCTCCCATCCGAGCACTATTGCTGTATAGTACGCTGAGTAAACAGAGTAAGAGTGTAAAAGATTCGACCGCTGAATCGAACCATTTTGCAATAACCTCACCGAGAGCTGGTGGACTATGGTTCCGCAATTCAATTCAATACCAATAAACCGAAGCAGTAGAATACTATACTAGCTATATTTATCGTAAAAAGAAAAAAAAATTGTCGAATTTGGAACGGTATATTTTTAATGTTCAGGAGGATCCTTCATGAACGTGTATAATTTTTACAGTGACTATGATGTCAAAATGTAAAAATAGTGTGTAATTTTTTCTCTAAACTTTTAAGATCAATCCGGCATTGAGAACCAAATGTTATAGCAACTTGTATGTTTTTACCAACACCAAAATATCACATAAAGATAGAATTGGCAAGAAGGTGCAAGTATGGCCGATCTCGTGATACTGTCGACAACTCATACGACTAAACAACCCATCATGAGTTCAAGCCCCGAATGAACCGTGCTCATATACGTACGACTGACTATACTGCTATGGAAATCAAAAAGTCTTTCAAAGCTAAGCCCATTTGTGGTACAGGCATGTCTCGCGCGACAACGATTATTGTGCCAAAGAAGAAGAAGGCTGTTAGTTTGGCATCAATTTTGAATAAAAAGTCTGATTTGAAATTTTTGAAGGCGTTGAGAATAGTATCTATGAAATTTTATATTCGTTTTTGGTAAGCTATATGGCACAGCTAAAAACGAATGGTTATCTTTAACTATTTCTGTTCAGCAAACGGTTGTACTAATTTTAGTTTGTTTAGATAATCAATTAGATTGATTAAATGATATACATTAAATTAGAATAATAAGTTCAAACGATCAAATTTAAGCTGAAGCCAGGTAAGCAATAGCAGCGACTAAATTATGTTTAATCCAAATAAAAAATTGCCAAAAATCATCACCACTTTTTTCCATCTCGCTAATTTTTTTATTTTTTTATAAAAAAAATAAACATAGTCTTTCAATGGTTACTTAACCCTAAATAATCAACAAATTGATCGAGTTTATGGATTTTTTTCAATGTTTTAAATTGTTTATCAAATACATTAAAATACTCTACATTTACATTATCTTCTTATAAATAAAAACGCATGTTTGTATTTCCGTTTGTTTGTATGTAGTTATGCAGCTACAAGGTTGATACGAATCAAATTTGTCAAATAGCTAGTTTGTAGTTCAGGGTATTATTTTTAGAGCTATTTTTACTCCCGCACCCTTCCATTTCCCTTTTATATAGTTTCCTCAAGAAATAGCGTTATTGGGGGCCTTCACGATTCTAGTTAGTTTTTTGTATGGAGTTTGACAGTTGGAGGTTGAAATCATGTAAACAATCCATACAAAACCACACAAAAAACTAAACTGCAATTTTCAGTCTAGAAAATTCAAGCCAAAAAGCTAGAATTAGATTTGAGTACCTGCTCGAAAACACGGTGTTGTTTACATTTATCCCAAGGTGCATTAAAGTAGTAAAGTAATTCATAGTCAAGCCTATGAGCAGCTCATGCAGCTCTAGACACATATGGTTGTTACAATAGATTTGAAAACAAACCAAAATTTTGGGATATTTTAACAAATTTTGGAATTGATATTGTATTATTCAGATTTTTTATGTTGAAGAAAAGTTTACTAACGTTTTGGAAATCTAATTAGTTTATTCAACGTTCAGTTTAATTTTTTTTTATTATTCATTTTAGGCGGCTTTGCCATGTTGTTTTTGTATTTTAATGAACAAAAAGCTGTTGTGTAAATAACAATTGGCTGATGTGGTCCACAAAAAACGTAAAGTTAATGGTGGTAGGAAAGGGAGAAGGGGGGGGGGGCTAGGCTGTCGTCAAACGTTACTATTTGTTTGCAAAACAAATGGTATTTATTAGACGATGGTTTAATGAAAAAGGTTTCTGACTATGTCGATACCAGAAGCGCTGCAATTAGCTATGAAGTTTCACGATATATCACCACAATTACGTTGATTTGTGGTTTAAAAAAAGCCACAATGTTATTTTTTAGTATGAGCTACCTAAAGAAGAAGAAATTGCAAGTATACAGTTGTTGATATTTTTTCAGCAGTTATTTTTGTTACATGCTTTTTACTGAATCGCTTTTAAAATAAACCTTTTACAATAGACCACGTCCATGGCAACCTATTCCGAGTGCAGCAACTGCACTCATTCTACCTGTTTTCCCCGTTAATGGCGCACTCTTTGTACGTTAAGTAGCGCCCAGTATCGTTTGAAGATCGTTTATGCAGTAGCAACATCTGCGTTAAACAGCCCAACATGTAGCAGTAAAGGTGCGAACACAACAAAAAACATTCCCGAGCAATTAAAGTGATGATTATTTGCTGAGACACTTGCGCTCGGACCAGTAGATGGCTTTGTTGACGCTAAAATGTGACACAAGCACCACCAGTCGGCTGCTACATAGATGGTAAACGGGTGTGATTTCATCGTGCAACTTCTAGCGGCTGACAGCATTTCAGTGGTGTTGTGTTTTATATATGCAAGCAAACACAGACACACACACAGGCGCATAGACCAAGACAACAAAGCAATGCTTGGCTGCGTATCTGCCTACTTGCCTGGACTGCTAGCAATCGGCGTGTAAACAGTCACTTGTTGGGACTTGCCCAGAACGCTAGAACACCCCGCACAGCGCGGTCACGAGTGAGATGTTCTTACCCATCGTTGTGATAACGTTATCTGCGCTTTTGCACGGTGCTACCGCCAGTGAGTAAGAAAATAGGGAACACACGTAATGCTGCTACGACTGTGTTCGCGCAACTGTAAGGTGACTGTTCGTTAGCAGCACGCATTCAGTACCACGGCCTAAGGTTTAGTCTAATTTATTTTAATCTAGCCACAAGCTGGATTATTCAGTAGGGTAAAATTATTAATCAATTCAAACACCGGGAGTACTAGTCCCTGGGTAGGGCTTTGTTAACAAGCGTGCTTACATGCGCCCGGAGAACATACAGTTGTCAACATCAGGAATTGACATTCGCCGACTAATTGGGCATTCCCGTAACGATTTGCGCGTTGTGTGCAGTGTGCTGTACGATGATAGTGATTTGGTTGGCAATTTGCAGGATGTCGCGTGTACTTGAACGGGAATCTCACCCAACCCCACCCGCCATTGTTTATAAAGCAGTCCGGCAACAACCAGCAGTATGACCTTTTGCAGCCTACGGGACCGTTTTTAGAATGGCGTCAGGCGGATTCAATTATATTTGCATGTTCGCCAGCTAAAAACGTTCTCAACAACAGTAAGTTTTCTAATAGTTCCATTTTTACTAGTAAAAACATGTCATCAAAGTTTATAATAATATTTTTATTCCTTTTCAATGGATTTATCGTAACAGCTCGCAACGGAAAAGCAACTTTTTCATGCTTCGAAGGACAAGACTTAACTCTAAACGACAATTTAAATCGAATCGCTTTCAATGAAATCAGTTGTAGCTCAGCCGTTTCGGGAGCAATAAAACCTTCGAATGTGTCCTGTGGCAATAAAGCAGGTCGGCTGTACAACATAGGCTTCGAAGTGGAAGGCACAGAATTCATCAACTACTTTCAAGTGTGCTACGATTTAACGAAATCGTCCGCTCTCTACAGTCAGCATCAAATTCTGGGGAAAGTTATAAGCCGTGAGTGTTAATAGGAGCATTGTAACAGGGAGCTCATTTCATTGTGATTCATTTTCTTAACTCAGAAGCACAAATCAACAACAACCGACCATCGTTCAAACTTGGTGGATTAAAATCGACCGTGCGCTTAGCTTCCGTTTACACTCAAAGACATCAGCTAGAGCACTTTTCCACAATTCTTGGCTCGGCGGAGCATGCCAGCAAGTTTATTGATTCAACCTCGTATCTGGCCAAGGGTCATCTGACGCCAGATGGTGACGCAGTGCTTGATAGTTGGGCTGGAGCAACTTACTTCTTTATAAATGCTGTTCCGGAATGGCAGGTAAGTGGATGTCTTGTTGAACTCAGCGAATAAACGAAACTGTCGTCGCTCGCTTGACCTTGGCTTTATCCGACATGTTTGACAACATGTTCTACTGCCTTCATTACATTTGCTAAGAATGCTACTGTTTTTTGTCTTCTTATTTGTGTTTGGTACAGGTTGTAAACGGTGGCAACTGGTTGCGTGTAGAGAATGCAGCACGTAAAGTGGCTACACAGTTGAATGATACCGTAGACGTATACAGCGGTGTGTACGACGTCCTCCAGCTGCCGAACAAGAAAGGTAATCTGGTTTCGTTGAGTTTGGGCGATGACGGTGTTGTACCAGTTCCAAAATGGCTATGGAAGGTAGTAGTTCATCGGCCCAGCAATAAGGGTATTGTCCTCATCACACTAAACAATCCATTTGCCACCAGCGCAGAAACTTTATGCGAAGACATATGCTCACGGTATGGCTGGAATCAGAAAGAATTTCAGGATTTACGGAAAGGGTTCACGTACTGTTGCAGTGTATCCGAAGCTCAGAAATCAATCACTCTGATTTCCAAGTCAATAAAATGTAACAGTGTTCTGGCTTTGAGATAGCAATAGTGGCAATGAATATCAATATCAATGACACTATTTCAGGAAAGTTTCTCTTTTGATGATGTAATGAACATGTCAAACAATTATATTTAATGTTTAAAATAAAGAAGTTTAAAATAGTCTTTAAATCTACAAACAAACAACAAAGTTTTTTTATATTTTTATGCATCAATCAAAACAAATCGAAAGCTACAATAAGATCAGTTTCAGTAGATTATTTTATAACTTCGATGATTAGTTCATAATTTACAAAGCTTGAAATATTCTTTACACACATTTTGATTAAAGCCTTTAACATATACTAACAATGTGTATGTTATTTTTGAAACTTTTTAATATCAAAGTACTACTAACGATAAAGTAGACTCACTATTTGAAGTTTTGCTGAAGCTACCATAATTCAAGAATGAAACAGATGATGTGTGTAATATGAAGTATGATTAATATGAAATCAATATAATTCATTATATAAGTCATAATTCATTAGCATAGTTTCATCTTGTACGCTTCTGCATCATTTTGCTACACCTACACTGATCGGTCCATTACACATACTACAATCTACATCACATTGTGCTTGTCTTTCCCTAAACTACATCACATCAAAGACACAATACGCTAACGAATGTTAAGGATCGGCCCACAAACCTCTCTAGAGATCAAATCAAACAGAGCCCACAGCAAGGATCGTAAAACGGGTACTCATAATATAACTTCAATACTGAAATTTGAAAATCAGA
This sequence comes from Anopheles arabiensis, assembly GCF_016920715.1. Lineage (NCBI taxonomy): Eukaryota > Metazoa > Arthropoda > Insecta > Diptera > Culicidae > Anopheles > Anopheles arabiensis. The sequence continues at coordinate 69,993,067 of NC_053517.1, read as the reverse complement.
CAACAGACACAAAATTTACATTCAAATTAGCTGCGGTCCCAACTGAGTTGGGATAAAGTTTACGCAAGCAAAAATAAAATATGCGTCAAGGTTTGTATTTTTATTTCCATCCAATTTTTTCTCTCTTCTGGTTGCGTTGAGTTTCACTTTTTTTATTCTTTTTAGTTTTTGTGGTTGCCTCACAGCCATAGGCCTTGCATTTTGCTGCCCTGCAAAGCTGTTCTTAGCTTTTATCGTACTGACGTAGACGGTTTCTATCTTCAGTTACTGCAGCAGGCAGTTTCATTCGATTTGATAAGGAACTGTAGAGTGTTGGCAAGCTTTTTTGACAGAACCCATGAGCTGGTTAGTAAGTAGTAAGGCGCTAAGCAGCTAAACGAAATGGAGCCCTTTGCACTTGGTTTCGTTTATAAATTTTATGATAATATTCTACCAGTACTTGCTACAGGCGTTTAAATAACCGCAAAAGACAACGCCCTTGTTGAGCTGTTTGTTTTATATCATTTGATGTTATGTAGGAAATATTCCATCTTTCTGGCACATATATCAAATAAAAAGGGGTTAATTATTGGAGGATTTTGGTTAAAGATATTGATATGGTTATCAATTATAAATTGATAACAATCGAATTTAATAGAACCAAATAAACTAAAACTCATTTCTCCCTTCCTATTAGTTCTCACTTGCAAGCTTAGACACGACGATGAAAACTGATAGGTAATCTCTTTGTTACATTGTTATCATACATCAAGTTGTATCTTAAAACCTACATAAGCTAGAAAAAAGCTATAACTTAGAATTTGTTTAATTTATTTTTTATTGGACTGAAGGATGAAACTCTATACCTTTATAACTCAAATTACGGACAGCTTCAACCTCCCGACATTCACGAGGTTTTTAATGAATTTCTTGATATCCAGTCCCTGTTCATGCTCCTTTTTATTTTTAAAATGGCTAGCATGATGTACTCAAATCGATAAAAATGTGTCTGACATTTAGAAACGAATGCTCTTACGCCACGGTAAATAAATATTTTCTCTCGGTCGGTCAAATCAGCATTCTTAGCAGTTTTAGTTCAAACCAACTATAGTGTAATTTCAACTTCTATTAATGTGGTTCAGATGGATTGAAGTGCATCAAAATTGATTCTATGAAAAGTTATTAGTGTGATAACAACATTGCTCTTACATATTGTGCTCAGAATTTCATTTAAACACTTATTTAATTCGTTATTAATTGCATAAAAATATCGTTCCGTCCTTTGGAGCTATATGGTACGAATATGCTTCAAAATTATAGTTATTAAACTTTTTATGTATTAGAATCCTCAAAATACAACATGCTATTTGCCTGGTATTTAAATGAATAAACACAATATTATCATAATTACAAAATAACAAATATGTAAAGCACTTCAGTGGATTAACGGGTGACGTTTGGTATCAACGCGTGATGTACTACCAACCCAGATTATATAATCTTATTTTACGGACACGTTATACATACTGCCTTTCAGATGAACAATTCACTCAAACGAAAACATCATAACTATCTTCCACCAGCAGCTTCAAGCTGCCCATAAGCAAAACTTGCACCGGAATCCTGACTCATGACGAAGACAGCATTTCCGGCGTTCAACAGAGGAATGGTTTTTCGATTCAGCTTGATAGGAAACTAGCTGTCCGCTTTCAGCCTGCCGCGAATAGCGATCGGATTGCTGTGCATGGGACTAAACAACCGCCTCCATCAGCACTACCGAGTGCGTTGGAAAGAATCGCTGCGCAAGATGCGGGGGATCGGCGAGAACTCGGCGGATGAAATAAATCACGATAAGAAAAGAAAGAGCCAAAGAATGAATAGAGTGCGCTGGGAAAAGCGAAAAAACAACAACAACAACACTTGAATAAACGATGAACAGAGTGCTGGAGAAAATTTATATTCCTACATTTATATTATCTCGCCCCAGTTGGGGAGCATAATGACTCCACCGGGCGATGACGATGACAATGACAGTGACGATGATGAAAACGAATGCCAGTCAAGCCAGCATGCCGAGTCTGTCAGTCGGAAACTGAGTCGACCGATGAGGAAGACTAGCAGCAAAAAAAAGGACATCAGACAAGGACAACGAACCCTCGTCGTCCGGCTGGAGTTTCTTCGCAAGGGAAATTGTGACTTTCGTCACACAATACTTACTTGCATTATGTAAAGTGAATAATGTTGATCTAACATCAGGCCATGATCAATGCAAAGCCCGCTCGTTTGCGTGGTTACTAAGGAAACATAGATGTCGTTAGTAGTCCTCTACCATCGTCAATGCCGCCATTCATTGTGATAACAATCCAAGAAAGATTGAAAATTATGTTTGCTGTGAAAGTTGAAATGTTTATGAAACGATGTTTGAGTATGAGTTTGAGAATACTCGATATTCTACTGTAATTATCTTGAGCTCATCATTAAAATGATCGATACATATCTGAATTATCAAAACTAATATCATTGCAGCGTACTTCAACTAAGACTACAAATGAATAAATCTTGCCTATTGATTGGAAACTTTTCCTCACAAAGATTTACGACCGTAAGTGATAGCTTTGCTATTCAAACGTGGAAATCAATTTTTTCACACGTATCCCCTACTGATTTGAAACCAAATCGTAAACCCGTTATCATCGCATTATGCTTAATTGCTTTTTACGGAGCATTTGTTTTTTTTCTTCAATTCAAACCATGCATGAATTCAAAACGCTTCTCAAATTGGCTTCGCTCTCCTTCGTACGCGTAATTGTTTCTGGCCTTCGCATGGCGATGGATTCGTTTTATCGAGAGCCCAAGAGTAAATCTGGCCAAAGCGTGCCCCACCACAAATTTATAGCACGTAGTAGCGATAAATAACTCACTGTTTTCTCGCTCGTTCACTTATACCTACATGATCGCTTGGTCCCCTTTTTAGAACCACTTTAAACCGTATCCAACTAACCCTCTTACCCTCGAAGCTCAGAAGCATCATATCTCACGTCCTTAGCTTATGTCTGTTTGGTGGAACGAATTATTTGAGACGAAGAGGACGTTATCGACTTTTAACAATTTATTTGTGCCTTTGACATAGATATCCACAATGAGAGTAATACATTCAACCTCACGATGTCCATAACTGAATCTGTCATATACACAAGCATCTTTACAAGTGTATTTTTAAGAAAAATGCTTGAGATATGCATGGCATAGAATCAATTTTAAGGAAATGAATCACCTAAACTGACTCTGCGTTTGTAGCTTAACAATAAAAAAAAGATTTTAAACTGCAAGTTCACCCTTGTTAGCTGATGAGAAATGCTAATTTTATTTTTCATAGAATAACATTTCTAATGTAGGGTAAATGTACCTATAGTGGTGGTAGAACCAATAGTGGTGGTATTGCACTAAAATGCGGTCATTTACGGTAAATTAAAAGTAATTAAGTTATTTTCGTCAGTGTGAAATGTTCTTTAGCCTTTTACAAAGAATTTAAAAGATAAATTCCGTTACTTCGTGAGCGAAAAATCCGTTATTTTGAGGAATGTGCCAACCTTTTTCCAAAATCCTTAGGATTTCATAACGAAACTCATATTTCTGTTAACGTTCTAATTGATCACATACCCACATAATTACTAGTTTTTCAACATGACTGTTATGAAATGTTATTGTTTTACTAAAATTATTGGTCTTTTGACCATATTTATTAAGTGTTTTTTACCATACTGCCATTATAGGTACACAAAACAGGCATGTTCCTATAGTGGTTATAAAATCAATAAAAACAGTTCGTTTTAGATTTTTTCGATGATATTTTTGATATTTCGTACTGTTGTCATTAAAATAAGCAACAAAAATGAGTTGGAAATGTTTCAGTAAGTAATGTACCAAACAAAGGCCAAAATTCGCTTATCTGGCTGAGTGAAAAAATCAACCTCAAATCAAGCTTTATCTTCCGGGTGTGGGTTGACGACAGGTGTTATTCAGTACTTTAGTCAATATTTTCTTCAACCAAATTCATACATTTTTTACGATCAAATTACGAAAGAAATCATTATAATGGCAGCTATCCTTGCTATTCATACAAAAACAACTTCAAAACTAAGTTCCATTGATATTATACACTGTTTTGGAGGCATCTCTGTTTACCACCACTATAGGAACACAATACGACGACTATAGGATCTATACCACCATTATAAGTACAACGAAGCAATCACAAAAATATGTATTTTATCGAAAATTTTATGTGTTTCATGGTAAACATGGTTGTGATTGCGAAGATAAAACATATTCCAATTGCTATGTGTTAAAATATTATCAAATTGACCTTCCTGACAATGTAAATCCATTAAAACACATCTGTGTCACTAAAACTTGCACCACTATTGGTACACTTACCCTATGGTCAAAGTAACATTTATTTTATAGCAGTTCACTGTATTATCGTTTAAACAATTCTCATTAACAAAATAATAAATTTCATTCCTAAACTCAACATTCATTTTATAGTAAATTAATGAGTATTCTTACGGATGTACGTATTATAACTCTTCTCTCGATGAATGCTGATTAATAACATTCACGGTAAAATCCCTTTCGCTTCAAATTTAATACAAGCTTAAAGCAACACTTTGACATAGAACTACCCTCTTTCCCCAGGGTTGAAAAAGCTTCTGTATGATACGTGTAGTATCGCCGATAAAAAACTGCCATCCAGTATGATGCCTGTTCTACAAAGCAAAGCCTTACATCTCGGTCAATGTGGCCCATACTGGGGTTCCTTTGTTGTCAGCTTGTCTTTGTCAGCTTCCCTTAGCTCTTTGCTATAACATATTGCAGGTACCGTGTAACAAATAGCCCGATCCAGAGGCGACTGTGCGGGCGTGGGAAATGTGATACGCTTATCGCCATGTATTTCCTGCTAGGATCTGATAATTTTTCTATAATCTAAAAACCAGGACGTAAAATATGCATAGCGACGAAGCTCTCAGCCCTCCACCAAGTCTCCCGCATCGATCTGCTACCTGGATTTTTGTTTTTTTTTTGCCCACATTTTGTTCTTTTTCCGTCCGGTGGGCTGCTCCGTCGCCTGTTTTTCGCCTCCTCTTTCAACCCACCAAACTACCACTTACTTGGACATGGCGCGTTCATTTGCACGGCTCGCTTTCTCGTTGTGCTACCACGGTTGGTTTATGGTTGCACACCTCGTCAAGGGGATCAATTTCCAAAAACGTTGTGCACGGGCACGAAATGGTACGGCACGAAAACCATCGACAAACGGGAGAGCGCGCATCAACCTTTCACCGCCATTTGAAACCACCGGTTCCGCCGCCAGTTGATTATGTTCGTTTTGCTCCTTCGTCTGCCATTCGCTTTAGTTTTATTTTTGCTTCTGTTAGTTTCCCCGATCACAACGGGACTCAAAAGCCACGGGGTACGTTATTTATCTCAAAAGTTGTGAATATATGTGTTTGTATGTGCGTGTTTGTGTGTTGGGGTTTTTTCGTTACCTTTAGTGCTGCCAGGTCCTCCCGAAGCACACAGCAAGGTGCCGTTTGGCCCAGTTAACCGAGCTTACATTGCTGTCTTGTCGGTTGATAAAAGATCAGCCGAATAAGGACCACTTTTGCGATTGAAATCGCTTCGGTTAACGTCCAAAAGGGAGGTTCGGACCGTGATGGAGCACCGCGGTGACGGGTTTGGCATGAATGTATTCAACGGGCCGTCGGGGCTGCTTCCGATCCGGCATGGGCTACGATAGATGACGTAAGATCTTGGTAGAAATTAAATTTTCATGCCTCACTTACACGGCGGGAATGACTTTTCAGTGCGAACCGACAACAACCGCCATCATCATTTTGCCACTGGCTCAACGATCCGGTTGCGTCCGGTCTCAAGGGGCATGGTTTTGAGTTCTTGTAGAGGTTCTCTCTCTCGCAAAGCTCTAGTTTCTAAGGTATTGAAACACCTCACCTGCATTGTAGCTACACAGCAGGACTTCACCGAAACCGTAATCATGCTTTTTCCTACACCAGCGCAACCAGCAACGACGACGACGACGACGATGATGATGATGATGATGATGATGTGTGAATGTGGTGCGCTTCGAAACTAGACCTAGCCGAGTAACAGGGAGAGGACAAATTCATTTTCTTCATCCAATGCCGTTCGACTTGCTTGAATCACACGCTGCCGTTCTTTACTGCAAGTCGCAGCTCATCAACCGGCTAAAGGCTCAACCCGGGTGTCCTGGTAACGACAGCAGCTACGAATGAACCGGTTACACCCCGAGGACAGCCACGGCTCGGCACACGCTCCCAAAAGCACGCCCTGGTACCCCGTGGGTTTGCTCTCGTTGCTAGAATCCTTCCAGCCAATGTACAGTCCTGCTGGTATGCCTTTCCTGTGGCAAGGTGTGATGAAGAATTTGATAAATATAAGCTGACTGCGCTATTGATATCGATCACTTGCAGTAGATAGAGGCCAAGCTATGAGTTAATTAATCCTGCCTAAAACTCATAATGAAAATTCCACATAACATAACTGTCAGCGGGTGAAATTTTCTGGATTGGGACATAGACGTGTTTTTACCACATTCTTCTTATCATGCCGCTCTAGTTAACATTACTAGCGGAGTGCTGTCAATTTTATCTGAAATATTATCTACATTTGATGAGTGTAGTTTTACAATAAATGGTTCTTAAGCCTTTCACCTTTTCAACACACATAAAGTTTGTTCATTTTGTACATGAAAGAGGAAAATTTTCGTCCATGCTAAACCAAACTATCCTTTAATATTGAGCATAACCTATAGACTTTATTCCCTCTCTGAAACAGAAATCCTATTTAAATATGAGAATGAGGCTCCATTACAAAGCCATCCCAACGCTATTTTGAAGATGCTGATGCCAATCATTGACTAGATGATATGTCTTAATCATCTTCATCTTTTCCTTCCGAACTACTCTTCAACGTGGAACGTACGTCTTACACACGTGGCTGTTAGATGTTACATAATAAAGAAGCTTCATTCCTTCGAAGAGCCCAACCAATGGTAAACAAAGATTTACTTATGAATATCAATATTTGTTTGCTAGTCCATCCTCGGTACGGGAGGGATGGCGTCCAGGAAAGGATCTTCATCAAAGTTGAGCTGATATTAATTATAAATTGGACAGTGCTATCTTGCAGCCGTAGGCTTGGTAGCAAGTTCCGTTTAAGTATTCATGGCTTGATTAATGCTTGTGTTGGTCAGGTTGTTCGTCCTATTTTAAGCGCTTAATATATGGTCGTAAAGTCGTCGTTTATTGGTCATAAAAAATTGATTGATTCAATGGTTTCTACGGCAATGCTACAACCAGACAAGGATTTAATTCCTCATAGTAAACTAATACACTGGATTGACGCACCGAATCTAATGAGATAATAATTTGAAATCCGTTTACCATTTTAAACACAACATCTAGCTGGATTAAACCGTTCAAATGTTAAGACCAGTTATTTCAAACCAATATTTTAATGAATATGCAATGCACCTTATTTCAAACTCTATGACCGGTTATTTCAAACCAATATGTTAATAAATATGCAATGCACCCTAACATACACAATCAATTATGCTTCCAAAAAAGTCAAAAGTCACTATCGCATGATACATTTTACTTTACATTGCACCGGTTCCTCTATCGAAAAATCCATCCAAAATACTCAGCTAACCAGTAAGTATCGATTGAGGTACTCCATTAACAAAGCCATCAATAAGCCACACCCAGCGATTGGTATCGAACAGCTTCATTTTCGATTTCGACAAACCGACCACTTATAGCGACCGTGGGCCGTCGTAACGTGCTGCTGGTGAAACTTGTATCCCGCCGAAAGCGCTTACCTAGCGAAAACCTCTCAATTAGCACCTTTTCTTTGCCAGCCAGCCATTGCCGGTCGATAACAAATTTAAGGCCTCTAATCAGTTTGAGCGAACAAATCGATCGGAAATCTCGATAACGAGTTAACCTACTTCGCGCAATCATCCATCCGTTCCATGGTGGCTCAACCGTTCCCAAGTGCAAAGAGAAGGCCGGAAGGGGACGCACGGCACTGCATCGGTTCGTGATGGGTGAGCAATCCCATCTCATTGGTACCCGCCCGGGAGTGAAAGGATTGCCGGCGACATTTATCGAGAATACTCAATCAAGATAGGCGAAATGAATCGCTAATGAAACGCTAATGCACTTTGACGACCGATCCGTCCGTCGGTCGGTCTGGAGGTTGTCCCTTGCCAGGAGTTTACCCAGGGCGGAAGCTGGCAAACGGCATGCTTGTATAAATTGTGTAATTTATTGTTATTACAAACCGTTGCCGGGAGGTCATTTCAATGGGAGTGCTCTAAAACAAACCAATTAGTCCCACACTTACAAACAGCAGTGCCAGTACTGAGTGGCAAAAGATCCAAAAGAAGGCAGAGTGAATGTGCGGGTGGAAAATTGATTTTATTTCCTTCTACGGTTCGATTCAGCTTACAAAGTGGCAAACACAGTGGCATCGACCGACACCCTCTTTTTCCACCGCTTGGATGACTCATTGGTTTCTTACCTTATATCGATTTTCCTTTCTGAATTTTGAATTGCTATTCAGCTAGGCTTTCAATGAGGCTAACATTACTAGCATTTTTTTCTGAGAATTGTATAATTAGAAGTTTTATTTGGTTTTCAGAGAAACAGATGTATTTTTACTGCGTTTTATAGTAATCCGATATGATGTAGGTATCATTACTAACAAATCAACATTAAAACAAAAAAAATCTAAGAAATCTTAGATACACATGTTATAAGGATAAAGGATTAGTTAAACTGTTTGGAAATTCCATTTATAATGTTTCGTATTCGTTCTATTCGTTTCGTGCCTTCGTCGGTTTGCGCTTCATATACATCAAGCCAATCACATTGTTGCACACCTCAAGTATAAAAATAAGTATATTGAGTGCAATGCATATTAATTTATACTCATATGATTATGTTATGTGACTAAAGTGCGGATGTGAACCGTTGTGATACATGTCTATTGAATAGGTGTTTAATGAAAAATAAGAAAATAAAAACACAAAAAACAGAAGTAGAAGCTGTTGGAAGACATTTTATTTGTTGACTACGAATACTTTTTTAACATCGTGCAATTTTTCAAATCGTTAGGGGACCATTGCATGATTGAATTGGAGGTTTGAAAGCCGATAAAGTAATCGTTGAAACGCTCAGCAAGAACGTTCAAAATAACTGTAGGATTTTTCATCCAGCGCTGCAACGCTGTGAGATAATAGTTTGGGAACTTAAAGAATAATACATTCTTCGTAGAATGTAGTTCCTTTAATAAGTATTTTCATTCAAATAGTGTAATATTACCATCAACCAAAACATATTATTTCAATATTGGTTTTATGTGATGCAATAAAGTTATATGCTGCTATAGATAAACATCTTCAATGAAAATAAACGGCTAATGTCCACGTTCATACAGAACACGTATTGGACTTCCAAGTAATGTGTCCAAGTAAGTAGTCCAAGTGTTGAAGTAAGATATAGGATACAAATCCTTTCTCCCGGACCTCTTGAAATCCCTGCAATTTGGTAAGAATGACGCGAATATATTTTTAATGAGATTATAGTGTTCGTGCTACAGTCAATTGAGTTGTTCCTGTTTTTTTGGGGAGCTTACTAACGAAGCGGAATGCAACGATCATGGTTTTTCAACACGTTCCAAGGAAATTTAATTTTAAATATCTTTATCAAAGATTTATTTTCCTTAAAACGAATCAGACATAAAAATTGCTGAGTTATAGAAAACGGATTTTTTATCAGCCTTGCAAAAATATCCTAAAAATACCATTACCAAAATCATTTTCAGAGCACCCTTTTAATCTGCACCCATTGATCCACAACAATCAAAAACATTGAAGTAATGTTCGGTATGTATATTCTGTAAAATATGACTTTTCTTTGCTGATCGATATCATTGGATAATCAGTCATTTATGTGGCCTTACGTATTTTTCTAATGGTAGTACATCAAATAATCAATCACAAACAAGGATATTCTAGATGTTTTAATTAACAGTATTTTTTTATTTTTCCTCATGATGAGTTTATTATCACCATTTATAAAACTAATTACATGTGCTTAAAACAAAATATAAAATATTTTTTTCAAGACTATTGGCGTATTTCAACCTAGTGATGTATTAATTAAGACTTATTTTGTAAATGCCTAGGTTAGTGGACAGTGAATCAAATGTCATCAAAACATACCAAAAAAGTACCAATGAAATTTAAGCCAAAGACATATCTTGAACCTGTACCATTAATATCTTGAAGCTCTTATGCAATTAATTCGTGCCTTGTTATACTGTAATTGTTTTTTAAAGGTTATCGATTTGCTACCGTAGCTTTTGATGTTTTACATTGGCAACTTAATACAGATTGGGGAAATAAATAACAAACATCTATCACAAAGAGGTTGCTGTATGACAGAAAAAATGGTATAAAATGCCTAAATAAGGAAAAATAGAATTGAAGTTATTTGTTAACGAGTTTTTGTTAACGAGGCCGGTCTCGTAGTACAGTCGTCAACTCGTACGACTTAACAACATGCCCGTCATGGGTTCAATCCCCAAATAGACCGCGCCGCCATACGTAGGACTGACTATCCTGCTATGGGGGGGAACCAATTAGTCACTGAAAGCCAAACCCACAAGTGGGTACAGGCAGGCCTTGACCGACATCGGTTGTTGAGCCAAAGAAGAAGTTAACGAGTTTTTATAGCAAACACTGACGTTCTATATTGAATCAGATACAATGTAAGAAATAAAAAAATTGACTAACACATGTTGTAAATTAAAAATGTGTTCAGGTAACTAAAAGACACAAAAAATGTTAAAAAGAAATAAAAAATTTACGTACAACATGAACACGGTGCGGTATTTCGCTATCCCAACAAAACGATACGATTACAAAGTTTCCCTGAGCAATTGTATAAAATTGTACGGTTTTAATAGATTCACGACACTCTCGATCATTGGATACAACACGAGACAAAACCAAATAAAATTGCAAACGAAGTCGAGTACACCTTAAGGATGAGTCTGGTAAGCCCTTGCAGTCATGATTTCAAACCAAAATACTAGGTCTCAGGGCTTTTAACAACCGATGGCCCACCTACAGTCGTCTGAGGTGCATGCAAGAGTGTTGCTTCGTTGAGGCTTTCGTTGAGCTTTACGTGTCAACCGGTCCACAAGCGACCGTAACCACCAGCCCTGTACGACCCAATGTACAGTGGTACACCAACATTCGTCTTAATGATGGTGTCAATGTTTTGTTAAATTTATTCAGACAACGAAATTCGAAACACTAGCTGTTCTAAGCCGCCCGCTCCCAATGTTGCTAGTGAGGGCTTTAACCTTCCCGGTACGCCTTAGCTACCGTACCATCAAGGCGCAGGGGCGTTTATTTATTGACGTTTCATTTTCTAACGCAAATACTCGAGAAAAGCTTTTGCCCATGTCAGGCTCGGGCTGTGGCTGCTTTCAGTGTTGTACCTCAAGCCAATTTTACGCTCCACTCTGCTTGGCTGACGTTGTCGTACTTATGGAAATACATGATGTACAAACACTGCACAGGGGCTGGATGCCTCGAACCAATCAAGCAGTTTCATTTGGAACATTCGAGTGTTTCTTTGCTTTATTGTCTTTCCGAATTGAGCGTGTTCCAAGATCCAGGAACGCACCCAACATCACACACCGAGTTGGGGAAATATAAAGGTGTGTACAAAAATAAATATTTTTCTTACGAATGATTTCAGGAGGCCTACCCCGCAACGAATGGTTGCAAATAGACACGCTTCAAGAAAAGTTCATTTTTTAGGAAATAATGCTATGCAGCAAATCAAAATATTTTTTTTACCAAATGTTATTCTAGTTTACTTCACGTTGAAAATTCCATTTTATTTTATATACACGACAAAGGTCTTTGCTACATTTTCTTGGCTGATAAATTATGTGCCTGCAAGAGTTTCCGTTTCCTAAGATGCGTTCAAGACAACTATATTGCTGCTCACATGACCTTCAAGGGTATTCTGCAACCTTTTCGTAAAATATACGCTCGAAAACTCGTCTAAGGTAAGCTGGGTGTGGTGATACAATCGATATTCACTCATGCCGCTCAAACAGCGTACCCGTGGTACGGTTCCCGACAAGCGGAAACAACATTCTCACATATGTACACGATATTGATTGGAGCCAAATTTATGATGTAACATAATCATTTTTCTTCGCTTCCTATTCCTATCACATCAAGCGCTTCGCTTCGAGCCGTATTTCGGCATTGAAAGCAAATCTGTTCAAATTTCTTTCGATTGAAAACGGTCCCGAGCACAACCGAGGCAGTACAGTATTGAAAAAAGGTGGAATTCACCAAAGCAATCCAACCGACTGGGTTCGTTCGTACGTTCTGGGATCGTTTTATTTTCACTTAAATTTTACTTCGCTCCAATGAAAGCATCGACCCTATTTGGATGCTCGGTTATTTATTCTCCGCTGCTCGCAAGTAATTTTTACATCTCCTCAAGATTGAAACTCCTCAACAAGCAAACGAGGTTGCTTGAAGTGCCTAACCGTTGAGCAGTCGTATGAACAGCGGGGTTATTTTTATCAGCAACTGGACCAGCTTTAAAAAGTGTTGAAAAGGGTTGTTGAGAGTCTGTCGTATGTAAAAAGGAAATATTGATTTTTGTATAGTTCTTTCATCCCTTGTATTTTTTTTTTTGCTAAAGAGAAATTGCTTTTGAATCACAAAGTTACTACGTTGCGGATTAAAACACCATCTGTTTTGTGTTTTACATCATTATTTCAACGTTTAGAAACCATTTCAAATTAGAGTAAACTTATTTAACATAAAATTTCTAACGAGTATGCGTTACTTTGCCGGCAATTCAACACAGCGTTTGATTTTTTAGTCCTGCTGAACATTTGTAAACATCTGTTACATGTTAATCAAAGCTTTTTGATAATAATTTACATAAGCATAACGAAGAAAAGCGTGCAGAAGAATAGAATATTATTTTAAATAATATTTAAAATAAACATGTGACAATAATTATACAAATGCAATTGATCGAATATAATTCAGCTGTATACGAAATTTTAAATCATGGGTTCTAAAAACGTTGGTTAAAAATATGTTTTTAAGTTTTAATGCTGTTAAACTAAGTCAATGTTTAAAAAGGTATACATTTGTATGCTGGAAACTTCAACCATTACTGACCGTAGATCTTGCAGCGTGTGAGTGGTTCTGCATCCCATATCAAGCAAAGAGGCAGATATTCCATTCCGCTTCTTCCACAGGAACGAGGTACGTTAACAATGAATGAAGTCGCACGTGATTTTTGTTATTCCTACTAACGTGACTTTATAAGTTTATCACAACACACAAGTGACGGAACGCGAGCGCTCCGTTTGCCGAACGCTGCCAACACTACCGAGCCATTTGCCCAACGATCCCAAGGCTTTCCGCAAGCAGGTGTGGAACCCTGTGGGACCGACTCCTTGCATCATCGACCAGTTGAGCCCGGCAACCCATTCACCGTGCAACTGTTGCAACTGGCGGCCTGATCATAACATCGCTTGTTCATTGGCATGCAAACTATTGTCAGCTCGAACACCACGTACGTACGGTTATGTATGAACACAGCACCACAGGGGCACCGGTAGGGCTGTGTCAGCTTTGCCCTATCTGCCAAGGCTCGCCGAAGCACTGGCACCCTTGCACCAAGTGCATCCTCGATAGTGGTGGCCGATACGGAACGTCTCGACAAACGCCTGGTACGGCTGTTTGTTTGTTTGCCTTCTGTGTCTTGTGGATTGCGGCGGCCAAAACGAAACGCTGAAGATTTATACTTTCGGGATCGTGTGATAATACTTAAGCCCATTTCTGAATTGTAGCAAGACGGACCTGCTTAAAGCGGGTTATTGGGATATTTAAGGCGGTGGGGTAGTTTTGTACACGCCTGGATTGGTTTTAAATTGGGATAACAGTGTTTTTCCCTTGTTGAACAAACGATACATAAGGATTACGATCATTCTACTTTCCCAGGGTAGTATTCAATGCATTCAAATGATCAATAAGAATCATTTTGTTTGAATCCGCTATACGGATGAATCAATACTCATAAAAGTAGTTTGATTAATAAAAGTAATTTATAACAACCTAAGAAGAGTTTAATTATTGCGATATACTTGCCAATACTATCGATTAATTCTTTTATTCTTCTCTTTGGTATGTCTTGCAACAAACGTTTCGTGAATTCTTTAATGTGCTTAACATCTCAATACTGCACAAATTAGTGCATTTCCTGTTGAAGCTACTTTTTTCTCAAGCTACACCCTGTACGGTAGCAATCTTAAAGCTGAAACTGACCTCATTTTCCATTTCCTCCGTTGATACCAGACTGAGAGAACGTCGAAAAAGAAGCATGAAACGTACACTAACGATGCTGCTAGCAAATGGCTGCCTGTCGTTTCTGGTTTTCCAACTGTCCAGGAGTGCGATACCGAGGACATCCCACGGACAGATCGGTGGAAACTATCGAAAACTACGCCACTACCAAGATGAAGAAAAACTTCATCAGCTGCTCTGGTTTGTTTGTTTTTTTTTGTTGTATTTTTTATCTTCCTTCTTCCAATTTTCCTGCCCACTCCTAGAACATCAAGTCGCTACCGCTGAGGCTTGGTTTCTAGTCGCTCTAGTCTAGTTTATCTGCCGAATGCTACCAGCAACGGCTCGGGAAGGTGACAGATACCTGCTAGAACGAATAAAACACGATCATCCAAGATGTGCAGCAAGGCAGTGCACAGCGGTACAAGACAAGGTGTTGCGACGGAGAGCACAGAATGCTCAAGCCTCATGGCCGTTCCCGAGGCCCTAAATTGAGGCAAAGGCTGCTAGGAAACGAACCGAAAGCCTATGGCAAATCATGCATTACCGAGTTATAGACTAAGACGGAGGACTCAAGCTGCGTGGTACAGCCCGAAACACGTCATGAGGAGACGAAAAAAGGAACGAGAAAAATGAGCTCGCAAATGAAAGGCACAAAAAAGAAGCCCGAGAATACGTAAAATAAGAGCATATACTAATGACCGCATATAAACGTACAAATCCTTCCAGGCGAAGCATGCCGCCGAGGGAATCTGCCCTGCGAGGGGAGTGTTTTGATGACTGTATGTGTATGGTTGGTCGTTAGCTTAGCGAGGTTAGTCCCGGCACACCGTACGGTACGTCCTGGAAAAAGGCACACATTAGAGTGTAGAGATGGATTTTCTCTCATTTTCTCACTCTCGTGTCGTCGGTTCAAAGTCGCGGGCGCGACTGAACGCCTACGTAGGTATATGGGCATGTATATGTGTTTCTGTGTGTTTGGGTCCTCCGGCACCGTGCTTAGCCAACGGATCCTTTTCCCCTCTCCTCGCGTGCAGCGAGGGAAAAGCATTTCAAATGTCTGCCCGAAGGTCTGGAAGGGGTGAACACAAACGAGCCCTCGCCTATCCATCTCCTTCATGTCTCGGAATCGCCTTACGGGTACGTACAATTTAGCACACTCCGACCGTCTGCTTACACTGAGCAAAAGCAAACGGCAATCGTGGATCGGTACGACGGAACGAATCTGGGTGTGGGTTTCTGTATGTGTGTGTGTGTATGTGTTTAGTGTGTGTATATATGCGGTTGTGGTTTTGCGAGAGCAAAAAAGAAATATCGTCCCAAGCGCTCTAGGTTTTATATTTATCAATAATTTAAAGGGCGATATAACGCGGCAAAAAGGAAAACTGTAAAACGGCGAGCCACTCGGCGAGCTCGGGAACGCTTCCTTCAAGCAGCATGGAGGAGGTTTAGCAATTGAAGTGCAAGTGATTTAGACTGTTCACTTTCGCTTGGGTAGAAATCACTTAGCAGGGGTTTTTTTCACCGATTTAAAGGGTACAACTTGGTACACATTCTAACGAGAATTAAAGTCAATTGACGGCTTGTTGAAGGAAATCAATGTTTAGGGTACTCTAGATACATGCATTGCATGTCGTTTGGCTTTCCTGTGTGGATTCGCTTCGCTTACCTAACATGTATGCAGAGTGCTGTTGATGATGTCGAAACGCAATAACGTGATGCTAGAGTCGGCACTGGAGACGATTTGTCGCAGAGTGAATGTGACGCCCTTCCCGACACTGGGCGCCGATTTATATCTATTCGCAGCGCTCGAGCAAACGATCTCTTCAAGCTCGCCTCTTAGCTTCAGGTTATTCACAACACTAGTACGATATGCGATTTCCCGGTAGAATAAGCGATTCCCGCCCTCACACACACACACACACAGCCCAGCACTCTTTCCTTTGCACAAGCACACAAACTTTCGGCTGAGAATTTTCCTTGCGTTTATGCCGCCCGCACACACCGGTTTGCTTTTTTCGTCAGTTGCATATATTTCCCTGCCACGAAATGCGCGTTTGGGCCGAGTACTGCCGTGAACTGTTGCCCGTGAGAACAAACGAAATCGAAACCTTTCCAAATTCCACACAACACGGAAAGCAACAATGGCGAAAAAACAGACCGACCGACCGGCTGCACTCACACACGCACACTCACCACCAGCAGCAGCAGATGACTTTTATGATTCCCAGAAAATATCATCAATATTTTCCACCACACTTGGCAATATTTGCTCGCGGCGCTATCACTTCGCACGTTGGTTGTTTTCCACCTGCCTTTAACACTCGGTCACCCCGCGGCCTTAACACCTCAACCACGGCGATCCCTCTGGGATTTGCAGGGCGCGGGCAAAAACTGCAACGGGAATATCGGAAAATCACACGCTCACACGGAACCGATCGGTTTGCACCGGAAGGCGGATACGAGTGGGACTGTTGAAGTTGGTCGGCGAATAATATTTCTCCGATCACAGCATCTCAGATCAAACAATCCCAACCGGGATGTGGGGGAAGAGCTGCAGAAAAGCCGGATACAACACTCCGCGGTCAGAGGGAGTGAGGGCTTTCTCTGTACGACGTTGCACAAACACACACACACTGAAACACTCACAGACACATTCACTGATACACCAGATCAAACACCAAAAATCAAACAATATGCACAGACAAACGCGGAGCACTTACACCGTGAACATACGCGAAACCTGCACTCGAGACTGGCACTGACAACAACAGCGACGACGAACACAATCACGCTCGTACACACAATCACCAAACCGATAGCGAATAATATCACAACGGAATACGCGCGCGACGACAACGACGACCGTACGACGTTCCTTGCTTTCTTCACACTTTGCACTTTAAAACTCGACTTTTTGCTTTGGCGGGTAGGCGTAGGGACCGGTAGACCCCGCACGAGTTTCGGAACGGAATCTAACTCTCCGCCACTGGAGATGATGGGCGAAAGTGATGATATTGTTATTGCGGAACTATTATTAGAACCATCGGCCGAACCACGAGTGAAGCTGGCGGAGTTGACTGCTGGGCGTAATGTAACCCCGGGGGTGGGGTTGAGGAAGGTTTGGTGGGCGGAATGGAAGTTATGCCGTTTTGCCTTGTGGAAGTATGCACTAGTCACGTCCGCAGCAAAACCCACTCGTGGGTGGGTTGATTTAAATTTTACGAAACGAAAATGCCGACGAGATCAGCATTCGCAAGTGAAATTCCGATATGTGAAGAAGGTTACCGAGTTTCTTCTTTTTCTCTCTCCTCTTTTTGCCTTTTGGTTTAGAGTTTTCGACGATCTGGTTGGAAGCTGGTACGACAGTCACGAGACACACACACACTCAGACACTGATATCACAAATATTTCCTATCACTTTGTTCAACCTCCACCTTTTGTTAGTAACGTGTTACGCAGTAGTCACGATCGTCCGGAAGCACACACACACACACACTGCTCTGTTCAATACACCATGGTCCAGAGCCGGGCTCCAAGGATTTTGATTGCTTGTTAGTCGTGTTGGGATTTTTCGCAGCACTCGCCGTAGCTCCTTTAACTTTGTATCCGCTTTAATCGATTGCTGGAAGCAGACGCGATAATGGGCACAGTTCTTCTGCGTAGACAGGTAAGTGCACGAACGCACTACCAAATGCCGGGGAAAACGAGGAAAATCAATGTTCACATCAAACACCAGCCAGCATTCGCGTTCCTCGCACGTTGCTTGAAGTGAACGCGGTCAAAACTACACCTTTGTAACAGCAGTACGAACGGAACACTCCTCCAGTTGGCAAAGGCTTCGGAAAGGCGAAACACTACTGCACCTACCCTATACTGCTACGATTTCTTCATCGAGTTTCTAAACGGTTTTAGCTCAAATAACAATCGCGATGATAACAATCGGCACACGAATTTTTGTTTTGTTTTTGGAGGGTGCGAGGGAGTGTTTCTTTTTTTTTAATAGTTTTATCACTTTTGTATTAGCACACTCGCAGCATTGCGACTAATCCGCGCGTATGTGTGTGTATTATGTTTTGTTAATACTACCACCACAAGGGAGCAAACTACTGGGCGCACACTTTTCAATTTAATGCGTTTTGATTTGTTTTTCCACTCCTTTCACCAGCTACCCGAAACGTAACACAACCATTACCTGGTGGCCTAAAGTACAACGGGGCTTTTTTGGTTTTCTGGGAATCCGAACAATCCTTGACAATCCTTAGCTACACGCTGTTTCCCAGCACCGCTTGCATGCCTGTTCAGATCCGGTACGGTAAGCGTGTTTTCTACGGACGGGTCCACGCAAATCGACGGGGTGTTCTGGACAGGGAGTTAGTGGACCAATACAACAACAGATTTAAGCGAAACGCAAAACGGAAATAGTTAGGCACTTTTTTGATGTGATGGTTGCGGTTCTCCTGCTCAGTTTCGCGTTTGTTTGTTTTGGTTGGTTGGGGTCGTTAGTTTGCTTTTGTGTGTTTCCGATAGCGAACCCGCTATTGCGCTAATGCGTTCGACTAATAGGCTGTTGCTAATGCTAATTTTGTATTATACTTTCGCCACGCTTCTGGGATGATTTGCCGGTCTGCTAGCGACTTTTGTCCCGAGACATGGGCTCGACTACGAGAATGGCACCTTGGGAACGAAGACGCAACAAAGCACTAACACACTACCACTGCGGCTAGTTTGGAAGAAAGGGGAAAGCGGCTATGTTCGCGTTGTACCGTTGTTCACTTTCACTTAAGCAACACACCTGGACTGCACACCTGAAGAACTTTAGTTGTTTCGCTTCGTTCCACTAAAAAACGCATCCACACGCATTTGCGCCGGTTACAGTACACGCTGCTTAAAGTCAGTGTATACGCGAGTGATGAAAACAACAAAAAAACACCGATCGACGAAACTCGTTTGCAACACAACTGCCACGATGCACCGATTGCGAACGGCACTGAAGGGATGCAGTCAATATATTACCACTTCTCCTGCTGCAAGTGTATGCTGTTTATGCTGCCACTGGCGGCTGACTGAGTGACTGACTGATTGTTGATTATTGACGGCAATGCATGCGGCCGTTTACTCGTTCACTCTCTTTCTCTCTCTCTCTCTTTCTCGCTCGTACTCTCGCTTGCTCGGCTCGTGCGTTCTCGCCCTGACACAATTGCACTCTCGCTCGCCCGCTCGCACACGCAGTTTTCCCAGGCCAGTTCAGATGGAAAAGCCAGCTCACGTTGTCCGGTTTTCCCTTCACTCGGATGCAACGCTATCACGCACTCCAGCTGACACTGGCATCAATCGGCGGCTGACTGTCCGCATCCGTGCTGATCCGTCGCCCGTAGCTGTGAGCTTTAATACAACCTCGTGCGCTCTTTAACTTTACGCGTCGCGCAGACTAAAAGGACAGGGTTGTCGTTTTCTGGCGAAATTCTATTCCACACAGTTGTTACGTTGCACCCACTTTTAGATGGATTGTTTTGTTCAACAGCGTCGTTTTGCTTTTCAGCTGTTGTTGTTCCTTTTGTTCCGCGAGGAGCTTTTTTATCGATTTTCGCTTCTTGAGCTAGGCTTCTTCTAGTTGCCTTCTCGTGTGCTTGTCCTTTTTAGGCTGTGGATGGGAGGTTTGTTAAAGGAGTTGCTAATTTCGAGGAAAAGGCTCAAGCAAATGTTACCATCATCGTCTTCTAAATTGCCAGCATTACATACACACATACATACAGAAATGCGTGACTAACGTACACTTTTCGTAACCTATATAATCCCTGTAATGATTTTTCGATTGATTCAGAGCTTAGTGTTTGTTTTGAGTATGTGTGCTTGTTTGTGGGTTGACTTTCTATCGTCCTACTTCCACGATTGTTGATACTTTATACATGTGTTTACAGCTTCACCTGCTTGCTCGCTGTCGGTGATGATAGTTGGTTTTCTATCTTATTTGTTTTTACATTTCGCATCTGCGTGCATGCTCCTTGCTTATTGGTTTGTTGATATTCGTTTTACGTTAACGTTTCGGTTGGGCACTTCTGTTTACTGCTTCCTTTGGCGGGTGTATTTAAATCACGAACCGCTATCAGCATACTTCACCGCTCCTCTGCATCTTTTCCAACGTTGACAAAACCGCATCTACGAGCGCGTCTCTTCGTTCCACGTCACAATCAGAGTTTTGTTTTCAAGACACCAAAACCAGTCTGCTCCTTTCTTGTCCGGTCTTAGTGTGTGAATGTGTATGCTACAATTACTACCACGATTTTGGCTCAAGCCAATGGGCTGCGTTGGTACTGGGAGGCACGATTTTCCACTGGCAAGCTTTCCCGCTCTATACCGGTTGACGATGGTTTTTGCCGGGACTTTTAGGTGCTTTACTCGACGGAACCGTTCTTGAATTCGCTGAACGCTGATCGAAAGTATTCCTGGCGTTTTGCTCGTTCTTTCACGGACACTACGACTTGCGAGCGATTTCTACCAACTTACTTAGCTTGCGGCACACGCGGCTCCTTAGCGGATAGTGTAGTAAGAGTAGTAGTAATAGTAATGGTAGTAGTAGTATTCACACAAGACCGGGGAACAAACAACAAACTTATGATTTGAACAACTAAATACGACGACGACAACAACGACGACGAGCACGACGACAACGACAACGACGATGACGATAACACACCCGTATCCTTGTTCCACGTTTCTTTCTCTGAAGTCAAAACAGTCCCAACCGGATCTAGGAACCTCTGCTACGGCATACCAGTCCCGACAGTCACGACAGCGAACGCGACGACGACGACGACGACAACAACGACGAGCAACGCCGAGGATGCTCGCCGTGAGTTCTGTTTTAGTGTCCCCAGGAGCTCAGTATATCTCAGCCACACATCACACGAACGCTACTGATGGAAACAAAAGTGAGCAACCCTTCAACGGTAGTTGTGAGTACAAATTGCTCATTGAACGCACTTTCACTCGGTCCCTATGTACGGTTATCTTGAAATTTGTAGTACTTGTTGTAATTTTTGTTGATAAAAATAGATTCATATCAATAAGCTGGACAGCATTGAAAATGGAACATATTTTAGTCTCTGAGTGCATCAACATCCAATAAACCAATAATACGAGTGGTTTTTTTCTTTTAATGTTCAAAATGTTTTTTTCTTTCAATATTGTATCAATTGGTTCAAAATTGTTCCTAAAAATACGATATAAATAATAATAATTTAAAAATATGTGTAGAAATGTTAACCTGTTTCATTCCATTCTTAAATCTAAGTGACGTCATCATTTACAAACAGCCGGCATCGGTTGATGTTCTCAGACGACCAAGTGAGTGCAAATAATACCATTCAAAAGCATTTACAAAAACCACTGGGAGCACTCCTAAAAAAAGGATGTCCGGCTTTCGGAACAGTCCGTACAGTGTATACATTTGGCGCAAGCGTCGTCGTCTGTCATCTAGTAACTCTCATTTGTAATTCTCATTTTTCTACCCCTACCGTAACTCATTGCACTCGGCTATCACATGGTAAATGAGTGACTTCCCCACCAGCTCTGAAATGGTTAGAGAAGCTATCCCTTTGCATTGATAAAGCCCTTTCGAGCCTTTTGCTACTAAAACGGAGCGTAGGGAAGAAAACATTCGAATCAGTTCACTTGTTCGTTCCTTTTTTGCACACGTAAGAATTACCTCCGTCTCTTTCTGATGTTTGCCTCGCTGCTTCGTGCTGGATTACTTATCTTATTCTTGTGAGAAAATTTTTATAGATCCGCTATAAACTACAGCTGACCAAGTCATGCAGGCATGCTAAATGATGAATTGTGTATGCCCTACCTAAATCGGATAGAAATAGACCACACCATCCAAAAATATGTATTACTCGCATGAAAGTGCATTTAATGAGCCCGAAGGACATGTACTTTGCAATAGAAGAAATTGTATCATTGTTTCCGCTGAAATAGCAGTATGTATCTTAAATCAAGGTGATCCTCTGGTACAGTCGTATATTTGCACAACTTAACAATATGTTCGTCATGGATGCAAACCTCGTATAACCGTCCCCCGAAGCAAAGACTTACTATCCGGCTGCGTGGTACTAATAAGTCAGAAAATACTTTATAGATCAGTGTGGCCGCACAGGCACGATCTTCCATAACAGTTATATCTAAGCTTTTTAGCGTCGTGCATTGTTGAATATGCTATATATTATTTGTAAATGATAAAAGTGGCAAATGAGCACGACTAAGAGATATAATTTAACCCATTTGATTGCCTGACGAACCAACTAATAATTAAAATCAATTGGTGCTACCAACAAACTTTTTTGTTCGTCCATTTTAACTCAAGACAAAGATCATAAGTGATTAATGCAACAGTGTTTTCTCAAAACATACTGTAAAAATAAGAGAAAATATATAAAACATTGGTTTAAAAAAATATTAATTTTTGAAAAATCATTACACTTTTGCTTTATTTTTCGTTTTAAATGACAAAAACATGAGGAATAAACTAGAAGTATTTAAAAACAGGTTTGCTCTTTTTCTTAACACTTTAAAAACTTTCTCCAATGTCTTTGCTGGAATAAAATCACTATCTACCGTGATGAGATGTGTATTTTTTCACCCGTTTTTTTTTTTCTTCTAGTGCTACTCCACTCAACAGGCTATCTGATGCATGAAAACTCGATCTTGTAGCATATGGTGTACAGCAACAGTGTTCTCGAGGCATGTGTTGAACTGTTAAATTATAATAAACTTGAAATTAAATGGGCTAATGTTATCTTTTTTCCCACTAGCTTTCGGCTCTTCCCACTGTTAGAGTGATGGTTTAGATTTGCAATTATGATAAGAAGGATTTCGTGCGGGAAGTTATAAACCGAAGAACCCTGCTCAACGGAAACGACAGCGGACTCACTTTGTTTCGTTTCTTCGTTCATTTTTTCGGCGTTTCCCATTCTCTTTCGGCCACATTTTTCCGATGTTTGCGAGAAAATATCTTTTTCATATTCACTTTAATCCTTTAGTCAGACCCTTTTTCTGTGCACCGGGTGTTTCTTCAGTCTCGAGACGTAAGGAAAGGGTAAGAAAATTCTGGGAAGAGTATACTCGGCATCTTTACGGCATATCTGTTGGGCTATATTCCTACAGTATCCTTTATTCTTTTTTATACTCTTGCCCTAATGCATACAATATCAACTTGTCCGTTTTTTTTTTGCTGTTGCTTAGACATCGCCTTTAGACAGCCCTAGGATTAGACTACAACCAAATTAAAATTCTGCGTTGTAGTACGGCATACTGGGCTGGTCGCTGGAAGTGGGTTGTGTGTAGTGGTCTCCGCCCGTAAGCTGCCGTTCGTAATATTCGCATTTCACTTTCTGTTTGTTTGGGGTGAGTTTCCTTCAAAAGTAGCAAATAGAACAGTAATCGGTTGGGAATCGCTTACTTAGCATCGGATTGTGGAAGGCTCTCTTTTCGTTCCTTTTTTCATTAATCGCACCGTTTGATTTTCATCCATTGCTTCGCATAATGATTTACAATCGCCCGAGGAAGGCGAGATTATGGAAACTTATTCTTTACCTTACAGTTGCTAGTCCACCCGCACCTGGGGTCGGTGATGGTGCGCTACCGTCAAACGGGGTCTTTCCTATAATCGTTATATCGTATTTTTCTCGTTCATTTCCTTCTTTCATTGCAATCCATTGCCATTTCTAGGGCAGATATAAGAAGAAAAATCCAAATCAGCGAACGTTTCCATCGGCAGAGAGTAGGTCGAGAAAAGATAAGTGTTTCCGCACACACGAAGGCGAATACAAAAGTATCTCAGGCCGTACACGTTTGTTAAACAATCTTATCAAGTACAATTTTTCATTCACTATATTTCATACCACGTTAGAGACCATTTAAATACATTGAAATTTTAAATCAATTTTCTTTACCTATGGAACAGGAAAAATACAGAAACAGTAACTTTGCAATCCTGCTATTTGTACCCACATTCAAAGAAGCCACAGACGGTAAGGTGTTCTCATAACATCTCATCATCGCGGCAATAATGCCTAGCGAAGATTTTCACCGATGTCTTTTCCATCCAAAATGAATGAAGTGATGAAAGCTGAACGAAAGCCATCACAACTTTGAACGGTTCGGGACGCCCGGTTGCGGGAAAAGCAGGGAGAGACCTCGAAGACTGATGAGTAAAGGCAAACCTCAAGCGTCGTAAGGACGTAACATCTCGATATCGGAAAATGAAGAAAAGTCTCTATTGATGACTTTTTCCACGGTGGCCCATCCGAGTGAAAGGTGCGGTACTATTCATGTACAGCTAGCAAGCAGTCAAGATGGAAGAATCGTTTGAAAATAAATCAAAAAGCAAAGAAGGTTTCTCCTTCACAGGCAGCAGAACGGCGATTCACTCATTTCAATTGACGGTGCTAGTTATACAGAGCTCCCAGCGTAATGGAATCGATCTGGGAATGATTCCTTCTTCATTGGAACAAACGGATAGCGATGCTCCGGGGCAAAAAATGTGCACCAGTTGTAAGTAAAACCGTCCAATAGCTGAGAGATGAAATAAACTTTTCCTTAAGCGACCATGTTTGAGATATCGAGAAAATACCGTTAGTTGGGTATATTTGTTTGAAGTGCCTCTTTCATCCAAGCACAAGCAATATTCGTAACCCTTTGATGGACAACAGTTCCTCATCAGTTTGTGTAAATGAGCCTTCAATGTGATTTGACCTTAAAGCATCCAAAAGAAGCCAAAAAATCGTGCAAGTTGACGACTGCCGCCCTGTTATTCATTGTTTTTCATTCCTAATATACATGATTAGACAACACGATTAGACAGAAAGAGGAAGTAGATTTCATGCAAATGAGGAAAAGTTTCCGTGTGCTAGTTCTAAGATACAATGTAAGGCTATAGAAATTAATCTTGGAGTATAGGAATTATTACATGAAAAATTTATTCCCACTTAGCATTAGCTAACGATAACATTAGTTTGGTCCGTTTATGAGTATGTATAACAAGGCGTATGAAAATCGTATTCCATATTCATCCAGGGTTCTTTTTAGTAGCACATTTTCTATCGAGATATCATAGAAAGAGTTCAAAATCTGATAAAATATCGAGTCTTTTTTTTACAAATAAGAAAAGAATGCAAGTGTGCTAAACGATTTATTTCATTTGCCTTTTATACTCACATCAGCAGGTGTGCTGATGCTTTCCCAGTACGACAACTGTTTTGTTTAATCGACTAAAAACCAACGGTCGCTCATAAAATGTTGAACGTCCTAACCATTCACTTAGCCCAGCCGCTAGGAGCATCAGGAGTTTGTTTCTTTTGTAATTTGTGTTTCGTTTATGTTTTTTTTTTCTTTGTTTTTGCTAGCACTCTCTGGTCAAAAGTCAGTAATTTCCGCGTGCTAGTGTATGTGCGGTGCACGTAGTCTTTTCGAGGGAAATAAAGCCATTTGTCTGTAAGCTGGTAAATGGAAATTGCTCTGACCGCTTCCATAAACAAAACCGACGCGAATCCCGTGCACCGGAGACATAAAAAATCCCCCTTTATTCTGTCACTGCCTCCTACCCTTCCCTTTCCAGGCGCCGGTGTTAGGAAGGAGAGTATCCAGCTTGTTCGTTCGCATCCATCTAGAAGGGAATGTTTTCCGCTCGTACACGAGCGTGTATGAGCCAGGTTGCATATGTAGGTAGCTGAGTGGGTAACTGCGTGGATGCATTGCAAGTAAGGATGGCACAGACGCAAAAAACTACACGGAAAACCCATCACTACCGCTTTCGTGTGTGACAGTTGCTGGGCCGAACACAGAATCTCGTCCACTGTTTGCTTGGCATGGCGCTTAGTGAGGCAAACGTGTGCCATTGCAACCGGTTGGGCCGGCCGGGGTTTATGTTTAATCAACAAACAAAAATAAAAGGAGACAAACATGTTTCAAACATGACCTGATATGAATCAAGAAGGTACGGCGCTACTTGCTCATCCCAAGCAACAATGTCAGTAAGGTAAATGCTAGCGTTTTTTTTTGTGAGGATTGTTTGATTGGACACACGGAGCTATTGACCTATTTTTTGTTTTGTTTTATTTATTTTCTTTTATCTACAAGTTCAAGCTGCTACTGATTTAAAAGCTATGTGTACAAAATCCGCTTTTGAGTGAGTTCATGCAATGCTTACAAAGCTTGTTTTTTTTTAATTCCCTATTTATGTTGCATCCTTTTACAATCAATCGTTATACTCGTATTTATTCTCCTCACCATATTGAACCACTGTTTTTGCCTTATTTTTTCAACAAATTGCTTTCTTGTCTGCCGTCACGTACAACCAGTTTCACAGAATAAGGATGCACGCCTGCAAGTGCAATGAGTTGGAAGAATATTTTCTCTACCTATCGATGCGAATTAATTTCTCATAAATGACATTTCAATGCCATGAATTTTCAGCCGTGATTCATTTTTACCAGTGCCATCATTTCGCTCATTTGCTCATGAAATTTGATTAACAACATAAAAAGTAAGAAAGAGTCGGCAGTTTCACTCTATTATGATGATAGCCGCGTATATGATAATGCTGTTGGAATTTCCATACCCTAATTGGGTGGTTTCCCCGACTTTCTGCGGGGTCGAGAAGTGTGACACGGATAGAAAAACGACCGCCCGGATACAAAACGGTGTGGCCACCGGCATTGGTAGTAGTCGGTAAAAAAAAATCCGATAATTTATACGACATGACACACAATTGCAGAAACATATCAATTTTTCACACTCTTCACTCCAGCGTGTCGTACTGTGGTCCGGGGGGTCGTGTTTATCTCATTGAAATCCCGTTCCAGGCTACCCGTTTGCCATCTGGATGAACGACGTCACTAAATAATTATTTTAATATTAATTTTTGACATTATATTCATCATGGACGGTGGCGTCACCGTGCGGTAATGTTAAAAGGGTAAAAATGTAGCGTGTAGATTTTTTGTTTGTTTTGAATTCAAGCCTTGCATCCCATGCGGCGATAGACGCTGGTCTGGGACATCAGTGCGTGTCAGTTATTTAAAGTGTGTTTAATTAACGTGCACATTCCTAACAAACTGGCAATTGTGTGAAGTATATTCAGATATTTGTTTTTCCCTGTTTTAGTTTGAGAGTATGAAATTGAATGTTAATTAAATGTGTACCACTCACTTTACTCTATCTGTCATTTCGATTTGTTTTACCAACGACTAAAATTATGATAAACATTCTTAATATATTTAAAAATAATGAATCAAAGCATGCGACCTATCATCTTTTATGTGTGTTTTGCACCATTCGTATTCTTTGTTTAAAAACATTGATAGAGAAACAAGTCGCTTGTACTAAGCATAATTCCTACCTTCACTAACGCTCCAGGCCAGAACGTACACATGCAGGATGCCGCTGATGGGCAGTTATGATTCATTCGCTCGTATTTTGCATACACATATTTTGCACTCACATCTCCTTTCGCTTGATAGCAGCGTAAGCCGTAACTTCAAATGGCTAAACATTACCTAGCACATGTCCTCGCCGGCTTAACGGTTTGAGCAACGGTTCGCTTGTGGGTTCGAAATTTCGTACAGGTAGCCAACGCTTTTAAATCGCACCAGCGCTTCCGCCGTGTTTATGCTTCCTAGAACCGTTTTTTACCCTCTTTCGTGTGTTTCGAAACAACCGAAATATACTGCTGATAACATTTGACCGCATAAATTACGGGTCGGCGTATATTTTGGTAGTAAATTACGGGGCTATCGCAAATTGAAACTCTCGTGCACCGTGGCCGCGCAATGGATGTCGTAGATGAAGATTGCAATTTTTGAAAAATTGCTTTATTATTTACTGCCATGTGTCTGCCACGGAGTAGCGTCGAACGAGCGCTTAGCGTCGGTAAACGCTAATGGACTAGGCACATTTGCGGCAAATTTGCTTCTTTTAACTCACTCACACGCAGTAGCTGACTATTAGAGCCTGTCGTAAAGCATAGCGAAATATTTTCTAATGTATCCGATTTTTAATTTGGATGCCAATGCACTTTCGTGTGTTAACATTTCGATTAACGAAACTGCATAACAATGATTTATCATGGGTTTAAACATATTAACCCTAATAAATGAACTGTATTATAACTGTGTGTACAATGTACATTTTGGATTAGTTATGATTTATGAAAGAATGCTAAATTATGAGTTTTAAATGCATTTCCTGTATACAAAATAAGCATTATTTAAGATCATTCCTGCAAAAATCAATGACCCTGGTATACACGATCTGCTATTTAGTTCTGTGATAATTATTCAGTAAAAAGGAGCCCATAAAAAACCTTTTTACAGAAATAGTGATGTTTTTCAGTTTTTCACACAGATGATTAATTTTTATCATTTGCAGGACAGAGACTAGGGTAAATGTACCTATAGTGGTGGTAGTACCAATAGTGGTGGTATTGCACTAAAATGCGGTTCATACGGCAAATTAAAAGCAATTAAGTTATTTACGTTAGTGTGAAATGTTCTTTAGCCTTTTACAAAGGGTTTAAAAGTTAAATGGGGCCATTCCGTTACTTTGTGACCGAAAAATCCATTATTTTGTGAAATGTGTCAACATTTTTCCAAAACCCTCAGGATTTCATAACGAAACTCATATTTCTGTTAACGTTCTAAATGACCATATAACCACGCAATTACTAGTTTTTCAACATAACTGTTATGAAATGTTATTGTTTTACTAAAATTATTTGCCTTTTGACCATATTTATGCATTTTTAAGTGTTTTTTACCATAGTTCCATTATAGGTACACAAAACAGGCATGTTCCTATAGTGGTTATAGTTATAAAATCAATAAAAACAGGTCGTTTTCTGTTTATTCGAGGATATTTTCGACATGTCGTACTGTTTTCACTAAAATAAGCAACAGAAATGATTTTTATGTAGGTAATTTACCAAAAACAGGCCAAAATTCGCTTATATGGCTGAATGAAAAATTTACTTCAAATCAAGCACACTCTTCCGGGTGTAGGTTGACGACAGGTGTGATGCAGTACTTTCGTCAATAGTTTAACATTATACAACTATTATTCGATTAACATTATACATTTTTTTACGATCAAATTACGGAAGAAACCAATATTATGGCAGTAATATCTGCTATTCATACGAAAACAGCTTCCAAACTAAGTTTCATGGATATTATACACCGTTTTTGATGCATCTTTATTTACCACCACTATAGGAACACAATAAGACGACTATAGGAACCATACCACCATTATAGGTACAACGAAGCAGTCACAAAAATTTGTATTTTTTCGAAAATTTGATGTATTGCATGGTATAAATGGTTGTGATTGCGAAGATAAAACATATTACAATTGCTATGTGTTAAAATATTCAGAAAATGTCCTTTCTGACACTTTAAATCCATTAAAACACATCGGTACCTTTACAAATTGCACCACTATAGGTACATTTACCCTATATGCGAAAAAATTGTAATTATTTACTAAAATAACCGATACAGCAAACGTTATAAAAACCAAGTAAGTATAGATGTTTCCGAAAACAAAGATCAGGTCAGGTTCCAAAACTAAAATGGAAAGTTGGAAAGGTTATCTTGGAGATCTCCAGTATCTAAAATATAATTATCAGATCCACCAACTCCTTTCAATTTCAATGGAATTTACCTGGTTTATTTGATCATGTACAGGGACGGATTAAGACGAGTGGAGGCCTAAGTGGTCACACAAATGCAGGCTTTGTTGAAGTGCCTAGTGAAGTGCCCCTATGTTCTCAGTCAGAGAGTGATTGAGTAGCAATTTTACTTACATTTATGGCAGCCACTTCTACGCTTCCGCTACTGATGTGCGCAAGTTGGAATGTGATGAAGTTAAAAGCATATCAATTACAGAACCTCGTGTAGAACCAAGATAAAGATAAAGAACAGCATACACCATCTTGTGGTTAAGTTAGAGTTTAGGCTAGCTTTTAGATCAGTTATTGAATGTGCTCAAATATATCAGATAATATGACGATCAAATAGAGCATTGGGGTAGTTAAAGATCCGAGTTCGGGAATTTATTTTGCATTTGACATTTTTATTTTCCATTGATTTGTCAAATCAGTACATCAGTCAATTTTTTTTATGTTCTGTAGGAATTATTTATAGTTTCTTTTGTGGTATTATTTACAAAAGTGTTTATGAACAAAATACATTCAAAATATTCTTGACATATGAAATAGCTTGTAACTGTATCATGTAAAATTATCCACCATTACAATAGTGGATCTACTTTTTTCTCCAATGAATCAGTTTATCCTTTTGCCGCATCAGCCATGCATGCATAATATCAGGACTCTTCACATGCGTTCGTTTGCGCTGTTGCACACGAGCGAGCGAACGGGTCGTTGTTCGATAGTTCATCTCATCTGTAGATTTACATTCAATCTATGCACAATTCGCCGATGCTCATGCAGCAGAAAATAGCAAAAACGCATTTTATGCTTGTCTGTACGGCTCGCTGGTAACGTTTGTTATTTTTGCAATCGATGTTCTGTAAAAGCGGCCCAATCTGCCCTGTCACTCCTATGCCATCGAGCCGATCCCTACCCTTCAGCTCCTTTTACAAGAACAGCGCTATGTTTCCCAATCGAGGTGCCTTGTCATATTACCGGCGCTTCCTTGCCGAAGGGAGAACCGTTCGTCCATTGACTTGCACACAATGAATCGAGCCAGGAGAATACAGGATGCACCGACGGCTGAAGCATCATTGCAATCTCGAAATCTCGTCGGCGGCATCGCCATCGTCATCGCTCGTCAGCGAGTGGTGCTAGTGCGATGGATCAGCGGCTGGAGTGAACACCCCCGCTCGGTTCACGCTACCAGTATGAGTTCGGGGTAAGAAAAAGAACCAACCTACACTGCATCACAACACAATGGATGACAACGCATCAGCACCGGCTTGGGTGGAATACCGCCACCAATGCAGCGTACAGCGTGCATAAACATGAAACTGGCCCGGCGGTGCTAGGGCGTCGGTAGTAGGACGTAATTTTCCAGATTGATGCATGATTAAGTAGACAATGATATATTTTTTCCGGCCACCGAACATCATTTTTACACAGCTGTCTAGTGCTGATAGTACAAAAATAATAGATCAGTATTTTATGCGAGACATGATTATTATGAATCATTGATTAAAATGTAAGCACCTTCCCATGTAAAGGGATGTGCATTATGATATTTTAGTGTATGATCGACATCATGTGCGATGTATATATTAATGAACAATCAAAGTCCCCTAATAAATTTAATTCAATTTCAATGGTGTACTGTAAGAACGGATATTCAACAACATTTTTATAAGAAATATTTTTTTTTTGGAAAACATAATTTCACTTCAACATAAGTTGGATTGTGGTTCATTAGAATAAGTTTGTGTATGTTATTAATTTTAAAATAATGTTCAAATTAATCAAAGAATAGAAATAATAAAACTAAACATCTTCAGATTAAGCTGAAAATAAACAAAATATCTGAAATACTAAGCTATTTAATTTTTTTATTCTTATCTGGTACAACCACCGTTGTCTATCTAGTATTGCCTTATCCACAAAAAGGGCTTCTATATCAGCGTCATATTGATTTATCCATGGCAAGATAGCTAGTCATATGAATAATCGACTCGGTTTATATTAAGCTTGAATCCATAATTCTTCACTTGTGCGAATTAAGTCACGCGAAATTTATTATTTAGGAAACAAGAATTACATAATTTTTGTTTTAATATCAATCTTACATTAAACACTCTGCAAATTCTTTAAAACAACAAAACAATTCAAAAGGCTTCAAATTTTCTAAAAAAGTTTTTTTTTAATTTAGAACATACTCGTAGTCATTCAAGCTAGCCTTATGCATTTTTGGCAATCATTGAACCTTTTGTATGGCATGGACCATTCGTAGTGTTTAACCATAACGAGCACATTATTAGTTGGCATGACTCTACGACTTACAAGTTGAAAAATCTAAACGTCTCGAGGTAAATCATAATGTTACATAAATGCGTTAATAAAAGTGAACAAACAAGATCAAAACAAATTCTGATGATACATCAATAGGATATACACAAATATTCATAAGCTTAAGAAAAGTTTGTAACATTTTTCACTAATTAAATTTTGAAATGAATGATATATCAACAAGGGTAAAAAATCAATATTCAATAAAAAAAAACATAACGTGCATTATTTCAAAATAGTGTGTTACACTTTTCGTTTTGGATAACTGTCTTTGTCTTTCGTAATTTTATATTTACGCGTGTAATTAAGATGAATATACGATGATTAAAGAAAATAAACGTTTTTTTTGTAAAATCTATAATTGGCTGTAATTCAAGCAGTCATTTTTGAAACAAACTCCAAAAATGTATCTTGTAGTTTTTACTTGTATAATTTATAAAGTTAGCTGAACCCTCCAAAATCAACCAAATGTCCAAAAAGACGGCATAGAAACAAACAACAATCAATGGCATCCGAGTGAACTCGATCCAGTTTAAATAACGCGCATAGCTCGAAGACATTCGCTGTCTAATGTGAAAGGAAATTGTGTATTATTAAGAATGTTGGACCTTTGCCAGCAAATCTCTATTCTGGTGCCATTTTCTCCGACGCCGACAGGCGGCAAATGTGTGCCATTCAGCAGCAAAGCACAGTGGCTGGACTGACGAAGGATAAAAACCATTACGGCAGGGCAGTGAGCGGAAACGTGTTGATAGAAAGAAACGATTATCCTAGGCACCAGATGACGTACATAAATATAAGCTGTGCCCGGGTGTGATGGAAGTTGAGAAAGCAGGCGGTATGTGTGTGTTGTTGAAAATTGTAGCGAATGGGGATGAGGAAAAGTGTGAATCTTTTCTGATTCGAAACTTTAAAACGCAATACTCAGACGGAACAGAAAACCTGTGGATGTGAGTGGGTGGCTTCATGGAGGCTTTGTTGGAGACCAACTGAAAAATATTTCAAATTGGAAAATCGTTCGTTTCTGAAGCATCGGGACAGCAAATAGTTCGCTCGGTTGCTCGAAATCAAACCAACCCGTAGCATTTTCACTAGGTGCCATCCAGAAATATAGTTCATTGGATGGCCTTCAACTAGTCGCTAAAGCCGCCAGGACATACATCCACGTCAAACCCTCGCATTCTGGCTAGCCACCATCCCACTGATCTTTTATCCCACACGGTCCAGTGTGAAGAAGACTTTCATGCACATTTCATACACTGAAGCTCATTTCTCATGAATAAACATATCTTTCGCTTGGCAAAGCGCTCATAAATGCAGCCGTGTTAGGGTGGAAGCGTACGGGCTATCTGAAATGCATGAAACTCCGGTAACCTCTGGTACTGGCACACAGGAGAGCTTTTGCTCCCATATTGTACGGTCCCATCTTTCCGGCACACCCGGCACGGCTCAATCGAGGCGATCACCGAAATGCATCTGCCTAGAAGAAAGCACCGTCAATAACGCTAGTGAGCGGACTGGGTTCAAGTGTTGATAGTGACAAAGCCGACATAAGCTACGGCATATCATAAATGCCAGGATGGATATTGATTTTAATACGGCAATAGCTTATCTCAGTCATGCTTGACACCTTCTTTTATTTTCGAAATTTCTACTGCACACGAATACCCCGGCCGAGCGATGCGCCAAACTCACATGCCTGAGATGTTTCTGGGCAGATAGTTAAATCTAAATTGTGAAACACGCGTATGCGTGCCATTATGAAATTTGATATCCTTAACAATGATACAGCTGAGGGTCTGAGGTGTTGCGTGTTAATTGTCACCGTTCGTTCATGTTCGTTAGAAGTGGGACGTAAATGATCGTTGGGTCGAAAGGCGTTCAAAAGTTTACCTGTTAAACGAAGCATAGAGCTTGGCAGCACAGTAAAAAGGGAATGAAATTTCGTACAACAAGCACAACTGGCCATGATTATGCTTTGGTTGCCTGCGGACAAGATTAATGGGCTCGCTGTACGTAGAAGAAATTAACACATTCTAGTCGTTGCGCTCAGGCCGACAGTCCGCTCAACATTCCATAAATTTAACGCTTACGCCAACACAACCCCGTCTGCTCGTATGATTGCACCAAAGTGGTTCTTCAGGCTCGTGCGATGTTGCGTTCTATCTTTAATGGCACACAAGTATCCAACGACGGTTGAATTACTAATAGTGTTCACGAAGGTTTACTAGGGTTATGGGAAGGTTGCATAAAACGGGATGCCTTGGATGGAGGAACACTTCGATAAACCACACCACGCTTCGTCAGGCGTAATGGCGATTAATGAGCAGTGTTTAGTGGTTAGTAAATCTTCGCCAAAGGGGAGTGGGCAATAAATAAATTTTTACCAGCAAACTAATTCGGGATGATACGATGCTGAAATAGGTTACCCGTAATGATTATGTAAGAATACTTTCAAGGTGCAATAAAGCATGTATAGGCAAAACAATTCCTTTCATTGTCAGAAACTTTTTTAATGTATTCAAATTATGGACTTGTGCAAAAATAATGGCAGGATCAAGCCCTAGTGTTGATTGGCTACATATTAAGAACAATGAGATTAAGGTTTATTGCATGCAACTTATCAACATCAGGTGTTGGCAAATATATTCTCACAGTTACTTCAAACATAATAATGGATACATAATTCAACTATGATAACTATGATTCCCATAAATTGCTGAACAATGTAAAATTTAAACACTTGACATGGGTGTAAAAATTAAAAACATGCGTTACGTTTACAAATCTATTATAGTTAATGTACGACAATAATGTTTTATTAAATATTATAATTTATATTATATAATTCATAATTACGTACATAGTTATTTGATAATTGCATAAACATTAAAATTTTCAGTAGAGTAGGTAAATTTTTCCTCCAATGACAATGTATTTAATTTTCTTCTTTAGTGCAATAAACATTGGTGATGGCTTGCCATACTACTGGCTATATTGGGCTTGGTTCTCAGTTACTTATAGATTACCCATAGCAGGACAGTCAGTCCTACAGGGCACTGTCCATACGGGGCTTGAACTGTAAACGGCAATGTTGTAAAGTCGTGCGAGTTTATAAATTTATTCGAAAGATACAGTGCGAGAAGCCTTTACAGAACGAGCAAAATACAGTACTCAGAAATCTTGTATGCATTGTTCGATGATACACTTCTTTTTTCAGGAGGAACGGTTCGAAAAGGCCGTATTGGTCGATGATAAATTTTATACCACATACAAAACGATATCGCAAAACAATGATGCAGATTAAATAACCACAAGTGCTTAGATATTTTAATCAATATGTATGTATTCTATACTCTGTACTTTGAATTACAAAGAAATTGATCCTGATGTAGAATGTAGAATGTAGAATAAATCCTCCTGCAAAGTGGCACGATGTATGTATTCAATTAACATAGTTGCAGTTAATGAAGAAATCTCCTTCTATATTTGTCTAAGGCTATGTTCTTGTGACTCAATTCGCTCATATCCGATGATAAGATGCTATATTGCACGTGTAAAAGTTTCTACCTACCTGAACGCTCATCAAAACGTTTTACTCATATGGATGACAAGAGTTAGATAGTGGTTTGGCATGAAAATTAAGGTTTAGTGAATGCAAAAATAACACATGCATTGCAATTAAAATTTTAACCAAGGAATTGATCACGCATAGACAGTTGGTTTTTGGTTATACTTCTGGATGTTTGTACATTAATGGATGTAATTATCATACCAAATACAATCCATGCGTACAATAATGTAATGATAAATTCTCGTCTTAAAGTAAAACTTTTGCCGTACAATAACGATTTTTTTTGTTCATTAAAGAAGTTTGACCTATTTTAACTGAAAAAGTGTTAAATTGTCAAGTATTCTAGACGTATGCCTATTACTATGATTTCTATGGTTTTATTATGTTACTCATCCACTATTTGTACCAAGTTGCAATTCGGTACAACATGCAAAATTACATGCAAAATTTAATATTGCAGTTAACATTTATTTAAAAAAAACGCCTTGGTGTGACCCGCTGTATCATACACGGTGCCTAATGTTGGGAATACAATTCGTGTATTTGTGGCAAACATAATCTCCTAAACTATTTACTCCTTAAATCTGCTTGGCAGAATTAACACCAATATTCTAACTAAAACACCAATCCACCATTAATTCTCAAGTATTGATTTTAGGAGCCAACAGTGTAGCTCTATGGAACCTTTGAATACATGTTTCCCGCTCTTGACAGGACATTTAGTAATAACTAATAACATATAGGTTCGTGTTAAAATTTCTTGAGCCACACGCAACCATGAAGATCATGCAGATTTTTGAAATAAATTAATTATTTCATAAAAATATTTCCCTGAAAGAAAAATAAAATAGCTAAATGGCATTAAAAAATAAGCCACACATTCTTCTTCTTCAATTTGGCGTAACGTCCTACGTGGACATGCCCAGCCTATACAGGCTTTCGAGACTTAATTCATTACCACGTAGCCGGATAGTCAATCCTTTCTACGGGGGAACGGTCCATTCTAGGATTGAACCTATGACGGGCATGTTATAGAGTCGTTCGAGTTGACAACTGTACAACTGGACCGCCATACATTAATTTTAGTGAATCAAAGATCAATTGGGTATGCAATTGAGGACTACATGTGTTGGTCAAGTATCTAATTCTCTAAGTTTTGAGGTTAGTTTGAGAGATACCAGCATACAGCATGTTATTACAATTACTTACAATCTTTTAATCGTTTACCGATTCGGTGAAACTGAAGGCAATGTTTTTGTGTTTCGTTTGGTTTCATTCATCGCGTGGGATGAGGGAGATAAAATTATAATAATGACACTTTTCAGTTCATCTTTCGCGTAGTTTGTAGAACGAGCATGAATTAATGTCTTTTATTGAAATGTATCCCATTATTTATAATGAGCCTACAACAATCTTAGAAAAAAATCAAAAGTTTAATGAGCCATTACATGGAATATCCTTTCACTTTTAATCCTGCAATTTGAAAAAAGAGCAAAAAATTGACAACGATTTTTATAGCTTGAAATTCGTTGTAAAATATTCAAAATAACAATATAAACAACTTAAGTGACAAGACATAACCAACTTTTGATTCGTTTATATCTTCAATTGTTTTACTACAACTGACTGAAACTAATTATATGACAAATATATGATTATGGATTGTGATTATATGTTCTATTGGGTGGGTTCATAATTGCTTTCATACGCATGACGGATTAACTAACAATTTGATCTACCATCGCGAGTCTAACACACACCGTGATTTAAATTTATTGTATATATTGATCGTTAAACTCAATTTCTTGATAGATGTTTGGTATTCTTCTTCATTTTGTGAGATTGCTGTATACTAATTAATACGCTATTCTTATTAGCATAACGCTGCGATAGTCAGTCCAGAAGGTCTAATAGTCTGCTAGATAGTCAGGTACAGAATGAGTTTGTTATACATGCTTTTAGTTTTCTTACATGCATTGAAATAATTACAGTTTTTTTCAGTTAAAAGGTATGCTAACTATTAATTTATTTAATGTTTTATTGATTTATTGTCGAATGTCGAAAGAATTACATTTAGCCTATCAGCATCAACACTTACCAATGTCGTCAGAATCTGCAATTTGCAGCTAAATTGATCACTTACCTGAGCTTTATGAAACGAAATCGACTACAATCTTTTAAAGCACTTATCTGTAATCTTCGTCACTGCTCATACAACTGCAAAACCCAAAATCATGATAATCGTTGAATTTTCTCTCCCACTGCAACGTCTGCGATCGAACTTTAGCTGATACCCCAGTTGGATGTACCGTTCAGCAGGACCTGTCTCGCCATTCTTGAGCAACTTAGAACATTTGCCTGCTGGGAAGTGTAAACGTACAAAAAATGGAACAGAAAAACGCAGAACCGAGCAGTTTCGCTTTTACGCGCTCGAACATTGCGCTGCTCGGTACCATAAAACCGTCCAACGGATGGCAGCAGGAAGTGAACATATTTACGACATCGACACAAAATAGAAATACCTTTAACGGCTTGAAGAAGCCATAATCTTCAAATTCACGCATTCGACGCATCAACAAGCGGCGGAACGCTGCCGTAAGGACCGATATGATGCGTCAAATGAACGAACAACGATCGAAATGTCATAAATACGGACGCCTTTCGTGAAGGAAGGGACCGGTTTAAGAGGTACCACTTTACGACTTGTGGCATTTGCCATGTCTTCCAGCCTATTACCGGTAAGGGGGAGAGCGGAACAACAGACTGTGCAGAACGCGGAGTGGATTCAGTTTTCATTGAAAATCGTACTTGTTAGTAACTGAAAAAAACACACACACACAGCCGCCCACATACACAAAGAAATACAAGCTGCCAAACCACTCCATCTTGTGCTGTAGCACGCTTTGCTCCTCAGCACCCCTGTTTCTGAGCGACTTTAGTC
Source organism: Anopheles arabiensis (assembly GCF_016920715.1). Taxonomy (NCBI): domain Eukaryota; kingdom Metazoa; phylum Arthropoda; class Insecta; order Diptera; family Culicidae; genus Anopheles; species Anopheles arabiensis. Next base: position 69,954,009 of record NC_053517.1, on the reverse strand, counting down.
GTACACCCCCTTGCGTAACATTATGGTAAATGCCACGGTGAGCCTCGAAAGCACGCGGGCGCTGTTTTATGGTGCGATAAAAGAACCGCTTCGAAAATTTACACGCTCAAAGCAATGATTTTATTGCGACACAAACGAGATGTAAAGTCAGCGATCGCGTTCACCACATAGCGAGCGTGTTCAACCTCCTTCCCCCCCCACACACACACAGTTCCGAGTGTCTCGGCCACGTGTCATCCTGTTTTAATACAGCATTTTACGTTGCAGATACATTTAATTCGGATGACATAATTAATAATCGTACAAAAGCATAATGAAACATTGCTCCTCTACTGAGAGTCGGTCGTTGCTTGGAGCAAAATGATAAAAAATGAACTAACAAAACATGGTTGAATATTGAAATTATTTTTTTCTCGTTTCATACGTTTTTGCTTCGAATGTTTCAGAAAGTGTGTGATATTTTTTCCCATTAATTAAGACATTCAGTTGGTATTCAAACGGTAACTTTAATCATCGGTGCAGAGTTTTGAACGTTTCCTTTGCGCTGTTTTTAGCAAGTTGATGTACTTTGTTTCATAATTAATGCATCAGTCGTTCGTTCTGCCCATGATTAAAGTCCGTCCGCCTTTTAGCTGTAAGATGTCGTCATGCTGTTCCTTTGATACTGCAGTCTAGCATGAATATTTGTTTTTTTTTTAGTATTCCGGTCGGATTACTTTTACTCCTTCTACAGCCACCTGTCCTGGGTATCGCCAAGCAGTTTTCTGAGCCTTACACTCTTCTTAAAGGATCGACCAAGCCGGCCCGATTTTATTTTATTTTTGTGCAAGCCTCCATTTCCTGTGACCTTGTTTGCTCGCTTTCTTTCTTTATTTCCTATGTTGATTTTTTTTCTTTTTCTAGCAAAGCTAGTTGCTTCTCTTTGAACTGAAGGCGTAACGCGCGGATCAGCACGGAGAAATTAGTACTGTGAAAGGTGTATTCCAGCTGTAAAATAAAACGAAGGCTCCCGAGAACCAAATTTATTTCACCTCCTGAATGCTTAATACAACCGGAGGGAATCTGCATGACTTTTCTTTTGATGCAACTACGTTACTTCGCCAATTGCTCTTATTTCTTCGCCAGCCTTAGTTCAGCTTTAGCAATGTTTTTGACAACTCATCGCTACTGCAGGTACATATTTTTGATCACCATAAAGTTTTGTAACATTTAATTATAAGTTACGATGAATGATTTACCAAATCTGTGCAAGCTACTATTTCCGGGGCATTTTATTTATTTGCTAGTCTGAGCCAGATACTTTTTACATCAGTATGTTTTCATTAAATATGTTTTTAAATTATAAGTATGTTTATTACATAAATATGTTTTCATTAAAAACTTGTGATTTAAAATTGAATGTCACTAATGTAGGCGTTACATGTAAGATAAACAATAGGCGATAATAATACAAATAAAAAACAACGTTTGGAATACAATAATGTTGCAGACTGATACTTTTTTACCGTACATCTATACTAAGCATTGAAGATAAGCAAAATTCACAAACAATCAATTTAAATTAATTTTAACTTCTTTTCCGGACATCTGTGTATATACATGTTCCTCTGAAATTTTGTTAAAGTCTTGCTCTAATAAAAGCACAAAAACATAGATGTATGTGCCACATCAAAATGCTAAATCAGAGTGACTTATTTACCATTCCAAAATATAAAAAAGTCCACCTCACATTCCCCAGCACATCCTTGTGATAATTTTTCCCATAGCACAAAAAAAACTTCTCTTCTCACATAATGAGTCAATGTACAGCGTGACAATTTAATTTAATGAATATTTAAGAACCATCCACTTCCCCATTGGGGTGTCAGCCTTCAATTGAACTTTAAGCCTCGCTTGATGGAGTTAAAGTACCATTCAAAATCATTCGCTCGCTGATATCATGCCGCATTCGCATTGAGACGACAACGAGAGTATCAAATAACTCTCCCCGAAAATGGTCCAGCCCATCCCACAACTCGTCCAGCTCGGTTGAAAACAGGACTTCCGTCCATCTTTCAAGTGGGGGCCCGATTCTTCCGATATAATAAACTCTCAAGGGCTTACAAAGAACGGCACCGGGCCAGTGACAGAAAGAAATACCTACAAAAACTGCAAAAAACACAGTCTACCGGAAAGAAATAGGAAGCCGAAAGCCAAAGAGAATATCATTATGATGTGGCCATTTAAATTCTGTGAGGGCTTCTTCCCTTTCCGTGTGCTTTCGTATTTCTTTTTTTTTCTGCAACAGTTCAAGATAATTGTACAGTGAGAAGCATAAATTGCATTTTCACCCTTCAATGCTGTAGTCGTGCCGCCTGGCCAATGGTCGCGCGTTCAATCCGAAATTATTTTCACTTGAATCGTTTCCAAACCGTTCGGGACTGTCATCTTTCTCGTTTGTAGCGCATTCGGAGCTACACAGTATAGCACCCTCTTTTGCCTTTGGTTTTTGTCACTGCTGTGTGTTAGCTATCAGTTCCCATTATTCGTTTCAAACGTCCTTCTTTAACGATGAATCTTTTCCGCTCAACTGAAACGTTGTCTACTAGCAGGCAGTTTGAAGGACGAAAATATTTTATGAAGGCAAATGAAGCACCGGCAGCTCACCTCAACCGTGTTGGTACGAGATACGAAGCGAATGTAAAAAGCAAAAAACCCCTGAAACGTCCGTAAAATGTTCGTTCGGTCCTCTCTATCTTGCCGATAATTATTTCTTTTCATTGAAAATTCATTTTCACTCCAATCGCATAAAAACGTCGGTAAGCAGTTGTATTACTTTTACCTTCAGTTTTGGCATCCTGATGGGCTGCATTTGCAGCACTCGACGTACAAACACTTCATGCCGGATAGCAATTGCAATGCGAGGCAAAGTGAAACTTTACACTCATCGCTCGCTTTTAGAGCGAATGCAAAGGGGAAACATTTACCTTCCGATTGTCATTGTGCAGTGTCTCGTCTTTTTTCTTTTCTATGAATGTTCCCATTGCAAATGCTTACAATGAAGTAAAGCAATTCTTTCGGAAATTCTTTCCGTCTGCAGAATTCTGATGCTTTTATGTGCTGCCATAAAGTGGGAAGTGTTTTGAAAAGATAATAAGTTCTTTTGAACACTATTTCTGAATAGTATCTTAGCATGACAACAATAACACGATGGTAATTGTACTTCAATAAACCAAGACAATTATTCTGCATTTAAAATAAAACAATTTCCCCTGCCTTGTACTGTGCAATGTACAAAAGTTTTACTTTTGTTAATTCATTATGTAATTCGAGGAAATTTTGTAACCTCACGTTTTAACACATAACATACGGTTTTAATCAAATTTGTTTTCTAATAAAATGAACTTCATCAACCTATTGACCGTTTATCTACTTCGATGTTTTTGTTGAGATTATTTTCTAATTTCTAATTTCAATTGTTACACTACCTGGCATGCTTGATCTCAAACATTTTGACCACATTTAATTAACAGCACGTGCATTTCGAATCAAATTCATCAGGTGCTGTGGTGAGTGGAGGAATTCAAATTAGAACGGATGGAATTCTAAACACACCTAAACTGTTCACCATGGCAGACAGAATTTCGAATAGGATTTTTCTCAATAAACGGAACCTTGCATTCGGTGGTTTGGGATATTCATTCCACTGCATGAATTTTGTTGCGCCTTTTTTCATTTTCCCCTACTCGGTTGGAATTGACAGTTAAGCTGGTGGGATGCCGGGTGACTATGCTGGAGGATATTGGAACATCCCTGGCCTACCGCAGTGATAACGTCCCAAAAACGCTACGGTCCAAAGCGAATGAAGGACGACCACGCATCGAAGTCCGCTTCAGTAGTGAGAAGCTTAACCATTCGCGGATTCTGCTCCACGGGTCAATTCCCATCTGGGGGATATTAATGCTTGAGGTTCGGAAAGGGTTGCTCGTGTAGTGCGTGTGTATGGTTGCCTTTTCGTTTTGTATTTATTTTGGTGGAAAGTGTTCACCGTAGCTTTTTTATTTTATTTTTGCTTTGTTGTTTTTCCCCCATACGCTTGAACGGGCTGTCACCGGCAGGGTTGGATTCGAAATGGTTTGCCGATTGGCAGACGACACCGATGATGCTGGACCGATGGTGCATGCATCGATCAACTGGCGCTTGTCAAACACGTTCGATTTGTGGGATTAAATTTGAGATAGAATTTGATTGGAATATTCTGTGTACGCTAACTCGGTCATTACGCTTTCACCTGATGTGACACGAATATCGGAATTGTCCTATCAGTGAAACGTAGGGCAAAAGTCATCAAAAAGGCCGATCAAATTAGAAATGTAAAAAAGACGAACCATATTCAAAGTTTTCTTTTAAATTTTTTTAGCTTTTGCTAAATTGTGGGGTAGTAGACTATGAGTATGAATAGTATCTTTTATACATAAACTCGAAATATTTAGCCTGTCGGTAGAAATATTCATTTCGCCATATTGCATTTCGAAAATTGTGCTCAAATAATTATGCATCTCATTAATTTCGTTATTTTAGTTTCGTTCGTTCGTTATTTGCCGTTATTTTAATGCTATTTCTCAAAACCATTTTTGTTTTTTTTGTGGCTTTACTTTCTTTATCTAAATACATTTCGAAAAATATTTAAATTTCATTAGCGATGAAATAATGAAAAATCTTTGCATAAAAAATTATGTTTATTTTTACAAAACATCATTAAGTCAATAAAAATCACTATTTGCATCTAGAGGGCCACGGTGCCTTGTTGTCAAAAGTATTATTTTATTCACTCGGTACCCATGGTTGACACTTCCAGTTATTACACGCCAATGCTACCGGGAGAACCTGTCCGACTCTGATATATCTTGTGCGATCCCGACCACTCTTGCAACTCCACGTGTCAGTATCGAATGACATTGTCCCTTCTACACAGACACACATAGCTATTGCGGTTTTGCGTGTCAGCACTGCCCTTACTCATCACACATTGAATGAACATACTCTGGAAGGGCGAAATATTTTTCCCTCGAGCATTTCTTACAACACACTGGGGAGGAATGAATGGGGGTAATAGTAGCACCCTAACAACCAGGGAAGGGTGGAGGAGGGGGGTAAAGCAAAAACATGCCCATTGGCGTAAGCAAGCATACGAGTATGGTAACCATTCCCTTACACTATATATGATGAAACGGTTCAGTTTCGAGCACTGCCAACAAAACAAAACTAAAATTCAGGACGAGGCAATTCATCGCGAACATCCGTACAACACCATCCGGTGATGGCGATCGTCACCACAGGTCACAATGCGCACACAGTCAATCTGGACAAACCAATCCCGGAACTCGCCAGAGAAAGCTGACTACAAGCAGGAAGTAAAAACATAAAATATATGAAAAAAGAAACGAAACGATGAAAACCATTTAATGTACCGACATTGAATAATGACAATTTTCATGTGTGTCCCACATCGACTGTCACTCTCCATCATGCACACTCTTTCGGGGGGATTATTTTCGCGGCCATTTTTACCGCCGCTCCTACTCCCCAGCCAGCTAACCAACACCTTCGGTAGCAACATTTGTGCCGTTCTATTTTTCATCGCCCTTCCGACCAAATGCTCTTCCCGTCATCCTAGATGCGAGGCTGACGGGAAATAAATTTAAAACGACAAAAAACAACGACTTTCCTTCGCAGACGATGAGCCTGGAGGGTCTAGCATTGGATCGGTACAACGATTGGCTTTATGAACTGAGCGTTCGTGCTTCAAGCTGCCAGCTCCAAAAACCAATCTACCGGAGTGGCCCGTGAGCCAGGTGACGAATCGTTCCGGTGGACAAAATTTTCTAAAAGCTATTCCCATAAACCGTCATCAACTTGCAAACCCTTCCAACGCCACCGGGGACATCCCTCCACTGCTCTCTCACACACGGAAACAGCTGGCCACCACGTTTTCTTTCCCTTTTTTTACTACCGCACGGCCAGCGAAATGCAACACAACATAACAATACCATTAAAATGCTGCAACCGATGGAGGCGCCCAGTACGTCAGCGACACAGTTGAGCGGTGAAAGCCTGTGGATGAATCGGTGGGTACCCTTTTCGATTGTCAAAACGAGGGACACAGGAGCACAATACGATTTTACGAATGACTCGCCAATAATTTGTCGTGAAGCTTGATCCACCAGACCTGTGGGTAATCGGTCACCGAAAATGGACGGCCACCAATGCATTGGATGCAAGCATAAGTACGAAACGATCGATGGAACGAGCGATGCCAGACGGAAGGTAAACTCAGACTTCGGAACAGCCCAATTTATAAAAGCTGTGAACGATTGATATAAATGTGGGTTTTATGAAAATTAGGACATTATTTAAAACAACAATAACAGGAGCCAGCCCCAACTGCTCAATAGTGACATCCGGCAGGGCTGGTAGAAAGGGACGAATCGAATGGACGTTATTGTTTTGGATAGCAAAAAAATGGCACCACATCTGTGCATGTGGTATGTTGAAAAATAGCTCTCCGTGCGACTCCATCCAGCACTGCAGTGGAGCATCGGTGCATTTTTTGTCGACCGGATATAGGAAGGGCAAGCAGAAGGGACACTCACACAGAGGCACTTTTGCTCGGTGGTTGAATTTGAAAAATGTATCCTCCTGCATGCAGTTTGCAGCGCGTTAGAGGGCGGTACCCAGTTAATGGCCCAATCGAGCAGCACGATAATGCGCTAACGTGATCCCCCAAACAGTAGGCAAGCATTGTCCACTCGCTTACTGAGATGAAATGCATACACCCTATGTTGGATAGAAAGCTTACTCTCCTTCCGCGGGTGGTAAGCTTCAATTCAGCGGTGCTCTAGACCGTGAAAAACACGAAGCACAAATAGAGCGCCATGTTGAGCGGTACCATATTTGACCGGCAACTAGTTGACGTGTTTATATTTCAAATCCACGTGTAAGCATTTGTTAAATTTATTGTTCCCAAGCTAAACGGGTTTCCGCCAAGAGCGTTGGTAACGTTCAGCAAACATGCGCGACATTAAGGGTGCCCATTATTCCCTGCGATATAGTGATTTTCGTCCTCTTTGAAATTAAAAATATTTAAAAACATATTCGGTTTAGATATGTAAAACAAAAATAATTTCCACGTTGAAAGATATAAGACTAAATTGGATCAAAATGATGGAATAGACCTTGGTTCAGTAAGGTATACCTAAATATGCATGTCAAGTTCTCAAACACATATCATACCATACAAAAAGTATTTTTATCAATTCATGTTCAAAATTAAAGTATTCTCGTTCAATAGGTTGAAAAACCAGATTTAAGAGCAAACATTTATAGGGGCAAAAATTTATTGGTGCAGTTACATGATAGTTATAGGGGATGGTCTTGTGGTACAGTCGTCGATTCGAACGACCCAATAACATCCCCGTCATGAGTTCAAGCCTACAATGGACCGTCCCCCCTTAGCAAGGGCTGACTATCCTGCTGCGTGGTAATGAATTAAGTCTCAAAAGCCTGTATAGGCCGTTATGTCCGCGTGGGACGTTACGCGAAATACGAGAGGAAGAAGATAGTTATATTTAAAAATGAAATGCACCCGCAGATAGATAAACATGAATTAAAACTGATACTATATTATGTCTTAGAGATAAAGTAAGATATATTTAAGCCAATGATGTAATAAAAACTGAGTAAATTAATTTTTTATTTAAGAAATAATCATACAGTTGATTCGTTTAACACTCTGGGCGCTGGCATTTTGCTTTAACTTTCTGCGGAGAACACAGCACAAGATAAGAAAGCGATGAGAGCGTTTCATTGGCGCGTTCACTCTCTTTCCGATCCTCACATACGATGCCGCTTCGGCAATATGCGCTCTCTCTTTCTTCCGCTGCAATAGGCTCTGCTGAGAGTTGCCGAAAGACCAATCACAGAGAAAGAGAGTTAACAAAGCTGTGATTCCAAACCGAGTCACACAGCGGCCAGAGTGTTAAATAGCATACATTGAGAAACCCATTTATGTTTTTAAATAACAGTATTAAACGAACTATCGAACGAATCGACAAATTCTAAACATGGTAGAAAATCTTTTTGATAGACGTTAAATTAACAAAATAACACATTTATCTTAGAATGTTTCATAAATTATTTCGTGAAGTTTTGAACAATTCCTTTGACTTATGTCGTTTGCATATACACACTCTAGTATAAATAGTAAAAAAAATGGACTCACATTTGACTCAGTGGAACTCTAACCGTGATGGCCTAAAAGTAATGCAACTTTGTTTAGAAGCATGCATGAGCATAGAACTGCACCTTTTAGCGTCTAAAATAGACTCCGTGTGGCATTGTGGACGTTGTATAAGCCTGTTCCAGTATTTATAACATCTGGGCCAGTATTTAAAAAATCCGACGACTCTGAGCGACTTGAGGTTGCAAAGTAATAAGAATTCAACACGGACGGAAAAGTGGTATGTTGCTGAGTTATCTTGACCAGGAAGTCGATGCAACCCGCCAAAAAGTGAAATAGTACTTGAGAAACAAACATATCAGAAAGCAGAAATCGCGTTCACAGGCTTCTTTCTTCTTCTTCTTCTTCTTTAGCTCAACAACCGATGTCGGTCAAGGCCTGCCTGTACCCACTTGTGGGCTTGGCTTTCAGTGACTAATTGATTCCCCCCCAAAGCAGGATAGTCAGTCCTACGAATGGCGGCGCGGTCTATTTGGGGATTGAACCCATGACGGGCATGTTGTTAAGGCTTCCTAGTGACAAGCAAAGACGCCAAAACTCAATTCGATCATTTAATGCGAGTTTCGGCAGAATTTCGATATGACACCCGAATACGCGAATCGGTTCAAAATCTCCCAGTTGCATCCCATCGAAATTTTCTGGACTAACATGATGCATAATCTCTACTCCAACGATTTCGTCAGGAAAACTGAGGAGGTACTGATAAAAATCAAAGTACAGAATTGGACAATACAAGTGCAACTCACATTCACCAATCACTATATACATCAGTAAACTTCATTTTTTAGAATTTGAAATTGAGCAAGTTATTGCAGTTGATGGTTCAGGAGTCTAACTGTTTGCTGCATGATTATTGAAGTCATCAGTTGTTAAATGATAGATTACCGGTAATGTTTTGTCGACACGAGCCGTTTCGTGTTGGTCAAAACATGTGCTTTTCCTATTTTTGTTCTTATTCCCTTAAAAACTGTCTTAAAAGAGGGGTTTATTTGTAGATAAAAGTATTTTTCCTTGCATTATTGTACAATTAAAGGGTACATATTACTGAAAACACATTGACAATGGTCAATATTCCTTCTATTTATATTATCAGACATCCTAATTGGTCCTTATAGCATTGGATTGGAACTATCAAAAAAAATTATCGATGATTACAAGAGCAGAATGTTACTAAAAATTTATTGGGATTGAATGGTTGCAAATGTTTTGACCAATACTGTAAGTCTTAAAAACATGTTCTTCGTCCACCATAGCAACAATTCTGGATAGTTTGTTTGCAAGGTCGTACATTTAGATTTGAAAGTAAAATTATATAATTAATTTTCAAAAGATGCTCACAAAAGGAAATTATCCTTGTTAGTTTTTTTCTACAGCCATCCGAAAAAAGTCTTTTTTTAATGCAAACTTTAGTGAGGCGCTAATCGGTCGTTTATACCTATGATTCCCCTAAACGCCTTTCAGAAGGAACTACAGAGCATAATTCACATTTCGTCAAACCAGGTTTGTTCATAATGCACGGGCAGGCTTTGTATTGTAATGTTTAAGCATTGTAAAATTTGAGAAATTATTAAATTTTGTATAGCCTAGCTCCTTTTAAACTGAACAACGATTACAAGTTCATCCACAAACCGACTCTAAATAGCTTTTTTGGAATTACTTCAAAAACCTTATACATCTCTATACTTACCTAGTAGAAAATGTGAGATAAATCCCAAAGAAAACTGTTTCTGCAGCCCACTTTCCAAATTGGAGAGGACACAATATTTATTCATTCTGCTCATGCTTACCCTACTCGAACGGTTCATTTGGCTAAGGCCACTTTCGGGTGGATGAGAAACTGAAATTGCCCATCCAACGAATTTCTTCACGGGACGTTGATGGCGCACATGTGGAGGTGTCGTGTGCAATGGCGGGCTCGGACCAAGAAGATAGTCTTGGTCGGTATTTTTGGGCCCGTTTTTTTAACTCTCAGCTGTTCTTATTCGTACCAGGGAGGCCTGGTAGCCGTGCACCTGTGCTGTAAGGTGTAAACATTTCTCCGCGTACAAAGTGAAAAGAAACGCTCCGAAATCCAAACGACTATTCGGCACAAAACTCCTTCCCTAAGCATTAAGATTCAGTCGAGAAATTTGTCACTTCTCTCCATTTGCGTATTTCGACATAAATATGAAGAGAGCTTGTGTATTCTTTATTGCAAACCGCCAGCCAGTGAAAGGACCACAATTTGGTCCACAGCAGCAAATCGCCCCTCAGGTGAATTGCTGAAATTGTCCCAATTCTACACCAAGGTGAAAATAAATAAGGCTTCATCCCAGCAGGTACAAAAGGTTGCAAGGGGCTGTTGGTTAACTCCCCACCCCAGTGGACCGTAGCAAATCGTTACAACATCTTGTTCATGCCAGACTCGACGGACACGGCAAAGGCGTTTAATGAGAACAAATAATGGGCAAGACCTTCTGGAGGAAAACTAGACCGCTCCTGCATGAAGCAAAAAAGGGGAAAAAGAAAAACGTCAACTGTTCGTAAGCAGTAGCCTAGCACTCTCGATACGTGAGTGTTTTTGTTTCATCTAGCTTCCACCTCCGTTTGCATACAAGACACATTCATGGTGAAACCTTTTTTTTTCGACTTCTTCTGACAGCCATGTAGCGAGCTACTTCCTTCTTGAATGGATAGTGTCAATACTCTTGCGCGGCCAGCTTTTCTTGCCCTACCCGTTTCAGGGGTCCTACGCTTTTCGGTTTTGGGCTTTCTTTATTTTTGGAAAATGGAAACCAAAGACCCAAAGAAGCATCGTTACAGAATGGAAACTTCCGCATGAGTTACTTCATTTGCAATTCTGAGCCCAACCGCCCAACTGGCTTAAATTTCACTCTTCGCCCTTGCACACACCGGTACCGAAGGGTGGCTCATTTTGGTTGTACCTTTGTTACGTTCTACACTCGACAGCAACTGATTGCTATCCCTGTTCCCTTGAAAAAGAGGAGAAAAAAACACGCCGGATGCTCTAACGCGCCCCTTTGCGGGGCGGGGATGTGAGAGGACAGTGTTATGTTACTGCCATTCCTTCAATTCGGATGAACAAAACTCATTTACGTAATACAGTGAGTGAATTTATAAAGTATTAGCAACTTTTATTATTTGTTCTTATGTTCTGTGCTGACTTTTTGGGGCTCAACGGCAACGCAAGCCAGTCATTTCTAAGCACCAGGCACGGTGCTGGTTTGGAAAATGGTCAGCAGTTTTGCACTTCATCAAAAAACCGATCCAGCCGAGCATCGTTCTCAAATGAGCGTGTAAAGACGAAGACGCCGATGCGAACCTGGCTGCCAACAGAAGAAAGCAACAAAAAAAGTAAAACAAAATCAGCACCATTTCGCAAAACTACTGCTCCGAGGAGAATTGCATTTATGAAGGTTCATCAGCAGGCCACTGAAGGTAGGGCAATTTATTTAATTTATGATTTAATTTGAAACTTTTGTAATTAAGATAGCACGCCGTAGTTCGCGAGCGCCCAGCAGGAAACCGCTCTCACACACACACACACGCGCGCAGTGCAAGAAGGCAATATGAACCGGAAACAGAGATTTGGTTGTACATTTTTCGAGTATCACACAACTTTATCTTTCTCCATGTTTCCGCATGCACCCGGTTGCCAGCAAGTTCACCAACCGTGCTGACCTTGCTAGAAACAGTCGGAAGGCGTGCAACGACTTCATTTTTATAATCATCCCTTCCCGTGTCAGACCCGGGCATTCTACCTCTTCCCTTCGCAGCTTGACAGCTCTGGGTAATCCACCGCGTCGCTGCGCGGCACCAGTAATTATTCCGTCGTTAACGAGCGTCTTTGGCGTGGCGAGTGAAGTAAATTCGGAATGATATATCCTACCACGTGCTGCACGTTTCCGATGTATCTGAGGCGCTTGGTACAACAAAATGGGGTCGGACTAAACAAAGACATTAAGACACAACGGGTACAAATGGTGTGATCCTGTATTTTCGAACTTTCTACAGTTCGGCACAGCGCAGCGCAGGCACTAGGCAGGCTAGATGAAGGCCCGCAAGCAGAAAAACACTCACCAGTACGGCTGATAACAAATCAACTTACCCACGCAGCGTAATGGCCTCTAACGTTCCGCACATTGTCCGGCGGTTTCTACATCCGTGTGTGCTAATGATATTACAGCAAACATACGGTTGCACAATAAACTAATGCTACTATTTATGTGCACTGTCGACTGAACGAGGACCCCCGCAGGCTCCTTGCTCGTTTGTATCACTCGGCAAACCCTTCGACGGCTAAGGGCCGTTCACATCTGCATCTGCTCAACATTTTGCTTGCTTCACAACAGGAGCGAAGCTCACGCTCGACGATCGTCGAGAACGGGATGCGTACGGGATCGTGTCAACGCTACAAGGGTTTTTGCCCTGCTCATACCAAACGAACGACAGGGCAGAGATTATATTTAGCAAATTACTATTTTGTTGCGAAAATATACCACAGTTAGATTTCGGTAGTTGGATGGGTCCGTTACTGGCACCAGGTTGCTAGCTACTGCTTTCGACGATGCAACTGCTGTCCTCTGTACCGAAATTAATTAATGTAAATGTAATTTGTTTTCAGTTCAGTTAAATAATCAACCACCAGGCTATGGAGTGAGCGTTTGCTGTAACGCTGTGACAGTGGAATGGCAGGAGAAAGCATTAATGTTGGACTGTGCCTAACCGTAGATCAATAGTTTCAATCGCTTCGTGTCGATGATGTCCGCTGCCAAATGAGAACAATTAGCTGGGGTTCGTGTGGTGGGTTTCCTGTTAAGTTACAACTCGATACAACCGAAAAGTGATGTGATATTTTGTTTACGCCGTTCAATGTACAGTGCGATGAGTTCCATTTAAAATGGAGAGGAGATGGCAAACATTGCTCACACATTTGGTTCATTGGTTAAGTGATGCATTTTTTTACAACCCTTGTTTTATTTGCTACACATTTCACACATAAAAGGTAGTATGTTCATCATTTTTCTTGTACAATTACTTGATTGATGTTTAATTTATTTTAACAAAGGTAATTTAATACAATTGAATGTTTGAAACACCCATTCAATTTGGATTAAATTGTGCTGTGCTTCGCTAGGTTTGTAAAATGTATAATTTTTTTTATGTGTATTATTCTACAAAAATAAGCTCGTTCAGCCTATTTTTGAGTTCACAAACTCTGTCTATATCTTACCTTGTGCATTAATTTACAATCGTTTTTGGTTGTGTTGTGTAATGTAAATAAATAAGTAGGAAGGTTTATAAACCATGGCGTTTTTAGCATTTAGCAGTAAAAATCTTTAATAGATTATTTGGCTTAATAGGAAAGTAATTTATTTGGTTAACTAATTATCTTCCACGACGGACCCAGTGGACTATGTTTAAAAATCAACCTTTATAAAGCACGTTAGGAGTTCCTTTAGGCAGATTTTTTGGTCCTACACTATTCATCATGCACATCAATGATATAAAAAGTTAAATAAAACATTTAGACTTTAATCATTTTACTAATGATGCTGTGATTATTTTATTGGAAAATTAAATGAAACCATTGTACAACCATAATATTGTAAACATCTATATTAACTGAATTATTGATCGGAATCAGCAGCGCCGTTCTTATTCTGCAGCACGTTAGAGAATTTGAATTTGATCATTATATTGCAATAACTAGTGTTCCAAGAATCCCTCACTTTAGATCATCTATGGCCTTGGAATTAATTTTTGGGTCTTTCAATTTTACTATAAAATGCCGAGGTAATGCTGAGAATTTGCTGCGCTACCTCAAAAAATGTATGCTATCCACATAAAATGTAATGTTGTAATGTAATGTGTTTAGTTTCCATATTAAATAGTATATACAACCACTGACAATCGCAAATGTTTGTGATGATGACATCAGTAGCACCATCTCACGCAATTTCTTCTGATGTTATTCGCTAACCGGGTTGATTAACAATTTGAATTGAATTGAATTCATGACATTAAAAGAAATATGTCTTCCACATGTACTTTTCTATTCTTTGGAACAATACCCGTTGTTAGTCAAGGCCAGCCTGCTCCACTAAGGGATTGGCTTTGAGTGACTTATTGATTACCTACTGCAGGATAGTCAGTCCTACGTATTAAGGCATGGTCTATTCGGGGATTGAACCCATGACGAGCATGTCGTTCAGTCCTACGAGATTTCGACTGTGTCACGCGACCGGGCCACATTTACTTTAGGTTCTAGTATTTCGCGCAATACTGCCATGAAATTAACCAATTACATGTTTTAGCAATTTGCTAAAAAGTCATGTCATCGTTGATTACTAAAACTTTAAACTTAAAAAGGTAGGTTACTGCTTTCTCTTCAACGGTAGGTAATGAAAACCGATTCATTCGGAGGAATGTCTAGTTGATTTTTTAGGTTGGATTACTAAATAAACAAAGAAACTTAACTTAGCACAGTATCATCTAATCATGTGCATAAAATAAATTATAAATTCTACTTAAACGCGACACATCAAAATTAATATTTCATTAATAATTGCAACGTACTTCATCTAAGAAAGGTGAATGCTCCGAATAAAGCAAAATTGTATAAAATAGGAACAAAGAAACAACGCTAACAGTAAAACTTAAACTAAAGGAGACAAAAAAATACGTCAACTACATACTTACTCATACTTAAACTAATATGCTTAATTAATCGTTTCTTTCACGTATTCTATTTTTTTTTTGTTTAATGTATTCTTCTAGACACTTATTGTTATTTTATTGCAAACACTTCATTTATATCAACCTGCTCGTGCTCTAAAAAAACAAGACCGTAACGGCTTTTGACTAGTGAGTCGCAGAAAAGCCCATTGTCATATTTAGCATGGCTTTCATGTTTTTCCACGTGCGCTCGCTTTTGCTCATAATTGTTTGTCGCACCGAGAGGCAGTGTGTAGAAAATGTAAATGTTATTATATTTTCCTTTCTTTACCTAGCAACACCATCAGTACAAAGCCACAAAATTTCTCTTCTTGTCTCTCAACTGCGTTCTACTGCCGTTCTTAAAAATGGATTCACTTGCAAGCAGTAACAATAACAATGATAATAATTCAAACGAAAATTTTAATAATCTCCTAGCATACTACCACTCGATTACGCTACAATTGCTGCCAGGATTGAGTTGAACGTTTTATGGGCAGGCTTTGAAATTCGGTTCGTACAACTCAACGTTCCGCGTGAATGTTCTGAATGTGTTGATGCAAATGAATCTCGAGATGAAACGGTTTTTAGAGCAAGAGACAGGGGAAAATCGCATTGAATGGTTTATCTCAATTTAGGGATGAGTTATTTTTTTATACGGGTATATGATTGTTTGTAAATAAGAACCAGCTAGAGCAATTGAGCGTTTTAGTATTGCAGCAAATGCAGTAGGTGTTAAATATACCAGTTCTGGTGTTTACTATTATTTTAAAACTATAGAGAAGTTGTTTTGGCGATAGCTGAGTCATGCATGTAGCTTCGTATAATTCATTAGATATGGCTCAGGCACGAGATCTCAAGGCTTTCGCCGAATGCTACCGGATATGTCGCTGGTCACTAAAATTAATCTCAATTAAATTAAGCACGAACATAAATCATCATTCCTCTTACTGCAACTGACGTTCAAAATGCACATAAAAGCAACAACGAATCATTGCAAGCAGCCAGCAATAAACGGTGCAACAGAGCGCACAAGCAAACGAAACGATTTTTCCACCCAACCAAACAACCAACCAACCAATCGGCGAGTGCACCGTGAATGGGAAAGCGTTGAGCTTTGCGGTTTGTTTCTTCGTTGCTCCATGAATGTGCAGCACCAACGTGGGGAGGATTTGTTTTAGTTGGTGAATATTGGTGTAAAAAATAACAACATATATCCCACGGTTTTACAGCCACATGGTACGAGTGTACGGAAAAATTACGATTTGTTGGGAGTAAGTCAGAAAAAAAAGGCAAACTCTTTTCGACCCTTCGCAGCACCATGTTGTACCTTAGCAAGCTTTGCCTCGAACTGCACTCGTCAGTTGAAGCAAACTAACGCTAGCTGGCAAATGGGTGCTTCTCTTCATAGCAACTTGCTTCCCTGCCCAACCGCCAGAGTCGGAAACGTTTATTAAAAGAAATATATCCCAAGAAAGCAGAGCCGCTTTTGGCAAAGAAACTACCACTGCATGTTTTTCCTTCCTAGAAGCATCGCTAGCCAGTGCTTAAGAATTTTAAAACGACACCGCTTCCGCGAGGAAACGTGGAGCACAGTGTAAGGGGAAATGCATAAAACAATCATACTTCACTAACGTGTTGAGCTGGGTGCGCCTCACTCTATGCTACCCTCCGCTCAGTTGGTTGAGCTTATCGGATGCTTTCGTATCGTATGGGGTTGAAAGTAATCACATCAGACGTCTTGGGCAAAAGCCCACGCGTCACATTCCTCAGCACTACCACTTGCGGTGGGTGGGTGCAATGGAAATACCAAACGAAAATGCACTTTCCATGAACCCTGATTTAACGCTCAGATTACGAAGCGGAAAGTGTGTACAAGGGTGGCAAGGATGCAGTTTTAAGGGAAGTTCAAATCCCAGCCTTTCCTTTCAAATTCACATCAGCTTTTATGTGCAGTGCCGGTGCATAAAGTTTAATTTGGTTTCATAAAGCAAACCTCAATGGATGATGGCTTTGTGCCATTTTGAACCATTCATTCGTGCTATCATGTATGTGCTGGCAGATCGTATAACGAACGAGTTTACTTTCAAGCAGCCAAGAACAAAGAGTTGAGCCCCGTAGGTCACCTTCTCGTTACGGCTGAAACCCGCTGGCTGTTGGTGTTCATGTAAGTTAAACAATATCCCCATCTTAGATAAACAAATGGCCAAAGTTTTCGCATACATTTGACTCCCCTGTCTTTTCATGACTGACTAATTATCTGTTGTAAAAGAGGAAAAAATAAAACTCTCGAAGAATGGTTAGAGCTGCAACGTACAAAGATGAGCCATGTTTTGAAATGTTCCGGGTTTGAAAGTTTGAAATAGTTTCAACAGATTGATGTGGAAACAGTGGTCGTTATGAACCGAAATTACATTTTTTTGTTCACAAAAAAAATCTCTTTGCTTTTTATCTTCCAAGATGAAATCGTGATGAAAATCTAACCTGTTAAAAAGCTATTTGTATACTAAAACCAGCTCAGACATATTAAGATCCGAGGAAAAACAAACATACAATGTAACAATGTGATACGATGATATAGCTTTACACAATGGGATCGCATACGCTTCCGATACGGTAACACCATTACTGCACCAAACGTCAAAGATGGTTGGCTTCAGAAATAGTTTTTTGATGGTGACGATGGTCTCGGAATAGCTGGGTCTCCCTCCGGCAGTGCCGCCCAAGAAGCATCAAGCAATCCTCCCCCCTTCTGCATTGACAGAAGCCCATCGGCAGCCCGGCAAAACCTGATGGCGCATCGCGAACCGAACGGATAATAGTGTTTGTCCTATAAATATACTATTAAGAAGTTTATTTATTCAGAAACATGTTCCCGCACGATGATGCGTTCCGGGCGATGAATACTAATTTCGTTTTCACTCCCGAAAACACGCGAGTTCGTTAGCAGCCAGGCCGAAGAAAGTATCATTCGTGGGCCAATGCTGCCTGCACTGCGCCACACGAATATAGCGCTCAATTTGCATATACATGGCGTTGCACTCCACGGCACGGCGGCCGGGGCAGTACTGGTCGGGCCTCGAGTTCCCAGCAAACGTCCGAATACAACGTGTCCACGTGTGTGTATCCTCTAGCAGTACTGAGTGGGTGGGTTCGTTAGTTGCTGGAACAACATCTCCAGGAAAGTATCTCGAATTTGTAGCCCCATGCATGTAAGTATGTAACCAAGCGGTACGATTCAGACACCCTCCTGTCACTGCTTGTCTTGCGTCGCTCTACTGCGAGACCCACTGTGTATGCCACGTAGCGGCAAAACGTGCTCACCATTTCCGGCGTCCACAGGCACTTGTGTCCAAAATGAAACTTTTAATCGGAAACCCGTCTGACAACGGTGCCACAAACTGTGGTCGAACGTACTTCGGCCTTGTACTGCTCTACCCAGTGAGTATTACGCCCCGCCGTCATGTCGTTCCCCCAGTGGGTTGGAAGTATTGAGCACTTCAATAAAAGGACTCTTTCGCCTGAACGCATTACTGCATTTAACTTACTCAAGATCCCCACTCTAAACACGCTTCAGCCAAGTTTGAAGCTACAACACGGCCCAAATTCAATCAAGAAGGATGCGCTCGAACAGTCGAGCAGGTGGAGCATACAAGTTTTACCCAGCCATCCCACAGTTGCATCCGGTGTTCGAAGCATCCGAGAGAACAAACGAAAGCATGATTTGATGATAAATAAATGCCCTGCAACAGCTGCACTGAATTATGAATGTTCGGTACTCGGTATCGAATTTGGGTGTCCCTTCCTTTCCCAGCTGCCTAGAGTTTAGACCGCTTTGGCACGAATTGTGCATCCGGTCGATGCATTGACTTTTAATGAAACGTCAACGTAGCTTTTCATTATGCGATGGGAAAATAGAATTACTATTCCAAATTGTATTATCGAGTTTGTCTGCCTCAAAGATTTTGCAACCAAATCTCTGACCATCTTTTGTCCCGCCTATACTGCGCTTTTTATCTCTGTTGCATTAAACTGAATAATGACAATATTGGTACATATTGACATATGCTTGTGCCATTCCTTTGATACCATTTGGCGGGACAGCAATGGTGGGATTTCATTTAGTTTATTTAAAATCAATATAATATAATCAGAATCCGAATCTTAAATAATATTGCTAACCAGTTTGGTTAAATTGTTTATTTTATAGACAACGCTTCCTTGAAGATCGGATGGGATTTATTTTCATCCGGATAGATCTCTCGTAACATGGACTGATGGATATCGGGGTTATACTAAGCATGAAAAAAACCAGCACAAATAAGAACAACAAATCAATAATGTTTGAACGTATCATAAGGTCAATACTACAAACACCAATACGAAGAAGCAAACAAGATAATTTTACGTTATTGCTCTCCTGCTGCTATGACTAACAATGCAAGCTGGACACATTCATATCACTTAGTCATTTTAGTTTGACGCCTGTTCACGCAACGCCATCAGAGCAGTCAAAAAAGTAACTACTTACCGTGACACCTACTACCGTTTGGATTATATGAACACTGAACGGAAAATATGACACAAATACGTGAGTTCAAAAAAAGAGTTCAACAATGAAGTACTAAGAACAATTGATTCGTAGTATCGTAATACGACTCATGGTTTGAGATAAATTATATATATTTTTAACATAGATGGAGTACTTTAGATCAGCGATCTCCAACCTTTTCAGGAAAGCGGACCACTTGGCTTTGAAAATACATTTGCCGTGGCCCAAATCGATTGAGGGCATGCATTTTGTAGACTTAGTTCAACGTTTTTGATAAAAAATATGTGTAAATCTTATTCTAGATATGCCTTTTGAAAATTTAATCTTGATTCTGGGGAAAAAATTGCACGATCAAGGACCACATCTATTAACGCCACGGATCACAAGTGGTCAGCGGACCACAGGTTGGAGACCACTGTTCTAGATATACTACTCTAGAATTTTTCGTATCCGAGAACCGATCAAATACACACGTATAATCGTATGAACGTGAAGCAGCTTCGTTTAGAAGCGTGCGCGAACAAAGAAAGACTAACTTAGTTTTGTTTCTATAACTTTTCGAAAAAAAATCATTTTTATGGAAACTGTCAGATTTTCGGATAAATTTACTGAATATGAGGAAAAATTTAAATTCACTTTGCGTGATGTTCAAATTTATTGCCGCTTTTATCTTAGTTTTCCGATATCCGAATGAGAGGCCTTCGAGCTTGATCATCATCTATTTATACCGTCCTCTTGCGGAATAGATCGGTACTACCAAAGCAACAGGGATGGTCAAATTGTTTTGACACAAACGTTAGCACTTATGTAGGTGCTTCAAAAAGTTTGACAGATTTGTTGAAGAGCATTTTCATCGAATACCATACGTTTGTTTTGTTTGGTAGCTGGATACGAAAAATGTGAAAGCAGTACCTGGAATTTCCGCTTTTTTGGTGTAAATGTTTATCAAACGGTTTGTATAAGAATAACTCCATAGGCTGTTGACAGTTGCGTCCCATCATATTGAAATCCGGAATCAATTGTATACAAACAACAATGCAGTAACACATCTGTGTTCTGCTTGAATTGATATGAATGAATCATAATACTTTTGATACATTTAAAATGTATTTTAAATTGTTTTCAACCTTTCTTGTTAAAATGATTGAGCTTCAGCAGAAACAATCTCCCTCCCCTCCAACCTCTTCCTTAATAAATGAATATGCGAAAACACCACGAAACTTTCAATAACGACTGATTTGTTATAACCTAGGAATACTTTGCAATATTATAATCATAGTTCGCTAAATCTTTGAAAAACAGTCTAAAAATTTATTTTCCGTTATGTTTTTCTTCATATTTCGGCTCGTGTTTCAGGTGATAGTGTTTCTTAAATTAGATTGTACCTAGATCAAACCTAGCAGTAGTCAAAGAGTTCTTCTCTCTCTCTCTCTCTCTCTCTCTCTCTCTCTCTCTCTCTCTCTCTCTCTCTCTCTATCTCTCTCTCTCTCTTCTCTCTCTCTCTCTCTGTCTCTCTCTCACACACACACTCGCAATAAGCAATCCATCGCATGTTGAACGCACTCATGTAAAAACGTATGTACTATGAAATTTAATTACTATCGTGAGCTAATGACAGCCTCCCATACTCTCTTCGGTATATCATCACTTGAGCACTACGAGTGCCGAGGTTTGCTAACGTGAGGGAAAATTTTGTAATCACGAAATAATTTCTTCTCTTCCTGCACTCTTCCCGTCCGACGATCTGTTAACTTTTCTTCCATTTAAACGTTTCCGTGGCATTCAATGAGTCGACTAAAATCAGCGCAGAGGGTAGTGTTTCCGGCCCGCCCGGAAGTCTGTGATAGATATGCATTTTCTGCTTATATGGCGCTGTCAGAGCACCAGTTTGAAGAACCATCATCTCCATCATCACCATCTCCACGGTACCGTCAGTCGGGCAGGGAAGGACCCCTGAAGGACCATCATTTGGGACATGTACGGTGCACTCTTCGGGTGCACAAGTGCTCGGGATCCGCAGTACGATCGACGTGCAGAGAAGCTTTTAGCGCCATCATCAGCACACACTTAAGCACTCTAAACCACTCGCCGTCGCGATACCGAACGTACCCACCACCCGACAATGGCCATCGATGGTCCGTTTCGATGGGTTGGGTATGCGTTAACTCGAAAAGTAAATGCCACTGATGAATTGGACACATTCCGCTGACAGCTGAAAAGCTTGCAAGCTGCGTACGTCACTGCGTATGGTGGTGCATCCGCACCGGCTGTCTGGGTGCCGCCTCAATGAGACCTCATCGCGTTGACAACCTATCCAGTGCATTTTCCAATTGCATTCCACTCTTCCGTAATGCGATGCCGGTTTAGTTGTTCAAGCCGGACGATGGGTAGGGATGTTTGGGAGGATTATTGTTATGCTCGGAATTGATTTTTCCAGTGATTAATGTAGAAAAAAAACAATCCGTTCAGCATTAATTCAATTTGCTTTTCCAATTCACTGTCGCAATGCACCCAAGCCTAACATTACGCAAATATGAAGGTAAATCGTTTCAATTTGAAAAAGTCAAACCAACACAATGATTTGCGCTATCGACCAACAACAGCCATATTCAGGGTTGCTGGTGGCCAGGGAAAGATGTAACTAAATTAAGCATGTCCCTTTTATTTTATTGTTATGAATTTTTGCTGCTAGTTTTTTATTCCATCTGCCATGGTGGTCATCATCAAACGCGGTAAATAATTTGCCATCAGCACCACGCACACATTATTTCAGTATTTATGAAGCCAATCAAAATTCTGCTCGGATTTGTTTGCTCCCGTTTACCGTTCGGAAATCGCGTTCCCTTCATGTTTCCCGCTTCTTTTTTTGTTGTTGCGATTGCAGGATCGCATTTAATCTCGCAATTAATTTAATTTGTTCGACTTTTTTCGATCTGCTAATGGGTGCCCGTGTGTATTGGTGACTGGATTACAACATTGTATGCATTTCTGCTAGCACCGCGCTTTCCGTGGAGTTAAAGGTAAATTTGGGAGAGAAAGGGGCGTAGGCATTCATCGCACGAAAACTGCCACACTAACGGAGGAGCTGATTGTGTTTATCAGGATTTGGTAGGCTTCTGTTAATGAACAAACTGTATCCGCTTAATGTTTACCGAACGATCAATGCGAAATTCGAATGTTTAATTATTGGTTTTAATGGCTCGTTTTCGAAACAGTCAAAGTCCCGCTTTGGCTAAATTACGTTACTCATCACACGTTCATCTCGCTAAACTAAATGAGGAGTGCGAGTAATGCAATTGAGATGTGAAATGTGTAATAACTTTTCATTACACGCGCACATTACAATGTCTGGATACAATCATTTTCCAATCACTTACTTCAATGTAGCCTCAAATTGCTGTGCAGTGAAACGGGATTTTTTTATAACTTCTACCATAATTTTCGTCATCAGCATTACCAATACCAATGAATCCAATGTACTAAAACCCATCCGAAAGCAAACGGCGAAGGGCAGAACCAAACCAGCATAGCTCAAGTAATCGACACAAACCCATTAAACGACCCGTTTCAGGGGTCATTTTGATTAGGCATCCTCCAAAACCCACTGGGCAGTGGGGTTCTGCCTCTAAACTGGACCACGACTTCCTGAATGGAACCCGGTCGCACCTGTACACCGTCTAGAAACCATTAAAATAAATGTTTATTGCAAAACATCTAAACTTTCATTAAAACCGTTATTAAAAGCAGTCAAGGTGAAAAGGAACTTCCTGAAAACGTCAGAGATTCCCCGCTCCGAACGAAGATGTGACGTAGTCCTCGCTGTCGTAGTCGGTATCGTCGCTGCTATCCTCTTCTTTGTCGTTCCGCACGATGTCTATTTGCGTTCCCGAGCAAGTCGCTACTTGCAACACCATACCGCCGCAAATTCACTGCCGAAACTGGATTTTACACCAAACAGGCGTCACCCTATGCAAATTAAGTCCATTAAGATCTTCCATATTACATTAGCCAAACTTTGCCGATTTTTTTCTTCAGCCATTTTTGCATATGCCCTGTCCTTAACGCGTCCTTCTCTCCTTCTCACCTCACCCGAAGCGCATTTCATCGTGTGCTAGAATTTCTATCCAGTCATTACATTTTTATTTTTTTCTCTTTTCTGACTTTTTGAAATTCATTCTGACGCTTTCGTCTCTTCATCGTTCGGACCTCAAAGGCCCGTTTTTTCCTTTTACTATCGCTTTCTCCTTCTCTCCTTTATTCGCAATCCGCTCTCCGCCAAATGTTGTCCCCTTCAACGGCGCCTTCATGCGGAGCGTCATGCTTGCCCATTAAGATTCGGGACCGTTCTTTTGCGTTACTTTCTGACCGGAACCTTTCCACACCACATGGGCGAACATCTTCATTAAAGAGGTATCGTTTTAATAAAACTTTAAACTTACCGTGCCTGGCGATATGCCGTCGCAGGCAAAAGCAAAGGTATTCCCCATTACGGCCGTCACGCTTCTGGAAGTTGAGCGTAAAATTCACAAGAATTTGTTTCGTTGGTCTTTGCAATGGGATAGCCAAAAAAAAGGGGTGGAAAACTTTTTCCATATTACCGGCCAGCCGCCGTCTACCGCGATATAACGCGATGAAGGAAGTGAACCGGGATGCTTGGGTGAACCATCGTAGAAAGGATAATTAATTTTTTTTTTTTTCGCTGTTCACAGTTTTACACCCAGTAATAAGATACGGGATGAGACGGTTACGTTCGAATACACGCATATTCAAGGGAAGATTTTTGAAATATTTCAGCCCACCTTTCTGTCATCTGGTGTGTTGCAGGATCAGTGTGTTTCGTTGATACCAAATTGTTCATATATAAATAATTGAATTACGTGTTTCGTGGAGAGAATTTACCTCATGCTTTGTAGTAGTTACATTTAGCTGCTAAAACAAATTATTGTTTTGGGACATAAGTTCAAATACCGTGTAAAGCTTTATGGTTTTATGTAACACAACTTTTTGATTGCGTTTGCTTTCTCAAATGTCTGAAAAACGTTTTAAATTAATCCTCATTTAACTCTCATTTAACTCTCATTTTGGTTTACCAATGGATTGTCAATCTTTTAAGATTTCATGATCCTATTTCATGCATTGTGACTTCAAACAAAATTCCAATTACCATTGAACAATTTCCCATTCGCTCAAAAGAGACAACAGGTGCGTATTGAACATTGTTCTTCATAGAATAGAGTTGTACGTTCCCTTAGTCTAGGCATTTTGTTATTTTATTGTCACATGGCTAACATTCTTCATTTGCTTATTAAAGCTACCCTTATGCCACACCATTCTCTGTCACAACGCATGACTCTTCACACACAGGCAACATAGATACAGGAAAACTTTCGACCTATTTTGCAGCCAAATCTATAGAATGACATTGTGCTCAGTCTCTTTCTACGTTGGGGTGGTAACTGCTGGCTTGACTTGTGCACCACTCAACAGAGGGGAACGTTCAACAAGAATGGATTGCCCTTCGGCACTCGCTTCGAGAGATGTTCGAGAAGTTCCGGCCAAATGGGAGGAACAAAAGAAAACTAAATGATCATAAATTATCAAATTTCCACATACATATTTGCTAAGCCCAGAAGCGGCACGACAAAACGTTTGGACATTTGCCGAGAACGCTCGAGTCGGGCGACTACCAGCACTGTGTCAACAAGCAAGCAAGCACGGCCGGCAGGGAAAGGCAGGATAAAAACTAGCTTGAAGAATGTTTCATGTTTATTTATATTCATTTGCAGCCGAAGCATTCATCAGCCAACTTTCCCAGAGGTTTTCTGTTTCCGGCAAGAGAGGATGGCCTGCCTCTTGCAATCTTGAAACTATAAATGGATCCTCTGGGAGGCAGCACAGTGAAAGAAAGTTCTGTAACTGTTGACAATGTAGCATGTACGATGTTAGACACTTCTTGAAATGACAAGGTTTTGTTTTCAATGGAACTTCAGTTTGAAGGACAATGTAATCAATATGATCAATCCGTTTCTAAACAAAATATGCAATTCGAAATTAAAATATTAATGTCCTGTAAGATAATTCTCATATTCCAACAGCAAAATACTAAAATCGACCGAGCATACTTTCCAGCTTAAAATGCAAGTGCCTGGTATAGTTTCAATTACATGAGATAGATTTAAAAGAAACAAAAACAACCCTAATCTATGCTACTTGATGATATCTGTTCACACAAACGTAATTAAGTAATTAAACAGCTCATTATCGAATAATTACCCGCTCTCCACTGGTAAAAAGCACACAACACGTATCCCCATTTTCAATAAACCTTTCGAAAACAAATGTATTCCTACATATCGAAATAGTCTAATCAGCTGGAAGAGGCAATGTAATGTCGGGACAATTTATTGAAACCAACATCCCGATCTTAGGCTTCCTTAATTTACAAAATGAGAATAAAAGCGCAGAAAATAACGGGAATGTATCCAATAACGAGCGCGCAGCTTGAGCCGAGCTAGCGCTGGAACAGTAACCGATGCATTCCGGAAAGAGCATGGTTTAGCGTGGTGCGATATAAAAAAGCTAAAAAAGAAAAACACATTCCCGTTCATTGGGTGGAAAGTTTGTTCACTAAGCGCTCAGCCACCGTAATCCTGTTCGGTATTATTTTCGCTTTCGCTTAAAATATGTAGCATCATAAACTACCGATAAAAGTGCCCCGTAAATGTAATGCTGCGCTTAGGTTCATTCGTACCGAACGGTCCCGCTTGGCCGATCCCGACCAGCTGGAGAAATTCAATTCACTTCCGGTTGCGGTAGGAGCGACCGACGTGCCGATCGGGAAGCGACGGACGAACACGCGGGCAAACGCGGGACAGAATGTACGAGCGAACGGAATCTATCGAAAGTTACTGCCTAGGAAACCAAATCGCGCTCTGCTCCGCGCTCCCGAATGCACTTGCAATTTCACTCAACTGCATAAGCTCGGGAATATTTCGCCCACAAGTTTTTCTTAACTCTCTCTCTCCTTGCTCTCACCCTATCTCACTTCTGTCTCGTGCTGCATTTCCCTCGATCTCTACCATTTCTTTAAGCACGGTTCACTTCGAGAAAGCAGGTCCACGCTTCCTGGCAAAACAACCGTTTACCGCTTCTTGGCCGGAAGTTGCTGGCACAAATTTACACCATCGACCACCGGCTCGTTACGAACTAACCTTCTCGAGCGTTGAAACTGCTCATCCGCAAAAACAGCACCCCGCTCAAGACGCTCGGCATCCCTACGGGCGAAGCGTAAATCATGTCGTATAAAATTAAAAATAAAAACACCAACCCCGTTTGGGGATAGTAGCCACTACCGAAAAACATCCAAAATCGGACAGCAAACATGTTTTGGATCCGGTACAAAGACAAGCGATTTGTTCTTGGAATTTAGCAGGAATTATGAAAGTTACAGAGGTCTTCTAATGACGCAGTTCATGGCTGTACATGCGCCCAAACAAGCATTCAATTAAATAACCGATGTTTAACATACTTTACTAAGTGCTTCAAACCTGCCAAGCGATGCTCTGCCCTTTGCGAAATACCAACCTTATTAAAAGTTCTGATTAAACTTGCTAAGGAGAAAGTTTCTTGCAGCTCAACCTGCTCCTAGAAGTAGATAATTTCCTAAGCCGCCTCAATTGCAGCAATCAACGAAATATAACAAATTAGCCAAACGTAGGACCATTACATATCGCAACAGAATTTATCAAACGACCTGTCCTGCCTGCCTGCGTAAACTGTAGCTCACTGCATAGCAGCTTCATAAAATTTAATCTCAGGGTCTTGGTAGAAATTCATTAACATCTCACAATCTATGCCATTCATGTTATGAGCATTCAAGTTCCCCATTCGCCTCGATGACAAAAACTATGCTTACCGTTAATCAAGAAATCTACTCAACGACTCCACCTCTACTGCACTTGCCCTCCTGCCTCGCCACTCACTCTCTCAAAAGATGTCCAGAAAAGGCGAACATTCTTAATTATTTCATGTAGCTTCACCTCGTAACATTATCCCTTTTGGCATGGGTTTTAGGTGCGCTTGTTCTAGTAATCCGCTTTGCCGCTTTGCTACTTGCCCGCTACTTCAGCTTTTCCACGCTCAGCTCGTGCGCCGGCTGATCGGGGAGCTTACAGTTTTATCTTCAAGCGTGAAGATAGTTCTTTGATGCTTTCGGCTCCATTGCGTTCCCTTTGTCTGCGTTTTTCCAGTGCCCAGGCTCTAGCTTCCAAATGCGTTCAAGCTTCGTTAAGATTCGTGCCTGCTTCATACTCTTCTTCCCCACTCGAGGCACCCCCTTTCATTTGGGTTCTCTGATTCACCATCCACACCACCACGTAGCACGTTGGCTCGCCGAGTCATACGAAGAAACTTTATCGTGAGAATAATTGAAAGTAAAATAAAGTCACACCGGCTACGACGGTACCAGTGCTACAAGCGGTTCTATCCACAACCGGCAGCCACACTCAACCCCTGGCTTTGTATTGGTCCAACGAAATAAGAAAAGACCACACAAAGCCCAAAAACTCGATGGATAAAGACGGTGGATACATTCTTTCCCGACCACGACAAGCCTGCATTTCTTAAACAGCTCGATAAAAGGAACGGAGACCTTTTCCCACGAAACACTACTGCTTGTCTCATTACTATCCTCATAAGTGTTTTACTCACCGTTTTTTGCCTCAATCTCTCACATCGTTGCTTCCGTCGGTGGTTAAAGTGCGCGAGGGGGGAGGGAGTGGGGGTGTTAAAGATACGGCACAAGAAAGGATTCTAATTAAAACATTCTAAGAAGTACAAATCCTCGAAAAGCGAGTGAAAATTTCGTTCTTATGGGTGGTCCATTGAGCGCTTCGATCGTCCATGCATCGTTTCTTGCCAACTGGGACGACCCCGGGAAGCAGACTTGCCTCAACAGCTAAGCAAATAATGTTCGCACGTTTCAGTGAAATGGAAACTAATGGTTAACTGTGCGTGGCGATTAAATTATTCTTGATGCTATTGTAGCCTAACCACCATCAAGTAATTGTTGCTGATGGTTTTTTTTTATGTTTTAAAGAAACTAGCTTTTTTGAATTGTTGATGTGTAAATCGTTTGTTACCCACGGTTGTTTTAATCAATGCTGAATAAGCGCAAAAGCTTGGTGAAGATACTCGTATATGTGTATACAATAACTACAAAAGAAGTGTTCTGCGTTAATGCCTGGCATAGACAATTAAAAATCCAAAAATACTTAAAAAGTGCTGAGAAGGAGGGCGATATCAAACGTTAGTGTTTTAATATACGTGCATAACTGTACAGAATAACCTATCATATGACTTAACACAGTCGTAGTCTAAATAAGAGAAATTATAGAGATAGCAAAGAGAAATTCAGACATTAGTTTGAACAAACTGAGGCGGATATTGTGCAAGTCTTGTGGTACAGATGTTAAGTTTACTTAAGACTTAACGATAACATCGTAGCCAGTCTATACCGATATAGTCACATAGACGACGTCACTACAATAATAATAATTAGAAGAAGAAGGAGAAGGAGAATATACCCGCTCTCCAAAAATAAAACATGAAGTACAACCACCGCATATGTTTATTTTCTTTGTAGCAAATTTAGCCACTGAATCAAGTTAAAAAAATCTACCATTTGAAATACAACACTGTCACCAGCTCGGTACTTACAGAGTTTTACAAGCCAGAATCGAATGTCAGCAAAACAATTTCAGAACCTCAAGATGCAGTTTAGCTGTCAAAAGAAGTTGTTTCACCGCACCGATGCTATTTTCAAAAGCGCAATTTGATTTTTAATTCGTTCAAATTGTTTTCGCATGGTTTTGCTAATTCAATCGCGATTTTTGAGATTCCCAGCCCAGAGCTCATAAAGTTCAGATTTAGTAAATCACAGTTGTTTATGTATATTGAGCGGTCTCGTGGTACATTCGTCATCTCGTACGACTAAAGAAAACAACCCAAGTAACATTTTAAATCTTATCTTAGTTTTTACGTTGTTGTTTTGGTTATTCCATTAAGCCTCCCTTTTTCATTTGAATATCATGTATGACCTAATAAAACTATAATAAAATTCTCTTAAGATTGATAGGGCCCATCTACAGAACTCTGTTAAGACTACTTGTTAAAACCATTTCTAGATCATTAAGATGTGAGGCGTAAATAAATTATCAAAAATTACAGCTTATTGCTATCTATATGTTCTTGAGCCGGCAATGAAGTAATGATTATGAAGTCATAGTAATGGTTGAGAATTAATTGAGAGTTATTATGTTGTTTTAATTTTTTTTTATTTGGAAATCGCTAGCATATGAGCAGAAAACCATGCCAAGAAAATTTCACTGTTGAAATACATTATATTAATTTAAAAAATATCAAAGCGCCTCAATAATAAGCATCTTTTTAGCTTAAAACTAAATTATTTTAAAAATATAGTTTTCATTAAAATGCCCTCATTTTGCACAAAAAAATTTTTCAAGGCTGTGGCATAATAAACACGCCGGGAAACACGTTTGGGAAATAGCAATTTTTCTATTTGTTTTGTAAACTATGAATTGGTTTATCTACACATCTACATGGCTGACACATTTTGGATACACAAATCAACAATCTTATACATTAAAATGGATTCCATTGGCTTAAGATCAAGAGGACATTCTTGATCACAAATTCAGCCGATTTGTAGTGCTGTATGTATGGCTAAGATAGTTTTAAACAGCACATAGCTTTAGTAAGCACTTATGCAGACTAACAAGTTTTAAGACTCTCCACGTACAGATAGTGTCGAAGTACGCAGATCCTGGTATATGTAAATTTACACAATCGTTTACACAATTTACACAATTTACACAAATTTGCAAGTTATTTGCACAAATTTTATTGATATGATACAATATCAGTTAATAGCAACATGATTAAAAAAACAAAAACTGTATAGAATTGGAATAATAACCACCCACTGCAAGCAAAAGGAAAAGAAAAATAAATATATAATGCCTGAAAACCACTTCTTCACGATTTGCGTTAATATCGTATCTCAGATACAGCCTGTATAGTTTGTTCCAAGTTCCCTTCATTCAAGACTTAATAAGCATTTAATAAGATCAGTTGATCTTTATGTCCCAGTCTCAAATAACGAGTCTTAAAACATGCTCGAGAATACGTTTGCTGGATGGTTAAAGCCAGGCATCTTATAACTTTTATAAGACAGTCTAATAATCGCCTTCAGAACGTTTTAAAGGTTTAACAACTTTAAAGACTGTTAAGCATCTTTAAAATACATGTTAAAACTATGTGGCTCCTATTATAGTTTTAACAGATAGTATTATAATCGAATTCAGAACGTTTTAAAGTTTTAACAACTTTAAAGACTGCTAAGCATCTTCAAAATACATGTTAAAACTGTAAGGCTTAGTACACTCAAGCCTCGAATTGACCGTTCCTCCATATGTAGGACTAGCTATCCTGGTATTAATAATCAATAAATCACTGAAAGCCAAGCCCATTCATGACACAGGCAGGCTTTGATCGACAATGGTTGTTGTGCCAAATAAGAATAAAAAGTAGTTTATGTTCAGATGTCATTAATTTAATGCTAGATGCTATGATTCATGTATGATTCGAGTCATGTAAAGCCTTGATTTCAGTTTCAGTTAAATTGAACGTGACATTTTAGGGGTTTTTTTTTTTGCTATATTACATGAAATATTTATCAGAATATGGCTTATCGTACTTCATAACAAAGGTTACTAAATTCC
Organism: Anopheles arabiensis; assembly: GCF_016920715.1. Lineage (NCBI taxonomy): Eukaryota > Metazoa > Arthropoda > Insecta > Diptera > Culicidae > Anopheles > Anopheles arabiensis. The sequence goes on along the minus strand of NC_053517.1, from coordinate 69,922,661 downwards.
ATCCAACTGTTTAGACTACAGAATATATTGAATAAATATATTAAATGCATTTCCATGTGATTCCCCACATTTTCACGGTGTATAATGGTCAGTGGAAGAAAAAGTTAAGATAAAAGGAAGAAAAAAAACTTCATTGTGGAAAATAGCAATTCATTTAAATTATTCATGTTTTTTTCAAAACTGTGATCAAACACTATGATAGCAAATATGTTCAACCGGGTGCTTTTATTCTAAGCACTGGTTAGTGGTGTTTACTTACACTGAAACTATAAACTGAAACTGGATCGGGAAACGATGTAAATAAACATTTTGTTGAATTAAAATGATTGTACATCATGTTCGTAAAGACACTATCTTTAATTTATTTTAATAAAACAGCATTTATTATTTTCGCATCACACACAACTTATTGCAACAGTGAGAACCTGATTAATATTCAAAACAAATCATTGCAGCGTATCAGGCCAATACCTATAAAACATTATAAGACTGTGATATTATCTATTATCTGCATAATCATGTTTAAAACGTGCTGTAAACAAGATTTGCCCCAGTTCCTATGTAGTTTCTAGTTGCTGTTCCACTTCAAAAGTACAGATTTTGAAACTTTTCTCATTGTTTTTAACGCGGCATAATGTGCGTGCCGGTTTCATAAAATACGTTTCTGCCAAATCTTTGTTCGTGCAATTCTGTACGTATAAATAAGCACTGTGCCACAAATCCATGCGCCCATTATCATGTAAAGCGAAAAAGTTTCTCCCTAATCTCTTCATCAAAACTGGCAATGAAGAAGATTGCTGTTGACGAGATTAAATTAAAACGTGGATAGTAGCTCTATACACGTGGCAGGACCGACCATATTTAGCACATCGTTTCAGGTCGGCAGCACACAACGGAAGTACAACAACTACCTGTTAATAATCTTTTCAAATTAGCGTGTAACGTTATCAGCATGTTTACGTCGTTTACTAGTTTGAGTGAGCAGAGTGCTGGAAGATTAGCAGTGTACTTTGCCAGGAGAAACTGTCTGTACCTGTTGAAAGCATTATGCAAAACTTAACACATTACTAGTACATGCATGTATCAGACTACCAAGCAGTATGAGTGTGTATGTGGTTTTTGTTTTTAAGATTACATGACGAAACACTTGCAAAATGTAAGTATTTTACGAGAACATTGATTCATTTAGGAGAGTGGATAAATAGCCTGACTAAAATGTGTCCATTTTCTTTCAAATACTATATTTTATACATTGAAACACAAAAAAAATACAGCAAAAAGCAATTATTTTTTATATAAATAAAGATAAACATACATATAAATACACAAAATACAAATATACATTAATTTTCTTTATTTTTTATACAAGAAAGCTGCACTAACTTTCGACAAAATTGATTTAAAAATGCAACTTTCACACAATTTACACTTACCTGTACACAGCAAGAATAAATATTTTCGAACTTTCGTTTGAAAACTTTATTATTAATAATAGCAGTTATTCAACTACGAATTGAATCTATATAATTTTCAGGGCCATCGCTCAACCGCTAGATTCGGTCTTACAGTCGCATGGGAGTCGTTTGAGAATAGCTTTCCATGCGGGCATCCAGAATGGGTTGATTTTCAATCTTCCACTTGCTTGCACATCCTCCGTCGAAAAACCGCCCTCGGCAACCGACCGACGGCCACTGAGTCGTCCAAACCATCGGTCAAGCAGCCCGGCCAAATCCAGCGCAAGTGAACAGTGCACCAGAAACATCTGTGCCGTAATTGTTGCACCCAAGCTTTGTAATCGGCAATAAACAAAAAACGGGTGATACCATTCCTCCTCATCCGTCAGGTACTGAAGATGGATGTCCTTTTCCGCGTGGTACATCGAAACAAACGCAGACACCACGAACAGCAGGAACGCAGCGCCCGACACTATCGCCTCGACGGTGTAGTTTAACCCGCAGCAGCCCTTGTACAGAAACAGGAACGAGTAGAACGAGATCAGAAAGTAGCTGGCGTACAGACCGCAGAACAACATCTCGTGGGGAAACGGTTCCGGATAGTGCAGGAATCCCTGGATGTGCAGCCCGGCGCAAATCAGGCAGCAAATCTTCGCACCACGACGTCCAACAGCAACCGCACCACATCGAACACCGTCACCAGCAGCGCAATGAACCACACGTAGCCGAGAAAAAGAACAAATTGTCTTAACATGACAAGTCAATTTGATGGAACACGGCAGCAACAACGATGCCTGCCTATTGCTTACGGTTTCTACCAGCTTCATTCCAAGAAACGCCTGCTTTTCCTGCTGCCGTGTGCGATCTCGTTCAGTTTGGACACCACTCCCCGCGGCAATTTCTGGCATGACTTGGCAGCCACCGTCTAACACCAGCAGCAGATACCTTTTCTTCTCTCCCGTGCTCACCTTCCCTGCGTCGATACCTCGAAACACTCGATCGACCAACGTGCGCGAATGTGAGTAAAACAACCGAGTAAACGATTACTCAATATGCAACTAACTAGCAACAACTTCCACAGCTGCCACCCAAATGTGTCGGGCTTCTTCCATCGAGTAATTTATGGTCCCAGCAGGCAGGCTGGGAACGTTTATACGTCACAGTAGAAAGCCACACCGCGCCTACTTTGACGGCATGCATCTTTCTGTAATTATACTAGCAGCCCTTGCTCACTTATTTGCTCACTCCTGGCTGAAGCGGAGCTTCCTGCTCCGCTGACTCATCTTCTTGGGCTACTACATCGTGCCAAAAAAGCCTTTGAGACTAGACAATATCCAGACGATGTACAAGATCTTGTTGTGAAACTGCTCCATTGCAATGATTTGCAGAAAATCTAACGCAATACACATAACTGCTGGTTATCATTCATCAGTTTACATCATGCGTAACCCAATACTGGCACACTACCGTATCATCTGCAACTTTACGCCTCAGTACTTTCTCCCAATGCACAACACAATGGAAAAAAATGTCTTATCACCGATAGTACAATAGCCTAGACCAAATCCAATGTACGTGTATAATACGTACACTTCATGCCCTCCCAACGATGCGGCTAAATATTCTTCTCCACATGTAAGATAGCAGTGGTAAACCTATCATGCCCTGCCTGTAAGACTTGACATAATGAAAAACAAACCCATCTTGTAGGAAGGTCGTAATTCAAATGTTTACTTTAGGCAATTTGTTTTTAATGGACTGGAATCCATAGCGTACACCGTAAAACGATACTTTCGTTTCAGTGACCACGTGAGCGTGCATTAAATGGTGCACACTGCTGTACGTACATTACGGGGAAACAATAAAAATGTGTGATGTTAGTTAGTAACTAAGGATAGATCCGAATCCATCCAATGAGAGCATACCGAAGGTACAGCATCGCCTTCAGCAGTTCAGCAGTTGATGGCCAGTCTGGATCGGTCACTCTCGTAAAACCGTTCTACTGCCTAGTGCGCCCAGTTTAGAGTCAATTAGGCTCAACATCCTGAAAGCGATATGGCACAGAAAATGAGGAATCCTGTTACAGTGCACCATTACGTTATTAAAGCTAAATTTAGACTGCACGATCGATAGAAATTAAATTAAAGCTCTACTCTTTTGTACAGAGAAATGTTGTGCAAGCATTTCTGCTCACTATCTTATGCCGCAGGGTTGCCGTTGCCTTGCTACTTCATCGTTGTATGCTTATCCAGAGCGGAAGGGACTTCAAATCACGTACTTACACACATTGCTGGTGAACAATTGCATCACATGCCAAGCACGGACGAAAACTATTTACCACTATTTTCCACAGTTTTACAATTATAAACGAATACACTCGCAGCTTTTAACTTATATGCACATTTTAAGAATAAGTAATAGCATAAAAGTAACTGCGAACCATACCGACAGTAAACGTGGTGGATTTTAATTAAATTGGCATTCACTTTCATAACCACCGTTGTACTGTTTATTTGGTGCAACAACTAGAGTACGAGAAAAAGCATTAGCACAAAATGTTCAGCATAAAAACTTCTTTTGCATGCTCTTTCACTGGGAGTGACAAAATTGGAACATCTAGCTTAGTTATGTCTTTGCAATTCCCCAGAAACCATCAACCTTGCTCATGTTGTGGACCATTTACTAATCCCGACAATCGTCCGGACCTGGTGCAGCAGCTGAAACAGGATTAGATATGAACTTTCCGTCCGTCTGTAATATTAAAGAAGGAACAAACAGAAAAAAGAAACTAAACTACTAAACACCCGCCCCGAAACTCGCCCCAGTAGCGATAAAAAAGCTCCAACGTCTTTAGTGTTTGCAAGACAGCACATACCGTTCTAAGCCAGAACGGTGCACAGGTCTAAAGTGCACGCTTGCAACAGGGCTGTGGTTTTTCTTATACCATTGTACGGCTACATTGCGGCAGTAACACGGATGCTTATTTTCCACCAGCTTTTAGCCAGAAGCTACAGCCGCACACGGTTGTAGCATTAGTAAACTGCCAATGGCGTCCTCGAACTCGACGACAATCACACAACAACCACATACATTCCAAGTCCCCGTTGCCGGGTGCCCGGTATTCCCGGTTCATTTCCCGTTGACCGTTGCAGAAAAGGGGTTTTGATAAAATCCTATTTAAATATTTCCATAATGGAATAAATGATAACGGTTATTGCTGTCGTTATCCGCCACGAAACTAACGTCGCCGGGTTGGTTACCACAGCATTCGTAGGTGGATGCGCTGCATGTGGTAAAATCTTGGCCAAAGTCACAAACATTTTGCGGTGGCAGGAACTTGTGGGAAGAAGCGCAGCTATTAGTCGGTTAGTAGCAGTACACAGGAGGAGCTGAGGTTGAGGCTTAGTTTAGCTTGGAATTAAACCAAATAAAAGTGAATAGTACAAATTACACGGCTAATGTGGAGCATCGCTTGTTTTGAGTGTCTGTATAAACTTACTTTAGAAATGTGGAATGCACTAGAAATTGAAAGATAAATTAGAATCGGAGCTCGTAAAATCAACAAATATGATGTATAGTAACAAGGCCAAAGATATTTAACATCCTTTAATATTTATATTATTTTTTAACGAAAACTATCTCAAATAACACCATCAAAAACGAATAATTTTTAGTTGACAAATGTACCTAAAAATGTACGTTTCATTTGTAGAGATACACAAAACACACTGATAGCTTTAATATATAAACGTTTGTCGCACAATGTCGAAGAACAAAAACTGAAGCCTACACTTAATCATTGCCCAACAGGGAAAAGGTCTGTTTCGTGTGTGATTTTACTAATGGTATATTGGGCTTTTTGTCACCACCTAGGCCCATGCGTTGTCCAGATCAAAGAAACTTCAGCTAAAACCTGAAAACCTATCCTAATGATGATGTGCTCTCACAAGACCACATCCCTGAAATAAAACTGCCCAAAACACGGCAACTTACACGTGCAAGAAGAACCAACGCACACCAACAAAGTATCCGGTACACGGAGTCACACTGCCCCCCTCAGTGGTCTCGTTGCTAGGTATGTAACACCCTAGTAATGCTAAGAAACATAAATTATGTAACACCCTCACTGAAATCCGATTGAAGCTCGGATACTCGCCTTGGCATGGCATCAATTTCCGGCCACACAGGAACGGCTGCCCGTACTTTAAGGCTGTGAATATTTCAAGCCACACTACATGCATGGCACTTTTATCCTACCCTATCATGTCAGCCGCTAGCCAAAGCAAATACGGCAACGGTCTAATCGAAATGTGACTAATTGGTAGAGTCGCTGCTGCGTTCACGGTACAGAACTGATGGAATGATTTATTCAACCATTCAGAAAATTCAAACCACAAAATGATTTAATATTTGATTATACCTAAAAGTATGAAACTGAACGGGAAAGCCCTCTGAATAATGCAGAAACAATGTTACACTTTTCATCATGCGTCTAGGATCTGTAAGCCTTCTCCTACTTGGCACAGGCAATCACCCAGCAGCCGACACAGGCACAGCGTTTGAGAAGTAACTCGTAAATCGATCAACATTTGCACACAACCACAGCCAACCGGGCAGGGCAATCGTTCAGCGAATGCCTTTCAATTCATCCTAGCATGTCACTGGTTGAAAATGAACAGTGTACATACACCAATTCACGGAGCGCATGAAGAACGACCGAGATGCCTTAAGATGCTTTTTTTCCTCCCCTGGTTTGGATACAATACTGGTACTGCGAATATATTTTTCAATATTTCTACGACACAATTTTCAAATATTTTCCTTAAGACTAAACCATCTTTACTGTATAACGACACCATTCGACTGCTAATTTCCAACATCGTGCCAAACGATAAACTTTCTCCCGGTATGGTTGATGTATTTCCAGACAGAGCTGTTTTAAATCCTTGGAATCATAGAAAACTTATTTCTCGATAACTTATAGCTGCTTGAAAAACACGCACAATTTAGCTATTTTCTGCAATCGGACTGCTGGTCCACTAAAAGGCAAGTCTCTACCAACAGGACGAAGTTTCCACTGGTAAACGCGTTACCGAACGTTGATCATGCGCACTCTCCCTTGCAGGCCTACTGGTAGAACACTCATCGCACTGAGTGTTTTGCCAAAAAGTGGGAGGGGGTTAGCCTGTTACATTGAAAGAGTGCATGTATGAACATCTCGGAAGCTCAATGCACACTCTTCTGGCTGTTACCCCTGCCGTCAGTGAGCGACGCTAATCATCGGCAAGCGGCATGGAGAAAGAAAATCAGTGTTCCGATAGGGGAAGTTTTGTGCACCTTTGAGCACCATCATTGAGTGATATTGTCCTTGTGAGCTCTTTTACGTTCGTACCTTAACCTCACGTTAACGAAGGTCTCATTGCAGCTTTCCGTTTGCTTTCTCTCCTACGGGTTACCCCTCAAACAGCACGTCTCGAAGGACGTTCCTTGAGCGAACTTTCATTGCTGGAATCTTGTGGCAACGACGGTGGTTGTTGAGCGACCGTAGACAATAAGATGCTCTCTGCAGGCAGCTTTAATGTTCGCTACCGTAACTTTGCTACACGTAATTATTACCTTATCAATCATGGCACGATAAAACGAAACTTTTCATCTTTTAATGCCCATCAAACCTGACGAAAAATGCACTGTCTAAAACTTTGCGGCTGGCTTGAAAGCAATTTTATTCATTGTTTTTAATGGCAGTGAACTGAACGAACCCCAAGTGAGGTGTGTTTGTGTAGGGATGGTATTGTTCACATCGAATTTTTGTGGCAGTTTCCAAATTTCGTAACTTACTTCAGCACGCCTTACACAAGATTGCCGTGTTTAGCCGCGTTACTGTAAGCCGCCGCTGGCAAATATGGCCAAGCGATCCTATTTTTTATTACTTTTGAATAAATTTTAGATCTCAAAAGGTTCAAAGTTTGTTTACACTCAAGAATTATGATGTTTTATAATAAGCTGGTAAGTCATAAGAAGATATCTAATGATTGCGTACATTGTGATATTTTACTAAAAGCATTGTGTTTTTTAGTTCAACAAATGCTTTGGCATGATTGATTCAGTTCACTAATTCTATTTATTTATTTCTCAGATTGTTAGCCGCGTGTAAATTTTAAATAGATTGTTTAAAAACAGTTATAGATGAAATGAAGCATTGTTTCTAGCTGATTGAGCTTTTTTCAATTTCTCAGTTTAAATTAAAAAAATGTTCACAATTGTAAACAATAATATTATATTAGATATCGGTGTCTGATCATCCCAACAACAACGAAAAATAAAACAATTCAAAACATTAAATTCCGTAAGTTCCCTGCATCGTGCGTATACGCGTAAAGTCAAACAGATAAAAATTAAACATTACACACACCATAAACGTTGTTTGCCAGGAAATATTACATCCTACACAATTCACAATGTAGTAAATGAGGAAACATTCCTCACGGTCGGCCGCAGCTTTCCGCTGTTAAAAGTGTTATAAACCGTCCTTATTAGCATTACTAAGTGGTGACCACAAATCAACCATCCCAGCCGACGGCTGTGTCGGGCAATTAAACGCATCACATATTAGCGGTTGCGAACGTGTGACGACGGGCGAGAGCTTCAGTGGCGATAAAGTAAATTATTAATGTAGAAACTCATCAAACGCAAGCGAGCAAAGTGTTGATTTTCCGGCCCGTCCTGCGCTTCCCTCTCCCATTGCAGCATAACGATTCCACTAACGATTGCTACCTGTCATTAGCCTTCGTCGACTACTGCTACTGCTGACGACAAATTCCCTAGTGCGCCTGTATTTCTGACCCTGATTGCCACGCACGAGATCATCCAAGTGAGAAGTGTGTTGCAGATGGAAAGCAATATATATATTGGCAACATTTCACGTTCCTTCGGTGGCGCACCCTTCACGCCATCGTCTGCCCTTCACCGAAGATAGAAAGAAGTCGGAAAAAAGGGGCGTACCACGGTGAACTCAAGAAAAATGAGATAATTTCCACGATAACAAAACCAAGACATCCTAAATGGTATCCCTCTGCAGCTGGCTTTGAACCAAAACCTCAGGCTACCCCGCAACCGCATGGTGGCCCGAATCTGAACGCACAGCGATCCTGCCACAGCTACCGCCCTGGCGTAACCGCACGCCTAAACATAAATAATCCAATCAAAGATATAAATTACTTCCCATTACCGCTGGCATATTTCATTTTCAAAATTAATTGAAGCTCATGGTGTTGAATCGTATGCACGCCGGAATTCGCACACAGTGCCAAGAAACGGGGCTAACAAAACATTTGCCATCGGCGTCCGACCACTTCCTCCACCTGGTTCATGCGAGCAAATTAAGGTTGATGTTGGACGGGGAAGGCAGAACGGTGGCACCAAAACACAAAGATGCCTATTGTTTGAGCTTCCCTATCATTTGGCTCCAGAGAATACAGCCTGAAAGTTAACCACAATCTTTCTGACACATCATCTGCAAGGTAAACAGATAGACGCTTATCCTTCCTTCGCATTTATCGCACGCACTTGCTAAGCATCTAAATCCTTTAATATTGCTCAGAGGTGTATTTGCCATTAATCAAAAACTCTTCAAGCAGCGAATGGTTACAACACTCCAAAAAAGTATGTTTTTTTGATGAAACATCAAGTTGTTATTTTAACTTTAAGCTGTAGGAAAAGAAATACAGAAAAAAAACCTCGACATCAAACGTTCAACCGCCAATAAACAATGTGGCTTAAAGAGAAAATGTTAAAAAAGTTGATCATTTTCGCTATGTTTTTGTGTGCAATTCGTTGGATTCTTTCATAAAAAACTACTCGATACAACACTCTCAAATGCAACATAATAATGACATCTGAGGTTAGTAAATTCTCTAATCAAATAAGACTGTTCTTTTCCTTTAGCTTTTTCCTGTCTACTGTATCAAACACTCTTTTAGTACGTAAGACATAAACTAGCCAAAAATATAATGCTCCAACGGCTATGGTTAGCTTCTTTTCTGACCATGCGTTTTGTGGTCTGCTTTCTTTCCCTGCTGATATATGCTTTTACTCTTAGCTAAGACTCTACAGGCTCGCGGTACAACGGACGGCGTGTTTCTTTCTTCTTGTAAGCGTATCGCACCGTTTCATCAGCACTAGCCTTTATAGCCTTTATTCCTTTATTCATTTTTTGCTTACACGAGAAAGAGTTGGTGTCGTCCCAAAAGATTGAGAATCTTCCATTATCTGCCCACCGTGCGCGGCCAATGGCCAATGGGGAAAGCCCGTGGATTTCTGGCGTTCGTCGTACATACAACACACGCTAGCACTGCATTCTTTCGCTGGAAACCACAAACAGCGTTTGCAAAATGTACGTTTTCTTATAAAGGAGAAAAACGAGTAGAACATTATAGCGACTGCTTGGGCTTACTTCCCGCCGCACGCCTTACAACACGTAGCCAGTAACGATATAAAAATGAGTATGGTACAGCCGCATGTGCACTTTTCACTTCCATCAACGACAACAGCGTACTATCAAGCGTTATTTTAATGTGCAGCAAAGTGCTTTCAATGCCGCAGACAACCATTTGCCCGATTATCTTTGAGATCAGCACGAAATTGGAAACTAAACGCTCATAGAGAATATACACTGGAAAATTTGGCTTCATTCTATCTGGTATTATCACTAGATATCAAACATGCAGTTCTAAAGGTTGAGAAATAAACTAAGTAATGTTTGTACAGAAATATCGTGTTTTTGTAACCGTTTAAACAACAATTCAATCTAACAACACGTATATGGTTGTTCGTAACAAATTGAAGAAGAAAAAACAATCTGCCCATAAAAACAATTAGAGATAAAGACAATAACATACCAAACATTGACATTATTCAACAATTGAATGTATCGTTATAGATTAACGAGCCCCAATTTAAAATACAATAATGAGCATCACTAGAAATTAAGGGAGTCATACCAAACATCATTAAATTTTACTTGTAATGCAAACAACAACAGCGAAGTCACACGGGAATGGTGCATGATTTTTGTTGTTTACTAATCAATGTTGTAATTTGAATCGTCATCTTCAATAGTAAAGATAAAAATACATTAACGGTCCCAGGCCCACAGGGCACAAGCGGGCTGCGAGCTTCTTTTTTGACTTGTGAAATGATTTGGAAATCCGACCTATGGTTTCTTTAGGCCTGAAAATCTAAAACGATCACATAAGTCAAATCGATAAAGAAGACGTGTTTATTGTATCACAATATATTGCATGTATAGTTGCTTAATATTATGATAAGCAACATACAAATTATAAAGTTTAAAAAGTATATCTGTAAAGAAAAATTGCATGAGAGTTTCAACAGAAATATGAGGATGTCTTCAAAACGAATAAATATTGACATATTTTGTACCTATATCGAATATATTGTATATGCAAGATACATGCAAGAAAAGCCTCTTCCAGTGCTGCAAAATGTCATGAGCTACATGTGACGATCACCACTGAAAATAATAAACATATCCGTGTTAGCTTGACGTGAATAGTTGATAGTTGATTGCAAAAATGTTACCAAGCACGTGATGGTCGCACCTACTTTTTGAGTCTCACCTATGATCATCACCTCAGCTCGTGACGCGGACATGATTTTGTTTCAGTCGGAATTGGTTATGACTATATCAATGACATTTTGCAGAACTGATCACAGTAAAAAAAATCATGACAAAGTGACTGCTCAAGCGTTGGTTTCTAAAATCTTAAGCACATGTTGATCACACCAACTCACAGTCGACACCGTAGAACAAAAAAGGGATATCAGTAATTGTCATTGAATACATGATTTCTTAGGTACATTATAGCGTTGAAATTTTACATTAAACAAAATATTAATGTGTTATGTATATATGGCAAATTATAATTATTTTTAAAATATCTTTGTATCCCATTTACGTAGACTAAGACATTTCCAAAACATATTCATTTTAAAAATTTAATTGATTTTTTTTTTAAGTTACAGTGGTTTAAAACAGGTTGTTATGCTGAGTTTTTTCAAGACCGAAGACATTAGGAGTCTCTATCGTAATAACTAATGCGACTAGGAGACTAAAATTTCGTGTTTTTCTTAGTTTGATACTGTAGATTTCAATGCTTTTCTTGGATTACAGAAAAATGATAATTAAATGTTGGGCTTCATCCCGGCAGCTGCCCACTGTGCAACTGTTTGAGCATCACCTCGGATTATTACAATGTACTCTGCATGACGCTGACGTGGATTTTGTTTTAGTCAGAATTGTTTATGACATTTACACTGACATTTTGTAGCAGTGGGTCCTTCTCGTAGCAATATTAAATACGTTCATAAAGTTGACTGTTGGGTCCGCGAAAAAAACAAAATAGCACTAAATAACAGATATCCATAAGCTTCATAAAACAAACAAATAAATAATTAACAATTGTTAGTACAAAAACAGTCAGAACTCAGAAATTTTTGACAAGGATATATCGCATTAAATATACATTTATCTAGACAGATAAATCAATAATGTAAAAATAGTTAAGATCTTCAGACAAGAAGTAAGTTAACAGTTCAATTGCAAAATTTTTTTAATCAAATTAAGCCTTGGAACTTTTGCAGAACCTGTACCAGAACCATTGGAACAAATCCCAAACCCATACAGGCGTTAGAGTTGATCCCACAGATGTGACTTTGGGTCTAAAAACTCTTCCCATGACACTCTTAGAATTGATTCTGATCTCATAACAGTCTTGAAACTGATTCTGAACTTATTCAGGTCATGGAACATATCCTGAACTCATCCAGTTCCTCGACCTGATCTTTACCGGATATCGTTCTTTGAACTGATTCAAAAACCATCCCAGTTCTGGAACTTTTACAGAATTGAACTTCTGACCCCATATTTAAACGTGCAGCCTAGAACTAATCTACAACCCATAATATTCCTGGAATTTATTATAATTGTAATTTTGATATGTACCTGAACCTGTCTTAGCCATGGAATGGATCAAGAACCTGTTCTGATCCAGAAACCGTTTCAGTACTTAGTTCGATCGAGTAACATATTTATCTAAATGGTACCCTATAGACGAAGGGACTCATATACTAAAATAGCCCCGTGGTCGTGGGATCCAAGAACCTAATGACCAATGGATCATTTTTGATAGCTGTTGTTTAGGCATAGTCATCAAACTAGCCAAAGGTGCCGTTAGACTTCACGTTTAAGTGTTCGAAATGCGACCAATCGAAACAATATTTAAATTTTCTGTTCATTATCTATGGTATATTGCAAACACAATTAGACTTGAGAGAGACATCGATTAATAAATACTACACTAAACTAAACTAGCCAGATAGTAACAAAAATAATGCGCGTGACTCCTTACTAGAATGTGTACTACAAAACGATAGTTGATGCTGAATAGAAATAGAACAATATATTCAACCTTTGTGATGTTTAATCATCTTTATTTCACATATTTCACAAAGTTGAGTTTTTGCCAAAATAGCATGCTCTTCACAAAAAAGGTAGAAGAAACGACAAAACCAAGCTAATTGGTGACACCCGAGCTATGGTATGTAGAACAACTAAGTATGAGACTAATTTTGTTCTGTTTGGTCTTGCAGCAACCCGAAACAAACGAGCCATTCTTACAACACCCATCACCCAGTATCGCATTCAATGCCAGCACTCCAAGGCGCGGTAGAAGTTGAGCCCTGCGGACCAGGCGCAAAAACCGGTTAAATGTTTCGCTCTGCTTTCGCCCACCGTCAGCAGAGCTTTTAATGATGACTACCTCCACCAGCAAACAATGCGAGAAAGATTGTCTCGAGTGGCCTGTAACATCTGTGTCTCGTCTAATGAGGAAAGTATTTTCTTAATTACGTAATAATACTATTTTTGGTTTTGCTCGTGCTGGAAACCGAAACTGTCGCCTCGTGTTAGTGTGATCGCGCATCGTACCGGGCCCGGGAAATGCGGAAGTCGAGGCGACCCGGTGCGGTATGTAGCCTGCGGTGTCTAAAACGGCAGGATAAATGACAATCACAGCTGTCGGAGTGGAAGTAACCGAAGCTGAAGTCGGACAAGTCATCGGGCTCGGGGCCAAAATGGGACCCTGGTACGGTTTCGTGGTACCATGAGCATGCCTTGGGAGAATGTTAATGCTCTACGAACATTCACAAATGACATTTTGCCTAATTTCAGCAAAGAATTCATAGACTTTCTACCCCAAGATGAATGTAAATGAGTGGCGGAACCGATGCAAGATGGGCGTTTGCATGGACTGCAAGACGCATGATGTGAGTCTGTGACTGTGGCCATAAGAAACTCCAATTCAAACCCTTCCCACCCAGCAGCCGGACCAGTGGAGGCAGCCTGGCAGTGCCCGACAGTGACACTCGATTTCCGGCAAAGGAGTTTATTTTAAAAGTGCCACTTGGGCGTAACGTTATCTGCGCAATTTCTTGACAAGTTTATTAAAATCCCTTCCATGCCAGTGGCATTGAGATAGATTCCATGCAATCATTAGCATCAGCAGCTGCCTCTGTTATGGATGGTTTGACCTGGGACACAGGTTATATGATAGGACGGTTGGCGATGCAATTGTGATATATCAGCTTTAATATGTTTGAAGGATTTAATCTCTCTGCCCAAAGCTATTATTTATCTATAAATACATTTAAGGTGCTTGAAATGAAGAAAACTTTGAACATTAATCAATGCTCGATGATTTGATTTTCAAACGGCTAGGAACTTTCATTCAAACTCATTACGCAAAGCTAAGACACATCACGGTGGTCCAGTATGATCAAATTTAGTCCAAGTTTACTGCCAAACTGCTTTGTCTTCCTACGCCGCCGGGATACCGCTAGCTCCAAACCTAACTCCCTTAGAAGTAATTCGTCTTCACCGATTTCCTAAGCACCCCCACTGTCTTACCAAGTCCCACTCCTGCCCTCTAAACAAACTATGGTGGATAAAATAAAAGTCTTTCTCCTTCCTGCGCCGGCTCACACATACACGTAGAAAGCGTATTTCCGCCATACGCCAAAATAACCAAGTAACCCCCGCAAAGCGCCTCCTGCAAAGACCCTTACATTAATCAAGATTACACTTGTCCTGTTTCGTCTTCGCATCATCCCACCAGTAGGCCTAATCCGGTTGTGCCGTGAAAGTGCAGTAAGTAAGTTCCGTCCCAGATCGGATGCCGTCGGTCGCTTGATAAATATGTCAACTGACTTCTTGCTTGAAGCTCTCTTCGCGCTTCATGCTGGCATTACCTACACGTCAGCAACCTCACTCTGGGCTCACGCATACTTACAGCGAACAAACATAAATCTTGCTCTCCTCGTCTGTCTCCAAGAAAGCGGTAAAATATTACGATCGATTCTAAAATTTCACCACTTTTTGTCAGTCACCGTGCGCGGTATGTAATGTTTGGTCCGCTCCGGTTGGGGACCGTTGTTTGTGTGGTACAATGCATGCTACTAAGGAGCTGACCCGAGCACATTACGTAATGTGGCAAACACGCGCGTCCCACAAGTGAGCGTATTTGAGTTGACACAAAATCAGAGCTCATCCACGCGACCATGCATAAGGGGATGCAGACTCGAAAACAAACAAAAAAAGGTGGTTGGAGAAAGGATATAAGCGACATAAGAATGAAATAAGAACAGAATCACCCAGCAGCGGAAACTTTCAATCGTGTAACTGTCTCGGTTTGAGCGATTTATGGATCGCTATAATTAAGGGCTTGCAATCTAACCGACTCGGCTTGTGGCAACGTGACGGGAACGCAGGACGTCAACTTCCGCAGGACGTCACTACCATTTCTATGGGTGTTGATTTTACGCATCGTTTGCCACACCGGGTGAACCTCAAACAACATCCTGCGGGTAGCCGAGCTGAAAACATGATCGAATGAACCCACTCCTCAAGCGAATGTGAGATTGTGTGCGTTTGGAGAGGTTTTGTGAGGAGTCGAGCTCCACCTCTCTGTTTTACCATTGCTCAAAACTTCCAAACGCTGCTCAAGTATAACGTGAATCAATCTTGATTTAATTAGAAAAATCACTTCAAACCCTGACCAAACCACCGAATCTATGCTGAGCTACTAAAACCCAAACTACAGCAGCGTTCAACAGAAATGAAGGCGCATCTGAAACGCTTCAAATGTGACGGTTGCCACAAGGACGCTCGAGGAAAACCCCATTAACAGAAACTACCGAAGGAGGAGCAGCAGTGTGTGGGGAGGAATGGGGCATGGAAGGGAACCGGAGAGTTTTGATAGTGCCAGCAAAAGCGCTAAGCACTTGTACAACCCTGACGTTGCTAATAATAATGAAATAATCTCCTGCGCTCAGAATCGTCCCTCCCCAAACCCAACGGAAGGTCCCCGGTCTCGGTCGGACCTTTGGAAATCTCGACCAGATTTGCCAAAATAAACTTAACACACCACGGTGCAAAACGCAGCCTCGAAGGCGTTCACCAGCCGTACACCGTCTCTGTCGTCTCCATCCGTTCTCGCGCTGAGTCTCATCGGCAATCCGAGCTAGAAGGATTACGGATTTATCTGCTCTCTTTCTCTCCTGCACACTCTAACTCGTTTCGGGCGCAATGGAAGGAGGGTTTGTGCGAGAAATTTTTATGAGCTCATAATAGTTGTTATATTATGGAAACATAATGAATGCTAATCTGGCGTTGGCTTTAATTTGTTGAACTTCAATTATTCAGCTGCCCTTGAGTGTGTTTCTGCTTGTTGTTTTCGTGTTATGTTTCTTTTTTACTGTCTTTGCTTATTTATTTGCCACATTTGCACCCGTTCGCCGTTCGTGCAGCGACCGGAGTGTGCCAGCTAATCCGGAAAAGGTTTTTTCAATGTTTGGCGTTGGTGAAACAGTAACTAAGATATTATTTATTCAACTTCCAGTGCTGGGCCCGTTTCAAAGATGTTCTTTGCACCTAGAATTAGCTCAGGGAAATGAGCTTTAAGGAGAAGAACGTGCCAATGCAAAATTAAGTAAAACTCTTAATTTGAACTTTGAATGGCCACTTTCATCGCAAGATCCCTATGTCCTTCTGTTAAAGTAAATATTCATGATAAGTTTTACAACTCATAAACATTATTTGACAGACTTACTTTATATTATATTATTGATACTATAATTGTTTGCTGGTGTGGTTCCTTTTTGTGTAAATAATGGAGCACTCCTCGCTCTTGTTCTAATTTAATGTTAATTAAAAAAAACTAAAATAACTAAAAAAATACCAAGTACATGCCACATATTCAAAAATAGTAAAAGAAGACTTGTGACAACGTATGCAACAATTTTAAATAAATAAATAAAAAAATAAATAAATAAATAGTTATGTACACATGCGCTACGCGCTATGATACAGGTGCTGAGTAAGAAAACGGTCGCAAGCGAGCCATCGATGTTACTCCACGCGCGGAGTCAAGTTCCAACGGGAACTCCACTGGAAGCAGGTTCCCACGACCAGGTGTGGTGTCGTATGCTCAGACGGACCGAGGCAACATGATCATCATAAACGTGGACGACAACGTGACCGGCAAACCTGGCAGCACCGAAAACACCAGCCTAGCTAAATACCACCGAATCCAGAAGTTAGCTTTAGTCTTAGTTTAGCAGTTCGCAAATAAAGATCCCCAGTAATATTTTTTAAAACTTACTCCGGGTCATCATAAACATAATTGGCGCAGTCGGCTAGGCCCAATTCACGTTCAGTGACAAGTGTTCAAGTATAGTGCAGTGAAATAACGGAAATAAATCTGTGTATCGCCCGGACTTTGCTCCATCGCCCGATCCGTGGTTGACTCGTGACGATCGCGTGAATTTCATTATTTCATAAAGTGTAAGAACAAGTGCACGAACGGTTGGTTTCAACTATTTAGAATTGGAAGAGAACATTCGAACAAAAGCTAGCGGCAAGACTCCCCAGCCAGCGTTACTGGGTAAACTAATCAACGCAGGACAATCGCTGACCCAACCCGTGGACAACGAGCGACCAAGGAAGAAAAGGAAGGACAATCGCTGACCCAACCCGTGGACAACGAGCGACCAAAGAAGAAAAGGAAGGACAAAGCAAAGGACAGGTAACGGAAAACCCTAATTTCCCGACACGTGGATAAAAAAGGTGAGTTACATCCTAAAGCATAAGTTCCCCACTCTTATAATAAAAAGGCGGTAGGCAACAAACAATTTTTATAATTGAATGCCAAAATATACCCCTTTCCCAAAAGTTCGTTCTTTGAAATTCACTAGGGACAAGAAAATTCCAGTGAAAATGGAACAAAATATACACGCATTGATTGAATCTATGCGCTCGTTAGAGGAACGCGTTAACACACTCCAAGCGGAAAATGATAGTTTACAACGCTTCCAACAACAACAACAGCCAACGACCTCGAGTCGCAGTGCTGACTATTTTCGTATCCCGGATCCAATTAGGGTCATTCCCGGATTCGACGGAAACAAAAACAGTTAATCGGTTGGTTAACAACAGTTAAAAAAACACTAGACCTCTTCAAAAACAATGTGGCACCAGAAATATTTAGTGTCTACGAACAGACCGTAATTAATAAGATAGAGGGCAAAGCACGTGATACTATTTGTGTGAACGGAAACCCTACTACTTTTGATGAAGTCGCAGATATTTTGCAGAACGTTTATGGCGATCGAAACAACATCGCAACGTATCAAACACAACTGTGGAACCTAAAACAAAACGAATCTTTGAGCCTTCACTATAGAAAAACAAAAGAAATTTTGATCAATATGAAATCAGTAGCAAGACAGAATACGGTATACGCTTCACATTGGGAGGCAATTAACCTGTTTTTAGAACAAGAATGCCTCGCTGCGTTCATAAATGGTCTGAGCAAAACATATTTTGGATATGCACAAACCGCACAACCAGAAGACTTGGAATCAGCTTACGCCTTTCTATGCAGATTCCAAAACGCCGAAAGAACTAAATCAAACACCAATAATGGGTTCGAAAAACATCCTAGTGTCGACAAAAATGTAAAAAGGGATAATAAATTTTCACAACCTAAACACCTTGAAAATAGACCATTCAATAACATGAAACCATCTTCAGATCGTACAAAAATTGTTCCCATGGATGTCGATCAATCCTTACGGTCCAATATGAGAAACAAAATTTTCTCGCATACAGCCGAAGAAGATGACGGAAAAACAATATCAGAAGAATCCGATTCAGACGAAGAAACCGATAATGAAGAAGATGTAAATTTTCAAATTACTGCAAACTTAAACCCACCGAGTTAAACGCAATTAACGGACTACCCTTTTACACAACAAAATTAAATGGCTCAAACATCAAACTTTTAGTAGACAGCGGAGCGAACAAAAACTTTTAAATCCAGAATTAGTTCCACTAACTCAAAGAGTAAAATGCGAAACAATCACCATAAAAAATAAAAATGGTAAGTTCAAATCACAAGAATGCACATTCATAACTATTCTAGATAAAAATTTAAAATTTTACCTTTTCAAATGTCACAATTATTTTGACGGAATACTCGGATATGAATCACTCTCCGATATGGAAACACTAATTGATACAAAAATCATAAACTTATTCTACCCGATCGTACAATCGACTTAGAAATAAGAACATTAGAACCCCCTTCAATTACATTAAATGGTAATAATTCTCAAATTATAAAGCTTCCTGTTTCTCAAACAAAAGGAAACATTTTTCTTCCAAAAGACATTCAAATAAAAGATGCAATAATTCCTTCAGGCGTTTATAAAGCAAAACAAGGATATGCTAAAGTTCTTGCCAGGAATTACGGCGACACATTAACATTTCATTGGACTAAACCAGCAAAAACATATGAATTAGACAAAATGATCGAAATAAATCACATGAGCACACACCCATATAATGATCATCCACAAAATTACATAGCAAATCTCGAAAATTTAATTCGCACCGATCATTTAAACAAAGAAGAAAAACATAAACTTTTCGAAATTCTTAAACAAAATCTAGGCATCATCCATCAAGAAAAAGAAAAACTTTCATGCACCACCGCTATTAGACATCGAATAAAAACTAAAGACGATATACCCATTCACACAAAAACTTATAGATACCCCAATATTCATAAAGCAGAAGTGAATAGGCAAATCGAAGAAATGATTGCTGACGGTATTATCCAACATTCTATATCCCCATGGACATCCCCAATCTGGATAGTCCCTAAAAAATCAGATGCAAGTGGAAAGGAGAAATGGCGCATCGTGGTTGACTATAGAAAATTGAATGAAAAAACGATCGATGATCGATACCCTATTCCCAATATAGAAGAAATTTTGGACAAGTTAGGTAGAAGCATGTACTTCACTACACTTGATTTAAAATCCGGCTTTCATCAAATTGAAGTTGATAAAAAGGATAGACCAAAAACAGCTTTTAGCACAGAAAAAGGACACTTCGAGTTTATACGAATGCCCTTTGGCTTGAAAAACGCACCTGCTACTTTTCAACGAGCCATGAATAATATTTTAGGTGACCTTGTAGGAAGAAACTGTCTCGTATATCTAGATGATATTATTATTTTTGGTAAATCACTCCAACAACATTTGGACAATTTGAATAAAGTGTTGAAAAAATTAATTGAATCAAATTTAAAGGTTCAATTAGACAAATGTGAATTTTTAAGAAAAGAGTGTGAATTCTTAGGACACATCGTAACTCAAGATGGCATCAAACCCAATCCAAACAAAATAGAAAAAATATTGCATTGGCCCATACCAAAAACAACAACCCACATTAAAGGCTTCTTAGGAATCCTTGGTTATTACAGAAAATTCATAAAAGATTTTTCAAAACTGACCAAACCTCTCACAAAATGTCTTAAGAAAGGTTCTAAAATAACACATAATGACGAATTTATAAATTGTTTCAATGATTGTAAACAAATGCTCACTACTGATCCAATTTTAAAATATCCTGATTTTAGCAGAAAATTCATTTTAGAAACAGACGCAAGTGACTTCGCCCTTGGCGCTGTACTTTCACAAAAATTCGAAGATGGTAAGGAACACCCAATCGCTTACGCTTCTAGAACGCTTAACGAAACAGAGTGCAACTATTCAGCTACCGAAAAAGAGCTACTCGCCATTGTTTGGGCAACCAAGCATTTCCGACCGTACATTTTCGGAACAGTTTTTGAAATAAGAACTGACCACAAACCTCTTGTTTGGCTAAGACAGAAAAATGATTTAAATAGAAGACTTCTTCATTGGAAACTGGCCTTGGAAGAATTCGAATTTGAAATTAAGTATAAAAAGGTACTCTTAATGGAAATGCAGATGCACTATCCCGCATAACGGAAAACCCTGCTTTAACATCCGAATTAAATGCAAATACTGCCTCTAACAATACTGACACTATGACGCAACACTCAGCAGATACTAATGATGACGAATTCATCCCAGCAACTGAAAAACCACTAAATGAATTTAGAAATCAAATAATACTAGAAGAAAATAATAATGATTCTCGAGAAGCAATTACACTTTTCGGAAATTATCATAGAATAACAATAAAAACGCCTCTTTTTGGACCAGCTATGTTGATCAACATAATCAAAGAATATGCATCTCCCAAATGTGTTACTGGCATTTGTTGCAGCGAAAAAATCTTACAAAACTTACAAATTATCTACAAAAACTATTTCTCTCGCGCAAAATCGATCAAACTATTTTGGACAAAAACAATTTTAGAAGATGTAACTGATGAAATTGACCAAGATTTGATTATTGAACGACAACATAATGCAAACCATAGAGGAATTATTGAGACCAAACTACATATTGCTAGAAAATATTATTTTCCAAACATGAAAACTAAAATTACTAAATTTATTAACATTTGCAAAATATGTCAAAAGCTAAATATGAAAGACGCCCATATAAACAAAAATATCAAATTACGGCCACTCCTAAAAAACCTTTGGAAATCGTTCATATGGACATCTTTATAATTAGTGATAAACATTTTCTAACCCTTTGCGATAAGTTCTCAAGACTAACCATGGCGATTCCTTTACAATCAAGAAACGCTATACATATACTAAAAGCACTAACTCACTTCTTCGCTAACGTTGGAAGACCTTGTTTGCTTGTGATGGACCAAGAATGTTCGTTTAAATCCACCACAGTCAAACAATTTCTTGAAGAAAATAATATAGAATCTCATTATACAAGTGTTGGTCAATCCTCTTCAAATGGAACAATTGAAATTGTCCATAGAACAATAAGAGAATTGCACAACATAATCTCACTACGAGATTCTACAAAAAATTTATCAACTACTTCAAAAATTAATTTGGCAGTCTCAATTTACAATGATTCTATACACTCTCAAACAAACATATCCCCTAAAGAACTATTTTTCGGCTTCAAAAACGAAGATCCTATCCCTGAGGACCTTCAAGAAAGAATTAAACAAAAAGAGGAACTTTATAGAGTGTATGCCACAAAACAAAAAGAAAAAAAATCCAAATACATAGAAAAATTAAACAAAACACGAGAAGAACCAGAACTATTCAAAGACAATGACACGATCTTCGAAAGGAAAAGAAATAATTTAAAACACGAAGAAAGGTATCGTGAAACGAAAGTTTTCGATAACCTAGTTACAAATATTTTAGACCGAAATGGAAGAAAAATTCATAAATCAAAATTGAAAAGGAAACGAAAAACCTAACATACTATTTAAATTCTTTCTCATCCTTACGGAAATCACAGCTGAATACTATAAAAAACTAAAAATGAAATTTGGAATGATTCATTTCCTCATAATAGTTTTAACAAATTCAAAACCTATAACAGTAACAATTTATAGAGACTAACCTTAACTATATTCAGAATTTAGCCAATAATATAAGCCTAACCAACCATCTTAAGGACACCTTAGACTATAAAATCCTATTAGCTTATAAAAAAAAAAAATGAGGAAATATAAGACCTAGAAAACAAAAGAGAGGCATAATAAATGCAGGAAACCGCAGATCAGAAAACACTTAGAACATTCAGAATTTAGAACATTCAGAAAACAAAACCATATCCAACATTAACGCTCAAGTTAGAATTAATTCCGAAATAGAAAAATCAGTGAACAAAATTACACAAACTCTAAAAAAAAAATCGAAAATTAAATGAATAATCAGATAAAAGATCAGATCAGATCAAATAAATAATCGTAAAAACTGAAATAGAACAAGTAAATCTTATCCTGAACATTGATAATATTGTACAACTGTAGAAGACATAGAAGAATAGACGGATGTGAAATTTGTAACCAAGCATAAAAACACCATTTT
This sequence comes from Anopheles arabiensis, assembly GCF_016920715.1. Taxonomy (NCBI): domain Eukaryota; kingdom Metazoa; phylum Arthropoda; class Insecta; order Diptera; family Culicidae; genus Anopheles; species Anopheles arabiensis. The sequence goes on along the minus strand of NC_053517.1, from coordinate 69,899,779 downwards.
CAATGTTAACGAGGAGTGCACGATTTGCAACAACCCACAACCGCTAAACGACAAGTGTATCTCAAATATCATCAGAAATCATCCATCTAAATGTACCACCACCACGAGCTCCGAGCATACGATAATACGAGAAATGAAACCAGGAGTCATTCTAATCGATACCACCCTTGGAGTGCCAGTCATTGATTCATGTTCAAACAGCCAAATAATAGCAGTACCCACACTAATTGAAACCGGCAATTGCACCGTAAAAATCTTAAATAGCACATTTACTGCGCATATTGATGTGTTAGACCAAGAAGACTACTTCCTACCCTTAACTGGCAGCAAAACAGAAATAACTCTTAACAAGCCAAGTATACAAGATCTGCACACAATGCATATTAGTAACATACATCAACTCCATACAATAACACTCCGCTTACGCACGCATACAATTGCAGGAGGGATATTAATTGTTGTTCTAACAGACTTTCTTATAACTGCATTTTGCATCTACAAACACAAAACCAAACATGCAGAGAAGAAAATGTCTACCGAAGCTATTCACAACATCATCCCACTGCAAACGTCGGTAAGTCGATCGAGGACGCTCGACGTTTAAGGAGGGAGGAGTTATGTACACATGCGCTACGCGCTATGATACAGGTGCTGAGTAAGAAAACGGTCGCAAGCGAGCCATCGATGTTACTCCACGCGCGGAGTCAAGTTCCAACGGGAACTCCACTGGAAGCAGGTTCCCACGACCAGGTGTGGTGTCGTATGCTCAGACGGACCGAGGCAACATGATCATCATAAACGTGGACGACAACGTGACCGGCAAACCTGGCAGCACCGAAAACACCAGCCTAGCTAAATACCACCGAATCCAGAAGTTAGCTTTAGTCTTAGTTTAGCAGTTCGCAAATAAAGATCCCCAGTAATATTTTTTAAAACTTACTCCGGGTCATCATAAACATAATTAAATATAATGATTTATTTTTATATGAAATAGATGAGTAAAACAAATCTCAAGTTTCTTAAATTTTCTGGTTGTATTTCGAACCAATAGTTCTTACCAATAAAATTATTAAAAATATTAAAATTTCACAAAACATATTTTTAAATTGCAATACATTTAGTTACTCAAGATTACAAATGAAAAAATAAAAAGTTATTTGAATTTCAATGTTTCCACAAGTTTTAGCATACTTTTCTTATTTTACTTTTTATACAATTTTTTTTACATTCAGTATCATTGATAGTTACAAAAAGATGAATATTGTAACACGACTAACTGCTGTAGTGCTACCGTTTGTCGTGTTGGTAGCACCTTTTTACTATTATACTGATTTAATTACACTCTACCGAAGTACGCGTTCCACCGTTTCGGAATGTGCATTTCGTATTACCTTTTTTGGGTTTAATTTATGTTTCATGCAGATGCGGTTTCATCCATTGTTTCTATCGTCCGATCTGGCAGTGATTTAGCACATCTTTCCGTGCACGCGCGACCGAGGATACATTAGGGCCAATTATGATGCACTCGTTGAGCTATGAAGCAATAAACCATCGGCCGCAATTGCAGCGCACATCGACAAAGGCGCACATGCCAGCGCCGCTCCGTGTAGTAGTCCGACGCCTGCACAATGTATCTGTCTGCTGGCGATAATAAAGCAACCATTCATCCTTGCATTTCGCACAGTGACTTTAACCGCCCAATTCTACCTTTCTTGGGCCGGTTACATATTCATGAGTGCGCCCATCTTCGTATTTATTAGCGCGAGCACTACACACTAGTGAGCTGACGGTCCTGCCGTTGACGGTGCACCCATAACGGCACCCGGTCCCGGCTGGAAGATAATCAATGAAACATCATAAAACATGGATTCCATTCCTCTTTGTGATGGACAACTAGCCAAACATTTCGTGTATTTATATGTAAATTCTCGATGTTTTGATAACCAACCGAGAGCGGGAGCTAACGTGAATGGTTCACGGTGGTTCGTGTGCGGCACTACCGTGCTGGACGGGCCTGTATCACAGCAGGAATGCGCCGCTCTCACGGGGACTCTTCGGTAATTTCTGCGCGGCTCCTTTCGGCGGGATGATTAATTATGTTTTGCAGCCTACCTTGCCGGATGGTGCGGCCCGGGTGCTAACCCACTCGCCCCAAAAGCTCCCCGCTGGCTTTATTTCCGTCTCAATGATTAATATCATTGCATGCTGGCGGCAGGCGCGCGCGCTCACGACCGTTTTGTCCGCCGAGATCTATCAGTGGCGGCTGCTGATGCGAACGCGTTGGAATGTTAATTTCGATTCACTAACGCCATCAGCTAGCCGTGATCAAAGAGAATGTTCATTAATGCCCCTCGTTTGCGCACGCACTCCACGTGTCAACGCAGGCGGTTGGTGTGGGCTTGCCAAGGCCATTCCGGCATTCACTTTGTAATCGAGGGAAATGGAATGCCTTCGGGGTGCTTCACTACATTTTATCAAAAGCGAAAACGCAAGCAAATGTGCTAGTGGCACGCAGCGGCTCGCCAGTAAACGCCAATGAACCGAAGATAGGAAGCATTTACTACTAAACCAAACACTCCATCAAACACACGCGTAAGCAAACGGCATATTTGCATTCAAAATAGTGGGTATTGCTGAAATTTTACAAACGAAAAAATGCATCGAAATTTAACCGTGTGCTGTGTTGACTCGCAAGCTCTTCGTACACGCTCCCCTTTACATTACTGCTTTGTGCACAGAACGAAGAAAAAAAAGAACTTTTCATAGCGTCCCATTAATTCGGTGAAACGTTGCGGGAAAAGTGCGCCAACATCAAGTGTGCAATTGAAATTATTCTCATTCATGTCTTCTGAACTAAACATTTTAAATTGGAAAGGGAGGAAATGTTCCATTTCATAAGGGTTTTTGCTTTCTCTCTCTCACTCTCTCTCTCTCGCTCTCTGTCTTTTTTGCTCCGTCTCTCTTTTTAGTGCACGTTTCTCAAATCGTAAAGGTACTCGGAAATCATTTCGCAACTGAAGTGAGGTAGCTTTTTTTCCGTGTGTATGTACATGAGCAAGGAATTGTGCACCATTGGTAGATGCTTGTGAAAACTCTTTTGCGCCATAAATGAACCACTCGCGGAGTTTTAATTTGACTCGTGAATTTTTTGCAAAACGGGATAAAATTCCCTGAAGTATGCGAACATCAACAAACTGCCATGCCGAAAGGGCTGCATTTAAACCACTACCCACACACTACGCCGTGTGAGTGCTGGAAGCATTTTCCAGCAAGGTTGCAAACGTTCTTTATGCTGAAAAAAGGAAGCCAGCAAAATAAGCATCCTACTATTTGTCAAACAAATACTAAACCGCGAAATTGTATTAAAAAGCACCGCAGCTTGGTCTGTCTAGGATGTAACATGTAGTTTGGGTAAAACCTTTCCTTTATTCTTTGGGTTCATTGCTTCTTTTTTTTTTGCTTGACTTAAATCGGATCAAAATGGTCAGAAACATTATAATGTTCTGTAGCTTAATCAATAAATAAAAGAAACAATATTTTCTGGATCATTAAAGTAATAAACAAAATAATTGATTCAAAATATTTCACATAAGCTTGCTAATTCAAACAATTATTTTCCATAAATTCTGCAAGAACCTCGTCTATAAATGAATTATTTTCAACAACAAACAAAAAGCTATTCAGTAATGTTTATTTTCTGTAAGCAATTAGGGTATCGTGGTTCATAAAAACGGACTCTTAATGTTTGGATCTTTTATCCAAGCTGCTGCTCTAGTATTACGTTTCGCAACTGGTTTAAAATCATCTTCCTCCGTCTTCGGTACATTGTACGATTTCTTGCTGTTTGTTTTTTTTTGTACTTTTTGCTCCGAGACAAAAAAAATAGAAAAATGATAAATAACTAATAACTAACATTCTTGCTTCTCTGCATCACTGATTTCTCATTGAATGTTTGCCCTGGAAACTCTTTCTACCTCTATCTTTCCTTTCGCCCCACAGCCCTACCGGTATCCCACACCCTTTTATCTCACTCTCACTCTTCCATTTATCCTGCCAACTATTAATGTTTGAGGCAACTTTTCGTTCTAACCGATTTCTCCCTGACCTCGTAAAGAATTTGAAAAGCAATTCATAACAATACAACTTTTCCGCTTGCCAAAGTTGGAAAAAGTCATTTTTTACACTTAATGCCGTTTCGGATGCCGTGCTTCTTTCTGCAAACGTTTTAATCATTGCGTTTTGTGTACGATCTTGCTCATTTCGGTTTCATTTTTTCCCCATTAAGCGCGGAGTATCAGATTCTCCGGGATCGAGAAAAGCTATCCCTGAGTGGGAGACAGTTGCAGACCGCCGGGGATTCCACAAACTGCTCGCAAAACAATGGACGAAAAATGCTTATGCCAGTGGTAAATATTGATTGGAAAACTTTGCCGTGCCATATTTCGTGCCAAGTTTATTCAATCAAACGGACAAGCGGGGAAAAAACTGCCAGCTTTTGCTCTTGCCTGGCGGGAAGAAATAATTATTTTTTAAGCGAATCTCCTGCATTCGGAAATGAGCTCAAATGGCTATATGAATGAGGTCTTTCAAAATTAATATGGTTTAATAGAAAACTTTTGAACCAACCAAATAAATTGTGTAATCCCAAAACTTCATTATGAATTAATGTTTTCTATCTTCATGGGCTCCCGTCACTATCATCACACACCATCATTGTCGCGTTGCATCGACGTCCATCCCATACACGCAGCGTAACATTATCGCCGAAATGAAATAGTACACTTCTGTTCCCTTCAATTCAATCATAAATCATTCTAACGCGTTCGTCAAACATGGCTTTTAATCTGGTTATTAATTAAAGTGACACTTTTCAACATGAGGTGTACTGCATCACCAGGCTCAAAAGTTGGATTCCCTCAGGGAGCACAGGGGCTGTTGATTTAATGACTTTCCTCCATGATCGATCCTAATCCGCTGTGAAAACTGTCCAATTCGATAATCATCCGAGAGTCCTAGGCTTACCTTTCTACTTTTGCTTCATTCGCTGCCAAATGAATCTTGCATTTGATGCATATTGACAACACTATTTAATGTGCATCAACGGTAACAGGTTGCTAATGACATGCAACATATGCTCAATGACGTGCATAGCGCACTTCGCGCCTTAATGGTATAATCTTTAGGGCTGTTGAAGGATTAGCAAATGCATCACATTTTTCTTACCATTAGCAACACTTTCCGACAACAACTAACGCGGCTATAAATTGTCCAATCAGGTGATTCTTTAATTACAACGGCTTTCGAGCAGTTGTTTAACAGTGTTAAAGCTTAAGTTGTATGTCGTCTTTGTAATGATTGTTTTAGATTGTTGTAGTGTATCTTTTTTTTTTTTCTTTGGCGTAACTAACTACACAGCTTCTACTGGTTTCCTATACTTATTGCACCACGCAACCGGATAATCTGTTCTTACTACGATAAAACGGTTCAGATAGTAAACGTTCTCAATCAATCTTGATAAAACCAGCGGGTCTATCAAGTAGTCTACAGAACAGCATTTTAGATTATATGTCTTGATTTTATTTTGTAAAACTTAATTGAAACTCCATTTATATTGACTGTTTTTATTACTGGCAATAAAATAATGATTACAAGTATTACATCTCTTTGATATGTTGTTGATAGCAAAAATGCTACATTGCCTAAAGGATTTATATTTTAAAGTGTATACTAAACTGTTTAATAAAAAAAGAATAAATTGTGACTAACTGTAACTGAATAAATTATAAGTTTTATAAAAGTAAACTAATTTAAAACTATTTTCTAAAACACAAGTGATTAAATAAATGTTTAATGATCTATTTGTTTGCACATACAAAAACGCTTTCACAATCTGCCATTAATATTTCATAATATTAGAACGTAGTTCAACTGAGTTCACCCATTTGATGACAATCTCGACAGCAGCTGAAGTGATTGACAATCTTTGTGGGTTGCATAAAAAAAATCAGACTACATCCGACACATTACATAATTTGCAACCATAAACATCAATTTGTGTACTCGCCGTGCAAACCATTTCCTCGTGGGGGAGGGAATAATCAAATTTCATTTCCGCACTACCTTCCGTCAGTGTAGTGGAAAAACACCCAGACAGTGAGGTATGGTCTGATGGAACCAGGATAAAAAAAATATTGTTTCAACACACCACTTGCTGTCACTGTCAGGATCGCAGAGTGCTACGAATGCTTCGTGGACGATATTGCAAGCGATCATTTCCCTGGAATGATCGTTCATCTATTACAGTCCTCCAAAACATACCACCAAATAGCACGACAGCTACTGTCGTTAATCTACCGCTGACAAAAAGCTTTATAACACTGCCACATACATGCCATCAGCCCGCCTCGTCCAGCCCTGCCCTGTGCATGGTGGACTGTGTGAGCATTCTTGTGTCGAATTTCGCTAAACACTTGCCGACATAGTCAGCAGCAAACCTGAGCTAAGCCGGGATGCATCCAGATGAACGCTTCCGTACGAGCACATCATATTCTGGCAGCACCTAAAACATAACCAACTCCCGCCCACACACCACAGCCTCCAGGGAGGTTCAATTCTACGAGCTACTTGCCAACGAACACGGATAGGTCCTGCCGTCACTGGCCAAATGCTCGAAAAAGAACTATTTTTGCATCATAAATCACAACAGCAACGATACATCACATCGTGATACACTTTTGCCCGAGATTGCCCATCAGTCCCATGTGAGCGGAAGTGCCATCTTCACCCCTTAACATTCTCCCCTACCCAATATTCCTCTTGTCCCTCAACGACGCCCCGCCTCAATTTGCAGGCAGAGTAGAACAGCGGTGAACAAAAGAGTTGCAGTTATTAATCATAATATACACCCACCCGAATGTATTCCGAAAGCAATTTTTAATGTCTTCGTACCACCGTGCGCCCGACTGACTGATGTTTCCGGTAGCCAAGTCAAACGTCGGACTATTCCTGTATCATCTAGTGGGCTTATGCTGGGAGCACGCGAAACACCACGAGAGATATTTGGTTTGAACGATGCATTTGACGATTGTTGCGATTATAGCACTTGTCGTGCCGAGCCGCAAAGCTTCAGGTATGTTGTACAACAAATGGAAAAATAGCCGTGATTCTCATGTCATGTAAATTTTCAAATTTGTTAAAGATGCGCAATAGATTTAGTCTGCTATTATTAAAGGAATGGGCTACCAATTTCTTTGAAAGACAATTGAATGAGTGTAGAAATAACAGTGTAACGGTTTTCATACTGCCTTCGGTCTTTGTGGCATTACCATCGATATGTTATCCTTGTATCCTTGTTTTTTGTACTATGTATCTGGATAGTCAGTTCTTACAATGGGGAACAGTATGAATAAGAATATGAATTAGTCTGGTCTTCCTTGGAAACCTCGAGCGGTTTAGGACACTTTTGCAGCAGGCCAAGATCACAGTTGTAGCGCCGAATACAGGGTTTCCTCGATTTATTGGTTGGTTCCCATCAATTTTTGGTGGTTTCCCATATTTTGATGGTGCACGATTTTTTACCGTTTCCCAGAACTTTTTGGTCCAAATGTATTGATATTCAATTGGAAAATACCAATAAATTGTAGGAATGAACCAAAAATCTATCTAAAAACAAAAAATCATGGGAGCTCACGAATAAATCGTGGGAAACCCTGTAAGTGAGTAAGTAACATAAATTAGTGGATTCCTCACTACGCTAGCTGAATGATTTAGACTGTTTGGTTAAGTGCTATTCATTATATGGTATGGAAAAAATATTATATAAATCATGTTTGGAAATCAGTCGATTCGGATTCCGTTTAAATACAAATAAATAGCTTTTTCAATTCTTTCACATAATATAAAATTTACACTGACATTTCATCTCGCTAAAAGTAACTGTTATAGTGATGTTAAACAAAAACACATTTAACATCTTTGAGTGAAAAAGGTAAAAAAAAATCCAACTCTATGCTCCAACCAAATGGATACTCAACAGAATAGCAATAACACACTGACGTAACCGTCCTCATGGAGTTTTAAAATTCAAGTATTTTATTTTTAACAATATTCATTCTTATATCCGAATAGTTTGAACAGTATTCAACAGCCTTGAATTGGTGTTGGCTCGAAATTGTGCAAGGCAAAATTCGAGTTTCTGAATTAAATTTCCTGGTCCATTTTTATTTATTTATTTATTTTTTATTTTTTGAAACAGGAGAAAATTGCTTTTCCTGTTGGCTTTTGATCTCTTTCACGGGACTGTCCCAATATGTACAATATGTACATAAACTCTAAAAAGTGTATTAAAACTATCTATAATTTAATATGTTAACGCTACAAATTACTATGAATATCTCACTTCCTGTCATATGATTGAGAATATGCGTGAATTGTGTTCAGAATTTAATGCTCTGAGAGAAAATGTTTCCTTGTTTCTGCAGACACAAGATCTGCTTACTATGGTTTTCTAAACACAAACTATCTTAACACACGAATTGCACACGCAATCCACCCCAAACTCAAACCAACACGCACTACAAATTCAATTACATTACACGTAATGGAACAGCCAGAATGCAACTCTTACGTACAGGAACTTATCTTTTTACAATGAAATACTTTTCGCTGTTCATCAAAATTCTCCCACACCAAAACTGCTCCGTTTGTTGTCCAGCATTCTTTTCCCTTGCAAAACTGTTCGTGTGAACAAGTAGTAAGGAAAATTATTTGTGCCATAGTTGCTTCACATTTCTTACCAAGCATTTCTGTTCGGTACAGTCACGCTTAGCACATCGCATCGGAAACGACTTACAAATGGAGAGTGTGAAAAAAGAAGAAAAACCCCTAACCCATCGTTCACTGCTCTGCAGGTTTCTTGGCGTTGTCTTTGCCCGTTACTGACAGGGCGTCTTCAGGCCCCGATACATTCCCGGGGCGAGATAAAAACCAAAACGGAAAAGCCATAATCCAAGCGTGGAGAAATTATTGCACTTTCGGAATTATGATTTATGCCACCATCACACACTATCCTGCTGGAAAGGGTGACGGAGGCACCCCAGGACAGCAAGCTGGTATTAGTCGCATGCACGCCCGATCTTGTCATGCGTCCCAGTAAACCTCGCACATTCGCACTCCAAAGCGCACGCAAATTGCACTGTCTATTTATTTATGGGCCAGGAAAGTTGCTCAATTGTTGCTTGCGCCGCGTGCAGCCAACTCCGTTGTATTCTAACGCCTGAACCGCACCCACTGCTTTGCTTCCCAAACCTCGAGTGGCATATCATGTTTGAGGGATATAAATTCTTGTCCCACTGCTGCTTGGAGCTGCCATAACCGGGCACTTTCGGAATTCTTGCTGAAAGTTTTAGCCACCGCCGGGCGACCATTAGTTCCCGGGACAGCAGCGTGCGAGCTGCACTGATGAATATCTTGCCAGCACGTGAAATTCATTTCCATCAGGTGTACTAAGTTGAAAAATTATGGAAACAACCTCCCACCGAACCGACCCGTACCCGGAAGGGGCACATTTGGCACCCTCGGGCAACGATAAATCGGAAAACATTTCCACCGGCGTTTCTTCGCTCACCCGACCCTTCCACAATAGAAGCGTTACATCGTTGGGCGGGATCGAGCGTGGCTTAAGGCATGCCACTTCCACCTGTGCATCGACGTGGTCTCACACTTGTATGCGCCTTTTGCCAGCTGGCTTCATTTTTCACGCTCCTTTTGCACCGCCACCACCGGGGCAACTGGCTGACCACCGGCATGATTCATTATGAAACAGCGTAACACACCGACAAAACGAAACACTTTTCATGCCCTGAAGCTGATTGTCCCACTGGTTGACCTTTCGATACGCGCGTTGCATTTTTGTGCAATTATTTCTGTGCAATTTCGTTCGCAATTATACTTGACTCGGTTCAGGATGCAGCCACACCAGTATGCACTCGCCTGGCACAACAACAATAATAATAATTACTGAATTTATGGCTTTCGTGGACTAAAATTTACGATCGATTGAATTGAATCAATTAATCAATTAATAAATAATGGAATGCTTGTGACTTTTGTTGCCACTTAAAAAGTATGGGGGAGATGCTGGCAATGTGCAATTGCATCGATACCTAGTGAAAATCCTAGAGCATTTTGCTACACGCCTGTTGCTGTTTCAATTAATCAAACGAACAACTTGTGTAACATGAGGCAAGAAAAACTGCTACAAAAATACAATCTGCAAAGGCTCGATTGTTCCAATAGAGGAAATTGCTCTCAAGACCAAAAATGTAGAAAAAAATAAATGTGTTCAAACAATTAATGTATATTTCTTTAATATTTTTGTCACATTGTTGCTTGTGTTTGTTGCTGAAGTCGGGTTCAGAAGATGATATTTTAAATTGAAATTTACACCAAAATCACCAAAACTCATTTTGTATCATCACTTCGAGCAAGCGGCAAATCAAGAACAATTGCTTGGAGATTATTTGTTAACCGATCTTAATCAACAAAGCGTCCTCTACAACTTAAAGAATTGTAAGACTTTATTAGACTTTGGATGCATACATGTAAGAATAGTGGCAAAATGGTATTGCCTGATGCAAATTGGAATAATGTTATAAAGAAGAGAACTTGGACTGAGCAGTCAGTCGTTGATCAGAACTCAATAAAGCAACACCGTCAGAAAAGATAGAAGTCTGTGTCAACGGTCTCCCTCATTCGGTCCACCTCCTCCACCCCTCGGTCGGTTTTCGGTCGTCGTGATACGGTTGTGTCGATCATTGTTCTCTAGTGTTGAAGTATTGATCGCCTTCCTTACATCCATTCCGCTCCCGTCTTCGTCGTCACTTTCTTACATACATGAGGCTAAATAATAACAACATTTTTTTAAGAATAAGTTAAAAGGAAGATCGAATGCAGAGGCAAAGAAGCCGTGACCTACGCGACCTTCGTCCTACGCGAGCATCCTAGCCTATACTGGCTTTCGCTAGGCTTTCAGTGACTTATTATTACCATAGCAGTGTAGTCAGTCTTACATATGGGGGCACGGTCTACTCGGGACTTGAACTCATGACGGGCATGTTGTTACGTCGTACGAGTTGACGACTCTATCACCAGACCGACACTATAATAATAATAATAATAATAAGTCTTATTATTGCAAACATAACAAACTTATAAGTGTCCGTCAATAGTTTGGAAACCATAAGATTCCGCAAACGTTAATTCTTCCGAAGACTGCTGATCTATGGTAATACAGAGTTTGTCACTTTATTCTACGACCGCGGGCGCTATTCCAAATTGTTCTTAAACAAAATCAAGAGTGCATCATGGAGCATGAAAGCATAGCCGATAACCGATAAGAATTGCCAATAGTTCACAGGAAGCAATGTTGAATAACCCCCTCCTCCCTCACCCCACCCATTTGAATATTTCTATCGGAGCAAACGTACTCATTTCCACCTTACACGGCCCTAACCACCCATACATCGGATGCGGTTAACCGAAAACGCATCATCACGAACGACCCCGGCTGCATCTGATGCACTTGGTCAAAACTATCACCCAAAACCGCTTGTATCGAATTATTTGTTACTTTGTTAGCAGCACCAAACGCATACCCGCGTCCTTTTTGCGCTCGTGATTACGCATCGACCGCAAAACATTTGTGCTCTTGTTATGGGACACAGCAGGCGTACAGGCGTAGGAGTGTTACACACGAACAGACCACATCTCAGCTTTTGCTAAAGTATGCACCATTTGCCTCATTTCCATGCCCACTACTACTGCGGCGCCTGAAGCTATATCACGCATTACATGCTATAGTATCATGAAACATTCGGTTTTGGTGGTTTTGTTGCGCGTTGTATCGTAGGTTTTATTAATACCATACCAACTCTAGCCTCACTACCACACAACTATCATATCTTAGTTTGGGGCAACTTCTAAAACACTAAGAGGTAGTAGTAGTTTTGATCGAAATAATTTGACAATATATAGGACCAAAATGTATTACACCTGAGCTATGTGAATTAAAATTTCGCAAGCTGTTTGTTGGTAAACTTTACTTTTTTTTACTTTCTACTTCCCAAACGGCAATCTAACAAATGTGTCATGTCATCGGTCGTGCGAAGTGTCATAACGTGGTATTGTGATTGTAAAACATGGAAACATCAACAAAAAGCAATTTCCCAAGACACTTTTACTTTCATTTTACAAACACCACCCAAGATGCCCATGAAAGCGAACATAAAAATCACCATTACAGGGCGAGGAAACCTTAATCGAATGCATTCCCAAATCAACAGTGGAGCAGTTTTGCCCCTACCCTCGTGTAGTCCCCCAAGGAGAGAGAAAAGGAAACACACTCAGATAAACAGTTGCTTTTCCACTTTCACTTACTTTCCTGTCCGCCCGCACTGGGACGTAAATCATTTTCCAGAGTATAAATCTTTACACAACGACATAAACAATTTATGGCCTGCTCAAGACGGTAAGGGCAGTTTTCCTACCATGGTCACTCTTGGATTCGGTGACACGTACATACGTACGTACGTACGTACGTACGTACGTACCAGCTGACCATCAGGGTAATATGCTCGAGGTGTGTGCCTGTACAGGCGTAAGAATACCGCGAATAGGCGAATAAGGTACCTCAGCAGTAACATTAAAAAAAGAAATGAATTCTTATGTATAATATGGTTTGCTCTGGGTAATGCACTAAAACATAAAACATGTGAGCATAAATGATGCTCTATATCATCGCTTGTCATTTGCTTAAACGCCTATAGGATATCTTTTTATGGAGTTCTTTTTGGAATCTTATCGACTACTCAGTTCAATATACTACAAATTAATTCAGCTTTTACTGTTCATATCCATTGCTCTTTAATGGTTGATTCAATTATTTGAAAATTATACCGTTAGCTAGTTTGGTTGTATTTAGCTTGTAGATTCAATAGATAGATTTAGAAGAAATCGATTATAATTACTCTGAAAAAAAACGATACTGGGGCCCTTTCCGTTTTAAGTTCGTAGGCTGAACATAGTTTTCGAGTAGCTATCTAAGTGAGGATAACATACAGGTGGGCTTATTCCAAGGTATGTATGAATTTAGAAGGCTGATTTTTATCGCTTCTGTCTCTTAATGAAGATTTTAAGAATGTTTTGTGTATTCGTCAAGCCTGCAGAAAGCTTGTTTGAACAAAAGTTTTCACCCCTCCTGTCAAAAAGTGATATTAAATTTTGGTTATTAAAAACATGCAATGATAACACGTGGACTACATACACTTTGAATCTAGATTCCATCACCAGATCTCTTTAATGTACCTTGGGATAAATGTAAACACCACCTTGTTTTGCCATTTTTTCGAGCAGGTACTCGAATCTAATTCTATCTTTAAGGCTTGAATAATCTAGACTGAAAATTGCAGGTTAGTTTTGTGTGTGGTTTTGTATGGACTGTTTACATAATTTCAGCCTCCAACTGTCAAACTCCATACAAAAAGCTGACTAGAATCTTGAAGTTGGACATAATACTTACCCAAAGCATCATAAAATTACTAATTGATTAATCAGATATGTTTGATCCTTGGCTTTCGTACATGTTTACAATATTTTCTTTTTTTTCAATTAGTTTTACCTTCACATATTGAGATTAACTATTAGTATCATGATTTCCATTATTATAAGATACAGTATCTGGACTTGCTGACATACAGAAATCACCAAAAAATATAAAAGCTTCATCTTAAATGATATTGTATGCATTGAGTTAAACCCTTCTTCATCTTCTATTTGACGGAACATCCTACACGGACATGCCCTTACATAGCAATTGGAACAACGTGCATTAAAACCAATTGAAGATCTAACATATTTTTGAACGTTTCTTACGTTTATTTTTTTTTTAATGCCGAGAAAAAAACTCATTCACACGGCAACCAAAGAATAATGTTTAAAAATTAGATTTTAGAGAGCATATTTAGTGCTCCGATGGATCTTATGAACATTGAAGATAATATCTAAATGTGGTATATTTGAAAAGCAATCCAGAGGAATCATGAACAAGCAACAGCAAATTACAATTGACAATAGGTTTTATAGGAGAAAGATCTGCTTTAATTGCTTTGCTATGTTTAAGTACAGTGTAGCATTGTAATTTAAACCCTGTTCTTCTTATTACTATTTGGTGCAACAATTTTATCAAGTCTAAAGCAAGGCAAGTTTGACAAATGTGGGCTCGGTTAATACGGGACTTGAAAAAACATCGGGCCTATCGTTAAGTCGTGCTGGTTGTCAGCTCAGTTTCAGAGAAAACAATGTCTGAATTCGAATCCATTAGCTTCATACGCTTATTTCAACACGTTAGAACGGTAATCTATTGGTATGACGGAATTTAACTCACAACCATCTTGGATAGGGTCTGTTAAGACTCGCCAACATAGTTAGGAAAAGTATGATCAGTAAAAACAACAAAGGAAGAACTTGGCAAAACCGTCCTCCGATGCCACAACAATAATTGAAGAATTGATAAATGATTTTTTATGGAAAGGCTCTTTGACAATCGTTGTACTTGTAAAAAGCAACAATGTGCAATGGTCTTACTCGTTAAAATAAAAATTAAATATTTTAAACATTGATTTTTTTTCAAATACTCATCTTATCGTCGAGCAGAAGCAACGTTATTGCTATATGCGGGAAATTCATCCCCGAATTGGACCATAATGATTAGTTCGTCAATTCATATAACGAAAGGTAATGTTGGAAGTGTTCCACGGTATGAAATATTACTCGTGATGTATTACTCTAAGATGTTTTATAATTTGTATACGAATAGGTTCTTACTACCATTAAAAATCAGGCAAATGTTACGGTGGGCCGCATCAAGCCTGCGGGACGGAATTTGCCGACCGCTGGTATAGTTCATTTCGCGTATTTGGATCTGTTCGGCCCACTTTAACTGAATTTTATTTTTCCTCGATTTTGTCATTTCTCTTACGCACAACCGTGGCCTAACGGTAGACGCTGGCCTCCCTTAGGTACGCTATCTGCACTCTAAAGCAACAAAAACATGTTTTACATTCTGGGCATATTTTTCTACAGTCATGGGGGGACAAGGGCTCTCATTTCCATTTGCATGTAAAAGACATGATTTCCCTGTGTATTTACTTTCCCATTCGAAACACTTTCTGTATGTTTTTCGAATAAAAACCTTTCCAGTTTCCTCTCCAGTCACACGCACCCCAACCCAAACACACGCTCTGGACGGCTGTTGTTTGAACTTTCCATCCGATCACAGCCGAAAACAATCCATCCCTCAAAAACTGGCCATGACTAGAACGGAGCAAAGTGGCATAATTCATTTCAAAGCATTTTACGTCCATTCGATCGGCTGAGCCGCTTCGACGAATGAAAAGGCGGGCTCGGGTTTTACTACAGCCCACGATGGTGCACACGGTATCATGGATCACGCAGCAAAATAAAAAATGAAGCTGACATCTGTCCGCCGGTTCCCTCGGGGTGGCATACAGTATCATGCGTGTTTGTGAGCGGTGTAGGGAAGGGATCTTCCAACCCCTCTCCCATAACACCCATTTCGTGTGCCATGCGAAAAGCCGCCCAAATACAGCGACCCGGTGTTTGGGGCCACCCCGACTCGTCCTGGCGTGTAATGGCGTCCTTTAGCATGTTTCGCGGTGCGAGCCACGGCGAGTCTCACCAAAACCAGACGGGATGGGATTTGAGAATAAATGTTATTCGCTTGATGTTAATATGTAAACAGGATTGTTCGACCAAAAGCACAGCACCTTCCGCCGAATCGTCGCAAAAGCATATCACCCCATTGTAAGCGCAAAGGTGGTAAAGGAAACCCTGCGAGAGCAGCAGCAGCAGCATTTCGTTGTGCTATTGTTAGTGATAGCTCATCCAGGAAAAAGCGGCTGGAGTTTCTTTCCCACCCAACAACTGTGTGCGGCATCGCGATGAATGAGATGTCCCGTTTTGCCACGAAACCGAAAGGGCCCAAGATTTATGAAACACCAACGGTAGTGTGGGCCAGTATGTGTATGTATGTTGAATGTGCGTGTGTGAGTGTGTATGTCAGAGAGATATAGAGGGAGGGGGGACAACCGAGACAACCATGTATCCGAAAAATATTCATCTCAACTGTACGCGCGATATGCCTACGCTCATACACATCACTTCATGCATAAAGTTTGAGCTTCGTCGAACGCAAGCCCACACACACAAGATGAGTACGCATATTCCTCAGGACATGTTTTTTTTTGTTTGTGTCGATGTTGGTTGTTGTGTTGTTTTTGTTTGGTGCTTTTTATATTTTTGTACCCATTTTGCCCATCTCGTTGCCGTTGTTAGCAACGCAGGCACCACACAAGAGGAGCCCAGCCGACCGAACGGCCAGCTAAATGGATCGTAGCGAGAACACTTTCAGGGAAAAGGCTCACATTGCGTTGCATGGTGGCGCTAAAATGGTTGAACCAAACCATTGCTTCGTAAACGCTACACGAAACTTTTCAAATTGAATAATGAATAAGAAAAATTGAAACACAAATCAAAGTCCAACCTCCATTTCACTCGACATGATGATGGATGAATGTGGCAGCCAGCCTGAGAAGAAATTTTAAATTCATACGAGCACGTTCACCCGTTTCGATGGGCTTGTGTTTTTGCACGCCGGGTTTTGTTTTCTTCGCGTTTTAGGGAGAAAAAGTATGTTGCGTTTTAGTGAAGCAAGCGATTGCGAGTGGGTTTTGAGTGGGATGGCGTGTATTTCTGAAAAAAAAAGATTTATACGCAAAAGGATTATGGAAAATTTAACGCATAAAATATGGCTTTAGATATGTCTTTTGAGGATCAGTTTAATCAACACAACGCTCGATTATTTACAAAATATTAACTGTTTCTACACGTATTAACATCCATAATTCATCACCATAACAAGACCGTATGGAAACGATCTACAAAAGTGGTTGATAATGACGCCTTGGTTGACGGTTATTTAGTTCCGAACGCAATATTTTATGTAAAATAAGAGGCTATTGTTTTACGATTAACCAAGTTACGTGCTTAACATTCAAATCAAAGTATAATGTTTATAAATTCAGATAATAAAAAATAAGGTTCGGAGTTTTGAAAAGAGTGTAGGTCAACGATTTTCAAAAAGTAATAAAAAGAAAATTGTGTTTTCTGTTCTCCAGTGGTGTATACAGACCTTTTTAAGTGTACATTTTACCATCCCATTTCTTTACTTTGTTACTTTACTTTTTCATTTCAATTATTACAGTTCAATCCATTTAAATATTGTTTATCGTTGTTTAGATATTTTAGTATGAAATCTGTCACTGCACATGGTCTTTCTGGTCTATCGTGTAATGCTGACCCCTTTATCTCTCACAGTACGAACTATAGACAATAAAGCCATTAAACGTGCATATGCAAATCAACATCAACACACACAATCCTGCACAACAAAACAGTTCCATTGCACGACTATAACTGATTCATACAAACAGATATCTAAATCATACATTCATTCATACACACACATATCAACCAGGCTATCTGACGGCTATCATTAAATCAAAGCATATCTTTTATAACTTCCAATTGCATCAAAACTTTCATCTATGCAAACCAGGCTGCTAGCTCGAGTGCACTACAATTTGGCCGCATCATACACACGCATGCGGTGCCCATATGTGTTCACAGTGAAGGTAATTATAATGCATGCATTTAATTACGAGGATCCTGCTCGGTTGAAGGCGCTTCATTTGCGATTCCTGTAACCATCACCCGCAGTGTTGAACCACTGCGCTATAAACAAGCTCAGCAAGGCCCAGAGCACCGAGCGTCTGTTTGACTTGGCAAAATAAGACTTCAATAAAATTTATTCATACATCAAACCCGCACTCCGACGTTACTCTCCCAGTAAAGTTACACACTCATGGCTCATGGAAAATATAGTGGGAAGAATATCATCAGCAAACTTGCCGACTATCACCACAATGCAAACTTTATACCGTGCGAGCACAAATCAAGATCAAACTTTATAAATTTACATTTCCAAGCATATTTCATCCGTCAAGATGCTAATTAAATATTCATACCCGTTGCACGAATCATGCCAACGCATCGAATCGCGCTATTCACCGTCATCGCTTTTTACAGACCAAGCTTCATGAGTATGCACGGAAAAAGCATTTCATCGAGTGCTTGTACCTTTTCAGCCCTTCGGTCATTAGCTTTCAGCAGCAGATGTTGGTACATTCGGCTCAATATTGAAGCGCACATCATCAACAGCACAAATCCGTTTCGATGAAATCATCCAACCCCAAACGCCGCTACGTACATAAACGCTCAATAGATCAACATCGGTGATGCATTTCCATTGCCTATCGTACAAAATTGGCAACCGGTATGCAATGCCAATAGCTACCCTCGAGACAGAGACCGTAAGAGTTGGATTCTTCAAAATTTACTAACTTTCAGCATGTATTCATTATTTGTTGCGCTGGCTCTGACAACACATGCAAAGTATTGCTCTATGAAAACCATGATTTCAATGATACGTAGTCTTCATCACAAAAAGAGAATAATCAAACCAATGAAAAGAGAAAACACGCTAATCTACCTATTCTTTCTCCCGGGATAGTTACCTATGCATTCTTATTGACCGTACATCCTTTTAAGTCCCAGATTATTTTTGTTTGTACAGAAGTGAAATCGAACGCATACTAACTGAAAAGTGATGAAAATAATGAAAAGTTTTACTTTTTTCTCGTTTTCTGTTATTGTATGTATTGTAAGGGAGAATATACATCATTTTTAAGTAGTGTCGATTTGTTGTACACAATATGTACCATTGATGATAGGGAAATTGTAATCATACAAACAACATGTTTAACAATTGAGTGATTATTTTGAGCGCATGAAAGCTCACAAGATCACCAAGTTATATAAAACAAAACTGAATAAACCAATATTATTTTAAACCACATACTAAACTATGCTAACAAAGCAGTTTTTTTTTTGAGAATAAACATAACATAACTGGTAATCGTGCATAATACTCACTGCAGTCGGAGTAATGTAAGGTCTTTTCAACTTAGCTTATATTACTTACTACTACGTTTTTTTTTGGAAAATGATAAAATCAAATTTTGTACAACTACTGTAAATAAGTCCAGAAATGAACTTAAACTATCGTTTTAAAATAGATCAATAGCTGTTACTAATTAGCAATAAAGTCATTTAATTATACACAGCGTCTAAAGCATTCTTACTCTTTCCTCTTCAAAGCACTTCAAGACCGCGCCTAAATACCCCCAAAAAGTATCGCTACTAAACCAAAGGCTCATTAGCGTGCTTTGTGTAAGAGTTTCGATAAGGTGAAAAAAAATATAATAAATTTTGGTTTGCCTATCAGCATAATTGGACGACTAATAACACCCAACCGACGCATTTCCATGCCACCCACCAGCTAGAGAGTGTGGCGGGAAATAAAAATCTAGCCTTCCGGATGCCATTCACCGGCAGACTCATAAAAGAACAATGCCGGCCCAAAAATTCCCTAAGCTGGCCGAGCAGATCTTTCCCCTCCTATTCCCAGTGTCTACCAGTCATCAATTTTCTCCGAAAAAGCAACAATTAGCTATAAATGTTTCCATAGTTTCCAGTTTAATTTTATTTAAATGGCATTTTTCCTTCCGCTGCCATCCGGGAGGCTGCAAACATTTCCATTCACTGGCGCGGGAAAATATGGCCTCCCAATTGGAGCCCCAAACTCTGCTCAACATCCACATCCTGAGCTAGTCTGTTGCTTACGCTCGTTATTTCTGGCCAAACAAAAGGATGAGCACGCCCTTTATTTGCCCATTGCTACAATGGAAGGCCATTTTCCGACGGGGAAAACAGGACACCCGAAAAATAACGCATCATCGAGCAGGCAAGGAGTCCTTGGCACGAGCGCTGGCCAACTTTTCACCATCAATTTGAAAAACAAACTGGACACAAACTGTGCTGTGCCTAAGAGTGGAAAATCGGATTCGTCCCCAGTCCTGAAAATTCTGCCCCGAAGCCAACAGTGCAACCGAGCCAAAACCTGTGCCCATCCACGACGAACTATCCCTCTCAGCTGAGAGGAGGTCCCCTGTTACAGTGGCTGAGCTTGTTCGGGATGAAAGTTTTCTTCATTGTCGTCCAGTCGGCCTGTCCTATAGTGTTGGCCGTTTTTCTCTAAGCTGAATATCTTTTTTTTGTCAGTTTTTTTTGTTACTCTTTACGTATCTCATACCGGAAAAATTGAATATTTATTACGTCACATATGGCGCTGGTGCATGGTTTTGTTGGCTACAGTTATCCGAACAATTTATTACATTTTTTCATCACCTTGCCAAATTTTCCCTGCTCTGCCTCAACCAATACCATCCGATCCCTTTTTGGCAGTGGCTGTGCATCTGAAATGATTCATACTTCCGATTTGACCACACTGCTACCGGCGGGGGCAGATTGCAGTCGTATGGGCCCGCCAGTAAGCGGAAAGAATTCTTAAAACTGCTCGAAAATATGTCATTCTTTGTTAGACTTTCCTACGATTTGTAATCCCGGTAAGAACTTACCTTTAGCCAAAGTTGAACGATTGTAATAAATTGATACTATAATTGCTTTTCGATAGGGTAGCTCTGCCGTACATATAAATCGCATACTAAGCGATTTTGTTTATGAGTAAGTGTAATTTGATAACTTTAGGCCATGATCTTCTGCCATATTGTATATCCACGTATTTTCACCGTCTAGAAAATAAGCTTTCATTAGAATTTATCAAGTCCGGTAGCGTTATACAGTCGTCAACTGGAACGTCTTAACAACATGCCCGTCATGGGTACAAGCTCTGAATGGACCGTGCCTCCATACGTAGGACTGACTATCATGCAATTCAATAAGTATTCAATAAGTAACTAAAAGCCAAGCTCATTGGTAGTTCAGGCAGGCCTTAGCCGACAACGGATGTTGTGCCAAAGAAAAAGAAGAATTTTGCAAAATAGTATACAAGAAAAAGGATGTGTACCCATGCAGAAGACATTTATCTATTATTTACGTGAAAAATGTAACCATTTTAATTTAATTTAATATTTTAAAGTTAAGGTTTGTAATATGTTATACTTGTTACAGCAATGTTAGGGCAAAATGTTGCAGCATGGGGCAAAATAATTGCCATGTTTTGACTGGAGCAAAATGATAAGGCTGTGGTGTAATCAAAGGTCGCTACTATATATTTGTTTCACAAACATAAAACTATGCTGTTTGCATACGCTATCGACAAAAAACTGACAACACGGGCATTTTTTATATATTCCATTAAGTTACTAAATTTTTTAAAACAACACTCTAATACGCAACATTTATTCTCTACCTTTACAATTTTACCTAGCTGACAGAACTCAAAAAAAACCAAAGCCAACAATCCAATGTTGTGGTCCATTTTACCTCTTTTTGTTGATGTGTGTTGATATTTTGTGCATGATCATTTTGCCCTATAGCGAGACCATTTTTCCCCGCACAATACGTTTTTACGACTTTTGATGTTGATTTTTAAATTCCATTTTATGCATTTATATTTGTTGTTAATACGTCTACTACTATTATTGTTTCATTAATAAAATGTTGAAGCATCGATTACCGTCAAACCATCAGTATATAGTGATTTATCCAATGAGATACAGAACAAATTCCTTAACCGTGCCATTGTTGCTACGGTGGTAGCAATCTGTTTATTAGAGTCGTAACAGTAAAGATAATTTTATAAACTGTCGTTCGCGTCCAGTATATCGCCGAGCAGTTTTAAAATACAGTGGAGCACCGATTATACGGGTACCATTTATCCGGCATCCGTTTATCTGTGGTGTTGAGAAATGACAGTTCAATACAAAGGTGACATTGCGTTCTGAGGAGGATATTTTAAAAAACGGTTATCAGGCTATGACAAAAAACACTATAATTCATGGAAAATTTCAAATATTCTCATTGAAAAAACATGAAGTACATAAAAACTGGGTAATTTTTATCAAAACATAACATTAATTTCAATTAAAAAATCAGAAATTTGTGATGTTTCCATTAACTCATTATCAGTGTTATTCGCCTATCTGGGCGAGGTCGAGTCCTGATGAGCCAGGATAAACGGCGCTCCACTGTAAATGTCGTTTTTCCGTATTCTAATATGCAACTAATTGCATTTTGCGATGGCACCCTGTTCTCGATCAGCTGTATGAACTTACTCTGTTTGAACCGCTTCCTAATTGGTCCTAATATGGGAGGTCTAGTTGTCGCACAAACTAGATCCTGTCGCCTCTTTCTGTGTAACTAGTATGCAATCTGTTGGAAAAAATGGGAATTATGTTGAGCTGTCGTGACAGCTGTATGTTTGTAAATATTATTCTTCTGTCTTGTCTGTCCATGCGGTTTATATCATGCCAACAGCCATTTTGCCAAACCTTCCCCTACCTTGAAAATAATTTCTCATTTCATCCCAACCAGTTTCAGAACAAATCATTCTTTTGCTCTCACTAGTATCACATCTCACAAAAAATAGCTATTAATCCATTAAACACCATTTCCCCTCACCAGTCAGAAATTAGAACTCATTTACACCGGAGCGCCGTCCACAGGATTAGGACAGGTGAAGAAAATTGATTTTAAATGTACCGTTTACGGTGGCAAGCTAAATTGAAATCTATATCTGCATCACCTTCCCGCGAGCGTACACAATTATCGAGTATCCCATCGGATTTTATTAATTATCAATTAATTACGCTTTTTACATTTGTGTCTGTGTACGTGCACACGTGTGCATCCTTCCAGCACCATCGCTTCTAGCCCAAAACACGGGCTATTTACGGTGGAACATGTGTCAGGATTAGAACATCCACCGAAAACCCCAACCAGCTTACGTGCTAACCATCCCACCAACAAACGGGATAATGAAATGCTTAATGTTATTATGATAATGTGCACATCGAGCGACTAGCTGGCTGCTAGTTCTGGTCTTTGTCCCCCATTCCCCATTATTTGGCTCATTCGCACTCACATACACAGCTAAACCCAATCGCTAACGAGGCCCAAAATCCCCAAAGCGTCACAAACGTTAATATGATAGTGGAGCTACGGCTGGTGGTTGTTTGCACTGATGGACGTGAAGGCGCAATGTAGCAAATGCGGACAACGGGATGGCTGATGATGTAAACGCGCTTTGGCGAACGCTTGGTCGGGTCAAAGCAGTCCTTAAATCCTAGATAATCCTTCAACTCCATTTAAGAACGTTGGTCAGAGTGGGCGTTCGCCTTTAGCCGTGCTGTGCTGAGAGCTCATTAATTTCGTAGTCTTGCCAGCTGGAAGAAATAAGTAAACAATCATCTTCGCCAAACCGGCTGAGCATCGTCTAATGAGTGAAGAAAATAAAGCACCGGTACCCAATAACGAACGCTATCTGAATATGTCTTGTACAGTGTACGACAGTGTATGCTTCACACTCAAGTACCATATACGATAGCAATTATGTATGTATTATGTATGTATTAATTTTTTGAAGCCTTGATTAAATTTTATAAACGAATAAAAATAAGAATGTATCATATTTTATTATTACCTAAAATAATGCTTAAAAACAAATAATAATGCCTCCGAGAAAGTTGTGTAGCTAAATAAGTAACAGTTAATTCAAAACTGGTAATAAGTGGTCACCACTTCATGATTGTTCGATATTTTATGTTTTTATCTCGTGTACTACACTTTTCGTTTTTAATCCAACATGATTGAAATTTTTAAACAACACTGTTTACATATGCATAACATCTTTTACGATTCTCAAACTTTCAAATCGTTCCATATTCGGACACATAATTGAAAATAATCTCATTTACGTTTCGTTTCATAAACGTGAAAATATTTAAACGCCGAATCTGCCGAATCTGACGTTAGTGCCATTCTTGAACAAAAAGGCATTGACAGAGAGTAAATTTATTTATTTATATTGAAAAAAGAACAAAAATCCATGATTATCAACAAATTATTGATTCAAAACTTCAAACATCAACAATTTGAATTTGTGAAGTATTCTAAAAGTAAACGAGCTTAATAATTACTTTGCTATTTTATTAATGATGGAGAATTTTTAGACGAGTGTTGCATGTGGGTATATTCGACATATATACCAGGCGATTTATGCAAATCAAACGAATTGGTACTTGAATGCGTAATCGTATTGTGACCGCAAATAAACATATTTCATGGGACTACACTCAAGGCCTAATGCCGCGTTTATTTTCCCTTTTTTAATGTTTCTACAATCGATACAACATTCAAGTTTATCGGTTTTCTTCTTATTGCTATCCTCACGTACCTTTATAACCAACTTCACCTTAACAGAAGCAAAGCAGATGCATTAAAATAAAAAGATCTTAGTATTATTCGATTGATGAGTATTATATTCTGTAGATAACGTTATGAAATGTATCTTCATTCAGTTCAACTTCACCGTAATCGAAACACATGCCAGCAAACCTTCTTGTTTACCGTAATTGTATCGATTCAACCACAGCCCCAACAAACCACAAACCAAAAAGTATGAAAAAAAACTGTTTCATGTACCACCACATAATCTTGATATGGGTCGTAATATTGTACCCACTTTTTAATGAACAAAACGCCCCCATAGCAGCTGCAAACGCTGAGGCTGGCCGAGCCTATGCGAAGTGGTGGCAAAAGTTTGCCAAACTATTGCACCCATAAAGCACTGCACTCGGCTCAGTAACCGTGAGTGAATGTGCAATGTTTGTACGAAACATAATAGACTTCCTGATGTGCTCTGGTCGATGTCGTTCGGCATTAAACTCGTCTGCTAACTACCGGGCAAGCGGTTCGGTACTGGCGCTTACCAGTAGCATGATTACTCTGCTTTGTGCTTCCTGTTGTTCCAACCCGTTCGCTGGAAGTGGTGCTACACTATTCATCAATAAACCCGGACCCCTCCTATCCCATCTCTGGGCAATGTTTGGAAGAATGTATTGGCAAAATGAGAACTATATTTAGCAAAACGATTTGCATGAATTATACTGCACTCAAACAGTAGCAACAGCGAGCTGCAAGCCATTCGTTACGGGCAATCCGTTTTGTTCCCTTGCAGTCCACTCCCGGACACAAACACCACTTTCGACAAATAATTTTCTTCACAAGCAACAAACTTTTCCCATGGCAATTGGCTCCCTATTTTACTATCGCACCGGGACGAGAGGTACAATAGGACACGGCCTGCACAACGAGCGGGCGTATCTCGTATACGCTCCGATCCAAACGCAACTGGCCAAACTAACCGACGCTGGGGTTTTGGCTTTTTCGTTTTAAATGGTCTATTGAGAATTAATTTACAGTAATATAATGCCAATGTTGGTAGAGCATAATTAAATGATAACATAACAATCATAATAATGCATTGCCGTTCGAACGGGCCCGAGCGGCCCGAACCGATCCGATAGTGTGCAACGGGCCGCCATCCAACCCGACCAAGTGGAACAACATTTTGCCATTCGGCAATGCCCAACACTATTATGCGGGCCCTGTCTCTGCTACTGTCCTTTGCTTGCTGTTTTGACAGCTAGTGGCAGAAGCGTTTGTACTGTGCACCCGTGCCGTTCGGTTTATGGAAACACTTGTTTGGGTTGCCGGAGGTTTCGGCGATCGAATCCCAAGAAGACAATCTCCGTCGTCCCCATATGATGCATGGCTTGTCCACGATAATCCCGGTACAATAAGCGTATCCTTCGGTATCAAAGTTCCGTTCCATCGAACAATGAATGTCCCCGGATTGGTCCAATATCGACGCTAGCCAGAACTATCCACGGGCACGCCGTCTTGGCCGCGTTTGGGTTGCGTTCTTCGATAGGCAATAATTTTATAATTGTTTTTAAAGCTTTCACATTATAATTTATTATTAATTACAGCGCATTACAGACAGTGATTTACGACCAACCGGTAAGCTTCAGGGAAAGGTGGGTAAGAATATGCCTATCGCTACTGGCACACTGCCGGCGTACCATTGATGCTTCTGGTGCGAATCATAGTAGTCGCACACATTCCGGCTTTATTTGGTGCCTGATCATGGCAATAATAATGGAAGCATCGTCTATAATCACAATCCGGATAGCCTCACGAAACCAGATTCGAAAGTGGCATGTTTTTGGATATGCAATATTCAATGCAATCCTATTTGCCAGGGGACTTCAAACATTTCACTTCGCGAGCCGCATTGCTTCACAAATATCGTTGCTGAGGGCCATTTTGACCTCACTTGTAGCAAACGGACGAACGTTTAAATCTCCTTTCAATGAGAAAATGCCAAATGAATGTATCAAAATTCTACAGCTTTCTATTATTACAGCTAAAGTTGAAACCTCAAAAGTAAAAATTTAAATTGTGATTGAAATAATCAAATTATTAAACTTTTTGTTTTAGTCTTTACAAAGTCATCGCGGGCCGTAGTTTGGAGACCTCTGCTATGTGCGATTGTCTAAACTAGTCACGGTCGTTTTGATTCAAACTAGAAAGACACGATTTATGCGTCCGAATTTTAAGGAAAACTTTCAAAGTCAATAAAACCCAGTAATAACTTATAAACAAACATATAACTGAACGTATTCTAACGAAAAAACAAAGAAAAAAAAACAAAAAAAATCCTATTTTACTAATTATTTCTCATACACTCATAAATGCCAAATTGATTCAAATATCAATGCTACATACTAGCATTTATCAACAACTTATAGTGTTTCTGTTTGTTCTATATTTATTTTACAGTCTTTAAAATATTCTTCTAATAATTGTAATAGATCAAATTTCAAGAACTTACGTGCAGTAGTTTATGTGACAATATATGTGAAGTGCTTGATACAATAGAAGATACATTATTCATGGTTTAAAATTAAACTCTTTTATCAAGTGAGATTAGCATAAACCTCAATTTAGCTATGGGTACATAAATTAGATTTGCTTGCTATCTGAAATTAATTATATACCTGGTCAAATGAACAAACATTGCTTCAGCTTGGTTGCAGCGTCTCACAATGGTTTAGCGTTGGCTTTCAAGAAACGAAAATGCTCTCATCCATATCGATCGTTTACGAACTTGTCCCCGATAAGACCTCCATTGGATTTATCGGTTGAGTAGCAAGAGTTTAAATTGGGAAACAGCAATCGTGATCTACTTTTGATTGGCTCTTTAATTACGATCACTTATCAGTGCTGACTCGTATCCTTTGCTATGGGCTCAGATAGGAGTTTGTGGAACCCTAACAGTTACAAGAGTGTTTATAACGATGTCAGTGTGATGGTCAAAAGGGACAGTGTTTACATAACTAGGCACGAACGAAGGAGGAATAGTGGTTTAAAGAATAATTTAAGGCTTTGTTTTCATACAATGGAGACCCAAAATTACTAACAATAATTTTCCATGTGCTGTAAGATATCATCAATGCATTATTTTTATAGCTTATTGATCAAGAAACAATATTTTTTTAACTTTGCAAATTGTGTATCAAACTTCCATTTATCTCTTATGACTCTGATTGTTTTAGAATATCTGAAAACTTTTTTTTAACTAAATAATACATTGAATGCTTTGAATGTCAGTAAATAGTTTTAGTTTCAAGTTATAACAATATATAAAACTAGCTAATTTAAACATAAGCGCTCAATGTAGTTGTAGAAACAAATTATCACATTTTATCGCATATATTGATGTAAAATATCATAATTGTAGTAGTTTCTGTAAGATGTTCATAAAAAAAACTAACATATTTTTAATTAGTACAAATGCATGCTTTAAATTATGATAACACATATATTTTTATTTATAAAACCTGATCATTTTTACCCTAGCTGATCATTTTTTTTTTAGCTTTATCTTTAAAATTAAGTTTGACCGTCGCATGCTGGAAACAAATCTTTACAAAACCAAAAAAATGCTTTTTTATTTGTTGCTCATTCATGATTGATATTTTTCATTTTCGCCTACTTATTATTTTCTTCAGCAAAAAACAACTACAGTGGAACGCCATTTATCCGGGATTATCGAGACTCGACCTCGCCCGAATACTCGATTAATACGGATAACGGGTCCAAGTATGTTTCTTATCACAAACAAGTTTTTATTTGATTTTGTATTATGTCTGGTAAAACCTAGTCTCTTTTTATGGTCGTTCAATTTAGCCGGTCTCGAGGTATAGTCGTCAACTCGTACGACTTAACAATATGACCGTTATAGGTTCCATCCCCAAGTGGTACAGAGACCGACAACGGGTTTTGAGCCAAAAACAGCAGAAGAAGGTTTTTTAATGAGAATATTTCATATTTGCCATGTATTTAATGATGACAATGTGCTCTGATAATGGCTTTTCCAAATATCCTCCTCAGCAAGGAATGTCAACTTTGTGTTCTTTTGACAGCTGGGATAAAAGGTACCCGTATGAACGGCGTCCCACTGTGTTATAAACGACATATTAAAACGTTATTAACGAATGCCATGTATGATTGGCCTAATTTTCGTAACTCACCTAGGTATTCGTATTTACTTAGCTGTATCTGCTCATATATCATATATTTTGCAATTCATATTTTTGTTCAAATGTACAAAGTACCAGGTGTCTCCACCGCTTGATTCTGCTTGATAGCACAACAAATAAAATTATTCATTTGATCCGCATGGCCCTGTACGTTTGATAATTTATGAACGCTCTACATGGAGGATCGGTTTGATTAGGAGGTGTCGGTAGTATCTAGGAGACATGACAGATCTTTCTGTTTCTAGTCCCCTATGCCCTCTCCATACTCGAGCAGCAACAGTGTTACAGTAACGTAACCACACGCCTAATAATATAAACTAGTAGGTATATAAGTAAACCAAATTCAAAATACATAACTGCCACGAATTTGATTCTATTTAATCATTTGATGTATTTAGTCATTTTAACTAATCATAATCTATTGCAATACAGATTACCACTATCGAAATGAATCCAATTTCGATCACCCTGTCACAATTTTACTCGATAAACAACCGAAGCTGCCTGTTGCATTCACGTTCAGACGATCATCGCTCACACTCACTTTCATTCCGTCATCTGATTGCGTATCTCATTCAACTTCTCATCGAAAAGGAGCTGTGCTACCAAAAGCACAGTCCAGTCCCAATTCAATCGGATGGATCCAATTGGCCCTAGTGCAGTTAGCGAATGAAAGAGCATCGACCTCACCACCCGTACCGATAAAATTCATCATCGTTCTGCCTCGTCAACGATGTCAATGATAAAATCCACTCGTGAGAAGATGTACACGACCCGACACGAGATTGTCCCTTCTTCTCGGTGGCAAAAACTGTAAACCATATTTTGCTGCCAACGGACCCTCGCAGGGTTTACCGTTAAATTCGTAATCATTTTCCGGCCCACCCAAGATCAGCTCAACAGATACGTCACTGGTTTTGCTCGGCATGCGAGGGCCTTTTTCGATTTGTCCGGATAGAGACAGGGAAAAAACACGAGCACAAGCATAAAGATGCTCGAAAGAAACATGAAATCAGTTGATAATTCTATTCATGTTTTCACTTCGTGTTTTCTCGAGGTTGTTGCTACCAAGTGGTTAGACCACTCCTGCGATGGCCTTTCTTTGGGCGATGTTTTATTGTTATTATTTCGGTTTCTGCTTTTGTCGTTTTATTCTTCACCCAACCGGTGGTACCAAATGAACCAAAATTTGTGCAACCAATTCGAGGAAAAAAATCATCCCAAGCACGGAAGTTTCCTCTTGCAAACGGAAACAAATAAATAAAATTAAATATTCAAGATACCGTACCCGGGAGATGTGTTTTTAAGCAGCAGATCATAACTTTCCCACTCACTTTCACTGAAAGCGATGGTTTTTTTGTTTTTCCTTTTTCTCCATACCCCTGCACTTTTACTTGTGAAGCTTGTTTTTTTTTTTCAAAAGCAACGAATATTGATAGGCGCGATGCTTGGCAGGAGCCGTTTCCAAAGCACAAGAGCGAATAATAATGGATTTCAGTCGGGATCTAGGTAGCTGTCCTTTTCTTTTCCCTTGTCTAGCAGTACAGAAAACGAGGATTGTTGTGGATTTTTTACTGATCCAAACGGGAGACTTTTGAGCGGAAGGCTGGAAGAGTAGATTCGTGCCCTTCAAGGCCATGGATTAACTCTTTTTGACCAATTTGAATTTCAGCCAAGGATGATAAGACGACTTTGATGGTGGCAATGTTGGCGATGAAGATGCTATGTTTGATGGGGGAGCTCATTACGATTTAAATATCATTTGGCGTTTTGTTTACCTTCATTATGAATAGCGTTGAAAAAAGCGGTGGATTTTTTAGAAAAAAAAAACACTTTATTAACGAAATGAGGTTAAATAAAAAAAAATTGTCCATGTGTAACGATTGTCGATTTTCAACTGCCAGGCCAGGAGCGGACGAATTCTGTCCCTTATCTCCTAACTTATCGTTTTTATCCTTCCTCTCACTCTCTTCTCTAACGTTGTGACCTGACAGACTGTTGGGCACTCACGAGTTTCCAACAAATAGTTTTAAGGAAAACAGTCAACCACCAATTATAAAATAAAATTAATAGAATAATTACATTTCAATAAGTGCACCTTAACGTAAACATAAAACAAATACTTGAGGAATGTAATAGCCTTTTATTTGCTGTGTAAAGTTTTATATTCAATGAATATTCTTTGAAATATCATGCACACAATATCATCATACAATATTTTACGTTCATGTACACTCGATCAGTCTGATCAGTCGATAAGCCCACCTGTTATCAAGATTCACTTTGCTCAAACAAACTTGCACACTCCCAAAAGCCGAAAAACGATAATGCTGGTTTATGGTTATTAAAATGAAAATCGTTTCTATATCGTACTATATGTCTATTTAAGAGATGACGGTCCAAGAGATGATTAAAAATAACATTATTGCTGGTAAGCATGATGTGTATGGTTCACGATGGAAATTGAAAGTTTATTAGGAACGTTTATAAAACTTGATAAAACTGTAAATCTTTTTAATTAATGACACCAAAACAAGGTGTCTTTTGTCGAAGTTCAATTCCAAAGAGTGATATCATCAATCGCCTCGTAACTTGAAAACAAGTTAGATAGTTATGGAGTGAAGTTAATGTGATTCTACAGTAATTGATGTCAAAATTACGTACATATAATTTACATGCACATATTTCAACAAGCAAATATTTCAACGATGACGTCTTGCTTGAAAATAAAACACAATAAATATAATCTCTTTCAATGCGGCATTCCGATGCTACTTAAGCAATATTTAAAAGATCCGAAAAGAACTTTGACGCTGTTTAAGAAGCATATGTTGACAGGCTGTGAGTTTGCGATGCGCAAAACGGTTTATTGGACTATTTTTGTCACAAGTCACTAACGCATGTGCATCACGCAAGAATGATTATATTCACGGGAAGCTGAAATGAGTCAGTTTATCATTGGTGAAGCTGTATGGTTGCACGTTTGGCGATGTTTTTTATTTTCAATGTGGCTTGCTAACTCATTCTAGACTCGGCTCAAACTACTCTAGACTTCGGGCAAGATTTTACACCCCAATCGGTTGATGAAATGTTGGACATGGAGGAAATTTATGAAGAGAAAGAAAGTGACAATGAAAGTTTTGCTAAAGAGGTAAATAAAGAAACTACCTCAGTGAAAGGTGAAAATTCAGAAGACGAAGAAAATGGGCGTAAAGGCGACGGGAATACCAAAGAAAAAAGGTCAAAAACGGTAAGATAGAGCAGATACTGAAGCGCCACATATACCTAACACGACTCCTAAACGGGATCGTAACGATTTAAGCACCCAGGGAAAGCGGTATCAAAAACGACTTCGTTTTGCAAACAATAAATGACTGGAGCATTTAAAAACATACCAAAAAAGCTTTTGGTGTCACCTGTTGGTGGAAAACCAGCTAATTGTGGAGCTTTCAGCACTGTCATGTCAGTCGCCTTCAAGCGTCCAGAGGTTATCCCTCCTAGTGGTGGAAAGAATTAATAAATCAGAGTTGGCAAAACATAAGGAACAAATCACCAATAACAAACCATTTAAAATACAGACTAAAAAGGGAATCACCTTTCAAATCATCAAAAAAGTGGCCTTGGCTTTCAGTGACTAATTAATTCCCCCCATAGCAGGATAGTCAGTCCTACGTATGGCGGCGCGGTCTATTTGGGGATTGAACCCATGACGGGCATGTTGTTAAGTCGTACGAGTTGACGACTGTACTACGAGACCGGCTGTTTTGGATATTCCACCGAAAAGAAAAAAAAAACAAGCACGAAGGCATTTGCACATCGTTCTTTCAAAAAATTACAATGAAATTGAATTTTTTTTATGCTTTTAAAGGATACTATTCTTTAAAAACCAATTTAAAACGTATATGGTTACATATAGATTTTTGAAAAACGTAATTTGAATAGATTTTTTTGGGATTAACACAATTTGTTAACCCTTCATGATCACGGTTGGGTAAACGTACCTATAGTAGTGGTAGTACCGATAATGGTGGTATTGCACTAAAATGCGTTGCATACGATAAATTAAAAATAATTTTGTTAGTTATGTTAACATGAAATGTTGTCTGGTTTTTTAAAAAGGGTTTAAAATTTTTTCAAAATCCAGGATTTAATAACGAAACTCATATTTTTACGTTCTAAATGACCACAGAGCACTACATTTATTAGTTCTTCGATATAACTGCTATGAAATGTTGTTAATTTACAAAAATTCATTGCCTTTTGACCATATTTGTTTTTTTCACCATAGTGCCATTATAGATGGCACTAAATAGGCATGTTCTCATAATGGTTATAGTCATAAAATTAGTAAAAACAGAATATTTTAGATTTTTACCTGATCTTTTAGCATGTCTTATTATTTTCACTAATTTAAGCAACATAAGTGAGTTTCTTGTAAGTAATTTACCAAAAAAGGCCAAAATTCGCATATCTAGCCGAGTGAAAAATTGACTTCAAATCAAGCATAGGGGAAGGTAGGTAAAGACGGACACTGCGGGTAAGATGGACACTTCTCATAAATGCATGAAAAAGGTAATTTTTGAGTAATTCAACAGTGTCGAATCCAAACTAAAGGTAAAACAACACATTTGAGAACATTTTTGGCATAATATATATAAAATTGATTAAATCCACGAAGAAAACAAATTTTCAATCATGTGCACCCTTGTGGATCTAATTTGACTACTACGGATCTTAAGCTCTATAACTTGTATTGTTTATATTTCCGGCAGTTTTATTTCATGAATGGGTTGTCGTGATCATTAATGAAAAAACTGGCAAAAGAACGAGGATAAAAGCAATACAAAATATTGTTTTCTGGTGGTTTAAACATTCTGACATCAAAGCGGGAAAGACGGACCTTGTTGTAGGGAAAGATGGACACCGAATTTATTGATTTTTTTACATCTCATATCAATTGGTGATGAATATATTTCTTCAAATATCTTAAATAAGGGTATTCCGATGCTATAAATTAATCAGTAACTATAAAAAGTAATAAATAAGCGATAAATGAAACACCGGTCAAAATAGTAGCCACTCGTTATGCTATTACTCACTCGACGCTGATGAGGCGCTTCACTAAATCCAATATCTTCTGACGACTTGGACAACTTTAAGCAATAAAAATATGAGGCATTGACACGACATCGTTCAGGAATAGATGAGAAATTCTATGGGATTATAAATATCAAATGTTTATTTTGACTTGGTGGAAAATGGCTTAAGCTATTAACAAGTCCCTCAAAAAATTCTGAGGTCGTGGACTTTTTGCGGAGTAATTTCCTAAAAGGAAGTTCTAGACTGTTGTTCTGTAAGCTAGAGCAACGTCAGCTGTAAGTGCGCGATATGTCAATAATGCTTTAGATGCTGCATTCTACGATATATTACAAGCGCCGTTTACAATTCCTAAATTCATGGCTGAATGAATCGTCGTTGCAATAGGCCAATAATTGGTTTATAAACGTACCAGGACGTGGAAAGCGATAGAATTTGTTAAAATACTGTAAAACTCTTCACTTTCTAACTTTTTCTACAAGTGTCCATCTTACCCTTCATGGTGTCCATCTTTCCCATATCAGGTGTCCGTCTTACCCGAACATTTCAAAACTGCACGAAAAAAAACATGTTTTTCATTCATGAAAAAAACGCAAAAATCGATGGAAACTTAAAAGTTTTAAAACATTTTCTGATAAAACATGAGTGTAAGATAATGTATGCACATTTTCATGGTCGTTGCACTTATATATCCCTAGATTTTTATCATTTCCCTTAACGTGTCCGTCTTTACCTACCTTCCCCTACTCTTCCGGGTGTAGGTTGACAACAGGTGTTATGCAGTACTTTAGTAAAAAAAAATCATTAATCAAATCTATACATTTTTTACGGTCAAATTCCTTCCGGGCGCAAGAAATCAATATTATAAATATTCCTTCCTATGTAATCCTTACTATTCCTACGAACATAGCATGAAAACTAAGTTCAATTTATATTATACACAGTTTTTGAGGTATATTTGTTTACCACCACTATTTGAACACAATACGACGACTATATGAACCATTCCACCATAATATGTACAACGAAGCAGCCACGAAAATATGTATTTTTTCGTAAATTTGTTGTGTTTCATGGTTAAACATGGATGTGATTGCGAAGATAAAACATATTCCAATTGCTATGTGGTAAAATATTCATTAATTTTCCCTCCCGACACTTTAAATCCATTAAAACACACCTGTACCACTACAAATCGCACCAATTTAGGTACATTTACCCTAATAAGTACTCTCCTTCTCTCTTGTTGACCTGCTCGCGATAGAGCACGTCGATGTGACATGGCCTGGTCAACAATTATTCTCCAGGATGCTCGATCCCTGGCAGTAGCCTCCTATTCATGCAGATACGTCAGGTATCTAGCCATCGACCCGATCTACGTCAGGTCTCCCAGGTCTAGCCATCGAGTTCGCTGTGCTGCGCTGCGCCTTATGCCGAACTGGGGATCGCTGTCGAACCGTTCGCCACCGTCAGGATGCTCGGTCCGCCGTACAGCTCAGCAAGCTCGTGGTTCATCCTTCTCCTCCACGCTCCATGCTCGAATACACCGCCAAAGATGGTCCGGAGGATACGTCGCTCAAACACGCCCAGAGCGTTTGCATCCGCCGCTCGAATGGTCCAGGACTCGTGTCCATAGAGGACCACCGGGCGATTCAATGTGCGATATTATTATTATTATTATTTATTAATCTTCAACGGGCCGTATGGCCTAATTAAGATGTAACAGTTCAATAAAAAAAAAATACATAGCAAAAACAAGATTTGCATCGCAATTCACTGCGGCCACGGCAAAAGCCGGAGACGTTCCTTGAAGCACTGAGTTGAGATGTCGAAGTCGAAGCAATCCGAGACAGTGTTGAAGACAGCCGACATGCGGAACATAGGGTCTGACCGACCAGCACTGGAACGGGGTTGAGCGAGCCGTAGAGTTTCTCTAGACCTAAGTGTTCGAGATGGTGCATAGATATCGACTCGATGCAACAATGGCGATGAGTCGATAGAGCCATTTAGCAATCCAGCGATGAAAGAACACTGTGCATTGCGTCTTCTGACCGAAAGAGGTTCAAGGCCTAGAAGACGGCACCGCGCAGCATACGGAGGAAGATTATTGCGATCCTGCCAGGGAAGTAGGCGTAGGGCATATCTCGTAAGCTTACGTTGAATCGCCTCAATTCGAGCAATTGAAGAAGCGGTAGTTGGGCTCCAGACTACGCACGAATATTCCAGAACCGAACGAACGATACAGTTGTACACAGCTTTGATGCACATGGGGTTGCGGAATTCATTAGTTGTCCGGATAACCACGCCAAGTAATTGATTTCCTCTGGCTACAACGTCATCGATATGCTGTTTAAAGTTCAAACTAGAGTCAAGCAGAACGCCCAGGTCTTTGGCATGGTTCTGTCGATTAACTGCAGTGCCGTCCATGAAGTAGATCCCAGTCACTGGGCTCCTGCATCGACTAAAAGACACACAGTAGCATTTCTCGATGCAGATAGTCAGTCCATTACGCTTGCACCACGAACAGAAAATTTCGATGCAGTCTTGCAGGAATGTACAATCACCTGTGTTGTTAATAGGCGCAAAAATTTTTGCGTCGTCGGCAAACAGACTGATACTGTCGGGAGGTAAAGCGAGGGTAACATCGTTGATAAACAATATGAAGAGAAGCGGGCCAATGTTGCTTCCTTGTGGCACACCCGAGCTGCTGACTATTTCTTTGGACATGTGCTTATCAATTTTCACGATGTATGTGCGATTAATTAGGTACGACTTAAGCCACTGTACGAGCGGGCTGGGAACTCCTAGCTTATCGAGTTTAGCGAGAAGAATTGCGTGCGGAAGAGAGTCGAATGCTGCTTTTAGATCGGTATAAATTGCATCGACTTGAGCTCCGGCATCAATTTGACTAGTGCAATAGGTTACAAATTCAACCAGGTTCGTGGTAGTCGACTTTTTTGGCACGAATCCATGTTGATACGGACTTAGGTAGCTGCGGCATGCATGTAGCAGATTTTTGTATATCACTAGTTCGAACACCTTGGCAATGGCACACAAGGATGTAATACCCCGGTAGTTGATGGCATCTGTCCTGTCGCCCTTTTTGTAAATAGGAACCATCCAAGATTTCCTCCATGCTTTGGGAAAGTAGCCATTGGCTAGCGATGCATTGAACAATTTTGCAAGGATAGGTGCTACTGTCGTTTGACAGCGTTTCAGCACGGTAGAAGGAATTCCGTCGGGTCCAGGAGCGAAGGAAGGCTTTAGTTGCGCTAGGGCAGATAAAACGATCTCACTGTCGATGAAAGGAGTGTTAATTGCTCCAGCCGGAGTGTTGACGAGAGCAGCATCAATGGTATCGGTATCATTCATGGCCGGTTCATGACTATATATATATATATATATATATATATATATATATATATATATATTTCATATATCACATTTCGTGCTGGCTTGAAGTCTTACACGATTCTCCTGCACAATGCGTCTCCGGATTGCGCTGCTGATGTCGTTGTCCGAATTAACGACCGTCCCGAGATAGCAAAACTCCTTTACTATCTCGAGACTGTCGTCGTCGACTAATACACTGCTTCCCAGATTGTCTGAGTCACCGGCAAGCAGGTACTTCGTCTTCCTCGCATTGATTCTCAATGCAATTCTTGCCGCTTCGCGTTTGAGTCGGGTATACGCCTCACACACCTTCGATGTTGTCCTGCCGATGATGTCGATGTCATCCGCCCTACGCCTCGAATGACACCTTCTAGAGCGATGTTAAAGAGCAGACCTCAGAGTCCTGTGAGATTCGAACGATTCTGACGTCAAGTACGACACCTTGCAGCAAAAGGGTTGCCAGGTTGTTCATGGTGGTCTCTAACAGCCGGATCAACTTCCCAGGGAAGTGGTGCCACTGCATGATGCTCCATAGCACTTTCCGGTCTATGGTGTCGTAGGCCGCCTTGAAATCGAAGAACAGGTGGTGTGGTGGGATCTGGTGCTCTCGGCACTTCTGGAGGATCTGCCGTAGAGTGAAAATTTGGTTGATGGTGGATTTGGCTCCAACAAACCCAGCTTGGTAGCTGTCGACAAAATTTGTAGCAAGGGGCGCAAGTCTGCAGAACAGTCGCCATTTTTGTACACTGAGAGAATAACACCCAGCTTCCACTCCTCCGGTAGTTCCTCCAGCTCCCAGACTTTCACGATCAGCTGATGCATTTCGACGGTAAGCCTCTCCGGCCCCATCTTGAAGAGCTTGGCCGCCAGTCCATCGCTGCCGGCAGACTTATTGCTCTTTAGCTGCTTGATGGCGCTGGCAATTTCATCCAGAGCTGGCGGGGGCAGCTCGTCGTCGATGCTGTTGCTGTTGTTACTGCTGTGCTGCTGCTGTGGTGGTTGCTATGTTCTGCGCCAGCTTCTCCTGCCTCTGCTCCAATCCTGATAAGTACATTTACCCTAAATAATTAATAATCTTTCATTTTTTTCAAGCATTTTTTCTGTTTATTCGTAATGTCTTTTTGCTCTCTCTCTTACGATCGTGTTAACCTAATAAAATTCTCAAAATCGTTCTGAAAAACCTTTAGTATAGGCTGGCATGATCGCGTAGGTCTTTTTTTTAATTTTTTAATTCGCAGTCGTTTAAGTACTTGGATAGATGATGTTAAGAGTTTTAATTTAAAAAATGTATGATTTATTTGCAGGAGCCCAAGAGCAAAAAATCGTCCAAAGGCATAGATAAGAAATTGAAGAAATGGAGGAGTGCAATAATGCAACCGCTCAGTGAGTCATTGTTTTTGACGTCTGGTGATAAACCGCATCAAGCACACCAACCGCAGATCTTTACTGTCTTTAGTGCCAAACGTGAATTGGAAAGTAGATTTCAACCTGGGAGTAAAAGCATCAAACCAGAAGGATGAAGGAGAAGACAAAGTGGATTCTAAACAGTGGCCTGAAAACTATGAAAAATTTGCGAACGTAAGGCTTTTGTACTGCTCCTATAAAGTAAAAGATAGTAATGGTTGACTTTGTTCTTTTTTCCAGTTGGTAATTGAACATAAACGTCTAGAGCAGATTGCGCAAAAATGGCAAAATGGTATGTGCTCTCATCAAAATACGTGAATGACACGTGAATTGTGTGTGATATTGTGTGTGTGGCTACAATATATTCGCACAAGGAATTGATATTTCGATTTAAATTTTTTATATTTTTGACCATTAAAAGGTATCAATGCATTATTCAGTTAAAACTGTAAAACAATTACAAAATATCATGAAAATACCCCTAATCTATAAGAATAAATTAAGATTTAAAATCATTACAGGGTTTTCCAATTGAATAAATAACGTTTGCCAGTGATCTCAACATCTTTGATCTACATCGATATCAATATTTTACACGGCTTGCGAATAGATGCATCCATATTCTCAACCCATTTCCATTCGATGCCAACATTGTTCGCTTCGATGTGATAAAACTACAAAACAATCCACATTTGAATTTTATCGCATCGAAGCGGAGAAATGTTGTTTGCAACGTAGTTAGATGAGAATTTTATTTCATTTATAGATCTGGCAGAGCTTTCAAAACAGCATGCAAATCTTAAGGAAGAGATGGACTGTAAAGCGGAGACACATTATTTAGAAGTGATTAAACTCAATGAAACCTTGCAACAGACAGAAACGGAAAAAAATGATCTTAATGTGCACATTGAAAGGGTATACAACTCAAACAACGTCTTTAATTTAAAATATTCAAGTGATAATTACTTCATTGCATCTTAATAATGTGTTGCTTATAGAAATGCTTAGAGAGCTAATATATCTCAATAATTATCATTGCAGCTGGAAACACAACTTACGACAGTAAAAACTGATAACGAACATTTGAAAGCAGGTTGGTGTGTAAATAACTAAATATACTACATTCAAATAACAACTTTTCAATTCAATTTCCATTGCACAGCATTGCTTGAGCAGCAAAAGCTTCGACGAAGCTTGTCAGAAAATTTGGCAAAACAAATCGAAGATCATCGCATAGAATTCGAACGACTTGATACAGAGCTTAAAACAGCTGCGACCAACCTTGCAAAGGTAAAAGATGATTGAATGATAGGTTATTAGGTGGTAATATTAAACAAACCATTACTGTACTTAGGCTAAATCCAAAAGCCGGGAACAAGAGGAGGAAACAAGTCGGTTTAGAAAAGGTGAGTGTAGAAGTTTATAAAATTAGACGGATTATTTGTATCGCAGTTATATTGAATTTAATTTCAATTATAGAACTAGAAGCACTTTCTATACAAAATGTGATTCTTCAACAAGAGATTGATTGTAAAACGGAGCAGCATCTTTCAGAAGTGACGAAGCTTAATGAAAGCTTGCAACAGACCGAAAAGGAGAAAACTGATCTTAATTTGCACAATGAAAAGGTGATAAACTTAAACAACATCTTGAATTAAATTGCATTTAATTGATAATTATTTCATTTCAGCTTACTGCTGATTTGCAAGCAGCAATTGAGCTCAACAATGCGGCCAATACAGAAAACGTGCAACTACAGCAGAAGTTACGAATGATGGAATATAAAATGTTTGAACTGCATCGTGCGACACATGGGTAGGCATATTAGGAAGGACCTTCGATGTAGAAATCAATTAACAATACTCAGAAACTTAAATTCATTATTTTTAGTTTGGAATCAAACTCCACCATGAGCATAAGTTCTGCAAACCATTGGTTCGATTAAGAAGGTGCGGTCTGAGGGGAGCTATCCGATTGACATTTGGGGACAATTGCTCAAAGCGGCGATGCCAACAATTGCGATGCTCGATCACATTGACACCAGCAAAGATTTCGCGAAAACCACATCCGTACGATGAGAGCGAGCTTCATTACTCCATCCATTTAAACTTAAATTCTAATGGTAGAAGAGAGTGATAAAACAACCCTCACAATTTAAAGGTAATTTTTATTTGATTTTAGTGCAGTAAAACGTGTTTTTATTTTAAACTGATCATTATGTAAATCATAATGCGATTTTCGCTTTACACGGCACACAGCAAACTAAAGGTAAACCTTTCTAAAACGATACAACGTTGTAATAAGAATGCATCAAAATGCATGTAATATTAATTTTCAAAATATTGTAGAAAACGTGAAAAAACGATGGTAATAGATCCATGAAGTTTTGAAAATCATACTGAAGAAATTAAACATTATTATGATGGAAATGAAACTTGGAAACCCGTGTAAAGATAAGTCGTAAGCAAATGAAAATGATATTCTTCTTGGGCGTAGAAATATCTTGTGTCCACTGTTTGAGAGAAAAATATTCGCTGAGATATCACATGGCGTCATATGTAGTCCCAATTTCGTCCGTCGTGACAGGTTCATTGTAGTGAACTGCTTTCTCTGGCTATAGAATGACCGGTTGGCATCCAGTATCCTTGCGCGTAACTTAGCTTCCATGCTATTGTCGTTGCTGAACTTTGACCTGAGTTAGGTGACTTGGACAAATTCAAAAATGTGTTCACCTATCTGTACGTCACCCCTGCGTAAGTTTGGTTTTGTTGGTAGGGCCACTAATGTTACCACCATCAGTTTGGTCTTTTCCTCGTTTATTTACAGTCCTAGGTTGGTTGACGCCTGCTCGGTCCCTTGGTGGGCTTTAGCTACATAGGAGAGCCGAAGACTAATTATTGCTATATCATCAGCGTATGCCTGGATCTGGGTCGACTCATAAAAAAGATGGTTCCCGAAGTCTCCACCCTCTAACATGAAGTCTAACATGTGACGCTTGAGTTCGCGTCTATTCTCGCATACCGTTCCAAAGCTTAACTTTTATAAAACAGAATAAACTGTGCTAAACGCATTCGCAAGGTGAGTTGTGATTTTCAATTAAAAAAAGTAGGCACCACATTTATGGCGCCTCTAAAGATCCAACTCACTCATTCTATGTGTCGGCAAAGGACTCACTCTTGTTGGATACTCCATTTGTATCCAGTTTTACCTTCGGATTCGAATCCTCCGACTGAAAACCCGGATTTGCCCATCACTAGATCACACAACGTCGACAATTTAGATTTGGTCAGTAGGGTATCATTCTTTGCTTGTAGCATATACACAAACCATTTTGTTACAAAATAGCCAATAGATGGCGTTAGCATTGCGTTGCACAATCACAGTGGGCGATCCATTTACAAAAGTGAAAATGAACAATGTTTTTAATTTAAGGCATCAACAATTATAGAAAAAAAACATGACTTTTTTTTCAAAATTATAAATTTTGCAAAATTTATAAAAATAATAGTTTTGTAAGGCAATTTTTATTCAAAAATTGAGCTGGTATAATGTCATTCGTTATACCAGCACGAAGCAATTTTTTTACCCGAAGTTTGACAGCACACGTACAGCATTTTTCTCCCCCCCTTTGTCGTTTGTGTTTGTGCGAAGAGTGTTCCGATGCTTAATGTGGTGCTGAATAATACAAAGTGTTTTATTAGTGCAGAAAGCCAATAAAAATCGCTGAAAGTGTTGTTAAACGGCAGAGGTAATGATCATTTCATGAAATGAATTAAAAACTTTGTACCATTTGTGCAGTAGCCGGTGAAATTATGTGTTAAAGACTCGGGCCTACCGATGTTTGCCATGGACTCGCCCAGTTTTGGTTTCCTCCCTCTCTACCACCCGTCGACCGCACATGAGTCAACAACGGTGCAGAGAAATAGGAGGAAGAGAAAAAAAGCAAAAAATACCTCCCCCATAGCCGCGATGAGCTAAAAAGCAAAGTGCATTTGTTGTTGATGCTGGAATGTGATAAACAATGTAACTAGAGTGAAAGAGAAGGAAGAGGGAGGAAAATATAAATGCCAAAGCGAGCTCCCAGCACGCACCAGCGTCCACTTCCCGGTCGAATGATTATTGGGTTTAAACTGCCTGCTACCCTCGGTTTCCGTTGATTAACATTCCCTCTTTTTCAACTCCCCCCCTTTTTGTTGCAGGCCAAACAGTGTTGTGCGTGGCGCACGAAGCACGAACCGAGCATAACGCCATCCAAATCAGCAAGAGCAATGCGTTAGTCGGCGGGGGAACCAACCTGGCGGATGATAGCAGCATTGCCGATTGCTCAGAACAGAACGCGCCCGTATCAGTACGCAACTCACACATTCACACACACACACACGCACGCAACACGCAAATACGCAAGCTAAACCACGATGGCTCGCCAGCTGAATCCGAGCCAGCAAAAGATCGCCGAAAAGCTGATCATCCTGAACGATCGCGGCGTGGGCATACTGACGCGCATCTACAACATAAAGAAGGCGTGCGGCGACACCAAATCGAAGCCCGGCTTCCTCTCGGAAAAGTCGCTCGAATCGTCGATCAAGTTCATCGTGAAGCGGTTCCCGAACATCGACATCAAGGGGCTGACGGCGATCGCGAGCATCAAGTCGGAAATCATCAAGTCGCTCTCGCTGTACTACTACACGTTCGTCGATCTGCTCGACTTTAAGGACAATGTGTGCGAGATTCTCACCACGATGGATGCGCTCCAGATCCATCTGGACATTACGCTGAACTTTGAGCTGACGAAGAACTACCTCGACCTGGTGACGACGTACGTGTCGCTCATGATACTGCTGTCCCGCGTCGAGGACCGGAAGGCCGTGCTGGGGCTGTTCAATGCCGCGTACGAGATGCAGCACACCCAGAGCGATCAGGCATTCCCGCGGCTCGGCCAGATGATCATCGACTACGACATGCCGATCAAGAAGCTGTCGGAAGAGTTCGTACCCCATCAGCGGCTGCTGTCGAGCGCCATCAACTCGCTCACCAAGATTTACTCGATGCGCAACCTCAGTGCGGAGAAGTGGCGCGAGCTGCAGGTACTGAGCTTGATCGGTACGCCCGCGATGCTGCTGAAAGCGACCAAAACGGACACGATGTCGTGCGAGTACATTTCGCTCGAAACGCTCGACCGATGGGTCATTTTCGGGCTGATGCTGGACCATCGAGCGCTCTCGCAGCAGGGCCTGGTGAGCAACATGTGGATATCGGCGCTGGATTCGAGCTGGGTGGTGGCCCTGTTCCGCGACGAGGTGATCTACATCCACCAGTACATACAGACCAACTTCGAGGGCATCAAGGGGTACGGGAAGCGCATTTCCGAGGTGAAGGAGTGCTACAACCAGGCCATCTCCAAGGCAGCACTGTTGCATCGCGAGCGGCGCAAGTTTTTGCGCACGGCGCTGAAAGAGCTGGCGCTCATCATGACGGATCAGCCGGGTCTGCTCGGCCCGAAGGCACTGCTCGTGTTCATTGGGCTGTGCTATGCGCGCGATGAAATCCTGTGGCTGTTGCGGCACAACGACAACCCGCCGGTGGTGAAGAGCAAGGGCAAGTCGACCGAGGACCTGGTCGATCGGCACCTGCCCGAGCTGCTGTTCCACATGGAGGAGCTGCGCGCGCTCGTGCGCAAGTACAGCCAGGTGATGCAGCGCTACTACGTGCAGTATCTGTCCGGGTACGATGCGATCGATCTGAACTACAAAATGCAGCAGCTGCAGATGTGCCCGGAGGACGAGAGCATCATCCTGTCGTCGCTGTACAAGACGGCCGTCAGCCTGTCGGTGAAGCAGGTCGAGGACAACGAGGTGTTTGATTTTCGCGCATTCCGGCTGGACTGGTTCCGGCTGCAAACGTTCATGAGCGCCAAATCGGCGGTACGCATTACCGACTTTCCCGACCTGGCCCG
This sequence comes from Anopheles arabiensis, assembly GCF_016920715.1. Classification (NCBI taxonomy): domain Eukaryota; kingdom Metazoa; phylum Arthropoda; class Insecta; order Diptera; family Culicidae; genus Anopheles; species Anopheles arabiensis. Next base: position 69,855,268 of record NC_053517.1, on the reverse strand, counting down.
GCTACTCGACTCGATGGTGTTCCACACGAAGATGGTCGACTTTCTGGACGAGTCGCTCGTCGAGACGTCCGATCTGTCGATCTTCTGCTTCTACAACAAAATGTTCGAGGACCAGTTCCACATGTGTCTCGAGTTTCCGGCCCAAAACCGGTACATCATTGCGTTCCCGCTGATCTGCAGCCACTTCCAGAACTGTACGCACGAGATGTGCCCCGAGGAGCGGCACCACATCCGCGAACGATCGCTCTCGGTGGTGAACATGTTCCTGGACGAGATGGCGAAGGAGGCGAAAAACATCATCACCACCATCTGCGACGAGCAGTGCATGATGGCGGACGCGCTGCTGCCGAAGCACTGCGCGAAAATCCTGTCGGCGGCGGCCAACCGCAAGAAGAAGGACAAAAACAAGAAGCACATGGACGACATCCGGCGACCGGGCGACGAGAGTTACCGCAAAACGCGCGAGCTGCTCACCACGATGGACAAGCTGCACATGGCGCTGACCGAGTTGTGCTACGCCATCAACTACTGCCCAACGGTGAACGTGTGGGAGTACGCGTTTGCACCGCGCGAGTACTTGTGCCAGCATCTGGAGACGCGTTTCTCCCGTGCGCTGGTCGGTATGGTGATGTACAGCCCGGACACGTCCGAGATTGCTAAGCCGTCGGAGCTGCTGGCCTCGGTGCGGGCGTACATGAACGTGCTGCAAACGGTGGAAAACTACGTGCATATCGACATTACGCGTGTGTTCAACAACTGCTTGCTGCAGCAAACGCAGCCCCAGGACAGCCACGGCGAGAAGACGATCGCGGCGCTCTACAACACCTGGTACTCGGATGCGTTGCTGCGCAAGGTCAGTGGTGGCAACATTGTGTTTTCGCTCAACCAGAAAGCGTTCGTTTCGATCTCCCCCGAGGGCTACATACCGTTCAATCCGGAGGAGTTTTCCGACTTTAACGAGCTGCGCGCGCTGGCGGAGCTGATCGGGCCGTACGGCATCAAGCTGCTGAACGAGTCGCTCATGTGGCACATCGCCAACCAGGTGCAGGAGCTGAAGCGGCTGGTCGTGCAGAACAAGGAGGTGCTGATGATACTGCGCAGCAACTTCGACAAGCCGGAGATCATGAAGGAACAGTTCAAGCGGCTGCAGCAGGTCGACAATCTGCTGCAGCGTATGACCATCATCGGCGTGATACTGAGCTTCCGGCAGCTCGCTCAGGAAGCGCTGGTGGACGTGCTGGAGCAGCGCGTCCCATTTCTGCTCTCCTCGATCAAGGACTTCCAGGAGCACGTGCCGGGCGGCGATCCGCTCAAAACCGTGTCTGAGATGGCGTCGGCCGCCGGGCTGAAGTGCAAGGTCGATCCGGCCCTGTCGAACGCGCTGAAGGCCCAAAAGTCCGAACCGGACGAGGGCGACCACCTGAACATCTGTCTGCTGATGGTGTTCGTCGCGGTAAGCATTCCAAAGTTGGCCAAAAACGAAAACTCCTTCTACCGGGCGTCGCTCGAGGCGCACACGAACAATACGCACTGTATGGCAGTGGCGATAAACAACATATTCGGCGCCATGTTTACCATCTGCGGGCAGAACGACATCGAGGACCGGATGAAGGAGTTTCTGGCGCTGGCCAGCTCCTCGCTGCTGCGGCTCGGGCAGGAATCGGACAAGGAAGCGATCAAGAACCGGGAATCGATCTACCTGCTGCTGGATCAGATCGTGCAGGAGTCACCCTTCCTCACGATGGATCTGCTCGAATCCTGCTTCCCGTACGCGCTCATCCGCAACGCTTACCACGCGGTGTACAAGCAGGAGCAGCTGATGCACTAAAAGACGACCCTTCCCTTATTCCCACTTCCCCAAACACCCTCCGATGTGACCAAAACTACTATTCGCTGCATTTTAGGATTGCTACTTTCGCTCCTTCCTCTTCTTCATTGAATCTTGGCGATTCTGAAAACGAAACAAAAAATACTGCAACTTTTTCACATATTTGTATGCACATTTATTTATTGCATCCACGCATATGGGGGTGGCCCATCGACGCCTAGCCTCCATTTGATGCATTTATTTAGAGCAAATTTAGGATGCGAAACGGAATCGATGTACGATTTCCACTGTTAATTTCGGTTAAGGTCCGGGGATGGGCTCGGGACAGGGGCGGTCTTTGTGATTATGCAGCAGAGCTCCCCTGCCCCGGTCCGTCCGTTCGTAACTACCTGTGCAACAACCTACACTCATAAGGGAAAAGCATTTAATCATTAAAAAAAATCGTATGAACAAAAACATCCAGCAAAACACACATTACACAGTGTAACCGTCATTTGGCAATACTTTTTTTTATTTCGAATATGAAATAAACTCGCTCTAGGTATAGCTTATTAAAAAATAAAAGTAAAAACAGTTCAATTTCATACCTCTTTTGCGGTGTTACCGTCTTCCGAAAGTAGAAGTAAAAACGTTGTAAATATTTCGAAAATGGGAGAATACAGCGTTTCCAGGTGCTCTCATAGTTGTGGAACACTTCCTTGACTTTTCTTATGGGAAGTGACCTTCATATAATGGAAATTGGGCTATGGAACCCTTTTTGGACAGGCTCGTTAAAAATTCCTATTGGATTTGTCCAAAAAGGGTGCTATGGAGTCCAATTCCTATTACATTAAGTTCACTTCCAATATGAAAGAGTCAATAAAGTGTCCCACAGCTATGAGAACTCCTTGCAAACCCTGTAAAGCATGGACAGCAATGGAACATTGAATGTGCAGATAGAACAGGAAACGTGCAGAGTAAAGCAACTCCGCAATTACCATATTTAATGCTCTGCAATTGAAGATTCCAAAGGTCGGTTGCAGCTTGTCGAACATTTTAATATGAATTTGCATCTTTCGTTAAGTTGTTTCGTCAAGTCGGTCAGAAGGTTCGGTTCTCGACTTTCAAATGGATTTTTTCTTATTTAATCCATTTCTGTGCTGCAATTTAGTTAATTGTTTATGTATGTACATTTCACTATTTTTTTGTGTTTTTATAAACATTTTTTTAGTCTTTTTTAAACATAAATTTCCCTTGTGTCAACTCGCGCGACCGTCCAGCATCCCACAAGCCGCCTGCTGTCATCCAAGTCACATCAAAACATTACCGCAGTAAATTGGTTGTTACGTGAAGGAACCTATAAACTGACCAACTTGCGTGAAATCGTGTATGAAAACGTGCTCGTAGCCGGCGCTTGCTGATATCCGTCCCACCGCCAGCCATTCGTAATGCCGATGAGCACAAACCATTAACGCACATTCGTAGGATAAGCGATAAAAAAACACCACAGAATGGTAAGGATTTACAGTGTTAGACTGCGCCTAGGCTCGTGCCGCACCTGTGAAACGCCCGAATCGGTTGACCTATTTTTAGGTCGCAGCATGGTTCTATAATTAGTGCTAAATTAATAGCTTCCTCGATGCATTCGGCCGCGCGCTTGCCGGCATCAACCGGGCAACGGCGAGATGCTACATTAGATGAATGTAGCACACATGATTTCACATTTCGATTCTTTCCCACCTTCTCCAGGCACTGCTTGGTGCACAACTGGTCATCACGCTGATCATGGTCAGCGTGATTCAAAAGCTGAGTCCACACTTTTCGCTCGCAAAGTGGATCCTTTGCTCCACCGGGCTAACGCGCTACCTGCATCCGACGGACGACGAGCTGCGGAAGCTGTCCGGGGTGCCGCGGGAAAAGGGCAAGGGGAAAAAGGACAAACGCAACGGGCATCAGGCGAATGGCGAGCGGTCGTCGACATTCCACATTCCTCGCAGCCTGGACATACGGCTGGACACGCTTCCCATCTCGCCGTACGATATTGTGCATTTACGCTTCTACACCGAGTACCAGTGGCTAGTCGATTTTAGCTTGTACTCCGCCATCGTGTACACTGTTTCCGAGGTAACGGCAAGGAAAAGTAGCTCATTTTCAACTGTTCAGCTAATAATGTCCATGATTTTTTTTTCTAGGTTTATCATTTCTTCTATCCGTTAAAGGAAGAGGTCAATTTGAGCATGCTCTGGTGCCTTCTGGTTGTGTTTTTCGCATTGTATCCTTTTCAACTACAATCATTCAATATTTGTTTTAAAACTTGTTCAAAAACATATTTCCTTAACGAAAATACCTTCACAGCAAACTGCTTGCCTCTCTCACAGTGCAGTACTTCAAGAGCGAGGAATCTATTGGTGAAAGATCCACCTGTATCGTGACGGGACTGGCCTACCTACTGATCGCGATGATCATTCTGATCGTACCAGAGCACACGCTAGAAGTCGGCCTAGATAAAGCATATCATAGCTTCAACACAAGCGCTTCGAGCTTCCTCGAGGGACAGGGGCTTAATTCCTCGTAAGTTTGCCCCACGCATCCACAACAAAGTGTTGATAAAAACTTGATAAAATCATTTTTTTATTGCAATTTCCAGTGGTCCTGCTTCCAAGATCGTGGTAAAGTTCTTCATCGCAGTGAGTTGTGGCATCCTAGGGGCGCTCTTTACCTTCCCCGGACTGAGAATGGCACGCATGCACTGGGATTCGCTGAGGTGAGCACATTTGGGGAAACATTTTGCTTGGCCAATGATAAAGAAACTTACAAAATTACGTTTTACGCAGATTTTGCCAAGATCGTCTCTGGTTGAAGCTGCTGCTGAACGTTAGCTTCGCAATGCCTTTCCTGTTGGTAGTCTTGTGGATTAAACCGCTCGCACGAGATTACCTCACCGGGCGTGTTTTCTCGGGCATGAGCTCACCGATGTAAGTATTACTTTATTATGCTTCAAGCAGAACCCAGAACCAAAGTGAGAAACCGTTCCTTTGCTCTCTTTGCTCAACCATTTAGCCTCTCGGTGGAAGCGTTCGAAACGATGCGCCTCGGTGCGGTGGTGTTTGCGGTTGTGTTGCGCTTCCTCCTAATGCCCGTCTACCTGCAAGCCTACCTCAACCTAGCGTACGATCGTGTCGAGGAGCAAAAGAAGGAAGCGGGCCGCATCACGAACGTCGAGCTGCAGAAGAAAATTTCCTCCATCTTCTACTACCTGTGCGTCGTGACGCTTCAGTACGTGGCGCCCATTCTGATGTGCTTGTTCTTCGCGCTCATGTACAAAACGCTCGGCGAGTACACGTGGAGCGGTGTGCTGAAAGAGTCGCTACCGCTGGACGAGTGCTCCGCCGACCTGGAGTACGAACGGGCGATGCTGGCAACGGTGGCCAGCGAGCCAGGAGCGGCTGTTGATGCGCTCGACTTCCAAGACATCACGCCGGAGGGCGAGGGGGAACAGCAGGTGCCGGTAGAGGACAACATACTCACCACCGCGCAGAGCTTCCAGCTGTCGCTGCAAAGTCTCAAGTCGGTCTTCACCAAAGACGTGTACCGTGGGCTGTTTGGCTTTGCCACGTGGTGGAGCTGCTTCATCTGGTTCGCGGCCAGCTCACTCGGTATGGTGTATCAGTCGTACTTTACGAAATCGTGAGCTAGACCTTACCCTCCAAACGCCCTCCACGGCCATTGTCCACCGAGCTCTGGTACAGATGTCGCGATGTACATAATAGCAAGCAATCATCTATCGATCGTTTAGTCGTCGCTTCATTTCCGCTGACTCCGTACGATGAAGAGGGCCGGCATTTTCGTTGCACCATCCAACGCAACGCAATCGTCAATCAGCTACTAGTTTTAACTTTTCTCCTTTGCGCGTAATGTTTGGCTTTGTGTTTGCGATTATGCCTTAATGCGATACCGGTCGCGTAATTTTGTTGTGGTTTTCGTTTATTTGTTTGTAGATTTATTATTTACGTTTTCGTGTTCGCTTCGGTCTAAGTGAATGAAACAAGAAAGTCATTAGAGTAGAGAACATTTCACAGGAACTGTCAATAAAAACCATTTTACTCTAAACACATTTGACTTCGTCGTATTTCCCAATGTTAAAACTGTGTCATTTGTTCCGTATTTTTATATTGTACAGCTTCCGCTTATGAGTTAGAATCCAAAAGCCTAATCTTGACTTGTTACCTGATTTTGTTTCACAGGCGCACCCTAGTACCATGACTTTAACAGACCGTGTCGAGCTCCCAGAGTCCTACAGTTCCCTATTAAGTATAGATACCTCGATGACAGAGGAAACTAAGACCACTCCGAACAGTCTCCGTTGGATGACCATTCCTAATACTGTTATGGATCAGTTTGGCCATACAGACAACGATAAACAATTCTTCACCGACGGCTCAGCATCATTAGAAGGGATTGGCTTTGGTATATATAACACCTCAGTTGAACCCTTTTACAAAATGAAAAAAAGCCGTGCTCGATCTTTACAGCAGAATTGGCAGCCATATTTGTCGCACTAATGCTCATTAGCACTAGAACACATGATCACTTCTACATTTTTACCGACAGCTTTAGCGCAGTCCAAGCTCTCAAAAACATAAAAGCTATACAGAGCTAATAATACTTCATTCTCAAAATATTGGAACTGATGGGATCCTTATTCAATAAGGCGTTTAGGATCTCTTTAGTATGGAATCCTGCTCATACCGGTATCATCGGAAAAGACAGGGCTGACATACTAGCTAAAAGAGGTGCAGCAGAAGGTGAATTTTATCACAGACCTATTCTCGCGCATGGCACGCTGGCAAAGAACATAGGATGCTGATGATCTAGGAAGACATCTGTGTGCGATATATCCGAAGGGAACCCTTCATCCGGTCTCGTGGTACAGTCGTCAACTCGTACGACATAAACAACATGCCCGTCATGGGTACAGGCCCCAAATGGATTGTGCCGCCATACGTAGGACTGACTATCCTGCTATGGGGGGGAATCAATTAGTCACTGTACGCCAAGCCCACAAGTGGTACATGCAGGCCTTGACCGACAACAGTTGTTGAGTCAAAAGAAAAAAATCCATGGTTTGGAGGACTCACTGTGAGGAGAGCAGTCACTCGCATGATGTCACGACTGATGTCGAACTATTTTGCGCTAGATGCGCATGTACAGCGCATAAACTTAGCAACAACAAAGGCCTGCAAGTGTGGAGCAGGTTATCATGACTTGGACCACATCCTCTGGTCTTGTGATGAGTATACTAATATAAGGTCTATCCTCTTAGTGACAATGGAGGCAGCCGAAAAACAAAAAAAATCCAATGAAGGATATCTTAGCTAGCAGAGACCTCGAATACATGAGGAGTAGACAATTCGCCAGACACTGTGATTTTGCCGTATAAATTTAGACCCTTTTACCCATTCCTTGCAACATCCCTTCCATCGTGACATTCCAGGGTATCAGCTGTGGGCACTGCGGGTGTTGGAACGATGAAGGCTTTTACCTTTACGTCCCGATACTATAGCTCACGTATCTAAATATTTGCATGACACATAACAACAAACCGGAGGCAGACGACCTTTCCTCGAACAACGGTCTTGGCAATGAGGATCCAGACAGTCGGACGGACTTTAACTGCAAAAAGAAGCAGCACAAGGAAACAGCAATAGCAGCACAAGAACAATCAACGAAGACGACCAATCGCTGCGAGCGTAGCAAACTCCGAACATTCACACCACTGCAAATCATCAAAAACAGCTAATAACCGAGTAAGCCCGGGATAAGGCTGTACCGCTGGAGGAAACTAATTCGGAGACACACTTCGCCATAAGTCGACAATACGGCCGGGCCGTAGTAATTAAACAAATAAATAAATAAGCTTCCGTTTATGCTCTTCTAGCTGTTATTTTTCGTTCTCCCTATCCCCCGAACACGTACAGCTGTTCAGAAACACGTGGTCCCAAAGAAAAAATGCGCGTAGACCGCATTGTTGCGAGGCGCATTCCGTCTCCCTGCGCAATGCGCCAGCTCTTGAACCCTTAGTGCGTGTTCTACCCAGGTCGCTATCGTTGTACAGACGCTCCTGGCCACTCTTTGGGACACGAACGGTACGCAGCGGGGAACCACATGGTACATCGCCACTTTGATGACGATCATTCTAGATGCTTTGAGACGGCAATATCTCGTCGCTGCGGAGCGCCGCGTGGCCCTGCCAGCCAAGCCAACGGGCATTCCGTCACTATTTCCGTCACTAGCCGCGTTCGCGCATGGTTACGTGATCTGCCCGACTCGACAATACTATTTTAAGCGATCGTGCAGAGCGACCTCCCGTTTAGTCGACCATTGAACAGCGAACGGACAGCACGTTCAACAACAAAGTGTAAGAAAACCACGTGCAGTAAATCGGTGACATTGTTCTTTAGCCGTACAAAAAGACAAGACCGATCACACAGGTATGTAGAGCCATTTTCTGTTGAGTTGAAACAATTTCCCTGATTCCCGGATGGTGCTTCGTGCAAAACGATTGCCAATGAGCCATTCCACCCATCAGCAGCTGGATAAATGTCTTCATAAGCATGTGACCTTTAGCCGGCCGGTCTAAAAATAGTGTGTTGCGAAATTTGTGTGTTGCGTGAGTGTGGGCAAAATTATAACCGTCCTTCTGTGTGGTTTTCTTCCCCTGGTCAGAAATGGCAAAGACACCAGCTGTCGGTATAGATCTTGGCACTACCTACTCGTGCGTCGGTGTGTTCCAGCATGGCAAGGTGGACATTATCGCGAACGATCAGGGCAACCGGACCACCCCGTCGTACGTGGCGTTCACTGATTCGGAACGGTTGATTGGAGATGCTGCCAAGAACCAGGTGGCGATGAATCCCAACAACACCATTTTTGGTAAGTATTTTGAAGAGGATCTTAATAAAAATATTGAGTATGTCTTAACCATCAAGCTCTCGCTCTCGCTCGCTCCCCCTCACAGATGCCAAACGCTTGATCGGTCGCAAGTTTGACGATGCCACAGTACAGGCCGACATGAAGCACTGGCCATTCGATGTGATCAGCGACGGCGGCAAACCGAAGCTGCAGGTCGAGTACAAGGGTGAGAAGAAGTCGTTCTTCCCGGAGGAGGTGTCCTCGATGGTGTTGACCAAGATGAAGGAAACGGCCGAAGCGTACCTCGGCAAGAGCATTGCCAACGCCGTCATCACCGTGCCGGCGTACTTCAACGACTCGCAGCGCCAGGCCACGAAGGATGCCGGTGCGATCGCCGGGTTGAACGTGCTGCGCATCATCAACGAGCCGACGGCGGCCGCCATTGCGTACGGGCTGGACAAGAAGGGGGCCGGCGAGCGGAACGTGCTGATCTTCGATCTCGGCGGCGGCACCTTCGACGTGTCGATCCTAACGATCGAGGACGGTATCTTTGAGGTGAAGTCGACGGCCGGCGACACCCATCTCGGCGGCGAGGACTTTGACAACCGCATGGTGTCGCACTTTGTCGAGGAGTTCAAGCGCAAGCACAAGAAGGACATTACGAGCAACAAGCGCGCGCTGCGCCGATTGCGCACGGCTTGCGAGCGGGCAAAGCGCACGCTATCCGCGTCCACCCAGGCAAGCATCGAGATCGACTCGCTGTACGAGGGCATCGATTTCTACACCTCGATCACGAGGGCCCGGTTCGAGGAGCTCAATTCGGACCTGTTCCGCGACACGATGGAGCCGGTGTCGAAGGCGCTGCGCGATGCCAAGATGGACAAGGCCAGCATCCACGACATCGTGCTCGTCGGTGGATCGACCCGCATTCCCAAGGTGCAGAAGCTGCTGCAGGATTTCTTCAACGGCAAGGAGCTGAACAAATCGATCAACCCGGACGAGGCCGTCGCGTACGGGGCCGCCGTGCAGGCCGCTATCCTGCAGGGTGACACATCGGAAGCGGTCCAGGATCTGCTGCTGCTGGACGTGACGCCCCTGTCGCTGGGCATCGAAACGGCCGGCGGCGTGATGACGGTGCTGATCAAGCGCAACACCACGATCCCGACGAAGCAGACGCAAACGTTCACCACCTACTCGGACAACCAGCCGGGCGTGCTGATTCAGGTGTTTGAGGGTGAGCGCGCCATGACCAAGGACAACAATCTGCTGGGCAAGTTCGAGCTGAGCGGCATCCCGCCGGCACCGCGCGGTGTGCCCCAGATCGAGGTGACGTTCGATATCGACGCGAACGGTATCATGAACGTGTCGGCGATCGAGAAGTCCACCAACAAGGAGAACCGCATCACGATCACGAACGACAAGGGCCGCCTGAGCAAGGAGGACATCGATCGGATGGTGAACGAGGCGGAGAAGTTCCGCAACGAGGACGAGAAGCAGCGGGAAAAGATCAGCGCGAAGAATTCGCTCGAGGCGTACTGCTTCAACATGAAGTCGACGATGGAGGACGCGAACATTAAGGACAAAATCCCGGACGCTGACAAGACCCTTATCATGGACAAGTGTAACGCAACGATTGCCTGGCTCGACGGTAACCAGACGGCGGAGAAGGAAGAGTTCGAGCACAAGCAGAAGGAGCTGGAGGCCGTTTGCAATCCGATCATTCAGAAGCTGTACCAGGGAGCGGGCGGTATGCCCGGTGGTGGCATGCCCGGTGGCGGTATGCCCGGTGCCGGTGGAGCTCCGCCAACCTCCGGCGCTGGCCCAACGATAGAGGAGGTGGATTAAAGAAGGGCAGAAGCATACGTGCTGGGGAAAAGCATACGGGATGAGGGATGTAATGAATAAAACAATCTACCACCAAGAAGGTGAAAACTGTTAAACAAAAATTATTTTATTCATTCCTTGTCGTACAGGCCTAAAACAATTACTGGTTCAATCACTGGTTTTCGCTGTGTTTTCCTGTTGGTGAGGGGTTTAGTACATGTTACGGGGGTTTGTTTGCATTATTTCCAATATGTTGAGTGAACTTTTTTTTTTTTTGTTCTATTTTTTGTTCGAGTCAGGCGCGCTCAGATTTTCATACCTATCAGATTCCAGGGCTATTGTGTAGATCGGCATGTGACCGTGGGTGTCTGTGTTCCATTATGAATCGATTTAAACAAGTGAGTACCCTAAAACAATACCAAAGCAATGCTTTCACATGCATCTGCAAGACACGTGGGCACACAGAAGCTTTTTGAAACGAGCTTTGCGCAAGCGATTAGAAAGCACCGGACTGCGCACACCCCATACCGTCCGCACGGATCAGCACCGGTTGTGGATGCGGCAAAGCATAACTAACTTCCCTGGGGACTATGAGGTTCACTTTCCCTTTGCTCACCAAGAAGCTGTCCATCCGAGAATGTTGTTCCATAGCCATGGCAACCATGTTGTATCGTTGCGCAGCGAGTGCGCAAACAACACAGCTAACAACGACGAGTTTGCGATAGCTTCGCCTAAACGAAAAGAAGCGCAATAACGTTTATCGATGCTGCGCGATCAAGCACGACATAAAGTTTGTTTCCTGCTGACAACTCTTTTAACTTGCTTCTACCAGAAGCATGGGAGGTTGTTTGATTAGTACTTTGTTTCCATTCCTGCTCAAAGATCTTGCTGGAGTAGTCGTTTTTTACGAGTTTTTCTTTTGTCTTTTCTATTTGTTCATTCACTCATTTCTGCACGTTTAAGTTTGCTGGTCTGCGCTTCTGGTGTACGGTGATGTATCCTCGACTCGTCTATAGATATATCAGTCTATTTTCAATATTAAAGTTATAATATCAATGCATTTGACGTGTATAGAAAGGGGTTTGTTCATTCTGTTTACTTCTCTAGCTGCTTCTTCGCGGTTTCCATACACTTTACTTCTGTTTCTCAACGCCATATAAATAGGTTCAAGAACCGAGAGAAAACATGAATGGTAATCAAAGTTTGACTTTAAGTGGATTAAACTTTTGTATCTTTAAACCTTCTCTTGCTATTTAATTGGTTCGAATTTTTTGTCCACCCTCACCGAAAATATTCTTGTTTTTTTAATTTATTAACTTGCTGTTTTAATTTAATATGTCCTAATTTAAAATATACTCCAACATACACACACTCCACAAGCACGGGAGAGAACGAAGAGAGGGAAGATTTAAGGTATGTAATGTGTACGCCCGCTCCCCCGAAAAAACATTTAACATTTTTGTACATACGGAAGAGTTGGTTGGAAAGAAAGCAAAATGGTATCCATGGCGATTTTGTTATGTTCACAACTAGTAATGTGGAAAGCAGTTTAAGTGAGGCTAATTGTTTTGAGGCTCACCGAGAAGCGTACTGCTAGAGTGTAAGATGCTGTAATCAATTCCGAACAATTCTGCAAAACATTTTGTGTTAGCTTTACTGGTCAATCAATTAGTTTATCCGGCGCTACAACCGCTTTGCGGTTTTGGCCTGCAATCAATAAGTAGGAATAAAATCGAACGTAAACGACTAATCTTCACTCCATATGTAACCAGTCTAACACAGTTCTAACATTTTTGAACTCAAAGCGTTGTAGTTTTTGGCTGGGATTCTCATTCGCAATGAACCATACAACAATATGATAAATTATTATGACATTCATCAGAAAAGGCAGCTACTAATACCTTGCAAATAAAGACACATGGTTCTTTGCTAAATTAGATGAAATTATAAAATATTTAGTTCAACATCCATTGACATTGTATCATAATTATCACAATATTATTTTTGTAAAGAAACTCCAATTTGTACATGAATTATTTCTTTCTTCAAAACTTCTGCTATCTTGAGCATGTCTATTTTGACATCTTTTTGTATCAATTTGTAGATTTTTATCTCTATCGTATCGAAGTTCTTTAAATGCTTACAGTAACGAACCAAAATTAAATAATTTTTACAAAACTTCACAATGTGTATGTATGTAAAAAATACAAATCCCAATTAAAATTGTTTAGTTTACATTCGTCTCTTTGATATTGACTTAATTACAATAAAACATACTAGTCCGACAGTTAATTTATTAGAGTATTTATCTAAAATTGTTAGAACTGCGTTAGTCTGATGACGTATTGGGAGAGATGTGATATACATAAGTTATTACGTTGAAAATATGATCGAAGAAGAATGCACGTCACGCCTCATTTTCAACAAAAGAATTAATTGATGGAATTTAAAATAAAAACCCCACTATCATGTATAATCAATATTTGTTGCGATGAGAAAAATCACAATAAATGAAATATTAAGCTGATTGATTCACTATCAGATGCAACACATTTCGAAAAGCAATTGCAATAAATGTATAAGAAAGGAAAGAACTCTTGCTGATTGTCCTCTAGAAATCGGTTGCTGTCGATTGCGTATGCGAATTATGCAAACACAATTCATTATTCAAGTTTAACATAAAAAAGTAAGCTTAAAATTAATAAATCAATTTCATTTTCTCATTTCAAAATTACATCTTAAAATGTTGACTTTATCGATTTGAGTATTTCAACTCTTTGTTAAATTGGAGCAAGCAAACACTTTTGCAAGACAAGACTTTTATACTTTTTACGATCCGGAACGTCCTCCAGTGATAAGGACTAATTCTGAAAATGTAATAATAATTAGTCTAATGACTATGCGTATTCTACAAAACAAAGAATTTAGAATTTTATTTGTTCATCAAAGTTCTCTGATTCAACTGATTAAACGGCAGCCAAGAGACATTCTCTTTCGATCACAATTTAAACGTAATACCTTACAGTAAAAATCAAATAGCACTGTAGTCAAATAGTTTATAGGATGAATTAAACATAAAAAAGACATCGAAAATGAAATATGAAAAACCTGCATCATTCACTAACAGGGTACTAAAACACGACAGCTTGGATACACGAATCGCTTGGATAGCATTTGCCGCACATGGGAAAGTTAAGAGCTAGAGTACAATGCATTTTTGTTTGTCTACATCCTTTATCATCATCATCATCATCATCATCACATTCCACGTCAACAGAACAGTTCGCCTTACACGCTACACGCTACTTGTATAAAGTAATGGTTTTGTATTTTAGAATTATTTCTTAATCAATTCATCCACCTCACTGTATCGTCACGCTTATCCTCTTCCCTTTCCGCCCCATTACTCGAACAATGCTCGAGCCGGAGTCCAGCAGAAACAGTTCCGTAGACTCCTCCCGACCGCCTGTCCGATGTTATAGCTCGTCTTTCTTCAGTTTTCTCCCAGAACCAAACAAATCCTGATCCTGAGAATCCTTATCAGTTTATATGTTATGCCTAAGGCTGAGCACGAATAATCCCGTTGATGTTTATTACTTGTCTTAACATTAATACAACATTTAAGTCAACATGAACGTGCTAATTTTACTGGGTTTCTGCTTTCTGCTTTCGGTTTATATCTGCCGCGTGTCGGTTTCGGCTCACCGTACCGGTGTGCAATAGCGACGTATCATTCGTATATAGGTTGCACACCCAACATAGTTTCTGATTTTTTGATTCAGCTGCAATTTGCTGCTACTGCTGCTGCTGCTGCTGCTGCTACTGACTGGGTTTTTTACCTTATAGACCTTGCGTTTTTTTGTTGTCTACGTAAAAATTCTATTGAAAACTTGGAATCAAATTGCTTTGCTTTTAAGTAGTTTTGTCTTACTATAGATTTAGCTGAAATCGTATGCAAATCGAAATACGGTTGTTTACAAAAATGGTTTGAAACTGGTTTGAATAGATGAATTTAAAAAACATTACCGCACAACTCGCGCGCGCGTCTGACTGGTCAAAGGCTACTGGCAATAACTGTTGCAACATTAGTAAGGGCATTTATCGTAATAGTGTTCTGTAATCTGTGTGCGTGTCTTGTGTGTCTTATTGGGGCGTTTTGGGATATAGGTTGGTAATACAAACTATGGCTTGCCCATAATATAGCGACTCGCCGAAACTAGCGCTTTGCTACTATGTTCGTGTTGAAGGTAGTCATAAGAATGATGCGCCAATGGTGCTGTCCCACACCGAAGCACACGTTTGCTGAGGCCGTATTCCTTTGCTCGCAGGGAACTGCTGTGATTAGGTGTGTAAAATGTGATCTCGATTTAAACTTAACTACCGCTAGTGTAAATTAGCAATAAATGTCACATAATAATAACAAACTGGATAATTTTCCAATCGTTCGTACCCTAACAAAAGTGAGAAAATATAAGGTTAACGATGCGTTTTGGTGTTGCTAATTATTGGTTACTGAATGAAAACTAGTACTGTCGCAAGCGCGCATAATGAGGACCGTGTACCGTCTCTCTGTATCTTATTATTGCTTTGCGGTAATAGCTCACAACAGATTATAATGCAAGGAAAAGATCACACAATTTCAACCGATTTGCGTTGTGACACGTGCACCGATACAGCCAACGTCACGATGAACGTTTTGATTTAGTTACAGCTTCGTTTACTTGATCCGTTTTGGTTCGCCGACTACGTCCCCAAGCGCGCGTTCCAGCATGTTCTCAGCGGCTCGGGGAAGTTTTCCATTCGGCAGGCGAGGGCAGATAAAGTTCCGTGACCATCATGTAGTGCTCACGTTTGCCACCATTTACGCCACGCTCGGTTCGTCTAGGTTTCGGTTGCTTGTTCGGGGGTTTCTTGTTTGTTTACTTGTTTTACTTATCCGTCTAAAAATTTCCATAAAATGGGTTGCTATATAACATTTGCCTACAATCACCTTGCCTAAAGTGCATCCACTATTTCAACAATTCCGTAGAGCTGCACGGTCCGTCAAAACATCCGCCCGTACTATCGCTCACCGATCGTTGGCTAAGGTTGGGCGAGAACTGCAATTAAAGGAATGGATAGAAAACGTACAGAACTGTTATCTTCGCCCTGGCAGATCGTGCCAGAATGTCACCGACCTCCTGCGTCTCGTCCACCGACGGTAGTATGTCGTCGACCGAGTTCGGAGTCATCGGGCTGGGGGTCGTCAGTATCGGTTTGTTCATAGGGCACGATATCACATCACCGATGATGATGTTGGGTTTGATCTTCTGTAACTGCTGCTGCTCCTGGAGCCGTGCCAGGTGCCGCTTCATCTCCTGCCGCAACTCCTTCTGCTGAATCTCCTGCTCAAACCGACGCATGCTGTAGCTCCGCACGGACGAACTGGTGCTATGCACGGAAGCTAGACTGGGTCTTCGGGAACCTGATGGTTTGATGAGCAGCCCAGGCAACATGTAAAAAGACACACAAAGAGATGAAGAAAGCGAGAGAGAGAGAGAGAGAGAAAGAGAGAGAAAGAAAAGAGGAAAACATATTTTCACCATTACTGAATTGTCCCTTGACTGCACCTTGCTGATGTCTAGTGTTAGATTTCTTCTGCGATTGCGAATGAACCAATGGCGTGTGCATTACGCGTTACAATTGGCTTGAGCATGAGAGCAACCGTTGAAAGTGACAAATAGATGTAGAACACAGTGGTAATAGTAGTAGTAGTAGTAGTAGTAGAAAGTACGATATACGATTTGCACTTGTGAAATGCTGACAAGCTGGCAGTGCTACACAAAACAATGCATGGTACCATATACGAACAGAAGTGGTAAAGTATGTGCAACATAAATTATAGTACAACAGGGCAGCGTAGGAGGGTGCTTGCCAGAACCAAAAAAAAAACTAGTCCCAGACAATGGTTAAATGTTGTAGCGGGCAACACAAGGTAAAAAATAGATGTATTAAAAATTTACATACTCAATCTAATTGAACCAGTAACACATTTGTTGTAGCGATCGAATCCATTCATTTTGGGACCAGCAATGATGCCCGCCACTATCATTAGAACCAATGCCTTAGCATCGCCTTGCACAGGTGACTCTTTTCACGGCTAAATGTAGCTGTTGCATGTTTATTGCATATGTTTTATTTAAACAATAATATAAATGAAAAATGCAATGAAAAAACTTTGAGTAACATGTATACTGATATAAATCAAGGCAAAAGTAAAAAACAATATAGAATATACAAAACAATGCAATAACCATTGTGTGAGATGATTATTTTCGTTAGTTAATCAAGCACAATTGAGTAGCAGCACAGTTAGCTTCAAAACATTGCATGGAAGAAAAAACTTGAATAATTTGAGCTGTATTGTAGTTGTTAGAAAGTAGTTTATCGTTAATAGAATTATTCAATATACGAAAAATTTAAATTTATGTTATATATTGACGTCTGCATTCACACACTTTTAGACGACATTTTTATAAAAGACTTGTGTTTGTTTAGATTATGATGTGCTATGCAAAATTACCATAACAAAAACAAATATATGAGTTGTAAGTGTGTTTTATGTCGTGTCGATAAGCAGTAAAGGCAGTAAAATGGAAGTAAAGATTAAAATCATTCATTTGACACAATCAGCGCACGAAGCATGAAGAGATGTGCTGCGAGATGCTTCAAAGATAGCGCAGAAAAGGTTCAAAATACGAGCGATAAAGGGTAACTGTATGACAAACACATAAAATATAAGAAAAGAAGCAAAAGAAGAAAAAACACAAATAAGAACAAGATTGAGAATAGGAGAAAGTGAAAAACATAACGGTTATGAAACAGATATTCGAAACGTACAAAATAAAGCCATTTGAAGAAAACCGAAAACTATGACAACAGCTTGTAGATGTCAGTTTCATTACCAGATTCGTGTGTACTTTGTGTGTGTTATTACGTAAATCATTTGCGCCATATTGCTTATATGCATGAAACACTTCTGAAATTAGTTCGTCATTGAGGGTAGTAAAAGAAAAACATAAACTTACGCTTCCTTTTCGAAACGGAACCAAATAGATAAAAAGACGGTTAATGATCAAACACTAAGTCACAAACACACAGCTACGAGCACACCCAAAACACACCGAACAGCTATGCACACGTAACGTGAGGAAACACGTACACTATTGTTTACAAATGAGTGTTGTCTTTGTCGTGTCTTTCTACCCTAGAAATGGCAACATAGAAATGTATGAAGGACGACCGATTTGTTTTTTTTTTGTTTTTTTTGCAACATGAACAACAACAATGACAACAGCAACAACAACACTAAAAACAACAAATGAGAACAACACTAACGACAACACACAAAAACTCTACAGGAATGGAATCCCGTGGCAGGAGGCAAACGCAAAGCTCAGCCAACCCAGAACGAAACATCCTTGACAATTGTTGCGGTTTGCATGTTTTGTGCCGTCGGCAGCGCGTGCCATCATTCCATGCCGTGTTCCGGCTTTCCCTCCTAACCCAACACCTGCAACAGTGTGTTGGGCGGGCACGCAATTGCACTACTTTTCTAATCGGTCACAAAAACAAACGGCACGACTGGCTGGGTATTTGGCAGGTGTGGGAAAGTAGAATTTGAACGTACTTTTGCGTGGCATGTTCTCGTGCCTAACGAAGTTGTTGCGAAAGTGTGACGCTTGCTGTGTACATTAACAGGATTGATCGATAGGATGGAATTTGTCGTTTTGTTCGGGATTGTGCACTATGCATTTCGCTACGTAATCTGTTGCACTTGTGTGCATGTTTGGTTCAACAGTTTTCCACTGTGTAGAGTACAATGTACTTACATGTATGTGCAAAATGCTATGTATTTTATTGCAATGAACTTTGGAATTTGTCCATTGGATTGAAATTGAAACTGAAATATTGTGCACAATGTACAGCCTCTTGCATAAGCAAGATAATCATTTTTGCTTAACTATTACTCAATATCAATTGAAATTTGATACAAAAAAGAATAAATTTACATAAAATTATCCTAAACTAACTTTAAGTTAAAAAGGCGTCTTTAAGTAGACTTTTTAATATTTCAAAATATGTCGTGGTGGGTAGATAAATTAAATATCTTGCATATTACAGGGTTTGCCACGATTTATTTGTTTCGTCCCATTGAACATCAATAACATTGAATCAAAAATTCTGAGAAACGGACAAAAGAACACCCAAACAATATATGAGAAACAACTAAACATTTTCGGACCACAACAAAACAATCTTAGGAAACCCTGTAATAACTTACAAACAAGCCTGCAATTGATTTCATTTCTGGCCATATTTTAGGAAGAAATTAGGGATATGAATGAAGTAACAATATAATTATTTAAAGGCCAATAAATCAAAGGTATAGGAAGTATTTAATATACCTCAGAAAGAGTCCTCAATAATGACGGACTCGATTCAAATTGTTAGAAAATATTTTCTAAAAAATCCTCAATATGTACTCTATTGTTTCATTTATTTTTTTATACCAATGAGTCTCTTTCAAACCCTGTAGTCAGCTCTTCGGACCATATACGTAGTACAGATCATTAGTGCAAACTTAACCATAAATTTCAATAGATCCAATATCCGGTTACGGAATAAAATCAAGCCAAAAGCCTATAAAAAGATAAACATCACCGACGTAGGTCGTTAAGTTAACCAAGAGATAGCGACTCCTCATCTGCCATCGTTATTTTCTTCTCTAGATCCAGCCAAGAAGACAGACACTCCAAAGACAATTAAAAAGCAATAAAATGCTTTCCTCTGCACCGGAAAGCGTTACTTCCAATGGGTAGATAAACAGAGACACAATCACTGGTCAGCTATGGAACAAGCACAACGTAAAGCCGGCCATTATGGCACCATTCGTACAAAGCCAATGTCTGTGTGGTGTACATCAGCAGCCGGATGGTTACAAATTACTGTTCCATTGAGTTACGATTATTCACAATCAGCTCCTACAAACCTGGTCCCAGCCGCACCTAATCAATGGACCGGATTACAATCACAGCTACACATGCCCCACACACTCCCCATAAAAGCCACAGAACAGTAGAGGAATTATGGTTCGGGAAATGGTCGGAAAGGAGTGAGCTAGTAAACAGTCAGTGAGGGGAAGTCTGTGACACGACACACGGAGGTACAAACTAAAGAAAGGGAACGCCAACGTAACGCAACATCTAAAACACACCGATACATGTACACTAGCGGAGGGTTCCCGTCCGCCCGTTTTTGTGGAAAAGTTGGTGAGCGGACGGTGGATAGGACCGCGTGGAATTTGGTACGGGATTGGGACCGTAGAAGAGCAGAGGGTTGGACATGGGAAACTTCCGGGCTACGAGTTCCGGTTATCATTCAACAGTCATTTGGAGATGGCTGGTTTTGGAGCGGAGGGAGTTGTAGACAGATATAGATAGATAGATAGTAGGTGTGTGAGAGAGAGACAGAAAGAGAGATAGCCTGGATGGAGTGAATGTGTTTTACCGCAACGTTAGCCACCTCGCTCGCCGGTGTCGGCAACGCGCCCAGCTCGATGCTGTCGTGCAGATCGTAACTGTAGCAGTGATTGACAAACGGGTCGGCCGTGCCGTGTCCGTCCTCGCCGTCGAAGCTCGAGTCGTCGTTCGTGGAGGTACCGTAATGGTATGGTCCGTGGTATTGACCATTGCTGCCGCCGGCACTGCTGCTGCCGGCCGCGTTCCCGGTGCCGGGGCCGTTGTCCCTGCCGACGTTCACGTTGGTGTGGTTGCTGCCGATCAGCGCGGTGGCTTTGCAAAACTTGGAAAACAACTTATTGTGCGTTCTGAGCGACGGTATGTCCAGGTAGAGCAGCTGCTTCTGGTGCTCCAGCTGGCGCTCGAGATATTTGGTCATATTGTCGTCGCTCAGATAGCTGCTGGGGTGCTGGGAATCGGTACTAGTGGATTTACTATTTCTAATTGCAGATATGTGACATGATACAAGCAATATGGCGGCAGAACGGGCCGCACCTGTACGGGAGGTCGACACCAGGACCCCTTTGGAGCCGTGCAGCGGCGCACTGGACGATCGCCGATTGCCATAGGAACCGATGGAACCGCTCGAGCGCTGACTGGAACGAGATGACGGTCTTGCCGACTGTATTGTCAATGGTATCCCTGTTGGTTTGCCGCACGGATGAGCGCACGAACGGTGACCGACGTTTGCGCGTCGTCGCGCACGTTTCGAAACAGGTTCGCGCCATCCATCGGATCGGCACCAAGCGTGTATGTTCATTTGCCATTGTGATGTGTAAAGTGTGTAATTAAAGCGTAAAACATGGTCAGCATGAAATAGAGAGAAAGAGCAATAAATAGAAAGAGAGATAGATAGCCAGATCGATACACAAAACAGAACGGAAATTAATGCATAAAATTATCAATCATCACACGTCAACCATTACGCAGAACAGAAGAATGAATAGTGGTTTAATAGTTGTTATTGCAGTGTAATGCATGTTTGATATGTATGTACGATGTGTCGCACCAGTGTAAAGCCTATGCATTATTGAACCCAGTTGAAGGATGGCCTAGCTTAACTCTATCGTGCGATATCATATGCCATCGTTGTATTGTTATTATGAGCATCCCGTGTCCATGATATTCGTTTGCAATTCAACTAATATTAGAGAAAAAAGCGACAGGAAAATGCCTAATGCTTCATCATGCAGCTCAACTATTCCTATCGAGTTTTAATGTTTATATTTTTTCACATTCTTCGTGACCATTTTGAAAATCGCCTAGGAGGAGAAAGTTGACCCCGGGTTTGGTTCGTGCCCAATGTTGGAATGTCATACGGTCACAAACGGGCAACGGTAAATAGGACAACACAAAAAAATGGGCTTAGAATACAACTGCTAAAAAAGCAACTACCGGTCCGCGGACCAGAACTGCAAACTGTAGCAGTACCTCCGGAAATGGAACCGAAAAACGCGCCACCAGCGCTACCGTGGCCCGTCCAAGGTCTTGGCGAATTGGCAAGACAAGCCGAAAGCCGAAAGAAATAATGTCAACGGAAGAAAAAGAAACCGTTCCGAATCAGGGGAGAAGGTTAAAAAGCTAGAGGAGCGGAACGGTCTGACACGGAAGAAATGATAAAAATAGCCAAAACCGGGACAACAAGAGACATAAAGGAAGTGAGAGAGAGAGAGAGAGTGAGGGAGAGAGGGAGAACGACAATCTAGATCTGCAGCGACGGCCTGAGCTGACCCGGGGGTATACCGTACCTGTATCACTGGAAAAGAGTATGGGCGGTGCGAGGTTCGCATCACCGAAATGCCTAGGTCGAGGATATTTTGTTTTGCTAAATAAATGCAGCACCATGCAAATGAGCCCCGCCAGCACGGCAATGCCGCTCGTGACACCGAACAGCGTCGGAAGATCCGCAGTTATGGTGGCCATGTCTGTGAAGTAGATTAAAATGTTAAACGATTGATGCGGATGCCGGAACCGCAACGCTTGTGCTGCTAGCTGCGCGAAATGCCGCGTGTCACTGTGGACCTGTCTATGTGAGTGGTACCCCCTTCTTGCACATGTGTAACAGCTGTTAAGCCCAGTGGATTATGGTCATTTTACTATATTTTCGACTAAGTTTTTATTGCTCTTTTTTTCGTTCATTTCTACTAACCAGAAAGCTTGCTCCCTTCTGAGAATGGGCCCAATGCCAACAACGGTCTGTGCTATTGGAAACTGAAAAAACACACACTCTTTTCCGGCTAGCGTACGTAAATCGTACTATTATCACAGGCAGCACCATTTGCTGCAACAGCGAATCCTTTTTTTTAAGCATAAATCAAACATCACCTATCAAACGGAAACTTCATACGGTGAACAGGATGGATAAAGGTGGAATGAAATGCAAATATCTTTTTACAATTTCATTTTTACTCAAGCATGTAATGGAATGATTGGACATCACATGTTCTAAAAGATTGTGTTGAATTCGAAACGGTTGTTTTATTATGCTAAATCATTTAAGATGCAATTTTGGACGCTTATCTAATGGTCTACTGGCTCTATGCCATTCCACCTGGCATTTCCATAAGAATAAGGCAGGCAAGTCAAAAAAGTAACATTTTCGTCAAACACAAGAAAATAAACCGTATATATTTACTTTTGCTTGTTTCAAACATTTTTCTGGAAGAGCCATTTTATCAAAGAATTAAGTAGATCGATCAATAAAAATCCTCGCACTTACGCGAAGAATTAGATTATTTGAATATCAGAAAACTTCGTGACTTGGTGCAATTTTAATAAATCCTGACAAAATAGATCATTTCTTGTACATGCAAATGTATCTCAAAAATGTCTTATTACAGGGTTTTCCAAGTCATTTTCGAATGTAAACTTTTTTATTCACCGCATCCAAGATGTTTTTCAACAGCTGTCAAATGGTTTATTTATTTCAAAATTAAATTTCAGCCTTAACACATGATTTTCAACACATAACAAAGAACTATCAAACTCAATCCAGCTTGAGACGTGTTGAATATCATGCTGTAGAAATTAAAAATTTTTATGATGGAAATGAAATGTCATATCGATGTGGAATAACATTTTGCATGCGGTGAATAACAATGTTTAAATTTGAAACTGACTTGAAAATCCCTGAAAGTCATGTTGAAAATCATGCTTAAGAAATTAAGAATTATTTGATGGAAATAAAATATCAGATTAATGTGGATTAACAACTTGCACGCGTTGCATAACAATGTTTACATTTGAAAGTGACTTGGAAAACCCAGTATCTGTCAAACTCAGCCCAGCTTGAGACGTGTTGAAAATCATGCGTAAGAAATTAAAAATCATTATGATGGAAATGAAATATCAGATTAAGGTGGATTAACGTTTTGCACGCTACGAATAACAACAGTTACATTCGAAACTGACTTGGAAAACCCTGTATTTACACCATCTACATCCAAATATTGTCATAAAAGTTATTTAAAACATTACATTCCATCGCCGAATGTATTTGATGATATTCCATTGAACATTCTGATCGTTTACTGTTATTATCAAACCTTTACAAAGTCAACAATATAAAAAAAACTTACCAAAATGCCTTTCATAAGGACTTTTTGTAACAAGGTCCAGTTCATATGAAATCGATGCTTATATATTATGGCTTTCTTGCAAATGAAGACTTAAGGTCCCAAACTGTTTCTACTGTGTTCACATTATTCTTCCAGAGTTCGGTATGTTTTCCTAGTTGAAGTCGGACAAAATGTAAGCTATGGTGAATACTTTGAGCAAATGAGACAAATTTTAGTTCTTTTCAACAAACAATTTCTTTTTGGAGACCTATTTCAAGCCTATCGCACGTTTTGAGATAATCCTCTAGCTGCAATTACTTTCTACGGCCTTGCACACATGCAGTCTTTAGCATTGCATGTCAGCCAGGTTATCACGAAACCAGGATTCTCAGCACCATTTGTATGCACTGTTCCATGACACTCTGTGCGGCACAGAAACCACAAGTGACTACTGCGGCATTGCGCTACATTCTCACAGACACTCTAATCATCGTTGCCGCACTTACCTTGTGTGCAGAAGACACGTTTCGTTGGCTTCGAATAGCTAACGGAGTGGAAACCGGGCGCACATTGACAGATGGCATTGTGGACGATCTGCACGCACATCGCGTGCTCGTCATTGTAGATGCAAGTCTGATGGTAGAAGCATTGTTCCCCAAGTTTTTTGGCTGATTCCGATGTGATCCGGGTATGTCAGTGTGAGTGTGTTGCAAAATGGAAGAAACATTACACGAATGATTAAATACTATTTATCTACGAGAAGACATTTCTAGAGATTCGACAACCAATCATGTCAATGCCATTTCAAGCATGTTTTTCTACCTCAAACAATGCGGACCTTTTTATAGGAGCAGTTCCAGTTTCTGTTTGGTTTCCAATCCGACTCACTTACCCACATATTACCCACACATTCCGCAAACGCTCAAATCAAGCGAAACATGATACGTTCGAAACGGCACCAACGTACATTGACGCGAAGACAATTCGAAGCAATGTTTGCCGACTTAAAACGAGGTCGAAACGTTCTAAACGTGCGAGTGCTCTTTTCCACGGGGATAATTTGAGAATTTCGCTGGCCTTGAGCCAAAACCCCCCAGCATTGGCTACCGCTTATAAAACGTTCATTTTCGTCTGCGGTCGACCCACCACGTCGCAGTGGTCAAGCCGGCACGGTCAGAGCCGGAGCAGAGGCTGAAGAGCGGAAGCAAAAAGGGGTCACAAAAGGTGAAAAGAAAATAAATGAAACAGGAAGACGGAAACATTGGCGTTTCCGGTGGGGGGGGGATTTGACGTCGATACCCGTGCCCGTGGTCTCAGCTGCACGGGGGAAGGGCTAATGGAAATCGGACTGACTTATGCTACCCGTGTGATGCGAGCGATGCTCGGGTGGGAAAACTTACGCTTGGCACATCCTTTCAGTATTCCAATCAGCACGACGTAATCTTTCTCGCAGCTGCAGGTGTTAGTCGTAGGATCACAGTACACGTGATGTAGCTTGGCGTGGCACGTAAACTCGCACGGTGCCCCGACGTACATTCCCTTCGCTGAAATGAAGCCAAACAAGCGGGAAAGAAAAAAGCAGCAATTAATTGTGAGAGCTCGCTGATTGCGTTGATGTGGATTTGATCGATTGAGCACGATGGTGGTGCGATGTTTTGGTTTGTCGCGTAGTTTTGGATGTATGAACGTAAGCTTTCGTAAGCTTTCGCTGGAAATTCAAACATCGCTCCTTCCGACTTGGGGTCGATAAAATTGCTTTTGAAGACACTTGCACAACATAATATCATCATGAATTATGCAGTGAAATGATAAAATAGCACACAAAAACAAATTGTAAAAAAAAGTCACGTTGCCTTCCATCAGCCAAAATGAGGCATGGCACCACGGGGATGAAAAACACATAAGAAAGTGGCAAAGAGTTACAATGTACGCCATAATTTTGGTTTTTATTATCTTTGCCACGGAGCACGGTTGAAAGCTTCGCTGGAACGTTGGAAATTTGCCAATTTTTGGGCAGCGAAAAAGTGTACGAAGCGTGGCAACGATTTGGGTCAACTGTTACCGAACCACCGGCAGGGTGTCCATATTACCGTCTAATGTTGTCACCTCTAATTCCCCGAGTCGTTACTTTGCTGCCGGGTGCTGGCATGCAAACAAATAAACAAGCGCAGGCGGTACTTAATTTCGCAATTGATTGCTGCTGCTTGCCAAAGGCTTATGAATATGTAATCCTTTACATAAATGGTAGCGATTCCAAATTTATGACATTTACATCGATTGTAAATGATAGCACTCTAGTTCAATAACAATAACAATAACAAACGCACATGAATCACACTCGCTCCCTATATTACTATAAAATCCGTGTGACATCCTGTTAAGTTTCACCACTGCAGCTCTTCCCCTCGACACGTATGAATCGGACGCGTGAGCTTGCCTGCGGACAGCATTAAACATTCAACTAATGTACATCCTGTTTAGCTGACACCGCTGCTTATTTCGCTTAATGAGTGACTAACCACAACAACACCACTGCCTGTCGATGCTGCCGATTACTCGCTTAACACGCAGCAATAAAAGGCAATCATTAAAACGATCAAAACACGATAAGGCATGAAAGCGTTGGACGTCCTGAAGTTTGGTGGCACAGGCCACAAGGAAAGGGCACAACAAGACCGAAGGAGAGTGAGAGACAGACAGATACGAGAGAGTTTATAATCGCATCGCGTTCCAATAGCGTGACAACATGAAAAGTTGAATCCTCACGAGAGCTTTTTGCCGCACAGTTGCTATCGCTTCAAAAGCTCTTGTTTGCTCCTTAACTCACTATCACGCTTCGTGTTTTTTTGTTCTTTGTTAGTTTTTGTAATCTTGCTGTATGTCAATAAAAGGAGACAGATTTGGCCGATCCAATCGTGAAGTATGCGTTGCTACTTTTAAGCATTTATGATGTTGCATTAAGATAATGAACAGAACGTACATAAACATGAAGATTGAAAATAATGTTAGAAGTTGTATTTTTCCTTCGAAGTTGTGAAAATTAACCGCTAATTGTTTCTAGTTTTAAATGCAGAATAAACTAATAATGTTTCATATCTGTCTTTTCTCGCTTGAAAAACATGTCATATGTTTGTTATTTGATAATATTTCAAGTACGTTTCTTTAGAAAAAAAAAACGAATATTGTGTCAAGACGTTCTCTAATCCGCAGTTATTATATCTAGCATTGCGCATCTATTGGAAACAACGAGTTGAACCTATTCTTAGAAGCAGGAAGTATCAAACCATGAATACGTTATTTCCATGGCTATACGTTACGGTTTCAAGTGAAAGCAAGCGGATGAGGAAAAGCATTAGATTATTTATTCAGTCTTTTTTTCAGACCAAGGCATCAAAAGTACCCGTGTCTTATTGGATTTGTCACAAACGCAATTTGACTCAACAGTACCGAGAAAGTACTGACACTAGGGTCTAGGATATGGCTCGATAGAATTCCCTTTGTGGCAAAAGCTGCAAACTTTTAGAAAACAGGACCATATTTCTATACTTTTCTGCATTGGATAATCAATTATTAGTTTCGCGGAATTACAAAAGAAACACAAAGAATTTTTATGACACTTTTGTACACAACCATAGTGATAGTTGTATATATCTTCCTAGACAGAGTTCAACTAAAGATTAAAAGCTTCTTTATTTTGATGTAAATAAATGATAATTTAATGCACATCTCTACATTAGAAAAATATAATTAAAAACTCAAAACAATATGGACTTTATGAGCTTAACTTTGCAAAGCTTTTTCGTAATACATGTAGTAATAGTTATTAGAAGTTGAAGCATATTAAGAAACACCTAAACTATAGCTTGTAATTTATTATTTTTTTTAATAAGACGTCATTCATCAATTACGTAACACTGAATGGGGGGGAGGAGGGGTGTAGTCAAACGTTAAGATTTGTTGCATGGTGCAGAAGGGGAACTACACTTTTCACTGTGGTGTGGAAATGGCACTAGTTTCATCTATAAAGCTGCAAACAGGTGTAATACCAATCCAATTATTTTCAAACCCAATTCGTTAAAAAAAACTGGAGATGAAGTTAATTCAGTTAGCCCTTTTTTCTTCACAGTTGATCATTGTTCGTAATTCTACGGAATATTCATCGAAAAAAACAGCCGAATCTCCTGCAAACAGTACCAATTCTGTTTCTAATACATAGTAATAAGACATGCGTAACATATTAAGCATATAACATGTTATGTGAAATTGAATATTAAATTTGATGATGATACAATATCAAAAATCCAAAGAAACTTTTCTGCAAAGATGGACACATTTATGGAGATGGCCAGAAAGATGGCGGGATATATAACGCTTCTGATGATGGTGTCTTGAATCAAATCGTAAACGGCGCTGAGGATCCGATTATCAGAATCTTTTTGTATTTGATCTCTGTTTGGGATAACTTTTATTTATGAAAACTGAAATATAATTTTATCTTGTTTCATTTTAAACATTGTGAATGTACCACAATAAAATGAATAATAAAATAATAAAAAAATGAAAAATTCACAAAACATCCGATTTTGTTCAATAAATTAGGCTGTATGCGGGATGATTGGGAGGGGGGGGGCTCAATGCACTGCCTAATTTTTTGGGGAAGGGAGGAGGGATTCTTCCGATATTACAGTTTTTACGCTAGGGGGGATGTGGTTGAAAATTTGCAATTTTTGCGTTACGTAATTGATGGATGACACCTTTTAAACATTTGCTTGTAAAACGTTACGTTTTACTTCCTTTAAAATATGTCAATTAAAATTGCTAATGTTTTACCTATTATTTCTTTTCAAATCATTTTTCTTGCTTGTGCTGTAAAATACGATTGAAGCCTATCGAAAATGCATTCCTTTTTATCTCGTGTTTAAATTATTGTTCCACGTGTTTTAACCACTATGAGAAGCTTATGAGCACTTACCCGATTTATTGTTTACTATGTCGTACTCATCAACATAGTCGTCGAAGTAATCGTCGTCCTCATCGTCGAGTGGTGGTGCAACCATTTCTGGCAGCGGGCGCGTCTTTGCTGCAAGCGAGGTGATCGATTTGGTGCCAGTATGCGTTTCGATCGCGAGCGTCACCGGAAGCATCTTGATAAACACGTACGACAGATAAAGCAGCGCAAAGGACGACTTGCGCAGGATTCGGTTTTTGTACTTATCGCTAATGAGGGTGTAGATGATCTTATGGTACAGGAGGTGTTTCTGCTTTTGATGCTGCTTCACTGTACATCCCCAGACACTGTCGGGGAAGAAACTCACTATCATCTTTGATGAGTTACACCAGGCTGGGCATTGCGTGACGGGAGACTCATTTAACAACGCATGCAATCCTAGACGGTGGCTGATGGTGCGAGGCTCCACCGTAGCAAAGGGAACCGGAACGTTTCACTTCACTGACGGCAGTGTTGGTGATGGTTGTGTTAGGTAGCGCACGCTGTGCAAGCCAGTTCTAGCACTTATTAGCAACTGCATACTTTACATCTTTGTCTAAGTCGAATCTGTTGACAATTTAAATGTGTCGATAAAAAACTATAATTTTCATTGTTTACAATAAATCTTAATCAAAGGATATTAAACGAGGCACAATAACATTAATTCCAGGCTCAATTTATAATTATCCAAAATTGCTACGGCTTTTTCGTTACGTTAAATCGAGGGATTAATGTAACCTTAATTCCTTAAAATAAATAATTGAATGTAAAAATTCCATTGTCTTTCCTCATTGCTTTTGCCCTTTGTAAAGCACTTTCCTATGCAAATTATATAAAACAGCAGTGACAGTGAGGCACACTCATCAGTTTATGACCAATCACGCACCTTCACGACCGTGACTGGTCTTGAGATTAAACACTTAATTATAATCCACCTCACGCTGCGTTACGGTCCTGCACGGTCGGCGAGCTCGTGCTACTTCTTCAACAGTCAAGATGCCTTCAACTCGTTGCATGCATATCGCTCATACTCGGACTCTCTTAAACTAAGAAGCTTCCGGCAACTAGTTAGCTGAAGCTTTCGGTTGGAGAAAGGAGCAAAACAAAAAAAGCCTAAGGTCGTAGGCTAGAGAGATAGGAAAACGAATTGAAGTATTTCCTTCCTAGCCAAACCTCATCTGCCTAACGTAGTTAGTGGCCGGACTCGGTGGCAGCGGAAGAGCCACACGGAACACACGGCACAACAATCGTGCCCCAATAAGCCACCCTAGCCTGACCTACATTGCGCACGTAGCAGCGTATGGTATAGTACTTCCGTCCTGACTTTCTTGCTTCTTTTCCCTCGTTCTTCTTCCCTTTTTGCCATACCGGGCATTGTCTCGCATCGCAGTGCCTAGGGGCTGAGGGAAGCAACGGACTACGACGGTATCGCTTGGCCACATCATCAACAGGAGGCCCAGCATAGCCTGGCGGGAGTTGAACAGGCTTGAACGGGCGTAAAATTGCCGTCGTTTTTGGGACAGCCTAGATTTGTGAGGCGGATAGACTCGCAGCAACAAGATCTTCGCTGGAAGTGCTCCAACAAAACTTTGGCGCAGTTCGAGCCCGTAGCCCCTCGTCAACCAGTGCTAATCCAGTGCAGGTAACGAACCGCAAGCTATACTTAGCGCCTTAACACTGACACCCAACAGTATACTACCTACGGAAGGGAAAGTGTACCTTGTTGGGTAAAGTTGAATCGAACTCCTGAAATAAAATTGCTCCAACAACTGGACATTTGCTTACGTCAACTCCGGTTTTCGATCGGTGTGCTATTTTCATCGCTGTTATATGTTTACCCGGACTGGAGCGTTCCGCTTATCAAAGTTGGTCGATTTAGATAGGCCCATCGTGTTGCTGTATCATGAAGCCGGTATGTTATTTTCCAGAATGTTATTCTATCAGCCGTATGAGCGGGCGACAGGACCGACAGGACTCTCACAAGCACAAACACTCACTCTTTCACTCCCTCTCTTCTTCTCTCTCTCTCTCTCTCTCTCTCTTTCTCTCTCTCTCTCTCTCTCTCCCTATTTATTTTCCTTTTTGTCTCTCCGTAACTAGTCCTCGGAACACTTGACTGGTTCGCACTGCACATGCCCAAGCAGATGCTCAGAGTTGCATACTGGCTCTCGCATGCTAGGAGCTTCGGCAGGAGTGCGTGGACGGGATGGGAATGAATGATGCGAAATCGGTGGGGAGGAGCGCGCTTGGCAGCAGCCAACCAGGCGAAACGGGTACGCACAATGCCCTCCAAAAAAACGGGATTTTTGTCTGTTTTTTCGGCATATTCAGTGACTTCAAATGTGAGCTACAGTTTAAAAACGATATTAGACCGTCGATCCGTCATCGTGGCTGCAACAGTCCGGCTTATCAGGTTACATAATGCAATGCATTAACATTGGGCTGTAGTGTACTTGCGGATTCACTCCAAATCAATAGGAAAGAAAATTCCTAGACTGTTTCAATAAAGCTCTCTGCGACATCAAAGCAAGCGAATCTCCGTAAACGATTTATTAATCCGATTACAGAAAGAGATTCGCACGTCTATCGGCTTTTTGGGGAATGATCTGCTGTAGAAAAGATTATTATTGTACCTATCTTTATTTTACGATAGTCTCCGATAATCCAGAAAGGATCTTCCTACAGATGTGGGTCGAAAAACACATAAAAAGATACTTTCTATATCATTGAAATGCATGCAGGTTCATCGTGACTCGAGTTATTCGCTCAACAAGAAAAAAATGAAATACAAAATTGTTACACCTTTACCAAAGGATTTCCCCACTACTGCCGCTTTTCGTTATCTTTGGCAAAGGTGTAATCGATTTTACGAGCACCATCTTCAGCCGAACTGTCGAACTGTCTTATCTACCACAAAATGTCCATTTACACAAACACACACACATAGACACTAACACACGCACTTAGAATGCTGCCAGCACCTACACAACAATATCTTCTGCGTTTTCTGCGATCACGGCACAATCTAAATCCATGCATCGCCGCTTAGATACATTACATAAATCGATCATCACTTTCGGTGGTGCTTTACCGAACGAACTAAATTTTCACGCATATAGGCACTAGCGGATCGCAATAAGACCACTCGCGAGAATTTCACTATCGCTTCTCACCAGACGGTTCTGATAGACAGCTCCAACCCCAAAATGCTTTCCGATGGCGCCATTGCTATCGTCTCGTTTGCGCTGGCATTTTCTCGACCGCTCGGGATCCCTTCCTTTCGTCCTGGAGAAACTGACTAGAGGGCACCCTGTCGGTACACGGTGGATGCGTAAATATGCACGCGTGTATGTGTGACGTGTGTGTATGAGTGTTTGAGCTTTAGCATAAGTGTGAAGCGGACTTTGTTCTTGATTTTAACACTCTTATTTCCTGCCCGCACACTTCACACCAATCATTCAGGTCCATTCCGAAAATCAAAAATGTCACACAAATCACTGGCCCGGGGCTCCGTTTGCAGAGCATTTTCGTTGCTTCACTTCCTGATTATGGGACAACAACGCGGGGAAGGAGGAGAGGAAGCGGAGGAAGCAGGAAAGCAAATGAATGTGAACTTTTACTTTCAATCCTTGCGCCCGAAATTGATTTTTTGACTTTTACACAAACGATGCTTGCTGCACGGTGTGTGCGTGTATGAAGAACAATTGGAGGAAAAGAAGGTTGTGTGTGACTGCTCAGGCAGCAGTGAAGTATAATTGGTGCCCTTTTCCTCCAGTGTTTGAGTGGCAGGAAGAAAAAAAAATGTGTGTTTGCGAGTGTGCCCCAGCGTCAACTGGTTGTGTGTGCTGCTTGGAAAGTAGTACAACGTGAACTGACTCGGTGGAACGGGCTTTTTCGATTCGGTTCCAAGTTTTCCCTCACCAGTACCCGATGTTGGTGTGGTTGAGTTCGCTCACCGAAAAAGCAGAGGCTCTCGTACTCTCTCAGCTTTCCAACTGCTCATGCTTTTCTCACCACTCACCACGAGCAATCTCACCAGGGACAGGGAACTTGAACGAGGAAGGTGAATGCTATGTTTATTATCAGGAAAATGACATGTGTTTTGGTTTGTTTGCAAACTGTCACACAAGGCGAAAGGTAAACAAAATGTAACTTGGGCGAACAGATTGGGCCTGCGAGCAGGTGCGTCCTCGCAACGGACCGAACGGAAGAATGAAACAATGGCAACAGAAGCGTGTATCAAGGGTAATTCCCAGCATCGTCACGATTTAGCATCCGGCGACTGGAGTGAAGTGGCCGAGGACCACTAGCATTGCCTGCGGGCCGAAGTGTAGCCGAATGTGCGAGATGGAGATAACGTTACACTTGACTGAAGCTTTGCCGAGAAGAAGAGCATAATAACAATAAATTAGCAGGCTGGTCCACGAGGCGCCGCATATCGGTTTCATGTAAATAACGCTAACGTCAGATGTAATAGGATAGCGAAAAGTCGGCCACAAGAGGATTCTAGCACGCTGCATACACGACATATACAGTGAAGCAGGAGGCAGGGTGCCGCACAATGTGTATGCAAAAAAACAATTTCTTTCTTTGCTTTCTAAATGTTGACATACGCAATATGGAGAATGAGTTGAAAGACACAATCGAACGACTTGTTTACTTATTGCTGTTGAGATTTTTCTGCCGTTAGTTACACCCAAACGTCTGCTTTTATTTGCAGTCATAAAACAGACACATTTATTACACAAGAAGATTGATTGATTTTCTGGTCAAACAATTAATTGAATTTTTCTTACATTATGTGCTTTAAGTACACGCACAATGCCGTTCGAGTGATTTTAAAATTTATTGGCGCAGCTATTGTATGCCTGATCTAATTTTCAAACAATGACATGTTGATAAATTGTTCTCAAAAACCATACACTGAAAACAGTTTAAATTTTGTGAATAACCATGCAATGCTGGAATGTACTAACAATAATACAGGAATGTACTAATAGCAGGAATGTATTCAGATGTAAAAAGTTTGTTTGGCACAATGGAGCTTTACGTGTAATACTTAACTCGAAGCTTCCTCGAATCGGAGCTTTTTCTAAAAAAGCCTAGAGCATGAAAAGCTTGATACACTAGTATTTCGTAACAATTATTAAAACAAACTTTACGCCATTTTAAAAATGACCATATTAATTGCAATAAGTATAAAAATCATGTTGTAGACAAAAATTCAAGGCTTTTTTTATATAAAAAATAATGAAATACCTATTGGAACAATACAACAAAACGAACATTAAAAATATTAATAAATTGTGAATGACAATCAAATTGAATAATGAAAGTCATACTTTGAAACGACGAAAACCACATGATGTATATATAACTGTGCTAAGGTGTAGAATAAGGAGTGGTTATCAATTATAGCACAATTTAAACGCGTTTTAATTGCTCAAAAACTGTTTAGTTCTCTTGGTTTTGTTGTTTTTAGAAGGATGTCAAATAAGAGTAACAGTAAAATTAGTAAAAGTTCTTCTAAAAAAATTCCAAGGAGATTTTGGTTAGTGATGAGACTTGTTTGACACCTGAATTTAACAACACTGAGTACACTAGCTGAGTGACAAAATACTCATTTGAGTTATTGTATGCTGTCTAGAGTTTAATGGACGGGTAACTAATTAGCTGCTTTACATTGCTGAAATACACTGGTGCATTAGTTCTAGACATAGTTTAGCTTCAATAATAACCTCATTTTCAGGTAAAAGGTTAAAGTGCTAAGATGAAAACCTTGTCACAGAACGCACCGGAACTGATCTTTGTCTTTGTATAGGCACTCATTCGCCATGAACTCACTCCGCTCTCGGTGAATTGAAGCAGCGGTATGCCACAGCAAGTACGCCTGATAGTGAGCACCACGCGTACTTCTCGTGCTCGAAAACACAGCATTTTAATTAAGGTTTAAATAAAATATGAGATAATTATGGTGGCAGAAGGTTTGTTTGCATTGCCTAGAATGTGTGTTAATATCACTGTTGGCTATTGGTGTGTGGGCCCGCTGCTTGCAGTATATGTGTGGGTCGGAACGCCAAAAAAGAAACCGACAGAAAAGTACTGATAGACGGCGTTCAATGAGTCAGTTTGCACGCTTGGTACGCCTAAGTAGCTGTTGGGAGTTTTTTTATCGCTTCCTACACCACACTGAGCCTCATGAAAAGAAACAAGGTAATAAGGACATTGCCGGTAAACAGTTCAGGTGCGCAAGAAAACGACCTTTCACCCAGCATCAACAGTAATTTGTGCACAATCCACTAGGCTTGGAGGGTTCTGGATAGGCAACTGAACTATCTCTGGTCCTTGGATAACCCCCAACATTCAGCATCTTGCTCCCATCGGCCTGCGGACGAATAGCTCGTGATCCTGATCCTCTACGTACTGCGTGTGCACTGTCGACAGTTTACTGTGCTTATGTTTCGTTACGCTTGGAGGAATCTTTCCCGTCCTATCTACATACATTGTGGCGTTTATCATATGTATCCGATTTCCTGTGGCTATTTTTCTTTCCCCTTCTTCTATTTGTCGGCTTCACACTCTCGTTCTGTATCTCTATCTTCTCGTTTCTTCTTAGATACGTAGGCACCTTTCATATACCCTTACCGCCGACCGTATAAATGAAACCCTCACCAGGTAAAACGTACACCAATGGTTCCGGATATCTGCTTCTTGCTTCATCCGAATGTACCAAACAACGTGTATGCTCGTATGAGCGTTATTTCACCACCTCATATCGGTCTGCAAGCTGACTTGCCAGTAGTCGCATGGTTCTGGTTACGAAGAGGCTTGGAACCCCCGTCTCGGCCGTTCAGCCGTGATGTATCAAGCAAGCATTTATAAATAAAACCCATTCAGCCGACACTAATATGGATACATTTACAGGAGTTCATGGTCCTATGATGTGGTGCAAAAAGATTCAAACAAAACACACTCACACATAGCACAAGAGCAACAACAACAACAACAGGGAAAAAAATCCAGCACCGCCTGTGCATCGCCGCCGCACGCTCGACGCCGACGGACCCTCCTGCTAGCATTGGGCAGGACGGTTCCGGCTTCACCTAACCGGATTAATAGCTCCCTGGCAATGTTCAGGTATCTAGAAAAGCATGCTTTGATATTATTATTTGGAGCATAAAATGATGCTCTTTGAAATTAAAACTACATGCCTGAAAACACTCATTGGTAGCGCTGCCGCTACGAGCTACCAGGCGACTCCATCGTCACCGATTTATCATGGCCATCACCGTGCCTGGACCCGTTTATCAGCCATCCGCGTAGGTTTTTTCGCTTTGCTACACAGTGTCATCGTCGCTGGTGAGTGTGATTAAACGTTTTTCAACGATTAAATCTTCAAACAGCACGTGTACATACACGTTCATATATTAACTTAACTCTCAAACACATTATCTATTTACAAAACATAATCTGCTTTAACTATGAGCGTAACTAGCGAATATCACATTCTATGTTACGAAAAATGCATAGCAAATACCTTAAACGAAAGAATGAATGATATTCAGTTTTATTATTTATTATTTATTTTTATTATAGTTTGGCTCTCTAACGTAGGTTTAATAGTATGCTACATTGCCATAAGAGCTTATGAAATAATGCATAGTTTAGCAAGCCACACCGATAATATGCAATCAAACCAAAGAATCAAAGAAAATAAATAAAAATCTATAAATTTGTTCATCAGACAATGTATCTATCACGTCAAAAATATAAACACAACTATTTTCAATCAAAGGTCTTCCTCACATCATGAAAATAATACGTAATACGTCCAACAAACTGTCATATTTGCGTTATACTATTTTACCGATTAAATTAAACTGTTTTGCTTTTAACCTGTTCTGCAATTACAACCGCATTAAAACTCAAGGTTTCAAAAATGTTGCCTTAGCTGGTTTGGTTTAACCATTACCAAACAAAAGCAAAAACTAAAATATCACAACACCTCACGTGCAATTAATTAAAAGTTAAATTTCACCAGAGCCGAAAGCAGGGGAAATAATTGAAGGCACTCTTTCTTGCTATCCCTTTTGAAACTATCCCAAATTAATCAAGTTTCTCAAGCCAAGGAAATACTCTGCTCACACCTGCTATTAGCAAACCTCAGCTTGTTTCGATCGCTGCCCCGAAACTATGCAGCGACTAGTGAAGCAGTTTTTTAATTATTTTCCACCTACCCAGTATTAATCACTGTCATTAAGTTGTTGTTCTTAATTTTCCTGTCAGCGCAAACAATTTCCACCGAACGCGTAAGGGAGTTTAAATTTGTGAACGTATGAGTGTGTGTATGTAAGACTCTCTGTATAAGCAGGAATAAAAAGAAACAAAAACAAGTCATTCACACACCATCAAGAACGCTGGCAGGGTAAGACAAAGAGGAAATCGAAAAAATATTAAAGTATTTTGAGCTGTCGGGTTTTTTATATAGTTCTTACGAAATGCCAGCTATTTGCGTCATTTCCATTACCACCGGGTCTGAACGGTGAAAATTTACCTATATAAACTACGGGACGGGTGAGTGCTGAGAACGACACTACTTTTTTTGCCATGCCACTGCGGGTGCTAATGCTTGCTGCGTGTAAGCGGGTATTTGAATCGCCACGTGCAGCTAAAATGAATCAACAACCGGTAGGTGTGCAAATTTTGGCTCTGTTTATATTTTCCTCCCTTACAAAAAAAAAGAATCCTAGAGAGGAGGAGAACGTACTCTAAAACTTTTGCCGCTGAGTTTTGCCATTTGCTGGAGATTGAACAACACCAAACAAACGGTTGGTACCATCCTGTGCCACCCGTTTATTGCACACCTCTCTTCCGACGACTCACACTCATACCGATCTGTGTCCCCGCCCTTGCTTGGTTCGATTTTGCGATGTGAATTAATAAAACTTTTAATGATCATGCATGGTTTGTTTGATGAAGTAATTATAATCGACACTCTCGCTGTCGGCTATTCGCATTGGCAATTGGCAACGTTTGCCACTGTGCTATCGTGGCTCTAGCCGTTTATTCGAACATAATTTGCAGCATGGTGGTGCTTTGTTTTTCTTGTATAATTCTATTCTATTCAAAACAGAGTGAAATGTACTGTTGTGCCAGATTGAAACTCTCTGCAGCCCAGATTGAAGCACAAGCGATACGCCATACTGCGTAGGATCTTGTAGCTTTAATTGAAAATGACGTAAATCCAATAAAAATAAACCAGCGGGAAACAAAACTTTCTTGCCCATCATATTGAGCGTGCAACAAATAGGTGACAGTGGGATAAACTCAGACGAGAAAAATGGTACAAAAGTATGGTCGTATAGTAAGCCCAGAAAGCAGCGGGATGCGTGTAGTGGGTAGAACGACCTGTCTGTAAAAGCTACCCGTGATTGCAATAATTCATCAAAGTCAATTTTGGTCGTACACAAACTCTGCCCGGGATCACATGCATCGGGAAAACGAGAGACCAACGGGATTGTGCAGTAATTCTTTCTGCATCTGGTTCCCATGGCATGACGTCAGACTGGCTGATGCGGGTGAGAGCTATAGATATTGAGCAATTTTTGCCTAACGATATCATTTCCGTGGCATTTTGACAGCATGTCACATTTACTTTTTTGTTAAATTCTTCCCTCCCTTTTGCTTTTGCTGTGTTGGTTCGTTGCGTTGTGGTCTTCATTTTATTTTCTGCGCGTTTTTTTACTGCTGCCGCCGGAAATTTCTCAAAACGTGCCTTTACACGCTCCACTGCTTGTACAGACGAAGGTGATGCTTTTTCGTAGGCGGACAAGAGACTCGCTTCCGGTTCTGTATGGAGAAAAATACACACTCACACATATACGTACTGAGTACATCCGCTGGCTGAGACTGCATTTTGCGAGATGTTATTGTGTGTTCGTGGCCCGGTAAACCATCTATTGCCATCATCTGGAAAGAAGCTTGCAAAGTGCTTTTTGGTTTTGGTCGACAGTGTCAGTGTTGTTGCTGACGTAATGCACGCTATTATTATGGGTTGTAGTGCTGATCATAACTGAATGGTCATGAATGTTTATAAGAACACATGGTTCACACACAAAATATGGGCACAGGAATGTGCAAGTTTATAGCTTTCTT
The DNA here is from genome assembly GCF_016920715.1 of Anopheles arabiensis. Classification (NCBI taxonomy): domain Eukaryota; kingdom Metazoa; phylum Arthropoda; class Insecta; order Diptera; family Culicidae; genus Anopheles; species Anopheles arabiensis. The sequence continues at coordinate 69,816,466 of NC_053517.1, read as the reverse complement.
TCGCATTACGCGCTTGGAACGCAAATGTGTTCTGTGGCCATCGGGCGTGAAACAAATGATAACTACCTCATTTTCAAGAACTGAGGAAGAAAACCTAACTAATGCGAGAATAGAAATAGTTCTTCCATTACTAGTAAAGACGATGTCATCCAAACACTGTAACAATGAAAACAGAGTTAGATATATGGAGCATCCATAAATGTTGTGTTTCTGTGACCTCGCGAGTCAATCACTCATAATGAAAATAATAATTAAATTTTACTCATTTTGTAAGTTTGCTGGAGATGTCTTGCATGATGACTAAGCAAGTAACCAATACCATTCTCATCCTACAGAGTAATTATAAAAGCTTCTTGCTCGATGTTCACTGACTATTACTGGAGCCCTTTCCGTTTTAAGTTCGTAGGCTGAAAATTCAGCCTGTCAGCTGTTTGCATTGCATAGCAGTTTTCGAGCAGCTATCAAAGTGAGTATAATATACAGGTGGGCCTATCCCAAGGTGTATGAATTTAGAAAGCTGATTTTTATCGCTTCTGCTTCTGAATGAAGATTTTAAGAGTGTTTTGAGTATTCGTCAAGCCTCTAGAAAGCTAGTTTTCACTCGTTCTGTTAAAAAGTGATGCTCAAAATTGGTTATTAGAAAACATGCTATGATACTACCTGGACTACATACACTTTGATTCTATATTGCATCACCTGATCTCTTTAATGCACCTTGGGATAAATGTAAACAAACCCGTGTTTTCGAGCAGGTACTCGAATCTAATTCTAGCTTTGTGGCTAGAATAATCTAGACTGAAAATTGCAGGCTAGTTTTTTGTGAGCTTTTGTATGGAGTGTTTACATGATTTCAGTCTCCAACTGTCAAACTCCATACAAAAACTAACAAGAATCGTGAAGGCCCCCACTGATTGCTACAGCAGCATTTGCGGGAATGAGTTAACAATTTTGTTGCACAGCGAACACATCGAAGGTGACTGATGCTTTTATTAATTTTCATTTCTTTCTTGGTAGGCTAAGATAAAGTGTAAATAAGGGATAAAAGGAGGGAAATTATTGTAATAAATTAGTTTTACACCAGTATTTGAGCAGAGAGTTTATCTGTCTGGTGCTAAGATTTCCCGGGTGAAGGTTTTGGAGAATACAATTGCCTTCTCTACGACATCTTAGAAAATCTGTAGCGGGGCTACCACGGCATAGACTTCCCAATTTACATTGTAAAAGAGATAACTAGCCTGGTGGGCCGGTCTCGTAGTACAGTCGTCAACTCGTACGACTTAACAACATGCCCGTCATGGGTTCAATCCCAAAATAGACCGTGCCGCCATACGTAGGACTGACTATCCTGCTATGGGGGGAAATCAATTAGTCACTGAAAGCCAAGCCCACAAGTGGTACAGGCAGGCCTTAACCGGCAACGGTTGTTGAGCCAAAGAAGAAAAAGAAGAAGTCTGGTGGGCCAATATTGAAAGTAGTGTGGTGAAGGAGATTTGAATCGTCGACGCATCTGAAACCCTTTTTTTGACAATTGACGGTTGACGGAGCTCCAGAGTGGAGGGTATCCAGAGTGACGTAGTCCAGAGTGAAACTTTCGCGGTCGGCTTGGTCGTCGGACCCGGAACAAATTTATTAAATCATGAGCTGTCTACTCGGATGGATACTTCGTTAGCAATAAACGATAAGCTTTTATCAGCACGATGCATGTGATGATTACGAGTAAACATAAACTACACCTGGAAAATGCATCAAGTTTAATTCGAGGATGTTATACAAAAACAACTATTCCAATACTATTGTATCACAAAGTAATAAGTTTTAATTTTAATAAAATGACCAAACCAACGATAACCAAACGCACCAATGACATAACTATGATAACTATAAATATGACAGTATTCAATCGATTTAAAAATAGCTCCTTTTAAGAAAAAGCACAACCCTACCGACGAACATCAACATTTCTTGGACAGACAGTGTTACATCGTTTTTTAAGGAATAATTTATCCTGGTTTACAGTACGGCAACTTTAACTTTCAGATCTCGGTTGTAGTTAACAGAAACACGAGGAGAAACAATGCACAATAAAATACAAACAAAGTTTGCACAACAACTTGGCGGATATTCACTGGTAGACGTTTACATAATTTGCAACGCGCTTGGCAATTATAGTCGCGTAAATCCCTCTTAATGGCTTTCAGCGGCATTTTCTTTGCCCTCGGGTTATTTCCCACAATGGACGAGGGCTTTGTTTACTTTTGTTGCTAGTGTACGTTTAGTTTCATTATCGGTCCAAGGATTGTTAATGTTTAATGGTAGGCTGATTTCTTACTGCTTTAATGATAATCGATTATTGTACTTACCGATGAAAGTTTTGGTAGTATATGGTTTTTATAAATATTGTTTAATGATATGGTATGAAAAGTTCACAATGATTTGTGATTGAACTTTATCTAACGTGAGTTTAAAATATTTTTACAACTATTACAAACCATCAAGAGTAATTGACTTGGTTACTAATATCAAGAAAGTCATCACCCGTTTACATTCATTAATTTAAATATCAATGCTGCTCTTAACTCTCACCATCAACCACACACTGCTAAGACACAAACTGTAACCGTTATTATTTTTTATTTATTTCTTTCGTCTTTTCGCTGTTATCTTTTTTGTCTGTTTTTGTCAGTCAGCTCTGATACTTGTCGGTCTAAGACCAGCGGTTAGCGCACGCCCCAACCAATCACTACGACGGAAGACTTTTCGACAAGTTTGGACTCTCAGCAGCACCCCGATTCACCGGCAGATCTGATGGTGGGTAATTATTTTAATGTCGATTAAATTTTAATTTAGCAAATCTAGTTCACGACTGCACGGTTTTGGGACGATTTGATTAGTTTCTTAATTAGTTTTGTTTGTAATCTAATAAAACATTTTAAGGATTCCCGGGCAAAGCGTGCTTGAAAGTTCTTCCTTTTCTAAAAGCTTTACTGTTTTGGATCACCTCTTTTAAAAACATGTATCTATGTGATGATTTTGAAAATTACTGATAATTTTATATTATTTTGTAAATATCTATACTTTATACTTTTTTACTTGTTTATTTTTCCACGGTTATACAACAAGGACAACATGATTTTTCATATGATACAATAACAACAAGAAAACGTTATTTAAGCGGTTGCTGCTATGAAGATTGTGCGGTTTGCTAGCCTATTTTTAACACACATCTACGTCGACAGTTTTAAGCAACACAGTTGAGGCCGTTTTGAATAAAAAAAAATATTGACAGTACGACAAACCTAGCACAAATCGTCTAACCGAAGGCGTGAGCAAAATTCGTTCAGGCGCAAAAATATGTAATCTACATACTTGCCGCGAATATCGTTCTATGATCCGTGACGATAGTTTCAGTGGAATTTAGCAGCTATACCGAAGGGCAGGTTTTGCAAAAAGCGTATGTGAAACTATATTTTCGTTGCCTCTCTATAGCAAACTATGCTGATCATGATTCGGTCGGTACGAAAGCTCACGCTTTAACCTCTTCAACAAGTTCTAAAAATCTAAGAACCATCCAGTTGAACGGAAAAGTAGTAGAAGTAGGGAGGTTTTGTGGCAATGGCATGGGTATCTACGCCAGTTTCCATTCCATGCGGTACAGCAAGGACATCTCTTGGCAGTTCTCCTTCGTACGATCAACAATACCTCTAGCTCGGGACGGAATAGTGCATAAAGAGAGTTCGTGTTCGTGGGATGTATGAAAGTTTATGTTGTGCAGTGTGTTTCAACTTCACCATAACTTGATTATCCGATCAAAATCCTTATCTAAGCAAATTTCACTTCAAGCTTAACTTTGCGCATGGTTTGTGTTCGTAAAGTTTAGTTACAGTGAGCCTGCCGCCTAGCCCGAGCGTATCTAATGGTTTTGATTTAGTCATAGAACAGCAAAGTGAAGCTTCTACAATCCTGGTCATGACCAAATTGTTTTGATTTGATATCAGCCATATTACAATACAATGTTCAATTTTTCGTGAAAACTGGAAAACGCCGTTTTCTCTATGGCATTACTGCAGGAAAAATATTCGTATCCAACCGACCGGTAAAACGGAATCTCAAAATCTGAACACATCTGCATAAGAATTAATCGCCCCAATGTGCAGCTAACTATCGTTTCTTTCATCTTCAACCTGCTTTAGAACGTCGAGCAGATGAAGTTTGCAGTGAACTAGTAAGTTAAACCATAGCTCTATAGCACACCACCGCTTCTTGGCTAAAGTTTCCCGCTTGACACGACCCGATTTCCTGTTGTCAATCCGCCCATGCTTCATATCCTGCCGTAACGCTCACAACACTACACTCACTCCGTTTTGGCGAAGCTACTATTTCCCCACAACTGTGCCGTTCTGTCATCATAACGCACACGGTACCGCCTTGTAACGTTTCCGCAAGTACCAGACAAAACTGTGGTCGAAGAGCCTGTCGTTCTGGTGAGCACTAATTTTCCTCTTTTGTTATTGTAATACACTTGGCAGAATAATAGTCAGCATAAGTTCAAAAGTAGAGACAAGTTTTTCCATTTTAATTGGCTTCCTTTCACAGCACAGCAGAATTGCTGCAAACATCCCCCAAACGGTGCCAGTGCCTGAACAGCAACCACATCGAAAGGCAGTCTAGCTTGAGAGAGTGCTTGGAAATATGGACTCAATGGCAGAATCTTGCCTACTTTCGACGAGCCTCGAGATAAGATCATTCGTGAGCCAATGCTTACTCATACTCTCCCTTTCTGTCTTATTGAACCTATTTGGAAGGCGACCAGTTCAGAAAATCATTTGAAGAACCCGGAACTGTTTACCAACCCCCACAGCCGAGTCGTATTCTCACTCCAGTGGCACCCAGCCAGTATCTAAACAAACAAAATACTCTCGGCCAACGGTAGAACACTCTGTCGTAACATCGGGACGAGAAGGAAGCATCAAGTCCTGCTCCACACACCCCAACTTCCGGGTGACAATGCGAGCGTAGATTGAATTCAAAGATGCCCGGTTCACAGAGGCCCATGATCTTTGATACGGTTCGAGACGCCAGGTGTGTATATTGTGTCGGGCATGTCTTGGGTGCTCTTGCTGCGAGAGTATTGTTGTGTGAATTATTAATTAATTAATTAAAATGAGTCTGTTTGATGGCATCTGCTTTGCATGCTGGAGTCCACCTGCTGCTACTGCTGGGCGCGTGAGACTGTAAGACAGCTTTCAACCTACACTCATTGGCTGGGTAACTGCTGATTCATGGTTTTTTAGAGCCTCTAAATACCCTCTAATGCCAGGTTACAGCGGGAGTGATAAAAACGACTTTAAAATTAATAGCAACCTACTTGCCCCATTTTGCTGAAGTGGCGGAAGATGCTAATGAACACACGGTTTAAGATTTGGAACAAATTAAGGAGCCTGTGTTCGATTAGTTGTGAACAAACTACTACAAAACGTTAGTACTCAAAATCGTAATGTTTTAACCGTTAGTTGATTTTAATAAATACGTTCCACATCGCTTGTTTTCTACCATATATATCACCTTTAATAGTCGTATGGATAATAAATGGGATAAAACAAATAATTGTGCTTATTTGCTTCTTATTTTTGCAAATCAATTTTTAATATTAATATTTACGATAAAATATTAGTAAAATTAATCTAAAACAAATTAAATAATGTGTATCACAAACAACAATAATTTAAATGATTCATCATAAACAACAGTCCACACGGTGGATATCTAACACAAGTATTAAAACAAATATGTATGTCTCAAATATGATGAAATAACAATTATCTTTCGTCATCAAATCAGCGTAGTAAAAATATGTACAAATTTATACGATTAAAATGTTCCGTTTAAAATGTCATCAATGGATATCCTTTCAAAAGTATAACATCAAGCAATTCACAATAAAAAAAGTTTCAGTTTTCAGCTATTGGAACATTTATGATAACCCATTAAACTTCACGATTTTTGTATCACAAATATCTATGCCATTAATTATGACTATTAAGAAAAAACACATCAATATATCATAATTGTGAGATGGAAATCCTTGTACCATGAAAATTAAACATTAAAAGTATATTAATTTAATTCTGACGCACATCAAGGCTAGTGACTTGATTTGCGATGACTTATAGTAGTGATGAATTAAAGCAGTATAAAGACTTTATCACGTACGCTACATTTTAATAAAATGAAACGAAACATGACTACATGAAAATGTTACGTCTAAATATAAAATACAGCTACAATGTTAACATATTCCTCCTAATTCGAAGCTTCATTGTGGTTGCTTGCAAATGTCCGTAGTTGAAGAAGTTTAAACTGACGTAAAAAATATGCATGTCAATGCTGACATTTTATATGAAAACCAAAGACATCCATATATACATGCCAACATGCGCAGATGCAGCAAAACGATTCCAAACCAATTAAATTGAAATCCTGTTCTAACCATAATCAAGCCCGTTCTACCGTTTGTTTGGGAAATTTAAATCCCATCACGCGTAAAGGTTTTCTTCTGCATTCTGTCTTTCTCTTCCACGCTAAAAAGTACTGCCGTAGCATGATGACATAGAAAAGGATTTTAATTGAACCAAAACATAAATGAAAACATAACAAAGCTCTCTTGCTACGATTCCTCTCACTCCTTCTACACTTTTGTTTTTTTTTTTGGGGGTTTTTATCAATTGTGTATTCCATGCGGTGGATAGTCAAGCGCTTGAACTCAGTGAATTCAATTCAGATACAGGTAGCGATATACAGCTCTAAATGCGAAAATCATGACACTTTTGCCTGAGTGGGTGAAACCTTCGAGTGTACGGGGCTAAAATCTAGGCACCAGAACCGATGCCGACTCTTAAACCCACATCGAAGTGTGCGTAAAGGTGATGTATGTCATCGATACTTCGATTTTTCGCATAGCCGTAGGTACACACGGGACAACGTGAATGGAGAAGGATCGATGATGCTGGTGATGTAGGTATTTTAGAAGGTTTAACCATTCATCCATGCGACCAAACTGCACGATGGGAAGAATGCTTTGTGGGCCCAATGAAAAACGTAATGTGTGAGGAAGGTGTCCCCCTCGATATAATACATGTACAATAGAAACACCTCAATCCCGAGCTCTCCAGGCATTGCTTTGGAGAGAGGGACGGAAAGGGGGAGGTGAAGAATGTTTCGTCTCGTTTGCGTCCAATATTCTATCCATCTGGAAACGTATTCGCACACTCTTCCACTGCACATAAACTCAGAGCAACTCCCACATGGTCGGTACATCGTAAGTGAAATAAATGTTTCCATTAGTTTGGAAAAATATAGTTTCCACCACACCGTACTGAAATTAATGCCCAGTGACAGCCAGATTCACGGCAGTGGCCGCAAAGCAACGAAGGAAGGAAAACGAACGAAGGAACAGAGTAGCTACTGATGCCAGACGGATGGCCAAAGTTGACAGAATCATCGGGAGGCTCTGGGCACATAGATGCTCGGGTGAAAAGGTGCGGCGAGGGCGTCATTTATGTTGGCAAACGCCATCCTAGGCATCATGGTGTCGTCGGTCGATTGTTGGGCATTTCTATTTTCCATATGAAAACTTCATATCTCGGTTTCCGCCGGGCACCGTTGTGCCGTAGCATTCCGTTTGGCAGGATGATGAGTTTTGTTGTATTCCGTTGCATCGAGCTAAAATGATGCATACATACGGCGCTGCCGAGTTCGGACGGAAAGGGTAACGCGCATCATCATGATCCTGTCATTTTGCCCCTGGTGTTGGGATTATACCGGTCTGAAGCGATTGTGGGTTTGCACTGGAGGAAAGGCATTGTCATGTCCATCAAAATATGGTTAAAGACTTATGCAACGTCTTCTATGGGAGTTTCTGTAAAGCATTCGTCTCGATAAGGCACCAATTTAATATCATTCATATTCCGACCACATGAATCGCAATGGATGGAAGTAGGTAAATAATTTGTGAATAGAATTTTTGATTTGTCTATTTAATTACATTTGTTTCATTTATGTGCTCAGTCAGCTTCATACATCAATTTAAAAAGATATCATGATATTAACTGTGAAACGTTAAACGTCATCGTTGGTAATCATCCAAATCGCAATCTAATCAACAAGTTGCTCATTTCATTACGATAAATAACGTTTCGTCATTAAGCTTCCTGTTTTTACCTTTCCAGACATACATGTCATTATTGGAAGCATCAGTTATAGTTTCCATATTTCAAAGAGTTACGAGCTAATCAGGAGCAGCAGCCCCTAGACTTTGATAGTGCAACAGCTCATTAATGGTCATTTCAACGCATGTTCCACCCCAGCCATACCTGCTACATTTTCCACATCGTTAGTTATTCGCCAACCGTTTGACCGAACACTTTGCAATTACCCTGCAAAATGTGTGCAATATCAGTACCCTATCCTACCCCACCCACATACACACATTTGCACAAGTGCATATAACCAGGCCGGTTGCCTATGCCACAATCATCAAAGCACTGGCAGCAATATGCACTGAAAAATCGCCATATCTTGTCACTGCCATTGGGGCTACCGTGCAACAGGAAGTTTCAATGACAGGACCCGGTCCCGGTTACAGACTCTTTTAAAATTCTTCCCGCATCAAAGCAGGACAGGGACAGGAAATTGAATTTGCTTTCTCTCATAATTTAATAGCATTGATAATTACATTAACCTAGCCGTAACCGTTCCCCAAGCTGGTTTACACACTCACTATCTAGTGGCGTACTTTCTGTCAATCGTCAAACTTGCATACGCAACTGTTTGAATACATTTTCAGCCCTGCGTGCATGGGATTGTGCTGCATGCTTCCACGAGGGAGGAACACAAACGTATGAGAGTAAAAGTTGCTGACAGAATTATACTTCGTTAACAAGTGTCCAATTGTTAGCACAAAGAGCACTGCTAAAATGCATGAATCAACAGTTTCAGTGATTCAAAAGGGGCACCGAATTAAGATTGCGTGATGAGAGCGAATATGTCTAGCTACAGATACTCAATTTGATTAGTTAACTAGCAGATCAACACGCATAATTGACGTATGGTCAAAAAAGGATATTGATATCCAAACTAAAATTAACAAACAAAACGTTATGAATGTTATGCTTTTCCTGAATCAATTTACGAATGATACAATTTGAAATTGGAATTTTGATATCCAAAATTTTTGATTCGGGATAACTAGCGTCAAAGTATGTGGGACACTTCATAAACGTCAGTAACAGTATCATCAACCAACTTCACACTTTTACCGATATCAATAATAAAAAAAATCAATCTACCTTTGTGCGAAAATATCGAAACGGCCTGTTTTGTGACTTGCACACTTGTGACAAACACTGCTGTTGATTGAAGTGTTCGAAAGACATCAATCATTGCAATTATTTTTCCTTCCCGACATGTCACTCCATAGCAAGTACAGTATCATACAGGCACACTTTTCAATATTCACAAAACTCGCGGATACACATGGACATGGACGATCGCGTTGGTCTGTATGTCTGTATGTTCCAACATGGCCCATTCGTTTTGAAGCGTACGAAGTGGGAAAGACTTTTATCCCACTTCGTTGGTATGACACTTTTGGCTTTTGTGAATCTTTCTCTGCCCGTGCTTCCCGATTGGAAACGACAGCAGCACGAAAAGAGCGAGATTGTTGCAGAAGCATTTCCTATGTTGTTGTTTCTGCATTCCCTCCGTCTGCTGCGCGCCTACCGGCAATCCCATCGTCGTCGCATTCACTACAACAACGACGACGATGCTGAACGAGAAAATGGTCAATTATTGATGGCCAAAAGTAGATAATTTGATTGATATCATATATTATAGGAATGATTTTTTTATTAAGCGTGCGAGATGGCGATATCGATTCACGGTAGACACCGGCACCTGACTGAATAGCTTCCAACTTCCGAAAAGTTATATCCTTCCGACGTCATCCATCGGTTGTTTGCCAAACTTTGGTGCTGTTTATCCAAATATCTAAATCTACGGCACGGTAACGTTCATGTGAGGCAGTATTCCTACTTGACGTATAGACAATCAATGAACATATTGTCGTTAGTATTTTTTAAATCAATGTCCAATTGTTAACTGCTTTCCTGATCGACTTGTCAAACAAAAAACTCTTTTTATCTTTTTTTTAAAATATATTTAAAACAATGTACAAATTTGTTCGTGCTCATCCATTTCATGCTATTCGTCGCCAACTGTCTTTTCAACTGCGCTAGGGATGAAAAATAAAATCCCACCAAACCGCTGTAAACGTTTCACGATTCAATCGATACTCTTTCAATAGGATTCGAGGCTGTACCCTGCGCTAGAGCTAAGTCACAGTACGGTACCAAACATAATCGAATTTCGTGAAAGTCTTTTGCACTTTACCAATTCTGATCCCGGAACGAATGGTGTACGGATTTGGGAATCCCACGAGACGCACGCTACCATGATGGGCATTAAAGGCTGACCGAATCCTCCGGCAGGTAGACGAAACTTTTTGCCCTGACGTGCAACGAATATTCCCTCTTTACTTGTTGACCATTAATCTTCATCGTACGATTGCTTAATAAATGTCATAAATTTTGCTGCAAGAAAGGATACTTCACGCTCCTACACGGTGTAAGTACACATTCGTTGGAAGGTATATCGATATCGAGTATCTTTTGGGCGGCTAAGGAAATGATAGATTGTTCGATTAGGGCAGGTCAGTCACGCTCAGTATTGCACGCAAGCTTGTGTATTTGATTGAGCAAGATGAAATTACCATTACCTGTTTCAAATCATCTGTATTTTTGAAATTTGTTCAGTGTACATTGCGTTTTTGGAAACTTTGAAAATTCCCTCAGCCCGTATCTTATATTTTTCTATTTGTTACTGAAGTTGAAATCATGAAATGGTTTTTAGTCCATTCCCTATTAAATTGATTGATCTATCTGTAATTACTAGCAGATAGATGGACTCATCGAATGCTGCAGGTGAGAAATTAAAACGTTTCTAAAATTCACGTACTCTATGCACTCAAACCGAATAACCAGGAAAGTACGTCTCTGATCGATGATTTGAGGTGATAAATCGGTAATTTTATCGTAACTGTGTGTATTGAATTGTAATTATGCCACATTCCAAAAGGCTTGTAATTCTCGTTAGAATTTGATTTCTGAATAATATTGATGCCAACATTCTCTTGGTAATTTGTAAATCAAAACATCAAGATAAATTCAAAATAAAGATAAAAGCCTACGTCTAATCAACTAATCTAAACTAAGCTATCCAAACGAGTTGACACGGATGTATGTTTAAAAATTAATTAACAGCACAACTAAATTTGCCATAGTTGAATGTCCATACTTTGACAGGATTTTTATCTGCGATTTTGTACCCACACTCTATCCGTTCAAAATAAATGTGAAATGAGATGTTTACTCATTTTCCTTTACTCCGAACACATGTCTATATTTATGCTCAGAAGCTAAGTGTCTATTTATACGTTCCATAAGAAGTAGCACAACAAAGAGTAATACTTTGCAAGAGAAACTCTCGCTTTCAAAATTTACCTCAATCAATACGTTTCTTAAATTGAGCTGCTCTATAAACAATTGCATCAAACTGGTGAGTCGGACACAATAATGCCTTCGTCAAGTATTGATCAAAAAGCTCATCAATTACCGATACAAGTTCATCCGAATCATATATTTTACTGCGGAAAGTAGCAAATGATACACAGAGTAGTACTGATATTGCCAAGACAACCAGTCTCTAGAGTTACCCTTAAAGTACCCTTTTTGTATGAATCAACAACAAAAATGAAGGAAAAAACAGATCCACAAGGACTACAGTGCTCTTCTCGGGGCTTCTTCAGTTGAACCTCCGGGTATCATCACTGTTTTAACGAAATCAAAAACCTTTTATCGTGTCCGTTTCGTGTGCATACGAACGTATTCGATTCCCATGCCCTTCATAGGATTCCGCTCGTCCCCGGACGAAAGGATATTAAATTCAAGCCCTGCTTCCATCATCAGCATCCGCATGGTCCTACCCTGTACTGCCACAGTGCCCAAACAGCCAGTCGGCAGAAAAGAGGTTCGGTCGTAGCACCTCTCGAAAACATCATGGATCGCTCACTCGGACCACGGTCGGTCGGGCCCACCGGTCGGAACAAAGGTCGCTGAAGTAGCATAATCTTTTCATTTGAATAAATTCTTCGATTGGATGAATTTGGGTCATGTAACCACTCGCGCCACTCTCACGAGTAAGCAGGCAATAGGGAAGCGGCAGATAGAACAAAGACCAAACAAGGGTAACGAGGGTGGGATGGTGTTACTCCTCCAGACCTTGAAGTAGGGTAGGATTCACTCGAAGCACTCGGAGCTCAGCTTGACGAAGGTACGAACAACGATGAGGATGTTAACATTCGTATTATTACATCCCATTCCCCCATTCCGCTTCACTTGGAGGCAGTCCCCACCCGCCGGGTAATGGGTGTCAATTGAAGCATTTCATTTTGTAATGCCTTAATTAAGGCCCACTGGAAAGCTTCACCACAGCCTCGCCGGACGGTGGCAATGGATAAACGGCCAAATCCAGTCATCTGCGGTTGGAATATTCTCATTTTCCATCCACTCGCTCCACCCCGCATCACATTTCCTCAATAAAAAAGCATCGCCTTTCCCAACCCCATTGGATGCATCCTTTTATTGGGACGAATTTATTTCTATTATCTGTGGCTGTTTATATAGGGTTTGGTACGTTTTTGTGCGTCGCTCACAGGTGTAATTGTTTCATACCGCAGTTTGTGTTTTTTTGCTTCTCCGCCTCATGGTAATCGGTTATTACTATCGTTTTGCATATTCAACTCCACACCTTTCGGAAAGGGCGTACAGGAGAAGAATTCAGGAGTTGGCCCAACCGGAGGAAGAACCTATTTTCGATACATTAAATATCAATAAAACCCTCATACCGCCACAACCGCCCGAGCCAGCTTCCCATATACGAGTCTGTTGAATGCGAATATTGGCATCATTTTGTTGTAGGTACATTGAAGGCAAAAAACATCGTTTGCTCATTTTATACCCGAGCGAAAAGTGAGATGGTATGATTTGCTATGAAAGAGACAAAATGCAGTATTCCATTTAAATTGCATTGCATATTTTCGCTCTTCACACATACACCTTCTCGCTATTACTCGTTCGCATACATTGCTTCCGGCTCACTTTCGGTATATGTATGTGTGGGGGTGGGTGTGTTTTTTTTCTCCCATTTTTGTAATAACCCCTTCTCATTCCACAACAGGAGCACTTTTGTCCTGTTGCACCACACCTTCAACCAGTGATCCGCAAACCATAACCTTACGTTGAACAGACAGGAGCTTCGCATTGAGAGCCAGTTTCATTTTAAGCTCGCTGTTATCGTTTTGAAGCATACGTCGTTCTATTCAACGTAAAACATTGTTTAACTTGTCATACTTTTTTGTTCATTCTAAAGCCTTCCTCCTGCTTCTCACACCTTGATTTGCATCGATTCACTTCCGGCTGTATGTATGAGAATGTGCGTTCATGTACTCCGGATAGTACGTTGCGAGATGCTTATGGTGCGAGTTTCCATCGAACCGACCGGCGAGCAGTTTGTTCGACAGAGGCTAAAGGGAAACCCACAAGCCGGAAGTGGTAGCGTCGGTGATGCCTCTGGAAAGTAATGCTTTTACACTAAAGCTGCATAGCGTGCAACGGTACACAACGGTACCAAAAATGTAGTTTGACATAAATCCCATCGAACGCGAGCGCGTGGCAGTGTTTCACTAGTACAAGCCGACTGACGCGTTCGATCGGGATGCACTGTTTTGAGTAGGCTGTACCACAGCTAACCATAAACCAACGCTGCAAGCTTTCATCACAACAGCAGTAACGGTTGGCTCTTTACATGCTCAGTTTAAATGCGAACTAGTGCCCCTCGGGATTCAAATCCCGACCTGCAGACCATCGCCATATCATATCAATGAACAGCAACCCTTGACTTTATCGATGAACAGCAAACGCTTCCGCGATGCCATTTGTTTATTTTCTCGGCCAGCCTGACGTCGGGTAGGGATCCTGTAATGATACGACGCGTGCAACTGATGCACGCTCCCACTCCCGGGTAATAGGGATGCCAATTGAACAAACCGTTGGAACCTGAACAGAGTTCCTTGGCTTTCGAGTGAACGTGGGGCTGGTGTTCATGTGCTGGTGCATGTACTCGGAGGTGATGGTGTGCGGTTTTTGAGGCACAAACACACCTTTACTTTACGTTACCTCATGCACAATAGGTTAGGAATGTGATATTATGTAACTAATTCCATATGTTGGTGATATTCAAACATGGATGTAAAGGTCAGACTGATACGGATCGATATCAGGCCGGCGAATGTTTTAGACCAGTCGTTTTCTAGACACAACGAGAAAGATTGAAATTCTCTTCTGTTTTTCGCAATATAGTGCAAGGTGAACGTATTGGCAGAATATTTTTTTACCCTAGGATACTTTGTGCCTACATTTTCTGCGCAGATTTTTTATATTTTTAATTTTTCCTAATTAGTTCCATCACTCAAATACATGGACCGTGAATAGCATTATTTTATGCACTAATTAGTTCTATGAGTACATGTTAATGTTACAACACTACAAATGAGAAGTTTTACGATTGTAGTCGGTTTTTTGTACGGAGTATTACATAGGTTAGCTAAAATTATTCTCTCTAGATTCTCACTCAGGCCGGTCTGGTGGTACAGTCGTCAACTCGTACGACTTAACAACATGTCCGTCATGGGTTCAAGCCCCGATTGGAACGTGCCCCCATATGTAGGACAGACTATCCTGCTATGGTAATAAATAAGTCACTGAAAACCAAGACCACTATTGCTAAAGGCAGGCCTTGACCGACAGCGGCTGTTGTGCCAAAGAAGAAGAAGATTCTCACTATCCTGTGTGATTAGGTCGTAAAATTCTTTAGGTTCAGTTTGCAAACTTTTCAGTTCGCGGGCCTCATTGCTTCGAAAATAATTATGTTGAAGGCTATTTTTACCTTTTTATTATTTGTAAATCTAGTTTTGAAACTGACTTTTTGAAAATACTTAATCATTATGGCGGTTCTTGAACTTTTCAGTTCGCGGGCGTCATTCGCTTCGGAAATAATTATTTTGAGGATCATTGTTACCTTTTTATTACTTTTTAATCTAGTTTTGAATCTGACTTTTTAAATACTTACTTATTATGGCGGTTCTTGAATTTGCTATGAGTGAACCTTAACATTCGTTTATAAAATGTCAACATTGAAATTTAGATTCAAATAGTCAAAATTTATTATTAATAAGTTATAAGTATGACTCAACAGTTCATTATGTATTTATTTAATCTTTACAAAGCCATCATGGACCAAATAAGGCATGCATGCTTTCTTTTCATCCTCCATTTTAACCACTTATGTACTATAACCAGCTTTTGTACTTCAACAACTTATAACGAATTTTTAGCATAACGAGCAAATCTAAATGCTCTACGAATATTCTTATGATAGATAACTCTTTCAAATAGACAAGTAGAGTAAGTGAGGTATTGTCTTCAGTATAATTTCAGCTCCATTTCTTTCCTTCTTATTTGGAACTATTGGAGGCTTTTTTCACCTTCGGCCATGGAACTGGGCAGGACGTGGATTTTAGTGTGTAATGTTCCCTAAGAAGCGTGTGTTTCACAAATGTGTGGTGTATTGAAATGTGTATTCTTGCATGCATTCTTTATCTACTTGTTCATGAAGGCAAGAATTTCAACACTAAGAATTGATCAATGGATTACTGTTGCCACTTGGAGGTGTTCCGTATGGTTGTGATGCACCTGCACTTTTCATGACCTTGAACCAATTATTTCACTTTACATACTAATTGTATGAAAAAGAGCCTACCGCAAAACGAGTTTTGCGCGTAACGATTGAGTCATTGGAACGGATTATATTAATTATGAAGGATTCCACTGAACAGATAGTCCCCAAAAAATAGCTAATTTTACTAGCGTAACACATCAATTGTAAAAATTAGTGATGGGCAAAACGGCTCCGAAGCCGGAGCCGGCTCCGACCGGCTCCAGACAATTTCGGAGCCGGCTCCGGAGCCGGCTCCGCACCCACGGCTCTGAGCCGGCTCCGCTCCGACGGCTCCGGAGCCGGCTCCGTACCAACGGCTCCGGAGCCGGCTCCGCACCCACGGCTCCGGAGCCGGCTCCGCACCAACGGCTCCGGAGCCGGCTCCGCACCAACGGCTCCGCTCCAACGGCTCCGGAGCCGGTTTTAACACAAAGGACCAAAATAACTTTTTCAATGAAGTTTCAATCGAGAAAATCCGTAAATAGCGGAGTAGGTCATGTTTAAAAGAATTTATCAAAAAAAAAACATCGATGACTTTTGAATATTGTTAAGAAAGGCGAGACCAACGAATGCTACACAACGTCATGCATGTCAATACTGCAATCACATCGTGTATTGGTTTCCACACGTGCGAGAAGATATATTCGTTTTTTATTACGCTATCATACAATGATGTCTCTATTGAACCGTTAGTTCGGAGCCGTTGGTCTGGAGCCGTTGATTTGTCTCCGGCCCCGGAACGGTGGGCCTGAAGCTGGCTCCGCAGCCGTTGGAACGGAGTACAGAGCCGTTAGTCCGGAGCCGGCTACGGAGCCGGCTCCGGAGCCGTCGGAGCGGAGCCGGCTCCGGAGCCGTCGGAGCGGAGCCGGCTCCTGAGCCGTCGGAGCGGAGCCGGCTCCGGAGCCGTCGGAGCGGAGCTGGCTCTAAAGTCGGAGCCGGCTCCGGAGCCGTTAGTCCGAGCCGGCTCCGGAGCCGTTGGTGCGCTCCGAAACGCCCATCACTACTAAAAATACAAAAGTTCAGTACAAATTTAAGAATACTTAAAAAAGATACAAAATTATGTTCTTTAGTCTGAATCAAATCAAATAATTAATTTAGTGGCTAAAACTTACCGCTTCAAACTACACGAAACATACACTAACTACTTAAACTACACGAAGGATAGCTATATTTTGGCTGAAAATCGCGGCTATACAGCCTCTATCATGATAAAGCTAAAAGGTCTAAATTGCCTAACATCAACATTTGATAGATATCCCATTTAGAGGTGATGTTACACGCAACTTGATCGTACTTAAGCGACCGTTTGGATGTACTTTGCATGCATTGAAGGAAAGTGTATATGACAAGGATTAGAAGGAAAAAAAATCTCAGTGCTCATCGATTTGCTTTCCACAGTTAATTTCCGCGACTCGCACAAACATGTACTGCGTCAGCTTACCACCCCCTTTCTCACGCCACACCTTGTAGTTCCTTCCCTGCAGACTCCAATCACTCATTTCTCCCATTCCTCCCTCTTCCGTGTATCCTGAAACCGGTTCTCTCCCATCCGGTTGACGGTTGACGTATGCAAAACAATTTGGTTGAAATAACTTACAAGCGAAATCATTCCACAAACGCATCTACGGTCAGGAAGGCTGGTGGCAATGTGCGGAAAGTGATAGACTCTCGAAGTGAAAATGCATGTCTTGCGAGCTATCAGAAGCGGGAAACTGCGGGAACAGGGATAGGAGGAAGCGTTTGGAAAGAGCGAGGGATATTTCACGAGACAGACGATGCTGCACATAACTCTTTGCTCGGTATTCGGGACGGGTTTCCCTACATTAGTTCGGGGTTCTCATCGTTCCGTCCCGGCCCTTCCTCGAACTATTAGACTATTGCACTTTCTATCCTGCATCCTGCTTTTGCTTACATACAAACTCAAAAGTGCCGTTCTGTTGCTTGGTTATGCTGTAAATTTACAGCGCACACACTTGTATGGCAATCGGTAACCGTACACCACCGTCGTCAGCTAACGAAGCAAGTAAAAGCAGAAATCACCACTCGCCGACACCAATACCAGTGCAGAAAAGCGCCATCCCAAACCACGAGGTACAACGTGCCGACGTCCGGTGTTCTCACTCTCTCCCATACACTGTGCATTGAGCACGCAAAATTGACAGCTGTTTTTTGTCCTCTCCTTCACATTCCGATCGGAGCTTTACCCGAAGTAGGATGCCCGGTGTGAGAGCTTTTCCCGCTCACCGTGCAGGGCTGTTTGGCGGGATGTTTTCCGTTTAACCGCTCGCTTCGTTACTCGCGCTCTGTTTCGCTCACAGCCTCGCATCATGCATTTCGCTCACACGCCGTATTACACCGTCGAAGGCACGACGACGTGGTGTTAGGGGCAAATGAAGTTAACAGGCAGAAAAACCGGCTTCCTGTGGGTTGCTGATGGCTGCCGATGCATGGCCGAACAGGCCGAAAAGGCGGCGAGGGGATAAAAACGACCGACGTACGGCCGAGCATCCCAGCCGAACGTTGGCAAACCATGTGGCTGAAGCAATAAAAATACGAGATGCGAGAAAACAAGAGAGACGAAAAACGAAGCACCTTGCTCTTGCTGGCGGGAGTGAAACCCAACGATGGAGGCGCATG
The DNA here is from genome assembly GCF_016920715.1 of Anopheles arabiensis. Taxonomy (NCBI): domain Eukaryota; kingdom Metazoa; phylum Arthropoda; class Insecta; order Diptera; family Culicidae; genus Anopheles; species Anopheles arabiensis. The sequence goes on along the minus strand of NC_053517.1, from coordinate 69,797,881 downwards.
GAGGTGCCCAGCACGTTACACGCTACACGGCAACTCGTTGGACGAGCAGGTGAAATCGTGGAGGTGGGACGGTCTCCCCAGCTTGGATGCTGAAGTTAGTGTGCTGGGCGAGATGAGATTTCCTTCTCGGGGCCGATCCGAACGCTTCAGTCTTCTGTGCAGTTCTGACCCGTACGGCCGCGCGCGCTGAACGCTTTTGATAAATTTTCTTATTCCGCCAAACCAACAAAACCACAACAGTTTCCATTACAATCCCATTACATCGTCCTCCCGACCAGTCAGCCAACCAGTCATCCAACCCGCCAACGCTCCATTGCGCGAGCAGTAGCAGCAGCCACATCCGTGTAATAGTGATTCGACCGAATTACGGTTTCTCCTCGTGCATTCCTGTGCAAGTTCGGGTTGGTATAGTTGATTGTTTGCTGATAGCTATATGCTCACCGGTCATTACAAAGGGCAGTCCTCGGTTTTGGCATCGTATTATTCAATTCCTTGATCACAGGCAGGCAGTGCGATAATTCATATTCCGCGAGTTTAACTACAACCAATCTTTTCTCGTAAAAACGCGAACAAACCACGAGATTGAATATAGTGCTGGAAATTGTGGAGTTCTTGAAAACGCATAGCATATCTGTATAACTGCATCTGAACGGAGAATGCAGAGAATCTGATTCTATTGAGTAGTGAATTGAAAAAAAATCCTATTTTTAAATCGTATCGCATATATTTTAAGTTGTATTTCTGTTCAGTGTAGTTCATAATTGATAATAATGAACAAAACAATGTAAACAATTTATAACACAACCTGACGTGTAGAAACACAGTCAAAAATCGTACTAACAGTGAACCAATTAATAATTGATCTTATTTACCAAAATCATCCGCCACACTTCCCAAATGCGTTGTCCACCGGTCTACAAACTATGTAATAAACATTAACACGTGCACAATCATCGGTAGGGAAGGAAACTTCCACACAAAACCCAGCACGTTCGCTAATGCCATAGACACGTGCTGCCTACAAAACAGTCTAATGGTCGGAAGTTGTTTGTGTCAAAATCATTTAGTACTGGTGGCCATTTCGTGCGAAATAACTCCTTTAAATGGATTACTTTTATCGTACAACAATCGATTACTGTGACACAATAAATATCCAATGGTAGACCCTTAGTGTGCCTAGAAGCAGGTATTACACCAAAGGTAATACTGCAAAAAGGATAGTGAAGTGTTGTTCAAAGTGTGCGAACCTTTTTGTTTTTTGTTTTGTAAGTGCTCTGTTCATTGACCTTTCATGTTGGCAAATAATGTAGAAGACCGATAATTTGAACGTGGCAATGTTTTGGTAATAAAAAAAAACGATACAACTTTTAAAGCAATTAAGGATAGTGGTGCGATTCATTGCTTTTACAACTGGAAATAATGCAATATATTTGTCTGTAAGATCATGTTTGAGAACAATTGGGATTTGATGTTCGAGGTAAGCCTTTTTTATGTATAATCATACCTTTCCTTACCCAAAATATTAATGCCTTTCATCAACCAAAACCAAGGTAAAAGATACAAAACTCAGAAGTGAATTACAGCACGGATCAGTATAAAACTCATATCCTTACAAATCATGTTGTAACGGCATTAGAAAACTGTAATTTAAATATATGGAGCATATAAACGCAACAACTATCAATGAATAGTCAGTTTAAAGAACCCGTAAAACGTAAACTGCCAACACATCATCCAACGACTTCCATTGCATTGCATCATTTTGCAACCTCTTCGCAAACAAATTGCACCATTAAAAAGGGGTGTGCAGGTACCGACACCACCTTCAGCAAGCATTTCACCGGTTTGATGAACGTGTTCCAGGTCGAACTGATTTCTCGATATCGTACGCTGAGATTTTACCATTTCCACGTTTGCACCTACTTTAACGTGCCGTTAGTGCAGCCAGGCTTAAATATCGCTGGATGGTAATCAAATCGACGGCGAAACGAACCGTTTCGAATCGTGCTGATAAAGAAAGAAGGATATTCGCCCCCGAGATACAGAGCAATCGGAGGAAGAAAATTTCTTGCCGTAATCCGTGATATTTATAGATTTATTATTATTTTCACTCCTCATTCTTGCTGGTTGGTTCGTTGGTTTGTTTTTCACCTCCCTTCCTTTCCCGCTTCCATTCCCGTACGATAGCGTTTCCGTCCAGCCGTAAATGGTCCGCCAACGAAAGCGCGCACAGCAAGTAGCAATCAGTGTGAGAACTGGCTCCGGTTGCTCTTTTCTACGCTTTCAAGTTGCGGCATTGCACATTTGTGATCTTGGTATCGGTGCTGTTGGGATTTTTTTTCGTACCTCTGCCTAGCAGCCTAGCAGTACAAATGCCCTGCGGTACCGTTGGCTTTCTTCCGTCGATTGTGCCCAACGTTCCCTAGCCACGAGGGCAATGGACCGTTCTGCAACGGTTCGATCCCGGTTCTGATTATGGTACAGAACGGTGATGGTACGGATGGTTAACGCAACCACGCGGCGGATTTGCACCGGCAAAAGGTGTTTCATGGTCGAGATAAAAAGAAAAAGCGCACCTTTGTACCCGGATCAGCACGGTTCGGGTGGGAATAGTGGGTTATGAAGCGAACACGAGAATGCGGGAAGAATTGATCGAAGCGGAAATGGAATGCTCTAGCCTGTGAAACGACTTTCTAAGTTTGCTGTCTTGCGCTAGGTTTGTCCATAAAACAACCATTCCCGCTCCCTCTCTCTCTCTCTTTCCATCCCCCATTCACAGTCTCCGACCACCCCCTCGGGTTGAGAAAGTCGAAAGGTAAGCACAACCTGACGTCAGTTTGTGTATGGGTCCGAAAGTCGTCAGCCCACCTTTACCCAACGACCTATGGAAAAGCTCCGGAAGGTTCAGCAAAAATTGCAAGATGAAAAGGAGCCGCTCTTGGTGGAGTACACAAATTTCCCATCACAAATATTTCTTCCATTTGCTCCGTCCCTTCCGAGACCGGTTTGAGGTTCGGCCAGATCTTGCTGCTTGTCCTACAGTTCTTATCCACCTCATTGGCCCATTACATTACATCACTTCATTGGCACGGATCTGACGGATTCACTGGTGGAAAAAGGAAAAATCTATTCCCGCAAGACTACGTCGCGTAGTTGAGAAAACATCTAAGCCATAAAATAGATATGCTTTTGCTTCCCCGTACCAAAGGTATCGAGCGACAGCAATGGTGGGTAGTCTTTAAGCATACCACCATAAAGACTGTGGGCTTTGAAAAATCTTACCAAAATGAAACACTCACAAAACCGTCTCCCAGAAGGCAAAACGTGGTCTCCCTTTGATGATTTCGGTTTGAGCTCTTTACTTTCTGCTCTTCCTTCTTTATTTTTTTGGCAACACACAAACTCACCACGCAAAAAATGTGAAAAAGCTGCTCATTTTCCGGTCCTTCCGCAAGCGTCCATTTCCTTCGCCATAGTCGTCTCCAAAAGTAAATCAATATTTTGCAATAAACCCGTCAAAAGTAACGCAAGTTACCTGAACTTTGTCGATGAATTGGTGTTCTATTTTGGCTTTTCCTTTTATCCTTCTCCATCTTCACGCAATTTTTCGTTGCGCCTGATCCAAGGCTAAGAAGCAAATGAAATCGATACCGAAAGCACTTAAACCACATTCTACGCCTTCGAAAGTCTAAATTTAAACCTTCTTTGTCATCCCGATTATTCCCGTAAATGATTAATCCCCTACCCATGCCACTGCCATTGATTGAAAAGTCTTCCTGCTATTTACAGTCACATTTCTTCAGGAAAGATTTAGATTCGCTCCGTTCAAGCAGCTCGTGCTGGAGCAGATCACACTTTTTTAGGCCCAGCTTTGTTGTTCAATAATTAGTTCCAGCAAATTCCTTTCGAGAAGAAATTAACTCACCCTTCGAAGTTGACGACGGTGTCGCTCCGGTTGGAGACCGGCAACCTCAACGACCGGCTTGCCCGGAATTTCTTTGTCTGATTTGCATACTCGAGTAACAGGAAACCGAAGTATTGATGGAAAAGTGATAAACATGGGTTTCGGTGAACCGCTTGCCGTATGCTACATTCGGAAAGAAAGATAGATGCTCTCCGCCAGTTGCCCTAAATTAGACATCAATGGTTCTTCAGCAAGAACTTCCAATAAGGCTCGTATTTCAAGCGCGGTTGTATTGTCTTACTTCCCATGATACGTCAAAGCAGACTCACCGCAGCAGCTACCTGTCTGTCCATTTTGATTATCCTTTGATAGGCTGTTCCATGCCGTTCAAGTTACGTTTCGAGGCGTTTCATTGGGTGGAGTGATTTTTACTTACAGGGGATGTACGAAATTTTACTTCTCCGAGTAATTTCAACAATGCCATTGAAATTTGGAGAGAATTAGTATTATTTTACCGATACCTGATCGGTATTATCCATGAGAAATGGTTTAGTTTTGCACCCGGATAATATTGTGGGATAGGGTTTTTCGTTTAACATTATTTATGGTTTTGTTGTTATTTTTTATCATCATTTAATCAGATTGCATTTGTCACAGTAAAGAGAAAGTATTCTATAAGTAATAAGTAACGAATCAATATTTTAATTGTATTTTACTAAAAACTATCATTCTTAATGTCAAGTCTAAAATGTATTCCAAATAACGTTTAAAATAAAATTTTATTTTAACATATTTGTAAAAAAATCAATATAATTATATTAAAAAATATTTACTTTTCCCATAATTCATCGAAGTGAACGGTCAAATTTGTGAAAAAAATGCACAATTTCCATGAATTGCTCTTCGTAAGATTCCGAATGTTACATGGTTATCATTTCTGTGTTTTTTAACGGAGAATCATTCCAGTTAGCGAACTTCCAGTTCAAAAAAACTCCAGTAAAACACATCCAGTTAGCGGTCACCTACCAACACTTAAACAAGGTTGAAGTTTGGCGTATTTACTTGGTATCACTTTGTAGAAACATAGAAAATATAATACGTGCTTGCATAAAGATAGACCAGAATAAATAATAACAAGATCCATTTCAAAAGTTTCAAAAGTTTTCAATAACCCAACCAAACATACGTTGACGACCAGATTTACGAAGCCACGACTCACGCCAGAGACTGCCGAACTTTCATCCACTTCGACCAACATCCATCTCATTCGTATCATATTTTATCTCTCCCTTCGCACATATATTGCACCAAAGTCATGAATACAAAAGCAACCCCGCTCCCGAAACAACACCGGTCGTGCGAATATTCAATTTCATCAAAGCATCAATTTGAATAAAATGGTTCTCCCCTTACGGTGTGGATACGGGCGGTGGAGAAATATTTATTATTTCGAATTATAGTGTAAATTGTAACCAAATTTGCTCCTTTTTCGATCCTTACCATCCCGACCGGCTGGTATCCGCCATTGCACCCACTGAAACCCACTGGAAAAGGATTCTACCCCTTGTGCGGAGCTGTAAAACTGACAAACACACGAGCAACAACAACAACAAACGTCTCTCTGATCTCTGACTTCTGCTGAACGCTCGCCCGCCCGCTAGTGTAATCTACTCTCAAAGGATCCTTTCTTTGCTCTCGTGCGTTCAAAGAAAAAATAAAAATAAAGCAGGTGGACCCGGATTCACCGTACTGGCAGCTTCCTGCAGCGCCAATACTGACGGGGCGCCCTTGGCAGGAAAGTGGAACGCTTTGTGCGCCTTGGTACTGTCGAACAGTGCCGTAAGAATCAAGTCATCCGGACAAACCTCGGCAAAAGAAAGCAGATCCTCACCAGCAGCCCGGCCGGTTGCTTGGTGGTACCGCTGCTGCTTGCTCCATTTCGTTGCGCGAAGTCCACCGCCGTTTGGCGTCCGTTACGTTGCGAGCGAACCTCTGCGGGGCATTAAATATTCAGTATGCGTAAATATACTTTTTTAACGAAAAATATGGTCGGTGGCAAAAAAAGGAACAGGCTCCGCTGGTCGATCCACTGGGAAGGGCACCGAAGTGAAGGGTATACGTGAGGTATGCTTTTTTATTTCTGCTACAACGTCTGTAGCAGCACAACCTGGTGTCGATTTTGAAAGGATCTGCCGGTAGAAAAGGATATTCAGTAACAATGAGAGTGAGCATAAAACATACACACACAAACAAACCATTCCTGTATTAAACATACGAGCACCATAGTGCTTGCCGCACGAAAAACGTAATCCCGTAAGCGGTCTTTGTGCAAATAATTACTGCAACAAAGAATTTGTTTACTAACTGCTCCAAGTGCAACCTTCAATGGCGTTTGCGTGTCATACAATGTGGTTTATATGAGGGAAAATTGTAATTGTAATATTCATATGACAATTGCGTACGCTGAATTACTTAAGCTCATATCAAAGGGCTTAAAACCATTCAAACAAACATTGGTCCAAAACCGCGAATAATTTAAGGTGCTTCTTATTTTCACATTACTTTGGCCATCAACTCACCATACTTTTCCAGATTGCGACCGCCACAAACAAAGCACTACAGACGGTGAACAGTAAAGTACGACACAAATTTATGCACACCACTAGCAATGATGCCCGAAGTATCTGGGGAATCTATCCCAAACAAACACATACACAGCCCCACTTTACAATGCGGCTATCGGCATGAAAGTAAACCTTAGAAAATAATAACTTCTCTACGGATAATTTGTTAGCTGATTGAATGTTACCCTGCTGAATTTTTTATCAGGCCCCAAATGGTCGGTAATCAGAGATGGGAATGACTTATTGAAACGTACTTTGGCGTTGGAGTGTTTATCTCACATACGACACGGGCGGCATTGGGTCACCACCCGGAGGCTGGGGTGGCGGTAATGGTTTATTTTATTTCTACGTGTGTTTTTTTCTTCTCTTCATGTTTATTTTGCTTCATTTTAACTCAGTTCATTTCGTTTTGCGTCAATTTAATGTTTGCAAAACGGCCTCGCCGAGCAGGTCTCTTACCATCCTTTGCCAGCAAGACAAACACCGACAAGCATTAGGCACACATTTACCCTTTCCAAACAAATTCCCACGCAGCATTTGTTGGGTTGGTGCTATTTTGTTATCCTACCTTTTTTCTGTCTATTTCGGCAAATGAACATTGTTAGTACGCTGCTATTCGGTATGGTTACACGTACCTACAGCAAATGTGTCATACGTTGTAAGTGCCGGAGGAAAATCTTTGCCAGATTTAAGGACGTCTTTATTGACAGAGTTTTTGGATTTACATTTAGCGCTTTGGTTTTGGCAATGTTGCATATAAGTCATTAACTTTTCCTACATCATTAATTTAACAACTAGAGGGTTATTAATTACACTGAAGCAAGTACATAATCTTGAAGTACTTGATGATAGATTGTTTTAGCATGACGTTTGACGTCTCTATCTCTGTTCGTCAATAATAAAAAAAAACAACGACAACATCAGAATCCATGTTAAGACAAGATTTTTATTTATGCTTTGCCATGTAAAGCCCATCCAGAAGCGATGATAAGAAAATCCCATTCGGCAAGCCAAAGAAGATATATTAACACAACAAAATACTTGACATTTTCATGTGGGCTGAACACGGATAAAGTGAGGCAAATATACAACAGCCCAGCAGCTAGACGGCAGCTGCTCTGCATGCTTGACATTCCATCAAAGTGTTTCGCTACTTCAAAAACCAGAAGGACGCTAGCGTTCAATTTGTTTCATTTCGAGGAACAACCTAAGCGGTACATACAGGCGCGATTGCATGAAAAAGATATCAAAAGTCCTACCCCAGGCTTCTTGCTCCAGCCACGCTACCTGCCACGTTGCCCAAGCTTTATGTCTCAGTGACAGCTTTCGCGCAGGATCAGCAGGAGCGGTAGGTCGCTCAATAAACATGATGGAAAAGATTCTGCACAGTGCCATAAACACCGCACCGTATCGTACCGGCACTTTCCAAAAGTTAATTGAGTGAATTTGTCCCCTGATGTCAAGCGTGCAGCTCGTTTTTTTTTACTTCCGAGTGGATTGTATATTTTTCATTGAATTTTGCATCCTTATGGTACGCGATGTAATTTGGCTTTCCATTCAAATGGAAGGGAAAAATACTGCGGGCAACAACAAAAAAAACAATAATCTGCAAGATTCTGCTGTGCGACAGATTGACATCCCATGGTGAAGGTTGTGGTGACAATTTTAAAAATATTTTCATTAAGCTGTCACACCCTACGGATGACCAATTTGTTTTCTATGAGTAGCCTGTACAATACAGTAATGCATTTCAAATAAAACGAAAAAAAAATCAAACAAATGTAAAATATTTGAATTTTCAATGATTTCGATAGCCCAATATTTTGCTACCTCCGGCGTAAGTTTTACATGTTGATTCTCACCATTTTTGTTTATGGAGACGCATGGTCTTTTACAATATTCCGTGAACTTGATAGAATGAAGAAGACCCACAATATCTAATATTCTTTATTTATATTACCATTATCAACATTTACAGTTACATAGATATCTCTTATATGTTTGAGTTTTGTTTAAATTCGAGACCAAGTTTACAAAACAATAGTCTTACTTTTTTACATCTTTAGAAATATGATGGACATTAAAAGGTTTTTCTTCATTTTGGCTATACGACCCCCGCGGTCATGCCAGCGTATAAAGATTTCCAAAGCTTATTTGGGTACCACATAGCCGGGTATTCGTCAGTCCTTGCTACGGGGGACGATACATACGATGCTTGAACCCACGACGGGCATGTTGCTACGTTGCGTGTGTTGACGACTCTACCATGGTATCGCCCCGGGATTTAAAGGTTGAAGACCTAATATAATTTAACATATAACATTTTAACACACATTTGCCTGATGTAAAGTTCTATTTGTAAGTCGAATTGACGCATGAAACCAAACATGTCATCATACCTGATAATGATATCTAAATCAATTACTTGTAAATTGCACTGTACGTGTAATTTGCCATGTGCCTGCGATGTTAAAATATGAAATATGAAATATAAACCAAATAAACATGCCAACAGGCAGGAAAATGGATCGGAAACAACATTTCACCAATGTTTCGTTAACAAAATAGTATAAATGCTAATATTATTAGTATTAAAGCTTACAATTTGATGAATAAAGATGTCACTTGCTACGATTTGATTGATGCGTTCTTCTCATTGCGATACAGTCGGCTTCTGCGCCTGTTCTGCGCCTGTTTGTGTGCGTAACAACATATGATGAACGATTTTAATTGTAGGTCTTCTAAATAGTTTTTGGTATGAATGTCAATCCAAACTAATTGAAGAATAATGTGTTGGACCGGGCTATGGAAGGCTTCAACATGTTTCAGAGAACAGGAGTATTTTTTTGGTTAAATTAATGACATTTCTTATTGTTCCAACCAATTTAATACATTCAAATTTGCAAGCCAATTAAGCATGTATAGCTATAAACCCTTGTAAGAAACATTCAGCTACGAAATAGCATTTAGCAAACTACTCACTAAGATGTAATTCTACATTCCTCGCGTTGCCAGCTGATTAGTCTTGCCATTCGTATCCAAGGGCAAATAGAAACGATGGAACCTATGTATGACTCAATTTACCTACGGGTACATTTTGATGATGGAACAGTCGATGCGGTGACAGTGAATTAATTGCACGTACTTACCTATCACTCTCACCGACGACCAGCACGCTTGTCGGTCATATACACACACACACCTGGTCATCGTTCGGATGAGTTGCCTCCAGTGCTGGAAATATGATATGATTCTAATTAATTACTGCTCTTCATGGCACGACACTTCAGAGACCGTTCCATTCGATGCAGTTTTGCCATGAAGAGCAGGGAGCAGTTTGCCGAATGGAATTTGATTGGCACAGTACAGTTGGTGCACATGCAGTAGATAATCAACATTGAAAAATTCAATTGGTTTAATCTCACCGACCTGCTTCCCTAATCAGCTGCGTGAGCAAAAGAGACATGCTTTATGCTCAACGCGGCAAGCAACTACGGCAGAGGCATCATATCTACCACCATGCCTATGCCAGTACGGTGAACGCTTCGGCTAGACTGTGCGTTCTGTAGAGCGTAGTGACACCTTCCTACACGAGCCGTCGCAAAGCTCGCAAAAGCTGTTCAAGTTCGCCACTCTCGCCCCAGTGCTTAGTCACGCTCTTATGATAAAGCGTAATCGGATGGACAAAAACCGCACGTTACCCTTCCGGCGGGTCAACCGCACGGGCACCTTTCGCCTGGGATCCCGGTACTTTTCGTCCTCGCGCGGAAGCTTTACCTTCATCCCTGATGCTACGCCACACCGCACGATGTGCTGCCTGTTCCGAAGCAGATACAGCTGAAAATTTCCACCTCACTGAGCGTAATCCGCACGCTCGTCTATCCAGCCGAGTGCAGTGCTTCCAACCAACCAAATCCACCGCCCGAAGTACCGTACCACACGCTGATGCACCGTGCAGCAGCGTTGCTTGGAGCCTAAAACGGTCACAGAGCAATCGTCATTACCGACATTATCGTCATTACTGTTTCGAGCTTGAGCGCTCGCCTATTTATACATAATCGTTATTATGCCATAAAATAATATTATTTTACTTCACTTGACACTACCGAGCGTTCGGTCTCGATCCTTGGTCTACAATTTTTCTTGAGCATCATCGTGCTCAGCAGCTAGCTCACTTGCAACGAGGAACAGAAATGCTCGGGTTTAGGTTCTCTTTTTGTGTTTGATGTGCGCACAAACACACATCACGCTGTAAGTTGTTGCAAGGGCTAGGATTTACCCAACTAAGAAAACACCTCGCACCTGCCTTTTCCACATCACGCAGGATTTAGCGAGTGGCGTAATATTCCTGTGCCAGCAACATGAAAGTAAAATTCCTTTCGGTTGAGCTGAAATTGAAACGCCAACCACTTGCCCATTTTCTCATGGTTATTTTCGAGCGTGCAAAGATGGAATGTTTGATTACACTTTGTGATGGTGAGCGACACGGGCGTGTAAAAGCTTTATAGTGGTACCTGAAGTGTTGAAACAACTTATCCAACCATAAGGTACTGATACACTCAATATCAGAGGAGGAGTGCCAAAATATGTTTATATATGCACCGCAAGCAAAATTTTGTTCGCTTGCGGCCTTAGAGACAATATTTAAATTATTACTATCATATGCTAGAGATCGAAACATATAATAGCTTTTTTGTTAAACTTATTAATTGGCCCTTACTAATATTAAGACAAAGGCAACTTCAATTGAAATGTTAGAAATTAGATTAGGTAGAAGTATATTAAGGGGCAACAAGATTATGTGTTTAATACATCAATTTTCCCATATTTTGTAAACAACTCAAGTGTAAGAGTGATACGGTAAATTCTTTGCTACAAAACATCGATTGGTACATTCATGCACTATTTCATTATCTTTGTTATCTAAAATACAAACAATTTGAACTGCTTGTTCCATATTACTGTAATCTTGCCCCAAGACAGGTGTCCGCTAAACTGTCTTACGTAGAGAATCTTAAAAGCTTAACTATGCGTGTGTTTACTTCCAATCATACTCTTCCCGGTCCTGTCTCCTTTTCTTCCTTTTCTTTTCACAATCTTCTTGATTTTGAACAAATGTCCATTTTATAAGAAACTACCTCGACATACCCCTTACCACTCGTGATAAACCTATTCATTCTAGTTTTTGACCTACCTAAAGCACCGGTTTTCCATGTACCCGAGTACTTAACGAACAAGTTTGCAACATGATTGTTTAATCCTCGGCCCCGAACGAGTTTCGGCTTTAGCTGGTGCTTGTAATGCACGTGCAGTAAGTCCCGTCAACAGGGAGCACCGTCAGCAACTTTATACAAGTGAACTTTTCGCTACTTGATAGTACCTACCACTTGGATGGCCTCCGGAGAACTCGCTACGCCAGTAGTCTGCATGTTCTACTGGCAATTGAATGTTAATTAAGTTGTTAAATGTATGCCAGCTTAATGGAGATTTCACGTACCCATTAGCTAGCATTAGACAGCATCTATCCGCGAAGGACAATGCATGGAACGGGCTTGCAGTGACGTCGAGAGTCTATCAATTGTTAAGCCGTCATATTATCATAATAACATATCTCGGGGAAAGCACATTACGGCCGGTCCTGGTAGTCAATGCAGCCAGAAATATAATAGATCGATGAAGCCGCCCGCCTGAACTGCACTGATGGCAGATGATGGATTGCGTGGCATCAGCTCTGTTTATGACCCTGTCTCTCTCTCTCTGTCTTTGTGTCCCACTAGAGAGATCTCTCTCTCTCTCTCCTTTATCTCTCTCTCACTCTCTCTCTTGTCCTGAATACCTCGGACCACGTCATATGCTGTATACCTTCTGTTGCCTCGAGCAACAGAATTTTCTCTACTTGAAAAGTCCGCGAATAGTAAACGCAAAAAGTTCTTTTAACACTTTATTCAAACGGAAGGGTTAAAAAAATACTCTTTCTTCCGGGACTTTAGTACGCGAGAAAAGGGCGCTTCTTCAGCCGTCGTTCCTTAAGTACCCTTTCGCTCGTTCCCGCTCGGCGCTACGGTCGATGCCCTTTCCCTTCGGTGGTTCTTCGGTTAATCTTCGTGCTAACAGTTGCAAATATGGCTGAGTCATGTTGAAATATTTCGCCCTACGATCGTGGCATCGATGGCATCCTCTCTACGAAGTCAGCGCCCTCTATGTTTAGTTGCTCAAACTAGCATCACGATGAACGGACCGTTGATGTTTGTCAACAGTCCCCCCAGTGTTTGTAAACAACACTTCATTTGTCCGATACGTCGATAACTGCTATTTTGACAGCTGGGCGCTCGAGCACTTTACCGGATGCTGTCTGCACGTGCACCCGCCGTACTTGACCGTCATTTGATTCGATCACCTTTACAATGCGTCCTTTCGGCCAGCATCCACGGGGAAGAGTCTCGTCGATTATTAGTGCGATGTCACCCTCTGCGATCGGTTTCACCGGTGCGTGCCACTTTGTGCGCCGTGTTAAAGTGGGCAGGTAGCTGGCCAACCACTTTCGCCAGAATACGTCAGCGTATATTTGTGATGTTTTCCAAGTGTTTTTAACATTTCGGGCGAGGGGTCCACTGTGGTGATCGGTTTGGCACCGGATGATGAGCCCACAAGAAAGTGATTTGGTGTCAAAGGGGCGTCTTCTTCGCGATCAACCGGAACATCAGTCAATGGGCGTGAATTTATGATAAACTCAACTTCGATCAACCAACTGTTGAATACGGCATCGGTCGGATACTTAGTGAACTGAATGTTCGTTAACGTTCTTTTTATCGACCGAACGAGCCGCTCCCATGCTCCTCCGAAATGCGGAGCCGCTGGAGGGTTAAACGTCCACTTGGTGCTGGTAAGGCTAATTCCATCGACGATCTTATCAACATCTATTTCTTTTAGGGCTTCCTGAAGTTCGCGGCTCGCGCCTACAAAATTGGTTCCTCTATCGGATATGGTTTCGTTGGGTACGCCCCGGCGAGCTATAAAATTTCGCAGTGCTAATATACAAGAGCTTGTTGATAATGTGTGGGCCACTTCAATATGCACTGCGCGTATCGTTAAACAGGTAAATAACACTCCCCATCTTTTTTCGCTTTTACGTCCATTTACCACGGTGAATGGGCCAAAATAGTCAATTCCGGTATGCGTAAACGGACGGGCAAATGGTGTGAGGCGACATTCGGGTAGATTTCCCATCATCGGTTCTCTGGGTCTAGCATCTTTTATACGGCAAAACTGACACCCATTTCTTACTCGGTGACACGCTGCTCTCAAAGCGGGTATATCGTAGATTTGACGTACTTCATTCATTATAGTGAGGTGGTTCATATGGCGGTACTTCCTATGATATCGATCGACGATCAAATCGGTAATGTAGTTGCTTTTAGGAAGGATGATAGGGCGTTTCGTCTCCTCGCTGATAAAGGCACAAGCGTCGATTCTACCTCTCACTCTCAAAATTCCATTTTGATCCATGTAAGGGCTTCTTTTGTATAATTTACTGGAGGGAGGTAAACGAGGCTTAATATCGGGGTGGTCTCTGCAGTGTAGAAGCATTTTATATTCGTCGTGGAAAGCTTGTTGCTGTACTTCGCGTATTATGCTTAACTCGGACAGTTGCAGCTCTCCCATTGTTAGTGCTCCCACTTCTCGTCTTGCTTTATCTGCCTTCGATATTCTGCAGTTGTTGATGAAGCGCCAAACGTAACCAATCGAGCGTTGTAACCTTAACCACCTTGAAAAACGGTCTAATTTAAAAACAGGTTCTCGTACTATATGAGCGCATATCGTTTTTCGCAGCTCTTCATTTGTCACTAGACCGTCTACAGTTTCTTTTGGCCATTCTGATTCTGGTCGACTTAGGAATTGGGGTCCACTGAACCACTCGCTGGCCGTGAGATGTCGGCTCAGCTTCGACCATTTGGTACCCTCGTCGGCGACGTTGCTTTTGGTAGAAATCCAATGCCATTCATTTGCCTCTGTATTTTCTAATATTTCGCCAATCCTGTGTGCTACGAATGTACTGTACCTTCGATGATCGGAATTAATCCATAAAATTACATCTTTAGAGTCGCACCAAAAGAAACGCTGTATGACTTTTTCTCGGTGTGCATTGGTTATACTCTTAGCCAGTCTGGTACCTAAGACGGCTGCTTGGAGCTCGAGTCGTGGGACTGACAAGTACTTCAAAGGTGCTACACGGGTTTTCCCGCCGATGAGTGCTATCTCGACATCATCCTTGCTTGAAAATCGAAAGTAGGCCACAGCGGCAAAACCATCTTTTCCAGCGTCTACAAATACGTGAAGCTGAAGTTTAGAGGTCTCTAGTGATAAAGACTTACGGTAGCATCGAGGAATGGTTATTGTTTCTAGATGCGGGAGACATGCTAGCCATTCATTCCATCTTTCTTTAAGCTCATACGGGATTGGCTCATCCCATCCAGTACCACTTCTCCAGACCTCCTGGAGCAGAACCTTCAAGTATAGTAATAGTCCTGCAATGAGGCCTAAGGGATCAAAAATCCTCATTAACACCTGAAGGACTTGACGTTTCGTCGGGACTATATTCCCTTGCAGAAGCTCGGAGTTTAGCATAGGCGATCGGAAGCAGAATGAGTCGGTTTGTATGTCCCACCACATACCTAATATTTTCTGTGTCGCAGATAGTTCGTTGATGTTGAGCTCCTTTTGAGTAGATGTGCTTCCTGTGGCATAATTGAAAACCTCTGGAGAGTTAGACAGCCAGTTATGGAGAAGGAAGCCACCTTCGCCATGTATTTTGGTTACTTCATATGCTAAGGTTTTCGCTTCCATTACCGTCTCTGTACTAATGAGCATATCGTCTACGTAGTGGTCTCTCTTTATACATTCGACTGCACGAGGATGCGATGTGGCATATTTGTCTGCGTTAAGGTTTTTCACAAACTGCGCACTGGTGGGAGAGCAGGCCGCTCCAAACGTCATTCTTTGCATGACATATTCATCAGGTTCAGTTTGTTCTCTATTCCAACGCCATAGGAATCTCTGGCTATTTTGGTCGTCTTCCTTTACTAAGACCTGGTGGAACATCTCTCGTATATCAGCGGCCACTGCCACTCGATATTCTCGGAATCTTTGAAGTACTGATGTAAGGGAGGACAGTAGATCTGGACCTGATAGCAGCATCGAATTCAAAGAGACCCCATGAAATTTGGCGGCAGCGTCCCAAACCAACCTCACCTTTCCCGGCTTGTTAGGGTTTACCACGGGAAAGATAGGAAGATACCACGTTTTGGGACCGATCGCTTGTTTCTCTTCCAGTGACAGTTTTCGCGCATAACCTTTATCTAAATACTCTTTGATCTTTTCGTTTAAGGTCGTTCGTAGTTGGACTTCACGCGTCATGCGTCGTTCTAGACAATCCAGCCTTTTTAAAGCCATTCCTCTATTATTAGGCATCTTCACCATATCGAAGCGCCATAACAACCCTGTTTCGTATCGTCCCTCTACCTGCTTTGTATACGTGCGTAGTAGGAGTAAGGCTCGTTCATCTTCTTTGGACATAAATGCCGAAGCGTTGCTGGAGTGAACATCTTCTAACGCAAAGCTTCCCTTGATTGCAGCTTCTACCCTAGCTTCCAGGTCCCGACAATCACACGGATGAAGTCTAT
Source organism: Anopheles arabiensis (assembly GCF_016920715.1). Lineage (NCBI taxonomy): Eukaryota > Metazoa > Arthropoda > Insecta > Diptera > Culicidae > Anopheles > Anopheles arabiensis. The sequence goes on along the minus strand of NC_053517.1, from coordinate 69,781,673 downwards.
GCATCGATACAACTTGTTGTTTCGCAGAATGAGTTGCTTTGCCGAAACAACCGGACACTACCCAGCCTAATCGAGTTTTTGTTGCCGTTGGCTCGTTTACCTCTCCTTCAACGGTTTTCAGGGGTCGAGACAAGCTATAATTATCGATGCCGATGAGTAGTCTTGGGACGGCAGATACGTATGATGGTAGGGGCAGAGACTGCAGGTGTTTATAACGTGCTGATATGTCGCATCCATCAGCAGACTGTGGTGGAAGACCCAGGGTGCGAACCGTCCGCACGGCGTGCATATCGAAGCGACGGTCTCCCTTACGCGTACCGGAAATCATGATCGATGTCTCTACGGAATCGCTCTCTTCGCGGTTTTGACCCCCAGTCCAGCTTAGGCAAAGGGGTTTCGATTCTCCTTCTAGTCCGAGCTCCTTTAGTAAGCGGTGTTCCATCAAGGTGACGGACGACCCCTCATCGAGTAGAGCTACCGTATTCAACGTTCGTTTCGGCCCGTGTAGTACAACAGGAATATAGCGCAACAACACTTCGTCAGCACTTCCTGTAGAATGGGAAAGATTAGACTCATACCTGGTACCGTTTTGCCCTTCCGGTGAGGGTGGTGAGTGTAACAGAGGATGATGTCTCTTCGTGCAGCCGTTCTTGTTGCAAGACCTCGTGATTCGGCAGGTGGTCCGGTGGCGCCTCAAGCATATGCTGCACAGATGTTCACCCTTTACAAGCTTCCATCGGTCGTTGGGAGTCAGCTGCAGGAAGGCCTCGCAATACTCCAATTGATTGCATCGATGATCACATGCACATTTATCTGGTTCATGTTGAGCAGTCCGCTCAGCCGGGATATGCACGTTGATGTTTCTCGCCCTCCGTCTATCGTCCGTTTTCGCCGCTGCTGGAGAAGCTATAAGCGCAGCTTCTTTAGCACTTTTCATCCAGGTTCCAAAATCGGATAAGCTGGCTAGAGGTTTTCCCAAACGCTGCATTCCCCATAAGAATGCGATAATGGGAGGCAGCCGTCCGACAAGTTCCTCTAGCAATGGACCATCGTATCGGTTTTCTAAGCCTCCGGTCCGCACTGCCGCACTGATCTCCTCTACCATCAGGGCATAGCTCACAAGGGTGTCCAACTTTTCCATCCGCGGCACCGGTGCATTTTTTATTTGATCCAGCAGAGTATTGACGATCAGTTCCGGTCGTCCGTAACTGCTGCGTAAGGTGTCTAGAACTTCCTCCAGGTTTTCGGCCTTACGAAGGCGTAGTTGCACAGCCTTCAGCGCCTGACCCTTCAACGCCTGCTGGAGGCGAATGATGTTCTCGCCGTCTGTGAATCCACAAAGGCGGGTGGTTTCCTCATACGCTGAGATGAACATGTCCCATTCCTCCGGATTGCCAGAAAAGGGTGGCAACTTGGACGCACCTGTATGCCTCGCCGAGGCTTGGCTTTGGGACAGCTCTTGGCTGGTCTCAGCGGAACGTCCAAAGACGGTTGAACTTGGTGGCGGAATGCCATAAGAGGGACGCGGGTCCATGGCTGAAACCACCATTTTCTGTTCCAGTCTTTCCAACCGATCCACTAGACGATCCATAACGTTGGTGGATGCCCTCATCCTAGCGACGGTGCAAAGGGCGCATTTCCAGGATGCGATCGATGCCGCCTCGTCCTCGGAGAGACAGGAGATGTGGCACCATCTACCACAAGGATTGCACAGTATCTTGTTTCCTGCGTCCGTCTTCTCACAAGCGTAGCAACGCGTTCTGACCTGCGGGGTCTGAGGAGACTCACTGCTTTTCTCCATACGTGCCTTCATTTGGTCGAAAAGCAGGCTGATTTCCTGCATCATATCCCTCTGATGCGTGGGCGTGGAGCTCCCCGGGTTATCACCGCTGGGGAATGACGTCGTTGGCAAGCCTGTCTCCTTCTGGCTGGATCTTGCGGCACATTTCGGACAGAACCACTCGCGACTTCTAACCGAATCGTCCGCACCAACACACTTGGGATGATAGGCTTCACGACACTCGTCACAAAGTACGCAATCTTCTTCGCCTTGCGCGGCGCAGATTACGCATAGAATATCGTTGGGCGCCATTTCACAAAACTTCACTTGCACGGTTCTTAATGTTCTGACTTGCCTCAAGAACTTTCCGGCACGCTAACGAAGCACTGAAATGGCACTTGCACTCGAGTATTTTTTTAAAATGTTGCCTCGAGCAACAGAATTTTCTCAACTTGAAAAGTCCGCGAATAGTAAACGCAAAAAGTTCTTTTAACACTTTATTCAAACGGAAGGGTTAAAAAAATACTCTTTCTTCCGGGACTTTAGTACGCGAGAAAAGGGCGCTTCTTCAGCCGTCGTTCCTTAAGTACCCTTTCGCTCGTTCCCGCTCGGCGCTACGGTCGATGCCCTTTCCCTTCGGTGGTTCTTCGGTTAATCTTCGTGCTAACAGTTGCAAATATGGCTGAGTCATGTTGAAATATTTCGCCCTACGATCGTGGCATCGATGGCATCCTCTCTACGAAGTCAGCGCCCTCTATGTTTAGTTGCTCAAACTAGCATCACGATGAACGGACCGTTGATGTTTGTCAACACCTTCCCTATAAAAGGTGGCAAGTGGATTGTACCACGTCCGGTGAAACGAAAGATTGTAAGCCGATTTTTCCATTGGATTGAGTGCGAGAGTTTCATTTAGCTGGTGCAAACATTCAACCAACCCGCTGCCACCGTTATTTCCATCGGCTGGATGAGCCAAACTCTGCGCGCCCACCAACCAATGTCCAATGCGAAACAAACGCAATATCCTCTCGGCAAGTTCCAGTCAGTGTCACGTTTTTTTTAGCTGTGATGAAATTCCTCTCATGTGCCCTACCCAAATAGCGCACCCAGTTGCCGACAGGGGAAGTTGACAAGGACTTGTGCGAACAGAAAATCGTTAGAAGCTGTTGCTGTTGTAGAGCATGTAGTGAATCCTGTCCAGGCGAGTGTCGAGTGTCAAGAGATGTTGCAGTGAGGCGCTGACAAACAAAACAAAAAAAAAATCTGACACGAGAACCAACGACAAAAAAAGGGAAAACAAACGAACATAAAACTAGAACGAGAGTTGACAAGGAGATATTTTAATTCCAACGCTTAGGACGCCAGCGCCCTGGTTGTCTACCTTTTGCCTCATCCCCATTGGCTCACACCGCTTCCGGTCCCATGTCCACTGGACATTTTCATTTTGTATCAGCACTCGTCTAAAAATCGCCCGCCAGTCGCTTCTTCCATAGCAACCAACCACACACTGACGAGCTCGCGTTTCTCATCGCCTACTCAACAACTTCATGTCCATGCACTATGCAGCGTGTTCCAGTAGGTAGTGGTAGTCGTAGTAGTAGCTGTTGTAGTAGTAGTAGCATCAGGGACAGCAGCACTACTACCGGCGGCCATCATCATCAACAACATCATCAACAAGGGCAATATGTCAGCATGCAAGTGCCATATGAGGGTACGAGCCAGGCGTATGCTTAGTGCCTCAGTGTTTGCACAGTCTTTCAGGTTTTGCCTGCACAATTTAGATGAGGTAGCGAGCTGGCCTGCACAGATGAACTAGCCCCAGTGTGACGATGCGGAGGACCATGGGAAATGGAAATCGGAAAATCGGTTTGCTACGAATCTAACCGACAAAACAGAGTGAACCGCTGGAGAATAGTAAAGGAGAGACCTATCCACTGCTCACAGATGAAAGAAAGAGAAATGGGAATGCTTTGCGTAGCAGCAGCGACTTTGTACTAGCGTTGCTTCGGTGTGCATTCAGGCGTTGTTTGGTTTTGGTAAATATGTACCCACGTGCAACAGCAGAGCAGTGCGGGGCACTGGTTCGTGGTGAGCTGACGGCCACTCTTCCACTCTTCAGCATCAAGGCCTAGCACACTGCACCGGCATTTAGCCGTGTACTTCCATGGATGAGCCCATGGGTGCCATGATCCCATGTGTGTGTGTATGTGTATATGGCTTGGCTTGGCTTGGCTGCGCTTTAGCAATTGTGGTACATATTTATCAAACGCGCAGCTCGTCAGTACGTTCTTGGCCCATCCAACGTGCCCCTCGACAGCTTGGTGGTTTGAAAAAGGTTGGTATTGTAATGAATGCATTTACCGGAGGATAGGTCCTGCATGTTGGTATGGTAAGCTGACGCTGAAGGTTATTTTTCTACCTTCTATTTGACGTTTCCCAGTTTCTGCTTTTCCATACACTCTAGGGTGTTTCTTGTAGGTGTATAAAGGTAAGCTTTATGTGACTCATGCCATAGGCAGCGCAGTTCCCGCGCCCTGCACATACAGCATAAGCATGATTATCGCACGAAACATTGGGGACAGAGCTGAGTTTGTTTATTAATAGCGTACCACTCTTATTAAACATTCTATTTCCATTTATATTTTCCATGCGTTTATTGCAAATTGATATTTCCTGGAAGTTGAAAGCATTTTCAAGAATAATTTTAAAGTTAACAGCACCCTTAACAAGTTCAAAAACATATCATTATGGCAGTTGCGGATATTTCACAACAAAAGAGTGTTGAATGAGAACTGGAATGATTTAATAATGGTGGCAAGAATGATCTTCATGTCTAGCGCGACTGATGATAATTATTAATTAAATATTTAACTATATATAGTCTTTGCTTATTCATTGAACTCTGGCCATTACTAGGCTATGATCGCTACCGTACTTACTTAATATTTACACATAAAAACCCTATTAGCCTTTCGATAGGTATTTAAACAACTATTTAATCTTGAAACATGTACGATGTAAAACAGTTGTAACTGAAGATTTCAGACTTACTTTTTCTAAGTTATATAATTGCAAATATGAAAAATGCCACTAAAACAGCATCGTTTATTTATTGTTGTAAACAGTAGTAAGCCTTATACATCAAAGCCTTATACTTATCCCTAGGTCAACACTGATCGACTTACCTGGTTATGCAAATGCACCACAAAGCGTCAATAACAAACAACGTTTGCCTAGTTTCATCATGCAGCTACTGAACGACATACAGAAACTTACCATTTTCACCGTCCCGATGAGTGAAGGGCTAGTAAAACACAGATTGACGGCCATTGTTCGCTACTAAAAACATTGCAAACAACCACTCAATCAAATTATCAGAAAATTGAATTTAGATCTCTCCCGTGTTGCTCCACATACACAGCCCAGTTCCACCAGCAGCTGGACACAGCAGCAAACGTGGTTTAAACTTGGTGGGAATTGCAGCGAGTTGCTCTGCTACCGCTATACCTTTCAAACCGTGTTAATCCCACTTTCGTTCGTGAAACAAATAACCTCACTATATACCTCCCATGCACATATGCATTTACTTATCAATACGCTTCATTTTGTCTGCGATAGCTTTGTTTGTCATTTTGTCCCACTAAAACGTTGGCCACTGCATCTGGCACTGACAAGCTGGTTTGGTGGGTGGGAAGCAGACACAAAAACGGTGCTATTGTCCATAGCGAGAGGATAAACTAATCTCAGCCCTGTCGTCAGTGTTGTCATGTGTCAACGAAGTGCTTTAGCCGATGGTACCACAGAGAGATTTTTTCCACTAAGTGTATTTAAAACTGTTTACAATAACATAGATAACTTATGTGTGTTGTTTTTTACACGATTTCGCATCAATTTGCGATGAACTATTGTTTGGCAAAATTGATATAAATAAGTCAATAATATTTATAGGAAATATCAGTAGCTTACCCTACGCAGTAAAAGCTAAAAATACCGCTAAACATCAATTACCGGTCGGAGGGATGTAGCTGGCATTAGCGTACTACAACTAGCGACCACGAATTTGTGGAAGAAAATAATTGCACATTACTATGCTTTGTACGACTATTGCAGCTACGAATCAGCACCGTCAGTGAGGGTTTAATTATCCACCTTGGTATAGCGCTCGCCATCAGGATTACTACGTCAGTGTACGGGATTGTGATGGAAGGGAACGTTTTTACAGCCAACATACGGTTATGGTTGGTTTTCTCCATCTGTTGGAAGAAAGAGGAAACTCATTCGGTCTAGGTTGGTTGGTTAGTTTAATATGCTGGCTACTGTTGGCATATTGATTTTACGTCAGATCAATGCATTCGTTTTCAATGCGCTGTCGGCCAGTTCTGTTTCCTTTCTCGAATGTTAGGATGTCATGGGTAAGCACTAATTAACTCACAGTACTACACACGAGTTTTCAATTACCGTGCTATGTGCATTTTGGCAATGGAAACACAAACTCCCAACGTCATTATGGTTTCTTTCAAAGCAGCAAATAATTCTACTGACAGTTAACGGTTTTTGCTAAATTCACTGTTGAACATATGCACATTTTGCTTTATGATAAATGACTGCTACAATTTTACAAAACGTATGACTCATGTTTCAATGAATATCTTTTTTTATAGTCATATTAGCTCATTTCTATCATTTTTCGTCTTTCAGATTTTTTCATTTTTCGTTCGTTTTTCAGATTATTTAATGTCATTACGAAGTCAGTACATCTTTAGATGGAATTATCCCTTGAATTGAATGGTGGATTCCCTGTTTATCGTCCTAAAACCTGATGTGAAAACCTTAGGAATTCTGCACAAAGTACAGTCTATGCTACCATGCCTACATTTGAACGTGTGTTGATGATCGTGAATGATGAGATTGGGAAACATTTCATTATGCACGAGAGAAATAAGTACAACATCTATTGACCAATCCACCAACAATCGAGATGGAGGATGATACAATGGAGATAAGTAATGTGCCAACCAGGAATTCCCGACACGGATGTTTCCTCTAATCTGGGCAGCTTTGGATAGATCTTCACGAACGCAGGGTTTGGATGCTAGATCATGTTTACCTGGCATTCCTTCGGGAATACACATTGTCCACATGAAACTGGTTATGCACATAGCATGTGATAAGGTGTCAGATGGGTTCCACCCAGAACAGCTACAAAGTTAAGATTCTGCATTACGGTCTCAACTGTTTTGACAAAATACGTGTGGTACGTTCGGAGCTGTGAAATTCATACACGCACCCCGAAATCCCAAGCTATTACCGTACGGCAGACTCCTAATCCAATAAAAGTTATAGCTACATCTTCATATGCGATAGCGGCACTACTATTATGGGCGACTTGAACAGCGACGCATCTAAATCAACTACACTCAGCCTCTCGATCGCGACTTGGAGAGTTTCGTCATATTTGGCCGCCATGTCCATGCCTTAGATGCGTATGCGACTACAACTGACAGCCAAGCCTATTAGTGGTACAGGAAGGCTTTGTCCGAAAATGGACATCGTATCTAAAAAGTTTAAAAAATGCAACATAATAAATGCATGCTTTATATTAGCACAGTTGGTACAGCTTACTGGACAAAGGTTAAACCCATCTAGATTAGGTGTCAGATATGATTTCAGATTGAAGAAACGCCTTTTCATGTCCTGTAACAAGTAACAAAACCTCCCCCCCCTCCCTCCTTTGGATGACAGTTTGGCTTCTAAGCTCTGGGACGGTTCTTTTGCAACCCAGGTTCACGTTCCGTTCTTTTTGAAAAATGAACTAGTTGCGTTCCGTTCCTTTTTTTTAACGAAATTCCCAACACTAGTCTGGACATGTTATTTGAGATGAATTGCCTCATCTGGCTGTAGAATGTCCGGGCGGCAGCCAGCACCCATGCGCAGAACTTCCATTCCATTCCATATTGTCGGTGCTGGCCTTTGATCAGATGTTAATGATATCCTGAATGCATTGGATTCAACTACCAATATGACACTACTACTTCAGCCTGGATTAGTTAGTAGTGATGGTGATAGTAGAACCATCATCAGTTTGGTTTCATGTCTTATTTATCTGCAATCCTAAATTACATTATTATTTGGAAGGCTTTGCATAGAACAACCACGAACCAATGTTGTCAATTTCATCGGCGTATGACCAGATATGGGATTAATTAAAACATTTACCAAGAAATGGAGACTGCATCCCAGATGCCTCTTTCAAGCGCAGAATTGCATAGTAGACAGCTAAGCCCAGGGTATGTGTCAGGGGCCATTGCACAGTGGAAGCAGACCGGGATGTTTTATTTTTTATTTTTAGATTTTAATGCTCGAAGTATTTTTGCTTTATTAGATATTATTACATTGAAAAAGGCAAAAACTTATGTTGCTTAATACTGTGAATCACAAGGAATAAATTTTCAAATATGAAAATTGTTTCATTCATTCGCCGTTTTCATATGGTAAATGAAGGGTGAATCTTTTAGCGACAATATTTAAAAAAAACTTTGATTTTCAGGGTTAACAGTGTTTTTGAAAGGTAAATTAATAACCTTTAAATTGAATGTCTTTTTAAGAAAATTACTTAATATTCAAGAGAGCTATGGCAATAGCTTTAACAAGAAAATTAAAAATAAATAAAAATGTCTGTCTAGAACAAGGTGAAAATAATAAAGTTTCTTAAATTCAAGTTTTTTCTAGTACTTCATTGTAAAATAACTTATCACAAAGCTTGTCAAAATCAAAATGCACTTTACGCAATTTTTGAAGTTACACCATATTTTACAAACATTACTTTGTAAAAATTATTGCATATTACTTCTTCTAATAGTACTATTTTTTACGGGCATAGCACACAAATAATATGAATATCAAGTATTTAAATAATGAGTTTTTACAAACTCAATGAAATTTTAATAATATTCATATTATTTGTGTGCTTTGCCTACAAAAAAGTATCATTAGAAGAAGTAATATGCAATACTTTTTACAAACTAATGTTTCCGGCTTACACTGTGATAGCATGTTATTATGCAGTCGATTGATAGCTTTTCGGCTGTTAGCTGTTTATTAAATTCGTCGTTAAGTAATTCATAAAACAATTAAGCCAACCACGAGAGGACCTCTGACCTCTCTTAGTAGCCAATCAAATGTTAACCAGATATATTACCAAACATGTTAAATAAAAAAAAACATAAAGTCAAATAACAGTACCTCCTGAATAAAAAAAAATGAGATTGTAATTTATAAAGTATATCAAAAGCAGAACTAATTCATAATTACAAATTTACTATGAGTTTAAAGTTTTCAGCTGGAGTTATATACATTTTATATACTGTAGTCATTTTATATCAACAGCATTAAATAATGGGTGCAAATGCTCATTCGCTATGTACTCGCAAATATTGGCCAAAATGCATTTGTTTTTTTTTTTTACTACAGATATTATATCACAAATTGCCAAAACACGATTTTGCAATGCAAAAAATACGATTTTGTAAATGCAAAATCCAATGATTTAATCATTAATAATCAGTATTCAGCTTCAGTATTAAATTCAATTTTTAAACATTCTTTTAATCTACTTAACCGAAAATAATCAACAAAAGTTTGGAACGAAAACCCTTTTTATATAATATTATATAATTTACCAATAAGCAATACGGCAAAGCCGTCCCTCCTGAATGAATATAATATACCAATTTTTCAAAATTTGTTGTAAAATGCCATTTCAAACAAGTAAAATAAAACATTAATGACAGCCACGTACTTCAACCGCTTCGCACCCTAAAGAAATTTCTTCGCGTTTTATTGAAATTCCACTGCACCGAGAAATGGTCTACAGAACCACTTCAGCGAGCTGTCTCGCTACAGTGGCTCCCGCGATAACAATTATTTGTAACACATACCGGGTGAACCGGTGTACATTACATTCAATTTATAATACTTTTCAATAATTCAATTACGCGCTGCGTGCTCGAAGCAACTGCGAAACAATAACACAGGTACACCCAGGGCCCAGCAAGCAAAAGGGGCATTCAAAGGCGCTTTACGATCGTGCCATACGACCCACCTTGGGACGGTGTGCGATGTGTTTCTCCCTAAAAGTGGTGGAATGAAATGGAGTCATAAAAGAATAATAATTATTTCTTATCACGAACGCTTAATGTCTTCGCCTGTTTTCTGCATGCGATGGTAGGTTTGATGAGACGGGAAAGGAGCGGGTTTGTGTAGGTAAACTGGGTAAGAATAGCATTTTCTCTCTTCCCGATAGCGCTCTCCTTCAGCGAGAACAGTGTGTGCGTGTTTTCTGCGGCGCTACAGGTTAGTATTTTATTCGCTTCCCATGCAATGGAATGGGTGGTCGCGTCTTTTCGTCGTTATGTTTAGTACACGCATTATTTCCCGCTACCACAATCTTTTTTGTGGTAAGGGAGGGACGATGAGAGTACCGAGGACGATAAAGGGGGACCTTTCAACTCCTTCTTCATCTACTAGTGGCAACAACAGCGACAACAGAGGAAGTCGCGCCGCCTTTTAATAATATTCATCTATGGTTGGTTCCTTTACATCTGAATGGTGTTGGTGCAGACATTGCGCCTTCCTTTCATTACAGCGCAAGCAATTGCTCCTAGGGCGGATGGAACTGATGCCATTGCTTTTCACAATCTCTGTTGCTCTCACAATGCTATATGAGGCTGCCGAGCTGTGTGAAGCAACTGCGGTAAGCTATCAAGAGGAAGAGGCTAATAGAAGTATGCCAGACATGAAGATGAATACTAACGGTGCTGGTGATAAAGAATGAAAGTATCGCCCGGTAATGGTCCTTCCGGTGCTGGCCGTGCAGTGGAACGGGTGGTATGCGGTGTGCAGAATACTGGTGGAATGCTAAACCGAGCAGGCACGACCTGTAACAAGCAATATTCTAGCGGCATTACAGATTTATAAGGTTGTATTTTTACTCCCAGTCACGATCTGTCGAGGAGAAGTGTCACTCGACAGAAGGTAGTTTCACGATTATACTCCCGCTGCAACCTCACACCAAGGCTCGACCGAGCAGGACAACAATAGGAAAGAACGTCTACTATTTCTATACGTGTATGGACGTATACTGTTAATGTGTGTGTGTGTCTATTTGGGAATGTGTTGGTTAGTGAAAGGACTTCGTTCTCCGCACGGCAGCACCTGTCCTACGCTTACCCTACCAATTGGTAGTCTCCCTTAATGGTTGCATTAAGAAATATGGAAACTTGCAGTTTTCATTTCACTCCCATCTACTACTACGCTATCATCTTCCACCCGATTGTGGACGCAGTAAGCTCTACCAACAGAAACGAGCGAATGGTAACATCACCACAGATTGGTTTTTACTGGGCACGGACAAGAAAAATAAATCAAAATTGAAAATAATGCCCGCGGACACTGGCTTGTCACAACCTATCGCTCACCGGGACGGCGGGTGTCCGGGGCTTTCTACTTTTTTTTTTAATTTGACTTCTGTTTTCAGTTCACTTTTTGCCCACGCTGCGGCTTCGTTGTTGTTAGCAAAGTCCCCCAAATAAAACAGATTCCCTACGTAAGACAACCAGGTGGACAAGCAGTATCACAAAAACCACATGAATAAAGCCATGAAACCAATTTTTGTGTTCCGCTTCGCAAAGTCACCCGATTGCAACAGAAAAGCAATCAGCATATGGTCAGATGGAGTGCTTTGGAACATTGCTTTGAAACAAAACAGTACGATTTCATTAGCTAGGGAACAATGTAGAGAGCATGTCTGCCGATTGCTTTGTCATGTGTGAAAAAGAGATCAAAGAAACGTAGTAGATTTAATTCATCGGTATAAATGTCCTTCATTGTTTGAAAAGATTGTTTATCATGAATTATTTTGCTGTTGGAATGAAAATATATTGTTTCATTGATTTTTTCAGCCCATTTCAGGAAATTGAATATGGTTTGTATTGAATTTCAAACTGAATAGCATTGCTTTCAATAGGACATATTTGACATACTATTATTATGTTTATTTATTTTACTCTTTATAACTCTTCTCATTTTCCTAATAGATCATTAAACACGCATGAAAATACGATAAAATCAAACGTTAAAACAAGAACTGCAATCTAGCTTACAGAGCATATTCGGTTTACGTATTTTATCGGAATTATATATTGCGAGCATTACACCAAAGCTGTATGATGTTCCAATTCATTCTCTTTCAGCTACATATTCTTTTTATTACAAACTTATGATTTTTTTAAATAATATAATAATAGCTCATAAGGTGTTATGCACTTGTTATTCACAAGTTTTTAAATTAAATATAAAACAGGTCTAACTCTACTTCTATCATTTTTTATATACTATATGGCTTACAATTTGCCAAGAGCATATGTTAATTATTATAACATAAATGTAGTTTTAAGCAGAATTGAATAATACTTCTTCTATTTAGCGTAACGTCACACTCGGACATGCCTTGTCAATCCTTGTCATGTCCGACGAGACGGTCTATTGTAGGCTTGGACCCACATTTAGCATAATGCTTAGTTGTGCGACAACTTTACCACGGGATCGCACATTTTGAATTGAATAATAATAATTCTAAACTAATTCAAGAATATGCTACATGATATCAGTGTAAGAAAAATATTAGTTATGTTCATTTTTCCTCAATTTTTTGATTATATATTATATTTGCAACGTTTTCTCATTCAATGGCAATATTTTTTATTTTAAACAAAAATTGTAAATGTTTTTTTTAAATATAATAACTTAAATTATCCAAAGTCCAAGTTGGCAAATGTGTTTTTGACCGATTACTGATTGACTGAGAGAGAAGTTTCTAGTGATGTTCTCCAACATCATATCCAACATAGACTAAACCATGTATATATGTAATGTAATGTAAGTAACCGAATTCGCTCCAAGAGGGCCACTCGCGTTTTGTTGAATTTTAGCCAATAAATAACAAATAACAAATAATGTTATAATGGAATATCTAGTCATCTATATATTGTTGTATAAACCTTTAAACTTTCATCGAGTGGGGTGTTTTTCTGTTTAAAACGTTACAATTTATCAGTCAGCTTATGGTAGAAACACCAGAACCGATGGGAAAATGAATTTTGATAGAAATGTTTGACGCATCAGTAAGCGCGTCAATTGCTTTTTACATCAGACTCATGGTATCTTCCTTTCCTCCCGTTTACTTCTTTCTGTACTCCTCGGCGGTGGTTTTGTTATCGATCGGTGTAACAGACTGTGTGAAATAATTATCAACTTCCCAAACACTCCAAACCAGTGTTCGTTGCTCTTTTCCTGCATAACACTATCAAAATCAATCCCAGTGCCTCGGTTAGCCTCCGCATGCTTGCCAGAAATCCCCGAACGCTCGCGCATCACTCGCACCACCGTATTGTAGCATAGTTGGGCACTTCACATCACCTTCCATATGAGCCTGGAGTCCCATTTCCGTTGAGTCGTCGCTCTGCGGTTGGGCTACGACGGAACCGGAAGACGGTATAGACGATCACCGACTTGTCGCTTCGATTGCAAGTTTACGTGTGGTGCTTTGTAGCTTGTAAAATATTCCGCATCCTCTTCAGAGCAGCTGCCATAAGATGGATGTGGCTGGAAAGTTGAAATCGAACAAAGCATTTCCCATATGCATGCACCTATCACAGGCATGTGTGGGAGGGGGCAGGATGCGTTTGTTCTGTTAGGCATACACGCAAGGCTGCTGCTAGTGCTGCTGCTGCGCCTGCCTATCCTGTGTACACTTGCCAAAGGCAAAGATCATTACAGGAAGGAAAAACAGTGACATAAACCAATGCCGACTAGATACGATGCCAGGCTACATACGACCGCTATGGCGAGAGAGAAAAAGCACATGACCAAAACGAGAAGATGAGGGGTTGGAGGGAGGGAGGGAGGTGGGGCGAGGATAAAATGTACGAAATTGAAACAGCGAAGCTTGGAAAGTTTCAGTCAGTAATTGAATAATAACGAGACTGTCGCACGAAACAAGCAAAATCAATTTATGTTTCAGCCTCTCAGTCCCACCAGAATTCAGAACACTCTTCTAGCCCGCTACCGGCGTACCAACTTGGGGACCGGTAGGAAGGCAACATTTTACAAAATAGTCAACGAGTCAGACGAGCCGACACTTCATGTCCCCGTTGACGTTGGCGACCGAACGGAGAGCGGTGAGGTTTTGTGGAGCAGGGGAAAAGTTAAGCATTATACGTACGAGTCGCGAAAGCTCCCGCCCGATAACTTGCTGCTTCGATACCAAAGTAAAACACCGTTAGGCTATGAAGGAAAACGAGGGTCAGTGAAGGAGGAAAAAGTGTACCTCTAAAATTGTCATTTCTATCTTTTAATGCAGCATGAATTTTAGATTGCCTCTATCGAACGCGGTGAGCACAAATGGAACATGCCAGTCGCATCGCTGCTGAAATGCCCACTCTTTTTCGGCACGATGCTCTTAGCCTTTGGCCTACTGAAACGAAATGTGTGTCTGTTGTTTTTTTTAACTCATTTGAATTTGGAACTAGATTTTCCAACCTTAAGTACTGTCAAACCATGTTGCGGGCTAAGTGGACCAAGGTAAGGTTTTGAAAAATACATTCTGCTGTCAGTCTACAACGTTGTCGGTGCTTCCTAGAAATACAAATGAAGCTGTGGAAATGATCCTGCCGGTTCATGCGGACACCGTGCTAATAAGGATGAACATTTTGAATTTTTTTTTCACGTACACTCATTCTCACCGTTCCCATCATTCACGCACCATCGAGAAACATTTCTCAAGAGTTCTCGTTAACCGTGTTACGCTCCGATTGCATACTGCCACTAGGGAAGAGGGGGAGTGATACCGATTTGGCCGAGTTCACAATCACTTTCATTAAGTCAAACCTAAGGGGACTTCAAACTGGTGGGCATGTCTTTGGCTGGCTCGGTAGCTCGGTCGGTTTGAATTGGCTGCAAATCATTAAATTTATTTGCACTCGTGGTTTCACTCGCAAACCAAATATTGACCGAAGCCCGCTGTGGGGAGGATGGAGTGAGACGGGATGCATAGAAGCTGCTGCGAAGTTGCTCGATGACAAATTTCGTTCCGCACCGCTAATATATCGCTTTTACCGTGCGGCCGTCTCTCATTTAACTTTGAACTAAGTCAATATTTGTACAGAAGTCGAAGCTGTTATTATTGCGAGCGTAGAAACTAGGGCTAGTTACAAAACGGTGGTTCGCCGCATGCGGTTTTCTGCTCAAAAGAGCTGCACAGTGAATGTCACCAATATCGCAGGACGTATTGATTTGTTGTGACTTTATGGTCAATTCATTTAAGAGCGACTGAGGTGAAAAACGGTCCAAAATGGAATTATATTGAAATCCCCAGTTAATCATAATACTTTACATCAATTTTGATAAACTTTACTCAATTTCATAAAACAACACATTTTATGCGATCTCAAAACCTTATCACGACGTTTGTTGTAGAAATTCAATCATTTAATATAAGAATTACATTTTATAAATAGAAACGATTGAGACATTAGACGATTAGCTAGGACCTAAACGTAAAAACACCAACGAGATGAAGGCCAATTCGGCAAGATGAACGTAAATGAGATGATGATAAGTACGCATAAACCTAATATAAATGTAAGGTAGAGGTACAACTAAAGCTATTGTGTATTTTATCTTGGTTATAATTGCTTGTTCATGTTTTATGTTGATTCCAATAAAATGAATATATTTCATTTTTTTCTTTCTTCTTCATTGGCACAACAACCGTTGTCGGTCAAGGCCTGCCTCTATACCCACTAGTGAAGTAAGCTGGGCTTTCAGTGACCTATTGTTACCATAGCAGGATAGTCAGTCCTACGCATGGGGGCACGGTCTATTCGAGACTTGAACTCATGACGGACATGTTGTTAAGTCGTACGAGTTGACGACTGTACCACCAGACCGGCCCAATTTCATTTTTATGTCACTAAATTGAATGATGTTCAGAAACAACACTCAATTTAATGACCCAAGATGCAAACGTATTAAAAATAGTTATTCTAAAATAGTGTTAGTAAACACTGCAATATCAATTTAATATGATTTATTTGGCAAACCTGCATTGTGAGAAATATTCTCCCTAGCATCCGCACAATTGCTCTGATGTCAAAAATAATAAAACAAACAGTATATACCGCTAACATTGTGCATGTGTCAAACAAGGTATACTTTAGTTGGCTGCCCCCGGTAGGAGCCATGTGGCAAGAATCCTGATCTACCTCAAGTATCCTTAGCCGTTCCATTCCCACACGAAACGCCGAAAGTGATCGCTGTCATGCTCGGAATATAAATCAACCTTCCATGTCCGTACCCATTCCAGCAGCCCAGCTTCATATCCATGGCGTCGCGCCAGACACGTGTACGTCCGTGCCTGGAATGTGAACCCGCGCTCTCTGCGGTAGAAAAATCACACACTTCAGTCTGTCCCTTCCAATCGACGCGAATGTCACACAATGCATCACTACTTGCCCTGATCCTTAACCTCCTTGACGCTACTAGCCGTACTGGCCTGTATTACATTGTATCATATTCTCTAAACCCGCTTTAACCGGCAAACAGGAAGGGATGAGGTTAAGTCAAACGGAAATTAACCTAGGGTTTTTGTAGCTGCTCACATCATCCCTTCGACCACTTCCACCCCCCACCACCCCCCTTCATCAATTCAGCTTTTGGATGGTTAACTTTCCTAATCGCCCGATTCGGACTGGCACCGCCGGAAGTGTCAGTCGTGCAACAGTCGTAACAAAAGGCATTAGGACTCAATCTAATTATTCCCTTTACTTTCCATTTACGTCCCATCCCACCAAGGATCGTATACTAATGCGTAATCTCGCCATAGCTCATAGACTCGGGATTTATAGATGTACTTTATTATTCATTTTGTTTCTTTTATTTTGGCTTTCATTTTCAGATCCCGGTTCGCTGCGTCACTTGCGGTAAGTAGGGTAAACTGGCTATCTCATTAGCGTGCCCATAGCAGTCAGCTCATTGTTTTGCAAGAACGGTCTGTACGCATTTGTTCCGCATGCATTGTGCACGTTATTACTAGAATTACGATTTCTACACTGAATCGTACTAAAAAATGCCAGGCCCATCAAGGGTTTCCGTCCGTCATCGCCCGACAGGAGAGAAAGGATCAAACCACCATGACAGTAAGTAAGTGATAATAGCCGCGAAGCTCGTTCGCTTCACTCTACCAATTTCTTGACTGCTAGGAAACGACGTAGACTGCTGGGCGGGAATAAAAAATTAAATAAAAATGGATTTAAAAAAGATTCCCTTTCTTAGAAGCATCGCATGGAAAAGGGGAAGATTTTACAGTCCGCTTCTTGGACCGTTTCCGTGTGCCATTCATCTATGCGCACTCTTTGACTGTGCTGTCATCGTGTGGGGTTTTGATGTAAGAGCGAATCATTTTACGGTAAATTATAGGAAAGAAAATTCAATTAGACAAGCTTTTAGCGTTTTTTTCATTCCTCTTTTCACTTATCATGCCTCAAGACTCACGAAGGGAAATTGTCAACCTGAGTGAGCCTCTGCGTGTCGTCCCGATTTAGTCGACGCTTGCCACATAATTGCTGTATACCGGTGCCTTTAAGAAAAGGAGCAAAAAATGCTTCTAACACGTTCTTGAAAGCGTTGGCTGTGATAAACTTCTTCGCAACGGAAAGCAACATGGACCATCCCAAGAAAGTGCAAATGATGTCGTATGGTGCGACCTAAGCTGCTGTTGGGTTATTTTTGCCCAGTTTGACAGCATGTCAGCGTAATGGAACGTGGCAAAAGCCAATGTTACAGTATGTTCAAGAGAGTCACCTACTAAAGTTCACGGGTTTTTTTAATGTTTTGCTACCGTATTATCAAAAGATGGGTCGTTGCTCAAGTATTGATAGAGTATAATTGTAGCATTCTTTTTTATTTCGTGCTAAAAAACAACCTACCCTTCACAGAAAGATGTAAAAGCTCATGAATAGTTTATAGATTATGAATGGTCTGTACATATGAACAAAAATATACTTTCTAAGGCTGTGAAAGATGGTAAATTCTTTATATCATCCAAATAAGAATATTTAATTCATGCTAAACACCTGGCATTTTATTACTAGAAAATGTAGTACTTGTAGTACATTTTTGTATGGATTTTTGTATACATTTTACTTCTGAAATTATGTACAGGCTAGCATCAAGCTAGCATCATAGTTTACATTTATTCAATTTGAAAGTAAATTTATAAAAACATAGATGAAGGAGGCTCATGTATGATTAAATTTTTCAAATTATCAAGAAAAGTTCGAAACAGTTTGGAACAATGTTTTACAGTTCCGTAAAAGTGATATATCCTCTTATCGAGCTAAAATAAAACCAAACAATTACAAAGTTTTCAATAATTTTATTATTGCATTACACAGCTATTGATCAATGAAACAATTTAATTTCCACTGGCAAAGGTTAAAATTTTCTGCTTTTGAAGTTTAACCATCAAAATGATAATTATCTTGTTAAAACTGATGTTTTTTTAAGATTGCTAGAAATAAATCTCACGTTAAGAAATGTAAAAAATAATGTACGTAAATGAATCTATTTTTCCTCTTTTCCGACGTATGTAATCAGTTGTTTAACCAATTAGTACGTTATGATGTTTTATGCACACACAACACTCTTATACTAATTAAGTCTTAGGTACATTGAGGTATGGTGAACCTTTCAACCCGACCAAAATCTGATTCATTTGTGTCTCATGTGCAGCTCTCGCAAACAATAAAGTTGCGTCTATCCTGCGAATCTACATCAAGGTAAATAAATCATGAAAAAGACTCACAGAATCGTAAAAAAACCTCTGTTTAAAGGTTCATGCTGACGACTATGATGGATGAATATACATGTACTTGGCATGTGCCGTTACGGCTAATGTAGCCCATCATCATTTTTGATCCATAAAAACCGCTGCCTTCCAAAAACAAACAAAATGTTACAAAATGGATGATGATGATGATGACAACAAAAACAAGAAATAAAACTGCTTGTCGTAAACTCCGAGGCTCTGCCCGAGGCTTACGTTGGCTTGCCTCCATCTTGTCCAATTAACTTAAGTTTATATGACATTACAAAACATACAAAAGAATACTTAGGAAAATTGGAAAACATATAAAATAACACGTTCATAAGTGCCGGCGATGATGATTCGAAAGGTCGCAATTGTCGAAACGCTTGATCCGAGGGGTGAAATACTAAACAGGGCTACCCGTGTTACCATTACTACCAGCGTCCCCACCAAGTTAAACGGTACGTATCGCACAAGAACGACAAAAAAAAACAACAGAAGACAGCGTCCATGGAAAATAAAGCCAAGCGGTGTATGTCAGGTGATCCAACACGAGCACGATGTGCAACGTACGGTGAAACATAAGAAAATCCATACACACACACACACACCGGCTTTTCTTCACAGTGTGGCACGAGCGTACCGATTCAAGTACGGCTTCCAGTCCATCAGCATCATCGTCAGTGCGAGGAGTATCATCATTGGGTGGTTCGACTGGTTTTTCCTTCGCTGTCTCTTTCGCTCGCCATTTCCATGCAGCCGAGCCCGCTGCTTGAACCTCGTTGCTGCTACCGCTACTGCCGTCTTGTGCACACTTGAATAAACCACTCAAATATACATCATTCCACTTTTTGCGTTCTGAGGGAAAATCTCATAATAATCAATTTCAACGTACGATCTCTTGCCACTGGGTGCCGTTTTTCCGCTCTCGTTATTTCCTCGTAACTCAGCCAACGAACCACTTTTTTCTCTTCATGTGTGTGAAAATGGAATGGTGCGGGACAGAACTGAGAGAGGGAAGGATAGAACACAAACGACGAAAAGTTCGTCGAATAATATTCCCTGAATCATGAGGGAAGGAAATGAAAATCCTCCAGTCAAACTAAATTTGAAATTTATGGCTAGTTAGAAAAATACTATTTTGAAATGTTGATTTATGATCAGCCATATTTGTTTTTAAGTAAATTTTGTTTTATTTGCCTTATTTCAAATTATTGAATTATTTTCTGGTTTGCTTTGTTACCTATTTGGCGTGTATACTTTTTTAACTATTTTAATAATTTTATATTTTTATACCTCTTCAAGATCCAACAAACTTTTCAATTCATTTTACTGCTATCAGCACATCTTCCCCGACACTCCCCTAATAACATAGGATGGCTCAACATTTCCAAAAAATATAGAATTAGTAAGAAATATAAAGCTAAAAACCGGCAAGCACTACCATTCGCCAGGGAGATCAACGATAAGCTGATACTTCTTCATGCTTCGTTACTGCACGAGGCGAAAACAAGAAGTGAATTGTTTTTCTCCCTTTTTCTTTTGCTATTGCTGCCCCTTCATTCTGCTGCCCTCGTTATTTTTTTCTATTGTTCGTATGTGTAGGCAAAAAACTCATAAGGAAATGGTATGAGAATTGATTCCTAAGTTCATCGAAAGCTTATTTATTGTGGTTTGTGTAGGTGAGTACAAAAAAAATAGAACAAATGGTATACATACAGAAGAAAACTTGAGGACTTCTTCTGTCAATAGCTTCTTTAATGTGATGCTGCCAAGGGGTAAAATAGACTTTCACATATACAGCAACAAATGTACCAATTATATCTAGGATTTCAATTCCATTTCCATAAATCCATTCCGATTGGCAATATTAGAGGCTGAACACTTTTGCCACCCCAATCAGTATCAGTTCGTTTTTGCATACAGCTGTTATATCTACTTCTAACAAAATAATACTGATTTTCTGATAGAATGCCTAGGAACATGAAAATATTGCAGAAACATTAGTTCAATTTTAACTTTTTTTTCTTTTTTAATTTGCCTATACACAGAATAGCCTCGAGATTATTATTTTTTAGGTCATAGCATTGTCCTCCTTAGGCCGGTCTCGTAGTACAGTCTTAAACTCGTACGACTTAACAACATGCCCGTCATGGGATCAAGCCCCAAATAGACCGTGCCGCCATACATAGGATTGACTATCCTGCTATGGGTGGGAAATCAATTAGTCACTGAAAGCCAAACCCACAAGAGGTAAAGGCAGGCCTTGACCGACAACGGTTGTTGAGCAAAAAAAAAAAAAAGCATTGTCCTCCTATGCCACGAGATGCCTCCATAGAGCCTCGAGTCTTGGGGATCATGGGTCATGTCACCAATCGAGTTATGATTATTTTGGTTTTGACAGTTCAATGTTGACATTTAGCTGTAATTGATACAGTTATTCATCGATATATGCCATTCTCGAAACACGCAATATTCTAAATTTAAATGTTTTTTAACAAATTTTACTGATTTGAAATATTAATTATCAAATGCAAAACAAACAAAAAATAAAATAAAGAAATTAATAAAATGATAATAATAACAATGCCCTTGTGATTGAATTTCAAAAATTATTTTAAAAGGTACACCATTTTAATTTGCAGCTGGTATCACATCAAACAACTACTTTAGTAAAATAACTAAAATCAAATAAAACTTACGACTACA
Source organism: Anopheles arabiensis (assembly GCF_016920715.1). Taxonomy (NCBI): domain Eukaryota; kingdom Metazoa; phylum Arthropoda; class Insecta; order Diptera; family Culicidae; genus Anopheles; species Anopheles arabiensis. Next base: position 69,760,263 of record NC_053517.1, on the reverse strand, counting down.
AGCAAAATTACACAAAAATTCGCTATAATTTGACTGAAAACCTCGAAATTCGATGTACATGAATTTTCGAGATACGTGATTACCTCCATTCTGCATTAATAGCGTATATCGGGAAATACCTGTACTTTTTATATATTTTCACTGATAATCGTTGCATACCCATTTATGAAGATTCTTCCCTGGAACTTGAATATTTAAATTTAAAAACTATTTGTATTTATAAACGACCAAAATTAATGCATTCTTGAATGATGTTCTTGCTCAAACACACGAAATTCGGGTCACAAATGTGCCAGCCACACAAAAATACAACAAATTGTTTGTCTACAAAATATTTTCAACATGAATTTGAAAATTCATTCATACGATTTAGCGATAAATGTGCTCGCTAATTTTTCAGGTATTGAGGGTCATTCACTTGTGATGTAAAGCATAAAATTTATTGATGTATATTACATTTATGTTTAAATTACATGCATAACTTAAATCGAGTTCTATAAATCTTCGATTTTCCATAAATATTGAGGTTGAAGCTGAACAAATGTAAACTATTACTTTAATTATGTTACGTTTATAGTCGTACTAACGCTTTTGTAAACTCGCCCGTCGTGGGCAAAGACCCTCCGTAGCAAGGGCTGACTATCTATCCGGTTGTAAGGACTGTGTGGTTCTTAGAAAGTCTCGAAAGCCCTAGTGCAAAATCATTGCAAATATTATGTTTGCGATACATTTGTGCTCTAATTTGAAGTTATTCAGAAGTTCTCCCTTTATATTTATTCACTTACAGATTAACGCAAATGTTCGTAAGCTTATGATTTCAAATGTGATGCGTGGCCTTCATTCTACCATCTTATTCAGCAAAGCCTTTTTGCAACAATTCCTTTGACTTGAAACCTGACTATGTAAGCATTACTTTAAGTATTTTTGTAGGATGCCATATCCCATATTTCTGCAAAAGGATAGTTTACCATGGGTAGCAGTTCGCTATAACAAGTACTCTACAACTACCATCCGTCCAATTGATATTCGCGCTTTCATAAACTGTAAATGCACACCATCTTACTTCCTGCAGCAAGACACTGAGCAGCAACAAGCACGGCAAACCAATTTCCAAATCGTATCATAGCCAAACGAGAAAGTTCCCAAATAAACACCAGGTGCATTTCAACTATAAATTGCATAACTTATGTTGGAGAGTCGAAAAGTTGAAAAGTTCGAGTAAGGTCTGCTCCGACCTGAACTGAAGAGCCTTTGAGCTGGACGCAAACGAGGTATGTTTCACGCATGACTGTATTCTTGTCACAAACAGCTAGACAAGCAACTATTTAAATTTTACGTTGTTTTAAAAGATTTTTAAAACAAGGAAAACTTGAATGACATTTTCGGTCATTATTATAAAGGAAATAAAGGCGATAAATAGTTTTCTTGGTGTTTGTAAAACTTGTATTTATTCAAAAGATTAAGAAATTCATATCATTTGTTAAAAGATTACATGTAATGCGGGTTAATATTCGATTTCAATTCACATTTTAAGTAATAAGGGGTAAAAAATAGTTCACATTCAAGGAACTATCAACTAAAAACGTTTGTTAATAACAGTAGGACCATAATGTAAACCAAGGTTAAAAATAAATAAAGTTGCTTTGGTTAGCCTTGTCACAAACAAAAATGAGATTGCTATCGTTCCATCAAACAGACTCCTGTATTGTATTGCAAAACATTCATCACTTACGCTTGGCATTTGAAGTACAGAATTACAACTAGACCGCATCCTATGCTTGCCCATTTATGAAGGACATTTGGAGCTGTTTTTAAAGAAAAAAGAAAACCAACAAACGGCACCCAACTTCTAATGGGAACGCTCATATCCTATCATACCGGAAATAGATACATCCTCGTGCATGAGTTGACAACGGACGGGTAAAAGATACCTTTCCAACAATAACAGAAAGATTGCAATGCTTTTGAAAAAGAAAGTGTATCGTTTATAGTTTCACAGCTATGTTTGCCGACGACAACAAAGGACAGTCACGTACCAAAACTTCTGTCATAGCGTGCACGTGTGAACGATGCATCGAGCACGTCTTTCCTGGCATGCCATGTACAACATAATGGGCATGCTGTTATGCTTGTGCGAAACGTGAGCGAGAACTGACGGAAGCGGTGAGGTTATAGGCTTTTGGCCAACTTTTGCAAAATGCCGCTTGTGAAATAGATACGCTACTGCCAATTTTTCTTTGCCAATGGTTTAATAGTAGTTATTGCGGTCCAATAAGCTCTGGTTGCACTGACGGTAAAGAAGGAAAGTTAAAATAAAACTGCTTTCTTGGTACTTCACTGCTGCACGCGGATTGCTATCCAGGACGAATCAACGTAACCGTGCAACGACAACAGTCATCCTTCCCGACGAGTTATTCAGCGCATTCCGACGGCTATTTGTGATTTCTTTCTATTTTCCAAAGCACTTTTTACACACCCGAGCTACAAGTGCCCACTAAATCGCTTTCAATACAAGCGTGTATGAGGGAATGATGCATTTACAGCGCACGAAGCAATTTTCCATTAGCGAAGGATTTTACTCCTACACAATTTTTCGGTTGTTCGCGGCCATTTAGACGCCTTGCAGGCTTTGCCACTCACCAACATGATAGTACCAGACGCCGTAGACATGTGTGGATTCTGAAGACGTTGTGTAAAAAAGAATGAAAAAAAACACAAACACGCCGTACGTACATAGAAATGGTGCAAGTAAGAATTATGTCCAACGACGCAATCATTGCTGGAGGGATGAATACACACACTCCTCTACCGGAAGCAGGTTTCCCATAGTGCTATGAAAAGGAGCGTGTTTGTTTTGTTTGCTTCCGTTCTGTGAGTACTTTTATTTTCCTAAACAATTGTAAGCGCATTCCAGGCACATTCGCTTACTCGTATTTGAATTGTGCATTAAATATTAACACTGCCGACATGCATCACTGGTGCATTCATTTAGCTAATGGAACTGCGTGTAGAATGTATTCTTTTTTGTAGAGAATCAACTACAGCAAAGCTAAAGCGATTTTAAAGAAAGTTAAATTATTCACAAGTTTTTGTAATTAAGTTTTAAGAGATTAAATAACGCTCTGCTGTTTCGAAACAATTACATCATTATAGGTTACTTTGTTTTTGGTGCACTATGTGCTATAATCGTCACTTTAAAAATAGTTAAAACATTCAAATTGACAACTGTAGTTACGCCATCTATCCACCATAAATAAAGTATATCTGAATAGTTTATTCCAGTACATTGTACTAAACCAACTATGCATGCACAAGAAACACAAGAGTCATGCGTGAAATATACCTCGTTTGCGTCCAGCTCAAACAATGCAAAAATGTCTACCTTTTTGTCTCAAATAGATCTGCATAGCTGTTATTTACAACCGGATTATTTAATAATCATTTAATTAAAGTGAAATAGGGCTCCCAGCATTTTTGTGCAGATTTCTAGTTAAAGCTTTGATAAAAATCAATTAATTTTTCTTTAATTAATAACTATTTTCGCTAACTATCTAACATAAGTTTCGATTCCGTCACTATAAGAAACGCCCTTGGGTCCGACTATTAAAGTCACATTTAGTAAGCGTTTTAAATATATTAGAAAGAAAAATAGGCAACGACATTTATTTAATACAAATACAGAGTCTCTTAACACCGACGAACTGACTTGACACTTGAGTTACACAAATGTCCCACACGTAAGCACTGTAATGTGCTATTGATGCAATCACTTCTTTCAAAATGAGCTCTGTTCGCAGCTGCTTAGATGGAAAAACATTTTTTCTAATAATAATTGGAGAATAATTAGACAAAACACGCAGAAAAACCATTTTATAGGTTTTCAACTAACATTAAAAGAGCTGGAGTGAAGATGATCTTGGTCGCCATTGTCCGAATGCTAATACACACCCATGGGTTAGAGGCTTGAAGGTTGGACGTTCTTTTCTAAGGACTATGTCAAGAGTGATTTCAAATCACTATGGGTTAAACGCTCATCTCCAGCGCATCGGCTTGTCTAAGACAAAAGAGTGTCCGTGTGGTATAGGACACCATGACATTGACCACTTACTGTGGTTGTGTCAAACGTACGAAAACACTAGGTATCAACTCCTTGCATCATTGAAAACTCTAAACAGACACCATTCATCCCAGTTCGAGACTTATTAGCTATGTTAGATATAGATTATTTTAAAATCATCCACATGGTTATGAAAAATAAGAATATTTCCACATAATCATTACATTTCACATTCTTCACATTACATTTACAGAATCAATAGAGCTTACAATAGACAGGGTTTTTTTATGTTTAACAAAATACACTTCCTCGAAAGGGGCCTGGCCCTAATAAATAAAAAAAAAACAAACAAATAAATAACATCCAAAGAGGTGAGAAGTTCACAAAACATTGCGCGTTGGAATTAGAGGAGGAGAACAAAAAGGAGGTCCTGTAGGTTTTCGCTAGTGTCAAAGTAGTAAGCAAATCATTATAGAGATGGTGCTGGTGTGTAACGTATTTTCATTCGAAATAAGGAGACAACTTTTGAAGCTCATTTTGTTCGAAGTGTCACATCGGTTCGTCGGTGCTCTTAACTTCCAGAACATAACTAAGCCAGAGTGAGCCAAAGTGAACCAAAAGTCACAAAGGTCAAAATTGCAAATAATGGTGTTCTTTTGCCTTGGTTACTAATAATTACTACCGTTTTAATTCAAATTACACACAGCTTCAAACTACAAACATTCCTTTTTTTTATATCCAGTCCATGGTCATGCCGCTATTTTATTTTATAAAATAACCAATTTTAAATATGGTCATGCCGCTATTTTATTTTATATAATTGCCATGATGCCATGGTGTTAGAATGAATTAAACATATGTCTGACGTGTAGTGCAGATGCCACGATATACTTTCTGTCGCTCAGTTCACCGCTTCGCTGTTGAGAATGTGAGTTTTAGTTTAAAACAACTACAGCGTAATTTATTTGATATTTTTTATTAATCTGGTCCAGATGCATGGAATTCATTATATATGTGGTTACCAACGTTGAAATAATAATATTTTTTTTCATATTCTGCTCTTATTTTAACAAGTTTTTAACTCTGTGTAGAATTCGAAGCAAGATTTTTCATGTTGTTTGAGTTTCCGGCCAACCAAAGTTACAATTAATTACATAACAATATGTTTTAGTAACAGTATTAGTATCATTCAACCTGTCTTGACGCCTTGATGAATGCCTTGATGACCATACTGGAAAGATCGTTAATGCACGCAGCAGTATTTCGATACAACCCTCACTTCAATTCACATGTTAATAAAAGAAAAACAGCATCCAAACGTAGTTGTCAATAAGTCTGTCATGCTGTCGGTCCAGAAGGACTTTAAAAGAAGTTAAAAATTAAAAAAGTCGAGTGTGTATGTAAATTTGAAGATTATAAACGACATTTTGAGGCTATCCGGAATTTGAATCAAAAAGTCCGTAATTGAAACATCGTTTCAATTTTATGTATGTTTTGAAATGTTTTGAGTAAAACTATAGTAAATCTTTTTTTGCCATAATTTTGAAAGTTTGCTTCAGTTAAGCCAATAATGAAGAGCTATGACCGATTGAATTTTAATTACTAAGGAAAAATAACAGCATTAAAGCAGTAAAACAATTAAACTTTTTTGATTTGTTTTTTTTTTTGTATTGTTTAGTATATAATTCTTAGTCTATATTATATTATATAGATTATTATATTATTATCTGTTGTATCAGAGCACCAGTTTTTTAAATCAGAGCTGGAGTCAGATAATGCAAATGCTTGGAAAAATCGTTCGCTTAGTTAGTTATGTGAAACGAGAGTCGAGTTATGTGAAACGAGAGATTAAGTTGGCCAACAGGCATCAAAGCACCAAATCAGCATTTTTGACACTTTATCATTAACACTCGAGTCAGACAATTGATTTTTAAAGTTATCTCAAATAATATTCCATTTTATTCATTCCCTTGCCTAAACACTGCCACACTTTTTAATCAAGGTAAACACATGTGCACAGTGAATTGTTCCTCGCATCTACTAGTGACTGCGTTTGAAATTTCCAATTAAGTAATGTGCTCAAAATTCCACTCATTTTCACCGATTGGCATCCTTCTAGGGAAAGAGTTCAAAACCAAAAGCAAAATGGGGCTGAATTAGAGATTTCCTAATGGTTCCCCGTCATCCGTTTGACAGAAATCAAGAATGATCACCTTTCTCCTGTGAAACAACATCAGAGAATGGTAAAGTTTTACCACGAAAAACACGCAGCGGCCAGTCTCAGTACACCAAGTGCTAATACTCTTCCGTTGCAAGGCGAACCTTTCCAACTTCGCCGTACTGAAGCAAACTTGGTGTTGGGCGTCCTTCGATGCAGTGCTTTCTCCCGACAACACGTACCAACTAGAAGCAAAAGTTGCAAATTTCCACTGACTATTGCAAATCTTAGCACAGCTTTTGTTCCCGCTCTGCTCTCCCTCGGAGGAACTCATCGTGTGCTAATACACATGCATTAAATTTCAAATTTCCCTCCCATCCAAAACGCTGGTGACACTACCCGGGTTTCAATCGTCCTCCCTCCCGTACTGCCATTGCCCCTCCGCATCCACCCTATGTACCGGGGACAGCGATTTGTGGCTTATGGAAATGAGAAGAAAGCTTTCTCCCATTACAGTAGCAAACTGGTGGCTTCCTGCGAGGAAACGGCTGTGTTGCGACTTATCTGCCCCCTGCGGAACGGAAGTGGCACTTAGCATCGTGGCAGATGTTTTCGGCTAATTGTGTTCCCAAAAGTCAACCGCTTCTACCTCACCGGGGGGTGGCTGGCGTCATCCCTCCATCCATTATGATCGGCGGCTCCCTAATGAGTAGTAATGAAACGGAAAGCACCAGCCGCGCGTTTCGGGAGTAATTATATTTGCAACATTTCCACGGTATCCTACCATCACCGTCGCCCGAGCAGTCTTCATTGTAGTAGGCCGGCAAACACTGGGCAAATGTTTGTTAATTTGCATTTTTCACCCTTTGGTCGCTGGGAAAAACCAAAGCCTTAATGGGTGGAGTGCCTTCTTTGTTTGAAGACAGCAAATATCAGGTATCAGGGCGGGCTGGGCAGGCTGCCATACTAAGACAAGAGGTAGGCTTGGGGACAGAGAATGGGTTGAAATGGCGCTAAATGGTTTCATTAGCGCTGCCAGAGAGCATATTTGCTGTAAATTGTATAATAATCCATTGTTTATAATTGGAATCAAGGTAAAAGGCACGACTCTCTCCTTCCCTCCGTATCGTCGGTTGTGAGCGAATACCTCTTTACCTCTTGTGTTGCAATGCCGAACCTCCGCACGCAGTTTACCTCTCGATTAAACGAAACGCATGAACGCTTGAAACTGGCTCCAATCCATAGCCCGTACATTGTTTGAACTAAAATATTTCGCTTTAACATTACGCCAGTTCTACACAAATCCCCCAGAGCGTGTGTAAAATTATACTTCATCCCTTCTCCCGCCTTCCATAGGCTTGCAATAACAAACACGAAGCGGTAATGTAATCCGATACTTTTGTGCTGTACCCGGCTGTACGGATTTACCGTTCCGAAAGCTCTGCTTTTGACAGTGCCGGGAGCAGCTCAAACTCCGCAGAGTAGCATCACCAGCAGCTGCAGCAGCAAAAAAAAAAAAGAAAACTTTTTAGTACCAACCAACATGACCCTTCTGCTGTTGGACGCAAAGCATCGATTCTCGTTCTCGCCGTTGTAACAAACATTGTATATCGCCCACTGTCCACTCTCCGTACCCATTCGTTCCATGATGAAGAACAATGAGCTTAATTTATCTAGATGAATAAAAACGCGTCCCTGTCGAACCCCGGGGTGACCTGGGTCGAGTCGAGTGGTCGAGCGGTTTCGCGTCTACCGCCCGTAGACGAACGGTTTGGCCAAAAGTTTATCTTTTTAATTCACTATGCGAACGTTCGGCGAGCATGCGCTCCGTTCGTTGCTACGGACAATCACGGTGCTTCCTGGTTCACTTCTATGGTCTGAAAAGAAAGTTTGGCTTCCCATGAACGTGGGTTTGCTGCTGGGTGGCATGAAGTATGCACGTGTGCACGGAAGCTGCCAAAAGCTGCCCCTAACGGTACGCCAACCAAAAGACAGATAGGGGAAATACTGCTCCATTTAGCTCCTTTCCGTCATCGAAGTCGAAAAGTTTGCTTCAACACCGGTCCACCGTCCCGACCAACAAACCCGACCGTCCGATGCATAATGAGACGAGATGAGATCTCGGAGATCTAGCAGCGTGCTGGATCGGACCCCTCCCACCGGAAAGCTCTGATCCTGAAACGAGATCTGAATCATTTCACTGCAACCATTCTACTATGCAAAAAGGATGGGAAGCAACAAAAAATCAGGATGATTTATCCTGCAACCAGATGCTTCCCGCCTTTACTGCATGGACGTTTTTGGCGTGCCGTTTTGTGTTGCTGCCATTTTCTTTTCGTTTGCTCGCTGCATAATGGTGATGATAATGTCTGCCCTTGCAATGTAATTACTGTTCACGCCGGTAGGGTTTGGACATTGAGTGATTAAGCAAAAAAAAACATGGGGTTTACCTTACATTTATCGTACCTTTTATGTGTTGATCAACTGCTTCAACGCTTTGCTGTACGACTTTTACAAAATTTAACGTAACGGCTATTCGTTGCAAATAGCCATCACATCCAAATTTGTTTCGTAATTTAAGTACCGCAACTAAAAAGGCTATATTTTAAGTTGGCCCATTTTCTGTGAACCAAGCTCCGTTTTTGTTGGCCCATTTTCTGTGTACTAAGTTCCACAGCGATTTTAGATGCTCAGGGTTCAAGCTAAATACAAAAAAAAACACCATTCCATCTCTCACTTTCCACACAGATTCTTCGCAACAATACTCCTCGCCATAACAGATACATTTTTCTGCTGCTGTTCATTCGGTAATTGAAACCTTGCTATCCGTAGAGACTTTTTTCCCCAAAGGCTCTCCATACTTTCTGACAGGGCCTGCTTCGCCCACCTTTCCATGAACATACCTTGCTCGAGAATCTCAGCTCGCATAGTGCAGTACTCTTGTTTACCTAGCCGTTGGACGTATTCAACTTGGGAAGTTTTTCAACTGGCCACTTTTTCGTGTAATGTTTATTCCTCACCCTAGCATCCCAACGGCTAGCGAAATGAAACTGAAGTGAAATTTTGTTTCTGCTGTGTAGCTGAAAGGTCTGACTGACTTGTCTACCAGCTTCATTAATGTATTCGTTCATTTAAAAAATATATATATAGTGAGCAACAATGAAGAACTGAGCAATATCTCGCACCATAGGAGCTTTTAATTTAGTGGTCGAGAAAATGGTGAAACAAATAACAATTTTGCTTTCCACCGCAGTACGAACATTAGTCGACATAATGAAACTTCAAATTTGACTCACAATAATAAGAAACCGTGAACAATTGTGTTGCTTCAGAAACATAATACAGCAATCGCTGGCTTTTCCATCAGATGCACATTCCAATCGGTTGTTCGCCGCACGGCAACGACTAAACCGAATTGACTCCCGCACACCAGTGCCCTAAAACCCCGAAACTAAATCAATGCTGTTCCGCCACGCACTTGTCCGTTGATCATCTTAATTAACTTTCACCGATGACACCAGAATGACTTATGTGTTTGACCGCAATTGACCAAAACGGTGTGTGTTTCCTTGCTGGCGGCACCCTCCACACCAAGAGGCAGAAGCCACATGGACAATGATGGGGCAAACATTCCTCATACACTGGTGCGGTATCATAAGGTCCCCGCTCCTCTGTCGATAACCGGTCGGTGGGGCCTCGTCGGACTCGGCCTGCTCCGAAAGGTAATTTCCGCAAAACCCTCCAGAGGGTGACTTTAATAAAGATTTATTATATTTTGTTTACACCCGGAGGACTACGTGCGGTCCATGGGCAAATGGGACGTTCGCCATCGTCACCGATGGCCCCAACACGGGAACGCTCTCTTGATACATCGTGGTAATTTATCCGACGTTTCAAATTGCTCACGTCTGCCCAAGATACCGAACTGCGCTTCGGCAGTTGTGCCATGTTTGGGCTCCTTGCTGGCGGATATGCTGGCGGGTGTTCCTGTCAACACATTTCCTTCCTTCCTTCCTTCCTTCCGGCCTACGTTCCACTTTCCTTGTTCGTGTGCTGTTCCTGTCCACGTGGAGTGGGTGGCCAAAAATGTTCATTGAAAAGTGGCAAACCCTTGAGAGCGTCTGGGTGCTCTAGATGGTCAAACAGTGTGAAATGATGCATTCATCAACAATCTCTCACTGATATGGAGTCGATCATCAGCCTGGGGGACAACTATCGATGGTGGGGTATTTGGACAACATTTGCTACGGGGCTCGAGAGGCTCACATGACTGAAGTGGGCTAATTTCTCCCTGGAGTATTATATGTCACAGTGAATTCGTTTACGCTTCTGCTTAACAGACAATAGGTTCTCGTTGATCAATTGGTTCACGTGACTTAATAGTACATGCTTTTTGATATGAGCCTGAAAAAAGGCCTTTGGTATCACATCGAACCAGAAATGGCCAGTTCTCGGACACGTTAAATGCAAGTGAATGTCTATTATTTCTAGCATGATTGGAAGCACAAATACTCTTACTCAACTGTGGATCATTCTAACTTCCAATAGTGTCCTTTTGAGATTGAATTATAAATTCCATTCTACCCTTATACCAGTTCAGTAAGCCACACAAACTTGAAAAAGAAAAGAGTCAATATTTACTTAACCGGACAATTGTTTTATTAGAAAATTTAACAAAAATAACACACACAAAACCAAAACGTATCCAAAAAGTTCGCCAAATTCCCAACATGGGCATCTTAAACTCACTCTTCACTGGTGACACTACTTTGGAAAAAAACACCGCCACATCTTCAACACACCATTCTATGCTAGTGAAAGAAAGAAAGTATAAAGTTACCCTACCAACATAGCCCGCTTTACTACCTACACTTCATCCCACTTCTAGCCTAGGCCCTACAACGTATTCACACATTTTTCATCTTTTCCAAACAGGCAGTTGATAAACCTTCTCCGTACCTACGTGCATCCCACCATTGGCATTTGACTCCGGATTCGAGGCAAGCAGGGACGTAAACGTCCTCGGTTCCTTAATTCAATTGTCAGTTTATTTTTCCACTCCCAGTTCGACTGCTCCGCCAATGGCCCATTTCTTCTACCGGTTGTGGAGATATACTCCCCGGGGGGAATAAATTTGTCACTGCAATGGTGATAAATATAAGCAGGCTCCCATCCTTATTCGGGTGCTTTTTTATTCATGCTTATTTCTGTGTTTTGTTCGGTTGCAAAATTGGATGAAGCACAAGGAAAGATGCGAAGAAGATGGCAAAAACTGAGGCAGGCAAAACCGTTCCCTTAAAAATCAAACAAAACCACTCTTGCTCTCTTTCTCCCTCTGCCTTGGTGACCGTAGTTGATAATCGGGGAAGAGCCGAGGGGGAGCTCCATTGATTGGGAGGATTTAAGGTTTCATCTTTTTTAACCCTTTGCCCGTATGCGATTCGATTTGAATATGTGCACGAGCAGGCTATCAAAACGAACATCCCGGCGCATAGCTCACCAGTAAACGTCAACGCAGATGCTCTCCGGGGTACTGCTACACCGCATATGTACGAGTCGTGATGGTTTTAGAATGTTGTTTATTCTCAGGTCTCCCAGCACTCCCATGCAACATCGACACCGAGAACGTTCTTTAAAAAAAGAAACCTATCGTGTGACGCTAAGGCTACAAGCTGGGACGAAGCAAACGCCAAGAGCAATCTGTTTTTCGTACGTTGTTTCTTCCCTGAATTAATATTCCACCGTTGCCTCCGTCCGAGTCTCGTAGCTAAGCTTGATACTGGCAGAATCCTGCTAGCATCTCGTCACTATCTTGCTCTCTCTCTGGTAACCGGTGAAGAGCAGCTGTGCAGCTTCAATATAGGAAAAATGGATGAGACCGGAGAAGGGACCTGAGTGAGTGTGGCGAGATTGAGTTGATAAGACGCAATCTGGTGGAAATATTGTTCGAATACTTCACAAACAACCTAATACGGGTGCGTTGTTTGCGTTGATGTCGCGATAGTGAAATCCCCAAAGTCGTACCCAGGCAGTACTTGGGCACTCGGTCGGATCGACATAAACACAGCAGCGGAAACAGCCTCATAAATGGCCCCACTCATCGAGCAAATATGAGGTGTTTACATTCTGTCTTACGATCGAACACACCGGATGTATTAACCTCAGGGGAAGTGAAAAATCACACACACACACCCTCCTACCCATCGCCGTGAAACGTTATGGTTTTAAAGTCCCCGGCTTGGGTAGAGTCGTTTTGATAGGAATTATTTAGCAAGGTCGTCAACGTTATAACGCGTTAGCACACCTTTTCCCCTCGGAATGGGAACTGTAGGTGTTTTGATTTTGTTTGTTGCTCTTCACAGTACCGTTAAGGTATAGTGGGGGGCGTCGTACAGCACCATACATAAATCAAATGTATAGCAAATCGCTTTCTAATTGAATCGTACGTGTCAACATACGAAAATCATGTACCGAGAAGATTCTCGCTATGGTATTAGTACCAAATAACACTGAAGCTGAATAAGGAAGGATTTTTACTTGAACATGGACATGTTTTCTTTTTATGTTTATTTTATACATCATCCGTAGTTAAAAATCTAAGAAAACTTGAAATATCACATTTTTCTAACACAACACCATATTATAAAATATATTTTTACTTACAATAATATTATATTCAAACAATAAAACATAGCAAACATACATCTTTAATATAAATCCTTTTCTTAGCATACATTTTTTAAACTTTATTATTATCATTAAGTACATCACGAGCTACTGCTATTTTATTCTTTCAAGATGCTCCCAGACAGCATTGTAGCACTAGCTGGATTTGCTGGAGCTTCATCAGGAAATCCATTAATGAGCTTCTCCAGCGCCATTGACACAGTTGTTTAAATTTCCCTCCGAGCGTAGGATCCGCTCTTTGGCGCCCGGCAAAATCGGAACCACCTTCATCCATCTTCTTTCATCTTCCTTTCAACTCTATTGCGATAAAGTGAGACACAGATCTTGCACTGCTTATTCGAATCGAAATTAAACTTAGCATAATTCATTCCTTTTCAATTCACCCAAACACCCCCGAGGGGCAAAAAGCAAAAAGGGAAAAACGATCCTCCTTATAATGAACATCGCTAAGATCAGCAGTCGATGGCACAGGGGGAAGAATATTGATGAGATATGCTAATTGAACATTATAAAGCGACCATTTAGCTACCTACGATGCTGTCTATTGGGGTTGAGTACAACAGTCGCACTCGGTGAATCTTCGTACATACAGTGTTATGCTTGGTGAAATGGAAGTATATAGTAACAAAGTTTTATTGAAGTGTTATTGGTTGTAGCTATCAGATAGATTTATTCGATGTTATTTACCCGTTTTAAAACATATACCAATGTTTTAAATGAAAAACTTCCTGTGACAATTATCGTGTGGATCGTGTATTGCTATTATAACAGCATGATACTGCTAATATGCTTTTTAATACTTTATTTCTTACAAAAATCATCTATAATCAATCACAAGGAACCACAGCTGACATTTATTTATTTTATTTATTTATTTATATCATTGAGAGTTATGATTATCTCGAAATTAAGCACGTTTCGTTGCGTACATTATTGAAGTTTGTGTAATAGGTTGTTTCATACGGAGCTTTTATGAAGAATTTTGAAGTACAGTGTTAATCCTCGTGTCACCAATGCCCGTCGTGAGTTCAAGCCAAGAATGGACCATCCCTCCGTAGCAAGAACTAACTATCCGGCTGAGTAGTACTGAATAAATATCCGCGTAGGACGTTTACGCCTAAAAGAAGCAGTAGAAAAATAGTGTTTATACTGTAATGTCAAAAAGGTGTTTTGCATGATCTTCTTCTTCGTCTTATTTTGACTCAATAACCGTTGTCGGTCAAGGCCTGCCTATACCGCTTGCGGGCTTTGGCTTTCAGTGACTTATTGATTACCATCGCAAGATATTCAGTCCTTCGTATGGCCGCAAGGCGTATTTGGGGCTTGAACCCATGACGAGCATGTTTTTAAGTCGTACGAATTGACAACTGTACCACAAGACCGGCTGAGTGCATCATCTAGTCTAATTCAATAAAAATGTAATGATACAAAAGATCAAGAAAGTAAAGACTGTCCGTTAAAGACTGTCGTTAAGAAAACGCACGAATCGTCCACCATACACGTTGTCAGTTACTACGTCTAGAAACACTATAATATAGGAGAAATACTAACTATACTTGCTGAAGCTTCTTTTCTTGTTGCGTCTCTAAATAAACTTATTCTAGTCGAATTATATCCTGCTCAGCAGACACGTTATAGCAACAGACCATCGCTACTGATGACACAAACACTCAGCAAAGGTTTCAGTGTTGTCGTCTTGTTCAATAATGTATCAATATATACCGGAACTTTGAGACACTTTTTTGTAAACTACAGCACCAGATAGGCAGAGCATTAAGCATTGTTTGGAAGATGCGCAAGGCTGGAGCTCTGATAGTTATTGGCTTCCTGCCAATTTCTCTATTGATAGAAATAGACCAACCCGATACATTCCGTGCACTACCATCGGCTGATTAAGCTTGTAACCACTATAGAAAAAAAATTCTTTCGATCCAATCGGAAAACGATATCATGGAGACGTCACCGGCATGTCAGCATCTATCCATCCCCGCTAAGCCCTCAATTAGTATAAGCTGGCACTTGTCACGTAGACGAAGACGAACCCGAACCAGAGCTGTGAGCACAATATTGCCTAATGATTTAAGCTTATGTTGGCAGTTTTGTTGAAAATTTAATCAGACACGCTTCAACCACAAGCTCCAGGTTCACGTTCACCCGCAACACGCAGCGCAGCGCTAAATGAAGCGGGAAACCCGGACAACGGGACACCATTTTCGACCGTGCTCAGTGAACTACGTCCGAATCCGTCACCGAAGATGCAGGACATTTTGTCAACGGATTCGATTCTTACCTATGCGACGGTAGCCACAACATCACATCATCAAATGGCGCATTGGGTCTGTTTTTCTCAACTGAAACGATAAACAGTTTCGCGGGAGCTTGACGTATTGAAACTAGAACTAAAATAGCAAACCGAAACCCAACCGATCTGATCATTATTTTGACTTTCTGACATCAACATCATCATCATCATCATCATCATCATCATGCTCGTGATTATAATCATCAGCCTCTCTGTGTTTGAGCGTGTAGGTTCTAAAATTGTCAAAACCTTCCTCCCATCGTTGGGCCGTGTTTCCCACCTTCACTACGTGTGCCAGGAGTTGCCTTCAAGCGTTAACTCTCAATATTTTTCCCTCCACAAAACGTTCCCTGTTTCATTGGTGCTGAAATGAAGCAAGAGAAGGTTGATTTCAGCGAAGGTCTTCTTTATCCTTTATGTTTAGTAAGAGGCTTATGTGGGGTAGGATTTATGATATATTTGATGCCACAGCGGACGCTTTCAAAGAATGCGTAGGTTTGTGGGTACTGCATGCCTGCAGTGTACTTTTATTTGTGCGAGTGAGCTTCAAAGGTTTACTCTAAAAAAAAGGTTCATTTATTAGCTTCACAAATGAGGTGCTTTGGTGTTACGATCCTTTGTAAAGGAGAGTCCAATCGGTACGTTATTTTAATGATATGCATTCGGATAAAAAAACCCTCATATCAACCAGATATGAATCAATGGTCAATGGACCCTCTGCTCGTAACGTGCAACCCACGAACGTTAACATACAAAGGCACTGCACAAAGCACATGCACTCAGAATGCATTCCGGAGGTTAATTATTGAACAAATATTTGTTCCACTAAATTCTTCACAGATTCGGTGCATGTTGTGCTTCGCCGGGTAATTTACATTTGATGAAGCTAGATTACATTTTATGTAAAATCAGCAACAGAACATAATGCACCTTTACAGCTGTTCACAGGTATAAATACAGCATCATCAGCAGCATCATCAACTCTGCGCATGACGCATTTCAAGAGTAAAAACTTGACATAGGATGTGATGGTAATGCAGGGAGAGAAACAAAAATCCTCACTTCTTGATGACATGAAGAGCAATGGAGCCTGCATGTAATGAAACTGCTCAATCGTAGTTATATTTTAATGTTTATGTTAATGTTGATGTAATGAATCAGTTGAGTGTAACTATACCGTGTAAGGCGTTAGATAGGTTATAGTTAATTATTTTCACTTTCCTTTTTTTTCCTCATTTTTCACATATTATGTTTTAATACATCTTAGAGATGCAGTCTGCAGTAGAATTATAGTTATACGTTATAGCAAGTGGTTCTATGTAAAGTTTAATTTCTACATTCGTACCAGTATAGGTGCAATGATGGTGCAAACATGAATTTTTGTCCGTTAGCTCCATTAGATCGTCAAAAACATTGAGCCGTTTATGATTTTGTTATGAAAATGTATGTGTGTTTGCCTTGTTTTCTTCATACCACCGAACAAAGCTGCTATGTTTCAACACTTTTCAGCCTGCACACAGATAACGCAATAACACAGCCGTCGGAAAGCCGGTACAAGTGTGAAAGAATTTTCAAGATTATCACCATTTACGTACGGTGTTGTGCCGGCTCCATTGTCCCAAGTTGTTTGAATGTAAGTTTTCCCTTTTGGTCGTGTCGCACCGCCATCATAACGGAAGGGCGACAGAGAGAACGCAAAGTGTGTAAAGCGTACGCTGGATTGTGTAAAAAATGCTCACAGGCGAGCAAATTCCTGTCCTGGAATATCGTTTCCGAGCGTGAGTTGCACAATGACAGTCCCCTACCGATTTTGGGCTCGTGCTGCTTTTCGATCCAATGTCAGAGCATATTATTATTACTCCAACACATTTTCTTTTACTTTCTGCACTCCCTGCTGCTGCTGCTGCTGCTGCTGCTGCTGCTGCTGCTGCTGCTGCTGCTGCTGCTGCTGCTGCTGCTGCTGCTGCTGCTGCTGCTGCTGCTGCTGTAAAATCTGTGCTCCTTCTTTGCCGCATTCAATGTGCGGGACACTTGTCGTTGGTAGTTGAAGGGAAATAAGGGAAAATAAAATGCTTCCACTATGCTCTGCAGACCCGCATTTGTGTGGAGCGTCCTTACACAGGGACACGCATACCATCCAGCCAGCATCCAGCGATGGTGGCGGGGGCCGCCCTTGTCAAAATTGGGGAAGGAGGACGACGAGATTGATGTTGATCGGTGATGCTTCCAGACAAGCGTGCTCTGCTTTTCCTGCATTCCCCCTAAGAAGAACTAAGGTACTTTCCTATCTCTCTCTTTCTCGCTTCGCTTTGCACTCCCACAGAACAAGGGTGCAAATGTTTGATGTTAATCTCGCTGGTCCCTTCGCTTTTTGCGAGACTGCGTTTGTGCGTTGAAGAGCGAACGTGGCTAAAAGAAAAGAACTCATCTTGAGTTTTGGTTTTGATTGGGGTTTCTCCCTATTGCAAGTTGACATAAACTCAGCACGATTATAGTAATAAAACTGGTATCACGCCCTTGTAGCAGCAGGGAGAATCGATTAAACTGAGCAACACCAAAAATGGAATCACAACGAAAGTTTGCATAGTCAAAGAGTTATACCTCTTGTTGGACACAAACTGTTCCAAATGTTATTATATTAATTGGAAGGATTTTATATGTAATAAAAACATGATTAAACCTGAACAAAGTAGCGCATCATGAAAATGGCCGAGTAAATACTAGATTTTTGTTTATTATGAATATATTATTTTGCTGCATTACAGAGTTATTTCCAGTTTCAAAAAGTGACTCTGCTTGTGGTATCAAATAGTTATCTTATTCAAATTTAGAGTTTCTAATAAGTATATAAAATTTCCATCCATCCCAATTAGTGACTTTATGGGGTGTGTAAAATATGGTTTATTGCTTCCTACATTACATCAAATACTTATCATTCCTGCAGCGAATCCTTTAAAAGCAAGTGCTCGTTGTCTCCTGCCTGATCTTTTTTTTTACGCAGTGTAACATTTTTACAAGTCTGAACAAGATGAAGTGCAACGGATGAAGATGAGAAAAGTCCCTCAGCATCCTGCTAATTTATCGCAGCACGCGATTGCGCATTAGTGACGAAATCTTTAATGAATGAGCCATAAATTAAGGATGACCCGTTTCCACCGCTCTGTCGTTAACCTGGACACCGTAAGAGGGACCTAGCTCCTTAACATTTGAGCTGTACGATACTTTTTTGCTTAATGGGGTCGGATTTGTTTCATCCCTGCCGCGCGCAGCCCAGAAGGTACTTCGGAAGCATTTTAAACTTACTTTTTTATTGGAACTTTAACTGCTCATTACGCCAACCCAACGCCGGCCCCGGTACGTACAAATAAAACGCGCCAAACAAAAGCAATGACACCCGGTCTCACCGATAGCAATAAACACCCGGCGCTGATTAAATGTAGCAGCTCTATTGCGAGCTGCCACAATCCGTCAACTTGAGCACAACGGTGTACAGCGTCAGATGTCGGATGTGTTTCGGTAGAACGGTTTTGTTCGCGAAGACACATTAAGTCAAAGACTGGGTGGCCATGCTCCGGAGGGCATCGTGATAGCATTCCCTCACAAGACCAATACCCCAACCGTCGCCATTGCCAATGAACAGATGCTGTGCCCGACAAAAGCGGCCCCGGCACAAAAGTGCGCCTGCAGAAGGCGACAAAATTGAAATCGCGTTGATGTCCTTGCGCCAGTGCCACCTACACCGCGGTCGCCTTGCAATGGTTCCATTTTCGGTTTGGCGTTCTCGCACCAGCCACACCGTCACTAGCAAAACAAAAATAAATGAAAAAAACGACAACGTCACACGAACAGAGTGATATACTTGTTCAGCTTCTTCCCGGGGAACGAGCCCCCATTCTGCCTTCCCCGCTTATCTGGCGAAGCATCCGTGTTTATCGCTACACAAGACAGAATGACTTTGCAAAGCTCAAGAATGGGACGAATCATAAATTAGCACGAGCGCTACAGGGGTGCAATGGTGTGTGCCAGACACAGGGTGCGCAGCGGTTGTAGGATTCACTTTTATTAGGTTTTATGCGACTTCTGGATCCACCCCGAACAACTCCCCCCGGACGTGGCTTCAGACATCGCCACCACCAGTGGTACGGGTACGGGTGTTAAGTATGTTTGGCCAGCGGAAGGATGGAGCACATATTGCGAGGATTACTGCCAGGATAAAGGGACATATTAATCATCCGGATATCGATACTCGTTTGTTGCGAGATTTGCTCTGCTTCTCGACGTTCACGTCCATCAAATGTTGATGTGCTGGCATTTTGACCCATTTGTTTACGGTTGTATTTTAGTCGCACTTTTATTGGCTTCGCGTGATCTGGATTTGTCAGATGGTGTCTGGTCTGGCTCTTGTACAGACGGGATGGTCGCATATATTTTCGCGATTTCTGCGAATACAACAGGTTTTGGGGCAAGGAAGTAGTCAAAGAGATCGATTACGTTTTAGCACACGTGGGAGAGTGCTTGGGAATTTGTTTTATTTTCATTTCATCGATTCAATATATTGGAATGCAATTGATTTTAAAGCGTTTCTTATATTAAATTTCACACTTGTCAATTGAAGTGAGAATACTGTCCATAATTAAATGACAAATCTAGTTGGTTTAAGTAATCCAACTACTCATTGTTTAAAAAATATAATTCCAGATGTCCGATACGGTGTTTCGATTGAATTAAATTATAGACATTAAATACAAAAAATCAGCATCTCACTATTTTTGTAGCTCTAATCCTCGTACGATTGTTTACACCTGTTTATAAGGACTTATAGATGGGAAGAAAAGATAAAATTCTATTGATCATTTCTGCCCCATTACTCCTACAGATTTGCAGATTTTCGGCTCTAATAACAATGATTATTAACAGCTTTGTTTGTAAAATAATAGAAACATACAATGTAATTAACATAATAACTTTTTGATAATTACTGTTCTAACTAAAGGTAGGTTCAATTTCATTTTCCAATATGTGTTTTGTGAGAGTATGTAATGAGTAGAACAGATAAACTCATTGCTATCGGCATACTCCAGCTTTTACCCGGATCGGAACTAGATAATTATTAGCACTAGATATGCAGTCGCAGATCATGAGCAAAGCAGGTCCTAAGGGGTAATTTGATAAGTTGACAGGGATTTTTGACGCAGCACATATTTTTAACAAAATAAATAAATGTGAGATTCATTTTCACCTATTTTTACGTCATCCCTACGAAAGTGTGAATTTGTTAGTAAGACTGTTAGTGTTATCACCATCAATACAGCTACAGACTGTGCCAATTTATTCTCGCTACGTTACCAACAAATTCAGAACAGACGTTCACCATTCGTACTATCTAACCGCATGGTCAAACGCATTGTTAATAATTAGGTAAAAATAAAAAATAAAGTGTAATAAAGGACAGTCGGTTGGGTAAGCCCGCTATATAATTTTTTTTTTATGAGAAATGTAGTGTCAGGCTGAAGCACCATATTTTTACGAGAATTTAAAAGTTAAAAAAAAGTGTTTGTTACATTTAGTTGTACTAATTCTGCTAAAATTCCTACGCTATTTCCTATACTATTTCCTACGCTGCATATGTACTGCTGGTTATTATTTGGTGACCAGCAGAATCAGTTACTTTGTCGGACCTGAATATTTTACCCACACCTGTACAGAATTTGGAACATGTCAAGGTATAGCTTCAGAAAGGGAATAACATCGGGAGCTATTTCAGGACCGGTATGAGCTCATTATCACTTTCAAGACCGGTATGGGGTCAGTATCGGTTCCAGGACTAGTATGAGTTTATGAACAGTTCCAGGACTGTTACAGGTTAATGAGCGATTTAAGGGTAGTTATAAACTCAGTATCAACTCCTGGGCCGGTATGGGTTTAGTATCTCTTTAAGGATTTTAATGGGTTCGGCTTTGTTTAAGTTCTCTTAAGTGGTTGTTATATGTTACCGAGTTTAATTGGGTTTGGAAGCCAACAATTTCAGAGTACACTTCTGAATACAGAGGACCCTTGGCATTACCTGGCATAATAAGTTTGATTTCCTAAATCATTGTAAATGATTCAATCAACAATCAACAAAAGCTCAATTTCGAGCGCACTGCTTTTAGACGAATTATCAATTGTGTCATCCTCGTCATTATATTCTACAAACATTGCATTGCATTGCAATTGAAAAGTTTCCACCCGTGTAAAAACAAACTCCTACATCTGACTTTGGTCATTTTCTTACCTATAAAACCTGCTCTCCACTTCTTACCTGCTAAAATACGGTTGAATACCGTCTAGTATTGTACAGCGTATGAAACTGTTTGAAAGACAAGATGTTCGTTTAGTTCGGGACCTCATTTGAGCTCGTGGCCCCTTAGTTTGCTCTATTGATGATGTGGAGAAATGAATGGCCTGTGATGAAATGAATAAAATTGCTTACTCAATGGTTATCGAGTGTTCAGAAACTCAGACATAAAATAAATATCATTTTTTAAATACCATATTGCATACCTTCAGGCGGTGAGAAGAAACGTACTAGAGCAGCGGTCGGCAAACTTTTGAAGTAAAGGGCCAGATTTAGCGAATGATCGAAAGCCGTGGGCCAAAAAATGAAGTTTTTGCGCCTAAATTATTAGATTTAACAATTTAAGAAACAAAATAATTGGTTAATGATGTTAAGCAATGTGATTGGTGAAATTGTTGTTTTCTGTAATTATATCATCTGACATCTAGCATCCTCCAAGACGCAAAAAATATTGAAGATATTATGGGTATGATACAAAAGCTTTATAGGCTGAATTTATCAAGAAAAACGTGCATATAGTAACTATTGAAATGCTTTACGAACAAGTAATGTCATGGCAGACAAATTGTTAACTGAATCCTTATGAAAAAGCACTTTGAAAATCGTTGTACTCGTAAATAGCAACCGTGTGGGATCGTCGTACTCGTAAAAACAACAGAGTTTAAAATCGTCGAATTGGTTTTCAAATGCGATCGAAAATAGTTCTGAAATAGCTAAAACTGAAACCAACAAATTTTTGTGAAATTAAGAAGAACTAATGCATGGAGCTATTTCACTATGTTTTAAACTTTGTATTGCAAAGTCGCAAAGCCACATTCAAAACATTGAATAAATTTACTGCAACCAGACATTAGTGTATCTTCTCTATAAAACATTTCGTATGCGACTTCTTCCATTCCTAAAGTCTTGTTGTCGTGTAGGAACAATGTGTATATTACATAAGTGGATATTGACCACGATTCCGAAATACTGATCGGTCTGTCATTTCATATTACTTTAATTAAAATTGAAGGAGTACGATAGTACAAAATATCATTCTAATAGATCTTTAGTAGTTCTTTACGAATAGTTTATTCCCATCTTTCAACATCCCTGAAATTCGTTCGCGGGCCGGATTGAATGTTGCATTTGGACCGCGGGTCGAACTTTGCCGACCGCTGTACTAGAGGAAATATTCAGCAAAGCAAGCTCCAATGTGCACATTTCAGTTAAATAACTTGCCTGAAACAGATTTACTACATTCTTCTATCCTTCTACATCATTTTAAAAGTTCATGTAGAGCAAAAACTTCCATATCCATCTCACCAATACGACAACAGAAACAATTTGTTTAATTTAAAATAAATAGTGCCTATTACTACTACTATTTACTAGCTATCTAATTTTCCTTTTTCAACCACCTCCCCATCCCTAACTTTGTTTTACAATAAAATAACACTACCTGTGTATATTTGCATGCAAAGGCTTCTTTTATCTTTATTGGAAATCGGCACTAACTGCTGAGCAAACAGTTTTTTTGCCGCTCTTTCTTCCGTTTATTTCTCACGAGCAAACGTGCCAGACAAACGCAAATTCAATTTCCGTCATACCACAGATTTATTTGCTGAAACAACATTGGCGGAAAAAATTAAGCGCAAAGTATTTACTCAAAATATCATTCGCCTCCCACACGATCCGCTGAAATCGGTTGTCGTTTTTCTATGCCGGAATTTCCCCGTTGTACTGCCCAATCGTTTCCACGTTCAATTGTTTAATCGACGAAAAACCGAAGAAAAGGAACAGCGCGCCGGTCGGTAGTACCGACATGCTCGACGAGGTGGAAAGCTTTTCTATCTCGTGAGTAGCACTCGTTTTGGGGGACCGTTCGATTTCCCTAGGCACTGATACCGGGATACCGGCACGAATTCATCGGACAGAGTATGGAACAAGACCTCGAAGGTGTACAAAAAAGCGATTGTGTTAACCGTCCACCACGTTTTCCGGTGTTTTTTCCTCCTTTTTTGCTGCCTGCTCAAACAACTGAAGATGTGAAGATATATTGAGCAAGGAAAGTGAAGGGATCAAAATATAAGCTTATGCAGCAATTTTTCCGATATTTCGCGGATGGCACGTTCGTCATGATAAAAGCGGTCCTTCTATTGTGCTGTTTCTTCGGCGTCTCGCGCAATGCGATCCCCATGGCCGGACGGCAACTATAATAGGAACCTGAGCACATTGGAACAAAGGTGAAATAATCGTGCAGGACAGATATCCTTATTGAACTATTCCGTCGTTTGGCATTGGTTCAATAGTCCACCTAAACCGCGCCGAACGCACGGGTTGCAGAGAAAGCAATTTCGTCGTCATACCCATTGGGTATACTTACCCGCTTTATAGCGCCAAAACCAAAAAAGGGGATTTTTGCTATTGTTGTTGATTAAGTTTACTTCACTTATTGCTGTCTACGAATTACCAGCCGTAGAAAATCATCATCTAGATTACATTTCACGCTGATACGGTTCTGATTGTTAAACAATTGATAGCGTCCATCGGCTTCCTTCCAAATGCTTTCGCTATTCGGGTTTGAATTGATAGACGAGCTTGAAACTTCAATTCATCAGATGAACTGGACCGCAACGAGAGCGACCACGTGGTGCAAAAATAATCATTACACCGTTGTGATTGAGCATGCCCATTAAACAAGGTTTAAGTACCGAACAAAAGCGTCGTGAACAACCAAACGGCACATTCAATCGACAATGCATAAGAAGTCGTCAAGATTTCGTTTGAGGAACACAAATCCAGCATTTTCTTTTTGGCACAAGTGGCCCGAAAAGAATTTATGAATTAAAATCAGTCTAGGTTGTTTATTGAAAATTATTATTATAATTGGTCAAATGTATTGCAATACAATAAGTACTTGTAACGATGTCTCAAAAAATCAAATAAGAACAGCACAAATATTTTCTTGAAAAATAAATATGCTACAAAAGTTTTCTTACTTGCTGTGCCAATTCCATTTCTATTTTCAAGCCAGCTTCACATGTTCTACCTTGAGTGGCTTCTCTTTAGTATTTGGACGGTTTTGGACGTTTTTAACAGTTTTTAAAAGAACTATTCATTTTCATCCTATCATTCTCGTTACTTAAGCCAAATTCTTAGTACAGTTAATATAAATTCTCCCTCCAGCATATAATACAAGCCGGCTCGAACCTTTCAACGAGTAAGCGAAAACGCATCCATCAAGCACACGCCATTGGGCTGTAGTGGTGCAAGGTGGCAATGCGCATACACACTGCACATACACACGCACACATAGAACGCCCAGACGTATTCCGATTGCCTGCCGGCGCTAGTGTGCGTGATATCGTGCCTGTCACAGTGATTCGCGTTGTCCCGTTTGCCGTACGTAGTTGCGAGTGTGTTTTCCCTCAGAACCGCTCGCTAGTTTTGTATTATCTTTGTTTTGAGCTACACACGCTTCCCCACACTTCTCTCATTACTCCCGAAAATAGTAGTTTTTTCAACACCATTCACAACGCGGCACACTGGAAAATTAAGGCCGACCCACCATCCTTCAGCGCTTTCCGGTGAGCAGATCGGTGCATTTTTCGGCATTTTTTCAAGTTTTCGGTGTCTCGCTACCTGCGGCGCGCGTGGTGTGACGACGGTCTGTGTGGTGGTCGATTTTCTCTGATTCGTTTCGATTTTTCGCCACCGTACACGGTTGCTTCTGCTGCACCCGCGACACAGACGGCTTCTACCGGGTCGGCTGGTGGCATCCGGCAAGAAAAGTGATTTGTAATCGGGTGTTGCTGGACCTACGAAACGCAATCATATTAATATCGAAGCAAGTGTGACACATTCGGGGGGTGCAAGTGTTTTTGGACTGAACATTCGATCGCTTGTTTCGTGACCGCGGGAGGAAAGTGCGTGTATGTGTGTGTATATTGATCTGGAAGTTTTTCCCATGCCTGCTACGCCGTGGTTCGATGCTGCGTCGCGAACATATCAAGGCGGATTTTATCCCGTCAAGCCTGCGGTGGTGCGTCCGGTCGTGAAGAAAGCAGGCCACGAGAGGGGGACAGCGGTACTGAAAGATTATCTTTGGAACTGCCTGTGTGACAGAAAACCGGTGCGTGCGCTTAGCCTGCAGCTCAATTGACCCCCCCTGAAGATGTTGGTGGAAAATGGCTAACAAGCCAGCAGAAAGAAAAGTGCAAAGTTGCCACCCCAGAACTCATTACGACCAAAGGCAGATTCATTGCGCTTCTAAAATTCGGCACATGCACCACCACCAAACCCCGTGCGGCCATTTCTTGGGTGAAATATTTCGTGCGCGCTTGTGTGTGGTGGAAACCGCAAAAAGAATCGTTCTCGCTCACTCTCGCGCACACGGCCCAAGCGTGGATTTCGTTCTCTTGCTCACTTTCACATTCCCGCAAACGCGCACACACGCACACACACACATACAGGCATGGCAGTCAGCGTTGACTTTGCATGAAGTAGTACTGGCCCCCGGGTTCTCGAGACGCAAAGAATCGCGTTTCGGCTTCTTTCCTACTACGCGTTTTCGTGCTGCGGGATTTTGCTGTGTTCGATTCCCTTTCGCGTCAGTAAAAAAACGCTGAATCGTTGAATGATGAACTGTACGACGGGTGGAGTGGGGGTAGTCAGGGTGGAGCGAGGGGACACTGGTGACTGACGGTGGCGGTCGTAGCAGTGCGCTCTGGTGATGTAGTTTACGGGGTGATAAATGTTTTGTTTCCATTGCGGCCGCGTTCCTTCGCTCTATGGTGTTGCCCGCAAAGCAAAGCGTTTGACGTTTCCATGGTGTGTTTGCAAGTGTATGCGCTCGCGCGTGCTTGTGTACGTGTGTGTGTGTGTGCGGTACGCACGCGGATAGTGCGATCGATTGGATTTTCCACCCTCTTTCGCCGGTGTGGTGTGTATACGGTTGCAAGAACAAAAAAAAATAGGAGGAAAAACTCCCATCTCCACGTAGCAGCAGTGTCCTTCCCTGTGCATTGGAAAGGACGCGGCCTCTCGCGCACCGCATTCGTTTCTTCTGGTAAGTGCATCATCTCCCATCGCTTCATTCTTTCATTTCCTGGCATGTCATTTTCTTCTTGTCTCGATAAACAGACGCAAAAGTCCCCGCGTAGCAACACAATCACCGCTCGCGTGCTGCTGGGCGTCCATTCATTCTAGGGAGCGTGATTTTGCACACCAGCCACACCAGAGGCTTCGGTGGCTAAAAGTGAGCACTTTCGATAGTGAAAAAGAAGCAAAACAACACATCGGGCTGTTCGGGGAGGGAAAGCAGAGAAAACGGGATAGGGAAATCAATCACAGAGAACCACAACACACGGCGGTACGCTTACAATCACCCCTTTTCGTGTCAATCTCCTCCGCCCCAAGCGGATGTGACGTGTGCTGGTACTCTGGTGCTGCTGCTGCTGCGATTCAAACAGAGCAGAGCAGCGACCGTATGTGTTTGTATGCACAGCAGCGCTCACTACACAGCGGCCGCTCTACACACACAAACATATTCGGAACGAAATCAGTTCTTGCGGTCCTTTTGCTCCGTTCATTCGCAGTTTCCTTCTTTCTTCGCGTCAGTACAGGCATCTTACGTATTCGATGCTTCAATGAAAGGGGTACCTCACCCTTGAGAAGAGGGCACACGGCGGCGACGACGACGATGGTGATGATGATGATGATGATGATGCACGGCGACGTAAGAATCGCTCGAACCGGCAGCATCATCCGTCCCCCCGAAAAGAGAGCGTACACACTAGTGTGACAGTTTGCTTCAGCATCGCGCGCACTCTCTCGCCCGGTGTGATGGTTTCTGCTGCCGCAATTGGGATGGTTTAACTGCTCCCGATTTTACTACCCCGAAACTACCATCCCAAACCGGGGTTGGCACTACCGAACAGAGCACCGCTCACTGTAAAATGTCGCCTCACGGCGGCTGCGGGCTGATACTGACCGGAAGGAATGTGACCGGTTTGGGAAAGTCGCGCTCTCCCAGCGTGTCCACAACGCCCTGGTGCACGTCGGTTTGGTTCGTTCTTTTGTGTCTTTCCTTCACTGCACTATAATGTGTATTACACTTTATCTCGCGTGTGCGCGCGCTCGCTGCGGTCACATTGGGCAGTCCGATGCTTTCCCTTCGCACACGGTGCCAAAAGCATGCATGCATAACATGGCAGCACGGGGAGAAGGGATGGGTTTCTGTGCTATGTTATCGTCCAACCGTTATCGAGCCTAGTGCACTAAACCCCTCATCGTGCGGTGTTTGTTGGCCGTTGCTTCCAAATTGCTGCAAACATTTAAATATTCTTCTTCTTGTGGGGCGGAAATTGGCTGATAATGCGACACACGTGTACGGTGGACTTCTGGCAGGTGAAGGGAAATCAATCGTGCAATGCATCTGGTCTTTATTTAGAAACGGCTGAAGCCCATTCTAGCCACCGAATCTTCAAAGTGCATTTTTGAGGTCCTTGCGTGCACATTTTGGCAAAGCTTCACGAATTTGGGTGTGCACTGGTGTACGACTCCGAGCGCAAAAGTGTGCCATGGAGACATTTATAGTCGATAATTTTCTCCATTTCCCCCCTCTGGCCGGTAGGGCAAAAATAATATCGGGGAGCAATCGATACACACACACACACGCGCCAAGGTACGGGGTCGGAAACAGGTTGCAACCAGGCACAAACGATGACACATTTCTTTGTGACAACACAAAACGCGTTTGCTTGTTGTGTGGTGGTGGAAAACACCATTCAGTGTGTGTATTGATTTTAGAAGCCTCATTCGGAAGCCTTCAGCGGTGCTATGTATTGCGCTCCCTTCGCACCAATGTGGAGCGGAGGAAGAGGCGCCCGTATCCGCCCCTTGTAGGGCTTCCCTTAGCGCGACAAACGGAGAGGCTTCCTTGCGGCGGATGAGCGAGGAGAGGAGGGTTGCTTTTCTCCAGCCATACCATATCCGGCTCATAATGCCATAAGCTGCTGTGCAGAGATGCACCTCTACATGATGATGATGGTGACGGGTGGGGAGCCTTCTTCCAGTATGGTATGAGAGGGAGAGGGAGAGAGAGAGAGAGGCTTGGTCATCGATTGGAAAAACGGGACGACGTGTCTGTGTGACCAAATCCAGAAGCCTGTAACGGGCGAAACCAGCTAACCGGACACCGACCGGGAGGAGGAGGTAGTACGGCACAGCAGCAGAGATATTTATGTCGGTGTGTGGTGCTGTTGCAGTACTGCGAACGTAAGGCGATAAGAGGATTTATTCCCAACGCTTTTTTTTTGTTTTGTTTTTGTTACTTGCAACAGTCGGTGGGCCACTGGTCGACTCGTATCTTCAGTTGCCTTCATTTGCTGCTGCTGGTTCTGCTACTGATGGTGGTGGTGGTGGTGCTGTGTACTGGCCATTGTCATCACAATCTTGGACCGGGCAGCGTGTGATGGATGCCGTTGTCTCGCGTTGAGGCTTGATCCACTTTTACGAAAGAAATCTTTCGCGTCCGATATCAGCAGAAGACACACCACCAACCGAGCCTACCTCCCCTGGTGGTCGGTTTTCTTCATTACAATCGTCACATTTCTTCTGCGCCGACTGTAGGGCAGCATGCTGAAGTGCAACGATGCACATGTGCATGTGTGCTTGCTTTTATGCATTGCCTTTGTTTCTTCCGTCGATTGGGACTGCCTTTTCTTACAAGCAATTTAAAAAACAACTACTAAAAGAACAACTAAGCGATACGCCACTTGGGATCGGGAGAGAAGTCTCGTGCTTATCGCGCCACGCATGACGGATGTCCACTTTTCCGATTTGACCGCAGCGAGTTGTGTTTAAGCCTCTGTGGCTGTGGTGGGGAGTAATTGATTAAAAAATGAACAATTCTTTTTATTTATGAGTATATCGCTTTTAAATGTATTAAATTCATTCAACAAGAAAAATCAAAAGTGTAGCAGTATACAATGCTGACCGTTTACTTGTATGTGCAATTTGAATATTTTGACACTCTTTTTTTTATACACGGTCGTAGATAAGGTTAGCGACCTGCCGCCCTGTTTACAAAAGCCATTATCATGTCCACCACCAGTTGCTGCTGCCGTCTGCTTGTTATCAACAAAATGTGATCGATAAGTTCCCGAACATGTAAAACCAAACCGATGACATATGTTCTCCCTAACTGCGTCAACTGCGTAGGAAGTAGTGTGTATCGTGACGGATGGGGTGATGTTGCTGCCGGTTTACTCCCAGCTGTTTACAGCAATAGGAACGTTGTTATCTATTTTTTCCCCTGGTGTTGTAAAATACTATGCAACAACAGTATGTTGGCATTACTTTCATACTATTACTGACCTCATCCTTTTCGATTTGGTTGAGTTTTTAGTTATTTATATTATATTTGAAATAACAATGAAGGTGTTATTTTTTCTGTATTTTTCGAATGTGGCCAAAATACAGTAGGTTTTGATAGCTGCGATGAAAGTTTAGTTAGCCACGACGGTAGGGTGCCATTGCTGATTAATTTGCAGGTAATTTCACCCCCACACAACTCACCACATAAATAAAAATTGGGAGATTCATTGATCCTTTTTTTCCTCGAAAATAGCCAAATTTCCATTTTGTTTGTCATTTTTTAAAGTTTAAGTTATTAACTGGGATACATCTCAGGTAGAGAGCATTAAATCAGAATAAACTAAATTAAATTATTTATTTTAGAAAAGATTTTCGATAACTTCAAGTTCTTCCACCACGCGTTTCACACTTTTGACTGAAATTTCTTTATATTTAAAATGAAATGAAATATTTAAAATTATCTAAATCACTCTTATTTTTTCGTAAATAGAAGTGTTCAACAAAGCATTAAGTTTTGCCGAGCCTTTTTCGTTATTTTTTGCTGTATCGAATTTTCGCCCGCTGCAAGAGTTCGATGGAGATCGAGATTGCAATAAAGCTTCTTCTCGTTGTTTCCCCACTACCGCCAAGAGGGGTGGATCCATCCAATGATGTTGCATTTGTGTTTTGTTTTGCTTTCTACTTCCTTTTACGACGATCATCGTTGTTTTGGAGGGAGTAATCATCATTTTGAGCCCTTCTCTCTGCTGCCACCAATCATTAATATTTAGATGGATGCAGTTTTTATCCTGTAATGGTTAGGTTTACATACATCTCGAATTGATACTTTAATCAAAATAACCTGGCAGTAAAATGGTTGCTGTATACAACTAAATCGTGTAATTTATTGTCTTTTGTTGGTAAAGTGAAAAATACTAGGAAGAGACGCAATTTATTGAAAAGAGCCTGCTTAAGAACCTATATCAATAGCCCAACCCCCATTTTTTGTGCTTCTGCGTTGGTAGCTTCGGCAATGTATGATCATTTGTCGCAATCATGTTCTTTTCGTCTCTCACGCCAAATATGTTCCCTTGTGTCTGTCTTTTTTTGCATTGTTTTTGTTCCCGTTGCCTTTTCTCGAATAACTTATTTCGCGTGTTTGCTTTTGCGGTCGTGATGCTGTGTATCGCCTCTCCTCGACTGTACCACCCATCATGGATGGGATATTCGATTCTCCCGGTTTTGTTTTTTACGCGATTCTTTGGTTCGGTTTAGTTCATGTAACGGTATTAACTTGATACCGGCTCAGCCACGAAAGCCGCTACACTTGCTGCGTTTTCGTTTCTCCGTTGCGATCTGTGCGTGTATTAGTGTTGTTGTGAGTATGTGTGCGTTTTTTTTTGCTGTAGCATAAAACGCACATTCCGCCGTAATACCATGTGTGTTTGCTATGGGTCCAGGCGATCGACCAGCCAGCAGCAATGCCAAACGCAAAACGGTTGGTTGGTTCTCAGCTCTATCTCACATAACTTAACAGATCCCTACCTATGCTGTCCGCTGCACTGCCCAGGTTTGCAGTGGGATAAAAAAGAAGCTTCAAATTGTGGTCCAGGACAGGCTGCGCTTGCACACCGCCACTATTCCCACCAGCCCATTCTCCCCAAACGCGTTTTATTGCTCCATAGCTATGGAAGGCACTTGGCGACATATGTGCGTTTCGTTGTCTGATGAACGCGAACGCGAAATAACGGCAGTAAGCAGCAGCGGCAGCAGCAAGCAGTATTGGATTTAGAAACAAGTAGAGAAAAGCACGCAAAATTCTATTCGAACAACAAGCTGTGTGATGCTCATAGCGAACATTTATGGGCGCTTGTGGTTGCGTTATACTTTTATTGCAAATATTTGCTCACAAATGATGTAGATAGTAGTGTTGTTCCCCTGTAACGTTTGCGTTCGAACAGCACCCACCGTTGGTTATGTATAAGGTAACTAAAATCCAACACAATTTATTTAATCCCGCACAGCAATTGCTGCTTCTTCTCGTTATGTAAGACAGAGCGGTTATGCTGAGCTTTTGGTGTTATACTTTATGTTAATGCGACTCTTCTACAATGCTGTGCCGTAACGCTCAATGTACAAAATTACGGTAAGAGTTTACGGGTCAACATTGCTACATTGATGAAATCCTTTTGATTGGGATCCATCGGTAACCGCCGATCTGAATTTTGAAGCACATCAAAGCAGTGGCAGTGAAATGGGCTTTGCCATTTAAGCTTGTATACAAAATCTTCCGGGATTCTTCCTACACCATGTTCAGCATCACGTGGCCGGTCCTTCCGGGAAGAGCACGTGAAAAACTTTTAAAAAGTATGTTGAATGATTACACATCACTGTTCAGATATCGAATGATGAAACTAAGCCCATCCCTGAAGCTGATGTTTTGTTCGACAGTTCTTCACGACAACACATCTAGATTGCGATTCGATTCTCGCCAGACTGATCAAATACAATCGATTCAAAAGTACACATTCTGCTCTTTCAACTAATAATCCCTTTAGATAAAGAGGATTTGTTTGTGTTCATCATAGTTTTGCACCCATATCATGTAGCGTATAAAATTTCCAGAAACATTTGCCGTGAAAAAAGCGTTTGCTCTCCACTCGGCTGAGAGGGGAGGGGTAGTATTTACTGAACGAATTTTATGATCTCGTCGATTGTTATCCGTCCGCCAAATCGATTGCACGTTTCCTCTTCCTGTTTACCCAATCCGGAGCGTATTAATTCTCCGTACGTACTTTCGCCGTAGCAGCGAGGTCCAGGCAATGCTGTTCGTTTCCCCGCTTACAGCAATTTAGTGCAATAGGTTCCTGCCGTGCCAATGTTTGCTTGAAGTTGATTGATGTTTTAATGTGTTGTAGATTAGATACTAATCCAAATTTTATCCTGTTCCTTCCTATTTTGACACGTACTTTTCTTTCCGTTTTCTTCCAGACGAATTAACCCTCGATCCATCCCAAACAAGACCATCAACGGTTTGTGGCCGCCATCCTGAATATCAGCCCCCCCGGTGTTGTTGGTGGTAGTGTGGTGGTAGTGGAAGTGCTTAGACCCTGCTTAAGACCGTCAAAAACCACCCGTTAGATATACCTGCTTACCAAAAACACACAAAAAATGAACATGCAACGAAACAGTGCACACACATACACAAACTTAAACAAAGCGTATTTGTTACTGTGCAATTAACCACCTGAAAGTGAAACCATCTCAAGAAACACTAGCGAGAAACAGTGTGTAAAGGGAATACACAACTTTACCCACTGTCAAACTCCTTCCCGTCGTATAGGCTAGGGAGAAATCGACTGGCAAAATAAAACAGAGCCACTAAGAAACATCACGCTGCAAAGGTTCTCAAAAGCCTACGGGCAGCAGAGAGACTTACCAGTTACGACGCGAAAGTAGAATGTGATAGCTTCGTGGTAAAATGTGGGCAGGATGGATAAGAATTTAATATTCATCTCGTATCGCCGCATAATTGAATCTTTATCCATTTAGTTTTGCCCGACATGTGCCGTTGCTGTGTGTGTGTTTTTTTTTCACTTTACCCAACAACCTTGCTAAATTTCTTCTTCTTGCGTAATGACATGTGTTGTATACACGATGATACCCTCCATTTGGTTCGCTACCCACCGAAGGCAACATGCGCTTGTGCTCTTCCTTTTTAAATCACGCATCACCCGCACATTATATCCTCACCGAACCCGCATAAGAACAACCGTCTTAACGGCACGGCAGCTTAACGAAAACTTTTCCTTCCGGACAAACTGTTTGCCATTAAACCCAATTTTGATGCAATTTATCAATCCCGTCTCCCTCTTATTTCTACTTTAACTTCGGTTTATTGGCGGTTTTACCTAAGCGTAGTGTGGTACTACTACGTACTGGAAGGGAGTTTTGCTTGGTGTAAATGGATTTTACGACTAAGAAGTATGCGCGCTCGGTCGACTTTTTTTCGCTTACGGAAATGTAGAGTATTTTCTTCACGGTGCGTACAACTAGATATTATTAGGAAGAAATCTTAAAATTTAACGTATAACATTAATGTAAAATAACATTTATCCCTTCATTCAACATTCCTATGATTGCTGAGAGTTTTTCTTTAAATTATTCTTTCGTTTAAACAATTTAAGGTGTGCTACCGCGAGCTGGCGCCTTGTTGTAAGATATTATTTTTATTGATAAAGTTCAAGTCGATCGCCATTTTCCCCCCTAGCGGGATAATTGAATCTGATGTAGGTGATGATTTTAGAGCGCAATTTTCCGCATCATCAGATTTTCCCCTAGATTTTGAGCGAGATGAGGGCAAATGTCACTGACCGTGTAATGGCGGCATTAATGGGTCTGGAGTTTTCCAAAGATGGAAAAAATCACCTAGATTTGAGTTTTTTTTCCTCTCTAGCAGAATGACTCCTTCTATAAGCCCATTTCAACGTATTTCAAGGCAAAAGGCGAATGAATGTCAAGAAAGTAACAACAACATCGGGAGAAAAAAGTGACTTGAAACTTTTTAACCCATCCTTTTGATTTGATAGACGAGAAGAAACGAGAATCTCGTCTAAATCGGGAAAGCCGCCACTCTTTTCTTCTGTTTAGGCATAAGCTAAAGCCATCAGTGTCTCCAGACCTTTTTTCAGATGGATTGGAGTGGAAAACCATGGAGCCGAGATTTACTTTTAATTTATTTAATCTATCTTGGGCGATGACAACGTTGCGCCAACCTCCCCAAAAGACTTACGAACTCTTCCGGAATGTTTTAAAGGACATTTTGCTTTTTGTGCGTTACTTTGTCAAGCCGTTCGAGTTACGCACGAAACACGTTGCGTATGGATGGTGTGTGTGTGTGTGCTTTGGGCGTGATGTTAAAAGGCAGGACCTGATTCAAGATGATGTTGCCTGTCGGTTGTGTAACAAGAAGTGTGCCAAGCTATGAAAAAAAGAATGAAGCCGCTTTTGCCTATTTTCTGGAGGATGTTTTTAATTAATCAACTTTGGTTCCCCCCTTTTTGGTGCTTTTTATCGTTGTTGGGTATTTTTTTGTTGTTACCGTAAGGCTGTTGATAATAATTTTTCTCGTTTGATGTGTAACTAAAGCAGAAAATTGACTGCACCATTATCAATGTTCATACCACCCAAAGGAGAAACGATTTATTGTTTTTGTTGCGTAATGCGCAGGATAGAATAAGCGGTGTCGTTGCACGGCCTTGTTATGTAATACAACCAATCTTTATTACACTCTCGTAACGTGGTGCATTTTTACGCGCATCGCCACTTAATATTCGCATCTGTTCAGTTCTCCAGCGTACCAGATTCCCTTTTCGCATCAGAACAACGGCATACAACGGCGTATAAAACGGATCCTGTAATTCCCACTACCTAGTGACTGCGCTCAACCCATAACCCAGTGAGAACGCTTTATTATATCCAGTGTACCCGTGTGCTTAAAATCAGTCAAAATAACCACCTTCGAGGCAAGCATCATTGAATCCTTCAACGAAATGGAGGACGCAAAAATGGTCAAGATCGGGGACATCAACCTGTCCGACGATCCGGCAGTCACCCTCACCATTCGGCTCATCATGCAGGGAAAGGTAGGTTCTTTCAACTGTTTGTTTAACGACTTCACTGACATGGGTGTGGTATTTTCGGGGCATATAGACTGAAAATAAATTACTTTAAATAGCTATAAACTTCAAGCTTGCAGCACTAGTGATGGGTAAAGTTGGCAAAAATCCGGAGTCGACTCCAATCCGACTCCGTTATTTTCGGGAAGGTAGGTCCGCTCATCCGGAGACATCCAGGGTCGTCCAGAATCGTCCAGAGTCGCCCGGAGTTGTTCGGATTCAGAGTCGTATCGGAGTATCCCGGAGTCGTCCGGAGTCGGCTGGAGTCGGTCGTTAAAATAAAGACCTGTACGAGAAAGGGACGCGCTAAGGGAAAGACGAAAAAAGCACAACGAAATAAAATGCCAACAATGCAATGATTACAAGCACAATGCACCGAACGGCTCCAGTTAACTCATACCGACGCCGATTCCTGTGGACTCTGGACGACTTTGAATGACTCCGACTCCGGTTGTGTTAGATCGAATCTTGTAGTATATCGCCGCTCCAATTAAACCGTTAATCTAACAGCGCGCTGCAGAGTGAACCAAACATATTAGTTGTTAGATTAACACAACGATGCAATGCGCTGAAAATGGAATAGCTAGTTTAATTGTACCATGGGTTGCTTGAATATCATTAAATGGCCGGATATGTATTGCCATACTGGTATATATGCAAACAAAAAATGATTGAGAAAAGTCATCCTTCGTAGATTACATACACCTTCTCCATGGAACGTGCTGGAAAGAAGCAACAAGGATAAGATCGGTAAAGAGAGGAGACGCATGGCACCGAAATCCTTAAGCGCGCGTGGCTGAGTATGCACGCCGCGCGCGTTCTTTTCATTTAGCAGCTGTGGAGATTTTGCCATGTAGGCAGAAAGAAGACTCTTTAATTATACAACACTTGAAGCAATGGTTCGGCAAAGGGATGGAGGCTGCATGGTGTACGCAACCGACCCAACACCGAGCACCAGAGGGAAATCGCCTCGTTTCGCGTGTCTTCTGTACACGTTGTTCTTGTCGTCGCACTCTTGTCATTTCCCTGCCACGAGTCGTGGCAGTAACTCCCGTTGCTTGAAAGTGTTCTTCACGATTTCCGTACCACTCAGGGCGAGAGTGTCGGGAAGGGAGGACAGAAAATGCCTGTCTCGTGGTCGTCTCTCATGATGGATATGTTTTATACATAGTCTGCAATAATAACGGATGACGCCGGGGTATGGTGCGAGATGCAGCAGCGATTCTCGAATCCGCCATGCTGTTTCTGGTCATACACCGTATATATACGAGTGTGTGAGTGTATTTGTAAGCAGGAGAAGGAGGAGGAGAAAGGGGGTCTGAGGCCCTTAGTTCTGTGGGCGTTGCTCCTATCATCAGGTTCATCATTTTCATGATCACCGTCGAGCGTTCACCACCATCAAAAGGATTCTTTTCCGGGCCTTTTTTTTTGCTACTTTTCCTGTAGTCCCAATCCCCCTCTCCGGGGGTGACTTCGGAACGTGTGTAGGGGAACTATAAAAAGCAAGGACGATATCCAACGAAACATCAGGTTCGGGAGCCTGGGAGCTGAGGACACTACACACAAAGGAGCAATAGAAATAGGACAGAGTGCAGAGCGTCAGAGCAGCCTAGGAACGAGAGAGAGAGAGAGTGAAATGTCTGCTTCCCACACTTTCAAATCCACTCGCTCACGTTCCGACATGGGACTTGAAGAGCGACTGCCGTAGATGGGAGGAGGATATCATTGCTCAAGAGTTTATGCATGTTTGAAAGGTAAAAATCCCGAAGCACACAAGAAGGGTCTTTTCGCTCGGTTGTTACCATGCGAAAGGACAAGAGACGGGTGGCGGTTACACGATGATTATGATGTGAGTTGAGTTCCCCGTTAGTAATGAAAGTCAGCAGGTTGGCTTATGCATTGAACAAGTAAAATTTCGGGTATTTTCATTAACTACACACGTTTGGATCAGTATGTTTCATGTATTTAATAATTGAGTTTCTTTAATTTGCAAATAATACTCTTTTCATAATGGATATTGACAAAGTATGGTTTATTCTAATGATATTATTCTTCTTTTTGGCGTAACGCCCTGCGCAGACATGCCGGCCTGTACATACTTGTACAGACCACACAGCCGGATATAGTACGTCCTTGTTATGAAGGGGCGATCCATTTTACGCCTGAACCCAAGACGGACATGTTGTTAAGTCATGCGAGTTGATGACTGTATCACGACACCAACCTTCTAATGATATTATTAACCTTTGTTTTAGTAGCATATCTAAACTACAATGATTAATAGCGCCTATTTCCGTTACATTGTAGTTTCTAATGCACTAATAATTACACCACCAAAAAGGAAGCTCATTTCAACATGCAAGCGTTAGTAATTACTCATTGTTTGGTGCTATAAACATCATATGTCCACCGGAGTACACTGATCAAAAAATAAAAACATGAAAATAGAAAAATCCAATCAATAGGCAATAGTTGTCTAGTTCCTTTATCTTGTGTGTTTACTTTCGTCGAAATAGTATTCACCAAGGTGTGGCCAAATCCGGCTAACAACAATAACAACAACAACAACACTATTTGCGTGTGTTGCAATCACCGCGGTGAAAATGCCAAATACATGTGCTTAGAGTTGGGTTGCTTCTAAAATTAAATCTAAGGACTATTCCGTTAATTAGTCGTGTGTCGAAAAAAAACAGCACACTCACACGGCAGAAGAAAGATCATTCCCGCTACCGTGTGCTGCGCGCTGTTTAGATGCTGTTGTGTCTCGGTCTCTCGGTATCTCGTGGTTGTTCGAGATGACTGATGCCAGTTCACACTACTTCGGTTCGTGAGCGCAACGGCAATGATCGCGCCTGTGCAGCATGTGGCTTTTATTTCATTGCTTATGAAAAATGTAGTATATCATGCCAGGTATATGTGTGTATTGGTCCTCACAGCTTGGGGGAATGGCACTGTCTGGTTTCATTTGCGGTCTGATCAGTCTGCCTCCTAGCGGCTCGTCTCATGAACTGTACTGCTCTCCTGCTCGCTGTAACTCTGAGCGGGGAGTGAAATGGTGGTCCAATGCGGGCAGAAGGGGGGAATGTGTTTCAACTTTTTGGATGAGCTGTCCGACTCGGTGACGTTGGATTAATACGTCCTTTGGATTAAATGTAGAGATAATTTTACAAGGTGCACGGCGAACCGTTCCAACTATTAAAGCACGTCTAGACATGCCAGCCAGGCGGGAAGACTTGTGGTGGTGAACCCTATGCAGAATGCACTTCTGGTTATGCACGCATCACCTTTAAGAGCGACAGGCGGAAGAAAGCAGTGGCAACAACAAACACGACGCTCCACGGGGAGGAGTGGAGTGTCGTTATGGTTTTAATGTTAGGCTGTTCATTTCGAGCTAGAATCTTTTGTTGCTGCGCTGTGCTGCATTGCCACATCAAATGCCACTTTATCTCCACATTTCCTTGTGCCGCGACGCGGTCACTGAATTCTAATTAGCTGCAAGCGGAATTCAGTCCAACAGAGGAATGTGTTGATCATTTGGCCCGCGGTGTGTGGTAGGCGGCGCCGTCTCATCTCTTGTGCTAGGGCGATGCGACAAGTTCCTGAGAAAATGTGAAGCTCATTTCGCCAAATGGTTAGGAGATTTTTGGCGCACGATGAGAGTTGACTGTAGCAGACACCGGTCTACTGCGCCCTGTCCCCACAACTAACTGATGCAAGCTGCGCACTGTTATGATGGTGAAAGTTTGTGTCAAGGTGATCGTGAGCTGTGTGATTTATGGTTAATTAAATTAATTGAATTGCACGCCAGCTAGAATTAGTGTGTGCCGTTTCATATCCCGCTCCGTTGGTGGTTGGTGGTCAAGTAATGCAGTTGTTTTGTGTTGGCAAATTGTGAAACTGTATTCTTTCATTGTCTTTCGGGAGTTCATTGAACAGCATGATCAGTGTTCTTGGTTACTTATTTTATGAAAATATGTTAAAAAATCCTCACACTATTGTTTTGGAACAATTTTTATGCATCATTCACAATGGCAATTGAAATTGTCCTTAGAGGCTATTGTTAGGCCATCATTTGTGCCACTGAACAACACACCTGTCGTCACCACAGATTACAGCATAATGTTACTAAAAAAATCAGACAGAGCTGTCAGAAACAAGCATATCTGTTGCTACGCCGTCATGAAGCTGCCGTTCGCAGATGTTTCCATTTCTTATGCGTGTAGTACACGTGCAATGGACAAGCATGTGGTTACATGAACTAAAAGGTATACAGTGGCCGGCACATTTTTCCGTGAAAAATGAAGTTATTGTACTGCTTTACTTTTTGAAACATTGCTCGTGATATGCTTAAGTATGCGCAGTACCATAGCATGACAAAAATGAGAAGTTTGCTCCAAGAAAAAATATTTTTTCCAAAATTGATCAAAATCACTGTGCCAAAATAAAGTGCCCACTTTATTCATTCTACAGAAAATATTTTTCTGAACAAATATAACACCCAACTTATAATTTATATGCGTTCCTCTCGCATTCTTCACGTGTTCGAGGACCTTTGACATAATTTATTTTGTTTTATTTGCACGTATTTGGCATTTGTTCTTCCTAGGAGTATTTCAGAGCTTTAACATATTTTGTTTTTCATAATCACGTCATTCTCACCACATTTGCATCAAAATTTGCACACGAAATCTCGATAGGATTAAAGTTAAGTCTAAGTGGGAGCCATTAAAGAAGTTTTATTCGATTTGATTGAAAAAAATAATTCAAAAATTCTTCGTGTATAACTTGAGTCGTCTTCCTGTTGTAACATCAATTTATTTACTAACTCCGTATTTTTCACAGAAAACAGATAAATTCACACAGGATGCTTATATAGGTATTAGCTTTCATTATGCCGTCGATTCAAACCATGCTCCCCACTTCTCGTATAAAAATCCCCTCCCTGGTCATCACATTGCACTCTTCATACATATTGGTTTGTTGGATCGCGTCTAGATATTTTTGAACATCAGTTCTAATTTGGACTCATCTGTCCAAATATCAGTTTTTCAACAATCTAACGATACATCTGCATGTTCTTGATCGTATTGAAGCCAATTGGCTTTGTTAGTCTTGCTGTAGCTCGGGCGAGGAACTTGAAGGACGCCACATCTAACGAGCAGTAAATTACGAAAATTGCAATGTGATAGCTAGGGGGTGTTTATCTTTAGGAGTAGCGGGAAAACTGGTGTGAATCGAAAGTACAACTATGGCTGATACCTTTTTTAACATTCTTCATCAATACTTTGGGATATTTCTTTAAAAAAATGGGGTTTGAAAACTAAAAACATGTTCCTACAGGCTAACATCTCAACACACACAATCAATACAAAAAACATTTCTCAACTAGTATCGTATAAAACACCTTGCATGTCCTCCATGAAGTCTAAATCTTGGTTCCATCGAGAATTTGTGGCAGATTCTATGTGCGAAGGTGGATAAAACTGGTGTCACAAACAAATAATTTTAAATTTTAAGCTCTTGATAACGCTTGAGAAGAACCAGATGCAAAAACAAGATGCAGAACTAGATAAACCTTTAAAAATAGAAAAAAATACGCTAAAGATCCTCGAACATGTAAAGAATGCGAGAGGAACGCATATAAATTATAAGTTTGGTGTTATATTTGTTCAGAAAAATATTTTCTGTAGAATGAATAAAGTGGGCACTTTATTTTGGCACAGTGATTTTGATCAATTTTGGAAAAAATATTTTTTCTTGGAGCAAACTTCTCATTTTTGTCATGCTATGGTACTGCGCATACTTAAGCATATCACGAGCAATGTTTCAAAAAGTAAAGCAGTACAATAACTTCATTTTTCACGGAAAAAATGTAAAAAATGTAAAATTGTAAGTAGTGGCCACTTTATATTGCCGGCCACTGTACGTAAGATCGTGTTCAATGTATCAAGTTTGCTTGTTTTGATTGAAATGCATTCCTGTAATTTTGGAATTTACTGTATTTGTGTTAATTATTACACTGAATTGTAAAGCAAAAAAGATAGATAATAGGGCCCTTTCCGTTTTAAGTTCGTAGGCTGAAATTGAACCTATTAGCTGTTTGCATTGTATAGCAGTTTTTGAGCTGCTATCTAAGTGGGTACGATATACAGGTGGACTTATTCCAAGGTGTATGAAATTAGAAGGTTGAATTTTATAACTTCTGCTTCTGAATGAAGATTGCAAAGGTGTTTTGTGTATTCGTCAAGCCTCCAGAAAGCTTGTTTGAACAAAAAAATTCACATATCCTGTCAAAAAGTGTTTTCAAATTTAGTTATAAAAAAACATGCTATGAGACCACCTGGACCACATACATTTTGGTGCTGGATTCCATCAACAGATCTCTTTAATGCACCTTGGGATAAATGTAAACACCACCTTGTTTTGCCATTTTTCGAGCAGGTACTCAAATCTAATTCTACCTTTGAGGCTACATTAATCTAGACTGAAAATTGCAGGCTAGTTTTGTGTGTGGTTTTGTATAACACTCCATACATGATTTCAATCTCAAAATGTCAAAATCCATACAAAAAACTAACTAGAATCGTGAAGGGCCCCAATATTGTTTTTATCCATCAAAGGATATTTATAGTCCCTATAATGCACATTTTGAGCTCACTGTATTGAGTTCACCCCGTAGGGAGGGATCCGTCTGCTACTGCTGATTCGCACGCCTGCATCAAACGTAGCTAGATTTAATTAAATTGTGTTAACTCCTGGCTGAGCTTGACGACTTTATGACTTTTCACCGTTGACTGATTCCTGTTAAGTAGCGTTTGCATGATGTGTGTGTTTGTGTGTTTGTGCGATGATACACAATTACACCCTTTTCGTTGTCCTAGCCTGGTGGGAGGAGGCCCATAGTGAAGCATCAGTACCCATCATCCCCGCTTACGATACTCACAAGTGTTGGCGCATTTTTACGGTTTCACTCGCAATTGAATTACGGAAAAGCTGGCATGTGATTTTTGCAAAAATCCTTTCCAATTTAAAGGAACGTGTGTGTGTATGCCCTGTTACATTGCACGCCCCCATATCGCGCGTTCTTCCGCCCTCCTCCACCTGGTGATGACTTGTGGGGGGAAAAGGGTGTCATGAAAACTGTGAAACGGGGAAAGCACCAGCGAGCGCGGTACTATTTGAACGTTGGACTCGTTATCGCTTCACTTTGGAGGCAAAATGGTTCAGTTTCACTGGTTACCGGCGTACCGAGAGTGTTGTTTGCCCGTAATTAAATCTAATGTGTCGTGCAAATGGTGTGTAAATTAAAATTGAAAAATTTAATTTCATAATCTAATTACTGCCTTTGTTTGGCATGTTCAGCTCTGCTGCTTGGTAAACTATACGGGGGCTACTTTTGAGGCGGCATTTTTAGCTGTACGCATAACAAATGTGCGGTGTTTTTAAATGATTATTATTCCCCAAAAATGTTGATATTTTTTATATTTTCAATTGTTTATCTATTATTAGAGTATAAATACCGTTGCCAAATTTAATGCAAATTACATTACAGTATGATGTTCCAAACGATATGTTCCAAAACATGCGAATGTGCGTCTCCGTTGTTACGCTTTCTGTAAACGGTGGTTATAACCTTATGCCATGTTGGATTGCTGTATGCTCTCTACACTTCCCAAATGTACTTCGATGTACACTTACATCATACCCCAATGTACAATATTTGTGTT
This sequence comes from Anopheles arabiensis, assembly GCF_016920715.1. Lineage (NCBI taxonomy): Eukaryota > Metazoa > Arthropoda > Insecta > Diptera > Culicidae > Anopheles > Anopheles arabiensis. The sequence continues at coordinate 69,716,977 of NC_053517.1, read as the reverse complement.
TCGTTGATAAGATTCGTAGACCGACCAGGAGCAATAAATGGGCTCTGGAAAAATGAAGGTAGGATAGTGTGCGGAGATTTGCCCCTTAATTGAATTGGTTTCATTCTTCTCATAATTGAAAAGTTCATTCCGATCGATTTCAAACTAGCAGACCCACGCTGGAGGAAGTACCGAAAAAACAACATTTTGAATCGTTGCTCCTGTTCATGTACAGTGCTGTCTATGCTCTGTACGCTAATACTACGTACTATGTAGTGGTGTATTCCGGGGAAACGTCAAACATAGAAATGCTGGAACTGCTGCTATCATCCGTCTGGTTTTTTTCCTAGTAGTTTCCTTGAACAAATCACCATCAACCTTGTACCACCAGACACCGGTATGTTTGATTAGTAGATACCGTTGCAACTATTTTTTCAATCCAGACGTACGGTAAATGTTAGCATACCAGTATTTGGAACATTTTTGGCAGATACCGTGCAACCAGATAGTTGTTTCTGCAGTTGGTAAGATGTATGGTAATTTATGTTGAAATCTACATGCAAGGCTATGCTGCCCGTTGTAGAAAAAAGAAAACAAATCGAAAGAGAATTCATTTCTATCTCCTTCTCATCGCCTAATGATGTAAAACGAACTCAAAATGTTGATATTATGTAACGATATCATCAAACACAGTGTGCAAACTGCTGCATCGCCTTAGTGTAACGATGAGAAAAATATTTAACCCGTTTCACAAGTTCTGTACGAAGCCGGTTCGTGTTCTATTTCTTGAGCTGGTTTCATTAAGCATTCCCTCCACTATTTGCGATGGATGATGCTTACCGGTTCGAAAACTTTAATGATGATAGGCTCTGCTTTCTCAGAAGGCGTCTTTCCGACACAGGTTCTATTGCCTGACCATAAGAGATGCTTATGTGTTGGCACTAAGGCAAAACACAAAAATACAATCAACTAATTGCTTGCCCCAAGAAAACTGTGGTGCAGGTTAGCAAAGAAAGGACAGGTGATATTGTCTTGCTTTTCAGCTCACATGAGCCATTTTATGTTATTGGAAAACCAGATAATTCTTAGAGAAACGGTATTCTTGAAAAAATTAAATTAAGCGTGTAAACATACAATTCGTTTTTCGTTGTTTTTTTCAATTATCAGATGTTGGATGATACCTTTTTTATATTGAACGATAACGTAAATAAAATCTGTCATTGAGGTTTCGATTTTTTTTTCAAATTATTAGTTCAGTCCACACCAGAAATGATTGTTGGGCTGATGTCTTAAGCAATCAGTTCATGGACTACCATTGTTGTAAACATATACAAAACTATGGCACTCTTACCGCTCATGAGTTGCTAGAACTACCATACCCATAAATCCGGTCGTCTAGGGCACGTTGTTGTTCCACTTATCGTAATCACGCTCCCGAACCATAGTGTGCCCCGCACCAGGTGGAATCGCATAATCCTGTGGCCGTTCAGGGCATGCCGAGCTGCCATCATCATATTACACAAATGAGATACGGATGCGTCTTGCATTGCATCCACTGGACGGTAAATAATTGATGCTACATTGGCTATCCTTGGTAGTACCGTGTGTGCGTGTGTGGGTTTGTGTTGTGTGTGTTGGGGACCAGTTTGTAAGCTTTGTGAGGTCTGTGGGCTCGTAATCGACCATCTCCATTTGCAGACTAGCCCGTTTCCTCTTGGCAACATAACACACTGTAGGCAGAGTCGAGTGCCGTCACGTTATCTTCGAATGTCGAAAGCAGGCAGCACTCGTATCGATTGAAAGCGGTGGCACACACACACCAGCAGTGCTGCGCTCTATGAACCTATTGATCAGCCCGATTAAGAGATCATCGTGTTGAAGATGTGCCCTGCATAGCACGACTCGTGAGAGACGCGGGTAGAAAGAAGGAGCAAGAGAGACTCACAATAGTTTGCTTGTAATCGAAGGAATGTGAGTACTCCTTTGCACGATTTTCCGCTTTTCCTGTCTACAACTTGCATGCCGCCGCGCTACTGATAACGCGAATAACTTGATTTGTTGCGATTGCATCACGGCGTGCGGCTGCTGCGGCGGCGGCCCCCTGGTGTCGTCGTCGGTATATCGGTTCAATGCATCTCCGTTTTGTTGCTGTTTATGTTGATCCTATCGTGTGCTGCTGGAATGGGGGCTGTAGCTCTCCGAATTTGCATCACGTTGAAGCTGGCCTTCCGTAAAAGGAAACAGTACGTGGATGTACAATAATATGCTTGGCAAATGGGGAAAACATTTGACATTTTCTTTCATTGTATGCAGCGCATCAGATGCAGGGAAACTCCCTATATGGTGAGCTGCGATGAATTAGCATCAGATACGATGCTAGAGGGACGTCAATTGCAATTTGTTTCGTGGTTGGAAGTTTCTTCTCTTACTTTGTGTTTGTGTTACGTTCAAAGCGTTTTTCGATCTCTATTATGAAGAAGTGTGTTTTTAATATAGTCATGTTTCCAAACCTTTTTCGTGTGCTCGCATCAACAATTGTGGCTAATGGAAGAGTAGAATACACATATAAGTATTTCTTTTACTAAGTATTTGCTTCTGTTTAAGACTAACGATTTCCGAGAAAAGAAGAAAGTTGGCCAACCACCTTGTGGACAACAGCACGAAATAAAAGAAGTTTAGATAACGATTGTGTCCTGTCATTGCCACAAAAGACTCAGCAAACACAGCGCCATCATCCGCATGTGATAAAGGGAGTGTGGTGGTGATGGCAGCAGAGGCTTAGAGGAGAAATGCTCAAACGGTGTGTGGGAAGCAAAATGTGACAAAAAGAAACCTATGCGCGTGGTTTTCAATTTCCCGGGGACAGCAGCCGGGTGAGCAGAGTTTTTCGGCAAAGGAAAACGCAACAAACAACAGTTGGCCCGGAAGCGAAACACTCCCCGTTTGGAGAGGTGCGCACGCGAGGGATGGATAGCAGGTCTTTCCTTTGCCACGTAGCCAGCACGTAATATCGTGAATAAAGCGAAAGAACACAACAAACATCGCTACCACCTACCCACCATCATCGATAGGAAAGTCAGTCTAGATGGGAATGTGTATGTGTGTGTGGTTGAATCCTGCCTACCTGTGGTACCCATGGTGCCCTAGGCAAGTCCTTTTCTTCACGCGACAGAAACAAATGTGGGTGAATGCTTTTGGCATGGCACACCGAGCGTCGTCGTATGCACAGAGCCGCCCCGAACCTACAAAACGATATTTCTCTCGGTTTACATATCGAAACTTTTTTAATTAACTTTTTCTTATTTTCGCCTCATTGTATGTGTTTTTGTTTCCTTCTTGTTGATTGCTTGTTTTCTCTTTGCCAGTGCGTCGCCAATTTTCGAAATGTCCCTATTGAAAGGAATTTGGTGCTCTCAGCAGCACGAACAGCAACTTTTCTCTGGCTTTGCCACAGCGACAATGATGTTGTTGTGTCTCTTTAAGATCTTTGCAAACGTATTCCCCTTTGTATAGTCGAATTCGGTTTCCCCTAGCACAACACATTTTAACAACATTTAAAGAGTTTTAGCTAAGAGATGTGTGCGGTACTCGAGTTGAAACTGTGTTTGTACAAGTTTTTTCTTCCCCACATTGTTCATTGGTTGGGTTGGGAATTATTTTCACAAATTAGCCATAAGCCGCTTTTCAAACCACAGAAGGAAATCTCATAACGGAGTTTGCCTAGCCGGCGTCCCTCACTATCCATTTTCGTAGGTCAAGAAAATTACACACATTTCGCTTGTGGTTGTAGTTGAACCTTTCATTTTCATTTTAGAATTCGTTTACTGCTGAAGTATACTTGTTAGAACCGAGTCTTTTCATCCTCCACCTTTTTTGCGTGTATACCGGACGGTGTATGTATATGTGCTGTTGGAAGAAAGGCATTGCATGCGCCTTTATTGCATTTTCATGTCGTTTGTGCCGAGAGACCAGAACGAAGCTATTTGCTGGCCTTTTAGCAACCCCACTCAGGGGATGCTGATGCAGCCCCTCTCGCTCCCCCACCTCAGTACTACCTGGGAATAAGAGTTCGCAGCATCATAATCATGGTGGATAATACTTTCTGGTGCTTGGGACTATCTCGTAGTAGTAGTTTGTTTGGTAATGTTTTGACTGAACGGACATTCTGATGGTCAAGCTCTCCGGTCAACCGTATGCGTCCCCGTATGTTGTGCGTTGCTCAACGATGGTAGTTGAGGTATGCACGCGTTTATGTGTGTCAGTGACAGGCTCGGTACGTCATAGAACCAGCTAATCCTGGAATCTCAAATCACACACCCATGATGCAGGCCCGAGATGTCTGCTGAAGTGACGAAAATAACGTCCTCGGAGATGAACGATAGCGGTGTGGTGATGATGGTTTGAAGAAAACCAATTAGGCTGGACTAATTTGTGGTCGAGTTGGAACTTTTTGCGAGTCACTTTCTACTGGAGTTTCAAATACAATCCGTCGTTTACAAAGGCAATAGTGATTGTGGTCGAAGGCTATTAATTGAACTGGATTGTAGGCGTTTCATTTAACAGAAATTGCTCCAATCATCTTGCATTTTCAGAATACTTGTTACAATATTCTAGGAAGGGTAGTCAAAATAGCAAAACATATTTATTGATTGCAGGCTAAAAGTTATTTCTAATTTAAAGGTTTTATTCTGTACCGCTTACATTGTACAGCGATGAAAAGCACTGTGCTCTTGTACAAAATAACGTCATATGGATGGGGGAAATTTTTATCGTGTTTGGTTTGAAACATTCGGATGGAGGCAATGGTCAAGTTATAGAACTTGTTTTTCTCCCTTCCTTTCCAGTGTATCACTCTTGATTTTGATTCAGTTTGTAAACTCATCAGAGCAGGAGGAGGCTTCCTGATCATCCTCCTACCGTGCGACGGCATTTTATTTGTCATCCCCCAGCCATTTTCGATCATGTTCAAACGAAACTTGTTACCATTATTTTCCATGTTCGGAAAAGTTACTTTTGAAAAAAAGGGGGAGAGAATTGTGTAGCATCTCGCACTGTCGCGTCGTCATAATGTCGTCTTTAGAAGGTATACGAAATTGATGTATCTTTTATGCCTTGCTCGAGGCAACCGAAAAGATTGAAACCAGGAGCAGCAGCAACAGCAGAAGCAGAAGCAACATCCACAATAGATGACTGAACTGAAAATTGCTCAAGCGTGTGCTAGTCCACTTCCCACCGCCCAACTCCCGTTGCTGGTTTGATATCGTTTTACAACAAAAAAACCCACTGGTGGGTGCTGCACGAAGGAAAAAGAAAAAATCAACCCTAAGGCAAAGACAAGCGCAGCTTTGGCTCCGGTGCTTCTGAAGCGAGCCCCTCTCGCTGTCTAAACACACGGGCCCAGCTAGGCTAGATTCTAACTTTCTTTCGAATCCTTGAAACACCCCCGACAACGCCCACACAATTGGAACGGAGGACCTTTCGACGACGTTGTAAAATTGGCAAGCAATGTTTGGAAAGGCGCACGAAACCGAAAAAGTGGAATATAATTTTCAAAGGAATATGTTTAGTTCGGTTGTACGGTTTCCAGCTCCGGGCTTTCGCTATGAGAAGTAATGTTTTCGTAACCTGATGTGTTTCCCATAATTAAAAACCAGCTAGAAGCGGCATTCAACCGTTTCTCGAAAACGGTTGGGAGGTTCTTTGTTTTTTCGTTGTTGCTACTGTTTGGTCTCGGACTCGAAGGGGGGCCACGATCAAAGAAGGCACCAAAAGACTGTAGAAATTTAAATAGTCCAAAGACCTGCTGTTTTTATGTAAGTACCTCCCCTTCTTCTGTATTGTGTAACAGAAACATATGAACGATGCTATAAATATTGATTCTATAAACTTTCTTCATTGACAAGGACTACCCAAATACAGAAGAATTAGAAATATACAGCGATATACAATAAATCAAAACATAATATACTGTGTGTACATATCCCCGAAATATAAACAAACATGAATTTGTTCAGTTAAGCCACTCAAATTCTAGCTAAATTTATTTCATTAATCATTCAGTAGATCCGAACGCGTCTCAACAATAAGCCACAAGACAGTACGGTGGAAGTCAAATGGACTGAATTTATTATTTAGCCGAGGAGGTAACACCAACCAACCCACAGCACAACACACCATTAGAGGAAGAAGACGTTTGACAGTCAGGATGGAAGTGATTTGTAATTAATTACTCGATAGCTTATCCCCCAGCAGATTAGATTGGATTCCACTGATAGCTGATTTTCTTGGAGAAAGTTATTAGTTGTTTGTTATATTTGCCGGGAGAATACCTTGTTGCTTAGTGTATATTGTAAATTGATATTAATAAAAAATGTCACATGATGATGTTTATTTTTGTACCATGTCTTATAGTTCCTGGATATATACATTCTCTGAACATGATGTTACTTGTAGAGAAACCGTTTAAATTACAGCTCATTTATAAAATTGTGTAAATGACGCGTGTTATGAACTTTCAGATAGTTTCACGCAGTTAATTATTGGGCTGAAATTCACTATAAATTACATTGAACCATTGCGCAAGGTACGCGCCGTTCGTTTGCTCAAGTACTCTGCTTAAGGGTGTGAAACAGATTTACAAATTGCTTCCTACAGCCTAATTTCCTGCGCACACGTGCCTTCACCCTAGCGTGGAATGGAAATCTCCGCCCAGCAAGATAAACCATTCTAAACGGAGCAAAGCGGCAAAAACGAGACAGACGGCTGGTGCTTATCGTAAGTTCGGGTTCCGCCGATGGCAGATCTTAATTCGTCCTGCTGCGTATCCAATTTTCCGCCAATAAGCGCATGTATATCTGCGTCCGTTGTGCTCGCTATTGATTCGGGAGTGTCGGCGTGTGTGCGTTTGCGTTCCGTACGTTTGGAAAAAGAAATTTTGGAACACACATTTCTCCCTTGCCTGTCCCTGTTCATTGGTGTTGTACCCCGTGTTTCAGGGAGAAACATTTTCCCATCGAGCAGTGTAGCGTTGACTCATTCAAAAACATGATTTCAACGCATGCACACACAATCCACCAAATGCAAGCCTCCTTCTATCAATAAGGTAAAACGGAAGCCACCAGTCAGAGCTTCTCCAACACCTCAACAGTACTGCGATAGTCAAGAGATGATGCTTGCCGCCCCACCCTCAGTTTCTCATTTACATGCCCCGCGGTATTACGCATTGTAGACGGCAGAGCAGAGAGGCATAAAAAGCGATGCTATCATCGCCCCGATAATTATGTGAATAAGGGTAATTGTGTATCGGCAGTGGCAGTAGCAGCAGCAGTAGCAAGTGCGTCGATGAAGTTTGACGGCAAAAATCAATGGGAATTATTTCTCTTGATCCCTCATTAGAACGTCTTTTCCGTGTACGATTGCTTCCAATTTGCCTTCGGCCTTGTTACAAACGAACATGATTTAGACCTCCATCGTTTTGCGCGGGTCGCTACCAGGGCATTCTATAATTGGTTATTAGTGCAGCATTTTCCAAAAATATTTCGTTGCTTGCATTGAGCATCAAAGCTGTTTTTAAAAGAACTTATTTCGTATTTCTTCGGAAGATGTGCCATATTTATATCGGCGGACCCCACAAACAAACTCACCTCATCGAGCATCCTAATTCTGTGTATTATCATCGTTTTCCCATTGCTTACTCAAACATACATTCATCTATCGCGTTTAAAAATTGGAGTAGACGCCACCACCACCCAACTCAAAACCGTTGTGTATAACACCCTTGTTGCCGTGCGTCCGCTTCCTTGTCGTAAACGGAAACGTCTTCGGTCGTCTTGTTGTTTATAAATGCAGATTTACGGCTACTACACAAGACCGCTGTTAGTAATAGCATGGGAAAGGTTATTAAAGTGTCCGCGGATATATATGCTGCCGGAACAGGTTTCTTAGAAAAATAGGGCAAGAATGCTGTAGTTGGGAGGAAAGCATCTAAATGTGAAGGTGTATATGTACGAAAAGAAGAAGAAAAAACAACGCAAAACATATCAAAGAACGAAGAATGATAATTCGTTTTCGCGAACGCGCGAGTTTTTGTTTATAAATATCTACCAAAAAATACATCAAGGTGTGTGTACTGCTGCTTCTTCATAGTCGTATCAAGCGACGCATGTGGGGGGAAGGGAAGGATTGAAGTTTAAGCATAAAGCTAAGCTGCACGGTTGGGAGAAAGTCTCATGCCGCTACTGTCGGGGGCAGCCAGACGACGCTATTCTAAATTTATCTCCAACGCGTGCACCATCATCATTCTCTCTACGGCCCGAATGCCGGTTTGTGTTGCGGGAGAGTAGATGGTGTGTGTGTGTTAGCATGCTGACAGAATTCGGCAATAAAATTTTTACACCCATACCATTTATTACTCCATTGGCGAATAGTGATGGTATTTCGTTGGTCGCAGTACCACGATGCAAGCCGACCATCATGACGATAAACATAGATCATTTTCATATTTTCTGTGATAAAATTTCGCTTTCTGTAATGTACACCTGTCAAACCGACGAAATTTGATCTCGTGTTATCTTTTGTATTACTTTATATAGTATTCGATATTTATGTATCTGTTGGTCTAAACTAATATATGCCTTTATCTTTTATTTCATTGCAGGTAATGAAGAAAATGATATATTTAAACATCATGTCACATTCACGTACCTTTGGTAAGATTAATTTAATTCTAAAAACACCCCAAAACGACCGATTGAGCCTTGCGGTATATGGCAGAGGTGACAACACACATATAGGAAATTATCGGTCATGCTGAATAACCTCTTTTAATTGCCTTATTGCCTTATAGAAGCAGTTTATTAGTTACCACCTTGCAGTTTATTTCATTTCCTAGTGTAAATTCATATTGGATTGAATTAGACAATCCACAATACCAAACTCGGCTGTTTCGAAGATCCTATAAATTATCGACAACATTTGTTTAACATTCGTGTGTTACTCGTTTTTCATTCCGACATTAATGCAATTTATTTTCTCACGCGATCTTCAACACGATTGCTCTGAATTCAATGTTGCGTGTCAGATTATGGTTCAAATCGAGTTTTTTGTTGTTGTTATGCGTATCCTTTCTCGCCAACATTCACACCTTTACACCACAACCCACATTTCGATGATGGTGTAGCGCAAGATCACGATTTCCCTTTCTTGGAAACTGCTCAGTGCGGTCTCCCCTTCCCTCGATGGTCTGACCATTTGAAGGTGGCATCATTTTCTTAATTCCTCTGTTAGGCACGACAAGTGGGAATTTGGATTTCCTCTCCTGCTTCTGCTTTTGCTGCCACTGCAGTAATGTTAGCAATTGAACCAGAAGCGCATTAATTGATCCAACGAAGCATCCTTCCACTGTGCGGAGAAAACTCGCACCGGTCGGTAAAAAAATGCGGTGAAAAACTGTAAATGCCGCACCGCTCCTTTCCGCGCTCAGTACAGCAACTTTACGATGCCGCTATTGGACTAACAATCATTTTCCTTCGTTCTATGTCACGAATCTCGCTCATCTGCTAAACCGGTTACAAATTGGCTGAGCACTGGTGGGTAGACTGCACACGCCCAATGTTGTTGGACGCTCTGCTTGTTTTGTGACCTTGTTGGGAAATGGGTAGCATGCTGGAAAAACAACATTAACGGGGCACGACTCAGGCAACCGGATGATGTACGACTGAAAACCAGGTCATATTACAAGGAGAAAAGCATCTTTCTCAGCTCGAGCTACCTTGGGACCAAGGAATCGATCCCTCGTGCTGCCCAAAGTGTATGAAAGCAAATTAATTTCAAAGGCTTGTTTGACATGGAGAAAAATAGCAATCGCCCTCCACGAAGGCTTCATTTTATGGTTATAACTCACTTACCTGTGTCTCCCAGCGGATAGTTGTGTTCTGCTGCTTTTGGGTGCTGGAAAGAGAGGTACCTTCGTTTATGGGAAAGTAAATATGATGCTGTTTAAAATGTATCCTAATTTTGGTATAGCACAAGTTTCGATCAAAATCACCCAGCATATCCAATCGCGGCTGGACAAGCGCACGTCACGTGCCATTGTTCCTGGTTCGTTGGTTGGTCTTCCGGAAACAAAATCCGACGAAAACACGTAGTGTACAGGATTGAACGACGGCGCAAGAGCGCGAGACCTGATGGTGGTGGTCGTGGGCGAGATACTAACACAAAAATTCTGTGGTCCGCAGGGATTATGGTCCACCTTTCCCAACCCCCCTCCAACAGGATACAACCGCAAACCAACTGCGAAGGCATGTGTCGACAAGACCACTGCAAAAAAAGGTAGCGTGGTGGGAGGTGCGTCCTGGCTAAATCACCTTTTTCCGTGGCGTAAGGACACTTCGGTGTTGCTACGCCGACTCGTGCCGTATGTTTTGCCGATGGTCCGGAGCTCTGTGTGTGTGTGTGTGTGTGTGTGTGTGTAGAGTGACACAGAACACCATTTTCCCCATTTACCAGCCTGCGGGGTAGAAACAGGAGAGCCATAATTCATACTAAATTGTTTGGCTTATTACCGGAGTGAATATTTATGGGGATCGTGTGTCCAACCAGGCGCGTGTGCGGTGGGCAGGAGGCGAGAACCATGGCGCACAGCTTGCTGCTACTGCCTGCGCACGTAAGCCTTTGCTTTCGCTTACGCGTGTCGGGGTTAAGGTTAACGGTTTCTAACTGCTTCGCTGCACAGCAGAGGACGAGTGTCAGCTTTATTCGCTGGAAAGAAAACAAACCAGGCGCAACAAAAAATAGAAAAAACGACAACAAAAATCCGTAACGTCCGCGAAAGGATTCGCCGAGCCAGCCCCCCCGATGATGAGAAAGCAAATAGAAGGCTTTTCCTGACGAAACCCCGATCGTGTCCCCGCTTTCCAACACACTCTCTCACTCTCCATACTGGCCCAGAACGACAGCGTGCTCATAAGAGCCAAGCCTACAGTCGACCGTTTCGGGGAGCCTCCCGAGATTATGACGCCGTTGCGAATGCGGCGTTGCGTGAAAATTGAAATAAATTTTAACCAACCTGAAGAAACATAAAGTATTCATTCGTCCTGCGCTTTTTTCCTCGGCACGATCCCAAATGGCGGTGGACACCGTTTTACGCACTTTCCCAGTGAACGGCCGCCGCTGCTCTGCCGCTTAATGAGCCCAGTATATGGTGCAGCATGTGTCCCAGAGCGCTGGCTGGGCGGCAAAAAAAGGCCGCATGGATCTTCCACAGTACATAACGCGTCCGCTCCCCTTGACCGCCAAGGTGCAGCAATGTTGTTGTGTGTATATACTTTTTTTAAATTTATTACCAAAGTTTAGGCATTGTTGGCAGCGATGCTTCGGGCCGAATGAAGTTATTTCGTTTCGAAAATTAATCGCCAGAGGAAAAAGGGGTTTGCTGATTAATTCATTCTTTATCCATTTAGGTTAGTTGGTCCGGGGTCCGGTTTCCTTGGACCGATACAATAAGCGATAAAAAAGAACTAATAATTATTAACGGCTGTTTCGGTGTGTTCACCGCCCGGCGAGGGAGAGGGGGGTTGGGGGTAGGGGCTTACAAGTGTAAGTCGGACTTCTCTAGTGGATATCTACTATTTGGTGTAACGTCCTACGCGGACATGCCGGCCTATATACAGGCTTTTGAGACTTATTCAATACCATGTAGCCAGCCAGATAGTCAGTTCTTGCTATGGAAAGACGATCCATTCTAGGTTGGTACCCATGACGGGCATGTTGTTAAGTCATGGGAGTTGACGACTATACCACGGGATCGCCTCCTAGTGGATATTTGGATACTATAAATAACACTAGCAAAAGGTAAGGTAAGGCGAATTTCCGCCACATAATGGAAGCACAGTTTCTTATGTCAATTGGCTGCTGGAACATGACTTTTTTTTAACCAAAGGTTCTACCGAAAAAAGAGTTAACTAATACTTATATGCGGACAAAATGTCGGAAACCGTTAAGCGATCCAAAAGTAATAAAAGAAAAGAAAATTTACTACAGAAAATGGCCAATTCCGGAGGACTAGTTTTTATTTTTTCTCTTGTAACTAGCACTTCTTCCGTAATTCCGCCAACGATCAGCAAAACATAATTTGCCGCCAAACCTTGCGCACCTCATCCGCATTACCCTTCGCGCGGTGTTTTCATCCCAGTGTCTTAATATTCTCCGGCGGAAATCCGGTGACGGAAAACGGTTTGTACAGTTTTTCGCGACGTAAACGGGTAGTCCGCGCGCGGTGATTGGATGCTGGGTTGGTTATGTTGAAATTGATGGTACAGAAGGTACGGGCAGCAGGAAGCTGCAAGGTGCCGGGTTTTTTGGGCAACCGGGCGCACACCTAGGAGTGATGGAGATGGACTCAAAAAACCGGATACGGCTGGATAAAAGGGAAAACATTAAATAAACATGAGCATTTGCATAACTGAAAATTAAATAACCGGAGATAAAAGCTGAACCTATATACCGACCTTGCCTTGCTCGGCCGACGTAGGGAAAGTTTCACTTGAGCTGAGCTCCATCTTTTTTTTTTTGGTTGTGTGTGTTACTGCTCTTTATTCTAACAATTTGAGGAAAATGATTGTGTGTCAAGCAAAAAGTTACATCGCGTGCGCTGCTGATTTTTTGTTCTTCCCGCTTTCTGTGTGTTAGACGCTTTATATTAATAGTTCGGAGGGTGTAAGAAAGGGTGCGGTGCAGCGGGTGAGCGGTCCGACGGGTCGAGACAGCTACGACACGTATTTTCTGGTTAATTTAAATCGGATGAGGCTAACAACAAATTAAGTGCATTTTAACTGTCCTTAGGGTGGAAGATTTTTCGGTCATGTTACTGTAATCGATTTTAAGTTGAGATTTTCAATTCTTTTGGGATGACTTCTCGTAACTGTCAACTGAGAGGTGTAATGTTATCTCGTACTCTCCGTGTGCTTTCTGCTAGAATGTACGATTCGTACACCTTACTACCGTTTTTAATCGTGTATAACAGTCTCATTTTCATTACAACATTAGTAAAATTAAATCACGCAGCTGTACAACCTTTGTTCAGCTTTTCAAACTTATTTTATTCAAATATACCTATTGCTATTAGTTATTATACATGTTAAAATAAATACTCTTCCTACGTTAAAATAATCTTTCCTTCTTAATATGTTGAACTGAGCCATATTTATTTTCAAAACAATTCGTTTTGCATAGATAGTTTGGACGAGACGCTTAATTAATATAAGATAACTGTTTCTGTAATCGATTATACAATATTCTACTAGCAGCTCAAACCTCTTTAAGTAAATAAGCTATTTTCAAACTCGCTTGGTTTATCTTTCTTTGTAACGCAAACAAAGCGAATGGCAAATTTCGCTATTCCATTGCCACGACTCGTTTAAGATGCGGAATGATTGCATCTTTTGGTGTGTGGCCGTCTCAATCGTTTGTTCGAAGCAGCGGATGGTTCTTCTCGGCGCATTCTATTTTTCTCAGCAACACAACCGAAAACAGAAATGCAACAGACTAAATCCCTTTGTACTTCCTACCCCTGGCGCAGACAGTTAGTTGCATGCGGAACTATGAAAACAAATGCTTATGTGTGCAATTAAAATAAGTGTACCGGGTCGAAGTTAGAGACAGCTGCTAATCCATTTTTAACTTTTTGATGGTTACAATTAATGAAAAAAGGTAGTTTGTTACGGGTGTGCGTAAAATTGTCCCAGGATGAGAAGCGAGAACGAGCCGCTAGTGATGATGCGAATTAGCAGGATAGAGTTATTTAAGAGGCGTTCGGACTACAATATCGGCCATTCATTGACAATTTAATGACATGGAGGTGTAAGATGAAACTGCTTTCTCATAATTTTACTATCAAACCCAATCTAGAACTATAATGGCTTATTCAACCGGATGGAAAAACTTATAATAACTTACTAAAAATGTATGCAAAATTCTTTTTAAAATTGATTATTGAGCTATTGCTAATGTTTTCGATGATGTTGTCATATCCAAATGTTATCTTCTTTTTTTTGAAGTTATTCAACCGGATGGAAGAACGCATAAAGTGGCTTCAAAGCATGCGAAAATCTTTAAAATTGAATATTTAGCTATATCCAAGGTATCCGATGATTTTGCCATTAAGAAATATATTCTTTTTCTTTTTGGCGTAACGACTTAAACGGTCATGTCGGCCTATACAGGCTTTCGAGATTTTTTAAGCAGTATTACTCAGCCAGATAGTCAGTCCTTACTACGACCGACGGTCCATGCGAGGGGGTTGAGCATTACATGGTTTCCCAAGTCACTTTCGAATGTGTACATAATTCTTCTTCTTCTTCTTTAGGTTATAGCATCGTCCTCATATGATGGAAATATCATCATAATCAGAGGATTGGTTATTTTCTAAGGGAGGCTTGTGTTTGACAGCCTATATACCCCTTACTCTTTCATAATTGTATACATAATTATTCAGCGCCTCTAAGATGGGTTTCAACAGCTGTCAAATGGTGTAGTTACTTCATAGTAACATTTCAGTTTTTACACATGATTTTCAACACATCACAAAGAACTGGCAATCTAACTTGAGACGTGTTGAAAATCATGCTGAAGAAATTATAAATTATAAATTGATAATGGAAATGACATATCAGATTGATGTGGATTAACATCTTGTACGCGGTGAATAACAGCGTTTAAGTTCGAAACCGACTAGAAAACCCCTGTGTTATATTAAACGTTATAAGTGTCGTATCAAAAACAAAGCAGTATGCCAAAGGAATGCTTATTTTTCGCCCTGAAAAGAAGCACAGTTTGTACAAGTATTTCGAGCATGATCCTAATTAGCTAAAGCTGGGAATTGATTTTCGACATTTTCCACGTGCGTATGATATCAACTGCTTTATTTGTGGCTTTAAATAATTTGAAGCGGTGGAATGGTGGCGCACATGTCAGTCAATTTCGGAGGAATAGCTTCGAAAGGCTCGTTTTACAAATTATTTGCCGCGTCTTGTATCATTTGATGATCGAAATACACATACCTGAGAGCTGGGTGAGGTTCTCGATTTTCCTGTTGAAACCAAATATTACCGGTTGGATTGAACATGATATTCTACTGGTTCTACTGAGATTTTCAGTATGGGCAATCTGAGATATGTGTTTTAAATGACTTAGAATAGTTGTGTAAGTGGGGGAAATTAACGAGTAGACAGTTGAACTTTCACTTTGCTAATGGTTATTCACTTGTCCGTTTTAGTTCATTTTAATATGCTATAACTCATGATACAATTCATCTAATATTCATCTAATCTCCTGGTTATGTTCTAGCCTTTAAGAATTGTCTGATCCTAATACCGTTGCTATAATCCCATGCCATAATTCTAATATAATTCAAATACAATATATAACGAGAAAAGCAAACAGATGCTGCAGATATGTAACCATATTTATTTCAAGTGTTTTAAGATCATGTTTTTTGAGATGGAAAATCTGCGGAAAATCTGTTATTCATTTCCTTTTCCTATTTTTGTTAATAGGTCTAATGGTTTTCATTGGGTTTTATTACATTTTGCAGTTTGTTTCCACTAGGAAAATATGCAATGGCAATCAAGTAATTCAACAAATTCACCAGTCCCATGTACTTCATCAACAATATGTTAATAATTGTCAAATCTTCATGAATTATGTGATTCTATTTTGTAGTGCAATAACATTGATACACTTTATTGTAATTGAGTATCGCTCTGCACACTGAATAATATACAACTGAAACTCGCCAAAATACAAATGCTGGACTTTTAGTGCACTATGCACAATGTTACATTAGCTTCATCGAATTAAATGTTAATTACTTCAAGATTTATGATCTTGTGGCGAAATTGTCGAATGGGCAAAAAATATTATAAATGATTTACTACCTACCACACATAACCCCTCACCTGTAGGCCATAGCATATTTATTTCATTTATTTAATTAAGGCTATTAACGACGCAATAAAAAGCATAAAAAATACGTTTCGCTACAGTACGTATGGATAATTAATCATGCAAGGTGCCATATGCAACACGTGAGCAATTAAATTGTTCCTCTCCCTAATATCCTTTACCTCTGCCAAACGAAACGTGCATTATGTTGCAGTAAATCCTTCTATTCGACGTCTTCGTTAACACATTTGATTGTAATTATTCCTTCTTGACACACAAGTACCGTAACAAATTTTGTAGACCTGTAGCCTGCCAAATTGATGTCTTGGGTTGCATTCGTTCTGCCAGTAAGGCGTTTCAACTTTCAATATGATGAATGCAGAAGATTCAGAGAAAGTTTCGCTAACAATCACTTGTAAAACAAACATACATCAACGCTGAGTTATCTTTAAATTGATGTTTTCTTTTTATTTGTCTTTTTCTCCACAGGAAGTTGGAAGCATTATCGGAAAAAAGGGAGAAATCGTCAAGCGATTCAGGGAAGAGGTAAGTACTTGGTGAAAACGAAAAGCAATTTGATTTTCTTCCCACTGTGTTGCCGTACCACTCACACACATACTATCTCGTGGCTGCAATTGTTCTCGTACCAGATGATTTACTTCGGGTTCTGTTTTCATTTCTTTCTTCTTTGTTTTCATCGACGATATTTTCATTCCTGTATTTGAAGGAACAGATTTGGCAAAGCATCCTTTTATCGGAACTGCCATGAACGATAAAGTAAAGTGCAATGTTGTGTGAAGTAAATCTTATTCTTCCATCTGGAATCCATTTTTTGTATGTTTGTGCGTTCCTTTCAACACTTTCCGCACGATCCATGATCCAATAACGCTGCTGTTCGATGCTGCCATATGTCACGTCTGAAATATTTCATGTTTGATTGTAAAGTTACCTCTTTCGTTTTGATAAGCTTATTTCGCAGAGAATGAGAAATAAATCTTTTTTAACTATCAAAACTTCGTTCATGTGCTACACATTGTTATATGCGTTGTTTTTGTCCGTTTTGTTGTCTACACAAGTTGGATGTAATTTAATGAAGTGAATGAAAAATTGTATTTCATGCACATTCATTATAACCAACACTTTTAGTCTTTTTATTTTTCTACTAATCCAATTTTCATTTGAAAGTAATTTGTTTTTTGTTTATATATCATCTGTACTTTGACTTTTACTTGAGCCGGTCATGGTCACATGGTGGTCAACTTGTACGACTTAAGTTGTTAAGTTAATACGAGCCATGGGCTCAAGCCACGATTGAGACGTGTCCCCATGCGTAGGACTGACTATCCTGAAAGACAAGCCCATTGGTGATTCAGACAGGCCTTGACCGACAACGGTTGTTGTGCCAAAGAAGAAGTACTTGGACTCTGAAGCTCTTATATAACAGATAGAAACATACAGACAAATGTAAAAACGGTTCCACAAGAAACCACCACACCAATCTGTAGACCTAATTAGTGGGTTCATAATTTGTAGGTGTCAGCTATCATTAAATGCCTTCATTATTGTGCGAATAGCACGATCTTCCTCCCAAACAATGACGGTGTTTCAGGAATGAATCCTTACGGCAGAGCTCCAATTTTCCTCTTTTGTGTGCTATATATTTCATTTTCTTCATCGGCAATTGCTGTCCTTTATGTGCATGGTAGTAGTATCTATACTACGCCTCCAAATGACTATAAGAGCAATAGTTAAGCTCATTTACACCGATCGTCTTTTTAGTTCTGGTTTCTTCTTTCACTCATTCGATACACACAAGCAAAACATTGTTTTTTTTTTTGTCACAGGTTAGAAAGAGAATGCGATTTCAACTCATTCAAACTACCCAAAAGAAAGTCAATAGAATGTGATATGTGTTTAATGTTTATCGCGACAGACTGCAAGATAGTACCTAACAGCATATCTATTTCGGTTTCTGGTTACTTTTGTGATCACTGGAAAGCAACGCTTATATGGATTCATTCTTCGAGCGAACATATAACTCTAGTTCCCATTGTCGACTTTACCTTGAAAGGGAAATGAAATAATCCCATTATCGAAATTCTATGCTTTTCTTTTCGTCTTCACACAGCCTGAGGAATGCTTTACAGTGCCAACTGCTCGTTGCCAACACACCGATACGATACGGTCCTCTTTTTTACCCCAAACACTGACGCTGTATAGAAAATATTATTAAAATCTCTAACCAAACCAACATGGAGCCACAGCGCCATGTTTGCTCTTACGTTCCTAGTGCATCTATTCATATCCTTTTTGCTAACAATGTTCCATGATGCGCCAAAAGGAACTACTCGCAAGTAGCGTGTTTTTTGTACAACCACTATATCACTAGTTTCGCGCCCGGAAATGACGTCATTATGTCTGAGAAAGGAGCCTTCGTAGCATTGACATAAATGTAATATTGCCGTCTAAAGCGGTAGCATGCCGATGCTGTGGTACAATCGTTAAGTGTACGTCTGAACCACATGTTCAGATGGATGGAGTCAGTTCATGCGACCCAGTATGGATTGTTCGAGTCCTTCATACTCAGGACTAACTATCTTGCTTATGGGTACTGCTCCACATAACTAGCTATGAAAGGCTTTGCATTAGAAGGTTGCACAAGAAGATAGAGAAGGTTGGGCTGGTCTCGTGGTACAGTCGTCTACTCGTACGACTTAATAACATGCTCGTAATGGGTTCAAGCCCCGAATAGACCGTGTCCGTAGAACTATGTACCATTAGTACCCACTAGTGGTAAAGATAGGCCTTGACCGACAGCGGTTGTTGTGCCAAAGAAGAATAAAAAAGTTAAGAAAAAGTTAAACCCATTGACAAGTAATATAGAAAGAGTACATTGTATGTGTACAATCGTATTGTATATTAATTATTGACAAACATGTTCTTTCCTTCTAATAAGTTCAATAGACGACAACTTGCTTGCGAATGAATGTGATCAATAACGTAAAAATTAAGTTTCCTTTTCAAGAAACCTTCATGTAGTAGTGCATCAAAATAAAGAATAAAAAACCCGTTGTTAGCATGATTCTGATATTAATACTACAATGAATTGCGGAGTGTTATCATTACTTTGTTACTTCCGGTTTGTGTAGTTTTCCTTATTAAAAAGAAGTAGAAATTGTACACAAACAGCAATTGAATTTGTAAAAGATACTATTAAATAATAAATCGTTTTGCTAGTTGCTTAGCATTACTTCAACAGCTTACAGTCATATTTAATGCTTCCTAGACTGTTATTAAACAGTAATTCAAAATGTCTTAACAGCACATTTACGCCTAAACAATCATTCCATTGCCTTAACACAGCCTTTAAATAAATGGCGCTTGAATTAAAGCGGAAATCTTTTAAAAATTACGTGTTTACAGAAACGCGTCTTGCTCTTCGCGGATCAATGAGCAAAAAGAGAAGAATTGAAACACGAGTGAAAAGGAAAAAGCGCTCCTGGCCATGAACTTTTCACCGGAATATAAACATCCGTGTCCGCTTCCGGCGTCGGGAATACAAGGGGTATGGCGCAGGATACTGCGCGAGTCTACCGCGCGTACCGGGCCTAAAAGCGAGAAAACTTTTGGCCTTTTTATGCTCGAGCATGTGATTTGCTGCTGGATATTTGCGACGACCCCTCTGCTAGTCGACGGTCGTCCAGGACTCTTTTTTTTATACAATCGAGGTTTTTGCTATATAGGCCTGTTGTTTGGTAGTGTTTTTCTACCAAAACGACCACCCGGAGACTATATTGTCGTTTCCTGAGCGGAGAGGGCCTATACTACAACGCCCCAAAATCGCCAAATCATAAAGTTTTGTCGCTTCCAAATTTTGTTTAGAGTTTGTTTCACTTCAATTCCGAAGATGGACAGAGGATGGGTGCTTTCTCTGTCTCTTTTTCTCACTATGGGGTTCCGTGGTAAAAGCGCTGGAAGCGTTTTAGTAGACAGCTTCGATGAGAGGTTCGGGTCAACACTGTACTGGCACTTTAAGTGTTCATAATTAAATAAAGTTTTCTAATTTTTTATCATGTTTCGCTCTCTCTCTCACTCTCTGTCTTTCTTTACTGTTTCATCCTAACAGTCCGGCGCAAAAATCAACATATCAGACTGCTCGTGTCCGGAACGAATCGTGACGGTCTCCGGATCCAGAAGTGCGATCTACAAAGCCTTTACACTCATCACCAAGAAGTTCGAAGAGGTAGGTTTTTTTTTGTTTTTGTGACGTTAGAGTGGTTTGAATTCGTTGAAATTAAAATCTAAATATTGTGCATTTTTTTATTTTTAATACTTTAATCACAGTGGTGTTCCCAGTTTCAAGACAATGCGAACACACAGGGTAAACCACAAATTCCCATCCGTTTGATTGTGCCAGCTAGTCAATGTGGTTCTTTGATCGGTAAGATTTTAATTCAGATTAAAACAAAGCCCGGCCTTTTGCTGCAGACTCACCAAATGTCTTCAATTACAGGAAAAGGTGGATCGAAAATTAAAGAAATTCGTGAAATCACCGGCTGTTCGATACAAGTTGCGAGCGAAATGTTGCCCAACTCGACGGAACGCGCCGTGACATTGAGTGGTTCCGCTGAAGCCATTACGCAATGCATCTATCATATATGCTGCGTTATGCTGGAGGTAAGTAGAAATATAGAATTAAATTTTAATTAATCCATTGCTAAATTATAAATTGCTCAAAAATGGATTTTTTTTAATGTGTATTATTCATTTGCACCAAGATGAAATTAAACACATCATTCGATGATGATACCCTTTATAGACCGATACATTTATTATTATTAGTGTTTCTTTTTTTAAAATTATAGAGATAACTTAATTAAACATAGTTTTTAGTTGTCCTTCAATTTTCGTCACTACTATTTATGTTGCACAAATGCAATATGTCTCGAAATCAAATTCTAATTATAGTCCTTTTGTCGACATTCCCATGTTTTTCCTATCCCCTAATGGCATTTACCACAATCGCGCACCTTTGTAACTCCGTGTGTTGTTGCCAATTCAGAATTTCTAATTGGCCCGGCAGCACTGTTCTGCTCGCTCGGCCCGGCATTGATCTCAGCAGAGTTTTCACTTCAAGCGACATTTGCGACTGTAACTAATGGCGTGTGATCTTTTGCATTGCTCAACCATAATGTGATCCCGTTCATCTTGATAGTCCCACCACCGTGCGAGTGCACAAATTCATGCTAAATGACAACAATAAATTTTCGTTGCAAAAGCCATGCACTCTCTTCCCGCGTTTTGTGCTTTCATGCAACGCTGCGAATTACTTTCACGATGATTAATCTATCCCTAGGCAGCTGCTGTTGGTTGCAGCGAGCGCGAGCGTATGTTCAATGCGTCGTGTCGTAGTTACGAATACATGGCCATTGCTCGGTACACTCATTCGCGATAGGATAACAAATTGGGTCGCTTAAATTCTTACCCATTGTGTAATGGTTAAAACACGTAGGTTAACACTTCCGCTTTTCAATATCATTTTTATTATCATGTACGAGCTAGAATAGTTCTAACGCTGAATACTTTAATATATAGCAATGTGGAAAACTTGATTTTTTACGAAAATCAAATACTAAGTTTAGCTTGCACAATTTAACAACCCTATTATGGTAGTAAGCCTAAACGATTACTTAAACAAAGCAGAGTAGAAAATGGAAAAGCACAAAAATTACTTTTTACTTTCTTCAAGCTTTTGTACATTTCGCATGACTTACCTTAACAAAAACCATCGCCACAAATAATACCATTAACAAACGCAACAAATCCGTACCCTTCTCTGTTTTTGTACTGTCACCCAGCTCCTGGATGGCATGATCTTTTCGTTTCGTTTGGATGATAATATAAATGACTATACAGTTTCCTCGCTCTACCAACTTGCTGGCAAGATGTGGCTCAAGATTTCGTTGAAATAGCATTCAGTAGCCGTATACTGGCCCCCCGCCCTTGTCTGTGCGAGGTGTAGAGCGAGGAAAAGGAGAAGATTTTACGAGTCGAATGAATTGCGCAAACGGCTGATACCGGAGTGAAGTAAGTGGTCGAAAAATGAACTGCGAATTTTATAGAAATTATTTCCCGTGGATATTTTCCGGTTTTTTGCCCTCCAACCCGCAAGTAGCAATATTTTCGAGAGTGGTTTTCCCTTTTTCCCCCTTCCATGCTGAACCTACCTAACGTTACAATGTTTTCGGCCGTATGCCGTCGCTTTCATTGGGATTCCGTCGAGTCCCTGCCCAACCGTCGTCCACCCGGGTTGCAATCGTTTCTGTCGGGTTTCATTTAAAATTTCCTGGATAGACACTTCCAACTCTGGCAAAACGTGCACGTTGTGTCTTCCATCATCGTCCTGGGAATGGTATCTAGTGGTGGTTTACTACTTTACTTTTTCCTGCGCTGGGTACATTGCTGCTGCTGCTGCTGCCCGGCGGTAAAGATTTTCTTCGTAACGATTGTGGATGAACGAGCCCCGCCAGTGTTTGTAAGCGAATGGGAAAGAAATAATCCGCTTAGTGTTAACTCGCAATTTATTTAATGAAGTAATTTCGAATGGTGTGGTACGATTATTCGGAGTTTCAGCGGGGATGATTCTGGGTTACGACTATTGCCCAAGCAGCAGCGTCCCTTCGCTCTTTTGCATCCCACCTTCGCCGTCAACCAGCAGCGCCAGAGAAGCGCTTTAGTGCAAAACTTTTCAATGATCTTTTGCGTGTAAGCAGTATAGAAATCGTTTCGCGCGGTAGAAGATAATTAATAATGTAACGATGGATTTCCTCACGACGGCTCTGCCAGCAGGAGGACAACAAAGTGCGTTTTTTTTGGGGTGAGTTTTGTGCTATCGAGTCAAAACTGATCTCACTTTCCATTAAAAACTAATTGTTATTTTCTTCTGTGTGCGTTCTGTGCTGTGTGTGTGCTACAGTCGATTCAGCTTTCACTCGTAGAGTCAGTGGAGAAGAAAACTCTCCTACCTGTTACCCGCACAGCCACAGAAGATCTTTGATGGGTGGATTTCCTGTTCTTGGCCCACAGCACAGCACGGCAAAGTACTTCCATCGCTCGATTCACCTGGCAATTAGGAATAGTGGTGTGCGCAAACTGAAAAGAAGCATCGTTAATTATACCATTTCACTGCCACTAGCTGATTATGAAGTTATAATAACAAATGGGATTTAGGGATTTTTGAGCTTTTGCTTATTGACTGCACCGTGAGAGATAGCAAAGGATTATTTTTTATGAGAAAATAATTCTTTATATCATTCTAATCCTCTGCTGATGTACTGAGAGGTAGTGTATTTTGTTTTAAGTTAGTTTTTGCCGTAGTCTACCACTACGGCTCTGGTCTCATTGTGTTTTTATACAAAGCATGTAAGCTAAATATGAATAATATATTTTTCGGTAACCACTCGCCACTGCTAAATTCATTTTGCTGATTTTGTTCTACATTCTACTAAAACTAAAACTCATAAACAAATCAGAGAGAATAAATTCTATCGAAATAAAATCAATCAGGATTACGTTGTACAATTTTCACTACAATACGACTCATAACAACGCTGATGGGGAATCTAAAATCTGCTAAACAGGTGTAGTTTGACTAATAATTCGTCGACACCACAAATTAAATCTATAATACCCCCAATCCTCTGGTGTGGTCCCCGGCTTCAAGCTCCTGAGAGGGAGAACATTTATTTTCGTGTTTTATTTTTTCGGATGCACGTTTGGCTGGACAAACCGCACATTCTGTATATTATTCATATGTGTGACACAGGTGTGTGTTGCCTTATGGAGTTGTTGTCATCAGACGATGAAATCATTTTTAGTAGCGAGAGGAACCGAATGGGCGGATTAGAACTACTACCAGAAAACGAAACAGCGGGTTAGCATCACTCCTTTCCGTTTTTCTGTACCACCCAACACCCTTTGGGGCATTGTTGAGGTTTGTGATGGAATTTTAGCACGGTGAAATATTTCAATTTGCAGATTAGAAAGCTTTTGACCGCATTTTGCCCTGTCAAACACGGGGCAAAAGGGTGTCGGTCGACCTTTAATGTGGTTTGCAGCTGTTACATATATTCGGCTGCCAGTTAGTGCCTGTCCCCTGCATTCGAACCATCCCGTTGCGTATATGTTCAGAATCAGAAGAGGGCTATTCGAAATGTAGAGAACAAAAGAGAGAAAAACGTAATAATTAAATTCTCCTCTGCCCCCTCTACCGCTGTTCTCAATTTCCATTTCGCTTCCGTTGCGCTATTAGTAGTATACCTGTAGTGTATACCTTTTCGTAGCCTTGCAAAAAGGCTATCTAAATCACAGTAAAGACCACTGGCTGCTTCTAACCCTACCTGGTCCATTCCACGCAAAATTCGCCATTTAGCATTGCCCGAACACAGTTGGCATTTCGAGGCGAGTGATCCATTCGGCCGTTAGCCAAAACTAGACGAAATTTTTGACGTAACTTACGTAGCACGCGCGCACAACACCAAATGTGACCGAATGCAAACAGATGCGGTGGTGGCCTACTTTTGGCCATCAGTCCTGCCAGCACCAGCAGCATAATTACGTGCGCGGAAGGTGGAAAACGACGTTAATTAATGGGAAGAAAAATCACCAGGACACGTTTTACGATCGCCCCTTCCCTCTCTCTCTCTCTCTCTCTCTCTCTCTCCCTTTCTTTCTTTCTGACTCCCTCTCTTTTCCTCATGCCTTTGGTATGGTATTCGGAGCGGAGCATGGCGCGCTATGTGCATCGTTCTCTTCTACCAAACCTCTAATGAAACATCGGTGAATAATTAATCACTAAATTTAACGCACACATTGCTTGCTCCAGGCAACATGGAACGTAATTTGAAATTGCGACCGGTGCAGACAGTGCTAGAGAATTCTTTTGACAAAACATAGCCTGAAGAGTCAGAAGGTTTGCAACACGGTCGAAGGTGTGGGTTGGGGGACTTTTGCTATTAAATTTGCTGCTAGCTTACAACGACATTCGCAGACATTAACGCATGATTGGCACTCTTGTTTCGTGGTGTGGCATGATAAGTGTAACATGTGATGGATAAGTGAAATTCGAATCGATGTGCCCATTATTAATTGGCGTTGCACGACGGTACAGGACAGCATCAGTGCCAAAAAGGGTGATTTATGGTTGGGAAGGACATATTCAAAGCTAGTTACTTACGATTGCAGCTAGTTAGCTACGATTTATTTAATTGCAATGTGTGCAATGTTGCAAGTGCACTCAATGAGTTTTAACGATCGTGGGAAGCTGTCTACGTATGCATCTTTGCTGTAAAGCTTTCACAAGCTTCCAACTCGGTTTAAATAAGACAAAATGCGGTTCTTAGTTTTGTCACGACAATCGAAAACAAACAATAGTAATCTGGCCTATAGTAAATATCGACGTGTTCGCATTCAATGAAGTGGTGAGCTCGATCGGGGTTAAGTTCGCATCGAACTCAATCGGAATTCTATTCATCTAATGTTCCTGTGCAGTACTGCATTGAAGACGGGCCTATTGCGAGACTGTGATCGAACCCACACCAGTGTACATAACAATAGAATCGATGAGTGTTCTAACCAACATTTCTAATTTTCTTCCCATTTCCTTTTCAGTCGCCACCGAAGGGTGCCACAATTCCGTACCGGCCAAAGCCGCAGGTGAATGGACCGGTAATAGTTGCTAACGGCCAGGCGTATACCATCCAGGGTAACTACGCCGTACCGGCACAGGAGGTATGTATAAGATGCTTAATGGAATGATTTACTCTATTGTTCGTTTTGGTAGTCAAATCTCTTTCCATCATTATCCCCATCTCTCCCTCTTTTTATCTCTATCTCTCTTTCTGTGTCCGTTGCCACGAAACTATGCAGTGGGACATTCTTTTACGACATATGTGTATCCTCTCGACATGAAGCGGGATTATTTTAGAACTTTAATATCCGTACACTCAACTGTATCTATGAAGTTTTCATTTAGTGCCGCCTTATCATTTGTCTGCTGCTGTTTGTCACCAAATGTTTTACGAACGTAATGCTCTGCTACGCCTGCTTTCGGGTTATAATACACCTCCTACAATGTAACCAATAGTTAATTTGCTCAAACGACCAACTCCTCATAAGCATACATGTGCGCTGAGCGAAAACTTCTTGTGTACCACCACTACACCTCGCCTGTCCGGTTGTGCTCTGTTTCCCGTATATTTATCATTATTGTCTCTGCTAACTTTTTTTTATTGTTGCTGTTGCAATTCACCTTTATTTAACAAAGCGTAAAACATCAACCACTGTTTTAAATATCTGAATTTTATTAATTCTTGTTTTGCTAATCAACGAGGGATTAACCGTTTAAGAAATGCTTAATTTTCATTCAGTAACTTAGTGCCATTTTGCCATTTCTCTGTGTCTTCTCTGTTTTTGTTTTTCCATATTCGTTGATCATTTTTTCATGTTCCTAATTCAACTACTACTGTTGCACTTCGTGCCTTACCCCCTGTGTTGTAATTGCCTACTGGATGTATTATCTTTCCTTCTCTGTGGAAAGCGATGATTCATCGCTCTGCTACTTAACGTCTATGTTTAACAAAATTGTGATTTTTTAAACCCCTCCTCCTAGAATTGGACTAGCTCTTCTTGGTCAATGGTACGAGAAAAGACAGTTGAAAAAGAAGTCCATTGCAAATTACTCCACCCCAACATTGCGCACACTATGTCTTTCTATCTGTTTTGTATCTCTCTCTTTCTCTCTCTTTCTATATCTATCTCTCTATCTACATAACTATCTCATAAATCGTTCGTTTAGACCTGCACAGTATATCCACTAGCCATTACCGGTGGCTTGCATGCGGGCATCTCCGGTTTAGCCGATCCATTACTAAAAGGAACACATCTACAGGGAGCGATACCTCCACATCATCTACAACCGATACCTGATGTGAGTTTAATCGTTTTTGATTGGTGCTGATTTTGCCTGGCAGTAACTTACTCTTTACCCAACCCGAGCAAAATCCTCTCACACCAAACTATCATAAACCAACCCCGCCAACCCCCCACGCCCCGCCCTCTCTTCACCCTCTCGCCCCCCCCCCCCCCCTGAGTTGTCATTTGTCCAGCAGATTGATGACTTCTTTCACGGTAACACGTGTCTCTCTTTCTCTCTCTCTCCAGTCCAGTCCCTTACTGTTATCCGGTGGCTTTGAATAACATGTTAAGCAATCCCGATCCGACTCCCCCCTCAATCCGTATTCTACTGGGCAGCATAATACCTTTTCGCTTTGCGGCTGTGTCCCCATCTAATCTTCCTCCCATGTGTAGATAATGTTAAACTGTATTCAATTCCCCGACGAAGAGCGTTGTTGATGAATGAGATGAATGTGTCCCTCGTAAAAGCTCCCACCTTCCCGGGTAGCGCAGAGAAGAATGCAATTGCTTTAGACAGTTTCCGTTTGCCTAGCAAGTTCTAATATTAATTTTTATTCTAGTCAATAGCTTTAGATAATAGCTGCTGTAGTTCCCTGAACCCTCCAGCAAAATTCGCAATTTTTGTTCAAACTGCTGACATCCATAATTGTCCCCTGGACCCCCTGGTAAACTAATTGGAATTGTGCAGATTAATAATCCCCCCTCCCCCCACACGCCAGCTCCATCCCCCTCTTGTGGTATACCTGCAACTGTATCTTCAGTTGGATGCTCTACACATCATCATATGCTCTCCATGTATATTGTGTCCTTTTTAGTAATGTAGCTATAAGTTGTGTATTCATATCTAAAACAGTCTGTAAAACGATTAAAACTACACTTTATTAACACGTTCGAGTATTTATGCATCATGCTGCTGCATGTACATTCTTAACGACAGCAACATGTAGCAACTACTGTATTCTTTTGTAAATAATACACTTCCAAACCAATTCCAATTGAATCATTCATAGTTCCTTCAACATGAAACTATTTTATTGCTAATTTCATTCATGACATAACATTCATTTTTTTTGCTTAGTTGTTTACTGATCCTGATTCGACAAAGTTTAAATTAATTGTCTAGTTTTCTTTGTTGCTCTTTCATTTATTTTTATATTTTTCATTTTTCTTTACGGTTCATTTTATTTACCAACGATTTTTTTTCTTCTACGTTTAGGCTTATCTTGCCAATCCTTTCATTGCTTTAATACAAGACTAAGAAATTACAGCGTTATTATACATATTTGAGAACGCGCGTCACATTTTTGAGTTTAGTTAAGATATTCTACGATTGTTTAGATTACGTGCACGCTATTTCTTTAGTTTCAAACCATTCTGCACTATTATTCAGATACATATTAGCTAGTAGTTATACATTGATATATAATATATTGTATCGGAATGTTGGTTCACAAACTCAATTGATGTATTGATGTTGCAACTGTCGATTAACATTGTTAATTTAAAATGAAAGAGATGTCTAAATATTTCATGGTGTTATTGGTTAGTGCAATGTATATAGTTTCTATACACTTTAAGCCTTACTATCTACAAACAGGATTAACATTCTTCCACAAAATAGAATCATAAAAGTAATACAAAACAATCTTCTTAAAAAAACCAGAACACACTCCGTTAGCTGATTCGAGAAGTAATGAATACACATTTTGGATTATTTTAATTTAATTCTAGGTTTCGGGAATAGCTAAAAATCCGCTTGCAGGGCTAGCAGCGCTCGGACTAGCTGGTGCGATTCCCTCCAACACGGGTGGACTTAACCCAACTGGTAAGTATTCTAGCCGTATTTTCTTCCCGGTCCCGCATTTCCTATAACATCATATTCCCCACAATTGTACCTCTACTTCTTCCACACCTTCTACTATCACCTTCCTACCGCTATATTGTACTAAAGCTAATGCCCTTGAATATATACCCCACGCAGCTCTTGCCGCATTGGCCGGTTCTCAACTGCGAACCAACAACAACCGCAACGTAGCTCCAGTTCAGTCTCAATCCCACGAAATGACCGTGCCAAACGACCTGATAGGCTGCATTATCGGTAAGGGTGGCACCAAGATTGCAGAGATTCGCCAAATTTCCGGCGCCATGATACGCATTTCCAACTGCGAGGAGCGCGACAGCGGCAACACAGACCGAACGATTACCATCACCGGCAATCCGGACTCGGTCGCACTAGCCCAGTATCTGATCAACATGAGGTAGGTGATACTTGAGCTTTTTTATATATATATACACTTTGGCCTTTTCTATCTAATATTACTATCGTTACTACCGATCGACATATCCGGCGGGGTTGTTTCGCGTATTCTGGAGGGTTTGCGGCTTTTGTTGGGCTGATGACTCTGCGGTCTCGTCCAACAGGGGTGACACCTAGAGGAACATTCTTCGATTGTTGAGACATGTTCAGTTCCTCTGTGCTTTGTACTTAACTACCCATCTTTTGCATCTCTGTCTGGTTATCCCACCACACTCTGTCCACCTTTCTGTCGTTGTGTTTCGTAACATATGCGCTGTTTTGTTTCTTGAAATGAACAGTAATGTTTTTAGTTTCTCCACACGTTCTATAGTCACTTCGTGCCACTTTCAAAGTGACCCATTACTATTGATATTGATTACCGTTCTTAAATTTGTTTGATACTTGGTCCGTTTCATGTGATTATGCTATGAAGTCCTTTTCCGTTCTCTTCCTTTTCGCTCTGTGTCGATATGTTTTTTTTTTATGTTGCGTAGGATAATGTTCCCGTTTCGATAATAAATTCCATTTTCTCTTTGAAATGTAAAACACGACGTACGACGACTCTCTTCATCTCACCAACACCACCACTTTCAACTAATACTACTCAAACAATTTATTTGTATACCAAATTCCTGCTGTTTCGCAAACAAAATATCCAATTCATTCAATCTTTCCATCAATTGCACCTCCTCCTTGTGCTGCTGCTGCTGTTGCAGTGCTCTGTGAAACAATTAAAAATCCTTTTCCTTCGTTCTACGCATTTCCTATGATACTATCGTGTGGTACTTTCTCCTGGTCTGGCTCATTTGCACGGCACTGCTCCTATGTGTTCGTTAGGTTATGCTGTTTATGCACTTCACCCCTTCCCCCTCGCCAAACCATTCCCCGCTGCTGAACTCTGTCGATCCCTGCCCATCAGTGGTGATGTTGATGTTCCTTAAACAATTTCCTACGTTTCCGGCTTTTGAAGCGAGAGAGAACATTTCAATCCAATCCACCCACCCGAAGTCAGTGAACATCCCAAAGCTGCAAATACCTTGAATTCAGTGATCTATGTTCTCCTTTCCTCCTTGACGAGAAACCCATATCATGATCCAATACCATTGTCATTGTATTGCTACAATAACTGCCCCACTAATACGAGACTAGAGTATCTTGTGTAATATGTGTGTATACAAAACTATATGTCAACTATATAGCGCAGGTGGTGGAGGTGCTTCGTTAATGTGATTATGTTCTTTAAACAAATTTGTCTGACATTTTTGTACATTAGTGTTTTGGTCATTTGAATAACTTGTGCATATGATTTTCATAGCACAGTTGTGAAACTCAATGTCGATCCCTGCCCTTATCTATATGTATGTTTTTCTAACTGTTTTACTTTAAAATTGGATTTTTAAATAAAACAATATGACTATATTTCATTGTCTGAACTGCGCTTATTAATACGAGAAGTTGCAGTTAAGTACGCATTATTTTATTAATTTGGCTCGTGAATGAAACCGTTCTCAATATTTTCTGATATTTTATGTATACCGCAATTACCACCCCAGATAATGTTTTGAATCGTTCTACATTGAACTTATTACGGAGAAAAAATTAGTCTCATTAAAAATATAGAATGTGTGATTACGTTTATATCCTTTTGGTCGCCTACGCTCAGTAACGTTATATTATTCAGTAAGTACTTTCCACAGCAAGGCATTGCAAGTGGCCATTTTCCTTTTTTCTTAAAACAACAACGACGATTCCACATTAGATCAGGGCTCGTATTTATTTTTCACCTTTTTCCTACAACTCATGGTATTTTTCTCAAAATTTAAAGGATGTTTGGAAACATTACTTTATAAACTTTATATACGCATTAAAAGATACTAGATGAAGCAATCGTCTTAGTGGGACATATACACCAGTCTCTCCTTAACACAGCCCTAATACAACCCTCCGTTACTAACTACCCAATAATAGTGATCGCATTGTGCATTACAAATGCATCCTTAGTTTACGCAGAACCACTCCTAAAATCCTACCGGAACAAAACCAGCCCACCTTCCTTAAACAATCATTCTATTTTCCGCTGTCCTGGTTTCATAATTTCTGTACACCTTTCACAATCTTTATCTGTGTCTCTGTCAATAAACTTCCGCCGCCCAATTATCCTTCCGTCCGTCCGTCCGTCCGTCCGTCTGTCCGATAGCCGCCTCTAAATATCCTTTACACGTTTCTTTTCTACTCTTTCTCTCTCTCTCTATCTCTGTCTGTCTCTCTCTCTCTCTCTCTTCTCAAACCTAACAAACTTCCTCCTTATCCTCCCACAGCGTCGAGCTTCAGAAGGCGAATTTAGGTGACGAAGCGGGGGCAGCTGCTGCCGCCGCTGCCGCGGCTGCTACAGCACAGGTGGCCGGTGCACAGCCGGCCACGGCCGGTATCGTACCGCCATCGGCAGCGGCCACGCTTACCGCGGCGGCATCCGCAGCTGCAGCTGCGGCCGCAAACTCGGGAGTTACCGGTGCGGGTGCGACCGGTGCAAACGCGGCCGCAGCTGCTGCGGCGGTATCTAACCCACTGGCTACGGCCATCCCGCTGGCACAGTTGCTAGCCAAACCGGGTACGCTTAATGCGCTGAACAGTCTGTCGGCCCTCGGTAGCTTGACCGATCTGCTTGGCAATCTGTCCAGCGGGGCCGCCGCGGTAGCACCGATCCAGACGACCGGTGTAAATCGGCCCAAGACTACGCGTATGCGCTCTCCCAACACCAACAACAGCATGAACGGTGACAGCAGTAAGAAAAGCGAACGTAATAAGTTCAACCCTTACTAGAGCTAGTGTGTCGTCCTGGGGGAGGGAAAGAGCAAATCAGAGATATCGGTGCAAAGCGCACTTACAGCGGGACGACGAAGCTGGTAAATAGCCGTTAGGGCACATTAGAGCAGGGCAAAGGTGGTCTCATAAGGCAAATAAGACAATGTAACGACAGAATTTACACATTTTCATAAGCATGTTGAAGAAAGCGTGAGTATAAAAGGATGAAAGGAGTGGTTCGGTGACAGCAAGAGGTAAGCAGTAACTAGAATGCTCGTACTAACTCATTATTAAAAGTTAGATAAGAACACTTCGGTAGGTAGGTCAACACTTCCGGGGGTTCAGCTACTACTTAAGATTCAATATTTAGAGTCGTACACTGTAGTACTAGTGTAAGTGACTGAGTTGGTATAAGCGTAGGGATGGATTTGATTGAAGTTTAAGCGAAAGGCATACACAAAATCGCTGTATGCATACAACTACATGGATTGATTTTAATGTTTTGTCGAATAAGTTTTAGGAATGCTTCTCTATGCCAAGCATGTAGTTTATTGCAGTAAAACTCATTTTATACAGACCAAACGTGCGTATGCATGCAGTGTTGAAATCGGTCGGCCACAAAAAACACCGTAAGGATGTATTATTCATTATGAAGTATATGGAACTTTCGAGCAGAATGGAATGAAAACAAATAACTGTTACAAATATTATGTTTGCCGTTTTAATTTTCCTTATTTAATTTTACGGAAAAATCACTGCCCCTGACCGTGACCATAAAGCAAAAATCGAATAGACGCTGCTTTTTTTCAAATCCGTGAAATTATCAAACAAAATGCAATTGTTTACTTAGAAATCTTCAGTTGATTATTTTTAAACATTTGTCAAGTAAACCAAACGGGATAATGTTCGATTAATTGAAAAATATTAAAAGAATGCTGTCGTTTCATAATTGTACCAGTTCTGTTATATGGGTGTCTGTTGGTTAAGGGAATATGGCAAATGCTGTAAGGAGATTTTTTCAATTCAAAATTATGAACAAGAAAATAGATACACAATCATACAATAGCAAAGTAATGGGTAGAACTTTAATTGAGTTCGAGAACGAACTTTGCTAGCATGTTCTTCTTCCATTCCCCCGTCACGATCGTTAATCGTCGATACCTTCAGTGCTGTTTGCGTAACTGTTGTTATCTGTCCACGGTGCCATTGCCGACCTGGAGAAGGTGGATACATGAAGAAACAGATATGTGAGAGACAAAAATACTTTCCCTAACAAGCAGAATTGTTGTACTGCTTTCTGCTGCTACCACCCCAGTTAGACTATGATGATGAGGTTTTATTTTTAGACATTAATTCGACAAGGACTTTAAAGCGCGTTTCTCTTTGCAATACTCTTCACAATGCTGTGCCACGCACCATCCTGGCAAATCCAATTTCAGCCAACGGCGGGGCGCTCATTGCGATATATTCTTTCATTATGTTATACATGTGTGCGGGCTGTTCGGTTTTCCAACTGGAAATCATGAACAAACAGCATCGGTTCATATACATAGTTGAAAGCAGTACAAAGGATGTCCTAACATTAGACGAAAGAGTGTATAATAGAGCCCCTTCTGTTCAGGCGCTCTTGATAATGCGCAATTGCATCATTTGTTCACCGCTGCGCTGCAAAGTCAGTTCTCAAAATCCAGCCCCTAGCGTGTATACAGAACTGATTTTGCGATGGATTAATTTTAACCCATTTGCAAATTTGTCATTAGTTTTTTGTGTGTTTTGTTTTAATGCTACATTAGTGCGTCTTCTTTTGCCATGATGCAGCTGCACGCGCTATAAATAAGCAGCTGCACGTTGTTCAAATTCAGCTGTTTGGTGGGGCAATTCCAAGAAATGCTTTGAAAGAGCGGACGCTCCTGCGTCCGTAATTACGTTTAATCCCAGATATTAGCGACGAAAAAGAAGATGAGATGCTATGCTCTGCGATGGATAGATATGCAGACCGACAGATAGAAGATAGTACGCTAACCCGCAAGCCTTGAGGAGCAGATTTTGTGTGTCTGTGTCTTTACATGTGAATAGACTCTGCGCTGTCAACCGCTCTCTATTTCCAACTAATGAATTCTATTGCCTACCTCTTACACTGTAAGATGGGAAAATGGGAAACTCCGCGCAAACTGCAGTGATGTATCGTACTTTCGTACCTCTGTCGCCACAGAAAGGCGGCTTCTACTACGAATGCTACGAAATGATTCGAATTTTAATTTCAAATTACATTGGCTATTTTTAGTGGTGTTAGTTTTGCGTTTGTTACTGTGCGCCTGCCACACATAGTATAATGTACCTCCGGGGGTCATACGAGTCGTACGCAATCAGTCAGTCTGTCAAACCGTGCAGGAGACGGTCTGCTGGTCCCTTGCAATGTTGTTTGTAGAGGGCCGGACAGAAAATGGCACATGAGGAGCATGAGGTGCCACCATGCAACCGTCAGTCATACCTTGATCGCATAGGAATTAGCCGATGCATTGCCGGATTTGGAAAACAGACGCCTATTTTGGGACCGCCCGTTCGCAGTAAGTCGCAAATTTATTCGCAGTTTGAACGGTCTTTGCCTTTTCTGGATAATTATATCCTAAGTTATTTGCAGCCCTTTGGAATTTGGACGCAATTCGCTGCGTTGCATTTCACCGGGGCCATTCCTATCATTGATCCTATCAATGATTCAGGTTTGCTAAGAAAGGTCGGTAAATTCCAATTAGTTCAGCTAGTTGTATACTGATCGTGTTAAATTTCTTCTTGTAAACGCGTCGTCCAAAAATTAAGCTATTTGGAAGAGATGTTTGAAGAATCTCTTGTGCTCAGAAATTAAAGAATGTTGTGAAATAATTTGATTGGTCAATTTTCTTCTATAGTTGCGTCTAGGCTCTCAGCTTTTAAAAACGGTTGTAAAACAAAATTTTAAAATAGAAACTAGACTTTTTTTTATCTTATGCAAGGTTAAAATATCCCTTGCCGCTGGCCCCGTATATTATTGTTTTTGTCTACTTGGTTGCTCTAATAGGCTAGGCGCCCTTGTTACGCCTCGGGGACGATTTTATCTGCAAATTGTAAGCTACAATTTAAAAAGAAAACATCAAAAATACTACGAAGGGGCGTAAAAGGTACACCAAATGCAAGCGTAGTACAAATAAATTTACTGATAAAACAGTAAATAAAAAACGGCATGCCCACAACCATACTAATCGCATTAAGCATAATCTTACATGCAGGGAGTTTAACTGACATCCGTTAAGAAGTGCAACGCTCGATTTTGTTTTATTTGTTAACAGTTTCAGTTGCATATGGCAGACATACACTGATGTCTAATGATTGGCTAGTAACACACGGTGAAAACAGTGCAGCAAAACCGATAATATTCACTTAATTATACAGGCACAGGCGTAGCCAACAATATTTTAAAGTTGTTAAGTAACGTAGGAAAGCAGTATGGCACCTTATTTGTGTGGAAGGATGTTTTTTTAAACTATGCAGTACTTTACTTTATTTCTCCACATTAAGAGATATGCGAAGGATATCAGAATGGTTAGAATAAACTGATGACAGCAACATCCATTGTAGATGATAAGAATATGTGCTCATGGCTACAATATTATACTGGAGACTATTGATTCACAGATCACTCAATTTTTACCTCTATACAAACCATATTAATGAATATAACAACCACTCACTTACATTTAATGTGTATCTTTTCAATATCTAAGCCCCTTTGAAAGTTCATTGAATGTTAGAAATCCTCCAACGTAGCGGGTGAAAGCCCTTAGCGCAGGAGTGAACAAACAGCCGAGAACAAAAACAGAAAACAAAACAATACACATTTACATATTATACTTTCACAAGCCAAAAAAGTATATCACATCCAACCTTGACATTTAGCCTATATAGTACATGTATTACACAGCAGTTGTTGATTGGATTCGTTCTGAAAGAGAGATGAAAACTGAAGGAGAACCAAAAAGAGAGAAAAATCCCAGCATAGACAGGCGCGTAGAAGCAATTATTCACCACATCCTTACAATACACATACTTACCTGTAGCTCACTGCAAAGAACATACAGTTTAAGAAACGTTTAAAGCTACCCCCATTATAAAGACTCTTCCAACCACAGTATGTGTAATTGAAGAAAAATGCAAGTCAAGAAAAGAAAAATTCAAAGCGAATAAAGGAATAGATTTTGAGTTAAGACGAACAAAACTACTAGTTAACGCGTGTTTTTTTTTCTTCCTAGAAATAGGTATTGCTTTTTTGTGCTCTTGTACATAAAGCTTCTGGTTTACTAGCAAACGTAAACGATGTGTTAGGGAAAGATGTTTTTTCCAAACACTAAACAGAATTGATTGTTTCATGAAAGCTCTCTATTTAGAACTACGCTTACGTTTGATAGTGATCTTGTGAGTTAACAAAACGAAACATTTAATAGGAAAAGCGGGAACGAAAGATTAGTTTACTACTAATGTAAATCCAATTTCAGCCTATTTTTCGTCATCCGTCGCGGGATCAGCGTGGGATTTACCATTTAAAAAAAAGCAATCACAAATTCGCCTTCTTCAACGAACAAATGGGAATATCCTACACGTCATCTCCTCATTCAGTCCACAATTCCGACCGTTCCGACCTTTCTTCTACACCACCACCAGTGTCACTTTTTATCAAACCTATTAATAAATGTCCAAAACCACCGAAAATCTACACACGTCCCTATCTATGCCCGATGTATGTGTGAAGTGTACCGTTTTGTGCGTGCGCCCGTACCATATCGGATTAATCCAACACCACATTCCACCACCACAAGACTGCATATAACTGCAACTGCCTGCGTCCTGAGCATAAACATATCAACCAATTAAAAATGCATCATCTTCCCGCATCCACAACTAATTACTATTATTTTATATACCAACAAGCTTTCAAGCACACAAATGCCACAAAAACAAAAGCTTCCTTATTCCTATCTCTAAACATTTGTAACATTAATCAAAATAACACCTCTTATCACCTCAATCAGTCGTCGCGTGTACGATTGGCTGTTGGTGTATCGCATCATATGCAGCATCAAGAAACGGTGGCAGATCAATCATTTATTTTTGAATATTTTTAACGAGTCCAAAAAAGGAATGTGATGGAATGGACATGGACTAGCTCGAAGCTAAACATTCCATTCCATTGCGGGTGTTTAGATACATCCATAACACGCAATCCATCAAAACACTCCATCTGTTGTGTGTCGCTCTGTGTATTGTTTTACGTTTGTTTGTTTGTTTTTTTTCTCTCTTCTGTTTCGTTTCTATATCCTTGCTACGTCAACCGACCACCTGCAGCATACATTCACCAACATGCGCTACTTCCGTCTGTGTTCCTGTCTAAATGGTGCTGGATCCCGAAAAACATGGTTTTCCAAGACTCCAACATCCATCATCTAATATATTCCCATCCTGCAAAATGGTGCATCATCTAACTTTGTTTTCCAGTTAAACCTTTAACCACCTTAAACAATATTCGAGGTTAAACAACACCTCTCCATGATCATGACCACCATCCATCCATCGTTGTTCTATTGTGCTTCGTACATGCATCACTAATATATCACAAGTTTTGAATCTCCGAAAATCAGCGACCCATGCACACGACGACACAAAGCATTGTCCCAGAAAATCAATTTCAATTACAATTATATTAAATTTGAAAATCAGTGCGAGTGATGAGTCGATTAAAATCCATAAACTAGAGAGCTCTGTTCGAGACTTATATAAACAAATGTTTCAGTTTGTCATTCACTTAAGTTAAAGTATACAATAAATAAATAAATGAATAAATAAATACTTAATAATTATTCTATAGAGCTACTAATTTAAGCACATTAGCTTCCTATTTGCCCAGATCATTAGAACTATTATTGGCTTCATAATTACCATCGCAATCGCCCGACGCACGAACGATGCCGTTCACTAACGCTCTGTGCATCCGTGTTTATTTGTTTTACCATCGTCAATGTGCCAAACAAACAATCCGTTTCCTCTTCCCATTTTTATAGCGTCAACCACCAACAACCACCACCACCACCCGTCCAACAAAATGCCACTGAATGTGTCAATAACCAAAACCAAACCACAAACCACCACCACGTCCACCACGTACGTCCAATTGCCCAAATATCACCGTCCAACTAAATCAAAGCCATGCGTTAAAAACCAGTTCAATCAAACCCCTCTCAAAGTTTTCATGAACCGTTCCCTCTGGTAAGAAATTACTTATTGCAAATACTTTTGTTTTTCTTTCTCTAAACGATTTCCTTTCATTGTTGCGACGTATTTTAGAACTTTCTTTTACATTTTACCGCTAATGTTATGTATTTTTACATTTAATCTTTTGCTTTTTAACAAACCCCATCACTACTAGATAGAGCTCGGTAACGTTATTTATCTTCATCTGTTTTTTTATTCCACTACTAGTTCTCGTTATCTCTCCTCTCCTTTCCTTATTATTTTTACGAACTATGACCACATGTTAGTTGCTTCCCATGATGTTTTCCTGTTCCTAGATTTATTTGTCCCAAATCCTGTACCAATATATCTTACTTAGTTTTCCTGATCCTGTTTCGTGCCAACGGCAAGTAATTACCACCGACAAGTTTCACCATCAACACCTCAAACAACAAAATTCTACCTCTTCTGTCTGCTAATCTGCAGTTAGTCAGTCGGTCGTCGTCGTCATACCATTTTTCTAGTGTGTGTTTGTGTGTGTATGTGTGTGTGCGTTTCGTGTTCGTGTTTTTCTTTCCCATTACCTTGTTCCGATATTTATCTAGGTTGCACGTCCTTTAGGGATGTGTGCGTTTTTCCTATATTTCGTTCAATTGTATTGACAACCCTACCGACATTCAATCTCACTATCTTGCTATTTTTCCCTGTTTTTTTTTTATCCGTTTCTATTCAACCTGCTCTTCACGTTCCAATAGTTGTTTGTTTTATGATTACGTTCTTTTCTTTCTTTTATTTTAATATCGTTTTATATTGATTTTCTTTTGAATGAAATCTTTATAAGCGCTTACAAACCACACGTAAAAGTTGTTTGAGAGCAGTTTGGAGCAGATTTTTTACAGACACAAAACCCATGTATCCTCGTGGTATTCACACGATTGCAACATAACACAATACATATATTGACACATAATTTGCTCAAAGCTATCGCTGCTAATTGTTTTGTTTGCAACTTGATATAAATAGTTGCAAAAGTTCTGCCCATTCAAGCTACATTAGTAAATAACTCAAAAGCTACTATTTCCCTAGTTGATATATTCGTTGTGCTTTTGGCGTATAGTCCAATTTTCTTCCGTTTTGATATTCACCGTTGCTCTAGTCAGTAGACAAACGTTATTGTTGATAGTCAAAACAAGCTTGAAAAGCAAAAGAGAGTCTGTTGTGTTTGATTGATTATGCATTAGACGTTTCGCTCTATAATCCCACCGGTTCGATATATTTGAGTACTCTGCCAATCAATACTACAAGAACCATTATTGTCACATAACATGGACCTACACTAATAAAACACCGTACATAATTTCACGTATTAGTTTGAACATTTTTGTATTTTTTTTACATCGAGTGATCAGTCCTGTACAAGCGCAACTAGTGAAATATTTAAATTATACGAATAACAATATAAAAATATATATCATTTTTTCTCTTTTTCTCTTTCTCTCTCTCTCTCTCTTTCTCTCTTTCTCTG
Source organism: Anopheles arabiensis (assembly GCF_016920715.1). NCBI lineage: Eukaryota > Metazoa > Arthropoda > Insecta > Diptera > Culicidae > Anopheles > Anopheles arabiensis. The sequence goes on along the minus strand of NC_053517.1, from coordinate 69,677,207 downwards.
TCTCTCTTTCTATTCTTTCTATTTTCTCTTTTTATCCCAATTTATTCCCGTTTATTCCTTTTGCTCCAATACGTGCACCTCATGTTTATGCTGCTTTTGAAATTATCGATTACCTGTCTGATTTGATTTCAATTATCATGCTACGATCACTTGAAACAAAATATATACCTGAAATCATTTGATATTACAAAACTGTCACTCTAATCGTAAACCAAACATTCATATGTTCACACACAAACACACACATATATACATACATACATCCATGAAAAACCACGTTTAAACGCAAACGCCTATTTTCTCGCAAACGCTACGTAAACTCCCGCAAAAAAAACCTTTACTTTCAGAATTTCGATGGAAACTGCCGGAATGCCAATCCCGGGCTATCACTACATCACCCCGAATCACATCGTGAAAGCGCCGATCCATTAAAACTTTCGCTCTCTTCTCCCTCTCAGCTTTAGAAGTGGTGATGGTGGTAGCAATGGCAGCGCCAACAGCAGTATCCTCCGACCGATGGCAACCTCCACGATGGCAGCGGCGGCCAGCGTGCGGAATGGCAACGCAGTAGCAGCGGCAGCGGCAGCAGCAGCTGCAGCAGCGGCCGCCTCCGGACCGGGCAATGCAGCCGGCATGGGCTACAACGGGATGACACCAGCGGTCGGGACCGTTGCCTTTCCCTTTCTACGCTACGGCTTGAACCTGGACCGGAAGTAATCGGACACTCACTACTACCATCGAGGGGGTTTATAAAGCGGAAGAAAGTGTAAACCAGTACAACATCACTCTACAACAAAACTGCAATGATCATCACCATCGGATAATGTAATGCGACGGGCAAAATAGGAGTAATTAGATCTTCATATTAAAAATGAAAAAGACAAGAGAAAAAGAATAATATCTCCTGTTTTGATGCGCACTAGCGTTCGATTAACGTTATGTGGTAAAAAAAGAACTGGCATGCAAAGGAACTCTTTTTTTTTCGTTGAACGTAAATAATCGCCACTGGGAGGATGACTGTTGTGCACGGGGTTGCAAGCAGAAGGGAGCCACACAGAGAGCAAAAATTCACATTACACAATTATTATGTAGTTCAATTATCTTTAGAATGTCGAAATACTAAAATTGATTTATATATCGCTAGGTTCAAGTACTGTACTGTCCTTTTATAATTGTAATGTTTTTTTCTCTCCGTATTTTGTTGATTGTTTTAACACAACCTAGCTCGTCCTCCGAATTGTAGCAGTAGCAAGCTGCAGACCAGGGAGAGTGTTGAATAGCAGGATTTGAAAATAATCGTTGCGGCAGTAGTAGATGCAGTAGTAACTTAGAAAAGGAGGAAGAACTAAGCGAAAACATACACACACACATAAGGACAGTCTGTAAAGCATAAATGATTCCAAAAGATTTGATGGAACAATTGCCGCGATGCTTTAACACAACTCTCTACTTTTCGGGCGCTCATTGCAGTAGAATGAGGGTTGTATTGATTAATAGAGTAACTAGCAAATAGCTTTCTTGTTTTTTTTGTTTTGTTGCTTTTAGAAAAGCATTTAGAAAAGGCAAAACCTCACAAACTCTGTGCAGTATCCATGAATGGCATAAAAGCGTATGTAGAGGTTATTGAAAACGATCAACAAAGGTTGACTCGAATCGAGTGAAATGCAAACAACTTAAAAAGAGCATAATTTGCATCTGTTTGTTTGACAGAAATGCAAGAAACATGTGAAAACGGTAAAAAAACAGGGGAAGGAAAAATAACCGATAGTAAAAATGTATACGATGATGATTACTCTGGAACGTAAAAATCTCCTAATACGTGAAAAACACTCACACAGTTGTAAAAAGGGATGAAAAAGAACATCAAAATATAAAACCCTTACAAAAGGAAGCAAACGTGGACACTGCAAGATGAAGATTAAAACCCATATCGTGTTAAGACATTTAGCAAAACAACAACAAAAACATATCGTGTGCAATTTTCATGCTGAAAGCAACCTGTTGAGGGAAAATTACAAACCTGTTTCGTTTATCTTCCCCATACTTCTTTCGGAACAAATGGACATCGGCATCATAAACAACCACACACATACACACATACACGGAAGCTCCATATCGAATACATATTAGAAATGATTGGAAATATGTGTAGCAAGGAAACTCGTTTTTGAGACTGGAATATGACGCAAAAATGTGTTTTCTTATACAAAGCACGACAAACAAAAAGCTAGTACAACTAAGTAACTTAGTTTTTAAAACAATTTTTGAATTAGGATACGGTTTGGTTTTAGTTTTCGGTTTGCTTTGGTGATTTTTATTTGTTATATTTTATGTACTACGAGGTAGAAGAAACTAAAAAAACAAGCAAACTCTTAGCGTTAAACGTGTAAGACAAAAAGACATTTGTAATGTTCAAAGATTGTTAAAGTTTTATCGGTAATGATGTTGCGCGACGCATTGGGCACTGGGAGTTAAAGGTGCGGAGTGTGTCGCGTAATGCTAAATTAATACTTCAGAGCCATTACAAACAAACACATTATTGTACTGAAATAAGCTCGGCGCTATTTCACCTTACTTTCATACCAAAATGCTCTCTTACGTTGGTTGAACTGCGCTCTGGAAGATTTGAGTTGCGAGCGCGTTTCAAGTAAATGGGGACCCAGGGTGAATGTTTCCAACTTAACTTTGTTCACATTTTGTCTGACTATTCTTAATTCGGTTTGCTCCAAACCTGGGTACATATTGCAAACGAGTACAGTGTGCAGTACGCGGTGTTGGTGGTGGCTGAATCTTTCTAAATGGCTGGGGTCGACACTACACTGAAGCAAAGTATTTTGGATGTTATAATGGGGCTTTACGCTGAAAATTTAAAATACTTAAGTGAAACGTAAGTGCCAAAAATAAGTAAAAATAAATAGGAAATAGCCAGAGATAGAAAAACAAATGTGAGATAATAGCAGGGTGTTTGACGAATAAGGAAGGAATAATGGATTACAGCGTTTGACTGAAACTCCTTCGGCTTATGATCTATTCTTGCCCTTGATATGCCCCACCCAGTTAATTCCTTAGCAAAAATCCAACTGAAAGCGCGTGCGTGTAAACAAAGCCTGCAGATGGTTGACGTATTTTCCAAAACAAATTCAGTAGTATATCGGCAGAAATGTTAGGCTCAATGTGGAATGACATGTTATTGGTTGAACAATTAGTGTAGTCATAATTACGTATGCATTCGAATTGGACAATTTATCTTAAGGCAACATGATTTAATAATGAAAAGACATGATCGTTTAACTGTTTGGTGAGCTTTGTGTTTTTATTTTCTTTTCTTTCGCTATCATTAGCTAATGCTTCTATCTTACATCCAAGATGAACCCCAAATGATAGACTGGGGTTTTCATACACTAGCAACAAAAAGTCACATTTTCTTAAGATCTGTAGGACGGAAGCGGGCCCGTTTGTAGAAGCAGATGGCTGTAAAAAAAACCTGCACGCAAAAATGCCACAATGCAAAAAAGCTAATGCAGTAGAAGGATAGACAGAAAGAAAGAGAGCGATGGAAACGGCATTAAACCGTTACAAACAATCAATCAGGGCCGGAACCTGTCGAATTTTCGATGTCTGGAAAACAGGGTCAAAATTACGGTGTTACTCATACTCTTGATGTGTCTGTACCTGCGTGGTGTGCGGACAAGCAACACTGTTATCATAGAAATAACGTGACAATGCAACTAACCCCTGACTATCGAGTGTAGGTGGTGTGCATGTGCACTCACGCAAACACAGAAATCACTGACGAGAAAAAAAATGCATATTTAATATTAGTGTTGGAATAGATTAAAATTATTAAAAAAAAAAAACAAATTATACTAATGTGTTTGCACGCACTTTATCATCCCCCTTTTTCTTCCCGATAAATGGCTCAAGAGTAGTGAACGAATTTATTTAATGTTGTAATCTTAAACAAAACAAACACACTAGAAGTCTTATGCCTTGTAATAACCATTTATATAATCATATACATATATAAATATATATATTATATTTAGAAATGGGCTCAATTCACACAGGGAGGCGCTGACATGATTTGACACACACACACAATTCTTCAGCCGCATAAACGCCTACGGCTCTCATATTCACGTTTATCAATTTAAATTTAAATGCCCCCCTTTAGTACGCCAAACTAAAGCGATCGTTTTTATAAACCTCTGTACACAAACACACATTCATACACCACACATACACACACACAAATACACACATACAAAATGAAGCAACAATAATAAAACTTTACACGTAAAACAAATCAAACCATGCCACTATATCATATCATTATATCCGGGCTTTCGAAGAGTTTCTCTTCCCTCACCCTTTTCTAGTATGTATATTGTTTTTCTCGTAGCAGGCTCCTGGCTTTTATATTTTGCTTTACCACATATCAATGAAATATGACGATATATCACTATACAAATGAATAAAATTAGTTTTAGATTTTCTTTATCATGATAGTTTCCTACGCAGACGATGTGAGACGGGGCAATGTGGAAAGTTAAAGCATTTTCAACGTGTTTATTTCGTGTTAATTTTGTAAGTAAAATCCGTAGGGTCCTGTTACTCGACCATGTGTTTTTGTTCCTACAAAACTTTTTTTTTGCAATTCTTTAATAACTAAATCTCTTCACTCTTAACTAACAATATCGATGTACGTTCTTGTATAACATGCACTGAGCGTCTTTATGTTTGCTTACTTTCCTTAAATAACATTAGTTAGTCTGGAGGCGTATGATCACGTTATATTAGCATTCTGTTTTCGCGATCGCAGTGGAAATCTCAATATAATCCGACCGAAAGAATCTAATCGAAAAGCAATATACAAGAAAATGGAATACTACTCAGTTTCTATGATGTTATTATTTTTTTTTACATACCAGACAGACACGCACGCCGACTAATTGCGAAAATAAAGTACACAAAAGCAAACAAATAAGGAGAAAGCAATCTGTTGTTTAATATGCACCAGTTTTATATCCACTTATAACAAGGAGAAAAGAGTTCACATGCACTCAAGCGACCAAACTGGTTTGGTAAACACTTTCAAACTATCATTTGTAAAGTGTTGAAACAAAGCAAATCACTTTCAAGATCACACTTCTAGCAAGTAAAAGCACACGAAGCACACGAGAGCATAATGCTAAAACAGTTACAGTTGAAAGCCATACGGTCGGAAAATCACAAAACACATCGGGGACAGCTGCACATCGGGGGTAAGTGGCACCAATCATGTCAATCAATATTAAGAGCTTTACTTCCTTCGCATCGGAATGGAAGGACGTGACTTTGAAACAATAGTGCGGTAGATGAGGCATGAGATAAGAGAACAAAGATCATCATTAAAATGGATCAAATGCATAGTGATCAGAGACGATGCGCACGGGAAAAAACACACAGCGTTGCACTCAGACATTGTACGTCCTTATGTGGTTTATGTACCCACAGGAGCACAATTCGGAGACGGCATGCTTACAAATGCTACTGTACTGGTACAACATCAAAATGCTTATTCGCATTTCAAACCATAGTAGTAGCTGAGCAGCATAGTTGTAGTGAGAAGGAAAAGAAAATTAAATTGTATAACTTAAAGCAATAGTTTATGCGATTGCCAGAAGGGTAAGGAATCTAATAATATACACATAGACACAGAAATAAAAAAAAACTGCAGCCGTTTTTCATATCGATTTCACGTTTTTTAAGATCACAATCGTTGATAGGTGTACGTACTTGTGTGTAGGTGTGTCTGTGAGTTTATGTGCGTGTCTTCACTGTAGTAATAGTTCAATTACAATTAAATGCTAGCCAATTTCGTAACAAATTTCACGCACGGAATGCAGTTAGAAGACACACAAGACACAAACCAAACAAAAAAAAAACTGAGGGGAAATGACAGTAACAATCTCAATGTTAATATTATTGAACGTTAATAACGATAAAATGACAAGGGTCGTGTTCAGGCTGCGTAAGTTTGTGCAACATCTCATTAGAGTGTAAGATGTACGTAGGAATTAGGAAGAGAACATTAAACAACTAAACAATATAAAGAGATCACTATCAAATTGAAAGCTAATGGTTGACTGGCGTTAGCGTGTTGATAGAGAAGTAGTAGTAACAGAAAAACAGAAAAAAGAGAAACAAACAAACATAAAGTAAAGTAAAGTAGCTCAACAAACACAAAACAACAGGATGAGAAAAATACAAACATAAGTAGACTAGTGTGTTTGTACGTGTGCTCGTGGGAGAATGAGGACACACCATAAGGCAACAATAAAGTGTTAAAATAATCGACTAAGGGATCAATAACCAAAGAAAATTCATTAAAAAATCATCAATCATACTTGCATACACTGTTATACACAACGGACTACGGACAAAATACTGGAAGCAGTACGAAGAAGAAAGAATTACTTATGACGTTAGCGATAACAAATCTTGATTTTAAATTATTTTATTTGACAATCTCTGAAATGCTAAAAGGACGGCATTTTCTTGCTTTTTAGTTAGTTTTTTCGTCTTCCTCTTATCTTTTCTTTGATTGACTCTTTGTTTTATCTATTATTAAACTACTTTCTGGAAATACTTTTTTTTACAGAATAAGCTATTTTTTCAAAATTTATTTACTAAACAGTAATAAAGACGTTCTAACAAATAACTAAAAGCTCAGATTTATTTATTAACTGTTGTATTAAAAAAAGGAAACAAAAAGTAACACACCGACACAAAAAGAAGCAAACAAAAACAAAACAGCACTCTGTTGCAAAAAGGGGAGAAAACACTAACAAAGACAAACAGGCAGGATGATGATTATAAGTGATATATGTGATGAATTTTTACATTGATTTCGTTTTTTCACTAAAAACGCATAAAGGGCTGTGATTTTAGTGGTAGATGTAAAAGAGAAAAACAAACAAACAAAAGCAAATTAAGATGAAAACACGAAAACACACGAGGAAAGCATTATTTCGTAACGTAAAATGTCAGCAGAAAGCTTTGCGGAACTGATCGTTGTTTGAATATCACTCCTCCTGTGCATGCTTTGTACGGATGTGCAGGAGCAGTGAGCAGCGGGCTGATGAGATATTGTTGATTGAGATTATGGAAATGATGGTGATTAGCGAAGAGGAAAAGTACAATGCAAACAAAAAAAAAAGAATGTAATTGAATCAAGAAGGGCAGGACCTTATAAACACATCCACATAGTATGGTATCCACCAATAATACACACATGCACACACACACACATGCGGACAAACATCACGATAGAAGAGTTATTTTCAATACATTGGTAAGTGTTCATTCGATGTTTACAATTTGTGAACTATTTTTAGTGAACACGTTAAAACTTTCACAATTGAAATTCTAAATTAGACCATAAAACAAACGTATTAAAAACTCAACCCATTGCATACTTCCAATTGTTTTCCTAAATAAAGCATGTTTTATCCTAACATGCTTTTTTTATTGTAGCTTGTGTGTATTTTGTTAACACAATGTCCAAATCATTCTATTTTATTGCTTTTAACCAATTCGAGAAACTGTTTTAAATTAAAAACAGAACAAGTATTATTTTTAACATAATTGGCCATCCTAATTATTAAGTCAATAAGCCACTACCGTCGCCACTAATCTTCCATCACCTGGCTGAGTCATTGGTCGTTGTCTGCAGACAGAACCTTTTCCGTTTCAAATACGAATCATGAAAAAAAAGCAAACAACTCTTCCATCGTTTCCATCGCCTTCCAACAGGCTACCATTGGCTGACACGCAGACACGCAGACGTACACTTACAACACCACCCACTGACACCTTTTACACTCCAGTTAAGGCAAACAACACCTACTGTATACAGTAAAAGATGAAAAAAAACATACAAAGAACGCTAAACCTACCAACATCTTGCTCGTATACAACAACATCCACCACCAGACGCGAGCATAATATCTAAACCACGTCCCTTTATGTGTAAACATTATATACTACGCTAGGAAAGCAGTTTTGATTTCATATCATTTGAAAGATTTATGTTTTCATTACTGTTTCACAATACATGGGTTTTCAGGAGTTTTCATACTTGTGGGATGCTTTCATGATTTACTTTCTTACAGGAAACTAACGTTATATGCAAGGATTTGGATCAAATAGCATCTTATTTGAATCTAAAAGGAATTTTCAAGGAGCCTGTGCAAAAAAGGTTTGCCATAGAGTCCAATTCCCATCTTACAAAGCTCATTTCCCACAAAAAAGATTCAAGAACGTAGCCCACAGCTATGAGAACCCCTGAAAACCCCTGTAATAGTAATTCAACTTAATATGGCTTCAGAATTCTGCTGAAAATATAGAATGCTGAAATAAAGAAAAACCAAAAACCAATGTAACTGTTTCACATATACATAAAGACCAATAACTAAAATTAAAAAAAAAACCAAACATCATCCCTTTTTGTAAGAGATTTAACTGCAATTAGAACGTAGGCTTAGATCATCTTGTTGTCGGACTTCCTGCGCTATAGAACGTATCCTGCTATCTATCCCTAAACTGACCAGCTTGACTTGATCACTTAATACCTACTCTAGCCTAGCCACGCCAAGCTAAGCCAAAACGTTGCCAAAACTCCCTTCAAAGGGGAGATTTATTGGATTTAAACAGTCATTCCAACCTACTTTTCGATTAGTTATTAGTGTGGCCTCCTTGGGGCAGCAAGCTCAACCACAAATAACACACAGGAGCGTCACGAGAATGTCTCAAAAAATGTGCCAAATTTACTCTTGTTTTGTAAATTGTTTGAGAGCTAACTCACAGATTGACCACAGAGGCCATGATCGACCGGAAAAGTGTAACAATACAAAGGTTTTAGCAGAAAGTAAAGCAGTTTGGCAGTATAACGCAGAGAAAAAGAAAATCAGCATAAACAAAGAAAAGGAAGGGTTATTGATTGTTCGTTTCATTTCTATCCACTAGCAATCACCTCCATTATACTTTGTAGTCATGTAAGCAAGCAAATACACATACGAATGCAAAAGATATGGAAAGTTTATATAAAAAAGACACACGCAATCGATAGAGCCAGCAACCATGATGTAAAACTAGTAAAACTAGCCTCAAAAAGATCCCTGAGAAAGTTTTATATTATTCGAAAAGTATCGTTCTTCTTCCAACTGCGTGTGAACGACTTTGAACAAAATGAAAGACCCCAATCTTGATCCTCAAGCAATGCCTACTCTGACCATCTCGTTCAGTATAGAGCGATCTATATTCGCAAGCTGGCACTGCTCGCTCTGCTCCCCACACGAATAATACAACACAAAATATCATCGTCCTCATGCTCTTGTACGAATGATCGTGTTGTTGTTTTTTTCTTTGACTTGTCTTAGCTGTATTTGATCAGTTGAGGACAATCATGTTCCTTTATTATACCTACATCATAACACGAAATGTCAAAATATGATAAGATCGTTATATTGGTTAGGTAATAAGTGTTTAACATTTTAAGTGTCTTTTGAAGTGTGTTCTGCGCACCTGATGCGTTTTTATTTGTTTATGTTTGTTTTAAGCTGGTTTTGGTCAGACACTTTAATAGTAATATTATTATTCTATCAACAAATATTCTGCCATTAATTTCACATTGTGTACTACTTTGCATAAATAAAACCGTTAAGAAAAAAAATGTAAAGTTTTTCTTTTGTGTTTATTTTCTTTATTTACAATTTTTTTGTTAAGTTTCAAACTACCATAACTTCTCTAACTCCAATCTCTAATTTAAGATCGTTCAGATTTAACTTTCCAGTCCTGTTGCCGCAGGATAGGCAGTTTGTTTGTGTGTTGATCGTACAAACTGCCATGATCACATGATAATGTAAGCGACATATAACGAGGTTTCATCATGTTAAGCAATTGTGTATCAATAATGAAAGCATTTTACACATTTTTTTTTTCTTGTTTGCTGCTTTCTTTTTGAAAAGATCAGCAAAATACTCGATCTGATTGTTTGTTTTTTTATATTGTAGAAATGTGTTATTCTCCTTCCAAGAGTGCAAAAACAATGCAAACCTCTTCGAAAGCAAAGAGAAAATTAAATTTTGGTACATTTTTACTTAAGTATAATTTCCCATGTATAAAAAAAAGAAAAGCAAAACCCAATCCCGACAAAAGAAATCCATGAAATGAAAACCAAGGAAACAGCGTATATACATATATACAAAAGAAGAAACATAATTAAAACAAAATAAAAAAAGCAGACAAAGATTGGAAAGAAATATTTTGTGTCAATGTCGATACATATTGATTGAGTCTTGACATAATTTACATACAACAACAGCTGATAAAGGGAGTAAAAAAAGAGAAAAAGAAGCTTTACATTTAATTGAACTGTTTTATACTTATCATATACAGTTTAGGACAATTGACAGAAGAAAGGAGGAAGGAACATGAATTCATAATAGGGGAGAAAGAGGTTAGTTTCTGTGTGTTTGAGCGTACATGATAAGAAAGTGCCGGAGAGGCGTGAGGTTTAGCAAACAAAATGATAAATAAAATATATAGAAATTGAATATATACACATATACAAATCAATAAGAAAACAAAAATATATATATGCAATTCATGCAACAACATAGACCTGAAGTAGCTGCTCAGCAGATGGATGAATGGAATGGAAACCCAACGTAACGTCGTGGTGCAGAGCAAATGGGGCGCCTGTCATGGGGCGCAGAAGGAAAGCAAATGGTTTAGAAAAGGATCGATAATAAAATCCTAGTTCAGGATAGTGTGCAGGAAAAAGGAACAAAACAAAACGCGTACGTAAGAGAACCGGGGTACAGCAAGCTAATCGTATGTGCAGCCAAATGTATGCTGCAAACCTACAGATAAACAATAAAATGAAGTTAAGCTGTAGGAAACATTTGCCACACGCAACCATCAATTGAAACATTAGAAAGGATCGTTAAAAATCAGCTCGAAATAAACGGTAGCAGCTGGGTGGAATAGTGTGTTAAAGCAGTGTGTAGAGTTGATAAACGAGCAAACAAAGGATGCTGCAACTAAAGCGTGGGTAGTAGTTTTTTTATATACACACACACACACACACACACACACACCGCTGTACTTAACAAACTGAATATTCCGATATCTGCAGTGAAACAGAAAAAGATCTAATGTTTTGTGTCGAGCAAAGCAGCAGGTTGGTTCAGCAAAGATGGAAGTAGGAAAATGTAATTTTACGACTGTTAATTTGCATGTATATCATCATCGTGTACCACAGAACCGTACACAACCCTAATCTCCCAATTGCTCCGTGCAAGCATGCTGATAGAACATCGCAATGGTTTAAAAGAATATATATTGTTTAACCAAACAAACAAAAAACAATACATAAACTCTATGTATTTGCGTATAAAACATAACAAAAGTGCACAGGAGTGTGCGAAGCAAAGTGCAGAATAAAACCCAAAAGACAAACGGACGGACGGAAGGACGGACGGGACGTACGGACGATAATAGAAACCAAAAACCAAAAAACAAAAATAAACCGGAATACAGGAATTTTTCAACGTGAAAGTTGTGCCAAGTTTTGCCCAGTTTTTTCTATTCGCCGTAGTAACGCGGGAGAGATAAAAGCGATAAAAAAGAACACGCAAGTAACGATATTCAATATTATTAATCCATGTATAACCGTTGTGAACCCCTTTTGCATCGTAATAAGCTCTAACTATAAACAAAAGAAAAGCTAACATATCTATTATTGTCAAACAACCGCAAAATCCTATACAACAAATACAGTTATGTGTAATCCCAGCAACTGAAATGAAAATTTAAATACATTACCCACTGGTGGGAAGAGTTTATGCCAACAAGCGAGTGACAGTTTATGAAGAATGATCACGCGTATTTCTTTATATGATGAAGCCGATCCGAGGAATACATGATTGTGGCAGAGAAATCTTGCTAAAATAATTCCAACCAATTTACGTGTCTCATTATTCGCAAATCTTTATGACCGTGTGCCCCCCCAGTAAACACGGCAGAAACGTACATACGTAATAATGTTTCCGAAAGTAAATACTTTCCTCCGCACCTTACTCAACACCGATGTATTGTTACAAATAGGTGCACACTTTAATGCATAGTGCACTTTGCAATCACTCATTATTCCATCATAAATCCATCTCACTTTATTGTGCTAAAAACAAAACAAAAGGAAAACCAGTCAAAACGTTCTACATGTGCTTTCACAAACGAGATTACGCGAGATAGGAGTATGGAAGAAAGGTCTCTTATATTGTGCTATTTTTTCTAAAATAAAGGTGTTGCTTTTTGACACTTTATGCATCCACCACCAACAAAAAATAAACCACGAAAAGAGGGCACACAATTTGCTAGCAATTGTTGCAATTTATTCTCACCACCTGCACCTTGAGAGAGCACCGTTTCCTTTTTATCGCCGTGTTGAGGCAATAACAGGAACTATATAAAAGAGCTGAAAACTGTTGTTTTATATACACAACAGCAAAAAATCCTGAAAAGTGTATAAAACTGGGGTAAAGCTAGACCCCAGCCCTTCGCATTTCCACTTTTGTGTGATAATGTGGTAAGGGACCCCTTTTTCTTGTGAATGTTATTTACCTTCCTATTAAATTAAATGGTAAGAAACTATTTGTGCAACGGCTCTTTTTAAACATTTCTTCCTCATCCGATTTAAAACTCGCATTTGAAGCATTAAAAATTCTCCCATTAAAATTGAATCGTAAAAATGGAACACAAAGCAAGAAACAAAACATGATACAAAAACACCGTTCAGCAGCATCCCAGATGTTAATTGTTGGGTTTCGCTTGTTTCGATTGGTTTGGTAGTACGCTGACAGTGTGAAAAGCCCGCAAACCAGTGCAAGTGTGGTGCAAATATTAGGACAATGTTGGAATGGCAAACAAAACCGATAGCATGTAGGCTTAAAGTAGAGAGAGTGTAATTCGTGCATAAATTTGTTGCAAAGAGAAAGAAAATGAAAAAGAAAGAGAGAGAGAGAGAGAGAGAATGAAGAAAAAACAGGAAAGTAACAAATTAAACATCCGTAGACTACACTGCAACCGAAGCAAAGATGGCAAATGATAAACCTTAGTGTCTCGTAACAAGAAATTAGGAATGCATGGCAATCATACAAATAGAGCTTCTTTTTTAAAACAAAACAAAAAATAAATAAACATGTTGCAACCAATCACGACGAGCGCGAGCGAACCAGCTTCAAGAATAGTGAAATTAATACTCTTACATGCACGTGCACGTGGGGGCAAGTTGTGTTGCGGCAGTCAGCAACGGAAAGCAACGCGTAGTACAGTGAAGTCCGTAGTGTGCTAGTAAGTAACTGCGGCAACCACACATGCGCAGTAGATACGCAAGTAGACCTAGAGCTGTGGCAGCCAATCAGTAGTTGTGAAGGGGATGGTTACTTCGATTGAATGTGACAGCCTGCAGTAGAACAGTAGAAGTGAAATATCGTTCTACAAGAACCAACCACGTGTGAACAATTGCAGAGGGGTTTGTAAACACTATCATGACTAAATAACCAAAATCATGATAAACACATTTCCAATCATATTTTGTATCTCGTTGGGAAATCATTTCGGTACATTGAAGAAAGAACTAGGAAAATAAAACATACGAACAAAAAAAAACAAAGAAAACTAGTGAAAGCTTGTACTCGTTCGTGTTATATTAAGTTAGAAAAAAAGAAACATACATACAAAAAACAATATAGTGAAAACAACCGCTAGGTATGTTACATTACCCAAACTAGATTCAAGAGCATTCACAGTAAAGGCGCCGAACCGTATCGGCGCTTAACAGAACTGGCGTTTGCAATTAATAACGGAAGCAGCACATGTTTATATGAAATATATTTATATTTTATATACAGAAACAATATTTGCCAAAAAAAAAACCATTCAAGCAAGCATCGGGAGCCGTTTTTTTAACGTGCCGAATGCGAAGAATGCCACTTTGGTAGAGGTGTGATGGGGTGTGAGGGTTGATCGTTGAAGACTACTTACTACTACTGAACAGTAGCAGGCTGGTATGCCGATGGCAAAAAAAAAACAGAAGATAAATAACTTATCTAGTACATTACATGCAAGGGGAATGACTTTTGTACAACATGGTGCAACATTCTTGCCAAATTGCCGAAACGATAGCAAACATGACGAGTAGAGAAGTAGTGAAGAAGAAAAAGAACAAAAAAATAAAATAGACAAATCATTGTGTATCGTTAAGTTACGTTCAAAATGCAGAAACTAAACGGAAAGAAGACAGAAAGGATACATTAATTCATCATCTAATGAAGAACACATACAGAACTATGGAAAACGCACTTAATAAAGGAAGGAAACAACAAAACCAAAACCAAACAGCAAACATTGTTGTTAGTTGTGATCATCCGAAATGTGACATGTTAAGGACGGAGGACATTGTCCGTAGTGTAATTTTTATTGGGTGTATAATTTATGGTGGGTGGGTGGGTATAATTTATGTGTCAAAATTATTGATAGTTGGTGTCTCATCAAGCTTCCATCAGGCTATTTGTTGCAATTGATGGACGTTTATCAACATTTCAAGCCGTATACAAAGTAGGCCGTTTAGTGTTGTTGTCGGACAAATCGTCATTCATACAAAGCGCTGGGCAACATTTCTCCGCATCTTCGAATCTCTATCCATCATTGGGTAAAATAATACAGCCGTACCGGTGAACTCGTTTCACACACAAAATTGAGTAATAGTGGTAATAGTTTTGTCGCCGAAATTTTCTGAAATTCTCGAACTCATTTGTTGCTTTCAAACGATATAGAAATATGTTTAAAAAAAACTATAATTTTACTGGAATCCATTTTAATCTGTTGGTGTATTCAGTAATCTAAGATAAGTAAGATAGGAAAGGTGAACATCCTCTTGATATTTTAATAGAAGCAGTTATGATAATTAAATTTCATCAATAATTTGACGATGTTGTTGGTCTTACTATATGAAATAATTTTCATGATTATGGAAACAAGCATAGTGGCGCAGTAATATACTGAAAGAACCCAGTGAATCAGAACTGCGTCATGCTATATAAATAATTTAATTTTAAAGAGGCAAATGAAGCCAAAAGGCTCAAAGTCTTGACAATAATAAAGTTTAAGTTCTCGCATTCCGAAATTTATTTACAAGCGGTATCAAAACGCACATCCCCTTTGTAGATCTTCAGGACATTTTTATGTATGTCCCAAAACACGGAAAATAATACGCATTGTTGAAATTTTTAAAGTCTCATGGATATCCAACGTATTCTTTGAATTTCATTTTTAGGTGTCCGTCCCTAACATACAACAATTGTACACACAAAAAACATTTTTAATTGATGGCAAAAAGCATCGAAATTTAAAGCATAGAAAAAAAACACATATTCGGATAAAAATATGGATCTGATCTAACGTGACAACTTCTACTTCTCTTCCTGCATTCGTACTCCTGTTCTAAACCAGATGTTGGGAATATTTAACGATCAACCGTCAAAGTTAGCGAATTCAAAATATTAACGAACTTAATGACATTTAACGAACGAAATGTCAAAGGTAGGAAGACGGCTGCTTGGGAAGTGTCAGATTGAAAACCGCATGGAACAGAACATAACGTAGGGCAGACAACACAACAACACATTCCTGAATAAAAGAATTCTATTTTCATTAAAATCACCCAACATATGGTGCCGTGACCAGGATTACTGGTGAAAGTGAAAATGACGCAAGCCAAAGCCTCAAGCGAAGAAAGTTTCCGTGGTTTCTCGGACTCAGAAAAGGAAAATAGCACGATAATAGACAACAGTGCAATGGCTCTTGCTCTCGCAAAGGAGGAACGAGATGGCTTGATTGAATGTCTAGTAAGACTAGAAAAATTTGTGGAAAATTCGGGAATTGTTGAGTTGGAACAAGTCGAAGCTCGATTAAAACGTCTTGAGAGGTGCTGGGAGCATTTTGTAAAGGTTTCAAAGGAAATAAGGCAGTTTGACGACCAGCGCAACAAGAAAGAAAATTTTGCTCTATTTGCTGACTTCGATGAGCGTGTGTGTGTGCTAACAGGCAGACTTAAGAGAATGCAGCGTAGCAGCAACGTGCCAAAGAAGGACGAGAATATGAGCAACGTTACTAACACATCCACAGGCGGTGTGAAACTCAGCCAGCTACCAGAATTTCAAGGTAAATTCGATGAGTGGCTACAGTTTAGGGACATGTATGAGCAAATGGTGCACAACAACATAACTCTTTCTAAAGTAGAAAAGTTATATTATTTGAAGAGTTCGCTAAAGGGTGAAGCATTAAAAGTGATCGAGGCTTTTCCGATATGCGCAGCAAGCTATGATGCTGCATGGGACGCTGTGGTAAGTCGTTTTGCTAACCCATACATACAAAAGAAAAGACATACGAATGAGTTGCTAAACTGGCCGAGAATGAAAAAACCAACAGCCGCAAACATCAACGCTGTAATCGATGGTTTTGAAAGGCACACAAAGTTATTGCAGCAGTTAGGAGAAACGCCGTCAACATGGGGTATCATGCTCACGCAGCTTTTAACATCAAAGCTCGATGAAGGAACTCAGCGTGAGTGGGAGCGAACAGTTGAGGCACAAGATGATGCTAATTACAACGATTTAATAAAATTTTTGCGAGGCAAGTACAATTTTGGAACTTGCCGAAGATAAAATAGAACAGCGAAACCAACCGTTGCCAACATCAAAGGCTCCGAAATTGGCGATTCACGTGACAGCAGGTGAGAAAAAGCTTAAATGCAATGTTTGCGGTGCAGAGCATTCAACAGCAAAATGTGACGAGTTCATTTCAATGGCGGTGAAAGAACGAATCAAGATTGCGCGAGCAAAAGAGCTTTGTCTAAACTGTTTAGGAAAAGGCCATTTTCGAAACCAATGCGTATCAAAAGTACGTTGTCGTGCATGTAAGGGTGCTCATCATTCTCTTTTACATATGTGGTTACCGACAGAAAACACTATGCCTAGCACATCAGCTCAAAGCAACAACAATGTTGATGAAACATTCGTCAATGAAGCACAAGGTGCAAATCATGGAAATGCTACGCTCACTATGGCTGTTACAAGATCAGGTGTTTTCTTGTGGCGTGCTTTCTACAGCTCTAGTAAATGTGAAAGCAAAGAACGGTATGTTCATTCAAACGCGAGCACTATTAGATAGTGGCTCACAGCTCAACGTCTTGACTGAGAAACTTTGTAGAAGGCTTGGTTTACAACGGCGAGCTAGCGGAATCAAACTAACAGGTATAGGAAAGCATGAGGTCAGTAGTGACATAGCTGTAACGGCGGAAGTTGGGTCGCAGACCAACAATTATGCGAGAAGAATGGAATTCTTAGTGATGGACGGCATCACTCACAATCTTCAGCCAGTACATCTTCCTAACGCATGCATTCCGGATGAAGGTAAATAGCAGCACCTGGATGGCATCAGGGTGGAGAGATCGATATGTTGTTGGGGTCGGAGCATTTCTTTGAATTTCTAGCGCTAGACGGCGGCCGGCCTGGAGTCTATAGAATGAACGATTCTCATCCATATTTTGTTAATACTGTGTTCGGCTGGGTATTAACTGGGCCAAAGCAAACGCAGCAGAAAACATCAGCGATTTGTTCTCATGTGAGTATTGCGGAGCAAATTGAGCGATTTTGGTCGATCGAAGAGGTGTGTCCAGAGAACAGCTTGACCCAAGAAGAGAAAGATTGTGAGCAAAGTTTCGTTACAACACATTCTCGTGACGAAACGGGTCGATACATAGTAAAACTTCCCATAAAGCTCAAAGGTTGGGAAAGGATTGGAGTCCTTATAAGGCAAGGAAAAATTTCTACAACTGGAAAACCGATTGTCGAGGGATGTGGCACTATACGAAAATTACTGCTCAACGATAAAGCAGTATCAAGAGCTGGGATATTTAGTAAAGGTATCTCCTGACATGTCACAAGGTGACAACGTGAAGCCATGCTATTTACCACATCACCCAGTTGTGAAATTATCCAGTGCTAGCACCAAAGTGCGCCCGGTTTTCGATGGTTCCGCTAAAACCTCAACTGGTTTTGCACTAAATGATTGCCTCCTAAATGGACCTGTGTTGCAAGACACACTCTTTGATCTAATTGTGCGATTTAGATCGTATGCCATCGCACTCATTGCGGACATCGAGAAGATGTACTTGCAGGTAAAGGTTCATGAGGAACACACACCATTGCAACGCATCTTATGGCGATCTTCTCAACAAGAGGAGATAAAGCATTTCGAACTTCAGAGAGTCACATTTGGCCTGACGTCATCATCCTTTTTGGCAACTCGAGTGCTCTTTCAACTTGCGGCGGATGAAGGAGAGCGATTTCCATTAGGTAAAAGGGCTTTACAAGAATCATTCTACGTGGATGACTACATCGGTGGAGCAAATAGTGACGCTGAAGCTGTCCAGCTAGTAAGTGAGTTGCGGCAACTATTGGAGAAAGGAGGTTTCCATTTACGGAAGTGGAACTCAAATAACAAAATGGTTTTGCGAAACCTGTCTCCAGAGGAGAAAGATAAATGCAAGCTTGTGAGTATTGGACCGGAGGATCAAGTAAAAACGCTTGGCGTATATTGGGATCCAACTACTGATTCGTTAGGAGTAGCGGCAGATTTCGACGATGTGTCAAATGAACCTCCTACCAGGCGGAACGTGTTTTCGTTCATAGCCAAATTATTCGACCCGCTTGGCATAATTGCTCCAATTATCGCCTGGGCGAAAATCATGATGCAGCGTTTGTGGATAGCCACAAAGGAATGGGATGATCCAATCCCGGTGGATTTGGCTGACCAATGGGAATTGTTTAAGAAACAATTGTACCTGGTAAAGGAGATGCGGATTCCAAGGCATGTGATGCTTCTTGATCAAACCAATGTGCAAATCCATTCTTTTGCAGATGCTTCCGAAGTAGCCTATGGAGCATGCGTTTACCTCCGAGTAACAAATCGCGAAGGCACAGTGAAAATAGGTCTCCTTGCAGCAAAATCTAAGGTAGCGCCACTTAAGAAGTTGAGTTTACCACGGTTGGAACTCTGTGCTGCTGTGTTGGGAGCGAAACTTTGGAAAACTGCATGCATCGCTATGAAGCAACCAATAACAGAAAGTTATTTCTGGAGTGACTCTACCATTGTGCTGAACTGGTTAAGATCTCCATCGTATACGTGGGCGACTTTCGTGGCAAATAGAGTCGCCACGATACAGGACTTAACCCAAGGAAATCATTGGCAACATGTGAAAGGAAGTGAAAATCCAGCAGACATCCTGTCCAGAGGTGCTTTACCTAATCAACTCACTAAGGAATGGTTCCAGGGGCCACACTGGCTCTCGAATAATGAGTGCACATGGTCATTTCCTGAGGAGAAATCTGACATCGATGAATCGCAACTCGAGCGAAAGCGACAAGTGGCTGTAATGACGATGGGCGTTGCAGAACATCCTTTCCTGGATCGCTATTCCTCCTACTGGAAATGTGGTAGAGTGGCAGCTTATTGTATCCGGTTTGCTCAAAGATGCAGGAATGAGCCATTAGTCAGCGGTCCGATTACATATAACGAATTTATTAGAGCGATCCGACGTTTAGTCGTCGATTTACAACGAATTGAATTCCATGTTGAGATGCGGGAATTAGAAGAAAAGGGAGAATTGCTTAGCACATCAAAACTAAGGAAGTTGCGACCGTTTCTGGATGATGAAGGTGTCCTACGTGTTGGAGGACGTCTTAGGCAAACAAACATCAGATACAACACAAAACATCCCATGATTCTTCCGGCAAAGGGCAACTTTACGCGAATTGTTGCAAAGGCATACCATGAGATGGCGCTGCATGGAGGTCCTCGCATCACCCTGGCAACAATGAGGCAAGATTTTTGGCCTTTAAATGGCAGAATATTGGCAAACTACATACACCGAAACTGTTTAACATGTTTCAAGGCTAATTCAACACCAGTTGCGCAGCCAATTGGCCAGCTACCAGTTAAGAGAGTGACACCAGCCAGGCCATTTCTGACGACTGGTATCGATTTCTGCGGCCCTGTGTATTTAAAACCAGTTCACCGTCGAGCAACATCTCAGAAGGCATACATAGCAGTTTTTGTATGTTTTTGTACTAAAGCAGTGCATCTCGAACTGGTTGAGGATATGACAACATCAGCATTTTTGGCGGCATTTAGACGGTTCATTTCGCGTCGTGGTTATCCCAGTGATGTCTATACGGATAACGGTTTGAATTTTCGTGGAGCGCAGCGTGAACTTAATGATCTTTTTCGTTTGTTAAGCGACGACTCTTTCCAGGCAACTACAAGGGAAGAAACGATGAAGTTTGGAATCACCTGGCACTTCATACCTCCGAGAGCACCCAACTTTGGAGGGCTATGGGAGGCGGCCGTGAAGTCGACTAAGAAGACGCTTACCAAACTGTTTGGATCCCAGCGATTGTCATTTGCTGACATGTCTACCGTGTTGACACAGATCGAGGCTCAGCTTAACTCGCGCCCACTCACACCCTTATCGGAGGATCCAGAGGAGCTCAACGTATTGACACCTGGCCATTTTCTCATTGGAGAAGCTCTATTGACGTTACCAGATGCTAATCACGTGACAACACCCGAGAATCGTTTGAAGCACTTTGAGCAGCTGCAGCAGCTCGTGCAACGGCATTGGCAGCAATGGTCGAAGGAGTACATTTGTGAGTTGCATAACGTCAGTCAAAAGGGATTACGAAGCAAGAAGATCGAGATAGGTCAGATGGTAATTGTGAAGGAGGATTTACCACCAAACGAATGGTGTTTAGGCAGAGTAATAGGAGTGCATCCAGGTAGTGATCAGGTAGTAAGAGTAGTGACGATTAAGACGTCTAAGGGAACTTACAAGAGACCTGTATCAAGGGTGTGTCTGTTACCAGATAGTGAAGATTAGATTGTTGAAAATGTTTTTATTGAAACATTACTTCAAGGCGGCCGGTATGTTGGGAATATTTAACGATCAACCGTCAAAGTTAGCGAATTCAAAATATTAACGAACTTAATGACATTTAACGAACGAAATGTCAAAGGTAGGAAGACGGCTGCTTGGGAAGTGTCAGATTGAAAACCGCATGGAACAGAACACAACGTAGGGCAGACAACACAACAACACATTCCTGAATAAAAGAATTCTATTTTCATTAAAATCACCCAACACCAGATATAAAGGACATTTTTCCTGTGTTGAAAGCTTAACAATTAAAATTACAGATTTAGTTACTTATTTATTGGAATACATAAAAATAATTTCGTGTGGTTTCAGTACAGGCTTTAACTTAATTTAATTAATTTTAACTTATTAATTTTGCTGACTGTGATTTCTAAAACTACAGTCCGTTCCCGAGATACGCGGGCTTCGTCTCTCGCGGTTTTTTTAATTTGACAATTTGACATGAGTCAAACAGTACAATTGGCTACAAATGCAAAATAAATAGCCTTTTAGCCAAAAATGTTGAACCACTCAAAAGCAATAAATATAACAATTGTCTTGCTGAATTTTAAATAAATGATAAAGTGTATAAAAATATTAAATTTAATCAAAAATACTCATTTAATACTCATTACCCATTTAAAAAAGTTTTGGCCGAAAAACGTGATATTCAACAGACGCGGGTATTTGTGTTGCGCGGATGCCCCGGGAACGCACAAATCGCGTATCTCAGGAAGAGACTGTACAGTCATTAAAAATCATCCTTAGGCTTTCAACTAGGGGAAGGTAGGTAAAGACGGACACTGCGGGTGTTGGCACGATGTGCACCTCGTGCAGATTAGCTGCCGCAATATTTACAAAACAACGAGCTGTCAAGGACAGCTCGAATAATTCGTAAAAGAAACTCCAGATGGCGTTGTGAGTTAGATAAGGACGAACAGATATCCCCAAAAATGAGACAACTGGCTGAGCTGTTAAATAGGGCCAATAAGGGAAAAGTTCGACACAGGTCGCTAAGCGAGGTTACTTAGGGTCAAGTAGATCAGCTGGTCTGAAACAAAGCGCCATTGAAGACGGCGCTTAGTTGCAAATTATTTAGGAAGAAAGACAGACCAATTTTTGAACTGATCGGCGGAACCCTGAATACGCGAGCGACAGTTACAAAAATTCTGTAGCAGCAACTAAAATAAACATAAAGCTACACCCGTAGCAACATTCAAAAATTGTTTCGATATTTTCTTCGAAAATAAAGTCCCTACCAGTGTTCGTCGCGATGAGTACGAGTTTTAATCGTGGTGGCTGCGAGCGGCATAATAACGTGACTATGGTGCTGTGCAAAAAATGTCATAAGTGGTACCAATACGCGTGTGTCGGCACCACCGCGATAGCTGAATCCCGTATGTGGAGGTGCGATTTGTGTGTGAAGCAGGCGGTAAAGTGCGAAGCCAAGGAGAAGAGGTGTCCAAAAACCCCAATGGAAGCCATCGCGAAGACGAGGAAGCCAGCTGAAAGCTGCGACGGCGAAAAAATAGCCAAAAGAGCAGCATATAGCGAGGGCGAAACCTCGGCGAGTAAGAAGCTGTCCACAGAAGAATGGGCACCCACATCGATCCAAGCTGCAAAAATACCCCCTACCACAAACGCGTCGAAAAAAGCGAGAATCCAAGCGGCACTGGCACGACTTATCGAAGTGCAACAATTAGAGAAGGAAATAGCTCTGAAAGAATTCGAGCTTAAAATGGCGAACCTGAAGCATAAACAGGAAAGAATTATGCTTCAAATCGAGGAGGCAAAAAGATCGAAGCGATCTTTCGCAAATAGCTCCTCGAATATGAAGCAGAGTGCACGCGAGCAGCAGCAGTGTAACGCAGCAGCGAACGTTTGTGAAGTGGTTGAGAGAGTGCGCATCGGAACGGTACCAGCAAACCCTGCGGCAGTAGCAATCGTGGAAGCAACAGCTCGTACCGAACAACACGCGTCGGCGCAACCACCTTCCCAGCCACAAAACTGCTCTGCTGCCAACGCACGCACACAACTAGGCTGCGAAACGCGGGACAACACGCTCCCTCATGAGACGGTCCAATCTGGAGGAGCAGAACCGTTGACGAACATTTATGCGTTGAGATCCATGGTACCGAGGGTACCATTCCGCATAGTGTCCGCCAGAAACCAACAAGGACAACAAGCCATCGAAAAAATAAGCACCCTCCAAGAAGAGCCAGCGACAACACCGGTGCAATCTATACTGGCACGAAGCGCCGGTGAAACCGGTAAGCCAGAACCTCCGGAGATCAGCTTTACGGCAGGCGCGACGAGAGATGGTTCGAGCGTGAGCAAGGAAGGATCGGCGAATGCGACGGGAGGCGACAACAGGCAATACGAGTTCGCCAATACTCGTAGTAGCATAAAGCTAAGTTGGCCGCCTCAAGAACTTTTCTTCACCTCATTAATGAACCCTTTTGCTCACTTTCAGGGACTGTCGATACCGCCGTTCCTGAAAGGGGAGCCGAAGTTGATGATCGAAACGATACACACCGATCTGACAGCACAACCCGAGATAGGCAGCACTGGCGTACCGGCTAGCGATAGAAGCCGGTTGAGATGGTCGGGCTACAGTTTCGGCAGCTTCGTCGGGGCCACATTCAGACAGAAGCTAGTGCGGTGCATTAATAACGGCGTACAATTCCTGCGTACAACGACTCTAAAAGAGAAGAATGAACAGATTAGTGAACGCACACATACACTCACCGATACAAACAGAAGTAGGGTTATGTATACACCATGCGCGTTGCAGAACAGATGTACGGACCAAATGAATGTGTGGTTTTGCATTCAACAAGCAATCGGTAGAGAAAATCGGCGAAAAGTAACACCGCTTGTAGATAGGAGAAGGTTGATTGCTGGGTTGATCGTAGGGATGCGAAATCGTATGAATAAGAAATACGAAAGGCACAAAGCACGCGTTGAGAATGAGGAGAGGCTGCCAACAACACAACTTTTATACTGGCAGGATAGGGAGGTGGCTGTCTATAAACGAACGCTAATGCGATATCTAAAATCATATCGAAAGCCGAAAATATGTACATCGTGCAGAATTTGAGTAAATCCTGCTTTACTAAGGATTTACGGGGTGGGGTGTTGGCACGATGTGCACCTCGTGCAGATTAGCTGCCGCAATATTTACAAAACAACGAGCTGTCAAGGACAGCTCGAATAATTCGTAAAAGAAACTCCAGATGGCGTTGTGAGTTAGATAAGGACGAACAGATATCCCCAAAAATGAGACAACTGGCTGAGCTGTTAAATAGGGCCAATAAGGGAAAAGTTCGACACAGGTCGCTAAGCGAGGTTACTTAGGGTCAAGTAGATCAGCTGGTCTGAAACAAAGCGCCATTGAAGACGGCGCTTAGTTGCAAATTATTTAGGAAGAAAGACAGACCAATTTTTGAACTGATCGGCGGAACCCTGAATACGCGAGCGACAGTTACAAAAATTCTGTAGCAGCAACTAAAATAAACATAAAGCTACACCCGTAGCAACAGCGGGTAAGATGGACACTTCTCATAAATGCATGAAAAAGGTAATTTTCGAGCAATTCAACAATGTAGAATCCAAACTGAAGGTAAAACAACACATTTGAGAACATTTTTGGCATAAAATATGTAAAATTGGTTAAATCCACGAACAAAATAAATTTTCAATCATGTGCACCCTTGTTGATCTAATTTGACTACTGCCGATCTTAAGCTGTACAACTTGTATTGTTTATATTTCCGGAAGTTTTATTTCATGAATGGGTTGTCGCGATCATTAATGAAAAAACTGGCGAAAGAACGAGAATGAAAGCAGTACAAAATCTTGTTTTCTGGTGGTTTAAACATCCTGACACCAAAGCGGCAAAGCGGACACCAAAGATGGCGAGAAGAATGAACCAAGAGCTTGCTGAGCTGTACGGCCAACCGAGTATCCTGACGATGGCGAAGGTTGGTAGGATACGATGGCTGGGGCACGTCATTTAATTATGGGCAATTGGATTTATCGTTCGACATTTAACGGAACGATTTAACACTATCAACAAGACATTTGTATCGTATGTTTCGTTAGTTTTAAACAATTAGAGGATCAGATTTTATATCGATTAAATAATTTCCTTTGAAAGTATCTTTTAAACTTCCAACAATCTTTGTTATTCTTCTTAGAACTTAAAATAATCGCCTGAATTTATAATTGTGTTGGATAATGTTACGATCACTTCAAAATAAAGTTACGAAAATGCTGAACCACATTGCACATTTATGCATTACAATCCTCTGCATGGAGCTGCATATTGGCCAAACTGGTGAACTGGGCTCCGCATATGGGGCAAGAGAACGAACCATCACTTGACGTTTGTGCCGTAGTCGTTGTAAAAGCGTTTGATTCCAAACTAAAATAAAAAGTAAAAATTGTGAATATATAAAATAGTTCATCTGGAATGTTCCCTCCCAATCTCCTTACACATGTATCGCACGACGCAACTCAGACACTTTAGCGTTGGAAGCTTCATACTGTAACCCTAACATGTTTTTATCATTTTCCATCGCTCTCATCTTCTGCTGCAATTGCGCGTTTTGTGTGTTTGCGTTTGTGTTGTGCTCATATGCAATTTGCAAATCAGCTTTAAGCTGAAAAGAAGTATTGATTAATTTTTACTGTGATAAATGCAATCCGTTGTTTGAATTTAATACCTTTTCAAGAAGCAAATTCAGCTCACTTTTTTCCGTTTCTGTCTGTTGCAAGCTTTCATTGAGCTTCGTCACTTCTAAAAGATACTGCTCCGCTTTACAATCCATCTCTTTCTTAAGATTCACATGCTGTTTTGAAAGTGCTTCCAGTTCTATGGATGAAATAAAGTTCTCATTTAACTACGGTACAAGCAACCTTGCTACTCACATCAACTTCTTTGCTCACCTTTTCTCGAGCGAAGTATTTCCTGCCCTTGTTCTTCGCTTTTGCATTTTAGCTGTGAACAAAGGGGTTTGGTTAACTTTATCATTCTACTTAATTTGGCCCGGTTACAGGGCTACGCTTTACAATTTTGTATATTTATTGTATCATACAATAAGCATACAAAAAACACACCATCCCTTACCTTTGTGAAGTCGGTCTTAGCCGTTCTAAGCTCTTCATCAAGTCGTTTGACTTCCTTCCGATGTTCTTCAGTTTGGGTTGCTAAGTTTTCTGTCAAGCTTTGGCGAAGCTTTTGATGTTCAAGCAATTCTGTTTAATGGAATAAAAGTGAAGAAGTTTTCATTTAAATGCAGTATTTTTAGACATTTACCCGCTAACCTGCTTTGAGCCGCTCGTTATCAGCTTTTACCGCCGTAAGTTGTGCTTCCACCTGCAAACATAATCGTTGTGTAGAATTTTCTGTCTAAGTATTACACGCTTTACTACCTCTGAAAGCTCTCCGACTCTTGTTTTTAGTCGAATACACTCTGTAACAGTGAATTGTGTAAAATAATTTCATTTAACAGACATTTACAGATATCAAATTGATAGTCAATAGTGTGGGTTAATGAGAGTACCTACCGTCAAGAAATTTATGTGCAATCTTTTCCAATCGTTTATTTTCGTTTTCCAGCTAGAAAAAGTGCAGAAAATCAACCACTTCTACTATCGACTTGAATGGAGTCCCACAAAATACTCACGCTTGCAATCTTTTTATCATTTTCAGACAACTGTTCACTCTTCTTTGGATTGCGCGGAGTGTCGGCTTTCTCGATTTTAGAATCCACTTTGTTCTCGCTTTTGTCCTTCTGGTTTGATGCATTTACTCCCAAGTTGAAATCTATTTTCCAGTTCACCTTTGAACCTAAACACAGTAAAGAGCAGCGGTTGGTGTACTTGACGCGGGTCTTTTTTTTCTATCAGACGTAAACCACAATGACTCACCAAGCGGTTGCATTACTACGCCCATCAAACTTTTCAACTTTTTGCCCATACCTTTGGACGATTTCTTGCTTTTAGGCTCCTGCAAATAAATCACACACTCATGGTTAAATTCAAACTACCATATTAATTGCTCGGCTCCACCTTACCGTAGTTGAGTCTTTTTCTTTGCCATTTGCATTGCCTTTACGTCCCTTTTCTTCGTCATCTGCATTTTCACCTTCCACTGGGGTATTTGCTTCATTTTCCTTCTTATCACAAGTTTCGCTCTCGTTTTCTTCCTCATCAATTTCATCCTCGTCGAACATTTCATCTTCCGCCTCGAGCAGAAACTCTTGCGCTAACTCTAGAGCAGTTTCCGCCCGTTCTAGAATGTGTTTGCTAGCCATATTGAAGGTGAAAACACCACTTTGGTTTATTTATTAATCGTGCAACCGTACTGCGTGATACACCGACGGCAAACTGACTCGTTGCAGCTTCCCGTAAACATTAGCATTCCTTCGTGATGCGCATGCGTAAGTCAACTTGTGGCGAAAATAGTTCAACGCAACCGTTTTACGCATCCCAAACTCACAGCCTGTCAAAATATGCTTTTCGTTCTGAAATTTTGGCACACCTTGTACTTTATTAATATGGATACACAAACTTTGCTGACATTTGTCACAAAATTTCAATTTTCAATATGAAGGAAACTTCCCCTTCCAAAAAAAGGAAACCAAAGGAAAATTTGGTCTTTAGAGAAGGCTTAGCGGCTTTAGAAGGGTTGAGGCTTAAAAATAAAAAATGGATTGCGGAAAACCTTTTAAAAATTTTGTATAGTAAAGTCAAAATCAAATACCGATAAATCATCAAATAATCAGTGGAAAGTAAAAATTGTAGAACCAATATAAAACCTAGCAGACTTAGCTATAGGTGATTGGGATTGATATACCCAAGTTACAGGGTTTCTCAAGCCCGCTCAACATCGTAACACTATTTTTCGAACACGTTAAACGATTGTCAACATCGTACATACAATTCGAATCCGTAAACTCTTTTCGATTTGGTAACACTAGGTTTTGAAAGCGTAAAATCCCAACTCGAATTTGGAAAATGTATGTTGGCTGTCTTGTCACCCATTATACATTTTCCAGATTCGAGTTGGGATTTTACGCGATTCGAGTTGGCATTAGCGGTATTTTGCGGCCGTTTTCGCTCTACATTAACCGTGTATCTCGGGGTTACTGCCTGTATGAGCTAAATGTATTTTCTGGCAGCACTGCCAATCGACAGTTTGAAGTCAAGTGTGTGAATAAAGCGGTACTAGCGCATGAAACTCGATACGAGGCGGACGCGTTCTTTTGAGTTTGTTTCCTTTGGCGATCAGCGAAGATACAAAAAACACAACGTAGGGCGTAGGGCCGTCAAGGGGAAAAGGAACCAACAAACCATGTTCCAGAACGCAAAAATTTGTTATCTGAAAATTAAAATTCAACGGACCGCGAGTGGCCCGATTGAAGCGATTCCGTTTACGTTCATTACATTAAAGCTTCAGTCATCGAACCTAGCGCGCGACATGTCAGGTTGATGACGACCACAAATGACATTAAACTCACGGCACTAGTGATGTGCTGTATGGAGCGCACCCACGACTCCGATCCGACTCCAACTATTGTTAGTTCTATTCTGCCTCTGGAAAAATGGAACCACTAGATCCGCCCGGAGTCGGAGTCGTTCGGAGTTGTCCGGAGTCGTCCGGAGTCTTCCGGAATCGTCCGGAGTCGCTCGGAGTCGTTCGGAGTCGTTCGGAGTCGTTCCGTCTTCCGGAATCGTCCGGAGTCGCTCGGAGTCGTTCGGAGTCGTTCGGAGTCGTTCCGAAAGACTCCGAACGACTCCGAACGACTCCTGACGTCTCCGGACGACTCCGAACGACTCCGGACGACTCCGGACGTCTCCGGACGACTCCGAACGACTCCCACTCCGGGTAACTCCGGACGACTCCGGATGACTCTGGACGACTCCGAACAAATCCGAACGACTCCGAATGACTCCGGACGACTCCGAACGACTCCGAACGATTTCGGACGACTCCGACTCCGGGCGATTCCGGACGACTCCGACTCCGGGCGATTCTGGACGACTCCGGGCCTTTCGGACGATTCCGAACGACTCCGGATATTGCAGCGCGGATGTACCTTCCGGAGTCGATTCCGAATTTATCGGAGTCGGATCGGAGTCGATTCCGGATTTTTGCCAACTTTACCCATCACTACACGGCACATACGAATAAACGGATCAGTTGAGCCTCGAAAGAAGCGTCGGCGAGTCGATCCGATTGTCAAAAATTTCCGCGACAAACAGCTTCTGGGCGTTGCAGATCCGTTGCTTCAAAGACTCCAGATCAAGCAGCGCACAGCGCCCCTCATAGCCCAGTTGGACACTCGAGGAGCGCAAAGCGAACCGCGTGAACTTGCGCAGGATCGACGCAAAACATGCCAGGAGACGAGCAGCTGAAGGCCACCATATTACCGAAGCGTATTCCAGCACTGACCGCACCAAAGCGCAGTACAGCGTCTTGATGCAGAGACCGGGTCAATGATGTCACGTGCAATTTGTTTTAGTAAGCCGATCAATTGGCTTCCCTTAGTGACAACGTGCTCTAGCAGGACGTGGAAGCTCAACTTTTCATCAAGGGGCACTCCTAGGTCTCTGACACACTCGAACATAATCGCGCATACTCAAACACTAAGGGGCACAATAAAAGACCACTCCTAGAGCATCAGGACTGGAAAGCACTTAGAGTGGCTTGAAGGCGGAGTTGATCAGACCGGACGCGGATCGGCAGGAACAGTTACGCGTCGTCCACGTATAGTAGGTGGGCATCAGGGTCCAAGGTTACTCCCTTGAGGCACCCCCGTATCTCCTATCAACGATACCAAAGACTGCATCAATCTTTAACACGCCATCAACCTATTTAGCATATGGTGCTACCGTCACAAACCTAGTGCAGTTCTTGCATTTTACTTACAAGCAGCTAGACAAAGGGTTCCAAGTAGATACTGTTTACACTGATTTTCACTCTGCTTTCGATAGCGTCAATATCCATACCTTGACTAGCAAACTTTTAAAACTTGGTTTTCATATCAGCATAGTTAGGTGGCTGAATTCGTATCTGTCGCGTCGTTCAGTACGTATTAAGATTGGAGATTGCATCTCTAGTGAATTTAGCAGGGTCTCTGGTGTTCCTCAAGGCAGCATTTTAGGGCCTCTATTATTTAATCTCTTTATTAATGACATTGTTTACGCTATACCTGACTGCCCGGTGCTACTGTACGCAGATGACCTTAAAATGTACTTTCCTGTGCGTAGTTCTATTGACTGTCTCCGATTACAAGGCTTTCTTTCTGTTTTTAACCTTTGGTGTTCCTTAAACTGTTTGTCACTCAATGTTAGTAAGTGCTCGGTCATTTCGTTTACTCGCGCGAGAACTCCATTATGTTTTAATTATATTCTTTCTGACACTTTATTGCCTCGATCTGAAACTGTTAGGGACTTAGGCATTATATTAGACACGAAACTTGTTTTAGACAAACAATTTGACGACGTAATTGCTAGGGCTAACAGGACTCTTGGACACATAATTAGAAGTAGCAAAATGTTTCATGACCCTCTCTGTTTAAAATCACTTTACTGTTGCCTTGTTCGTCCTTTGATTGAGTACGCTTCAGTTGCTTGGTTTCCGGAGCAAGTCACTAGAATTGAGAGGCTTGAGAGGATCCAGCGAAAATTTACCCGGGTAGCTATTAAGCGGCTTCCGTGGAGACATAACGACGTGCTACCAGCTTATCATACGAGGTGTCAGTTGTTAGGGCTTGAAACTTTGGAAAAGAGAAGAATGGTTGCCCAAGGAATTTTTATGTTCAAACTATTAACCGGAAGAATCGATGCACCTCTATTGCTAAGTCATGTAAATTTGTATGTCCCTACTAGACCTTTAAGAACTCGACAATTTTTAATAACTGACTTTCGTTATCGTCTTTTCTGTGCTAGGGATCCGTTGTTATTAATGTCCAAGAATTTTAATTTATTTTCAAATTTTGTAGACCTGTCCTTTAGTGTACCGAAATGTACTAGCGTCATTCGAGATTGCATTACGTCTAATTTTAGGAACACATAGTTTATAAGACATTAGTTTTAATTGTGTATGTAGGCCATGGAGGCTCGATACTCTATAATAAATAAATAAGATAACTAAGCTGGCATATCCGCAGGCTCAGTCGGTGCGTGATATAAACATATTACCGGCATATTTACTTGATACCCGATAAACATTTCTTACATTTTATTTGACATTTCGATATTTTATTTATTTATTTATTTTTTTTAATTTAATTTTGGCCTATGAAAACAACATACGATGAGAAGAAGGATAGTAATTACTCAACAGTTATTGTTGTCATTCACTGCATACTTTGAATGAAACTGGCACTAGCAATGAATCACAATAGCAATATACAAATTAAGATATAAATATAACATAATTTAACCGATGAAGAATAATGTAAAATATGATTTTATATTTGCTAGCTAATGAACAATATAGCTCCAATTCACTAGTTGGGTACAGGCAGCAGCAGCAGGCCTTGACCGACAGCGGTTGTTGTGCCAAAGAAGTAGAATGAACAATATAAATTTCTCGAAACTTTCGCTGTGATCATTTTCGACCTTTCCTTCTGAGCAAGAGTAAATTTATATGGCATAATATAACACGAACACAAGTACGAATACAGTAACATCAACATGGAAATTTGCATTAGTATTCTGTTTCCCTAAAACGACCGATCAACAAGTTTCCTAAACGTTCCAGATAACGCACACTAGAGATTCGTGATGGTTTCATAATAAATGCTTCGTTTACTGTAATGAAAACAATCTCTTAACATTCTACAATTTTCAATAATTTTAATACATAAACAGACTAGCGGCTCTATATCATCGTCCTGGAATACTATCAATTTTGCCAACAATGCTCAAGAACGGTCTATATAGCGATTTTAGATGCCATATACAATACGGCTTTTCTTACAATCGCAATTCTATGTGTTGAATAAACACTTTTGTTTAAGGACTTAGATACAATATATATAATATTGAATTTTTAGACGAAATTTGCCTTTGCAGTGGGAACTCCAAACTGTATGGGTTTTATTTTGATTGATTTTCAAGCGCTGTCAGCTTCTGTTGCAGTAGCGCATTGTCACGTAAAGCCTGATGTTCCCGTGCTATTGCAGCTTGCAATTCACAATGACGCTATTAGTTTTCAACAAGTTGAAAATAGTGTAAATGCTTACATCTAAAGATTACAGTGTGGAATGATTTTACCCGTCTGATTTGGCCATCCAATTCAGCTTTCTCATACTCCGATTTCTGCAAGGTTTCGTGCAGGTTTTTCATTTTTAAACGTTGCTGATCATCCGTCTTATCGAAAGCTCTACTTAGATCCTTGCGTTGTTTTGAAATTTGATTAAGTTCTGCAAATTAAATGGTAATTTTAATAGTAGTCTTGTTAACAAAGTTTTAGGTGAATATATCTATAGAACGCGAGATCCTGACCTGTTCTACAGCTTTCCAAAGTTTCCTCCAGATCCTGTGTCTTCATTGATTGCTACAATCGAAAATATGTTTAACACTTATTGTAATCCTCGAAATGAGTACCATTTATCGTTATTAAATCAAAAACCATACCCTAATCAACTCTGAAGCAGCTTTTGTGAGTTCCAATTCAAGTCGGTTAACTTCTGTCTTATGATCTACATTTTGTTTCTGACACTCAAGCAAATCTATGTAATCGAATGGTAGATTATTAATTTAGTTTGAATTGATCAAAACAATACAACTTCTTTTCAATAAATACTTTCTTACTGACCTGTTTGCAAGCGAGCATTATCGGTCTTTACTGTCGAAAGCTGCCCTTCCAACTGAAATTAAAAAAAGGCATTTTTATCTTTTTCTTTTCGTTTTGTTCAATCAACCGATACCTTCGTTATTACCTCCGACAGTTCTCCAATTTTAGTTTTCAATCGTATACATTCTGTAAAAATTTTTTCCATCAGTAAACGTGGTACATAAAGTAGATGCTCAAAAAAACTTATGTTATAGTAATACAGGGTTTTACCAAGTCATTTTGCAATGTTACCACGCTAATGACTCAGCGAATACAGGGTTTCGAATCATATAAGGGAATAGTTCAATCACTTAGGGGAATGTTGCAAATCGGTATGGGAATATTGCATGCAAGCTGTGGATGTTTTCAATCACTTAGGGGAATGTTGCAATCGATTAGGGGAATTTTGCAAGCGTACTGTGGAGCTGTCATCAGACAGTGGGTGTCGCTGTAAATACCTTAAAATATTTTCGTCAATCTTACTAACTTATCATGTTTAATTATGGCTCCACAGCAGGATTTATTTAGTTTATCATGTGTACAGCAGATTCCCACACGAAAATAACTCCAAATGATGTTTTTGAAAAAACAACATCGGTATCAATTTGAAGCTTTTTACACCGGCACCCACAGTCTGATGACAGCTCCACAGCTTGCTTGCAACATTCCCCTAAGTGATTGAACTATTCCCTTATATGATTCGAAACCCTGTAAAACGAGTTATGGGTCAAACGACCCATCATTTTAAAGCTTAAGTCTTCTTCTTTCCGTTTTTGTGCATCAAATGTGTCAAAAAGTGTAAAATAATATAGAAAACATAGGAAAACCTGCACCGCGATAGGGCTGTCAAAATTAACATTGGCCCAGTCCAAGTACGCACTAGGAGTCAAAGTAAATTTCGTGCTCGACAAAATATGCAGCACACATTGCAAAATGACTTGTAAAACCCTGTATTACATACTCACATACATCATATTTTCATTTTTAGGTTTAAGGAGTCTAGAGTGTGCAGCTCCATGGAAAACAATTATTAACGCAAAAATTTGGTTGTACATAGCTGTAGTTTTAACAATTCAGTTGTTTTGCGGATTCGCAACAGACGTATACTACGAAAACTATTCTGAATACGACAACGCTTGAAGGAAATCATAACGTTGAGAAGGTCTTTAATAATAACATAGTTTTAGAATTATTTTATTTCTTGCTTGAGTGTTCAATCAGCCCCCCTTTTCGGCTATGTGCAATTGTTATGGTATCACAAGAGAATGAACATCATAAGATATGAATAACATTTATCACATCTTAATGATTGTTGATACAGACCAAACAAACTCGATAGTGAATTATTAACGCGCCTAGGAACCTAGGAATAATTTTGGATGATAACTTGTAGGGTAAAGGTACCAATAGTGGTGCAATTTGTAGAGGTACCGATGTGTTTTAATGGATTTAAAGTGACAGGAAGGACAATTTCTGAATATTTTAACAAATATGTTTTGGAATATGTTTTATCTTTGCAATCACAACCATTTTTATCATGAAACACATCAATTTTACGAAAAAATACATATTTTTGTGATTGCTTTGTTGTACCTATAATGGTGGTATGGTTCCTATAGTCGTCGTATTGTGTTCCTATAGTGGTGGTAAACAAAGATGCATAAAAAACGGTGTGTAATATCAATGAAACTTAGTTTCGAAGCTGTTTTCGTATGAATAGCAAGGATTACTGCCATAATATTGGTTTCTTGCGTAATTTGATCGTAAAAAATGTATAAATTTGATTAATGAAACTATTCACTAAAGTACTGCATCTGACCTGTTGTCAACCTACACCCGGAAGAGTGTGCTTGATTTGAAGTCAATTTTTCATTCAGCAAGATAAGCGAATTTTGGCCTTTGTTTGGTACATTACTTACATAAAACTCATTTCTGTTGCTTATTTTAGTGAAAACAGTACGATATGTCAAAAATTTCCTCAAAAAATCTAAAACGACCTGTTTTTATTGATTTTATAACTATAACCACTATAGGAACATTCCTGTTTTGTGTACCTATAATGGCACTATGGTAAAAAACACTTAAAAATGCATAAATATGGTCAAAAGGCAAATAAATTTAGTAAAACAATAACATTACATAACAGCTATGTTGAAAAACTAGTAATTGCGTGGTTATGTGGTCTTTTAGAATGTTAACAGAAAAATGAGTTTCGTTATGAAATCCTAAGGATTTTGGAAAAATGTTGACACATTTCACAAAATAATGGATTTTTCGGTCACTAAGTAACGGAATGGCCCCATTTAACTTTTAAACCCTTTGTAAAAGGCTAAAGAACATTTCACACTAACGTAAATAACTTCATTACTTTTAATTTGCCCTATGAACCGCATTTTAGAGCAATAGCACCACTATTGGTACTACCACCACTATAGGTACATTTACCCTATTTCAGATAGTTTCACGACAGGATGATTCGGCGCGCAAACAGGGCATTAGGATTAATACTCAAGATTACTAAAGACTTTGATGATCCTATGTGTATCAAGTCGTTGTATTGTACCCTTGTCCGACCAACATTAGAATATGGAAGTGTCGCAGCATCTCCTGATGCAGAAATTTTGTAAAATAGTGAAATTTTGTATATATTTTGTATAAAAACGCTAACTAGAAGACGAATAAATGCTCAAGCGCGGTTTGTTGCTGGAGTGCTTCGCGACAATATTAATGCATCAGATATATTGGACCCATTTAATGTCAGTACTCCGAGACCCGAAACAACAGACGCTTCTGCACTCCAATGGTTAGACACACACAATACGAACAATACAAAAGATCCAATAATTGCTATGTTACGCACTTTCAATAAGCTTTACCAGCACAGAGAACGCTTACGCTTTGTTCAATAAGATTTTAATATAAAGTAGGCCGTTTATTTATGTCCTCCTTATTTTGCCATATGTCGTTAAGAACAATTAAATTTAAGTTAAATATAAACGGGTGAAGTCAAAAATTGGCGTACCTATTATTGGTTAATAAATAATAATAATGAATAATATACTGCATTTTGTATTTTCCTTCTTTTCATGTTTATTTTAACTAGTATAGAATATTTAACCAAGAACGCAAAGCGGTTGTAGCGCCGGATAAGTAAGTAAGTAAATAAAATATTTATGGAATTCTTTGGGGACCACGGTGAGTTTACTTTAGGTGCTAGGATAAAAATTAAGCATTGGATATAATCATAGGCGAAGATATTGGTTCGCTTACGAGGTAGATAATTAAACATAATAATTCAATATAAATTTAAAATTTTCAGGTAATAAAAAAGTGTGAGGAGCCATGAGTAGACTATATTGTCCGGTGTAAATGTTGAATATTTTATGCTTTTTTATTCAGGAGGGACGGTTTTTTATGATTATATTGCAGCAATTTCTATATGAAAAACGTGACAGTACCATTGGACATTTGTAGTTTGTTTATAGCAATTATGTTTACACTACTTACCATTATGTTTAACTTGTTGCATCTTTTTCATCTTTTCAATTTTGTTTTCCAACTGAAAGTAATTGAGTATTTAAACCAGTGTATTTACGATAAAAAAATACTTACATTTTTAATCGTTTCTTTATCTTGCGAAAGCGATTCATCGCGCTTATTTGCCACTGGTTGCGATGGATTGGTGTTCTGATTTGTTGCATTTAAATTGATATCTAAGTCCCACTTGCATAATGAACCTGGAGTTATGAGAAGAAGAAAACTAAGCGTAACATGTAAAGAAATATTTTCCATCATGACTCACAACAGTTTTTTCCAAAGCGGTCAGGGCAGTCGGTACAGGTTATACAACTCACACAGCTCAGACTTTTTACTATCCAATCACAAAATCCTTCTTCTAATTGTTCATCATGTGTAATTGATTCACCTCCTACCATCGAAACACAAAATTATTAGCTCTAAAAATAAAATAAAAACAGTCGCTCCCATTGATACTTTACAGCTGTTTTAATTTCCTCGTTTCTTTCCTCTTCATTGTCTTCAAGATCTTTATCACTTTGATCATTTAATATTGACTTGGAATCAACATTTTTATCATCACCAGAATTTTCACTCTCAATTTCTACCACATCAATCGCATCTAAATCCATAATATTGTTTGAAATTTTGGTTTATCTTTTAGCAGCGTCGACAACACCGGAAAGTACTCAATGTTTGATGTGATAAGAAAGCTGAATCAATTAATATACGTGTTTGTAGAATGACAGTGGGAAATAGAGTGTTTTGAGCACTTTGTTTCGCTTTCCAATCTTTAGAATCACGCATGCGTGTAACAACATTGTATTTAAAAAAATATGCGCAACACTCATTATGCACTCATTGTACGAGCCACTCGGTTTAAAAAAAAGTTAATAAACATGATGTGTTTGGAAATGCTTGTTGTATATGATTGTTAGAACATGTAAAATGAACCCAATTGAATGAAAACAAATTTGTGATCTTTTTGAGTAACAGAGTCGTCATTATGCTCGTATTTAAATATTTCACACATATTTTTAGTGCTTTTATATTTGCAATTGAAAGTACGTCCTATACAAATAAGAAGTAAGAGGTGACGCTCACATGTTGTTCTCACGTTACGCTCACGTTACGCTCATAGGTGGCAATTGCTCACTATAGAACGGTGGTGGTAACCAACCATGGGTGCTTGTATGATATTTATTTCTTTGCGGAGTTTCCTTTCTTCGAGGCAACAAGCAATGGTAGAGTGATTAAATCATTGGGGTTAATCAAATTGCAAGAAATCTTTGTTTTCTTCTACCGACTTGTTGAAAATGTATAAACAATTACCAAATTATTCGCAGTGATGCTAAGCAATTCTGTGGCAGAGATTCTACCCCGTTCCATCCATTTGATCGTGCGTTGTAGTGTTGTTTAGTACAAAATGTTTAAATAACAAGTAAAACAAATATGTTGTTTGCTATGAGACGTTTGGTTTTGTGAATTGGGAGATGACAGACGTTTATGACGTTAGGATGACCGGTTTTGTTTTGACAGAAGGAGTTGTACACACGTCCAGATAGAGAAACAGAAGAAGAATTAAGAAACACAACGTAGGATCTGAATAAAGGAATTCCAAACTAAACATTGGTGCCGTAGTGACCAAGATTGTGAAAATTGTGGAAAATGACGGATTTCAGCTCGGACGAAGAAGCTTTCCTTGGGTTTAAAGATTCATCTGTTAATGAAACGATGTTGCCGGCCTGCCAACCACAGCAACCTATGTCAAGCAAGATGGCGGACAAGTACGATGAGCAAGCGCAGCTAGCCCGTAAAAGTAATGAACAAATGCAAATAGCCGGCAAGAAAGCGCAGACCCATATAACCAAGATACCGCCCAAATAACCAAATCGCCTTTAACCCACTGTAAAGCCACTTCAAACCCACGTGGGTTTGTGGTGGTCGATTCAGTCGTTAACCCACCGAATTTTAGAACAATCGGAGCTGCCAGTTCCGATCCGATGTATTTATGTTGCCCACCCTTAACCCACCTTTTCCAAAAATGCTTTAAGGAAAAGTTTGGTCAAGGGTTGGCTAAGGCGATATGTTGAATAGGATTTTAACTCCTCGATTGATTAAATTCATTCACTTACATCACTGCACTTCAACTTCAGCAATATTAT
Organism: Anopheles arabiensis; assembly: GCF_016920715.1. Classification (NCBI taxonomy): domain Eukaryota; kingdom Metazoa; phylum Arthropoda; class Insecta; order Diptera; family Culicidae; genus Anopheles; species Anopheles arabiensis. Next base: position 69,638,590 of record NC_053517.1, on the reverse strand, counting down.
TAGTCTGTAGAGACCGTGAACGGTTTGCGAGATTTAGAGACAGGGAACGGTTCTGGAACTTTCCTGAGGAACAAGGATGAGAACATTTCTTCTCTTTCACGCAAGGGTCAAGGAGGATATAAAAAGCCGCGATCGGCCGGAGCAGATCAGAAGGTTCTGGCTCGGCTTACTGTGTGTATCGTCGCGGAATTGAAAGAGAAATAAAGGCTCACAGTTGTGTTACACTTTAAGTCTATAAACTATGCACTGACCAGCGAAATGAAAGAGTCCACTCGCAAGTAAACAAACACACAGATACACATATTACTCATGGATGTTTCACAACAAACCAACTTAAACACACACACGTTTACTTGCTTCCTATGCTTAATTCAATCACATTTTAACACAGGTGAAACACGTTGAGCGAATAAATTATCCGTTCATAAAAAAATGACTTCAACAACATTGAAGTGGCTGCTTCTGTGGTCTTGTGGCTTAACCCACCAAACTGATAGTTTTTTGGCTTTGTTTGATGGAACTGTATTTTTAGTACAAGAAATTGGTGGCGTTTTCGGGATCTTGGTTATATGGGCGAAAACGCCACCAATTTATCGTACTAAAAATCCAGTTCCATCAAACAAAGCCAAAAAACTATCAGTTTGGTGGGTTAAGCCACAACGGTGTTAAAATGTGATTGAATTAAGCATAGGAAGCAAGTAAACGTGTGTGTTTAAGTTGGTTTGTTGTGGAACGTCCATGTGTAATATGTGTATCTGTGTGTTTGTTTACTTGCGAGTGGACTCTTTCATTTCGCTGGTCAGTGCATAGTTTATAGACTAATAATATTGCGGAACTTTAAGTGCAGTGATGTAAGTGAATGAATTTAATCAATCGAAGAGTTAAAATCCTGTTCAGCATATTGTCCTTAGCCAACCCTTGACCAAACTTTTCCTCAAAGCATTTTTGGAAAAGGTGGGTTAAGGGTGGGCAAGATAAATACATCGGATCGGAACTGGCAGCTCCGATTGTTCTAAAATTTGGTGGGTTAGCGACTGAATCGACCACCACAAACCCACGTGGGTTTGAAGTGGTTTTACAGTGGGTTAAGGACGATTTGGTTATTTGGGGAAAGACGCCATCTTGCGTTGCATCGAACGGATCGACAATTTTGCAGCGCGAGCAAACGGCATAACGCAGGAGCAAGCAACGACTCGACTCAATCGATTGGAAAAATGCTGGATGGAATTTGAGGCAATTGCCAACGAGTTGCGACTCTCACGTGGGTTAGTGGTGGTCGATTCAGTCGTTAACCCATCAAATTTTAGAACAATCGGACCTGTCAGTTCTAATAAGATGTATTGACCTTGCCAGCGCTTGGCCCACCTTTTCCAAACATGTTGACGAGGAAAAGATGGATGAAGAGCGGGCTAGGGTAAATATGCTTAACAGGATTTAACCCTATTCCAGGCAACCGGCTACCCAGGTAGCCAAATCGATTTTGATTGCTCATTTCTCTGATTCTAGGAATCCGATTGACTTGAAATTTGTAATATGTGTGTAATCCACAGCCATCTTTCACTGGAATTTTTCGTAGAATTTTTTGAGTATAATTAAACTGTTTTTTAGAATTAAATTTTTCAATACCCCTATTATTATTGCCCACTGTATTGTAACGGTTTTTATTCAAATCAAAACTCCTTTATCTTTTTTATCGCTCATAGAAAAATTCTGAAAAATTTATACAATACGTTTAACATATAGTTCTCAAAGCTTTTGGAGCCATTTGGCTGTGAAAATTTTGTAAAGTACTGAAAAAAATATGTTTCACATTTTGTAATTATTTTCAAAAAAAATCCTGCCAACTTTGAAAAGCTATAACTAAAAAACGGTAGCGAGTTGAACCAATCTATGCACAGTTATAGAAACTGCATTAATTTGTTTAATTTTCATCAGAATATTGCACCAATATTGGATTACGCATTCAAAAGTTATAAGCCTCCAAAGTCGCTGGCTACCCGGGTAGCCCGGTTGCCTGGAATATGATGTATTTTTGGTTGCCAGTGACAGGGTTAACACATCGATTACTTTAACTCATTCACTTACATCACTGCATAACTTCGTCAATATTGTAAATGTATAAACTGTGCACTGACCAGCTAGATGGATGAGTCCATTTGCAAATAAACAAACACACACAAGTATGTTTTACAACAAACGAACTTAAACCCACGCGTTTAATCGCTTCCTTTGCATAGTTAAACACATTTTAGGGTGAAACCGTGTATAAAAACTTACTTCAACAACATTGAAGTGGCCGCTTCTGTGGCCGTGTGGCTTAATCCACCAAACTGACAGTGCTTTGGCTTTGTTTGATACAACTGGATTTTTAGTACAGGAAATAGGTGGCGTTTTCGGTATCTTGGTTATTTGGGTCATCAGATTGAAGATTATTAAGCCCCCACCAGTAGAAGCTCCAGCAGTGCGAGTGAAAGAATCGGAAAGTCAAATGCAAGATAGTATGGGTGAATCAAGCTGCCTTATCAAATTACCAAACTTGTCGCTTCCAGTTTTTTCAGGAAAATACGACGACGATAATTCTTTTCCATCGACAGGAGCAAGCTATATGCCAGCCTGGAACGCTCTTGTTGAGCGATTTTCGAATGAGTATGTACTAAAAAAGCGTTACGTTAATTCTTTATTGCAGTATCCCGCTTTGAAATCCTCCAGCCAGAAGGAAATTCACTCATTAGTGGACACGTTTGAGCGAAATATAAAGCTTCTGAAGCAGTTAGGAGAGAGTACCGATGAATGGGGTATGCTTATTATCCAAGTTATGCTATCAAAGCTGGATGAAAAAACACACCATGATTGGGAGAAATATGTAGAAAATGAATGAACGTAACATCCCAGATTCAGATTTGCATAAAATGTGGAGAGCAACACCTACTTCATACATGCAATCTATTTAACAACATTTCAATTGATGACAAATATCAATTTGTAAGCGAAAAACGGCTTTGCTGTAACTGTCTACGCCCGGGGCACGTCTCTATGGCATGCAAGATGAGATTTCGATGTTCCGAATGTCATAAAAAACACCATACTCTTCTGCATAGAGAACAGCTAAATGGATCGCTATCGGAACAAATGAATGAGTTGAACGTGAACGAATCGAATAGCACCACATCGTCAGTAAATGCAGCTATAACCGCATCGCAAAATCATATATTTTTATCTACTGCGATTATTTTTGTTAAAAATTCTTCAGGAAAGCAGAAACAAGCAAGAGCGTTGATCGATAGCGGTGCACAAGTAAATATTATATCAGAAGCTCTATGTCGCAGTTTGCATCTGAACGGAAAAGGTCGCAGCAAAGAGCTAGTAGGCGTAGGCAAATGCCCGGTATTCACAGCTAAAACCGTTGAATCGGAAATAGCATCAAGGAACTTCGCCTACAAATTGATAAATTGATATTTTGCTGGGCTCAGAATATTACCATGAATTTTTGCAGACAAAGGGCCATGGTACAGTCAAAGTTCGGAAGCCTGTCGGAAACATGCCAGCGTTTATTGATTCTGTCTTTGGGTGGTTAGCGACCGGTAAAGTAAAGGGTGAAGCTGATGATAATAAGAGCATCGTTCCGCAGTCGATCATGCATGTTGGTACCAAACCTTCGCTCGAAGAGCTCATTGTTAAATTTTGGGAAATAGAGCAAATTCCAGAGGCCGTTAAATGGACGTCCGAGGAACAAGAGTGCGAGGACAGCTTTCAGCAACAACATGATCGCGATTCCTCCGGGAGATATATTGTGTTGCGAAATGAAAACCAACGCGGTGTAAATTCTTTGCCGAAACGATTTATTGTTCTACGTTTGCCAAAAAATTAGTCTTCGATTCCCGCTTTTGGTTTAGAGACCTTCTTCGTGTCCTGTCGCCCCTTTTTATGCTTTCCTTGCGAACCGAACGCGATCGGTTGAAACCCGAACCGATATCTCACATATTTTAAAACGCGCGTTTACGACAGGTCGTTGGGTACCTTGCGAAAAGGTTCCAACATATTGTGAGATTACCGTTCAAGCACGCTGGAGTGGCTAAAAACATAGGTGAGTCTAAATCTTTTGCTATGCGACGTTTTTAGCAGCTAGAACGCCGTTTCGACCGAAACCCTACTTTGAAAAATGAATATGCGGCAGTGATTAATGAATACGTTAGTCGAGGTTATCTGCAAAAGGCTAAAGGTGATAACGATATATCCGTACAATGTTTCCTGCCTCACCATCCTGTAGTAAAAGAATGCAGCACTAGCACTAAAATTCTGTCCAGTGTTTAATGGATCGGCTAAGACAGCGAGCGGCTGCTCGTTGAATGACGTATTAATGAAAGGCCCGGTCATCCAAGATAGTTTGCTGAACCTTTTGCTAAGATTTTGATTGCATCCAATCGCTATAGCAGCCGATATAGAGAAAATGTACCTGCAAATAAAAGTCCATCCAGACCACACCCCGTTACAACGTATACTTTGGAGGAGCGATCAATCTCAGCCGGTAGAAACCTATGAGTTGCAGCGAGTAACCTTTGGTTTGTCACCGTCTTCATTTTTAGCGACTCGTGTTTTAAAACAACTTGCTCTCGATGAAGGCGATAATTTTCCGGTCGCAAAGAAGGCACTCTTAAATGATTTCTATGTAGATGATTATATAGGAGGCGCCGATACAGAAGACGAAGCCTTGCAGTTATATGAGCAACTCGTGAAGCTACTTGCGAAAGGAGGTTTCCGTTTACAAAAATGGAGTACGAATTCAAAAATGTTGTTAACGAAAATCAACCCTGCTGATCGCGCTTCGAAAACTGCTGTTAATTTTATATCTGATGATCCAGTAAAAACTCTCGGAGTCGTTTGGCTACCAGCATCTGATCATCTTTATGTTCAAGCCAACACCATTGAGTACGCGGTGCCTTTAACGAAGAGAAGAATTTACTCCATGATCGCCAGGTTGTTTGACCCGTTTGGTTTGATAGCTCCAATTATTTCTTGGGCAAAAATAAGGATGCAGAAGCTGTGGATTGCGTGTCACGACTGGGATGACCCATTATCGTGAGAGCTTGCAGAAGAATGGAAAGGATTTCATGCTAATCTACCCTTGCTATCCGACATCAAGATTCCGAGATACGTTCGTTTGCCAAAATCGACATCGATGCAGCTTCATTGTTTTGCCAATGCATCCGAAGCGGCATATGGAGCAGTCCTGTATTTAAGATCAACGGATAGTGATGGGCAAATAAAGGTCGAAATACTTGCTGCAAAATCTAGACCAGCTCCGTTAAAGAGAATCAGCTTGGCCCGATTGGAGCTTTGTGCGGCAGTGGTGGCGATAAATTTGTGGAATCATGTAAGCAAATCAATGGGCATGCAAGAAATCGAAACATTTATGTGGAGTGATTCTAGAGTGGTTTTGCATTGGCTCAAATCTCCTTCGTATACATGGGTCACTTTTGTAGCAAATCGGGTATCGTTGATACAGGACATCGGAAAGTGCTGCAAATGGATGCACATTAGAGGTACAGAAAATCCGGCTGATGTAGTTTCAAGAGGAGCTCTACCTCAACAGCTGTTATCGTCCGATTTGTGGTTCCATGACCCTAGTTGGTTGTCATCGCCACGAGAAGAATGGAAGGAAAGTAAGATGATAGAAGTTCCACCTGAGGAAATGATGGAGCACAAGAAGCAGAACAAAGCAGCAATTTCGATTGATTCGGTGAATTGGGTGAAACGTTTTTCTTGCTATTTGAAGGCACTAAGATTCACGGCATACTGTTTGCGATGGAAAGGGTACAGGCGCCAACAGGGAAGCATTTATTACCACCATAGATCTGGAGAACGCAAAAATAACGTTCGTCAAAATGCTTCAAAACGTCTACTTTCCGAACGACATGCGAGAATTATCATCCGGAAAACCTGTACGTGCAACTTCTCGTTTGAAATCTCTGCATCCTTTTATCGATGCAGATGGATTACTCCGTGTTGGTGGCCGTCTACAGCAAACTGGGATCGAGTACTCTGGAAAACACCCTTTGCTACTACAAGGAAGTAGTCATTTTGCCAAACTAATAGCAGTCGAATACCACCGCCGATTGCTTCACGCAGGTCCTCGCGCCACGTTGGCTGAAATGCGAAAGGAATATTGGGTGATCGACGGCCGACGAATTGCTAATTCGGTTTGCAAGAGCTGCGTAACGTGCTTTAGAGCAGATCCTAAAACAGTATCTCAACCTATGGGGCAACTTCCTGAATCTCGTGCTACGCCTACGCGCCCTTTCTCGGTTGTAGGAGTTGACTCTTGCGGGCCATTCTATCTCAAGCCCGCTCATCCTAAGGCTGCTGCAACAAAGGCATACGCGGCTGTATTTGTCTGCTTTGCAGTCAAAGCAGTTTTTGAGTTAGTGGAGGATTTGTCTACGGCGGCATTCCTTGCAGCATTCCGTCGTTTCGTTTCGCGTAGAGGATTTCCTACTAAGGTTTACTCAGACAATGGGCTAAACTTTCGAGGAGCAAACACTGAGCTAATGGAGTTGCATAGTCTTCTCAACGATCCGCATCATAAGGAGGCTGTACTGGCGGAATGTGCTAGAAACAAGGTAGAATGGCACTTCATACCCCCGCGTGCGCTTAATTTTGGTGGACTATGGGAGGCAGCAGTCAAGTCGGCGAAACGTAACTTGCGAAAGCTTTTTCGCCTACAATCGTTTGGGGAGATGTCAACAGTGCTGGTGCAAATAGAGGCGCAAATGAACAGCCGCCCTTTAACTCCCTTATCTGAAGATCCTAGTGAAGTAGATGCCCTAACACCGGGGCATTTTCTCATCGGGACGGCTTTGATGGCGCTGCCTGATAACAACGTTGTGGACGTCCCTGAGAACCGCGTGCGCCGATTTCAATTGCTTCAACAGCTAGTGCAGCGGCACTGGAAGAGATGGAGGACCGAGTATTTGTGTGAACTACACAACAACAATCAACGGATTCTTGTTCCTCAGCGTGTGGCTGTCGGCCAAATGGTGATCTTGAAGGAGGATAACGTTGCACCCTGCGAGTGGCCACTAGCCAGAAGCCACGAAGTTCATCCTGGTTCCGATGGTATCGTTCGCGTGGAACTCTTCGTACACAACAAGGGTTTTTGAAACGTCCAGTGTCGCGCATATGTTTGTTGCCATTTGAAAAGGAAGAGCAGTACAGTCTGCTCCCGAGTTACGCGGTTTCTGCGTTCTCGACGAATCCGCGTAACTCGAATATCCGCGTAAGTCGAATTTCACGTTTTTTGACTAAAATATTATTGATTACTCGGAGTTTTTGATTTAATTTAGTACTTTTGTTGGAATCCTGCGTTCCAACTACCTGTCATAAACGGGACGTTTTAAAACGAGCGACCAGTACACGAACAAGGCACGAAGCGTAACAGGAAAAAAGCGTTAAAAAGGGCCGCAAGATAGGAACGAGCCCTTTTCTAAACCAATCGCGGAAAAACGGACAAATTTTTTGGCGCGTAATAAGATAATAAATCGTTTTTGGCAAGAGATTTCATCCGCTTTGGTTTTAGTTCCCAACAACTTCTATACACTTTATCATTTATTTCATATGATTCGTGCAGAAAATTATGATATTTCTGGCTTTTAAGCGGTTTCAATTTGTTAGCAAAAATGCAATTTATACCGAACTTGAAGCAAATTGTACTGATTTGACATTTAATCTGTCAAATTTAGAAAACCGCGTATCTCCAAATCCGCGTAAGTCGAGAACCGTGTAACTCGGGGACCGTACTAGTAGATATAAATTTAGGAAATTTAGGTGGGCGTAATGTTTGCTATGAGACGTTTGGTTTTGTGAATTGGGAGATGACAGACGTTTATGACGTTAGGATGACAGGTTTTATTTTGACAGAAGGAGTTGTACACACGTCCAGATAGAGAAACAGAAGAAGAATTAAGAAACACAACGTAGGATCTGAATAAAGGAATTCCAAACTAAACATATGTACTTGCTTCGAACTATCATCCCCAACAAACCGACGTGACACTTCGAACAAAATTACCAAAGTCTTTGAAAGAGAACAGGTCGAAGCATTTAGAGTAAATTGACAGAAAGCCATGGGAAAATTTTGACAGTTAAATTGAACATTGTTTATGTTTAGCGATGGACGTTGCTATGGAGTGAATAAGAGTTTTGTTCAACATTTAGCATTCATTTCATATTAGAGTATTACAATAATTAGAATCCAGTTAGTATATTACATGGCTGATACAATCCAAGGATCTCTTCTATCATTCGTCGCCGGGTTATAAGCAGAAGACGGTATGAATATTGTACTTGTGTGTGCCGATTCGATGTTTCATTTTACTCTTAGTGTTTAAATGAAAGTAAATAGGACTTCTGTTACCCACTTGGAACATGTACTGTACTGTTTTATGCCTATTGAACTTATCATTCTTCCAGCAGGACCGTTGCAAACGGTAGTCATTCGTGGCCACGGAATGGCAAGCAATGAGGTTATCTGTATACAGAGTAGACTGCAATTCTACTTACTTCTGATGCTTTCTGTAGTCAGTTGTTCCATGAGACTGGGTGACTGGCCCTGCGCCCACGTGGCCGTTTTATTTAGCGTCGGGTTGCCCCCCCGACGTTCAGGCACCCAGTTTCCCGGGATACCCACCCCCCTCCTGGTTCGCCATATGCCATCATCCGCCCAAGGGGTTGGATCTAGCCCGTGTACCCAAGCTAGGATATATGGAGGCACATGTTACCACTCTGCACGACGAGGACGTGTCGGAATAGGAGTTGGATGGGAGAACCTACACAGCAAATTTTCTCATCCTGCTTCAGTAAAGTTTTTTACTGAAACGGTTCAGTAATAGAATATTTTACTGACTTTCAGCATGAATGTCATGTTTTTACTGACTTTCAGCAAAATAATTTACTGAGTTCATTTCAGTAGTACGCATTTTACTGCAAATCAGTAAAATAAGTGTCAAATTAGTCGTTTCACTGGATATCAGTAAAACAAATTACTGAAAATGCAGCAATTCATTCTGTCAAATCGATCTGTCAGTTAGAACATCAAAACAAAACAATGCGGTACCTACTTGCTCGTGATGGCGCTACTTGATTTTGTAGGCGCTTACAGGCACCCTGGTGAAATTTCAGGTGATATTTCAGCTTACGGGATTAATTTAAAAGAATTGGCAGCCGTGTTGGTGTGTAAAATGTTTGCTAAAATCCACTGTGCTTGCTGAAATTGCGTGGTGTCTGTGAGCGCTTACTGAACCATCTACACTTGCGGCGGTGAAATACAGTATAAAAACTGTATAAAACAACACGAAACATGTATTAATATGAACTGAGCGACTGGCAATATCTGCGCATCAATAAAAACTCAATTTAAAAGAAGTATTTCGTCATATTTTAATCGCTACCAACTACTGAAAAATCAGTAATATGAGAATGGCTGTACTGGGATTTCAGTAAACGAGCTGTCATTTTGGTGAGCACCGGACATTACTGAATGATTCAGTAAACATTCTTTTTACTGAAAGGATTACTGAAACTTCAGTCAAAAAAATTTCAGTAAAATTTTACTTAAGTTCAGTAAAAAAAGTTTTCTGAGTATGTTATCCCTCGGAGGGCTTCGGATCCCATCCCATTACAGAGCAATGGGAGCAGAGACTGCAATTACTTCTCCTTTATTCTTCAGCAGTGATTGACCGCAAGAAATTTAACCAATATAATCTTCCTAATAGTAAATTCGTCCACTTTTCCACGTTAACTATTAGCCGTTTTTTTGTAAACACTTTTTCATGAAACTGTCAAAAGCGAGCTGAAAATGGCAACCTAGCAACGGGCTTTGCATCGACCTGTTCTCCTTAATAGATCTTGGCGAAGCTTCAAATCGTGTCAAAGTAGGCAATTTCATGTCGAAGAACGTCATCGCTAACAACACTAGTCAGAACATCAAAACAAAATAATACGGTACCCGTTTGCTAGTGATATGCAAAAAGATTTGGCAGGCGCATACAGGCATCCCGATAAAATTTCAGGTGAGATTTCGGCTTACAAAATTAATTTGACACAATTGCCAGCCGTGTTAGTGTGTAAAATCTTACCTGTGCTTGCTGAAATTTCGTGGTGTCTGTGAGCGCTTACTCGTCATCAAAACTTGTTCTAAAATTCTAAAATTAATGACATTTGCTCAATCAATACGTTGTTAACCGGTTTATTTAAAGAGCTTATTATAGTTTTCAATAGAAATAGGGTTCACCAATTACGAATAAGTAAAAACAAATCGGATCGATGCTACGATAACGACTAAAACTCCGAAAAAAGGCGGGAAAAGTAGTAGATAACGACGTAACATACTTAAATCATTGACTGTACAGTCTTACCCCGAGTTACGCAAATAATGCGTTCCGGAGACATTCGCGTAACTCGTATTTTCGCGTAAGTCGAATATCAGGTTTTACAGCCAAATATACTTGATTAATAATGATTTTTGATTGAGCTCAGTTCATTTATGTAATATATTACTTATTTAATGCAATTCGTGGGGCAAATTCGATTATTTCTGTCTTTTTAGTGATTTAAACCTTTTAGAAATCTTGAAAATTATTTTTCATTTGACAATTGATGGAGAAAATTGTACTGATTTGACATATGAACCGTCAAAAATAAAAATTCATGTAACTCGAATTCGCGTAATTCGGGGGAAGACTGTATTACTAAATTGTCATAAAATAAAACCTGCTCGGACTAATTTATATCCGTAATAGATTTTTGATAATGCTGGAATCTAATACGCTTATAACGCGCTACGATAGGCAAATTATACGTGATAAAGCATTCCAACCGGAGCCCAATTCCACAGCAGACCACAGTGTTCAGTGTTAGACATTTACGAGTAGATATCTCAAGCGTGGTCTGTCCGCGTTTCGTCGCGGATTTGGCGAAAGCATTAATGTATTCAGTGTAATTATTTAATTTTTGTTTAGTGTCTATACCCGGTTTGATTTTTGGTTTTGTTTTGTTCTCTTTAGGACAAGTTTTATTTGTAGCGCTTCTTTGCTGCTCCTAGTACCGTTGCTCTGTGCAGCATTCATGTTTTTGTGCGCTGACATGACGTGTACCATAAGGAACTGGTCTCCCAGCGAGGAAGGCTCATTTTTGCTTTGCCACATCCCGAACGAAACTTATTTGTTGAAGCTTCTTCTTCTTCTTCTTCTTATTTGGCTCAACAACCGATGTCGGTCAAGGCCTGCCTGTACCCACTTGTGGGCTTGGCTTTCAGTGACTAATTGATTCCCCCCCATAGCAGGATAGTCAGTCCTACGTATGGCGGCGCGGTCTATTTGGGGATTGAACCCATGACGGGCATGTTGTTAAGTCGTACGAGTTGACGACTGTACTACGAGACCGGCTTGAAGCTTATCAATCTTAAAACCAACACATTCAACTTTGACACTGTGAACAGGGCGATAAACAATGTAATCGAGGTCGAGATAGAACGATCTTCCGTTCAAAAGGTGGTAATGCCGTCCGCCGCTACCATATCACGTCTGAAACTCAAACAAACGTATCTCAGCGATATTACGCTCGAAGTAGGCAATGAATGGTTAAGCTTTCTTACCATTACCGACAGCCGGATGAAAAGCGTGCCGGCCACCATGGCGCATCTGGTAGCGTTGGAGATGCTCGAAATATCAAAATCATCCATTGAAACGGTCAACTTGAATCTGTTCAGCAAGCTAACGCACCTACGTCACCTGAACCTGTGCGATAACAAAATACTGTTTCTTCATTTGTCCGACGCAGCGGAGGGCAATTTCGCGCAGCTGAGAGACTTGTTTCTCAGTGGCAATTTGCTGACCACGATCGACTTGAGCGGCTTCAACAATATGAAGCTGCTGCAGACGCTAGATCTCCATAGAAACCGGATCAGGCGAATGCAAGGGGCGCTGGTGTCGAATAGCTTGAAATTTCTCGATCTATCTGATAATCGTATTGAGACACTTAACTGTTGCGAGTGGAACATTACCAGCTTGAACCGGTTCATGCTGAGTAGTAATGAATTGGTGACGTTGCCAAGCTGCCTACCGTTGACCATGCCCAACGTCATGTACCTCATATTCCAAAGGAACGCGCTGACTGATTTCGATTCGTGGTACAGCCTTTTTACGCTGGAAAGATTGTACCATTTAGACATTAGCTACAACCGGCTGACGAAGGCGGTATTCGACAACGTTTCGCTATCGTTATCGATTCTCGGCCTGCAAAACAATAACATTAAAGTGCTGAGTGTTCCAGCAGCGGATTACGGTCTGAATATCCTGGCATCCTTTAATTCGATCGATACGTTCGATATCAAAAGCCTGTCTCCGAACGTTACGTCCCTGGAAATGTTAGGCAACCCGATTGACTGCACGTTCGATCGAGCACGTATGAGGATTGGACAAGAACCAGTGTGCTGCATCCGTAACACATCTCAAATACTTAATTAAATAAATTAGGGTAGATCAATTGTGGGAAATTTCGAAAATTGTGGTAAATTTTATTTCAAAATGTTTTGAGTCGTTTTCAATTTTAGCCGTCGTCTAATCGATTGAAGAGCATTAAATTTATTAAATCTAATATAATGCCTAATATAGATCAAAACAAAGGTAGATCATCTTTCGACGTGGCTTTTGTGTAGAATTCTGCTTACTGGTGTGCAGTTAACGGACTCATTTCAACTGACAATAAATATTTATTAAGTATTTAATATTTATCCAAGCTGGCAATCACTTGACTACCGGGCGAATCGAACTACGTGTTATCTGTCAAATTGCTAAAAATAGATCTCATAATCAATACTTTTTTATTATTGCCAATTAATTTTTGAGGGATTTGCCAATTAATATTTCTGCTTGTTACAATAAAGCGTCTAACATTTATCAACCAAGATTCTGAGCGTGACCGTCCCGCTCCCGCTCCCTGTTTCCGAGAGAGGCATGATCCTCCTTCCGATCGTGCCGTGTGGCATCTCGGGCTCGCTAAGTGACCAGCCAGTGAGAGCCGAACTATTACTGCAGGTAGGCTCACTTCTCGCATTTCATCATAAAACTCCTCCATAAGAAATACACTAGAACACCGCTAATGGGTCATTAATGTGGCTAATAGATTTTTAAATAGGTGTGAGGTTTTTACCCGCTTCGACGTTTGGCCCGCCAAAATGCGATATTTTTCCACCGTAGTTTTCAAAATTTTGCTTATAAGGTTATTGGAATGGTTCGATTGTAGTATATTTCTACAGTCTGCAGTATCTCAGTGATATTATGATAAACTATATTTATTTCTTTCGCTCTTCTCACGCCATCGTTTTCAACTAAAAACTGGATTCAATTGTACTAAATAGAGTCAGTGATGATCGTGACCTTGGTACCCTTCTTGATGTGAAACTTCTTTTCAATCGAAAATTATTATATATACAGCAATCGCTTATAGCCTAGCCTATCGAAGTAGTCAACATCAGCATAGTGTAATAGTTTTAATAAAACCCCCAGCCAGGGCTGACCTCTTTAGGTTATGGACCTAGACAAGTAGAAAGAAGTAGCGGTTCAGGAAATCCCACACTTTTCCAGAGCAGGAAAATGGAACACTTGGTCGAATTGTATTTGAAAGCCTTGAAAGTGTCGGGCGCAGTTGTAAAGCGTGTTCTAGCAGCGACTAGTGAAGTGGCCATGTTAAAAAAATAAACACCAAGAAAATCTCTGCGTTGTTTCAGATGATTACTTGGGATATATTCGAGAAAAATCCATCTCTTGGGATATATCATCTAAAGTTAAAGGGAGGGACATCATTACACGCTCATATTTAACAATTTGAGGATCTAGTTCATCAGCTGGATGGGTAACTGAATCGAAACATGAATAAATTGACGTCTGTTCGGCTTTATGTTTAACCCTTCCAAAATCCTACGATTCCCTGATGACTGCATTGGAAAACCCTTCCGAATCTTTATTAACTTATGGGTTAATGAAGACTCGATTTCTAGGCGACGAATGCAAGCGCATTGATTGAAATGAAAATTCCGAGGAGAAGCATACGACATTCGCTGGGAAAAAACGTAATAGGAACGGATACGAAAAAAATAAACGGAAAATGTTCCTATTGCGGAAAGAAAGGACATATGAAAAAGAACTGCCGAATTAAAACGAAAGCCAACGATGTCAGTGGATCAAGACAAATTGTGTTCATGGCGGATGGAACCAGACATACGATGCAAACCGGTGATCAATTTCAATTCTCTGTTGGGTTCAGGACCCACTGTCTATATGGTTATTTCAAAGCAGTATTTTTCATCCGTAAAACTTTTAATCAAGGAAATAGATACGTGAGCACTCGTCAAACGAAACAGAAGTTTTGCGTTTTGAATTCACTTTATTGTAAAGAATGTAATTGTTACGACGGCGAACGGATCTGTGGGCCACGCGAAGGATGCGGCCTTGTAAGTCAAACCCGCTCGGGTAACAGCGATCTTCTCAACCGTTCGACACCAATAGTAAACCTTCCCGCTAGTTGCTCTCTCAAGTAATTTGAGGAGCCTATGCCGCAGAAGGGGGTGAAGAGGGATGAGAGATTTCTTTCTTGATCCGAATATGCAAAATTAAAAAAGACGAGGTTTCTTAGAGTTGCCAAATCCGAATGATTATTCATTGAAAGTTCGGTCTTTTTTATACCCCCGGAAGCCCATACAATTTTTAGGATGTTAGTTTATCCTTTCCGAGGATAATAGTACATAAGCGTACGTACGCGTGAGTGCCGCATGTTAGTCTTTGTGACGCATTTTTATTCCGCTTTTACACGTAGCGTTCCCGGTTTCTAGATTAAGGTGATCGCGCACCACGCGAAATACAGTTTGAGACGTTTTAAATAATCGCACGCGTAACATCCTCACCCTCGTAATTTACCCCGGTTAATTACCCAAAAGAAAAAGACGGGTGACGATTCTTCAATCGCGATCGGAATTGCCCGCAAGCAATCTGGCTGTCCAGTCGCCAGCTGTGATGATCCGCTTGGTTGACGGGGCCTCCCTTACAGTCACGTCATCTTCCAGCACTCTCTTGGTCGTCTTGGATGGCGGTTGCTTCACGACGAGTAGATGCTCCTTGGGCTTCACGTCCACTACTGCTACCTTGACGGCCGGTCGCTTCAGGATTCCGGTGGCCGTCTTCACGGACACGACGCGAACTTGCCCATCCGCAGCCGGGTGCACTTCAAGCACCTTGCCCTTCAGCCATTGTCCCGCGGGTGCGTTCTCGTTTGTGAGCACCACCACATCGCCCACCTTCACTGGTTCCACCTTGTTGGTCCACTTGTTCCGTTTGATGAGTGTTGGCAGATACTCCTTCTTCCAGCGATCCCAAAAAACCTTGGCGTTATGCTGGGCCACTTTGAACTGCTGCCTGGATACGTACGATGTGTCCAGGCTATCCGGCGGTAGGCTCTCAACGCCTCGTCCAATAAGGAAGTGGAACGGCATCAGAATCTCGTCTTCCTCGTTGGACAACGGTATGTGCGTCAATGGCCGCGAATTGATCAAAGCCTCTATCTCTATTAACGCCGCTCGCAACGTTTCCGGGTTGGCGTGTCGCGTTTTCCATTCAGTCGCCATGTGTTGTAGCGCTTTCTTTACAATCTGAATAAGCCGCTCCCACGATCCTCCGAAGTGGGGAGCGGATGGTGGATTGAATTTCCACTCAATTTGGTATTTTAGAGCGGCTTCTCTTCCCATTCTCCCTCCGATTTCTTCCACCAACTTCTTCATCAGCCTTTCCGCGCCTATGAAGTTGGTCCCATTATCGTTGTATAGGTGGGTGATCTTGCCTCGCCGATTCGTGAAATTTTTCAGGCAGACTAAGAAGCTATCAACATCTAACTTCTCAGCCAGTTCAATGTGTACAGCCCGCGTACTCATGCATGTGAATATAGCCCCCCATCGTTTCTCGGTGGACCTCTTCACGGTGACGTCGAGGGGCCCAAAATAATCCACTCCCGAGTGTAGAAATGGCGAATTGTGAGGGTGTGTCCTGAAAGATGGCAGGGGCGCCATCAAAGGAGTTTGCGGGGTAGCGGTGTTGAGAATACATCTCTGGCAGCAGCCTTTAACGGCTTTCAAAACGTTCCGCAGCTGCACGCAATTCATGTTGTGTTGTGTTGTTTACTCTTTCATTGTGTCAGTTTTCCAAATGTATCTGTTTATAAGTTGGTGTGTACTTCTTGTATTGGGATTTAAGAATATCTTTTCTTCTAAATTTCAATGTTGTTTTCTTTCATGAAACGGATGATTTCTTTTATCGTTGTTCCTGTTTTTTCTTTCCAATTGTATATAAAATTATTCCAAGATATGAGAGGATTTGAGTCTCTTTGATTTTTGTTTTTTGTGCAGTAGAAAATTTTATGGCGTCCCGTTTCTGGAGTATGGCAAGTTGGGCAATCACCGTTTTCTTCGATCTTCATTTTAGCTAACGAATATCTCGAGAGGTCTTGGCCAACCACTAATTTATTTGTAGTTTTGATTTCATTTGCGCTTAGTGGGATTTCGTCGTACCAAGGTTTAAATTGGAATTCTTTATGAAATTCTTCTAGCTTCTTCATTTTCTCTGTACACTCTGCTGTGTACCAATCTTCAGTTTCTTTTCTCATTGTGTTCTTTATGTTGATTGTTGTGTCACTGATTCGTAGTTTGTTTTCAATTATTTTTTCTGATAAGCTTCCTTTTTTGGCCAATTGGTCGGCTTTCTCATTTCCTGCCATGTTTATGTGTGCTGGTATCCATCTTATCTCAGCATTGAGTTTTTCGCTTGTTTTTAGGATGTTATGTATTACTTCGTCAATGTAGAATTTCTCTTGTACTTCTTTTAAGATATAGCACGCTGCCTGGCTATCTGTATATATTGTCGGGTTTTTTAGATTATTTTCATTTGCAATTTGTAGGGCTTTTTCAATTGCTGTTATCTCTACAGAAGTTATTGGAACCGTGTTTTTTAGATTGAAGTGGGATGCTATATACTGATTTGGTTTGTTGTGTGGTTTTATATATATGCAAATTCCACATTTATCTTCTATTTTGCTTCCGTCTGTATATATGATCGGTTTCATTTTTTCTAGGTTTCTGATTTTGTTTGCGCCATGAGTAGGCAATCCGCTAGACGGATCTAAAATGTGTATATATTGGTGACAGACTTAGGATTAGAATAGGATTAAGGTGTTAGTGAATTGTAAATATGTATAATAAATTAATCTTAACGTAACCACCGCGATGTTTGGAAGTGAACCGATCGATCCGAAAGTGAATTGGTTGTGAGCTAGAGAACATTTGGTCCTATCGAACCGGATTTGGAAATTGTGTTAAGTACAGTCACAATTTATAAAGCGTGGATGAAAAGTTTCGGTAGAAAATCGTTCGGCTGTTTTGTGATTCACTCAAACATGTTGATGGTGCGGTGACCCTTGTCAAACAGGGATAAAGGAAAGTTAAGGCCAACGTGGGACAAGAGCGGACTAAAGAAAAAAGAAGAAAACAAAAAAGCAATTGCAAAGACGTTAAAACGGACTGTAAGACGAGATTGTAATATTATACGAGTTTGATTCTGTGCACCTTGTGTGAAATTGTGCGAACTACAGCTTGGCTTAGTCGGTCATTGACCAGGAGTTTAGGAACAGCCATCGCGATTAGAGAAGTGAGTGCGCAAAGTGGTAGCATTTGTGTTCGTGTGAGTGCTGGTGAACTGTGAAGTGCGTTGAGTGAAGGTGCGCACGCATGCAACTACAGTTTGAGCATGTGCCGCTGGAGGAGAAAAGCTACGCGTCAACCTGGGACACCCTGTTGCAGAGATACGACGACAATAAGCAGCTGCGAAGGGAATATTTTAAAGCACTTGTTCAGCTGGAACCGATGAGTGCCGCAACGTCATCTGAATTAACCAGAATTGTTAACGAAACACGACGACTGGTTCAAGGAATGAAACGGCTGGAAGAACCAACGCAACATTGCAACACACCGCTCACGACTTTGGTAATGTACAAATTCGATAACACCACACTAATTGCGTATGAACATTTTGCAGTGGAAAACAAGACCGACACCTACGACCTGTTGATGGAATTCTGCGAGAAAAGGATACGAATTCTAAACAGCACAGCGCTTCATAGCATCGGTGTGATCGGGACAAGGTCAGCAACAAAGGCATACCAGCGGAATCGTTTGCCTGACCAGAAGATAAACAGATTGCCGCTCTCATATGCTGTCACATGCGCCGCCCAGTCTTCATACAATGACAAAAGGGTTTGTCCAGCATGTAAGGCAAATCACCTCTTGTTGGAATGTACGACGTTTGAAGGTATGTCACTTTTGCAACGGGAAGGGTTGGCGAAGAAACACAATTTATGTTTTAGCTGCTTGAAGGGGAACCATCAAATAAGATTTTGTCGGAACGAGAGTAAATGCAGTCATTGTCACGGCAAACATAACACGCTGCTTTGCAAACGACAGGAAGCGATCCAAGTGGCAGCACAGGCATCACAGGTAGAGCAGCTTACACCCAATGGAGAAGAAACGACAACGATTAATGCGACAACCAGAGTATCAGGTAGAACTAGAAACATGGTGTGGTTGTCAACAGCACTGGTATGGATACGCGGAAGTGATAATGAAGAGTTACCAGCTAGGGCGTTGCTAGATCAAGGATCGCAGTCTAACTTTATTACTGAACGACTGGCACAACAACTAAAATTGAAGAGATTGCGAATGTCCAGACCGTTATCAGGAATTGGTGCAGTGGCAGTTACTGCAACCAGTATGGTTTCTACCAGCATTAGATCGCGTGTTTCCGATTTCCAAGCAGGATTGCAATTTTTGGTGTTACCGAAGGTTACATCCGACTATCCGAGTCAGATGGTAGAAGTCAATCGATGGAACATACCATCAGGTATAGCCTTGGCAGATCCAACGTTCAACAAGCCAGAGCGAATTGATATTCTAATAGGAGCCGGCTTGTTTGCAGAGTTGCTGGGTGAAGGAAAAATAAGGTTGGCGTCATATCTACCTCGATTGCTCGAAACAAAGTTAGGTTGGATTGTCAGCGGGAAAATGACAGAGGCTATTGAGGACAATTTCAACGAAAGCATTGCGGGATGTGCGATAGATGATGATTTTAATGCTGCAATGGAAAGGCTAGTAAGATTGGAAGATATTCCTGAGGAGAAGATTTTGTCAACAGAGGAGCAACTATGTGAAGAATGGTATGATAAAACAACACGACGAAATGAAGATGGGAGATATATAGTACAGTTGCCAAAGAAGGACAACTATAAAAGGGAAATAGGAGAATCATATGAAATTTCTCTAAAACGATTCGGAGCAGTAGAGCGGCGAATGAAGAGGGATACATGCTTGAGCAAAGAATATCATAAGTTTATGGATGAATATCTTCAATTAAGTCACATGACAAAGGTAACCGATGAGAGGAACAAACAGAGTATACGATACTATTTACCTCATCATGCCGTATGGAAGCTAGACAGCACAACTACCAAGTGCAGGGTCGTGTTTGATGCTTCGTGCAAAACAGACAGTGGAAGGTCTTTGAACGATATTTTGTTGACCGGACCTCAATTGCAAGACGATCTTGTCTCTATTTTATTGCGCTTTCGATTTAACAAAGTTGCAATGGTAGCCGATGTGGAGAAAATGTATCGGCAGGTGTTAATAGATGAGAAGGATCGAGAACTGCAGTGCATTTTTTGGCGATCACATGAGTCAGAGCCAGTGGGTACATTTAAACTAAACACTGTCACGTATGGAACCGCATGTGCCCCGTACCTGGCAATAAAAACGTTAAGGCGAGCCTTTGAAGATGGTGAGAGTGAATTTCCGGCGTCAAAACGATGGTACAACGATTTCTACGTTGATGATTTGATTTCGGGTGCCGAATCTGCAGATCAAGCAAAACTAATACGACAAGACGTGGTCGAAATGTTGGCAAAGGCAGGATTTAAGCTCCGGAAATGGGCTTCAAACATGGTAGAAGCATTAAAGGGAATTCCAAAGGAAGATCTAGCCAAGACAGATGTGCACGTATTAAATGTGGGAGAAAGCATGGTCAGTACATTAGGAGTAATATGGGAGCCGAGGACGGATATATTGAGAGTACGAGTTCCTAGCATCATGTTGTCATCCAGTGCTACCAAGCGAAATGTAATGGGTGCGATCGCTAGGATTTACGATCCTCTGGGATTTGTGGACCCCGTCAAAATGGTGGCAAAAATCTTTATGCAGAAGTTATGGAAGCTGAAAGATGTTAATGGAATTTCGTGGCCTTGGGATAAAGAGTTGCCGGAAGACTTGTGTCGAGAATGGACAAATTTTGCAACCCAACTTCATGTGCTGCAAGATGTAAAGCTTCCACGGTTGGTGTGCTCGATTGAGACGATTGAGTATCATATATTTTGTGATGCATCTGAGCGTGGATATGGTGCATGTTTGTATGTGCGAAATGTAGCCCCGTCGGGAGCAGCGAAGGTGCAGCTGCTGATCTCTCGATCCAAGGTTGCTCCATTGGCAAAGCGTTTGACCATTGCGAGATTAGAGTTGTGTGCAGCGCTGTTAGGAAGCCGTCTATGGGACTTTGCAAGAAAGGGGAGGCTACGTGGAGGGCCGTGTTTCCTATGGACTGATTCTATGACAACATGGCATTGGATCCAGTCCCCTCATCATGTGTGGAAAACGTTTGTGGGCAATCGCACGGCAAAGATCCAATTGTTGACCGCTGGATGTAATTGGCGACATGTACCGGGAGTAGACAATCCAGCCGATTTAGTGTCGAGAGGATGTGAACCATCGCGATTAATCAATAATGCGCTTTGGTGGTCGGGGCCTACTTGGCTATCAGAAGCTGAAGAAAAATGGCCAACATTGCCTGAAGCAAGAGCAATATCAACAGGCGAAGAACGGAAGGTGGAGTTAATAGCCTCTTCAGTCAATGAAGAGACATTTGTTGACTGGTTGTTCGATCGTTGTTCATCTTTCGCTAAGCTTCGGCTAATAGTAGGTTACTGCTTAAGGTGCCTACAAGGTGTGCGAATGCGATCAAAGAGAGAGTCAGAACAGCATGGATCTTCAGTAGTTCAATACGAGACGCTAATCCTCACCACAGAAGAACGTTTGCGATCAGAGCGGGTATTGTGTCGACTAGCTCAGAAACAATGTTTTGAAAAGGAATTAAATTGTCTCACAAGTAAGAAGGAAATTCCCCAGTCATCTCCATTGAGAGGATATAAGCCATTTATCGACGCAGAAGGGATCATTCGGTTAAATGGAAGATTACAAAATGCTCACATGGGTATAGATGCAAAAAATCGAGTAACAGAAGCAAGACCATTCGCGATATCGGGGGTGGACTATTGCGGACCTGTATGGATCAAGGCACAACATCGAAGAGGAGCACCGACAAAGGCATTTGTAGCCGTTTTTGTTTGTTTTGTAACTCGAGCCGTTCATTTGGAATTAGTATCCGATTTAAGCACTCCAGCCTTCTTGGCTGCACTCAGGAGATTTGTTGCAAGACGAGGGCTGGTGACGGAGCTGCATTCAGACAATGGAACCAACTTTAAGGGAGCAGCAAACGAGCTACATCAATTATATGAAATGCTATGCTCGCTAAAGCATAGAGAAGAGGTTTCAGCATGGAGTGCGGAAAATACAATCCAGTGGAAGTTCATCCCACCTCGTGCCCCACACTTTGGTGGATTGTGGGAAGCTGCCGTAAGATCAATGAAATTTCACTTAATAAGAGTTCTTGGAAATGCTTCAGCATCGTACGAAGACATGACCACTTTACTTACAGAAATCGAAGCGTGCTTGAATTCGAGGCCCATTACCCCACTGTCAGATGACCCGTCGGACTTTGAAGCGCTAACCCCAGGGCACTTTTTGACGGGATCTCACCTGCAGCACGTTATAGAGATCGATGTGAAGGACATCCCAGATAACCGTTTAAATCATTGGCGGTTGGTCAGAAAACGGTTGCAGCAGTTTTGGGTCAGATGGAAGACTGAATATCTTCAACAGCTCCATGCGAGAACTAAGTGGCATGGATCTGTAACCGCAATCGTGCCCGGTATGTTAGTCTGGTTACGCGAGGATAATGTACCCCCAACGAAATGGCCATTAGCAAGGGTGTCAGAAGTCCATCCAGGGAGTGACGGTGTGGTAAGGGTAGTAACATTGCGAACGTCCAACGCGAAAGATATCAAGCGACCAGTAGTTCGTATTTGTATTTTGCCTAACCAGTGATCGTCGAAAAGGTGAAAAGGAAGTAGCAGTTAGAGGAGTGATTGATAAAATATAGATAATGAGTACAACATACATATATAATTATAAGTGGTGGAGGAATGCATAAGAGAGGGATCTAATATTTGAAACATCAATTTATGAAATTGATGTGAGATATGATGAATTAAGGTATCGGCAGATAAATAAGGAAATTCAATGAAGTGGGTAAAAATATGAATTTTTAGGTGGTCGGGAATGTTTGCGCCTATGAGTAGGCAATCCGCTAGACGGATCTAAAATGTGTATATATTGGTGACAGACTTAGGATTAGAATAGGATTAAGGTGTTAGTGAATTGTAAATATGTATAATAAATTAGTCTTAACGTAACCACCGCGATGTTTGGAAGTGAACCGATCGATCCGAAAGTGAATTGGTTGTGAGCTAGAGAACAGATTTGTTGTTCAAATTGTTGTCTCAATATTATTTCTCTATGAGGGGTATCTTTTGGAATTTCTTCGTCTGATTTAAGATGAATTGGAATTTTCATTTCTATGTTATTTATCTTTATTTTTGCCATTTTTCCAAGTAGTTCCCTGTTTTTGGTAATATTTTTTTCTACGTATATTTTGTTTTTTTCTGCGATGCTGTTTATGTTGAATGTTATTTGGTTCTGATGGATTTTTGAATATGTTATTGTCTTTAAGGTTTATTTTGTTGCTATGTATTTGCTTCTTACATGTAGTGGTACTTCAGCAGCTATTGCCATTAAGGAGTTGATTGGTGTGGTTTTAGTGCAGCCTGTTATTTTTCGTAAGGACTGATTTGCTATTGTTTGCAGTGATTTTTTTAATGTTTTTGACGCATTTCCAGTGCAGGATGCCCCTTGTTCCAGTATTCCTCGGATTATGGATCTGTGTACTGTGATTGTTTTCTTCGGACTAAATTTATTGTTTTTATTGCATATGCATCTTATTATATTTAATCTTTTCCTGGCTTTGCTTTTTAATTCCTCAATTTGCTTTTTAAATTTTAGGTTCCCGTTCATCCATGTTCCCAAGTATTTAAAATTGGTGACTCTTTGTATGTTTGTGTTTTCTATCTTAATACTTATGATTTGTGATCTTTTTCTGAACATCATAAATTTGGTTTTTTCAGTGTTTATCGGGAGTTTCAGTTTTTTTGCTTCCTGTATAAATTTGTTTAATGTTATTTGAAGTTTGTTCTGCAATTCTTGTGTGGTTTTTGCTTGTTGTATTATTGCGAAGTCATCCGCATATTGAATTATGGTTGGTTTTCCATTTTTTTTTTTGATGAAATTGTTCGGTGTAAATATTGAATAAGGTAGGTGAAAGTACGTCACCTTGTGGTAGTCCATCAGAGACTAGTTTTTTAATTGTCTTGTTTTCGGATGTTATTTCCACAGTGCGGTTATTTAAAAAGGATGCAATCCATCTTATTATATCTAGGGAAATGTCTTTTTCTCTTAGTTTTTTAATTAGTGTTTCTGTTTGTACATTATTGTATGCGTTTGTTAGATCTACAAATATTATACCAGTTATAGTTTTATTTCTTTTGTTGTTGTATATCTCGTTAATTAAGTAGTTTATACACTGATTGATTGAATGGTTTTTCCTGAATCCTAGAGATGATGTTGGTATTATTTCTTTCATTGCGCATTGTTTTTAAAGTTTTTTTTTAATACGGCCATATTTATTATTTTTGTTCTTGTGGGCAGTAATGCAATAGGTCTATAGTTTTGGATGTCATTTGGGTCTCTGCCTGCTTTTGGAGTTGCTATAATTTTTATTTTTTGTACTGTTTTTTCCACATTTCGTTGGCTTCTTGTATGAAAACATTTGTCGTTTCTCTTTTTAAGTTTTTTATGATTTCGTAAGATATATTGTCTTCTCCAGGTGCAGTGTTTTTTTATGGTTTGATATATGCTTCCAATTTTCTTCGTTTAGTATATCTTCTGGCGTTGGGATGCTTTTATATATGTTTTTGTCACCTCTAGAATTTTTTTTGAAATTGTTTTTTAGAAATTCTTTAGCAGCTTCTATGTTTGTTTCGATGAGGTTTTCTGCTTTGTTGTTAATTTCTTTTCCTTCTATTTGTCTCATAAATTGCCATAATTCGGTGGTTTTTGTGTTTTTATCTATTTTGTCCAATTTGTCTTCTATTTTTTTTTATTTTGTTTGTTCGTTTTTGAAGTCTAAAAATTGCTATGACCTTCTTGTATTCTATTTCATTTTCAATATTTCTATTTCCATTATATATTTTTCTTTTTTTCATTTTTGAACTTCCACGCCTTTTCAGTTGCAATATTCCACCAGATGCGCGGTTCACGGGTTGTTAGTTTTGTATTTTTTATTGATTTTTTGAATTTTATTGATTTTGATTTTTTATTTTTTTTTTAGTTTTTATTTTTTTGCATATCTCTGTTGAAGTTGAGTCTTGAAATATTTTGAGGTCTTTAATTTCTTTTATGATTTTGTGTTTGTTGATTATTTTAATTTTTCTATTATTTGTTTTTTCTTGTATTTTTGTTATGATCGTTTTGTGGTTTGTTGCTCCCATGTGGTGTTCTAAAACTTCTCTTTCGCATTTGTTCATGATATCCTCTGATATTATGGTTAAGTCTATTGCAGTACATCTTTTTGAAAGGTCTGTTGGAATAAAGGTGGTTTCGTTTCTATGTAGTAAAATGAATTTTGTTTCTTCTATTTCTTCTATGAGGAATTTTCCTTTTACATCATTGTACGGGTTTCCCCATGCCGTATGATGGCAATTTAGATCTGTGGCAATGAATGTTTTTGTTGACGTATTTGGATCGTTTAATATTTGTTCAATCACTGTTTCGAATTTGGTTATGTTTGTGGTTGGGGCTGCATACATAGCTATTATTGTTAGTTTATTTTCTATCAGTAAGATCTCTGTAATTTGTATGTCGTCGTCATACGTGAATCTGTTTTTAGTTCTGTATTTTATGTCTTTTCTTATGTAAATTGCGGTTCCTCCATACCCATCCGCTCTATTGTTCGCTATGAGGTTGTAATTTGTTATTTTTGCTTTTTTTTTGTGTTTCACTGTCTAACCATGTTTCCATTATGCAAGCTGCAGTTATATTTTGAGCATTTAGTATTCTTTCCAGTTCGTCTTTATTTTTTTAAGCTATTTATATTTGTTTGCAGTATTGTAATATTGGCCAATTCTTATGTATTGAAATTTTATGTTGTTCTTATTTGTGTATCTTATTTTTCTTTGTAACTAATTGGAAATTATTGTTCTCATTATTTTCATTTTTTTCTACACCTGACGATACATTTTCATCAGATCCTAGTCTTTTGCCCGTTGCACTTAGCACTGTGCTGGCGCCTTTCTCATAATCCATTCTTTGGAAATTAATATTTTTTGGGTGGTCCATTTTATTGATCTGTCTTGGTGTGAGTGTGCCGATTTCTGGTTGCTTCACACTACCACTTGGTTGCACATTCTTTGTGCTATTGTATTGCCCACTTGCTGTTCCACTTGTCGTCACTTTTGAGAACAGCCGGCTGTTCACACTAGTCTTTGGATTCGATGCCTTTCGGTTTTGGTTGCATGTTACACCGTAGAGGTTTTTTTCGTCGCAAAAAGCGCAGGTGGCTATCTGCCCACGATATGCGATTTTCACTCTTTCTCCTTTGATGGAGATGTAGGATGGGATCGGTTTTTCAATTTGCATTGTCGCCGCTCTATTTCCCTCCTTTATGCCTGCGAAAGGAGATGGGGTTTCCCAGAATAAGTCTTTGACTTCTTGTTCTTTACCATATTGTGCCAAGGATTCTTTTATCTCCTCATTGGAGATGTTTGATGAGCAATCCATGATTTTTATTATCTTAGAGTTGTCATCCATTCTTATTGGAATCTTGTATTCCACACCGTCAAAAACCATGCCGTGTTTGTTGTCGTGGTTTTCCACGAATTCTCGTGCTTCGTTTGCCTTTTTCATCTGTATCACTGCTTCCTGTGATGCATGTAGAAGTTGTACTTTCTCCAACTTTTCAGTCACTAATTGTAGTTTTTCAGATAGGAACTTAACGATGTCCCCTCGATTGAACTTCTTTTCTATTATGGTAAAATCTACCCTGAAAGAAGAACACTCTTTTTCCGCCATTTCGTATTTCTTTCACTTCCCAAAACCGTACGTGTTGTCACTATGACTGTCGACACCGAACGGCTTTCTCTGTTTGTCTATTTTGCTACAGTAACGGTTGAATTGCTTATGTTGCGCGTTTCGGTTGTTTTCGATAAATGTGTCTCAATTGTTTTTTTTTTCTATGAACGGGATGGTCTGGGTGTGTTACTATGGTGTGGATTGATTTGCTGATGTGTTATAATGAACATGTCGCAATGGTGAGATTTGGCTCTCCGAAGTGTATTACAATGTGGCTATAGCTGATAGTGTGTATTATAATAAGTTATGTATAGTAGATATGATACACTGTGTTGTCTATAACATCAGGCGTATCATTCGAGTTTTCATGACATGTTTCTTGCGTATTTCCAACAGTATCGACCGATCTGTTGGTAGTTTCAATGTTTGTATTTTTCACGTTTCTAATGCCCTCAGTCGATGTGTTCAAATAATAGCCAAATACTTCTAGATGTCGAACAGTAAATTCAATATTACGATTTGTTTCACTAACCTGTTCTGGTAGCATCCTTTCTTGGTCTAAAGAGGATTCTTCCAAACGACGATTCGACATAAATTCCTCGATTACAACATCACGAGCAACGATAATCTTCCAAGGACAGGATTCCACACACCATCCATTGACCATTCATATCGTAGCCAACAAGAAATCCTACTTGACTCTTGACATCAAGCTTCGTTCGCTTCTCTTTCGGTATATGACAAAATACCTTCGACACGAGACGACAAAAACGAGACACATTTGGCTTGTGCCCGAACCACAATTCGTATGGAGTTTTGCTCATACTTAAAGATGAGGACGGACTTCGATTGATCAGATGTACTGCCGTCAAAACCGCTTCATTCCACATCGATCGTTTGAATTTTGAATCGTCCAAAATAGCTCGTTCACGTTCCATAATCATCCTGTTCATGCGTTCAGCAACTCCGTTTTGCTGCGGTGTATTTGAATCGGTTGGTTCCATTACAATGCCCTGTTCCTCACAAAAATGAGTAAAATTTGAGTTGATATATTCACGGCCATTATCGCATCTTACTCGGGATATTCGACGATCAATGTGAGCTGTTACCATCGCTGTGTACTTAATAAAAGCGTCCAAAACTTCCGCCTTTGATTTCAGCACGTACACTGCTGTAAAATGTGTATAATCATTGTAAATTTCTACAATTATATTCACTTTATTATCTTAATCGTGCGCAGGAGAACAGTATTGTCGCGGTATCCCGGAGTATTAAGAAAGAGAGCTTATCCCATCGGATGCTCCTTTTTATACCTTCTCTCTCTCGCCTTACGCTCGCGCGCCTATTCCTTCTCGCGCACCTGTCCTTTCTCACGCACCTACGCACTCTCGCGAGGCTACGCATTTCTCGCGCTCATTATGCGTGTCCTGCCCGACTCTCCCGTTATCTCCTAAGCTCTCTAACTATCTACTTGAGACCCTAATTAACCCTTCATGTCGCAGACCTCAAGTGATGAGAAAAAGCTGTCCTTCCCAATTCACTTAATTCGAACAGGCGAACACCACATCATCAATAAAGCTAACGAACATCTTCTTACTATCCCAGGAAGCTGGTTTGAACGGCCCACAAACATCGGAATGGATCAATTCCAATGGTCGCGAGGATCGAGGTCGAGGAACTGTTTCAAATGGTAGCCTTGTTTGTTTTCCCATCATACACGATTCACAGACTCCTACGTGCAGTTCCACATTTCCACAGTTGTCGATTCCTTTAACCTTTTCAGCTTGGATGAGCTTCGCTAGACCCTTATTTCCAATATGACCATACCGACGATGCCATATTGTCAGCAAAACTTTAGAATCAGTAACCATGGCAGAATCGATATTTGGTGTTAAAATATCCAATTCATATAATCGACCTTTTCGATTTGCAGTGCATAAAACCTTAGATCCACGCATGATTTTTGCACCATTTTTGCTGAATTTTACTTCCATTCCTCATTCAACGGCTCGTTTCACGAAGAACAAACACGCAAAAAGTCCAGGTACATACAATACATCGTGTACTGTGTAAGGCAACTGCTCGTCTTGAATTTTCACAAATATCTTAAAATCTCCAATTACATCATTGGTTAGTGATACTCCCGACTTGGCTACATTTGTAACAATCAATGAATTCAGTTTTCGTATAGGGTAATTGTACCAGTATTCGGCAGTGTACCTGTTTTTGGCAGGATAACTGTTGTGGGCAGCCGTGCGTGCCGACCCCTGGACTTGCCGTGGCAGTTGCGCTGCCACCGGTCAACGTCCAGGGGGACGACAGTGTGAACACGCACACTGTCGCACACACTAAGCGCGCAAGGCTTCTTAGTGTGTGCCGAGCGCCAAGCAGAGTGTGTACGAAGGCCGATCGAGCAGGAGCTCTCGGCAGGGGCGCTCGGTGCAGCTGGTGCGCGGCCCATACAGTATACGTTTAAAGTGTTTGTTCATTATGTATTTTATTTATATCGTATGTTTAATAAGTGTTTAAATAAAGTAAAAGTGTTTAAACATAAAAATAACTAAACACGGGAAATTACGCAAAAACGCGTTGAAAATAGTCTCCACACATATTTTTTAAATAGAGATATACTCATTTGGTATTCATTTACGAAGTATCATATTATTTCCTTGCATATTTTTCAAAATATCAAACAAAATGTGCAGAGTTCAACATGTTTCGGCAAATTTGCTGTTAGCCAATAGTTCGGCAGGTTAAATTATTAAGGGAGTGTGTTTTTATGAAAGATTCTATGGTTGTAGAATTTATTCTAGCCCGCTAAGAATTTTAAAATCACGAAAAACAAATAATTATTCATTTTAAATGCTGCCGAAAATAGGTACACGGTGAATGTTGATTTTTGACAGATCAATGCTGTGGGCTCCTGCTGAAATTTGAAACGAAAACACACTTTTGATTTCGTTGAATATTCATTTAAAACTTTATCAGAAAACCGCAATGCGTATGTCGACACATTAAAGGACATTTCTTTTATCAAATATCACCAATTTCACTATAAATTATCCAATAACTGGAGAGAAAAATAATAATGTGTAAGCCAGTTGGAGCCGTACTCTGCAGCCGCCAGACTGTCTCATTTTTCCAGTGCCTACTTTGTTTGTAACTCAAATTAAAATGACTGTAAAAATTGCCAGCAAATTCCCCAAAATGGGCAACATAAAATTAATAATTTAAGTACTTTTCAACACCAATCTTAGAGAAGTGAGAGTGTAAAACTGTTTTAAACATTTTTGTCTATCTATTGACATTAATTAAAACATTTACCAACCCTAATTCACGTTGCCGAAAATAGGAGCACAGCCTGCCGAAAATAGGACCAAACTGCCGAAAATGGGAACAAAAACAGTGTTTTTCACGAATATCTCTAAAAAGTACATTTAAATTGGCAATTAAAAAATAGCACAATGCAATACGATATTTTATCGTTCAAAATAATGTCACTTTCATGTAAAATAATAAAAATTGTAAGTGTACCAGCAGTTTTAGTGAAACTGCTGCACTAACCTGCCCAATACTGGTACATTTACCCTATTCTTCAGATACTTTTTAATGTTTACCATATGTTCTGATGCACCACTATCGAGTATCCATTGGAAATTATACGCTTGTGTGTTTCCGCAAGCATGACATTTCAAAACAAATACTCCAGCATTGGGGGCCTTC
The DNA here is from genome assembly GCF_016920715.1 of Anopheles arabiensis. Classification (NCBI taxonomy): domain Eukaryota; kingdom Metazoa; phylum Arthropoda; class Insecta; order Diptera; family Culicidae; genus Anopheles; species Anopheles arabiensis. The sequence goes on along the minus strand of NC_053517.1, from coordinate 69,608,379 downwards.
ACGATTCTAGTTAGTTTTTTGTATGGAGTTTGACAGTTGGAGGCTGAAATCATGTAAACACTCCATACAAAACCACACAAAAAACTAGCCTGCAATTTTCAGTCTAGATTATTCTAGCCACAAAGCTAGAATAAGATTCGAGTACCTGCTCGAAAACACGGTTTTGTTTACATTTATCCCAAGGTGCATTGAAGAAATCAGGTGATCGAATCTGGAATCAAAGTGTATGTAGTTCAGGTGGTCTCATAGCATTTTTTTATAACCTAATTTGAATATCACTTTTTGACAGAACGAGTGGAAACTTTTGCTCCAACGAGCTTTCTGGAGGCTTGACGAATACTCAAAACACTCTTAAAATCTTCATTAAGAAGCAGAAGCGATAAAAATCAGTCTTCTAAATTCATACACCTTGGGATAAGCCCACCTGTATATTATACTCACTTTGATAGCTGCTCGAAAACTGCTATACAATGCAAACAGCTGACAGGCTGAAATTTCAGCCTACGAGCTTCAAACGCGGCACTCCAGGTCAAACCGTTGGTCAAAGTGGTCGAGTTACTTTATAGTCAAAACCGTTTTTTTTTCATTCCGTATATATTTTATATAAAAGATCGGAGAAATAAATATCTATACAAACGAAAATATCTACAGCGTTTCAATTCCCTTCTTGGGACCCTTTTCTTTTTTTCATCTAAATCAATAAAAGATAATTACATTAAGTGGGAAAAGAAATTATAAGTGAAGTGTTTCCGCGTAGGAGATGGAGGTCGACGACCCGGGAGGAGGTAGGACCTTCGGGTCTTACTTCGGCATTTTGGGAGACACAACAATAAAAAACACAAAAAAAAAGAAGGAAAATGAGAGGTGAGAGTGTAATATGTTTGATGACTGTTACGGTCGTCATGTGGTATGTTTTGAGATAGTCCCGGTATGTTCGATTTTGGGACGGTTGCCATGTAGTAACTTTGAACTCGCGTTGGTCAGGGTGGCCTTCGTCATCGTTTGCCGAATTAAGTAGAACTGAGGTGGATACTGCTTCGAAGCGGACGTTCGACACTTGATCGTCCAGGCGATCATAGAAACCTTTAGGAGGTTTCCCTTACTGGAAACGTTGGAGTTTAGAGGCCTTACCTTGGGCAGGGGGACATATCTAAACTCTTTAAATGAGAACTCGATAGATGTAGGATGGGCATAGTCCTATCCTGACAGTCCGAACGAATCTGACTTGCCATGATCGGAGTTGGTTTTATTTATACTCAAAAGAAGTTAAGGGTTTCTCACATTTGGTTCCGGGTTGTATGTTGAAAAGTTATTGTTTTCACTAAGCTAGTTACGTTTGTCTTTTGTTGACAAGAACGATGGTTCTTGTCACTAAGTTCCTGTTTTGGGTTATAAAGCATAAACTGTTCCTGCTTATGTTGTACGTTTCGGTTGGTTCTGTTAAGTGTGTCACAATTGTTTTTATATGAACGGTGTGGCCTGAGCTCTTCCGGGTGTGTATGGTATGATCTGATTTACTGAGTGTGTTATAATGAATGTGTGACAATGGTGTGATTTGGCTTTCCAATGTGTCTATAGCTGATAGTGTGTATTATAATTAGTTCTGTATAGCAGATATGCTACAAGAGAATAAATATAAACTTTAACGAATCGGAAAAAAAACAGAGGAGGTGTTCATGGTTGTGGAGAGTGACACTAAGGGAAAAAGTTTAGCAAACTACAATCCCTTTCTGTTCGCAAAGGCGACGGAGATGGCGGTTGGAGGAAAGCCATTACAAACCACCATACTGAGAGACGGCAAAATGGTCATGAGAATGAGAAATCACAAAGAAGCCAAGAAATTATACAACATAAATCTATTCCACGGTGATAACTGTATAAAAGTGAAGGTGTACGAGCACAAAACTTTAAACACGAGTAAGGGAGTAATCCATTGTGATGCCTGTAAGTTTTTGACTGAACAGGAGTTATTGGAAGGTTTACAACCACAAAATGTTACAGAGGTTTACATTATGAAGAGGAGAGGACAAAATGGTGAAATGTACAACACGAGAACGGCCATTCTGACATTTAAAACTACAGTGCTTCCCAGAAAAGTGGATATAGGATATTTTTCAGAACGAGTAGAACTTTTCATCCCTAACCCAATGAGATGTATGAAATGTATGCGTTTTGGCCATACTAAAAAATATTGTAGTAGGGAAAAAACATGTGCAAAATGCGGAGATTTATATCATGAAGTCTGCAACAACCCATTAAAATGCACAGCATGTGGTGAAAACCATTCATCACTTGATAAAGAGTGCCCAATTTGGAAAGATGAAGTTGAAATAAAAAAAATACAAACGGAAAAAAGAATCACGATCAGAGAAGCCCGCAGAATAAGAAGAGAAGTAGCGCCAATAGTACCTCGAAACTACACCACAATCAATTATTCAAAAATATTATCCGACAATACTTCAAAACCCATAACTACGGAAAAAAGGAGATTAGATGTAACTATTGAAGAAGATAACAATGCAAAAAAAAATAAACGAAAACAACCGCCTTAATATTCAAAACAAAACAACTCACACAGATGAAACAAAAGAAATCACCGATGAACTTAATAAAAATTTAAATCAAAATACACAAAAAGTAAACGAAATAAACACAGAACACAACGATACTCTAATATACCTTAGCGACACAGATATTCAAAGAACAGAAGAAACAGGTAGGGAAATATCCCCTTAATAAATTAAATTAGCAAAGTATACACATAAATTAAACTAAAAACAAATAAATGTACAAACTAAATATAATTCAAGCAAACATCCAAAGCATTAAAAAAAATAGGGAAGAATTAATTCATATTCTAAAAGATAACAATTACGACATTGCTTGTCTACAAGAAACATGGCTAAAAAACGAAAAAAAAATGACCATAAAAGGATACAACATGATACGCACCGACCGAAGTGATGGTTACGGAGGTACGTGCATTATATTAAAAAAAAAAACAAATAAATTTCAAAAAATTAACACTAACAGACGAAACAGAAGAAAACATTCAAACAACAGCAATATTACTACTTTCCACAAATACTATTCTGGTATCAATATATATCGCCCCCCAAACCCCCACAATAACACTAAAAAACACTATAAAAAAAATACTTCACAACACTCGCAACCACAAAAAAGTCATAATAGCAGGTGATTTTAACTCCCATCTCACCTTTTGGGGTGATTCACAATCAGACAGAAAAGGAGAAATAATAATTGAACAAATAAATGGATCAAACCTAATTATTCTAAAAAATAACAAATATACTTGCATTCCCACCGACAACAACAAACGACAGACATCAATCGATTTAACAATAATATCGAAAGACATATACACTCACACACATAAAATAATAAAAGATAACCACATAGGAGCTAGCAACCACAAAATAATTGAAATTACAATAAATAACCATAATGCATTGCCTAAGGACATAACGATCATAAATAAAAAGAAAGTTAACAAACTTTTAAAGGAAATCAAACAAGACGAGATAAAAAACATTAAACAATTCACAAAAAGGGCTACAAAAATAATCAACAACAGCAAACACAAAATCCATTTTACCCTTAAATCATGGTGGAGCAAGGAGATCAAAGAGGCTTATAAAAAAAAACAAAGCAAGAAAAATATTTAATGAAACCAGAAGTATAGAAAATGCGATAGAATTTAGAAAAGCCACAGCGATCTTTAGATTAAACAGTAAAATGGCAAGAGAAAAACAAACAGAAATATCCATGGATAAGATTAACACAAACACAAATAATACTGAGCTTTGGTAACTTTTTGGAAAAATAACTTATAATAACACAAATCCAAAAGAATCTAACATAATTCACAACGAAGAGAACAGCGCAAAAAAATTCATGAATATAAATTTCATTTAAAACAAAAACTCCAAATTCAGAATTGAAATAGACCCAAACTTTACCACTGAAGATGAATTATTGAACATTGAAATATGGAATCAAATCCTAAACAAGAAAAAAAACACTACTCCAGGCATCGATAAGATAACATATGAAATGCTAAAAAACATAAATGACTATACTAGAAACACAATCATTGCCGATGGAAATAAAATGTGGCAAGAAGGAAAAATAACCAAAGAACTAAAAACAATAAAAATTATAGCCATTCCTAAACCAAACAAAGATACAAATGATCAAAACAATTATAGACCAATAGCACTAATACCAACAATAACAAAAATCTTAAATACGGCGGTACTCCTAAAACTAAACAAACACATAGAAGAAAACGACACACTACCAGAACAATCTTTTGGTTTTAGGAAAAAAAGAACAATCAATCAATGTATCAATTATCTCAACAACCACATTAAACACAACCAAAGAAAAAACCAAATATGTGGAACAGTATTCATAGATTTAGAACAGGCCTATAACCATGTACATACACAAACACTTATAGACATAATGAGCATATCCAACATCCCCCCACAAATCATTATATGGACTTACGCCTTCCTAAGAAACAGAAATCTACAAATAACCAGTAATAACAAATCACAAAATATGCTAATAACGGATGGCCTACCACAAGGAGATGTCATGTCTCCTACACTATCCTACACTAAAGAAATACACAAAACCATACACGAAACACACCCAAGTAACACAATCATACAATATGCAGACGACTTTGTCATCCTCAGCAATGGAAAAAATGAACGGGAGTTACAAACAAATCTACAAAAGGCACTAAACGCTTTTACCAAAAATGTGGAATCGCTAAAACTAACCATAAATATAGCAAAAACTAAATACATTATCTTTGGAAAAAAAGACAACAATATACGCTTAACAATTAGGAACACAAATATAGAAAATACAAAGATATACAAATATCTTGGTACCATAATAGATAATCAACTAAACTTCCAAAAACATGTAGAACACTTGAGAAACAAAGCCACTAACCGCTTAAATCTTCTAAAAATAGTATGCGCCAGACACAACAATTTAAATCCGGAAAAAAGTCTTAATATATACAGAGCCACCATCAGAAACACCTTAGAATCGGGAGCATCATACACACTAAATTGCAACAAAAATAAAATAAGAACAATGCACACCATTATAAATCAGGACTTAAGAAAAGCTACAGGGTGCACAAAAACAACACCAATTAATACATTGCATGCTATCTCCGCGGAAGTCCCTTTCAATTTTAGAATCAACTTCACAGCCAGAAAGGAGCTGGTGAAAGACATAGTATACTCAGAGACAACAAGAAAACAATTAGACACACAACATAACACGCGATACAAAAAAAGAAAAAAAACTTTCCAGGAAGAACTATACGAGAAAGATATAAATATTATAAAAAATATATATATAGCAAAAACTAACGACTTAAAGAAATATCCATCAATCAACACTGAACTCAAATAACTAATAGATACAAAAAACAATAACAACAAAGATACTCTAAAACAAAAAACACTAGAATACATATACAAAAATAATAATGACAAACCAACCATTTTCACGGATGGAAGTATAACGTCAGATAAAGTGGGTATAGGAATATACATAAAAAATAAATCACACCAACATTACTACAACTACAACATAAAAAATTATTCGTCCATAACGACATTAATTGAATTAATTCTTAATCAAAAATCTTCATTAATTAATTAGAATTAATTGCTATTAAAAAAGCACTTCAAACAGCGGCAGAATTAAAAATTGAAAAACCAATAATATACACAGATAGTCTAACTTCTTGCACTATCCTAAGAAAAACCTCCAAGGAAACAAAAATTGAGGAATTATTTTATAACATTTTAAACATAGCAAGTCAAATAGACGCTCAAATTATATGGATCCCATCACACATAGGAATAAAAGGGAACGAAATCGCAGACGACTTAGCAAAAAAAGGAACCATATCAAGCACAAAAATGAACAATAAAATCAGATACATAGACGCCATCAATATTTTTAAAAACGAAATGATAGAAAAAACACAAACATGGTTTAAAAACACGGCACAATCAAAAGGGAAAACATTCCTATGCTTTCAAAATGAATTTAAAACAGAAAAATGGCACAAACACATACAACTAAAAGGCAATGAAATAAAAACTATTAATAAAATATATAAATAGCATAAAATAAATAAATAGCAGGACACGATTACTCAGAATACTGGCTAAGCATTATGAAAATAATGCAAAATGGAACATGCGAAACATGCCTGACACCAAAAACAGGGAGACATAAATTTTTTTATTGTAAAATATACCAAAGAAACACAGAGATCACTAAAGAAAACCTCATAAAGAACTGGCTAGACAAATCAGGTAAAACCTGCAAACAAATAATAGAGTTTATACAAAAAAACAATATATCTTTATAGAAATTTTAGGTTCAGGGACAACTAAATACACATCATATATACAAACGGTCACATTTCATACATACTTTCATTACGTACCGCAGTCTATATATCCATAACATTTTCCACCTCGTTCCTTCACATTTATTGACATATTTATTCACATATTTATTGAAAAAAATTTTTTACTCAGTTATTTATCTACTTAATATTTTATACATTTTTATTAAAAACAAAAAAAATAAAAGGAAAACCTTACCTACAACTCTGGACCTCCATCGTATTTTTGAGGAGAAAGGGCAGGCCACATGCATCCTTCAATTCCACGAGAATTGCAACAAGATGAATAGAAAGCCATATGCCACTAGTCACAACCAGAACACCCTTTTTGCTGGAATTTGCCCTTAAGGTGGCAAATCCCAATTCAGAAACAGAGGGACGTTAAAAAATAAAAATAATAAGCAGAAAAATAAGCAATAACCATACAACCGCATACAAAAGAAACAAACAGAACAACTATTCTCTTACCTCACAAAAATAATAATAATAACAATTCATTCATAAAAACAAACCAGCACAACCCACAAACACAAACGAAAAAAAAAATTAAATTTAATTTAAGGAAAGACCATGAAAGGGGAACCATAATGGAAAATCAGTTAGAAATAATAAACCGAATCTAGCCCGGTATAACGTAGTCAAAAATACAATATAATACAAAAAAATAAAAATAGTAACAATAATAATGAACGGAGGAAATAACGGAAAAAAGACTAAGTAACTAACGACACAATATAAACCAACCTGGAAAAAAATGAGACATGGATGACAGTCCACTCCCAAACTCAGATGGTACGCCTCTGATTATACCTCCCAAAAAGAGAGTATAGGAGGATGTAACCCATCAACCTAAACAGAAGAAGAAGAAGAGCTTCAAACGGAAAGGGCCCCATTTCCAGGTTTCCCAACTCTGGGGCCCTTTCCGTTTGAAGCTCGTAGGCTGAAATTTCAGCCTGTCAGCTGTTTGCATTGCATAGCAGTTTTCGATCAGCTATTTGAGGGAGTTTAATATACAGGTGGGCTTATCCCAAGGTGTATGAATTTAGAAGACTGATTTTTATCGCTTCTGCTTCTGAATGCAGATTTTAAGAGTGTTATGAGTATTCGTCAAGCCCCCAGAAAGCTCGTTGGAGCAAAAGTTTCCACTCGTTCTGTCAAAAAGTGATATTCAAATTTGATTATAAAAAAATGCTATGAGACCACCTGGACTACATACACTTTGATTCCAGATTCGATCACCTGATTTCTTCAATGCACCTTGGGATAAATGTAAACAAAACCGTGTTTTCGAGCAGGTACTCGAATCTTATTCTAGCTTTTAGGCTAGAATAATCTAGACTGAAAATCGCAGGCTAGTTTTTTGTGTGGTTTTGTATGGATTGTTTACATGATTTCAGCCTCCAACTGTCAAACTCCATACAAAAAACTAACTAGAATCGTGAAGGCCCCCTCTTCCAGAAAAGGCTGTGCTGGTTTCGACTGTTTCCACGTTGAATTGTCGTTTAACGGCTTCATCTAGCAAACGTGCTTTAACAAATTCCATCGAGCACTGTTCAACCGGCAACATTTCGAATACCGTAATCAGGTGTTCAAATGATTTCGGCATCGATTGTAGCAAAAAGAACACTAATGCCGACTTATCTATCTTGATGTTAGCCGATTCAAGTTCAATGACGAGCTTTTCGAATGATAGAATATGTGCTTGCAATATACCCTTTTCATCGAACTTCATCGTAGATAGCTGTTTCAGCAAATAAAACACTCCGGAAACTCCTTTCTTCTCGAAATTTTCCTTTAACGTCAACCAAATTGCTCTAGGAGATGTTTTTCTTCGAATATATTCCAGTTGATTATCGGCTATTTTATGAATTAAAACCGATTTACACTTTGCATCTTGTTGCTTTCGTTTTGGCCGTTTTTCTTCATTTAGCACTTCAATAACTGTAGTCGGATTCACTTCAAAAAAATCTTCCTCTTCCAGAAAAAAATGCGATCAAGAACTTATTTTCTATTTACTTACTTACTTATCCGGCGCTACAACCGCTTTGCGATCTTGGCCTGCCTCAGGAGTGTCCGAAACCGCTCACGGTCTCGCGCCTTCGTCTGCCAGTCCGTTATCCCGGCCTTAATGGCGGACGCCTCCAAGCCATCTTGCCACCTCAATTTGGGCCTACCACGCCTCCTCTGTCCTTGTGGACGGCCTAAAAAGACTTTAAGGCCTGGGTCGTCCGTTTCCATGCGTATAACATGGCCAGCCCACCGGAGCCTGGCGAGCTTTATACGCTGTACGACAGTGAGGTCGCCGTACATCTCGTATAGCTCGTCATTATATCGGCTCCTCCATTGTCCTTCCACACATACGGGGCCAAGTATCCTTCTGAGTATCTTTCTCTCGAACGCGGCTAAGAGGGTTTCGTCAGATTTGGACAGTGTCCATGTCTCAGAGGCGTATGTGAGCACTGGTACTATATAGGTACTGTATAGTCCCAGCTTCGTCCGTCGCGACAGGTTCTTTGAGGTGAACTGCTTTTTCAGGCTGTAGAATGACCGGTTGGCAGCCAGCATCCTTGCGCGCAACTCAGCTTCCATGCTATTGTCGTTGCTGACCTTTGACCCAAGATAGGTGAATTGTGGGACGAATTCAAACGTGCGTTCATCTATCTGCACGGCACTCCTACGTAGATTCTGATTATTTATCGGTGGTAGGCTGGTAGGCTTGGTAGGCTTCTGCTACATAGGAGAGCCGCAGACCAATGATGTCTATATCATCAGCGTATGCCAGGATCTGGGTTGACTTATAGAAGATGGTTCGCGTAGTCTCCAACCTCCAGTCGCGGATGGCCCTCTCTAGCGCCAGGTTGAATAAGAGACAAGCAAGCCCGTCCCCCTGGCGCAGACCTTTGGTGGTAGCAAAAGGTCCTGAGAGTTTTCCATCCACCCTCACCTGGCATGTGACGTTGGTCATAGTCATTCTAACTAGCCTTATCAGTTTGGCCGGGATTCCAAATGAGCTCATAGCGTCGTACAGTTTTACCCTGGCTATGCTATCATATGCGGCTTTAAAGTCTATGAAGAGATGGTATGTGTCGTTTCTGTATTCAGCCATCTTCTCCAAGATCTGCCGCATGGTGAAGATCTGATCAGTGGTTGATTTTCCGTTTCGGAATCCTCTTTGATAGTTTCCGACTATCTCTTCGACGTGCGGGACAAGGCGATCCTGAAGGATCAGGGAGAATATTTTATAGGCGGTATTCAACACCGTATGGCCGGTCTCATAGTACAGTCGTCAACTCGTACGACTTAACAACATGCCCGTCATGGGTTCAATCCCCAAATAGATCGTGCCGCGCCATACGTAGGACTGACTATCCTGCTATGGGGGGGAATCAATTAGTCACTGAAAGCCAAGCCCACAAGTGGGTACAGGCAGGCCTTGACCGACATCGGTTGTTGAGCCAAAGAAGAAGAAGAAGAAGATTCAACACCGTAACACCCCTGTAGTTGTTGCAGTCCAACCTATCTCCCTTCTTGTATATGGGGTAGATGATGCCGAGATTCCAATCACAAGGCATCGATTCGCTATCCCACACCTCAGTAACAATTTGATGAATCTCGTTTTCTAGTCGTGCACCTCCATTCTTGACCAGTTCGGCTGCAATTCCGTCGGTTCCGGGTGCCTTGTTATTTTTCAGCCGACGGATAGCCTTGTTTCTTTCTATTTAAAGCTCCAAATAAAGCTTGAGTGGCTTTATCAGTTTCTCAGAGTGAGAAAAATTGACCACGGCCACGAGCTCACGTCTAAGAACAAGTTTTGAGTGCTTGAGAAACTTAAATGAGTGCCTGAGAATGTTTTCTCAGCTTGAGAAAGCTCCGTGGCTCCGCGGCTTTATGTTTTCGAATCGTCTAGTGATACCAGAAGTCTTCAGAAAACGTGTTCAGAAACAACTTCATAGAGGACACCGAGGAATAGAGCGGATGAAAGCATTAGCTCGCAGTCACGTCGATGAAAACATCACGGATCGATGAAAACATCAAGAAGTATGTGAAATCTGAGGCAAGGTGACGGACTCTCCTGTCTGCTCTTCAACATCGCCTGGAAAGTGTCATGCGAAGCGCGGGGACAACGACATCCGTGGCACGATCCCCAATGCGACGAAGACGAAGTACCTGCTTGCCGGAGACTCAGACCATCTGGGAAGCAGTGTGTTAGTTGACGGCGACAATCTCGAGGTAGTAAAAGAGTTTTGCTATCTCAGGACGGTCGTTACTTCGCACAACGACAACCGCAGCAAAATCCGCAGACGCATTGTGCAGGGGAATCGTGCATACTTCACCGACTGCTGAGATCCAGAAGACTTCGATCCCGCACGAAATGTGAGATATATGGCACATTGATTCGCCCGGTGATCCTCTATGGACACGAGTCCTGGACCATCCGAGCGGAGGATGCAAACGCTATGGGCGTGTTTGAGCGACGCATCCTCCGGACTATCTTTGGCGGTGTGTTCGAGCATGGATCGTGGAGGAGAACCAGGATAAACCACGAGCTTGCTGAGCTGTACGGCGAACCGAGCATCCTGACGGTGGCGAAGGCTGGTAGGATACGATGGCTGGGGCATGTCATGAGAATGCCGGAGTCATGCCCCACCAAGAAGGTGTTCGACAGCGATCCCCAGTTCGGCATAAGGCGCAGAGGAGCACAGCGAACTCGATAGCTGGACCAGGCGAAGCGAGACCTGTCGCAGATCGGGTGTCTGCATGGATGAACAGTATTCAACACATGCGTATTCCGCACTACTACCCACAAACAAACGGACAAGCGGATCGTTTTATAGACACTTTGAAAACGGCGTTGCGAAAAATCAAAAAGGGGGAAAAGTCTATGATTCTCTTCAAGCTTTTATGCAAGTTTACAGGTCGGATTTTTAGAGGGTCAAACACCATTCCAGCTGTTGATGCGCAAAAACATACGGACAACATTAAGTCTGCTGCAACCGAGTGAACCCAGTAATTCCATCAATTAATGTTGCACAGAATGAACAATCCAATCGGAAACATTGGTTGGTATTATTGAATCCGTTCATAGCGGTGGCGTACGTCCCGACACTCATTTTCCTAACTAACTAGATGGTTGCAACAGTTATTCCCCGCGGCGTTGTATGACCGGGCTCAAGAAATGTGTTGCCATTCCTAGAATTTCATGTGAGCGCCGTACGTTTCCGCTTCGAACGGATTCAATAATACCAGCCAAGGTGTATGCTAAAAATATACCAATCCAACACCAAATGGAAATTGTGTCCTGGGCAAATCACTGAAGTAATCGGGAAGGTGACGTACAATGTTCTTGCGTAAGAATGGCACGGAAGGCGTAAATTGATTCGTTTGCATGCAAATCAATGGAGACTTCGAAGAAAACTATAATCAACCTTCTTCATCTATTGATCAACCAATATCTCCGTTAACTATTGTTGCGTCCAGCAACAAAGCTCTTTCTTTCGCGAATTTAAAGTTGAAACATCAGTTTTCTTAATTCACTTAATTTCATTAAACTGTATTAAAAATTCACTGAACTTTCTTCTCTTGGCGCGATGGTAGAAAGAGGTCGATTTTCGTCTTCGTGCCCGTTTTAAAACTTCACGCAAACCCGATTGCGGTCATTCCACTTAATTCGTGGATGAATTGAATGGAAGAATGGACTTCCCTATCGTTCAGGAGTGTCTAGGTTACAAGTAGAAGAATCAGAAGAGCCAGTTCCGGATTCTACAATAGCTCAGGAAGTAATTCCTGAAATTCTGCAAACATCGAGGATGAAGGTTCAAACGATGACAGCGAAGCTTTCGCGGAATGTGTAGAAGAACCGATACAATCGATTCTTTCGAACGGCCAAGAAGACAAATCAGAATGTGTTGAGCGGAGTTATTACACAGTGAAAAATATCAGAAACTAAATAACCAACTTGGGTGCAATGTATTTGAAACAAGACTAACTATAATAAACATTTCCTAAAGACTACAATGATGTGCGTTACTTTCTCAACAGAATGCCTTCCATACTTCGTATTCTTGAAATAAGAAGGGAGTTGAATGTTGAAGTGAATGAAAAAGACAAAAATAACCATTTGAAATAACCAACGACAAAACCGCAAGAACATAGAACCCAATACTACATCACAAACAAGAACATATAGAAAAAAACTAATTTGAAAAACGAAAAAAATGCGTTCCTACAAGGGAGCAGAGTACGAACCAAAAGCAAATACCTCTGGACAGTGAAAGTAAGCCCTTGAATATGGGAATTCGGTAATATTCAGCAGTACTGGTGAAATCGTTCTTGGAAAACCATTCGGCGCTCATGCCGTATTCATGAATATTTCTAAACTAACTAAATATAATATAACTAAATCTTACATATTCCGTTGTCATCATCTTATCAACTCGGTCATTTTTTGCATTTTCTTCTCAAACAATATATATATATTTGTATTTGTCACTTATGGTGACGACGCGATCGTTCGAGGATCGACAAGGAGCGTCCGTATTTTAGCTAGCGGCCGCTAGAGGTCTCGGACTGGACGATAAACGTTCGGACTGAACGAAAGGGATCGACCGAGCGTTTGACGGATAGCCGGTGACCGCATGGACTGCGAAATAGGGCTTTCTTTTTGATCCCGGACCTGCGTGGAAGCGGACGAATTTTTAGTTTTTTATTTTTCACTCTCTCGGATACTAAAATTTTGTGCTGTTAAAGGCATAATAAAATAATCCTGAATTACTTAAAAAAGCCGTTTTTTGGTAAATTATTTATCTGCAGGCCGGGCGTTGTGCTAACGCGCAACATTCTAAAAATTCAGCTAAAATTCTATTTAAAAAATCAGTCTTATAATTCTTCTAAATTCCTCTCACACGAGCTGTGCAAATTCGGCTCGTTCTCTACTTGCTCTATTATACCACGCGGTAAGCGCTGAGAACAAAGGACTGTTCGGTAAAGTACACGCACATACAAATACACAGCCAACGCATCCGAATCGTGTAGTGAAAAAATGCAAGAGGAAAGTGCAGTGATCGCGGACTTTACGTGTGCGGTGTGCGATAAGGCGGATTCGGTAGATTCGTTATTGCAGTGCGATTTTTGCGATAAATGGTACCATTACGAGTGTGCGCACGTGGATAAAACGGTTGAGACGAGGGCATGGTGGTGTGCGGAGTGCGAAGTGAAGACCAAACTAGCGAGCGGCAAGAAAGACGACGAGATAGCGCGCTTGAAGAGAGAGATGGAGGCTCTTAAAGCCACGACGGAGAAAGCGTTAGCTTTGATACGGGAGAAGGATGCGGAAGTAGCTCGGCTCAGTAAGAGCAGCGAGCGAACCTCGTTTTCGCCCGGGGAATCGCTTCCTTGCTCAACGGCTAAACGGATTTCGGTCAACGAAGAAGGTGACCTGAGCCAAAGCCAAATAGCAGCCCGTCAAGCAGTGCGCTATGAACTCCCTTCATTCAATGGGAATCCCGAGGAATGGCCGATATTTCTGTCTACCTTTCGAAGATCGTCTCGTACGTTTGGGTTTACCGAAGACGAAAATATCCTTCGATTGCAAGGAGCGTTACGGGGAAAAGCACTACGAACGGCGCAAGGCCGTCTCCGGCACGCTGACAATCTGGAGGAAATATTGAGCGCGCTTGAAAAATCATACGGGCGACCGGATGTGTTAGTGAATACGTTGCTCGAACAAATTCGCGAATCACCGCCGATTAAGTCTGAGCGGCTCGATAGTTTTATCGAATACGGCGATTTAGTTGCTGAAATATGTTCAACTATAAAGGCAAGCGGAACTTCTGACAGATTGTACGATGCAGCGCTGCTTCAAGAGCTGGTGGACCGTATGCCGGCATATCTGCGCTGGAGCTGGGGCATGCATAGTCAGGAGCTAAAAAGTGTGACGATGAGCGAGTTCGGTGCCTGGATTCAGAAGGCGACGGATGGAGCAATGGCGGTAACTCCTCCGCAGCTGAAGAAGAAGACGACAACGCGACAAGTGCATGCGCAACACGTGGAGACGCATCAGCCCCAGCCCAATAGGCATCGAGAGTGCGCGTTGTGTAACAGTGATACGTGCGGTACGATCGCGGAGTGTCGGGTGTTTAACCGGTTAAGCGTTGCTGATAGGTGGGACAAGGTGCGCACCTTGAAGTTGTGCAAACGATGTTTGGGCAAGCACTACGGCCCGTGCTCGAAGCATGACGACTGTGGTGTCCAAGGATGCGTCGCTAAGCATCACCGGAAGTTGCATCGTGTCACCAGCGAGGAACGCGTGGAGATAAATCATCATGGAACGCGCTCCGATGGTACATTGCTGCGTTACGTGCCGGTAAAGCTGCACGGTGAGAGTGGTCCAATTTACACGCATGCGCTGTTAGACGAGGGGTCGACGGTGACGTTGATGGAGCAGGAGCTCGCCAGGCAACTTGGGGTCAGCGGCGTTCTTGACCCGTTGTGTTTGCAGTACAGTGCGGGAGAGCGACGCGATGAACGTGATTCGGAAAGGGTAGCGGTGCAAGTCTCAGTGCTGAAGAAAATGCATCCGCATTTTCGATGGCCGACGTGCGTACAGTCAGCCGGTTATCGCTCCCTATCCAATCGGTCGATGTGAACGAGTTGAAGCGGAAATATAAGCATTTGCAGGCGATTCCAGCTGCCTCGTATGAGGCTGTTTCTCCTCGTTTACTAATCGGTATCGACCATTACAGATTGACCAGACCTTTGAAAACTATAGAAGGACAGCCAGGACAACCTACAGCTACGAAGACGCGTTTGGGATGGCTCATTTTTGGCAAATGCACGGATAACGCTAACGACACATCCATTGTGCAGCCGGAGTCTAGCTACCACGTATGCGATTGCCAAGGAGAGACCTCACGGGCAGATCGTATGATGGCAGCGTACTTCGAAGTGGAAGGTTATGGTCCCGCGAAGGAGCCTTTGTTGTCGAAGGAGGATCAACGTGCGATGTCGATTTTGCAAAACAACACAAAACACGTCGACGGGCGGTACACCACGGGTTTACTCTGGCGGAGCGACAACGTTTTCATGCCGGAAAACCGTCAAATGGCTCTATCTAGGATGGAGTGTCTGGAGCGTAAGATGAGCCGAGATACGAGCCTTGCGGAGAAAATTAACGAGATACTAGAGGACTACTTGGAAAAGGGCTATGCCAGACCGATAAGAGAGGATGAGCTGAAAACCTTCTACCCTAGGAAATGGTATCTTCCAGTGTTTCCAGTGACAAATCCTAACAAGCCTAATAAAGTTAGGTTAGTATGGGATGCGGCAGCTGAAGTTAGAGGTATCTCGCTGAATAAGAAGCTGCTGACTGGGCCTGACCTGTTGACGCCGCTGCAAGCCGTGCTATTCCGTTTCCGTGAATATCGAGTCGCGGTGGCAGCTGACATCCGGGAAATGTACCACCAGGTACGCATTTGCGATGATGACGTCCACAGTCAACGGTTCCTATGGAGATGGGGGAACACAAATGCAGAGCCGCAGGAGTTTGTCATGCTGAGGATGACCTTCGGTGCAGCATGCTCTCCAAGTACGGCGCAATTCGTAAAGAACGAGAATGCGGAGAAATATCGTTCCCTGTACCCGCGTGCAGTTCGCTGTATCCATGAAGAACATTACGTGGATGACATGCTTACAAGTGTGGAAACGGAACCAGAAGCGATTGAGCTGGCGTATCAGGTGAGCGTAATACACAATAATGCTGGATTTTCTCTCCACAATTGGCTCTCAAATAGCATCAAAGTCGCGACAGCGGTAAAAGGCACTGAGTCAACCCTCAAGGAAATGGATTTCGAACCGTGTCTAAAGCCAGAGAAGGTGCTGGGAATGTGGTGGGACACCACAACAGATAGTTTCGGCTTTAAACTATCCCGTGTAAGACACCTGGAGCTGGCACGCAAGGACAAACCACCGTCCAAGAGGCAGATGCTGCGGACTTTGATGTCGATCTACGACCCGTTAGGTTTGATCGCAGGCGTGCTTTTTTATTTGAAAGTACTTCTTCAGGAAGTCTGGCGCCTACACCTTGGCTGGGATGACGAAGTTCCGGAAGAGATCCAGCATAAATGGGACGCCTGGATGGAACGACTGCCAGAATTGGAAAGTTTCATCATACCACGTTGCTACCGACAGCTGGCGTCGCTCACCGAATCATCTCTACAGCTACACGTGTTCGTTGATGCGGGTGCAGATGGTTACGCAGCGGTCGCGTACTTCCGTTTTGAGTGCCATGGACGTATCGAGGTGTCGTTAGTTGGATCCAAAGCTAGAGTGGCGCCTCTAAAGTATCTTTCCGTGCCCCGCTTAGAGCTGCAGGCTGCTGTGATTGGTTGCAGAATAGCCTCGTCTATAACTAGTGCTCATCGAGAAACTATTCGTGGAAGCTACTTCTGGACAGACTCGACTGATGTTATAGACTGGATAAACGCAGACCACCGTAAGTACTCGATTTTCGTCGCACATAGGGTTGCTGAGGTGCTGGACACGACGAACGTCGACGATTGGCGATGGCTTCCAACTAAACTTAATGTGGCGGACGAAGCGACCAAATGGACCAACCTGCAGCATCATCTCGCCTCCGAACGATGGTTTAGTGGGCCCGAGTTCCTGCAACTACCCGAAGCAGAATGGAACATACCTCGTCGAGTACCATCGGAAACGTCCGAGGAGGTGCGGAAAAAGGATAAGCTGAAGCTGGTCGGCATCCACATAGCGCGTCCGATTTTCATCGACTACGAGAGATTTTCCCGATGGACGCGGCTGGTCAGGACGATGGCTTACGTGTGTCGGTATGTAAACATTATTACCAAAACTAAATCTCCATCGACAGGTCCGCTTAACCGCGACGAAATCCAGCGGGCTGAAACGGTAATTCTGCGAGACGTTCAGAGGAACGCTTTTACCGATGAATATGCCATACTCTGGAAGGCGAGGGAAAACTCAACAACACCGTCGTGGAAAAGTCCGATTCCCAGAAGCAGTTTGTTGTTCAAACGAAGCCCCTATATGGACGAGGACGGCTTGCTGAGATTGAGCGGAAGGATCGATCGTTGCCGTTACGTCGACCCCGGGAGGAAGCGACCTATTCTGCTACCGAGACGACATCGTGTTTCCGAGTTAATCGTTGACGATGTCCACCGTCGTTATAAGCACGGCAGCCAAGAAACTGTAGTGAACGAAGTGAGACAACGCTTTGATATACCGGCTCTCCGATCTGTGTGTAGACACGTACGCCTGCAATGCCGAACATGCACATTGTTATACGCAAAGCCAGCGTCCCCGGAAATGTGCGAATTACCTGCTGCTCGTCTTGCTGCATTCTCCAGGCCCTTTTCATATACGGGCATTGATTATTTCGGTCCGATGGTAATCGTGAACGGCCGAAAGACGGAAAAACGGTGGGGTGTTTTGTTCACGTGCTTGACGGTTCGAGCCGTCCACATCGAGCTTGTGCAATCCCTGTCTACGAGTGACTGCTTGATGGCAGTTCGGAGCTTCATGGCACGCCGCGGAACACCAATCGAAATAGTCTCCGATCGTGGAACGAATTTCGTGGGCGCCGATCGTGAATTAAAGGAAGCTGCGGAACGTGTTGATTCGGCGATTTTAAATGAATTCGGATCGCCCGATCCGGTGTGGAAGTTTAACCCCCGCAGCCCCACACTTTGGAGGATCATGGGAAAGGATGATCCAATCGGTCAAGAGAATGCTGTCGCGCACCCTCACGGAGAGGCATCCTACGGAAGCGGTCCTGTCGGCAGCATTGATCGAAGTCGAGAACATGCTCAATTCTCGGCCACTTACACACGTTCCAGTCGACGGTGAGGATGAGGAACCGTTAACTCCCAACCACTTTTTGTTAGGTTCTTCCGCAGGAATGAAGCCCTTGGTGAAGCCTGATGATTCGCCAGCAGGCTTGAAACAAAACTGGAGAGCTGTACAGGCTAAAATGAACGAGCTCTGGAAGAAGTGGATCAAAACCTACCTCCCCACCCTGGTTAGAAGGACGAAATGGTTCGAGTCGTGCAAGCCTATCGAGACCGGAGATGTTGTCTTAATCGTGGACGAAAACAGCCCGCGAAACTGTTGGCCGAGAGGAAGGGTGGAACGCGTAGTCCCATCCAAAGACGGAGTCATTCGTCGGGTCGTCATCAAAACAGCGAAAGGAACGATGCTGGAGAGGCCAGTGGTGAAGCTGGTATCGCTGAACGTCGCGCCGAGGGTTATCGTTTGACGACGTCGAAACGCCTGGTGGACTGTCACTTATGGTGACGACGCGATCGTTCGAGGATCGACAAGGAGCGTCCGTATTTTAGCTAGCGGCCGCTAGAGGTCTCGGACTGGACGATAAACGTTCGGACTGAACGAAAGGGATCGACCGAGCGTTTGACGGATAGCCGGTGACCGCATGGACTGCGAAATAGGGCTTTCTTTTTGATCCCGGACCTGCGTGGAAGCGGACGAATTTTTAGTTTTTTATTTTTCACTCTCTCGGATACTAAAATTTTGTGCTGTTAAAGGCATAATAAAATAATCCTGAATTACTTAAAAAAGCCGTTTTTTGGTAAATTATTTATCTGCAGGCCGGGCGTTGTGCTAACGCGCAACAGTATTGAATAATATCGTTTGAGTTGCAATTATACAGTGTTTCTCTATCTCAACACAGTAAGCTTCATTTCCAATCCGTAAAATCCCTATTCAACATTGTCAAATATATGTCTAGCGTACATCAAGCAACCAATCATTCAAGTTTCGATTGTTATTGTTTAAATGTATTTTACGGGATTGAATTGTTCGCTTACGGTGTTGAGCTGACTAGAGAAACCCTGTATTTAGAAAAATAATTATTGTACTTCATTGGCGTATGATTTGTTTCTACTTTCATTTTTATTTCCTTTTATTTCATTAAATACGACACCTTCATTAACGAGACAGCAACATGTTGTTTTTTTTGTTATTTTGTGTTGTTTTGCTTCATTTTCATTTGTTTGTTGTTTGTTACGCATATTTGTGTTGTGTGATTTTTTTGTCTTTAAAATTAGCAACTCAATCGTTTAATATTCAACGAAATCGAACTGTTAACTACACTTGATACATGCTTTATATTCTGTTTGTGTTTTTTCCTTTTTGTTGTTATGTTTTCAAAATAGATTTATCCTACATCCTTAAGCCAGTTCGGAGTTTCTAAACCAATTCGCCCGATTTATGTGTTCAGAGGAAGCATAGAGCTGCTCATTTATAGTAGCATTTGGAATTTTACGTCACTTTTCATCTTTACCGGAAAGTAGAAAAGATATAAACTGCACAACAATAGTAATTAAATATGCAAAGAAACTTCATTGTTTTATTGATGGAAAAGATTAGTTTAAACTTTCCATTCAATTTAACTAATCGGTTTGCCCTAAATGTTAAAATATAGTTTTGTTTTTCGTGAAGAGTTTCCTCGAATCAAACTAAGTAATTGTATTTTTTCTTTATTTCTTTAATTATAATTTAAGTTTCAAGTGTGTGTGTGTTGGCCTACAATATCATTAAGCGCTTTTACTATGCTAAGGGTAAAATTTATAGTAAACAATGAAATAAAGAAAAGTGAAACATAAACGAAAACATTTTAATAAGGAAACAATACACAAACCACTGGTTGTTATGCGCTTTTTACCTCAAAATCTGCTATTAGTGCTATCGGTTCCTTCTACCCTAAGCGGAGCTAGCCGAAGAGTAGCTTGAACCAACCTTTCATTGTGCCGTAAAATTAACATTAAATAAACAACGCTTAAAACGAAAATGGCCAGCATTTTCCCTAGTGCGCTATATGTTGGAGCAACTAGTATACGACCAGCCTTGCGCCTTGACTGTCCGCTTAGCAAGCGTAAGCCATACAAACTGTTGGCCCGATTCTGATACGGAGTTTAATATATTCATTATGCCACATGATAATGCATGATTTCGTGGTTGGGAAAAGGAAAATGAACCATTTTAAATCATTCTCGTGGGTTACGTTGCAAGCTGATCTTTTATTTAAAAAAAACGTAAACGTAGTAAAAGGAAGTGTTTTCTCAATAAATGTGCAGCGGAAGTGTAGACAAACGTACGTACGTTGTATTCCATGCTGTGACCTGTGCTGTGTGTATCATGTGGAACGCATTTTGCGCCATTGGTTGCATGATTGACTGTTTTAAATCTGTTACAAAAAGCATGTTTACACTGTTATCGCACTCTGCACGTACGTTTTTCTGCGTTACTGAGCTTGACACGCTCGATTTTCACTTCTCTTTGAATGTCACTGGCACTGGCACAGCTGCATTGCAAGATACGTCTGATTATTTCCCTCTTTTCCCTAGATAAGCTCTTCATATACCTAACAGAAAAAAATACTAGAAGTGTAGAAGTTCGAAAATACCTTCCTCTAACGAATGCCTCTGGCATAACTTGTCAACTTTTCCTTCTGCATCGGTGTGCAGGTAATGCCTCTGCATTCTATCCCAGTGATTGATCAGCCGTTTTGCAGCAGGATTCCTTGGCGCGGAATCCAACGAATTTATATGAGCGTAACTGCTTGCCTGTCTTGTAGCCTTACTTCTCGTGCGCGACTAAGTATGATTAAGGATATTTCATCTCATTTTGTGTGTGTGTATGTATATTCATCTCTTTTGGATAAAAGGGCACATTTAAGATGTCAACGAGTTTTTTGTTTGTTTGTTTGTTTATTATTTGTTTACTTTTGCCATCTACTCTTCGCCTCACGCATTCTTTGCACAACATCTTTCTTCGTTAAGCTTTTTAAAGGTGTGTATACTTCTTCTCATCTCTGCATACTTTTGATCTTTTACTGTTAGCACTGATTTTGCTTCTCAAGAGGTACTGTGGACAGTGTTACAGACGCGGGTGTGATAGAGATGGATCCATTTATTACGTTTATTTTACGCGATTGTGTTAGGGTATGTCACATAAGCCCGCCTCGGCGGAAGAGAAAGCTGCGGTTGGGAAGTTTAGATTTGGTTCTTGTCCTATAAGACTGCACACCTTTGCCATTGTCAATAGGCAAAAAAAGAGCCAACGGTTTGCCGCGCTTGCCTCACTGGGAACTACACTGGAGCGTTTTCTTATATCGCTACTAATGATACTACTACTAATGATGTCAATACACAGGATCACCAATGTGTAGGCTAGCGTACACAAGGATCCATTTGGAGGCGTTATGGATACGTCTGGTACGAATTGCGGGACAAAGGGTCTGCGTGGATCCTTCTCATCAACATGCATCGTACAAATGCTATATCATGATATGTTGAATGTTAAAACAAAACATGTAAATTTCAACGCAACACCTTTAGACGAACCGTTCCACAGTAGTAACTGCAGTCCGCTCGATTATATCTGTTCTGTTTTATGATTCTCTGGATGTTGGTTGTGTTTGTGTGCTACTTGAAACCGTTCAAAGCGTCAGGAAAGGTGTATAGAAGCAGCATTAAGGTGAAAACAAAGATTTTGATTGCCGGTGTACTGATGAGAGATTCTTCGAAAACGCTTTAGAAGTGTGTAGTGAATGTTGCGGAAACGTATTTACTTTCGTTTTACGTTTTTTTTTCTCTAGCAAACGTCATATATGTATATGTGGGCATGAGAATATTCCATTACAAGGGATCCATAAAACACTAATATCAGAGCTTTCATTCATCGTTACATTCTCTTGTACGTTTAGCAAATATTGTATCGCTAAACTAAAACAACTCCCAACTCAAGTAACTGTTTCTTTTCCGGCATGTTGCCTTTCCACGCACGCTTTTTTCTATAAGCGGAAAGCATACATGCATTAAGAAACTCCCGAAGTTGGATTTTCCGATCCTTAATATGCACAAAATTATGTTTCATTTTTGAAGTTTGCACGGCGGTAAACGTTGAATGGAAACTAATCTGACAACATATTTCTTCTGTTGGTATCATTCTTATTTGCCATAGACGCCTGGTTGAAGTGTATATCTATTTCATTATATATCGTTTAATATTTTATCCACCCTCTCTTCACCATCACGCTGCAAACATCTACCCTTAATGCAATACAAAACCATATATTCTTGATATCATCTCAATTGTTTCTGCAAGCAAATCTACGCACCACCTTATGCGTTCTTCTACATTTTTGTCACCTTGATACGTTTTTTTCTCATGCTTATTACAAGTGTTTACTGCTTACTAGCTATTTCATTTCGTTTATGGCATTTTATGATCGTTTCTGACGCTGTATGATACGTGTGTGTGTATGCAAATGATGATCATCTATCGCGTAGCATTTTTTTTTTCTAATATAATTTATATGCAGCCATATATTTCACGTCATCCATGATGATCCGGACACATCATTTCCTTCTTTTCGATGAACATGTTCACGAAATTATTCCGTCACGTAAATTCTTTATTTTTACACGCATGAAACGGCATTCCAGTGTTTTTGTTTTTCGTTCTACTGTTTCTTATTTTGGTCGTAACCATTGCAAAATAATACTAATATAACAATCACCAATAATAACCATCCTTGTGCTGAACCACTATAACGATGTTTGCTTCTTTTTTGCTCATTGGCAGCATAATAAATAACAGAGAAAAAACACATACCAATAAATTAGCATTTCAAAATAATACAACGCACTTCCTGAACTAAAGGCCGAAAAAACTCAGTTAACGTTTTCTAAACATTTATCCGTAAATGATAAACTACACTCTGCTGCGTTCGTTGTTGTTTTTAACTCAATTTTAATACACTTCTCAGCATACACACTTAATGCTTTAATCGCCCTAAGGTTATCATATCGAACAACACGACATAATGAGTAAGAAAAGTTATTTTCATGTTTTACCATAAAGTCTACATACACAATTACGATGTATCTTACTCACTACACGTCCACCCTCATGCTCGATCAATGTGTCCGTCATCTGAATATTCAGCGTCAGCTTAATGCACACACGAATCGCCACTTCACACCACGTTCAACAGACTCTACACAATTTCAGTTTACAATTTTAAATTTACTTGCGCATCAGATTCGTTCAACTAAAGAGCTTGGGTCGTGCCTTACTCCATTCACCATGATGCATTTCATGTATCTGCGTACTTGTATCTATAGCATGTACGGCGGCGGTAGTGGCGACTTTTTCAAATATTTATCTTTTAAGTTTTTTTTGTTTGTGTATTCAGCAGCCAAAAAAATATCTCTAATCTAATTTTATCATCCTACCTTCAAGTCCATCGCGTTGTTGCTCAATCATCGTCGCTACAATCCCGAAACATCGCTTGTTTACGAACCTTGGTTTCGTTACAATGGCAATGGCTTTTTACGTTTCAGCACTGTCGATGATTTTGTGCGATCACGATCACGAGCAGCCACTAATTTGGTTTCAAGTATCAAGTAACATTATCTATGCTGGCGACTCGCAATGTGATTTAATTTGGAGTAAGTGGCAGGTAGGCTCTTATTCAATCATCATTCTTACCCTCCTCGTGTCTACAATGTTTTTTGAAGCAGGATAAAGACTTGCAGTTTTCCTCATCATAATGTTCACCTGCGGACACACTCTACGGATTGTAGCCTTCTAGTCCAAAAGATAGTTTCGTCTAAAATTATGGCGCTGTTTATCCCGCTCGATTGGTTTTCATCGTTTTTCGTCGTGGAGTGTAGAATTTTTCATGCAGCATATATTTCTAGTTGATTAGAATTCCCATTTGATTGATTCTGAACCAGCAACGCTTTATCGGATGTCGGTGATGTTGTTTTTGCTGCCAAAGATTTTAACTAGCTGCGTTTCGTAATCTCCGATGTTACGCTTCATAATATTCATGCACGGTCCGAGCAGACGTTCGAACGCGTCCACATCCAGAACTGTAAGGCAAGAAAGCAAAATATTGATTGTTTTCATTAATGACATAAATTAAATTATTTGTACAAAAGCGCATTGAGTAAAATGACACCAAATATACAACAAACTATTCTATTTACCTACATTAGGAGTAAATTTTGCGAACAATAACATAACGACAAAACAATATCTACTCAGTGCATTCTTACGAACTACTTAAAGTTATCTTTCTTCTTTAATTTAGTTTCACATAAAGTTGGCTGATTGAGGGACCAATTAGTGATTTGTGAAGGTTAAACTGGTTATCGCTTACCTTTTTCGGTTAACCATCACGAAAATATTAGTGAGTGCAATACATTGTGAGAGTCACATATGGTAGTGATGTGGTGTTGCAATGTTGAACATTTATATGTATGTGTAGATGTTTTTTTAAATTAGTATATCGAACGTTAAAGGATTATAATTTAACATCAAATCTCTCAAAAAAATGCAATTAAAACGGCTTGGAAATGTATTTCGTATTAAGTAGCGTTATTATATCATTCCATAAATGGAATAAACAAAATAAAAAATGCATTTCCCAACAAATACTAAACCAACATGCTGATACAAACCAGTAAAGTAATAACCAATAAAAAAATTACAAAAATCAAAAAATCGATAGAGCAATTTTGGCGAAGGTGAATGGCAAACAAGATTACAAGCCAAACACATTTCGTAGCAAGAACATAAAGCAAAGCAGGGCAAAAGTTTCGTTCGTCTGACCGAAACCACTTGCCACACAACCCATAAAAAAGGTATTTTTACATAAATAGTATTAAATTGCATCATCGCAGTTTTGTTTTGAGCCTGCTTACTATGGGACTTGATAGGCATTGTAAACACAGTGGATCATAAAAGCTTTTTTTAAATTGTTATTTGCTTTTACATTTGCACATGTTACCATTAACTTAATTAGAATATTGTAGATAATGAAATCAGTAAATCTATAAAACATTGAACTAAATTGAAATGTTATAACGTTTGGCATCATTATATTCCTAATATAGCCATTGTTTTCATAACAAAGCTTAATTGAAACACACTTCCAACAGCTTGTTATGCCTTTTGGCAAGCTTGTCGAATCATTTCATAAACAGCATCATCAATGTAACGATAATGTTGCATGCTTCGAAGCAGCAAATCAATGCAGTTTCCAAGTAATCGTTCAAAGCATTCTGTTTCTAAAACTGTTTCACACGCAACCAAGTGGAGCACATTGATGTTTTAAGATATTATTATTCGATGCAAATTATTATTTCAGTAAAAGGTGTATAATATAATGTATGGAATGTTAGATAGTTTTTAGATGTATGTTAAAGGAGTGGGTAAGTAGTGTGATTGTATGTTGTGAATATATGTTAAGTGAAGCGAATCCCGTTATCCAGGAGGTTGAGAAGAAACACACGCGTCACACATGGAATTAACAGAATATGTTAATGAAAGTCGTCATGCAAAAATATCGAAAAAGAAAGAAAAAAAATTAATATGATATAAAATTATACACAAAAGGGCTCTACTACCAGCATAACTAACATTAGATGGTCATACAATACTCAAACTACCACTCAATTACAGTAGCCAGAGCGATAGATTCAATAGCTAGTGATAATGTAATATGCATGCCTTGCACAGTTACTGGTCGCACACTCGTATAGATACAGATGCAGTGCTTATGCTGCTAACCACGTTTAGTTGCACTATAGTGCAATGTTAACGCACTGCACAATACTTACATGCCACTTTTACATTGTCGACTGCGTATGCGGATGCAGCTCGTGGCCTATGTGTTACCAGCGCAAGCTCGCCGAAGTATCCGCCCTTTTCTAAATTGGAAATTTCTACCTCGCCGGCATCCTGTTGGATGCGAATGGACACTTTACCATCCTCAATAAAGTACATGCCATCGGCAGCGTCACCTGAAAAGGAAGTAAAAATGACACACGCAAGCGTAAGCAAAGAATGTAAAAAATAAACCAGTAAACATTTTCAGTTCAGTACTGAAAATTTAATTTTCACACTCACCTTGTTTGATAATTCGATCACCTTTAGCGTATGTTTGAGGTATCAGCGCATCGGCCAAGTTCATCCGTTCATAGTTCTTTGAAAAAAAAAGCGATTTTATTAAGCAAAATTGCAACGATGCACCTGAATTTTCTTTCATATGAAAACCTTATTCAATAGTATTACCTGCAGCGTTTTTAGCATCGGTACAGCATCGAGAAGAGCTTCATACATTTTCCGTTTCCTGAATGCAGACTTTAGCAAAATCCTTCGGAATGTTTGACGATCCATTGCCCACAATTTGCCGTCCGTTTCTGCTTGAATAGTAGCAGCTCTGAAAAAGAGAACAAAAAAGGAGTATTAAAATGCCTCCACAAGATGAATTTTTATGTTGGCTTACCTTGGCATATTGTATAGCAAAGCCAACTCTCCAAAGCTTCCTCTATTATCATATGTGTGTATGTGCTTTTGATCTTCACCCACATACGCGTTGTAGATTCCACTATAGGAATGAGAATAATTTTACATAGTTAAACACTGAAACACTCATATCGCATCGTAGCTCTCTACATCCTAAACACTTACGACTCAATGACGTAAAGTTGTCGCCATCATCACCCTGCTTGATGATGTAGTCTTTCGCTTGAACTATCTTTTCGAACATCGCATCTAGAACCTCATTCATCTGCAAAGATATTGCATACCACACAAAATAGTAATTATATCGAGCTGCTTCCAAACATTGACTGTTTCGGTGACAAATTATTAATAATCAGCAAAAATACCGTCGGGTATTGTTATCGCATACCGTTCGGTACTGCTACTCATGCACTCATCCCTGCCAAGACAGTGGACGGTAACAAAACGAAACCCCATTACGACTTTTGACGGCCAATAAACTAGATTTCCGCCGACTCACTATTGGCCTGGCGGACGTACGACAAACTCCATTAAGCAGTTAGTAACTTTGTCCATTAAAATTGCATATATTATAAGCCGTCCAATCTTCAGCCGACAAACCGAGCCTGGTGCCATCAGCCGGCGATGGTGGTACCGCCGTACAGCACACCGAGATGGAAGAGAAGAAAACGGTCTGCACACTGGCACGGGATACGGTATTCCCTCTTCGGCTGAGGTCTTCAGCCCTACTCACACACACACACCTATCGCAGATAAAATTCGATCATGTTGTACATTGTGCTTTGCACTCAGGTAGTAATAAAAATTGTAATTGAAAAAGTTTTCGGAGCAAAGTAAAGAGACTTCATAAAATGCTCTAGATGCTAGCGTCTAGGTGAACGGCCATTTCCACAGTTAGTCAATTTACTTATCTATTTTTAAATAACAGATTGTTTGACTCATTCATATTTACTCTTAAAGACGAACAGATTCAAGACACATTGGATACCATCTAAGAAGTGTGAATTTAATTTGTAACTATCAATATAGCCTCTGTTTATGCCACATAGGACACAGCACAACTATACAAAAAAGCTATTTTCCGTGTACCTGAAACACACGTTTCATTTTGTTGCAGATTATTTTTGCGTAATATTGAATAGTTTGCTTGCTTTTTAACGTATATCGAAGAAAAACATGACTTGTGAGCTACCCAAACATACCTGCTCCTTGTCCAACGATCGGAAAAGTAGAATGTTTTTGACTGAATCACACAACCGGGCCCGCTGTTCGTCCGTTTTGGGAAAGATTGCTCGCGCACCCTCGTCTTCGTCATCGTTTTCAGGATCGTACGTTTCGGCAAACACAGATTTCCTACGCGATGCATATCGATTCACTAGCGGTTCTGGAAAAAATAGAGAAAACATCCAAGCAAATGGTAAAAAGTTAGTGGTATGGTGATGATTAACCAACTTCTATCAAGATCGAAACTAATGATAAAGCGACGAATGAAACCGAATCAATCTTATTTATAAGATTCTGAAACTTCTGATACTGGAGTGGTTGAAAAATTGGGTAGTTAGAGCTTTATCAAGTGTTACATAAACCGGACGCTTTAAATTATTCTCAAACAAACACTTTCGTTAAAGCTTCAATGGGAGTAACTAACACACTAACACTACGCAATCATATACGGGGCCTCACGTATAATGTGAATTACAACCTTAATGCCTACAACGTGTCACCATGTGACCCCGTACATCTCCATCTTGTTTAACATTTTTATTGCATCTCTCCCATCTTGTTTGCTAATCCACACGCGCTTGAATGCTCTCAACAAATCCTAACGCAATCACCCACCAATGTATTCTATCCATAATCCTTTCTACACTAGGATATGAGTCACAATGGTTGCCGGCCTGACGCTGGACAAAGATTAACCGTAATAACACTGATTCATCGTATGTCAGGCAATTAAATACTGCGTTGCAAATTGTATAATACTTTTATCTGTACTCCTCCTTCCAACGCTACACAGAAACCCCCCACGCCATCGTGTGTCCACGGCAGCAGTCATCAGCAGTCTCGTGAAGCGTATCCCAACAAATGAGTGGTTAGCAGGAATACGTACATCTTTTTTATATTATTATTCTTAATCAGCCTTTAACCATCCCGTCGGCATAACGACGGGTGGCCATTCTAACGCTTTTAGAGCGCAAGAACATCCGCAAACCACAGGCGGCAAAGCATCGAAATAGTGGCGTAGTCTGTCGCAAAGTGTAGCATAAATTTTCATTCTCTTTGTCGCTGCAGCAACTATAGAGCGCACAATATGCTCTCCAGCTGTTGCTTTGGCCGAGACAGCGGCCAACACCGACAAACCAACGCCGAGACGTTTGAGTGTTGCTCCTTTCACCTTCAGCACGCGCGCATGTAAGACTGTTTGCCGTGCTACAGCAGAAAATCATCATCCCGAGGAGCTCATCGCGTTTCGCAATTCACATCTCACCCTCATCGTTGCATTTTCATCAGCAACTGAAGACAAGACTCGTTGGCTGGTTTCTGCTGCTCTGCCTAGAAAGATAAAATAAAACATCCAAGCGAGGGGAAATTCTTTTTCCCTGTCTTGGAGCATTCATTGCCTTGTTGTACCATATCAAACCCCTTTTTGCGGCAAGCTATTATCGTTGCAGTGTTGTACCAGTCGCTGTAAATGTGATTCTAATGAGAAACGGGTGTAAGCCGCTAGGACCAATTTGTTGGTAGTTGTTTGTTACTTGAATAAATTAAAGATCGCTTGCGAACAGTTTGTTGGTTTGAGTGCAGCATGTGAAGAAAGTATATCTTTTATGAATTATCATAACTTTTTACTTTATCTTCACTACGAGAGGATACATACATCTCATTTCTGAGGAATACTAACTTAATTAGACTGCATGCATGTGAGGATGTCTCGAACTATTTCATTCAAGAATAGATGTAAAGCCATCAAATCAAACACCAATGTCTTCCTACACAACGTGTACACCAATGTGCGTTCAATTCGGAGGAAAATTGTGCGAGTAAAACCGGGCTAGTGCTTTCTCCACATTATACGTAATCTGGTGAGTGATGCACTTTCAAGTTGCATTTATCCGCCCATCCAACCCACGCCAACACAAAATGCACGCAGTCGCGCCCACTCTTTATCTCTCTCTCTCTGTGCGAAACGAACTACATCGACCTAGAATCGAAGGTTTTCTCATGCACCTCCCAAACTAACAGCCAGCCGGCAATCAGTACACGGCACAGCAACATGCAGCCACGTGTGTTTGCGTACATGTGTGTGTGTATTCGCCCTTTGCATCCGCGAGCGGGGCACTTTATCTAAATTTAAAATCTGTTAACTGCTCAAAATGCAAAGCAATTAAAGCAAATCAGTGCCGTCGACGTGCGACGTCAAGGTGGAAGTATTCGTGTCAAACCCAATCTTTGCACGCCAGTCGGGTGAGGGTGGGTACCACCATCGTCCCACAGCACACATAGCGGATGCAACGATGCAACATGTGCAAACGTGCGCCTGGGTGTGAGATGGCTGGACAAGAGCTACACGAACCCACACATGCACGTTGCGTGGTGCGGATGAGGGGAGAGGGATGATTTCCAATACCCCAGGCGGCGGGCCTGGGCGACGAGGGGCGATAATTGAAATTTTGGTACTAATTCAAGTGAATGAACGTAGCTTCTAACCCTCCCACCATCCACAATGTGTTGTACTGCTGGTACGAAGTGCTACAAACCGAATGTAGCTCGATGCGCTACATCAGTTAAGTTCCCACGGTGTATGGTGGGGTAAATAGCGCTGCTCTAATGAAACGTGTGCGTATGTTTTAGTTAGCCGCTCCATATCAACCAGCTTATCTAATCCAACCGGAGACGTTGCCACACTACAGCATACCAACTTTTCAACGATGATGCATTCTTGGCAAAGTGTCGACCTACGACCAGCTCCCAATTAACTATGCACACACTCACACTCACACACGGAAGTTCGAGTTTATAACGCACCATTGGTTGTGTGCATATTGTGCGGGGTCGTTCAGAGTATTCTTTGACTCTGGACAACGCTCCATCACCGTTATCGATGAAAAGAAATCCTATAGTTTTTGCGAAACGACCTCCCCCAGCCGACAGGATACCATGTTTAATCCTGGCATTTATAGCCCGAAGAGCAGCACACAAAGCCGGATCGGTTCAGTGAGCATATCTGTACACTCCATATGTAGGCTTGTTTCTATGTTGCGAGACTACTCCTCTCATTAAAGCGTTTCCACGGAGATTAAGCTTTTCTGCCAGCGGAAGTCCATGCACTACCTACAAAAGCGATGCATGTAGAGAATATATTATAAAATTTCCTGAAATTGAGCTTGCATGAGTGCACTTTAAAGCGTGTTTCCTTTACAAATAAAGACCAAAGAATCAGAAGAACACTGCTTCCGAATGAAATATGCAAATGTAAAGTTTCACACTAATTCACCGCCACCGTCCCACCAAATGAATTGTTAATTAAAAAATTGTAAGATTTGTACCATGATTTCCCCCATTCCCATGGCAAATTAAATCAACAATCATAACAAGGAAACAATACTCTGGCCTTTTACCATTCGATACTTATCTCCATCCTGAGCAAATACAATTATCATTCCAAAACAGCTATCTGATACACTCGACATGAACACCACCTCTTACAGAAAGAGTGGGGAGGGCCTTCCTTCCCCCCTTGTGAACCCTTCTCTTTCTTATCAATATTTACACGCTGTCACAACCTTATCAAATATCATATAATTTTTCCAACTTTCCACCCCCTTCCTTCCCACCTATCTGCTAGGGAGCTGCAAATTCTCCTCTCGGTTGAACGGAACATGCAACAGGTCGGATCAAAATTGACTGCCAGACATTCTATACGCACACCCGTTCCACCGATTTCCGCCCGTTGTTCGACCAGCATCATCAACACGACCGGTAGTGCAAAGACAGCCAAAAGTACATACAGAGGCGCGCGCGCGCCTCCGTTATCACAAATATTTACCCTAATAAAAGTGGTTGCTGGTGGTGTTCAACTGTTGATAACATCGCCAATAGAGCGCCCGATAGCGCGCCAACCCGTACTACCACCACACTACGACAATGTAAAATGAAAAGGCTCTGCGGGTGTGCCACCCTGGTACGCCTCACTCTAAACAAGAGCTATCAGTCTTAATAAGGCTGGAAACACCAACCAGATAACATTGTCCTAAATGATGCTCTTCCCGGTTTTGGTGTGGGCTTTGTGCCTAAAACACAAGCGCCAAACACTATCCATTCGTCGCTGGTGACCAGTTCGAATTGGCTGCCCTCGCATTTACTACAATGGTGGCAATTTTTAGTCCAACACCTACATCCATTACTGTTGGTCGGAGTTACCCATCAAATTAAAACCATCTCATCACACAAACACACTAAACACAATCATCAACAGGATCTCCGGCTGTTAGGGGTTTAATTATCTAGAAAATGGTTCGTGATTGTAGCACTTATCCAGTAATTGTCTACGAAAGGATGCGGCACCTGGCCACCAGTTTGCTTACCGTTTACCGACGACAGGACGTCGTAATTTTGTGTCTGTACAGACATGTTTCTTTGGCTAGTGCAGATGTGTGCCAAGCTGATTTCACCCAAGGCGTGCCCGGTGGTGTACACTACTACTGTGACGACGGTGCCAAAATTATACACACTCCACGATTTGCAAAAGGATTACCACAACGCTGTACGGTTTATCACACACTACAAAACACTAGTGACACAATTTACATGTTTGCCAGAGATTTTTGATAAAATGACAACCACAACAATGTCTACCACCTGTTAACAGATAGTATAAAGAATGCTCTAGTTTATGTAGTTGTATAAAATGAATTTCACTGAAAAAGTTTAATTCGTTAAAGCTGACTAAAAAATAACTTTATGAAAAGATACAACATAGATGAAAGCTTCTTTGACAAGTAACATCATTATCTAAACAAATGGAGAAATACATCAGGTTCAAACAGCCATATCATGATTTTATTAGGATTGTTTCAACAAATAACAAAGTGCCATGCCATTAATTTCACCGATGGAACTATTGTCTATCGTCTTGGAGGCGTGTATGACTCGGTCAATTCTTCCGAGCGTTATCCAATGCCATCGTTTTCTCGAATTTTATTTCTTTAAACCAACCTTAAGAGTAGCATTATCTTAAAGATACTTCCGTCATTTTCGTACCTGTATTGAGGAAAGAGATGGGACTTATCATCATATTAATTCCCTATATGCAATACGACCGAGCCGTCTCTATTAAATAATAAATTAAATGTGCCAATTCCCGTCCAATGTGCCATAAGTAAATGAATTGTGCATGTTATACCGAGCGACCATTACCAATACCGCGTGCACGGACACTGATCTCACCTCGGGATTTTTTACGCAAAAAGCGTCCAAAGAACTTCCAATTTCTTCGTTCCATTGGAGTGCTACCGTTACTCCCAATTTGCGAAACACTCAACTTTTGCCAATTGGATGCAAAATAAAAACTTTCCCGCTATAAAACCCACTATTTGAATTCTCAACTATAAAAGACACTTCTCCTCACTAACGTTATACACACTCAGCTTCACCAGTCATCAACCAACATGCTACTGCAACGCTACAAAATCCGACACTTCCATCCGTTGGAGCATTCAGAAAACAACACTGACACATGTGCCTGCACTGCAGTGACACCATTATTCCTACGACACAATGCATTCGGGATCGAACTTCACCTAACGCAGCACAATTCAAATAAAACAACTACCGGCCCCGAGACACATTGGCCATGTTTATCCAGTTGCAAAAAACCTGTTTGGCCAAACCTTCCAGACACCCTGGCCTTTTAAAGGCCCGCCTACATACAGACGGGCGTATGGGAAAGAAGGGGAGGTCACCGGGCAGACTAAACGCCATATTCACAATGAATTGAATAATGAAACACACATCACTCCTCTGCTGGCTCTAAACGCAGCGAGCCGCGCGATCAACCGGACGGAGCGAACGTACAACGATGATGCAGGCCACACAGTTCTCTTGCCCACGTGTTGCACAGTTTTGCCCGTCGCGCACCAACCAGCTCGCATGTCAACCGTGTTTTCGCCAGTCTGCAAAAGTTGACCGTTTCGTTCGCGTACGAAATGAATCGAAGGTTTGCGATCAGCTATTAAAACCAACATTCAACCGGACCGACCCCACATCGATGATTCTTTCATCCAACGATGGTGATGTCCATATACGACAATACACAAACACACAGACAGTCTTGTTAAACTGAAAGCAGAAGCAGAACCTCGCGAGAGTGGACGACGGGTCTGGGACCTTTTTTGTGACCGATCACTGCAAGCTCCTTCGTTCGACTGACCGTGCGCCGTGCTGAAAGAAGTCGATCTTTTCCGACCAGCGCACTACACACGGACAAGCTTGCACCCTCCAAGAGTGGTGGGCGAAACTGCTGGATGGGGGGGTGGAGTGGTTAGGAAGTAGCGATGCGTCCTGCAATGCAACGACGACGACGTGTGGAGTTGGGTAATTGCTGGACGGTATGAAGTAAACACGATACACGACGACGGCCAACCAACATCCGAGGCCATCGGAGACCAGGCGGGTGTGTGTAGTATGCTGTACAGAAATCAATATTTGATTCCCGCTCTCACCCCCCGGAATCCCGGAGGCTGCGAAATAGAAAACCAACGTGTCCTTGTCTAGGCAAAGAGCTGGAGGGTGAAATGAGAGGGTCGCTGCCTGTTGCTTCTCTACCGGTCAAAGGGATTCGTTCACTGGAGTGAAAAATCCTGTCCAAGCGAGGTGAACACAAAAAGCTCCCGCCCCGGTCGGTTGCAAAGTGAGACATGAGGAAAATATTAAAACTCCTCGCTTCGCTTCACTTTCACCCGTCAGACATTTCTCCGCTCTTCCACCTGTAGCCCGGATGAACCGCAAACTTTGCGCCCTATTCAAAGGCTACAGAGTTTTCCAACCAATGTGTGTGTGTATACCTGTGATCAAATGAGTGAGGTGTAAAGGGTGTGTAGATATAGAGGACATAAAGCATATATTCTCTCTTGGGTGTGCTGGTAAATGGTTTGGGGTAGGTTTATGTAAATCCATGCTTACATGGTTCATTGCTACTGCGAATGGGATAAGAGAACATACTACCCCCAGTCAAGTTTCACGCGACTGCGGACGGATTCTGCCCATAAAATATAGC
This sequence comes from Anopheles arabiensis, assembly GCF_016920715.1. NCBI lineage: Eukaryota > Metazoa > Arthropoda > Insecta > Diptera > Culicidae > Anopheles > Anopheles arabiensis. The sequence continues at coordinate 69,573,253 of NC_053517.1, read as the reverse complement.
ACACCGCCTCGCGATACAAACGCGATGCCTGCCACTCTCTTTAGGCATGAATACGCACCGAAGCCTATATTTGCTTAAAGGCTGATCATCATCTCAGCATGTCGTCCTTTTAACCCAACCGATATCGAATCGATGGTGATTATCATCAGCACGAAGATGCCTCATACCCAGATGCTTTTCCATTGACCTTCACCGTTTAACCGATGTTTCCCAGTAGGCCAACACTTCCTAAGCCTATTACTTTTGCTGGCAGTAATGTAAGTACTCGAATAACGTAAAAAACACACACACACTTATTACTTTATGTTCATTTCGTCACCGAGCAACTAAATGCTATTAAACCGATCCCCAATTTCGGACTGCACTCAGCAGAAACATCTACGGCTATTAATAGGTCAAACGAAGAGACATAAACCCCAATTATGACAGTAGTTGCTTTTTTTTCGCATCCCAACACAAGAAGTACACGAACAAAATGAGAAAAACAAAGTACCGAAAACGACTAACGCCAGGTCAACCAAGCCTCGGTCCATCGGTCCAAGGGTCGGGGGAGGTTTGCTTTAAATTGCTTTTACGAACTCGTTTGAAGTACAGCCGAAAACCGAGGCAATGGGTGGGAAGTACTACGAGAGCGCGAGCGCCCATTTTGGAGGTAATTAAACTTTCTACTTTGGCGATGGTGCTCTTCCTCCACTTCTGTGCAGCCCACAATTTGAACCGAGGCAACAGTGCGTGGGACACATCCCTAAGACCGGCCATCAAAACGATCGGGCTACGACCAAGCTACGCGTTAGCGAGAGGGCAGAAATCGGTGAAACAATATGAAGGTCCTTGAGTGCCGCACAGAAGCATCGAACTCAATGTCCAGCCGTCATGGTGATACAGTCGATGGAAAGCCTGTACTTTCACTGTATCGAACAAGTTAATTTTAGGATAGTACAGTTATATTTACATTCACCGTTACGGAATAATGTTTTTTTTGTCTACGCTACAGTCCACCAGACCAGTCAAACAAACGCACGTTGACATCGAAATGTAGTCACAGCGAATGATTACCGAAGTATTACGAGACTCAGAGTTTGCCTCTGTGTCTCCTTGTGCAAAAGTCAGCAAACTGGAAGTCACCGTGACCGCCGTCCAAACCGAGACAGGCAAACCGACACCGGATGCTTCTGCAATGCTCGCTTCCTATGAAGCACATCTTCAACAGCATGACAAACAATCTTCGATATGTTTCATCCCTCTCGCTATCAATTCCGGACAGCATTCAATATGCAACAAGTAGACCTTTGACTTTGCAACAAACATCATTCGTTGTGTTCTGTACAGCTTCCCGTTTCTCTAATCATCAATCATCCTGGACTCCTTCCCCCGCCGCCTATGCATTAGCAGCAAACCTGGAAACACCGCAGCTTGCCGGTTTGCCTTTCTAAATCAATACTGAAAGATGAGTTGAAGAAATACTTTTCCGCAAACGCTTTTTCGTTCGTTAGAATTTCCACTTCGATTGCGCGGGGCTTCAGATAATGTACTTTGAGCAAACGAACCGCTCAAAAACTCACTCTTACGAAGGATAATTTTCGTGGACCAAAGAGGAACCATAAAAAAGGCGTGCAAGTAAATCTCTGAATAAATAACCATCAGGCCCGCGCTCAGATAGCTGCGGCAGCTCCGACCTTGGCTGGGAAGATGGAGCTGGCCTCGCGAGCGCTCGGAATGGATTATGTAACTGTCTCCCGGTTGAAAATGTATGTTATCACACCTTCGTGATAGAATTTGTTCTCTCCCGCCCCGCAAAACAAGCACACACACGCTCGCACTCAGCCGACGATGGAAATAAAGTTCATCCACGCATAAATCCCGTTTCATATCAAATCAAACTCAATCGCCTGATTTGACAAACCTTCTCACCGGCTTCAACCGCTATTCACCGGCACTGGCGGCAGAAGATGCTGGAGCGAAAATACATGCGTGATTGTATGAAATATTCAACCACTCTTCACACCGAATTATCCGTCTCAATCGGTGGTGGTGTTGTGTTGCCACCGTGTGGGCGTTCTGAAATGGTGTGCGAATCCTTTACATGTATCAAAAAACGGAGCACATGAAATCGATAGTCTTGTAAAATAAAAGCTTTAGCGAATGATGGCTGGTGTAGAAAAGCTTTCGTAGAAAAGGCGTAGACATGTTGCTAAAGCGCCTAGCCGAAAAGCAACAGTTGAAAACACCAACATTTACATGGTTGATACATTTTAAACGGAACCAAAATCAGTCATTTTTTCATTTATACGAGAATATGTATTCATGTTTTACATTATTATTTTACTAAAAGTATTTTAATAAAATAAATACAGTTGTTCAATATCAGTGATATTGATATGGTTTACATATTTGAGCAGGATACAACCAAAAAACTCCGAAGTAATAAAAAAAAATCAACCCTGTAAAAGCACATAATCGGTTGCGCACTTTTTTGTAATACACAACAGGCGAGCAATAAATTTCCCTACTGCTAATTTGTAGTCTTTTGCAATCGTTGATGGCGAACCGGGGAGACAAATTGTTCGAAAAGATGTTCGATTACAATCTACAAACGCGCGCGCTTCTGGTGACGATTGCCATAAAGCGCAGGTCGCATGCATGATCACGATGTTGTGACACCACACCAACAGCGAACGAGTCAAGGGAACCAATAGCCTTTAAGCATGAAGCAGAATATACGTATATCGGGGCAGTACGATCGATCGTACGCAACGTTTAAAAACAAAACCGGACCTGCTTGCACTTGCAGCAAAGTGGCGGCACGCACATTCTCCACCTTCACCCTGGGCCCCCTCTCAAAACGCATATCCGTTGGCAATTTTCTTTCCCCATGTTCATGCTCTCAACCTGCACAGACGGTGTGTAATGAGGGCTCGACGAATGAAAAGAAAAACAAAACCGGTACCGAGGAGCCCACGGTTCGCGAAATTATAAATTCGCCCGTCTGCCAGATTGTGCCCGCTTTTGCATCGATCGCATGACCAAATCAGGCCACACGCACACGATCTATACGCAAGCTGAACAACAACGGTCGTCAGGTATGACAACAAGGGTCATGTGACTTGTGCGGAACCGCTTTTGCCACACTCATGACGCGATAGTTTCACCAAGGAGTACACATATTGTACAATACACCACGCACAGTGTAGTAAGAAGCCCTTTACCATTCTAATTGATTCTGGTAAACCATATTTTCCAGAACTTTATATTTTGTCATTTTCAAGAAACTTTATGCTTGGTATTACCCACAGCTTCATTAAAATGCGTATGCTATTTTTATCTCACTTTTGAACGAAGGAACTGACTCAAGCTGGAGATATTTGAGAAACAATTAGATATTCAGCGAATTTCGCTACATCTTTCATTGAAAAATGCGATGGTTTCCACGTAACGCTAGCTTGATGTCTTAATATTCCTATAATTCTATCGCGTTAAACACACGCCATACATCGCAGCCAGCTGAAGCAGTGGACGACTTTTGCACTCACACGATAGCGTAGCGAAAAAAACCCCAAACGAAAAGTGGATAGCTTCATCAATCTTCATCACCAGCATCATTAGACGAAACCTTCCCCGGACCTTTTCGAATACCGTGGATTTTTGTTGCCGTCGTCGTTGTTGTTGTGTATTAATGCAGCACTGGACCTGGGCTCCCTCCTCTCTCGGCTGGAATCCATTTATTGCTATCGAATCAAGTAGATCGCTGTTGGGTTAGTGCTGCACGGCTGGGTCGCCCCGGTACGCGTCCTGAATGCACACGAGGCGCACGTGTACATTGCAAGTGGTGGCGCAGCAGATAGCAGTGATTAAGCAAGTAATATATCACACCACCGCCGCTGAACGAGGACACCCGATGCATCGACGGTGCACCAGCTAGGACGCACTGCTATATCGCGTCAGTTTGAGAAAATCGTGCGGTGCATATCAACGTGGCACGCACTATTGGCTGAGCTTGCCTTACACCGAGCAGCAGCATGTGGCCTTGTTATCGCTTAATAGAGGCGCGTTCGTCCAGCCAGCGGCCGAGCTAGAGATAGTGGGTGTTTTAAATTTGGATCCAAAGAGAGAGAGAGATAGAGAGAATTACATCTAATTAATGGCCACTTCGACAGAAGTTGGCAGTGCACTATATCCTACACTTCGCTGCAAATAACTTTCCCAGGACAGACGGCTTTTATGATCCATCGCAGCGTGTGTCGTACACATTGGAGCTCGTGTGACGCAAAAACAAAATCAGTACCCTTAGCGGGATCGAATAATAGAATCAGCTATGGCGGTTTGCCGTCAAAGCGCTCTTTAAATTTAGCTCCTTTAACAGTAGCAGCACACGCGTCCCGATCAATTGGGCGATTGGTTCAAGGATCTAAAGGGCCCGCGGGCGAAACTGGGGCCAATTGACGACTAACGACATCTTCCGATTCCGAACCCTGGCACGCTGTGCGTTCCCCCGAAGATCGGGAGAGTTCTCGGCACACCAATAATAACACTAATTGCCCTGTACCCACACCACCACCACCATGCTCCTTTTCCGATGAACGTCTAAGTTCTGCTGCATTTTCCACTGATTGTGTTTATCTATTCTTAATTGAATATTTTAGCGAAACAGAACGATTGTGCGCGAAACTAGGCAATTGATTGGCTGGTTGCTTCGGTTCTAGATGATGCTTCAACTGACGGGGCGGTGGCGGACTGATGAGGGGGGCACTTCCTAGCTTCCATTTGCTTTACCCCCGCCTCCAAGCAGATCGCACCTCCAGTCTAATGAACGTGCGAGAAACACTTAAGCCCTGTTCTGTTTACACAACAGAATACACATACGGGAGAGGAGGGCAGGCAGAGCCAGAAATCAATCGATGAAAATGAAGTTATTTTTCATTTAGTTCTAGTCCAATCCGGTCCACGAATTGAGCTGTACCCGTGAAAACAAATTGACGTATTTCGGGCGCCCTTGGCAATTTATGGACAACGAGCGCTAGAGAGGCCGACCTAAAGCAATCAGCAGTCCGTGATGAATAATTTGTCGGACAATTTTATAGTTTATCGATGATATAATAAAACTCTTCCATCGCGTACGCGTACCAATTTGGACCAGTACTGTTTATGCAACAGTGTTGGTTTCACAGCGTACTTTAAAATAATTTGCAATAATCACCTGATACAGTTGTGCGCTTCTCGTAAAGCCCGCTTACATAAACCATCTGCGAAGGGAGCCACTCGTTGAGTTTGAGTGGGAGAGTATTAGCTAGTGAGCCAATCGGGCAACAGAACAGCAGCACGCTTCAGCTAAGATAAGGCAACTGATACAGCAAAGGCTTCTTCTTTCCAGGAACGTACGCACTTCTATTTGCGCCCCTCTCTAACCCGCCTCCGACCGCCGTCAGTGAGTTAACACTGCCAAGCTGAACAAATAAAGTAAGTGCGAAGGGGCCTATTGAGCAAGGTAATTGTAGGGCGAAAGGCCTATGAATGATGCCCATTGTGTGGCGAGGCAGCAAGACTCCGAGATCCGACCGCGAGAGCCATTAAAACAATACGAACGGTAAAGCATGGGCGAGGACATTGAAAATGGAAAGACGCATTTGTTGTTCGCGACATAAAGTACATCCATTGATCCTCATCCACATTTTACACCCACCGAGGACGACCGAGTTGCTTTGCCTCACCGCTACTGTCTTTGCCTTCGTACACACATAGTTTGTTTGAAAGCATTCAAAAACAAATCAACACGATTAACGAAAGCAGTCAAATTAAAGCATTCCCACTCTATCGGTAATGTTAAAATTTCCAACTGGTTCCATTCCCACCATACAATACACACACACACACACGAACACCACGTGTTTTCCCGTTTCACGCCATACCCCGACAAGTACACACACGGTGCACATAAATTGCAAAATGAATACTTTGTGTAACACACTACCCCCAGTAGGCGCACAACAGCACGTCGTGTCGTATTCTTATCTCACAACCGCTGTTGTGCGCTCGCCGTAAGATCCGCAAAGCCAAGGGTGTAAACAATCGTTCACGAACATATGGTGTACTACCACGGAGGCGGACGAATAATATCGTGACGCATGTATTGTTGGACCGTATTTGCCCACTCTTTCTCACCGTTGGCGCGCGGAGAAGAACCCAACCACGCGCTGCGGGGACAAAACCACAAGCCAAGAAAGTGGCAAAGGCGTACATAGCTTCTGTCAGCTCCGCTTGACGTCGTGTAGCGATAGAACCGTGTTAGACACGGTACACGAGACACAAAGATGTACGTAAAAGCTAGATGGATACGATCGAAAATGTATACGCAGCATGTATGTGGATTTACTGTGCGTGCATTGCTTTCGTAGGCGACGCTCTTCATTCACTCTAGAATTAACCCATTCACCTGTCGATGGCGTCAAACCGCTGTTCTGGCGCTACAATAAATGATACATATTGCATATATACTACTTCACCGTACCAAAGAACAATTATCATTCTTTCGTTTGCACTGGTCGGACTGGAAAAATCAATAATTTTGCCAAATGTTGCACACACACACGTACACAACCAGTCACATGTTAAGCCGCCCGATAGGTGTATGAAGCCTATGTAGGGCATGATAATTTTAGTGTATCCTTGCCAAGCGACATAGGGCGCCTTGGAAGTGGATATGGTTCTTTTTTCGTCATTGAGCGTGTTAGTTTCGGAGGTGCTAGCTGTGGGTGAAAACTTGCCAACTCAAACCCCCCAGCACGCGAACATATCACACCCACCCACATACACACCAACATTAGAAGGTGGAAGGTTTCATTTGTCCACGTTGGAAGACCATCCGTAGTGGTAGAGCGCATGCTTTACGGCTGGATACACGCTGCCCGACGGAGCTTGGCGATGGAACCGTAACGTTTCGGTCAGTTTTGACACGAAATGCCATTGAATTTTACCACTACGTAATAGCACCAGGGGCATTATTGGATCTACTGTGGACGCTACCGCAAAGGACAACGAATTATCCTAATACAGCACGTGAGACCAAATTTCCCAACATTCCGAACAATCTTGTCTAACGTGGCAGCATATTTTTCATTATCAAAATCGAAATCAACCCCATTTAACTGTACCTACCTTCGTCATGTGACATTATGCTCTCGTCCGGCGAGGTTGGCTCGGCTGACGTGATCATCGTTGTTTTGCGGTCCTCCTGCAGCTTTGTAAAGAACGTTACCGCGTAATCGATCACATCGCCCGGCTGCTCCAGCAGGTACGCTATCGAAAACTCCAGCAGCACATCCCTTAGGCCGTCGGGAACCTGAATCCGATGCTTCTGTTGACTCGACATAGTTCGTTTGTCTTGCGTAATCTGCGGGAGGGGTAAAAAGCATACAAAAACACATTAAATCAGATACATAATTTGGCTACGGCAACACGAATTGTGAAGTTTGCGCTTTATTGAGAATGAAAGAATACAACATCTGCGTGCATAGCATCGAATGAAAGGCTTCGTATCTAGAGCAAATCACGACGTCCACCATGCAACAGGAAATCTCTGTGGAGCAATTAAGAGGAAAAGTCAGGGCACAGGGATCCCCGCGTCCCTCGTCACTCTGCCGCCACTGTGTCTCCACACTCAACTAGCTCACATTGCAAGACCTAATCCAAAGTGCCATCAATGAGGGAAACGCGAGATGCGACTGGAACAGAAGAAGACCGAACCGCCCCATCCCCTCGCAGCGAAACGCCGAGACGTTTAATTGACTTTAATTAAATTCGCAATCATGTCCGGAGCGAAGTCAAAGAATGGTTACCCGATCTTGCTTTTCCAACTGCACAGGCCGACTACTATCTCTGACTGGTTGAAGTATTGCAGCTAGGTGTTAGCAAAACGGATGGTCTATCTTTGCCAATCGGTAAACGGTTTGGCTTTATGCGGTGCTAATAGCCTGAATCCAACTGTCACGATACACTTGTACATCACATGCTACTTAACAGGCAACAGGGATCATTCCATTAAGTACGTGCAGCGTCGAATATAGACAGTTCATTTAATTTGTATAATTACTTGTTATGTCGACACGTCAACATGCGTTACATACAACATCATATAGACTTGTTCGTTTTAGCTTGCCTTTTAATAATTGGAATGTGATTAATTTCTGTTCTCGTCTTCATATGAGCAATTTTGGGGGACCAACGTTTGTAATTTACAAAATTTTGATGTCATAAAGCTGTTCACAATGTTCACAATTCAACAATGTTCCGAAGCATTCCAGGTTTAACAATTGACAAGACAGGCTCATATAATATCTACTTTCAATTCTCCATTTGATGATTATTGTTAAAAACATAGGACTAGAAAATACATTCACACAATACAACACAAAACAATTCCAATATTGTGTACAGTTTAAGAACATGTTGAACATGTAGATACATAAATTAAAAATAATGCACGTGTTTTTATACACACAACCATTCGCTGTTATGGAAAATTCTGCCACCCCGACATTACCCTGGCTCTCTCTTCTCTCCAGATCATTGTCGAGATCGAGCGCTGTTCTCCAACTCTCCCCGGAGAGGGACACATTGCTTTCGAGCCAACTGAAACTGGCTCAAAATCACGAAGGCATCACTATTCATCCCCTCTCGCCAGGGACGTCCTGGGATGACCTGGGATTCAAGCACGTACTAGCAGCAGAACGACCAAAGGCGAACGAGTACACACCATGATGCCACGCGCCACTTCTTTCCCCTCAGCGGTGTCTATTCCGTACCATGACATCACGAAGCGTTCGATAATCGATACTACACACAGACCACGCAGTTTGAAGAGCACAGAAAAAATCACTCTTGTAAAACCAGAGCATTGAGGGGGGGTTGGTAGTACCATTTAACCGCCGCTGCCGCAGCCGCCGGTCGGCAGAAGCTGTTAAAACACAGTCAATAACATAGATTCCAACGCTTTATTTCCTACAATTATACTGCTGCCCCAGGCCGCTCCGACGCGTTCGATACCTTCTTCCCTGCTTTTTCATCTCTGCCATTAAATGACCTTCCCTTCCCGCTGACGAATGCTGGTTCCGTGATGCAAAGTCGTACATCCGACCCCCCTACGAACCCCCGCTCTCATCTTCTCGCTGTGCCAATCGGAAGAATGTTTGCGTAAACAATCGAATTGTTTTATTGCTCATAGACTATTTATTTTTGCCCTGCTTCACTCTGCTGGCTGGCCCCCGGAGCTACGATTTGCTGAAATTCTTCTCCATCAATAACAGCAGCAAGTGGAAACTCCAGCTCCGCCACTACAGCTACTAGAAATACTAATAATTTCAACCGTCGTCCCCAATTTGTTACATGGTTTTGTTACAATTTTTTTACATTATGAACAGTATACCGGAACTATATCCGCACAGAAACATGCATATTGCAAGATATTTTGACAGGACAAACCGGAGAGAGTGCAAGAGCCATAGACCATAACAGTACAACTTACTTCAACGCGAACCGCTAACGTGTTGAATGAGAACAGTCACCTGACGTCTACTTGGCACGTACGCCACAGCTCTACCAACACTACCAAATCCACCGCCAATGCAGTACTACTTCAGTCTCACTCATCTCGCTGACATTTCCCAACGCTCCTGCTGCCCTTTCCCCGCCGCCAGTAAGTTTACAGCATTTTGCTGGCAAACCAGATGCACCAAAAGAACCTGATCTACCACTGGTCGTTGCGCGTACCACCGAACACAACATAAGGTACGTCGCCATTACATGGCCAAAGAGGTATGCTCACCTTCGCGTGAAAGACAGAGAGACTCAGTTCTTTCATCTCGGCTGAGCGAAACGAATCAGTAACGAGTGTATGAAAACGGTATGCCTACAGATGAGCGAGATAAGACACGGGGGGGAGGCCAAAGTGCCAAGAAGTCGCGTACGCTGTATCATGCACAGAGCAAACACACACATACACACACAGACACCCACCCCTCCATGCACTTCAAAAGGTAGCAGCTGAAAACCCTTAAAATTAGGAACCACGCATTTGAGACCGCTCACAATACGAGGGCGTATGCCGACGACATGTTAGTTGGCTTGAGAAGATGGTCCCCGCAAATATCGTTTTTGCTTCGCGTGTACAGTAAACACACTGCGCGAATTCGCGAATTGTACCATAAGTTTAACTCTTTATGGTTCCCCAGCTACCCTGTAATGACACAGGGTTGGCGCAACACATGCCGGCCCCATCGCCACCTCTGTGTGTATGGAAGAATCTCGGCCAGTTGATGATAAGAGCAATAAGCGATGCACGTGGTCGTACGGTCCAAAACGGCGCAACGACGACGACCACATGTCGATCTCTCACTCATTACGTAGAAACATTCCCTACCCCCTTCCTAACGCTACTTGACGACACCGTGGTGTCACACGCCTCGCGCCGCTAGACACACGGTCACATGATGGACAAAATGGGTTAATTTGGCCGGCACGACACACCGGTGGTGTTGGGCGGAAGTAGGTGAGATGATTCTCTCGGACTTCCAATCACTGTTTCCTTCCAAATACTGTTTTATGCTAGTGACGGCGGACCGGCCGACGTCGACAACGGCGGCGTGCCGACCGAAACCAACGCAAACCAGCGTGCGGAAGTAACAGGAATGGGGAGCAAGGGTTATAATTGCGTCACAAATAAGAACACATTAGCACGTGAGACATGAATGCGTCGTCACGACGGATTGTTTGCAACGGGCAGGCGGGCGGCAGGCCGATCCGAAGTCGAAAGCGCTGTTGCTGGCCTTGCCCTTAGCGCGCAAACCACACCGGCTCGTACGGGAAGGAAGCTTGTAGTCATCTTTGGGCCGTGATCATTTTTGTTTTTGTTTTTTTTTTTCTATACCCCATAGTACATCGTTTATATAACCTCAGCCAAGAGATCTGCATCATTTCGAACACATCTCATCCCCGCTGGGTGGTTTTCTTTTTTGCATGGTGTAGAGATGATGGTTTGGTTTTATTGCGCACCCTGCCCCCGACTACATAAAGGGTAGAGTGGAGCACACCACATATCACTGGAGGTGGTGGAATCATTTGTCTAAATGAACTAAACTAAATGCGCTAGCGCTAGCCAATCTTTTCCCCTCTCATCCAGAGCCGGAGAGTCAAAAAATCATCTCGATTTTGTTTACACAAACCGCCAAAACGAATCAATCCTTGCAGCACAATTTGTTTTATTTTCGTTGCCCCACCGGCTTGCAAAGAATTCCAGCTGTCTGTGTGTTCCCGGGACAGGCGCAGGCACAGGCGTACAGTAAATTCACGCAGTTTTTTAAAAGATATACTTCCAATGAGCGCAACTCCTTCACGGCAAAAGCAGTTAGCCACCCGTCGACTTTTTAGTTCTAATTTCTACAACACTCGCTCGTGATGAGCTCGCTGAAGGTTCTCGCGGCCGGTGGTGTACCACCGACCGTTCCACGACCGATCTGCGCATAACATTTGCACACGCTTGTGGGAGAAACGAGCTCTTGCCAGTCTCCCGCGTCCTGTTTCTATGACTGTTTTTGAGCTGATCGATAAATTACCCAAGTTTGTTATTTTCTCCCTGTCAGAGAGTGTAAGAATCAAAGTGGTGCTTTATAAGTTACCACCGATCAGGAACGAAATTTTCAGGAAATGTAAACAACCTTTAAATGACCTTAGATTGTGTATTTGCAACAGCATTAAACCGTATCATCTGCTTACAAAAATGATCATGTAGAACATCATAAACATTAAAAGACACTTTTTCCGTATAATTTCCATTTTACCCACAGCAAACTGGCGATGATTATCAAATAAGAAAATGCAAGAACCAATGATAGGATAAAAAAAACATATGAATTTACACCCTAACGTCCCGCATATCGCGCAAAAGACCCGCAACAAACTAACCATTGTTAAGCGCAATAATGTACGCATCGTCATGCAACTTCCATAAACTGTTGGACCAGAGTGTAGAATTCCTTCCGGCTAATTACACGCTTGAAAGGCAGGGTTTGTGAATTTTTCAAAGTGCGACACGTACGACAAACACTCCGATGCTTCGCTGGCGGCCATTTTTCTACATCTTACTGGCGACGACTCTGTGTAAGCGCTCGTGAAACTCGCGACAAATGCCACCCAAACGCGAAACAGCACTTCACCGTCTGTTGAAAGTACTTAAAACTCTAAGATAACGGTTGCCAAGCAATTCTCCACTGTCGCAACTCCAGCAAAAGCTCACGTCTCTGCCAAACTCTTGTCTTTTAGCGCATTTTCTTTGCAGCGTTTTTTTTTTGTTCGTATGCCGTATCGTTCCTGATGCCCCTTACCTCTGAGCTGGCGAAACCCGTGAAGCGATGCTGGACCCGGTCGTAAATTTCGCGACCTTCCTAAATTTTCATTATTTACCAAGCACAACGGAGCACACGGCCGTCCGCATGCTGAAAGGCTGGCTCGGCAAACAAGAACGCCGAAAAGGAAACTATTCCATAACGCACCGGAACCGCCGCTTTCACAATGGTTCTGCCAGGATTTGCGCAAGGCTACACGTCTGCCAGCAAAAAAAAGGGATAGCATTGTGTCCTCCCGTAGACACCAGAGCGGATGTGTTTAGAAGTAGTGTTGTTTCAATGCTTTCACCCAAGCGATCGACCACACACCGAGAAGATGTTAGGAACACGACCAGGAACACCACAGAGCATAGCCGTGTGTCAGTCGCTGAGGGAGTTTGGGATGGCTAGTAATGAATTTATCATTGTATCCAGCGCGCAAGAAAACCCTGGACATTAGTTGGAGCGTGCAGCGATCGCTACCTTCAACACAAGGAACAAATTTCTCTGTGTGTTCTTTCATGTCCCTGTAGGGCCAGCAGTGGACAAACACGTGCAGAGCATAAACTATAAGATTTCATGAGTATCCGATAAATAATGCGTCGTGATGTTACCTTCACGCAGACCAAACCCAAAACGAAGGTAGCGTCGCCGTTTTTAAATCATGTTTGAATACTATTGTAACATTAGCAAACAAGTGTGAAAGTACTGCAAGAGATCCACCACATTAGATGTGTGATTCCACTAGACAAATTCTGAAGCAAAAATTCATTGCAAACAACAACGATCAGAAAACGTTCTTCTGTCACGACCAAAAACAAGACCACCAAAACACACAATTATGCAGCCGAAAATGGCAGCAAAGGTAACAAAAGGGAACAACAAATCGAACAAAGCATAAGAAAACCACACAAGCATAGCCGAGAGGAGTGTGCGCCGCCATACGCTTAATCTGATGCGACGAAGCATTCGCCAAAGATGAATTGCAATGTGATGCATCAACATCATGATGCACCAATTTGTTTCCTTTTCCAGTGACTACAAATGCTACAAATGCATGCACGTGCTGGCGGCGGCTGCTGTTTCTGCAGTTGCAGCATAATTTGCTGCTCTGGATTTATGCAATGAAAAGATTTCTCACTTTGTCCCACTCTCTCCCTCTTTCTCTTTCTGGCTCTCACACAATCGACTTGCAGAGCGGGGATAGTTTTGTGGCCTCATTTATGTTCTTGTGCATGTACATGTGAACACACACACACACACACTCGTCTTTCGCTATCGCAATGTCACCCCGTTCGCTGCGCTTATGCTCACCATTCCAGGCGCACATGAAAGCGCACGGGAGCTTCCCTGCTGCGCCGGCTGCTACCATACGTTCCTCAAAGCAAAAGTGCTGTAGGCAGCATAGCCGGGCAAAACGCAACAATACGGCAACTGTTCTCCCCACATTCAAGTAATTTTAATGTTTTTGCGTTTGTTTTCCCCTTTCGTGTTGCCGCACACACACACACAGGCACTGGGGTAAAAGAAAGCAAGGAAGAGAGTGAGGGGAATACGAACATTGGTTAAAAGTGGTAAAGATGCAGCCACACAAATAGCAGCAACAAAAACAAAACAAAATCACTGAAAATAATGACGAAACAAGATGTTGCTACCACACCATGGTACCGAGGGGTTGTAATATTTCACGACTGCAGGATAACATGTTTTTACTCTTACCATTCACACCAACCCCCCTTCCCCTTTCAAGAGTGTCTCGCAGCACGGGCCGTGATGGATTTTGTGTCTATTTTTCTTTTCGTTATAGCTTAATAAACTCAAGCGAACACATCGCGAACCTTGCGTGTTGCCTGTATCCGTCTTTGCCAATAGAATCACTTTTTACCATAAAATGTTTTCCTCTCCCCAATCCATCCTTTCTTCCCCATACAAACGGTTAATCTTGCAGTGGGCGACAGTCCATCATAAGTGGGCACGCTCCGAACAGCAATGCTGATAAGAGATGGAAACAGCAGAACAGAATCGCGCTATAATCTGTTCATTTTTTTTTTGTAATAAAGCCCAGTTTTGGTGTGCAAATCCTTCAATATAGCAGATCGAAGGATACACGTAAAGCAAACGCGTTCGGGAGGCGGTGGATTACCCTGTTTTGCATATCGAACTCTTGGGCTCTTTCACATCATCGTCGTTGTCGTCGTCATCCCATTTGAATGGTCACCAACGAACCATAAAAATACACCCTCTCGAAAACCACCCCAAGAGGCAATAGAGAAGACGGTTCGTGTCGATGCGTGCGAGCCCGTTCGTATGCCCGTCGGCGGTTTGGGTTGGAGCACCCGGCAAACTCCCTGCCCATCCGCTCTACACCGGGGACAGGATTTGAACTACTTCGGACGCTGAAGAACCCGGCCATTCGATCGATAGCAGACGCTTCGGCTCCTGCCAACCAGTTGCCCTCCCTTGGGTCGCTCGTACGCAGCAGCAGCAGCGGCAGCAGCAGGACAACACTATATGTGCCCATCGAGAGAATAAGTATCCATTTTTAATGCTCTTTTTGTGCATAAAGGGCCCGCGCGCAAGCAAACTCTTTCAGGGCCACTGATCCAATTGAAAAGATTTTAGGAGGTCAAAAGGTGTCGTCGTCGAGCGGCGAGCAGAAAGGCATTTGAAATATAATCAGGTTCTTTCTGCTTGGGTGCAGCTAGGGGGAAAAGACCCCACACCCCAATACCTTTTTTTTGGCCAGCACGAGCCAAACGAAGCGTGTTTGTTAGTTTATCGAACCGGGGGCGCTGTTTTGGGCCGAGTGCTGCAGTTTTGGTGCAGCCTAAAAGCAGCCCACTTGACTGGATAGCTGGCAGTTAAAAGTTTACCTGCTTCGCGTTCCGCACACAACGCTATCCTTCCTTTGCGCAGGCACCGATTGAATCATGCTGGCAGCAGCGCTCCCCATTTCTACATGTTGAGGGGTTGTTTATTTGCTTCCTTTTCTCGTCATTTTTTTGTAGTTAGAGTGTGCATACCTGTCGTTTCCGAAAGTGACGCATGTAGAGCATCATTGACATTTTGACTACCCCTTTTCCTCCCCCAACTCATGCTCTGGCACCTATTGCAAGAGCATTTGCTGCACTGTTGTTGCTGCTGTTGTACGCAGCACTAGCGTCGTTCACAAAACTATTTTTAGTTTAAAATGAATGACCCGCAGCACGGCAGAAGGACCTGAACAACAACAACGAAAAAAAATGCAATCCAAGATACTGCATGTGTCGGCCAAGAACTTCCCCCTTCTTTCTATTTCACCGAGCCGCTTTTCTCGTTGGGCTGTTGTCTATAGATAGGTTTTCTTATGAAACTGTTCTGCACTGTGAAGAGGTACTGTTTTTTTTTTGTTTTCTCTTTTTAACCATTGCCGCTAGGCTGTCAAGTTTTGCGAGACATTTTAGTTTTCGTTCACTCACTTCCCACCAAACTCACAGCTTGAAGGGACATTTTTCTACAGCATTGGGTGGACATTCCTGCGCTGCTGAGTCGTTTGCTGCCGTGGTCCCATACTAAACTTACTACAAACATACTAAACCGAAGCGGTTGGTTATCGAATTGGCTCCATCGCCGCACGCCAAGTAAATCTGTCCTCGCAACAATGTTTCCCGCATAAAAAGCGGTACTGGGGCACAGCAAGTGGCCCAAGCCTTTCCCATACACAGCCACGTCTACGTCCAAATCCCTGCCGGAAGTGGTGCAGCACTGTGTGTTACCACCATCGGAACATAAACTTGCTCCTGATGAAATATTCACGTAACCTTTTCCAGCGGAATGTCCACGAAATGACCGTGTATAGCGCTGCTCCTCCGTGCAGCCTTTGTGGGGGAATACAAACAACAAAAAACACGGTAACGGTAGCCACAGCAAAAGATTCGAGTTTACAGTCGCGGGTGACAGGTTTATGTTTCGTACCTTTCCCACCGCCAAGCCTTCCTTCTGCTCACTGCTTATGGGAATGGGTTTCCTGACAGATGATGTCTATAGTTACGTTACGGCCACCTTTACCTTGTCCTAATTATACATACACACACAAGTACAAACATTCACACGCATCGTTCTTCTGTGTATAGACACACGCGTCCAACATCCTTGCGCAAGTCCTTTTTGTTATGCAAAACAAACCCGCACCACTACACCAGAAACGGAGCTGCTGACCTTCGTTTGCGGACCGATTCCAGGACCGTGTCATGGCAGGGCAGGGAAGCAATGAAACGGCCAGCCAGCAGCCAATCTTTTAGAATCCTTTCTCCACAAAAAAAACTCGAATCGAGCGAAGAATACGACTGCGGCGCGACGAACGTCCTTCGCTTCGTGAGGCAATGTGCGGGCGGAGGTGATCCCACCTTTGCCGGGCAATAGCACGGTCGCTCGCTAAACATCCTGGCTGAGGGGGCGCCCAAACCACAGCCGAAGACAAAAATATCAAAGGGAAATTGAAAAGGAAATGCAGCAGGAAATAAGAAAATTCCGCAATACATCGTTCGCATGGCGCATGCATGGAGGACACTCTTTCAGCAGATTCTGTAGCTCTCTGGGTTTTTTCAATGATTTGAAAATCAATGATTTCGAGAGGCTTGGTGGAGGCGACGCAGGGTGTACTAAATGCGGGAAAGCTTTTATAAAATAATGAACGCAGTTATTATTGGGGACGCGGAAGCAAATCCTCACGAAAGGTCACCAGTATCTTCGCAACAAATGCAGATGTTTTAAAGAATCCTCGCCAAATCACGTACTGTCGTATCTGTCTACTCATTTACTTGCCTATTTAAGTAACCAAGTGTATAAATGGAAAAATAGACGTGGTAAGTAAACAGTCCGGACATAATACAATAGTTTACTCAACGAATACATAACGCAATACATAATGCAAAACAATAATTTATTTTCTTCTCTTAGATCTTTGAAGAAATTAATTTGTTAGGCCCTAGAGGCCTTGGATGCTTGCTTCAATAATGTACAATAATCGAAGCTTATGATTGAATGATTATTCGACTGCCCCAAGTAAGCATATAATGAAGTTATTGAAGCCAAAAATCAGATAAATTAGTCTAACTTTTTAATAAAAACTGATATACACATCGCAAAAGATTATATTGTAAATTTTATTTTTGTGTTAAAATTGATACAAATAGTATTTAAAATACAACAGTGTAATTTATAAGCGCAGTTGTCCAGACATCTAAAATTTATAGAACAATTTGACATAATAATCCCAAAATTTTAAACATACAACAAACTTTTTTTTGTAAATACAGTTGAATAAATAATTATGTTGATAAAACCACCAACATCAGTCAAAAATAACCCATAAATTAGATACATGTTGGCTGCGAACAACGTAATTCGACTTCCAACAATCCTACGAGTTACCATTACTACTGTATCTCGAATAAAACCAGGACTAAAAGTTTAATTTCTTCTATGTGTGTACAACAACTACTATCTGGCGTATCTGATACTGCTTCATCCAGTGATCTGCACTATCGATATCTAGTGGCTAATGTAATGGATCAACTTACATTTTGCTTCTTTAGCACAATGCATGAGAATGAACTACCCATGTCTTAGATCTCTTCAAGGGCTATTCTTCACACACATCGGACAGCATCGCCGAATACTTATTGTAAATCTATTACAGTGGACAATCCCATAACGAGTATCCTTTTAAGGAACTGCATAACAAGCAAGTTGAATTGGACCATAAATCCACCTTTTAACGATCAAAATCTCGCATAACAAACAACAATATTTGCGTTACTGGTGCATTTTTTATAACAAACGTTATTGTTGTTAGAATAAAAAGTGAAGTTAAAAAACTATCATTAAGTGCTTTTCGTTCCAAAGGCAAGACTTTTTATGCTCAACATTGATTTGTATGTAGCGGCATCCAGGGGGAGAACTGTAGAGTATATTCTCATTAACAAATGAAAAATTTGTAAAAAATATCTTACGATTTTTACGTTTGCAGATTAATAACAAAAAAGTTCACTATGTTCTAGCATTGCCTTATCCCTCTTAATTTAGTTCCAAATCATACGAATAAGTATATGAATAGTAAAGAGTTTTCCAAATAACGATTTTTTCGTTATTTGATTTAATGATTTTGATTTAATTTTTACTCATTTTCAAATATTCCCAATGAATAATTTTGTAGAGAAAAATTTAACATTTTTATACAAAAAAAAATGGTGCTTTAGCATCAAATTCATATAAAATCGTAAGTGTCTGAAGTTTGACTAACACATACTGTACAAATTTCAAAGACTAACAAATGAGATAATGTTTTGGTAAGGGCAACAACATAATAAAAGAGCGAATGCGGCGGATATTGCCCTCTTTTGACACAAACACACTAGTGAGGTTATGTTGTAAAATCGCGTACAACATAAAAAAAATGTTTTTCCAGATTACGCTATAATATACCTACGCTAGTATTTTCTAACAAATACGAAAAAGGATGTTGGTTTTATAAAACAAATTTTCACAAGCAGGTAGATTAATTAAAACTACTGTACAACCGTACTAAACTTCTCCAGTACTCTCGCTATACATTCAAAACACCAAAACGAAACATATTGTATAGTACAAATATTACATATTTCCCATCCTTGCGAGCGCAGCTAGCTTTTTCGGGTTTTTCGCTCGAGGACCCTTTGGGGCAGCTGGCAGCCGTGTGTCTATGCGCTCTGCGTACTAGCGCTAGCGCTGTATTGGTGAAGCTTTGGGAACTTATGAGAGCACACACCTGTGTGCTGTGAAATGAAAACTTGTTTGGTTTACAGCAGCTACAAACACTACGCCAGCAGTACCACTACTACAAGCCGAGCGAGCGCGTTCGTCTGCCGACGAAGGCGTAGAGAACTTTCAAGCGGAAAATTCTGCTCCGAGCAGCGCTACACTACGTTGCCAAGATAAGGGACAGGCTTCCAAATAGGAGTTGAAAAAAGCTACTAAGTAAAACCGAATCGTGATGCCATCTTTTGCTGGATTGATTTAAAAATGGTGGAACTTGCAATCAGCCAGACTGCTCACAATTCAAACCGAACCGAATCAAGGCCGTTAATTACTATGAGGCTTATTAGAAGTTTAATAATAGATCAGCCACAATAGTCTACCCACTCGAATGCCTATTAAACTTTGCCACCTTTAAACCCCCTCTCGCCAACCTTTTCTATCAGCCGTCTTCTCTCGCTCTTCCCCTCCTGAACTCTCACTCACTATCTTTCTCTCTCGCTCTCCAATGTTTTTTGCGTTTGATATTTTCTCGATCTAGTGTATCCCTACCGCTTCGATTTCTTTCCATCCTAGTGCACCACCTGGGCTGACCGAGGGCGGTCGGACCAGTGTGTGCGTAAAACGTATACAAATACAGTTTAGGGATTATCATGATTCCAACAACAGCGTTCCCTCGCGGCGGCCGTCAACGGCGGACGCGAATCTTTTTGGATCAGAAAATATCCTTCGCTTCCGCAGTCGGTGCTAATGGCTCGTGTACCATAATGTTCTACGTGATTGGCGTAACATACTGGTGTACCTTTTCCACTAATGGGCAGCAAATGGTTCCAACTTACGAGCCACTTTGCAACGGAAACCAAACTTTAATCCAGAAAGTTTTTGTGTTTCACGCAAGAAATTGCAAAATGTACATTTTACGGTGTGCATATCTCAGTATGAAATTACCTGTCTGTCGAGCCTTCGAGGGATTAATGCTGGGTTATTCCTTGAGGTCGCAATCAACTATCGAAACTTTATTTCACCTTGAATGGGACGATACAATGTGACGTATCCAAAAGGGCCGAGGAAGTATGGTCGAGAGTTTCAACTTTACAGACACTACGGACACACTATTGTCACGCACTTCTCGCACTGCTCGCACCACTAGCTCACTAACGATGCACGAATGCACTGCTGGAAAACGTTTGAAGTAACACGCACGCTGTGGATGTGGTCAATGGGTACAGGATACGGACTGTAGACGGGTGATTTGGTACTAAAAATAAACAAAACAACTCGAAATAAAGCTAGCTACACTATCTCCTGGTAACACACTAGAGCCTATACGGTCTATTATATGAAGCTGTGTTGTGTCTTTAGCACCCTTGTCAAACGTTTTTGGGCTAAATTTTTCGTAAGCTCTCACAGTTTTCACTCCACACCGAGCGTCGAGGTACGCTTTTTTCCCGGCAAGATCCGGAACCAGCCAGCTTCTCACAACTTGTTACACATCATCCCCTGGAAAGCTGGTCTTTTTCTTTTTTTTTTCTTACTAGCTCCCGCTCTCACTGCTAGTGGTTGCTACTGCTCTCGAAAAGGAAAATTTATCAATCGAAACAACTTTCGCACGCAGCAGGCGAGTACAAGAGGTGAGGGGGATAGCGCAAATATCCAACATACACACACACATCCGCTCACGCACACGCACCTTCGCACAGCACACCAATTCCGGAGACAAACGTTGAAGAAAGAGAAAGAGTGAGAGAGATAGAGCAGGTAGAGGAGAGTGAGATGGAGGATGTGGGGTCAACCGAAATGATAGCTGCACACGATATGCGAGGAATTACCGGTGGAGGGAAAGGGAGCGGACGGGTGGCAAGTCTCATACAATCACAAAAGCGCAACCAACCAAAAACGCGACACGCGCGCACACTTTGCCAGCGACAGAAACGTGACAAACGCACACACAGCGAGCACCGTGAGCTCACCTTGCACCGAACGTTCACAACACGCACACACACACACGCGCGCGCACAAGCACACCTGATGTCAAAATGATTTCCTTTGAATCACAGCCAGCCAGCCCATTCTCCTCTCCGGTGTGTTTGTTCTCTACGCTCACGACAGTGTGCGCTGCTCTTGCTCAGTAAAGTTAGGCATGTTTGCCCCGCTTCGCAAAGGGACGACCGTTTTCTTCGCAGCTCCACATTGGGAGTTGGGGAGAGATTCGATCATCTCCTACCACCTGTCCGTCCGTACAACAAAAAAAAACCCTTAACGCCGGAATCGATTTTCAAATTTTCACATTTTTCACACGCACTGCTTGCAGAGCAACAGCACCACCTTGGGACTTTTCACGACGAGCCACACAGTACGACGATCGACGAATTCACCCCTTTAATCTACACACCGCGGCCAAAACCCGACACATGCCATGCAAAAGCGCACAAGTACCCGCAGGCTACGAAAGATATTCCCACAGCACCCTTTTCGAAAGGTCAACGAACAAACTGGCACTGGCACATTTTTCAGCCACTGTTATGTCTGCAGAACACGAACGAAGAAAAATGCCCCTCGTAATACCAACCACTGTCACACGACTGCTTCGATCCTCCGGGCAGCAAACACCACCTTTCGCGACGCCTTCTGGACACACTGGCACAGTATGACTTGGAGCACAGCACCGTCGCCTATCGATGGGTAAAACTGCACCAGTTTCGGCCGGAAGCACGGAGTGCGGGACCGGAAAGCGCTTCAATGGCGGCAAAGAAAAATAAAACAACCTTCACAAGGTGGTCACTTTTCACAGCTCGCACGCACGGCTGGTAGCTTTCACTTCAGTTCTAGCAGTGAAGCCGCTATCTCTTTCGGGTCCAGCCTGCAGCTTCACTCTCTCTCACGACGGTACGCGCGTTCCGTACAGCTAGTGCGCTCTCGCACATTCTCTTGCATTTCGCCGCTCCCGGTCTCTCATTCCTTTTTCGCCATTCTCTTTCTCTCTCTGTGTGTGTGTATGTGGCCCGTGGGGCATGTTGGGCTTGCTTGAAGGTTTCTTGCGCAAGGAACGTATGCGAGAGCCCTGCTCTCTTCAACACTCCAGGTGGGATTTATCCGGATAGGCTTTTTTGCTCACATGCTGTTTCTATTCCGCTTATCACATCTCATTGTTGGTACGCTTCATTGTTTATGCTTGAACGTAAAATAACTGACAAATTGAAAGTCTTTACACCCATACTATGAGTCTGTTAACCATTTGTAAATTGTTCATTTTTTACATGATAAAGAATACAACTAAAAGCGCTCAAAACAAGTATCAATACATCAATCAATCAAAATCAATACATGTTCAAAATTAAAGCACAACATTTAATTCTTAAAGCTTGCACCGCAATAAATACACATTGTTGTGCGTATCGCTTAAATAATAATAATAATAACCGAGATATTGAAATTTTTAAATGAAATTAAATTAAAATCATTTTTTCTGCAGACTGTGACTCTTGTGCTACCGTGTAGACTCTGCTTATCTTACGTCAAGATTGTTGAAGCTGTCACTCATTGCAGCATAAGGTAATTAGAGTCTTTCGCTATCTATGTAGCTTGGTTGCCTTGCAAAACAAAAAGAAGCTGACATTCAGATTTCCTAATGTGATGGGAATTGCAGCTCGCAACTTTTTCCTTGTTTATCGGTGCTAGTTAGTAGCGAAAAGGTGCATAATTTCGTTTTTCCAATCGCCAACCGTGAGCACCACTCTTCGCGCCAGATCGCATTTTAATTCGAGACAACTGTGGCGGCCAAGGAATTAGCCGCAAAGGGATCATCCTCACTGGTCCCACCAGCAGTAGAAGGTCGGGGGAAGTGTAAAGTAACGCTACTGCATGATGTCGATGCCTCACGGACAGAGCTATGATTATCATCGAACCACGTTCGATGGGGAACGAAACGAGCGCTGCGGATGTTGCGTTCGTACGATGAAATGGTTTCCAGTGCTGTTTATTGCCTCTGTGATCGGTTGGTCATACTACGCGTTTGTGATACAACTTTCCTTTTGTAAGTGTGACTCGCTCCCCTTTCTCGCGATGTAATAGAAGCTAATGCGGGCTCACACCGTGCTTTCCACCCATCACAGTTACCGTCACCAACATTGTTCAAAGGATATTGTTCCTGCTCTTCTACCATGCCGTGCTGGTTATGTTCCTGTGGTCGTACTACCAAACAGTATTCACCGACATCGGTCGGGTTCCCTCCAGGGTAGGTGGTTCGGAGCGACGATTACTCATCGCTTCGCTGGTCAACCCGTTTGCGCTCCAGCGCACAACACGCCAGTAATCTTTTGGATGGTGTGATAAGATAACAATAAACCGTTCACGATTTTTACCATTCCAGTTTCACGTTCCGCGAGCAGAGCTCGACCGAATAGTACGTGCTACGAATGAGGTGGAGCAGAAGGAAATACTCGAAACGTTTGCGAAGGAACTTCCGGTGGTGACGCGAACGTTAAACGCATCCGTGCGCTTCTGCGACAAATGCCGCCTCATCAAACCGGATCGGGCACATCACTGCAGCGTGTGCGGCGTTTGTGTCCTGAAGCTGGACCATCACTGCCCCTGGGTTAACAATTGCATCAACTTCACCAACTACAAGTACTTCATTCTATTTCTGGGCTATGCACTGTTATACTGTGTGTATGTAGCATGCAGTACCATCCCCTATATGGAGCTATTGTGGACGGTAAAGGGATGAACCATGCACTTTTACAACATATTCTGACCGTGATTCGTACTTCCAGGGTAAAATTGATGGTAGATTTCATATTTTGTTCCTGTTTTTCGTCTCCGTTATGTTTGCAATCAGCTTGGTTAGCCTGTTCGGCTATCACGTTTACCTGGTGCTTCTGAATAGGACGACGTTAGGTAAGCTTTCGTCGATTTTTACACATTTGATAGCATCAAAATCACACCACATCCATTGCTACTTCATTGTAGAATCATTTCGTACACCAATTTTCCGATTCGGCGGTCCAGATAAGAATGGGTTCAGCTTGGGAAAGCTGAACAATTTTCAGGAAGTTTTTGGAGATGATTGGCGGCTGTGGTTCGTTCCAGTGTATACTAGGTAAGTGATTGATTAAAGTGTAAATGTTTTTTTTGTTTTGCTTTCTTTTTTTCTCTCTTTTTTGTGGATTTGGGTTTCAACAGTATTGCACCTACTTTTGCAACAGAGCACGATCACAAGCAACTTCTATCAGTCTTTCGTGCATTGTAGAAACAACAATGATGGCTCTATTATGCAGAGTTGTATCTATGTTTAACCGTTGGGTTGATGGATCTTATGGTTTGAAAATTCTTACTTCTGTTTTTTGTTTCTCGTCTGTTGTTATAATGAAAAATCAGGATGGTTTGGAATTCAGCAAATGGGATGTGTATTTCATTTAATGAGTAGCTATTAGTAAAATGTTGTGACTAATCCTATTGAACAGTAAGCTAAACCAAAACGTAGAGCTGAAACAGCTCAACTAAACATCACTAAACACACTTTTGGATCGAACTAATCATGTACATAAAGTATTTTGGAATGTTTTTTTCGCATGTTTTTTTTCTGCAAAATGGTCCCCAGTGAATAAAAGGTGAATTTTATCCTTCAGAAACAATCAATTACTCCTGGTCTCTGGCCTGAACTAATTTTGTTTAATAACTCTCTTTTCCTTATCTACTTTTCTTAAACCATCCAATACGTTCTTGAAAATCAAAATCGAAAACCACTCGCCTTACCGAATCTCTCTCTCTCTTTCTTTGACTTTTCGTTCATTTGTAGCCTTGGGGATGGGATAGTATTTCCCTGCCGCGATGTAGCACCATATAGCATCGAATTCGCCGCATGAAGTAATGTCCCCGTATCGCCCCTGACCGCTATCACCATTGGCAGTCAATGTTGTAACGGCGCGGTTGCAAGTAGCACCGTTCGGGTCGATCCAAAAGCTCAAACGATCATATTAGAACACCTCGACGAAACAAAGGAGGGCGGTGGGCACCGTCGCCAGGGTCAGCAACAAACTGTGGTCATGTCGCTCAGCACAAACGGCTTGCCCACTGTAGGAAACCAAAGAGTGCTTCGTGTCCACTAAACCTTCCTGGGCAGTAGTTAGAGCTAGTGACTGGTAGAGAGCAGGAGGAGAGTGGTTATGAAGGATAAAGTTCTTAAATTTTGCTCACTGGTGGGTCGTACTCAGTAACAGCATTGATTCGCATTGTGCGTTGCCTTAATCTTTGAAAAACAAATACGCTGCTTATGGGATTCGCAATCCAATGGACTTCTGTTATTCAATCGAATTAGATATTAAGAGCCTTAGTTGTCTTATGTCAAACGTTTCTTCCTTGCTATTTTGTACAAGTAACGAATGACCCTAGAGGGAATTGGAATACAAGATTTCGTATGTTTCTAAACTTAACATAAGGTACAAACGACAGAATCAATATGGATAAATATGTAATGAACTCTAGAAACTTGAAATTCGCTAATAACAATGGATTCCATTCCTCTGTTTAATGATACTGTTAAGTTGTTCGTAAGCAATGGCATCGACTTAATTAATATCTTACAAAAGTATTTGATGAAAATGGTATTTATAAAAAGAACTGGAAATAAATGTTACATATATCCCGGGAGGAATGGGAGCGGTCCTTGATATAAATTTTGTTTTTTTAACATTTACGTTTTAAACCAATACAAGATAAAACATTTTTTTGTTAATTTTGTAATTTGAAATTCAATCAAATAGCAATAATGTGTTGTTGTCCGGTGATGATTTTTCAGAACAGAACGATAAAGAAGATTCACTACTTTACTCTCTTTCAGCATGGGCGACGGCGTAGTGTACCCAATGCGATGCTATGACGAGGACGCCGAAGCATTGCTAGGTGGCGAACAGCATGGTAATCGTTCTGGAACGGAAAACCTTCACGATTTCGAAGCAGCAACGTTTTTGAATGAATATGGCAATCTAATGAACTGAACAATAATAATGCTATGTTTTAAAACGCGTAGTTAAGCGCTTAGAGTGTGGATCGTAACTATTTTTTAGTTAGTTAATTTGCTATAGGCATAGCACGTACCAGCAGTAGTATGCAAATAGGCAAAAGATGGATATTAACAATGCAATAGACCATAGGAAACGTCAACTTAAACACGAACAAAATTACGATATTCCAGCTTTAATATTCAATTGTGATGTAAGTCATATCCATCAAACAGTCTTTAAGCAAAGCATTTAAAAATCACCTGTAATTCAATCGTACCCCCAGATGCTGACTTGAGACTATGTTACGTGAGCCAGTATGCATTTATTTATCAAACTCAACACCATTCCAGTGATGCGTAAACGACGAAATTCTTCTTGGCAGTCCGATTTGTATGTGTTTTTAAATGATACTGATTAGTACTGTTAACACATTCGATAGGTATAATATGACATCGGTAGCAAATAAAAGAGTGTTATTTACCGTAAAGATAAATTGAAACAGTGACATCGCTACGGACTGAACGCTGTTCATACAAGGGAACTAGGAAAGCGATAAATCTACGACAAGGAAAAGGTTTTAGCCGCTGCTGTACCATTAGGGTGGGCCTTGTACAATATAAGCATAAAAGGGACGAATGTTGGACTGAAGAAAATGAAACACGGTAGAAGCTTAGATTGTGTAAGAAATAAAATGTCTTTCTATATGATATCAGTTCGTACGTTTTCGTAATTTGAGCGTAAATTATTAACATCACGTTAGACACCAAAGCGTACGTATTTGCGCGCTATTATTTTGAAATAATAACCCACAGGGCAAAGCGAGCTTTTTGACGAGCCTCAAAAACCCTCGCTCGAAACGACAAAAACCGTCACAATTTCTTTCAAAAAGCATCGCCAGCGAGGGAAAATCGCACCGATCGCACCGGAGCGTTGGCGAGCTCGCGAACACCGGTTTTTGGACCTGCGGGTGCCAACCGTTAAACCCGATTATCCGTGCCGATTGGTCAGAAATGACAAACTATCCAATATGGCGTTGAGAAAAACTTTGTAATTTTTTAATCTCGTAATTGTTGCGATTTTTTATCTTCGGACCAATATTTTTGCAGTTCTATATATTATGGAACAACTAAAGTCTGATTTACGGACGAATTAAATGATGAAACATTCGACACAAAACACGCAGACAAATCATGATCCAACCCATTTGCTGCATCTTGTTACGCTAGTGCCATCTACCGGCCGCTAAACCAAGAACAAAAATGACATGGCTGACTGTGTCGTTAGTGTGTGCTTGGTCGTGGTAAGATTTTTCTTCATCAATATTTGCTATGCGAAATTGTTTTATTCTGGCTAAAAATACTACCCAAAGAAAGTGGAAAACTTGCTGAACAATTTAAGATAGTTAGATTTCCCGTTTCGCTCGATCCGAAGCTGGTATCATTGATTGAAAAAGTGAAACCCATTCCTTGCTTGTGTTAGCGAATACCGAAAAATTAGATGAATGTGCGAAAGAGAGCTAGAACATCGGGGGTGCATGGTAGAGTGAAACGGCTTGAGTGAGAAGTAAAAAATGGAGAAATTGGAGCCGTCAAAGCTTTCACACGCACATCGGAACGGAGCTACTTTTGCAACCACTTTGCTACCTGTCTCCGCCACACCACCACCACACCAACACCAGTAGTCTAGAAACTGTCTGCACATGACAAATCTTCCGATTGCGATGCTTCTTCATTGTTCTAACAGGTCTTGTTGTGCTCTTCTCTTTCACAGCTTGTGTAACTAAACCGCTATTTTAGACTAAAGAGCAGTATAATCGAATCTACATCTACCAACAACTCCAAAACCAACAAAACAGCTGCAAAAATCAAACAAAATCCCAACAATATTGTTTCATTAAAGACAACAAAAAAAAACTATCACTGGAAAAATACTCAACCATTTTTACCAAAAAAAAGGAAGGGAAAGTAAAAGGAAACCAACTATTAACGAGAAAAAATCGAAAAATCGATGCTTAGCAAAACCCTTGCAGGAGGCATTTGCATCCGCTAATGCAACCAACGGCATCGGTGCATCGATGAAAATGATGCGCGAGTAATCGCAAGCAAATGTTTCAATCCGCATGGACTGTGCAGGAACGCTAAAATAAGGGAAGAAAAACAGGGCGTAAGGCACACCAGCGAACCCGAACCGTGCTAAGCGTAACAGACAGAAACGAGCGTAAAAAACACACTAGCATAAAGCCTTATGAACCGTAAAAAATTGTGATCTCCAGTTTTCATCTTTTTTTTTTCAAATTCGTCAAATCAAGCTACTGGACGGAGCAGAAGAAAAAAAAAAATCGCACCAGAACTGCTACTCCAAGCAGAAGGACGAAACACTAGGAAACGAAGAAATAGTAGTTAATGCTACGGAGCAGCGGTAGAAGTAAGCAGTAAAACGGTCAGCAATTTATGCCTAACATCCCGGAGGATCAGGAAGGATCTGCAGCAAGAGTGAGCGTTGCGAAAAGTTTTGCACACGCGTTCGTTTGAGGTAAATGTGAGTGAATAATAACAGCAGCATTCATCAGCAATAGTCGGCCACAAAATTCCGTACAGATTCAAACACACAAAGGACAACTTAGCACGCATTTACGACATTTACGGTTCCGCACGCAAGCAAGCGAAGCAGGCGCACGGGGTAACGAAAACAGTTAAGAAAGAGAGAGAAAGAGAGGACAAAACAACAAACTGTATAATTTGCCATCATTTTCTCTCGAGTACCGGAACCACTCCCCCGTGTCCCGTATAAAGAACGCACAGTTTGTTTGCGCGACGCCGCTCAAGATCAAGGAAGGGTGGAACAAAAGATCAGCAGCAGTCATATAACAATAAGATCAATATACTGAAACAGAAACGAGGAACAAACGACATCAGCTCAGCCATAGCAGTCAGATATAAAATACATTAATATTCATCATCATCGTAGCCAGCAGCAGCAGCAGCAGCGGACATTTGCCTGACGACCAAAACACACAGTACGTACGTCTGGAAGTGTATGGGAGTAATCCGACACTAGTAGTAACACCAAAAATCAATTCGCAATTACGTTTTAAGCGATTTTGTACCACGCAACACAAGGACCGCCGAAAGAAGAGCAAAAAGGTGGAAAAAGTCAACAGTAACAGTAACAGCAGCAGCAGCAGCAACAATAACATAATAGGAAGTGAAACCCATCGTGCATGGTGTGTGGTGTAGTGTTTATACGAAACTAGTTGGTTCACTGATTAAACTATAGAACGATAGAACTTTTGTGACTAAACACCGAGAAGTGATTAGTGTTTCAGTTCAGTTTTGATTCCCCTTTTTTCGTTTCGATTTTTATGTGCAAAGTGAGTAGCCAAGTCAAGATCGCGACCGTTTTGCATTCGCAACATCCTTTTAGCTGGTTCCCGTTTTGATCGTAAGCAAACAGCACCGATTCTGCATCGTGTGTACAGCGCTTATCGCTCACGTGTTAGTGGTGCTCCCAATAGAAATAGCAAAACATTCATGAAGATTTGTCCAGAAAGAGTATCTGTGCTGCCGATCGGAAACTGCGAACTACTAAAACCAAATCGTCAAAAATAGAAGTACAAACTATCACCACAATACAGTCATATTGCTGGCACACTTCATCGAATCACACGCATAATAGTGTGGGATAAAATAGGAAGCCACAAGTTCTACCCGGTAACGATAATCGACTCCACTGACACTGGTCTGGCCATCGCAAAATAAATGGTGGAGTAACGAAAGCAACCAACAACAAGCGTAAACCCCGTTTGGTCGAGAGTACACCGTGCCGAGGATTCCAAAGTGCATCGATAGACGATTGGGAAACCCTTAACAAACAACAACATACAGCAATATTTTTCGCTTTGCCTACATACGTTTACACAAGAGCTGGACAGGACAACCGTTTTATTACTCTATCCCAGTGTCTAGTGAGAAACAGCAAACACGCACATAAAGTATACTTCCTCATCTTTGGGCACCCTAATATCGCCCCAGAGCTGTTGTTAAGCTGGAATATCGTGTACCGCTTCCGTTGATCTGACGGCGCTTTGAAAAGCAACCCGGTAAACGGCTTTCCGTCTCCGCAACAACGGATGGTTATGTGTTGGTAGTGTGTTTTTGTGTGTGTGAGGTGAAACACTATAGTGCGCACAGTGGTGTGTTGTACTGTGGACGTAAAATAACACCGGACTGATAAGGTGCGATTCGTGTATAGTTTGCGTGTATGCGTGTGTGTTTGGAGTGTAAATTCGCTGATAGTAAAAGTGATTAGTGTACGCAAACCATGAACACTGGCCATTCGTCGGAAATGGTAGCTTGAATAATTAAAAAAAAAAAAACAAGACTGTCGTAAAACAAGTTGCAGCGAAGCGAAGAGAAAACACGGTGAGAAACACAAAAAATAAGTCAAGCGAGGGAGTGATAGAGAAAAACATACAAATAAAACCATTCTGTGATAAAATTTAAAAAATATAACAAAATAAGCATATGTTTATTAAAGTGAAACTAAGTTAGGCTTACCGTAACCAAAACACAAGACAAACGAGAACGTAAAGCAAAACAAAAAAAAAAAACAATACAAGAAAACAAACACACACTTTTGTGGCGTAATGCTACGGTGCTGCGTTATAGCGAGACATTGAAACAAAGAATACGCCTGCAAATTCGTTCCTGAGCGAGTTCGTCTAAAGTAGTTAATAAAAACTCAACGCATTTGGATGAAAATCATCGCCAGCAGCTACGGCACAAGTGTGTTCTATTCATACGTACACACGTGCAGGTGTGGGCAGCATTATCCGCGGTTCTGCTGTATGCATTTGAGAAGCCACATAGGACAAAAGTAAGCGAAACATTCAGCAACTTCGTATGATAAACCGTTTCCCCGTTCATCCGTCGCGGTATTTCGTTCGTGCGTTCCCGTATTGCGGCAACGAACATTATTTCAATCTATCCAGTCCGGTTGTATGCTGAATCTCCGATATATCATGTACATTCGCTGAATTGCTCCAAAAGCGTAAAGTGTTTGTGTTATAGCAGTTCAA
Source organism: Anopheles arabiensis (assembly GCF_016920715.1). NCBI lineage: Eukaryota > Metazoa > Arthropoda > Insecta > Diptera > Culicidae > Anopheles > Anopheles arabiensis. The sequence goes on along the minus strand of NC_053517.1, from coordinate 69,542,033 downwards.
AAAATCCGCCGAACAAAATAGTGAATAAAGCTCCGTAAAACAAACGGTCGTCGTAATTGAAGTGTGATTTGGCTCTGTGAAATTTGCAAAAGAATAAAAACTGTTTCAAATTCCGAGGAACAGATTCCGTTTGTTGCAAAGCGCTCAAATGCTCGCGTAAGAACTTGAACCCATTGCGGAGATTACACAATTTTACGCTTCACAAAATTGTTTCATCAAACACGACGGATTGACGGAGAGCTGGTATCTTCCAGTCCCGAAATAGTGATTGTTCTAGCTTCTCATATTGAAGAACACTTCAATTTTTCCTAATACTGTGACACTTGTTTTTTAAACCCCATCCCGTGGTGATACAATCGCATTTGCTAAAAACAAAAAGTAATAAATACCACAGCAAAACAAATTTGTAAAGTGTTCGGAAACGTAAAACACACAACAATCGGGGTAGTAGAAATCAACTACAGCGCTTGTCGTTGCAGCATAAACATAGTGCGCCACATACAAAAAAAAACACACACACACATACATACACGAATATCTGATAAGGCTGATTTGTGAATATAACGGAAACCAAACTAAGCGATAAACAAGCGAAACAATTGCATACTACTAAAAATAAAAGTAATAAAAAAAAACAACAACACAACAAAGCGCTAGCGTGTAAGATAGTAGCGGAGTGTTAGAAACAGTAGAACACTCTTGAAACAAGTAAAAGTGACGATATACAAACATTAGTAACAAATTCTGGACGAAAAGAGCTGCATGCAAACTTCCCAAACACGCACGATAAAAACGGATCGTGAGAAAAATCGCTTGTGGGATTAGTGAAGTGTGAGCGGTGCGTGCGTGTGCGTGAGATAGAAAGAGATTAACCAGCAGTCGGAAAATTGTATCAACGGAATCGAACCAAAGGCGAGAACGGTGAAATTAATAGACCTTTTTCGGGTGAGGCGTAGAAAACAATACAGGCAAGATTTGGGTTAAACCAATATACTAAAACGCATTACAATTAGTCCACCATTGCAACCCGGTTCGTGAACGGTGAAGTGGAAGAAGAGTCGATCCTCCGGACACCAACGCAGTCCGTAGCGACGGCGAAGTGTGTGTGGTTCTTTTAAGTTTTCCATCCTGAAGAAAGTGTCAAATTTGCAATCTGTGAGGCTACTAAACCCGTAACGTGATCACATTTGCTGTTTATCGGAAGGAACGGAACGCATTACTACTCATTGAACGTGTCACTTTGACGGCGAGTCTATCGTTTTTTTTTGTCTGATTGGTTGATTTGTCTCAACAAACAAAACAAGCAAACAAAAGCCAAGAACCTTCTTTTCGTGTGTCAACGATCATCATCACCATGGGAAGCCAAACGAAACCTTTCCGTTCTGCTGATGGTAAGTGTTGCTTGGATGGGCGTTAGCGAAATGATTATGCTATAACAAAATGGGTTTATAAGGTTGAAATTATAATAAGTGGCGCTTCATTATTTAATTGCTCTCGTGTTAGATTTTTAAAACTTTGTACTGTACGAGCTAAATTTTTATCTTAATTATTCATACCATAATGCAAATCCAAACGCTAAACCTTCAAAGTGATTTTGTGTTTTACCGGTTCATTAGGAACGGGGTTGTTCGTATTGATTTTGAAAGCGATCATAGTAACATACAAAAACATACACCATTCTAGTACGTATGCTCTACGAGAAAATAGGGCCGTGGGAACAGGGATGATCAAAATTTAGATCTTCTAGTTTACGCCGTAGATTATGGAGTATTTGAAAATCGGTGATGGCAATTAACAATCAGTGACCAGTTTGACCGAAACAAAAATGAATGTTACAATCATTTAATGTATTGTTTTTTGCATTTACCGTTTATTTATAGCTTCATTTATGGATTATGTTGCGTACGGCCAGCGCAGCGATGTGTTCTACAGCGGCCAAACGAACCAACCGTCTGCTCCCCGGCAATCTATAAACCCATCGAATGTTTTCCCACCGATCGGTACGTTTAGCATCGAAGCGACTACGATGGCAGCTCCGAATCAAGGTGTTTTCGGTGGTGGCGATGCCATGAGCGTGATGGGCAATACCGGCACGACGGGCACTATCGGAGTGTTCAATGCTAACGCCATGATGAGCGTTCCGAACAACATGAACAGTGCGAACAATTCGTACTCTTCCGGCCAGAACACGAATGGTGTCGACGCTAGCCAGGGAACGCGCGAGACTGGCATCATTGAAAAATTGCTGGTACGTTCGCAATCGGAGGACATGTAAAGCAGAATGAGCGACAAAGATTCATTTGATAATGTAACAAATGTGTCTGTCACTTTCCATTTATTTACAGCATTCGTACGGGTTTATCCAGTGCTGTGAGCGACAGGCTCGACTCTTCTTCCACTTCTCGCAGTTCGGTGGCAATATCGAGCATCTGAAGATTGGCGATCCAGTGGAGTTTGAAATGACGTACGACAGACGTACCGGGAAACCGATCGCTAGCCAGGTGACGAAGATCGCCCCGGAGGTAGTACTGTCCGAGGAGCGCGTTACCGGCACCGTTACAACCGAGCTGAAGTGCGACTCCGCCCCTTCGGGAGGCAATACGAGCTCTTCCACCTCGAGCGACACTACGACCGGGCGCATTAGCTATGAGAACCGGGGCGAATGCTTCTTCCTACCGTATACCAAAGATGATGTCGAAGGAAACGTTTCGCTACGTTCGGGTGACAAGGTTAGCTTTCAAATAGCTACAAATCAAAGGTAAGCGACACTTTTGCTGCATATCCTTGCATAGCTACATCAGTGCACCATTGCATTGTATTGTGATTCTGTTGGATTTTACAGAGGTAACCTCGGTGCTTGTCACATCCGGCTGGAAAACCCGGCACATCCGGTAAAGTATCGCGGTGTCGTCTGCTCTATGAAAGACACATTCGGCTTTATCGAGCGGGCCGATGTGGTGAAAGAGATCTTTTTCCATTTCTCGGAAGCGGATAACACTATCGAACTTCGTCCTGGCGACGATGTTGAATTTATTATCCAAACCAGAAATGTAAGTGTTCACTAATCCCTTTACTCATACCGGAAATGAGTGCAATAATGGACGAAATATTTTCTTCTTATGTGTGTATCAGGGAAAAGAAGTGGCATGCAATATTGCTCGTTTGCCACCGGGATCGGTAATCTTCGAGGATGTCGATACGACCATCTACAAGGGACAGGTGCTGAAGCCACTTGATCGCAATAATCCGGCACGTCAGCAGACAAACGATCCGCTGCCGGGGCGCATTCGCTACCGTGCGGCCGACCACTCGGAGGTAGAAGTGCCATTCGGAGACAAGGACCAGAAAGGAGACTACACGCTGCGTCACGGAGACTGGGTACAGTTTTTGCTGGCGACCGATCGCCGCGATCAGTTGCAACGGGCCACATCCATTTCCCTGCTCGACGAAACATTCCAAGTGAGCGGTGAAAAGCGTGAGCAAGGCGTTGTCGCATCGTTAAAGGAAGGCTTTGGCTTTCTGCGCTGCGTCGAGCGAAGCGTTCGTCTATTTTTCCATTTTACTGAAGTGCTAGATACGGTAAGTGTAACGGATTTTAGGATAGACGTTACTGCTCTTAGACTGGTGCTAATCTTAATTTTCATCTTTTTCATCTGATTAATTCATTCCTTCCTTTTTTCAGAGCCGTGAAATTTGCGTCGATGACGAGGTTGAATTTACCGTCATTCAAGATCCTGGATCGAGCTTTGCTAACAACCGCCAAAGCGCTATCCGTATCAAACATTTGCCCATTGGTACGGTTAAGTTTGAAACTCTGATCGAGAGCAACGTTGAAGGCGTCGTATCCCGCGAGGCGCCTAAAAGTCCTATCAAATCACAGGAACGCACCGAGGGTGGCGTCATAACATACGGCCAAGGTCCAAACAAAAAGACTATAATGTATTTCTTGAAAGATTGTGATAAGCCACCACGTGTGGGTGATAAAGTCAGATTCAATATTTGTCAGGTAAAGTAAAGGCTGGTTTAGTTCTCTTAATGCGCTTAAACGCCAAACATCCCATGATTCGATGACGTGAACAGAAAGTCCATCGAGGAGGTTTCGCGGGATCAGTTTGGCGTTTAGCGGAATAATTTCCACGTTTCAACCGAATAATGTTCTTGATCTTGGTTAATGTAGGTAAAACGTAACAAAGAATTGATCGCAACGAACATTGTGGAGATCACTTCTAACACGCATCAAGCTCTGCAACAGCCGCAACTATTGCATCAACAACCCATGCAGCAGCAATTGCAGCAATCTCCCATTGCTGTCGATACGCAGCTAACGGTTGGAACGGTTCAATCGTCACAATCGCCTACGTCTGGCCTTAGCAATGGGTCTAGAGCGAATGGTAATTCGGTATTGAAGTCTAACTATACCAATGGCAATATTAAGCCAGGAAAAATTCACCATGGATTCATTGCGGTCTTGAAGGTACGACAAGTGCGTCCGATATACTATTATTCCCAACGATAATCTACGAATTTATTTTGCAGGAAAATTTCGGTTTCATTGAAACGGTCGAGCACGACCAGGAAGTATTTTTCCACTTCAGCAACTTTGTCGGCAATAGCAATACATTGGAGTTGGGACATGAAGTAGAATATACGCTCTCTACCCGTAATGCCATCAATGCGGGCAACTGCATTCCGGCAGAGAACGTTAAAGTACTACCGAAAGGAACGATTCAGCAACCGAAAGTTTTACCCTCTAGCTTCAATGGATCCGTCCTGCGTCCGTTGCGCTGCATCAATCCGGAACAGGTCGAATACAGTGGTTTGGTGCAGGTGAAGAACGAGCACGGCGATACATTGTCGACCCACGAGTTTGGTATTACCAGTCTAAAGAATCATCGCGATCTGCTGCAGAAGGATGATGTAGTAACATTCAAGATCGACGAGCTAAATCGTGCAATGGAGGTATGTATTGTTTGTGATACTGTTCATGACTCGTAGCTTCTATATGAGTTTCCGTAATTCTTGTTTTTCCGTTCCAGATTGCTCCCGTTCGTACCAAAAAGCAAGCCAAGGTAGATTCAATTAAGGGACAGTTCGGATTTTTGGATTTCGAAGTGGACGAAGGGAAAAAGTTGTTTTTCCACATGTCCGATGTTCAAGGCAACGTAAATCTCTATCTCGGAGATACGGTGGAGTTTTCCATCGTTACTAATCAGGCAAGTGTATAGTATGCGTACCACTGTTTATTCAAAATGAAAATGATGTTTTTACATTGTGTTTGAATATAATTTGGATGTTGATATGAAATGTCATGCTGAACGGGTTGTTGACATCATTATTAATCCGTATCCTTGTCATTTTCTATTGAACAGCGGAATGGTAAAACCTCTGCATGCAACGTTGTTAAAATAAACGATGCGAATGGACCGCGGCCCGAACGACTGATTTCCCGCATCAAGCTAAACTCCGTAGACGATAGTGGACCACGTCTAACTGTCATTCGTGCACCGAAAGGGCCGGACGGTACGAAAGGCTTCCATGCATCTGCCAGAACTCCTCGTTTAGTTGGTATGTAAAATGTTCATTTCTAATGTTTCCTTCTTCAAATTGTTTACGAAAGCTGAGAGGCCATTATTTTATTATTTCGTTCTTATTGGTTTATTTTTATTTTTTCTTCAATTATGTCGCAGGTATATATCCAGCGAATGAATAATAAGTAACGAAAACGAAATTAGCAGATTGTAATAAAATTATACCAATTACTCTTCATTTTTACTCAGTTTCATGTTTGTATTTCGGTTTCTATGAAAAACAAAAAAAAACAAAAAAGTTGTGTATGCCTATCTATTTTAGTTAATCAATTGAACGTTTAAAATAATTTGCTGTAAAAAGTAACGCGTTGCAGGAGGCATACGAAACAACAATAAATACAATGCAAAAAGTATCATCAATGGAACATAAACAACACATGTGATGAAACCAAAACTTTGTTTTGTGGTTACTGCTTGCGAAACGAAGCAAAATACTACGCTTATTGTTGCGTTGATCATTTCGCACTGCCAAACAGGATGTGTGAATTAAAAAAAACTATCTTCATTTAAAAAAAAGAAACACGAAAAGTGTTTGAAACCTTAGTTTACAGCCTAATTTACATCGAAGACTAATTTTAACATTCATAAACAAACAACAGGATACCTTATCTGGAAACAAATGTGCCCGAAGATTTAACGTATATTTACATTATCCTTATTGTCGGTAGACAATTGATTAGCTATTATTTAGAATTATGGTAAAAGTACCGATTCTTCATTTCTGATGTGATGATTTCGTCAGAATATTCGCAATCGATGTTCGCAATTCTTGCGCTAGTCGAAACATTTCATTATATTGAATGCATACCGAGGTGTAAAATTGTGTGGACGTTGCGTAAATCGAATAGTTTTGTTTTATTTTCAAACGATACAATTAACTAATTCAAACTAAAGAATTCTAGTGTCATGTTTTTTTTATTTGGGCCTTGAATAGTTTTTTTTTTTTTGTTTTTTTTTTTTTTGTTGGGATTGTATACAAAATTATTAAAAAGTAAATATAATTCTAACCGATCACAAACGGTGTGGTGCACAATTATGAAAACTTCTTTTTTGTTTTGATTTCATGCTAAACGAATAGTATCGCTACGGTTTATAAAATGTGCTTTAAGTTAACTGAACTAAAATCGAAGAAAAATATGTTTTATCTTTTTATTGCAACGTCAACATTTGAAAAATGACTCTCGGAAAAACGGCATGAAATATGTAATGCTTTGACTTTCAGCTATAGAATACATCACGAACGAAAAGAACACATTAAGCTAAAAGATGTGGTTTTGCAACGAAACAAAACCAGTATGAATCAGTTCGATCCTACAATACTACAAACACATTACATTTAGAATCTGTAAGATGCGTAGGAACTAAGTATGAATCTAATTCATCACTTTCTAACTGTATTCATTCGTTTCCTCCCTGTTACTCTTTGTACCACACCAAACCAAATGTTCCCTTTATCTTCCATCATACGACATGCTCTTTGGCATAAGAGGTAAACTTGTCTCAAAAACGGTACAATTTACATGGGAATCATCTCTTTCTTCTTTCTTATCGAAGAATATATTGTAAGTCGATGGAAATATATGCAACAGCGATAAGATCGGAGAACGACAAACATCTGCTTTTCAATTTGAGCACCGATGTTTGTGTTTTCCTGCAAAACCTCGCTGTAGATTGACTATTTTCCATTCATTGCCAATATGTTGGGTGTAGAAAAGCGGAAATGCATAACTCAACAAGAAGACGATGTTTGTATGATGCAACTTCCTGAGAAGCTGGTAAAAGAAAGAGAACATCAATGAAAATGAAACGAATCGTACTATTTTATACTTGATTATGATTATTTTGAAATCGGCTTTTATGAACTCTGTATCTATACGTTAAGTCAGGTTATGTTTTCAATATAAGAGCTACGTAACGAAAAAAAACAACTATGTGTAACTGAGCAAAAACAAAAAAAAAAGTATGAAAAGCGAAACCATTTGTGAAGTTAAGAAGAACATAAAGAATGGAAAGGCTATTGAAAGAAACACGTATCCCAACGCATATTTCCTCTTATAAAACATGATCTAGTCTGTGCAACAAATTGATACTAAAACAATGCAAAAGCAAGACATACGAATGATGGCATAGGTAGAATTCGTTAGCAATTAGTGGACGGCAAATGAGAGAACACACATAAACACAAAATCACGAAGCGAAGGAAAGGATGTAACGATGGAACATGTATAGTGATATTAGTGTCACTTGATGACGAACGCTTCTACTGCTCAGCAATACAAATAATGCAACTGTAATGAATGGTTTGAGATAACAAACACAAAAAACTGTGTGAAACAATTGTCTTATGTTTTTAAATTCGACCACTGCTACCAATTCTATTCCCTATACGAGAATGCAGGAACTGCTAACGAGTAAAATCTGTAATGCTAACAAAATAACAATATGTAAACAAAACAAACATACTCACGTATACACATACAGCCACATACACGTACACACAACAGGAATCTGTTGGCTTGGAAGAACTCTCGTATAGGATTTTAGTTACTTTTATAGAACAATAATTGATGGACGAATACGCAGCAGCAGCATGGAAAAATATACAATCTCCATCAGCAAAGCAAAGCAAATATACATCAACACGTTAATAAAGGTTATTCGGAATAGAGAAGCCATCTTGTCTAGTAACATGGATGGCAGTGCGAGAAGCAATTGACAACCGGTGCCAGCAACAACGATACATTACAGGCATAGAAAGGAACATGCGGTAGTGAACATAATAACGCTTGTAATGTAGATGAGAACAGAAACAAAAGTAAGAAACAAACAAATATGAATGAATAATTAAAAGCAAAACTACTATCATACAATAACTGCAGGCAAGAGGGAAAAAAAGAAGGTTGGCTTTAAAGTAAAACTTTAAGCTAAAAAAAAGAACAGATAACACAACAGACACATTCACACACATAGAACACATAGAACGAAAAAGAGATAAATAATACAACAATTATTAACATTTCGGGATCAAATGAAGGAACGTTTACAGGAGTGAACGTAAACGTGTAACACACAATGCTTAGTAAACGCAATCATTGCAACCGCCGCCAGCATAATAATAGGGCAACAATGGCCTGATATTTATATTCGGTTGGTTTTTACGGTTTTCTTTCCCTTTTTGATTGTCGCGCAAGCAATCATGCTACAAAAGAAAAAAGAAACTGCAAACAAACATATGCAAAAACATTTGCGAAAACTGTGTCTGTGCCCGTGTATTGCAATGGCGCAAACAGGCGCGCGCGTAACGTGTTTTAGTGCGTAAGTTGCTTTAGCTCAGGATGGCCCGATTTAAAACTATTGTTGAATAGTTGATGTGCAAAGCGATAAAAAACGGAAACACAAATTGTCAGACACAGCGGACGAATGACGGCAGCACATAAACGACGACGGCGTCCTGGAGTAGCATACGTGAACCCTGCATGTGGAGGTGGAAAAATTTATTCTTATCAAGCTATGCTACCCTCTTGTTTAGATGAACTAATGAACCTGGAACGTTGTAAACGAGCTAGTTTCATCTGGTTCTTTGTTTCAAGTGAAATTGCTTGCAAAGGATGACATTTTTGTTCTGGGTCGAGTTGAAGTTGAAAAAGAAAAATGCAAAATACACAACACACACACAAGTAAACTTTCCGAGCGCTTTTCTGAAGACAGCGAGAGGGGGAAGACCGATCCCGATAAAAGGAAGGAATAAAGCGAAAGAGGGGTAAAGAAAGGACAGTTCAGAACCAGTATCTATGAGCATGATTATAATTCTACAGGTGAACAAAATAAAAAAAATGAAACATAACAGAAAAAAAACAAAACAAAACAAAAAAAACGTAAAATTTAAATAAAACAACAAAAAACAAATGAAATCAATACAACATTGTAACTGAACGAAGTAAACACGCAAAGCTCTGATGTAACCAATAAACCAAGCAAGCAAACAACAACAAACAAACAAACAAAACAACCAAATAAGCATTACACAAAAACAAACTAATGTTTCGGCTTTCGTTCTCTTTCTTCGTTTCTGGTATGGTATGATGACATTCAGGTGTTTAGTGTGGTTTTTGAGAATATATAAGCGTTGCTGGTTGGTCCAGTCTGGTGGTATAGTCGTCAAATCGCACGACCTAATAATAACATGGTCGTCATGGGTTCAAGCACCGAATGGACCGTGCCCCCATATTGTGTAGGACTTGACTATCCTGCTGTGTGTGTTATCAATTAGTCACTGAAAACCAAGCCTCCATTAGGGGTGGTACAAGCAGGCCTTGGCCGACAACGGTTGTTGTGGTTGTGCCAAAGAAAAGCAGAGCGTCTACAACAGTTCATTAATAACGTCCTATTAATTGGCTGTAATCTTATTAATTAATTTCATCTTATTTCTACTAGTGTGTACCATCGGATTTTAAAATTCAACAAATTTATTGAAAATAGAACTTTATTGTGAAACAATATTGTCTAAGAGCTAGTTTGATTCAAACTGTTCGTCGTATTTGCTAGAGTAGTGTTCGGTGCGAGGGACTTTGTTGTTGTTTTCATCAAATGTTTCTAGATCAGTGTTCTGTATCATTCACCAGTACGTACAGATATTACATATGCTTTATAGGCACTCCGTCCGTCCTAACCGCTTCGTGCATTACAGTGCCATTTCATCTGTTTGCGGCTGCTGTAGGTAGTGTGAAAGGGGTGGGGTGCCCATATGATGTGGGTAAGCAAAGGCTTATCAATGCGTATTATCGTCATGGGTTCGTCGTAACAAATGATGCCGCGTGTAGAGTGTGCCGCGCGACACATACAAGGGTACAGTATGGTTATAAGTTTGGTAGAAACGGGCGTGCAGGGTTAGTGATAAACAAACACTTTGCTACTCTTTTCATTGTACTAAATCCGTCTCTCTTTCGCGCCCCTTTCCCGGTAGAGATTCGACTTATACGTATACTGATGTAATTGGATCTAACTATGTGACGGAGGAACGGAATCAAAAGCCAGTATCTAAATAACGACACACTCGTGAGGGAACTTGGTGCCCGGGGGCAGCTGGTCGGGTTTAGGACACACTGGAAAGCAAAAAGCAGAAGAAAATGATGTCGATAAGCCCACGCATCAATAATATGCACCATATGTGCACATGCACTCTCTCTCTCTCTTTACTTACTTCGGTGACATCGGTTACCCCAGTAGCCGGTTCCTTCGCAGCGACACTTGTACTGTGGCATTGTCGTTACTTGCGTGCACGTACCCCCGTTCATGCATGGCTGTCGGTTACAGATGTCACTGGAGCGTCCCTGGGAAAATATGAAAAGGGTCAATCTCTTTGTCATTCTCTCTCTCTCTCTCTCTCTCTCTCTCTCTCTCTCTCTCTCTCTCTCTCTGACTGTAGTGTGCATAAGAAGGGAACGAACCTTCAATGCATCCTGGCACTCCTTCTTGGTGGCGTAGCGAAATTCCGATTTGCAGCCAAACGCACAAGTGCACTGACCGTTATCTATTCGGCATCCCTGTTGCGTTTGGTCCAGATCGCAGCTCTGCGTCGACCTGATAAGTACGGCCACTGTAAGATCGTGAGGGAAAACGGGAGGGGTCCCAAACAGAAACAGGAAACTAGACCGTTAGACTGATAAGCGATATAACTGTTTGACGGTGCTGAAGGAACGAACCCAGACCACGGCACTATCTCACAAAGCTGGGAAGGCAATGCGTTTTACGTGGAAGGCATTTCAGCAATTTTACTCGATTTATTTTTGTCTTCCCTTTTAACCAAAGGGAAGAAAACACATTTGTATTTAATTTTGTGCGAATTAATTCCTATTTAAATCGAAACACATTACCTAGTGCGATCGCACACAGCAGAGTAAATGAGCACGGTGAATGAAATCTAAACATCGCTCCCGGTGGCCACTTTTGTAGCTGTGTCGTCGTTGGCGCTCGATTGCCTTTGGGCAGTACACTGTCACCCGTGATAGTGGAAGCACAATTCACAATATTCAATTGCACAGAACGCTTTAAACGCAGAACCGACGAATACACCTGGCCAAACTACAACGCTACATTAAGCACAGAGGAGCACCGTGCGTACGCTCTGGTGGCTTTTCTTGCCGTTGACTCTGCCCTGCCGAGTGAAGCTGTTCGCGTTCAGTCAGCGACTAACTTGGTCGCTGGGGTTGGTACAGCATCCGAAAGGCTGGCTGCGTTCACAAGCGCACGACCCGATGCATGGTTGCACGATGCTCGGTGTGTTATTTTGTTTCTCTTTTCGTCTGCACTGGACCGTACGTATAACATTTCCATGGAAGCAAGCGAGATAACTACAGGAAGAGCGGGACGAGCCTGACGAAACGTGGCTGATAACAACCCACAGCAGAAGAACGAGTGCCTGATAACGTTCTGAAACGTAAATGCCCCACCAGCGTGTGGGCAAGCCAGAACGGTTCTCCGGGCAAGCCAGCCAGCCAGCCAGCCAGCCAGCCAGCCAGCACACGATCGTCAGCATACGCGATACGCGATCTCGTAAACGGGCAGCAGTAGAGTTTGTTGAACATCATCATCATCATCATCATCATTCTCGACAACGTTGCTTCCGGCACGCTGATAAATCCTTATTGCACGGCACAGCAACGGTAGCTGGGTTGAGGAAGAGTTCGTTCTTTCCATTCACACATCAACAAGCCGGCAATAAAATGTACCATCAATATGCGTTGCCTCTCCATATCTTCCTACTCCTCCCTGCCCATCGATAGATAGCAAGGTTCTATATTTATTCTTGTTACTATTTCTAGAATACTTTTCGAACTTGTACTTTCTGGGCTTACGTTTTGAATCTTTGGTGCATTGCGTCTCTTCGACGCGTCCTCTTCTCTATTCCCCTAACCAAGGAACGCGTATAAAGGTAGCAAACTTTTGCGAACCATCTGGTACGGCAGCTTCTGTGCGTTGTTTTTGATCTTCCTATCTGCACCGCGTGCCATTAATAGCTCCGCCAGCTCGAGCTGCATTTCCTCAAACGCGTAATGCAGGGCAGTGTTTCCACTATCATCCTGTGCATTTATTTCCACACCATGATCAAGCAGCAGCTCGATGGTCTTTAGCGAATGGCCGTACCATTGAGCGCTCCGAAAACGGTGTGCAATCGCAATCAACGGATTTCGCCCCCAGTTATCCCTTGCTTTCAGTGTTACGCCCTTCTGCAGCAACCGTTCTATCACGTCCAGATTGGGTTCCTCCATGTACACGAGCATACCCAGCAGCGGTGTGCAGCCGTACTCGTCGCGCACGTCGAAATCGATTTCGTACCCATAGTCCAAAAACCAACGAGCCGCGTCGTTGATTGCCCGGTGACACACCTTCCGAAAGAACTCGGCCGCTTCCGTTCGGGAATGGTTGTACAAACTGTCGAATAGCGTTTTTCGTATGTCGGGATACTGTTCCAGATATCGACCGCAGCTGCAGGTGAAAAAGTCACGATTCTGATTGCCCAGCATCCAGGGCAGGAAAGCGTGCGCAATCTCGGGGAACCAGCTGAGGTGTACAATTTTCGGTAGTAAAGCCCAAGCCGCACAGTGCTGCTTACCGTACAACGTTTTCACCAATGCGCTTCCGTTCACTAGCTCCACGTCGGCACCTTGCTTGAGCAGGTAGCTGACCGTCGAACAGCAGTTCGCTAGGGACAGTGGTACATTACCGTCGTGCGTCGGCTGGTTTATATCGAACCCGAGCTCCAGCAGCTTCGTGAGGATCGCTTGGCGAGAGTAGCTTCCCACCTTGCTGGCGAAATGCAGCAGATTGTACCCATGGTCGTTGGTGACCGTTGGATCTATGCGCATTTTGTCGTACAGCAATTCAAACGCGTCCATACTTCGAACCGAAAATATTGGCCAATTTCCTTCGTTGTCCTTTTGGTGTAGGTCAGTGCCACAGGCCAGCAGGTTTTTGATCAGCTCTAGCTCATCCCAATCCACTGCCTGGTGAAGAAGGTTCCTGTTCCGCTCGTCCACCACGTGCTCCAGTGGCAGTCCTTCCGCTTTCAGCGCTGCCATAGCATCATCGAACGATTTTTGTAGTGCGTAGAATCGGTCGGTGAAAGCTGCAAATGTGATCGATGATCGACCGTGAGTGACAATTACGCTAAAGATGCTTCCACTCAATACTTACATTTAGTCTGCTGACGTTTGATTGCTTCCGTAATGGTTTGGTTGATCACATCCTGCTGCTCGGGGAATGCGGCTGCCAGCAATGTAAACGGCTCCCTGTACACGGACCTGTCGAACCAGGGCTGACCGGTAGCGTACTCCTGCAGTTTGGCGGGTTCGGATCGTAGGTAGTCTTTATGATGGTCCAGGATAAACCTTAGCATTTCCACCTTTCTTTGCCTCAGTGTGATGCCTAAGATTGGAAACGCGGCTGTGGTTTCGAAGATTGGTTTAACAGAGGGATTCTGCTCGTATAGCTCCTTCAAAAACTCCAGATGATCGTGTTTGAAGAGATGATGGAGCACGTTATCCCCTTCATAAGCTGCCAACTTCAGAATGTCCACATTTCGTCGGATTCCCTCGAAACAGTACTCGAGTGCTATCTTTCTCATTAACAATTCTACAACATTCGCGTTTTCACCGTTCTGGTACGCTAGGTCCAGCCCATACTGTACCACGTATTTGCTGCATTGTTCTTTTGAATGTGATCGTATGAGTGACCACGTGGTCATGAAACTGTATTCTTCACACCGGTGGGTAAAGATGCGATTGAATGCTTGCGATTCCGTTTCACCAAATTGCTCTCTACGATAGGTAATCAAGGCCTTCAGTACGTAGTCCACCATTTGCGGATTGCTCTGCTCTACCGCGATGTGAAACGCATTTCTTTGTCTGCTGTCCTGCACGGTTGGATCGTACCGGTTGATGTACTTCGTGAGCAGCAGCTTAACGATGTACATCTTCATCGTACGGATGGCAGTCATCAGGGGAATGCTCTCGGACTCTCCCGTAGCAGACAGCTGTGAGCCGTGGGCAACCAGCAGGGCCACCATGCCGGCACGATCGTACAGACAGGCGGTCTGCAGGTAGGTCAAACAATCCGACCGCAAATCGGTCTTGTCCAGCGAAACGACCCCGTTGGGCAGAAGCGCATTGATGCAGCGCATTACGTCGGTTCGCTTTTCCGCCGAGCACACGTCCAGCGCGACGAGCCGGTTGACGTCGTCCACGGTGGGCGAACGAAGTAACACAAACACTTGCACATTGAACGGGATAGCCGAGGGGCAGGAGCTGGCCAACAGCGCCACTTGCTTGCATTCCTCCTCGGTGCAGGCCACCAGGATGGGCCGCTTTTTCCAGCAATTGTTTTCCGCTTTCCACATGAACCTCTTCTGCATGTGCTCTTTCACGATCGCCACATCGGAGGCGTAGCACACGAGCAGTATCTTCACGGCCAGTGTCGCATCATGCGCTATGGCCGCGTGCATTGGCGATAGGCCGTCCTTGTTCGCACGGTATGGACTGTCACCCTGCTCCAAACGCTTCTGCACCTCTTTTGGCCAATTGTTTGCCGCACACCAGTGCAGCAGATCGTCCTTAAAATTGTTCCTATGAAATTTTCTTCTATCCATCGTTGATGTGTCGTTGATGACTCAAACTTTGCGAGCACTGGCCAGGCACTGTGGCAAACCCGCCCGACATTGACAACTGATGGGCGCCCGCGCTCCGTCCCGGTGTTTTATATTGAACGTATTGCGATAAATATCGAAATGTGCATACCATTGCGTCATATAGCGACACTTGCTGCATTGCACACATTACCGCAACAGGAGTGATTAGATGAAGGGCTTGCATTGGATGAATCACCTTTTGGCTGCTTCCAACTGTCAGTTACAGCGGGATCGGGAGGAGTTTAAGGTTGGTTAGATCTGTAAGTGAAAACATTACAAGCATCGTACTTATTTCATTTAAATTATTTTACTTATAGACTGTACATACGCGTTTTTTTGTTTGCCTTTTTGGTACTTGATAAGTATGCCTCCTTTGTTTACTGTTGATGTTTTGTTGTAGCGATGGGAAAATTGAAGTTGTGGACGGAATCGATTCCGACTAGCTCTGAATTTTTGTGGAATCGATTCCAGATAGTAGGTCCGGAATCAATTTGTGGAATCGGTTCTGGAATCTGAATCACCTCGGTATCGGAATCCTCCAAGGAACCGGTTTCGGAATCGGCTACGGAATCGCAGTTGGCTCCTCAATTAGAATCGGCTTCGAAATCAAATTCGATTTCGGTATCTCGATGAGCATAGGCGTGTTTGGTTTCTTAAGGCCGGGGGACATTGTCCGCAATCGCTAGTGTAATTTAAATTTTCACCAGCGCACCTGGCGGCGGCTGGCCGAAGTATTTTGCCAAACAGGTTGCGCTTCAGAAAATATGTTATTTTTCCTTGTTTTTTTTTTATTTAAAACTGAACTGGAAAAGTTTTTTCGGAATTGATTGAATCAAACTGGATTTGATAGTTAAGCATGTTATGCATGTGTTTCAGCCATTTTTGCATAAAAAAAACTTTAAAAGACTACAGTCTGTTCCCGAGTTACACGGTTCTCGACTTACGCGGATTCGGAGATACGCGGTTTTCTAAATTGACAGATCAAATGTCAATTCAGTACAATTTGCTTCAAGTTCGGTATGAATTGCATTTTGCTAACAAATTGAAACCGCTTAAAAGCCGGAAATATTAGAATTTCATGCACGAATCATATCAAAGAAATGATAAAGTGTATAAAAGTACTAAATTAAATAAAAAAACTCCGAATAATCAATAGTATTTTAGTCAAAAAACGTGAAATTCGACTTACGCGGATATTCGAGTTACGCGGATTCGTTGGGAACGCAGAAACTGCGTAACTCGGGAACAGACTGTACTTAAATTTGAGATCCAGCACGGCCATTCCCCCGAGGACACAAAAAAGATTCTACCAGCCGTCGCCAGATGCGCTCGAGAAAACAGAAATTAACACGTTCAGCCTGGCACTTATTTTCATTAACTTTCCGTTCCGCCGGCATCTAGAACGTAAGCAGTGGATTTTGATCCAAACATGCATGTAGAAAAAATATTTTTTTTCGCTATAATTTCAACTCTATTCTGTTGATCAATTCTGTGTGTGTGGGATGAGGTTTTTATCAATTGCAATAATTCTTAGGAAATCATAATTTTACCTGCACACTGCTGTTATTCATGCGATTAGAGTACAGTTGTTCGCAATGTTTTTTGTTTCCCTAGCAAAAGACCAATGGCAGGCCCCAGGACTTGTAAACGATCCATTCTCTTGGAGATTCCGGAGACTGATGCCGATTCGTAAACTACTGATTTCAATTCTAGAACTGACTCTGATTCTGAAGCCAATTCTGATTAGGATTCGGGAGCTGATTGCGAATTCCGTACCGATTCCGAATCCGGAGCCGATTGTGACTTTGGAATCGGCTCTAGAACCGGAATTGGAATAGAGTCGGCTTTCGAATAGCTCCGGAATTTGATTCCGAGCACGGAATCGGTACAGGTTAGTTCCGATTTCGAGCTCCCACCACTAGTTTGTTGACATTTATACGAATACCAGAAACCGGGCAAACGACAAATCAGCTGTTTGTCAGTGGATGAAACAAAATTTTATTTTTTGTTAAATCTTAAAAAAATGGCTTATTTTTTCAAGAAAAATTACACCAATATTTGTTTCAAAACTGCATTATTTGCATTTAGTAAAAAAAAAACCCTCCACATTCGTATCTGGCCGTTTCGATCGCCCGTGTGTATGTGTGTGTGTTGGGTGAAGGGGTAGGGGGGAGGGCTTGTTTGTTTACATTCGCTCGAGGTGTGTTTGTGTGCGATGCTTTCCGACAGGGCATGACGGGCATTGTTTGAGAACTGTCAAACGAAAATTTTCCGATCGCTCTATGCATAGCTGTGTGTGGAGGGGTGGTGATTTAAAAAACGATGATACACTTTACTAGTACACACCAGTGGCTGTGACCTGTGTGTACATTGTAATAGAACGTAATTACACTGCAAGCTCGCGATGGTTCGAATGTAATCTGCTCGGCGTACATTGTGTGAAAAATCCCGTGCGTGTGCTGGCTGGTGTGACCGAACGTGTGAACATTCTGCACCAATCCCTACTTCCCCCTTCGGATCGATCTCGGTTATCGATTATTTGCGACAAGGATACACACCAGGCTGATTTGTTTGCCCAATCACAGTACCTGCTCGCCGTTCGTATCCCCACCGACTATTGACTTGGAATTCATCGTCGTCATTGTGGTCGTGCTCGTTCAAGGATAAGTGGCACCGCACTGCCCATAATAAGAGAAGTTTGTCGAGCCGAGCCATGCCCAGCACGCTGCTATTCGCCAACAGCAATGAGGGCCGTGTCTATGCACTCTCCACTTCCGGATCGGCCTGGCGCGAGTTCCTCTACCTCGGGCTGGAGTTTAAGAAGATCTGCGTGGTGCCACACTTTATGTGGGCGATCGGGGGCGACCGGCAGGTGTACGTGCACGTGCACGGGCTAGACGTGCCGATACGGCTCAAGGAGGAAGCGTACGAGAACGAGCGCTGGCTGCCGATCGAAGGCTTCTCGAACCGCTTGCTGCCTACGGATCGGTACCATTTCTCCAACGCGGACGGTACCGTCGACCGAAACATCGACAAGGTGCGGCTACCCTCGATGGCGTGGCAGTGGGAGGGCGAGTGGCAGCTCGATCTGACCCTCGACGGGCAGCCGCTCGACCATGACGGGTGGACGTATGCGGTAGACTTTCCCGCCACCTACCATCCGCAGAAGAACTGGAAGTCGTGCGTCCGGCGCCGGAAGTGGGTACGCTTCCGGCGCTACTGTGCGCTAAACTCCTGGTGTGCCGTCGCCCCGCTGCACAAAGACCCGACGCAGGAACCGTTCATCGACGTTTCGATCGGCGGCGCGAATGTGCCCGGCGCATCGCCGGGACTGCTGCTGGTGTGGGCCGTAACGGCGCACGGCCGGGTGATGTTCCGGTCGGGCGTCAGTACCACCGCACCGGAAGGGTTGCGCTGGACGGCCGTTACCACACCGTCCGGGTGCGAGGTGTCCCAGATATCGGTCGGTGCCACCGGACTGGTCTGGGCCGTGCTGTACAACGGGCGAGCGATCGTGCGGGCCGGCATCACGCGGGACACACTGACCGGCAACAATTGGCTGGAGGTGAAACCGCCCGGGACCAATCTCAAGATCGCGCAGGTGGCCGTCGGCACCAACTCGGTGTGGTGCGTCACGAACGACAATCACGTGTGGTTCCGGCGCGGCGTACACGGGGAAGCGTCGGGCGTTAGCGAGGATGCCGCCATCGGGAGCGGGTGGGTGGAGATGGTTGGCAACATTTCGTACATCTCCGTGGCGGCCAACGATCAGGTGTTTGCCGTCGGGTCGGAAGATCGCGCCCTGTACTTCCGGTCCGGCGTGTCGGCCACCGATCCGACCGGCAAGAAGTGGCGCCTCATTCAGCTGCCGATGCAGCTCAGCCGTACGTCGAGTAATTTTTCCTTCTCCAGCCGGCAAAGTGGAAACAGCTCGCCTACTACGACGAAGCACCGCAGCTTGAACAGCCTGTACAAGGAGCGGCTGCAGCAGGAAGCAGGTAACGCGGGTGCCGCTGGCGGAGGAACGATGGCCGGCGGGGCGGGCATCGAGGAAACGTCCCGTTCGGCACCGACGGCAAACGTGAAGAACCGACCGGAACTGTGGCACAAACCGGAACTGTCGCCTGATGCGCTTGCGACCCAGCTGGAAGCGAAACAGCATCTACAGCAGCAGCAGCAGCAACAGCAGCACGTGGGAAGTCTGGTGGAGAGCAAGCTCGCCAAGAAGGTGTCGCTGGAGAGTGTGGCCGGCACGAGCGTCCCGGTGAGCAACGAGGTGTACGAGATTTCGGGCAAGCAGCTGAAAAACTCGCGCGCCTGGAGCCCGGTCCGGTCGGTTGGTTCGGTGGTCGGCACGGAGGCACACCCGGAGACGGACTCGAGCGTGTTCGAGGGCGAAACGTCCCGCGATTCGGGCGTGTTTGGCGAGTGTGAAGACCACGGCGGGTCTCAGAACTGGACCGACTGTGAGGTGCAGTGGGTGGGCTGCTCCGCCGGTGCCGTCACAGTCGATCCGGCCCTGCTGCCGAACTGGTTCAACGATAGCTACTCGCAGAACGCGTCGGAAGAGCTGAACCAATCCTGGCGGCTGCAGCTGCTGGACGATCTCAAGAAACGTCTGCCAGCGGGCGAGATGGAGAGCGGCGCCTTTGCACACTACGAAAAGGCGATTGAAATGAGCTCGTGGGTGAAATCGGGCGAAGCGCGCTGTGCCAAGTCGGGCCACCCGTTCGAGGACTGTCTGATCGAGCTGGAATGGGTGAACAATCAGGGTACCGGACCCGACTCGGGCACGCTGACCGTGCTCAACTCGGACGGCATTACGACCAAGATGCAGTTCTCGCTGTCCGAAATTACGTGCATCATGTGCTGCAGTGAGCCCGGTTCCCCCCGGCTGGCCATCCATGCTCCCCGGCTGCCACCGGGATCGTCGCCATTGAAGCTGCAGTTCAGCGGCGATACAGATTTGGAGGATTGGATCTCGCATCTCACCTCGGTCTGTTGCCAAATCAACGAGGTGCAGGGTCGACCGTCGGCCCGCTCGGTGTGGATAACGTCCGGGATGGGCGATGTGTTCGTGTTCGATCCGATTAATCTGGAGTCAGCGCAGTGGGAGGAGGCGGCCAAGAGCTATCGCCAACGAATCGATCTGACAGCAACCGAAACACCGTACCTAACAGCTCTTCATAATGGGTGAGACATGGCTCGGTCATCCTACGGATACTGAAGCGTTTGCTAATATTGTTGTTCGTTTTCCACAGGATGCTTATCGGTTCACGGCTGGAAATTTCGGGCTTCATATACGACGACGCCGACCAGGTGCGGTTCGATCTGCAGGGCCACCCGACCGTCCGGTTGCGCCATAAGCTGGAAACGCAGCGCAACATTCCGCTGCACATCAATCCAAGGTTTAACGAGAACCTGACCGTGTTTAACTCGATGGCCGCATCGGCGTGGAGTGAGGACGAAATACGCGACAAGCTGGTCACGTTCGCACCGGGGGCAGAATTCAAGCTGGAAATCTACAGCGATACGGACGGGTTCCGGGTGCAGGTGAATGGCAAAGAGCATCCCAAGTTTCACTACCGCAGCGGACTCGCACCGGACACCGTGTGCAGTCTGTACAGCAGCGGCCGGGTAAAGATACTGCAGATCGTGTACGACAGTCCGCGAATCATCATCCCGCTGCGTGATGTGTACTGGCGCCAGATCGGGGGCCACATGAAGCGGGTCGTTTCGAGCAAGGCCGGTGTCGTTTGGGGCATCGGGTACGACAACACGGCCTGGGTGTACTCGGGCGGATGGGGCGGCGCGTTCCTGAAGGGGCTGGAGACGAGCAGCCAGGGCATCAACGTAATGACGGACACGCAAAACTACTACATCTACGAGAACCAGCGCTGGAATCCGCTTTCCGGCTTCTCCTCCACCGGACTGCCGACCGACCGGCACATGTGGAGCGACGTGACAGGCAAGCACAAGCGCAGCAAAGAGCACGCCAAGCTGCTGTCGATGCACTGGCAGTGGATCAGCGATTGGATGGTAGACTTCCACAATCCGGGCGGGGTCGATCGCGACGGGTGGCAGTATGCGGTCGATTTCCCTGCTTCGTACCATGCGAAAAAGCAGTTCACGGACTACGTGCGACGACGCCGCTGGTACCGCAAGTGTCGGCTAACGACGAGCGGACCGTGGCAGGAGATCGGCAACACCAAGGTGGTGGACGTAGCGCTTCAGCCGGATAGCGATGATGCGGACTGCACCATCACGGTTTGGGCGATTGCGGCAAACGGAGATGTACTGTACCGTCGCGGTGTTTCCCAGTCTCAGCCAGCGGTAAGTGGCGTTTGTATTAGTGATGTGCTTATTGGAGCGCACTCACGTCTCCGATTTGAATCGGATTCCGACTCCGACAAAATGGAAACCACTAGTTCCGCCCGGAGTCGGAGTCGTTCGGAGTCGTTAGGAGTCCTCCGAATTCGCCTAGAGTCGTTTGGAATCGGAGGCGCCCGAAGTCGTCCGAAGTCGACCTGAATCAGAGTCATTCGAAGTCGTTCAGAGTAGTGATGGGAAAAATGAAGTTTTTGTCGGAATCGATTCCGACTAACTCCGCAGTTTTCTGGAACCGATTCCGGATAATAGGTCCGGAATCAGTTTTCAGAATCGATTCCGGAATCGGCTCCGGAATCGGAATTGACTCCGGAATTGGTTCCGTAATTGGCTCCAGAATTGATTCCGGAATTGGCTCCGGAATCGGAATCGGTTCCGGTATCGGAAGTGACTCTGGAATTGACTCCGTCGGAATCCGTTTACGGAATTGGCTCCGGAATCTGAATCGGTTCCGGAATCAAAATCGGCTCACGAATTGGAATTGGCTCCTAAATTAGAATCGGCTACCAAACGGAGTCAGTTTCGGCATCGCCTTAAAAATATGCATTTGGGTCCAATCACACTAAGTATTGATAACCGCAAAGGATCAAAATTTACAACTAAACGATCCATTCTCATGGATATTCCCGGACTGGTTTCACTTCTAAAACTTCTTTTTCCATTCAATAATTCACATTCCGGAGCTAATTCTAACTATGGAGTCATTTATGATTCCGTTATCGGGGCAAATTGCTATTCCTAGATCAATTCCGATTCCGGAGCCGATTCTGATCGCGGAATCGACTCCAGAGCCGACTTGGGAATCGGCTCCGGACTCAACTTAGGAATCGGCTCCGGAATTAATTCCGAACACGGAATCGGAATCGGGTAGGTCCGATTCCAAGATCCCACTAATAGACCTGAGTTGATCGGAGTCCACCGGAATCGGACTCGACTCGCGCGTGCACTTTATATACAGGCCTTTGTTTCGAAGGCCGACTCCGGCCTATTCCTGACGACTCCTACTCAAATCGATTCTGGACGACTCCGGACGACTCTGGACGACTCCGGGCGATTTCCGATGATTCTGAACGACTCCGGATTATCCTGGGCGAACTTATCTTCCGGAGTCGGTTACGAAATTATCGGAGTCAGATCGGAGTCAACTTCGGATTTTTTCCAACTTTATTTATCATTAATATTGATGTGTTTTATTGCAATCTCCCCTCACGGTGGCTGTTTCGATCCATTACTTTGCAGGGTACTGGCTGGGAACACGTTCCATGCGATCAACCCCTCACCAGTATTAGTATTTACGACAACAAAGTTTGGACGGTGGGCAAAAATGGCAGTGCATTCCTGCGATGCGGTATTACGGTGGACAATCCACTCGGCAGCAAGTGGCAGCTGATTGAACCACCGGGAGGCGTTAGTTTTAAGCAAATCTCGGCAGGAAAGTGTGGCATCTGGGCACTGGATACGGTTGGGCGGCTTTCGGTGCGGAAGGAAATTAACGGCACCTTTCCGGAGGGTAGCCATTGGCAGCTACTGCCCAACGTTCTGAACGATCCACCGCACTATGAAGGAAACAGTGGGTTTAAGAATGTTTCGGTTAGCGAGCACGTGTTTGCCGTCTCCCAATCTGGCTACGTATGCAAACGTAGCGGTATTACGCCCTTGAATCCAGCAGGCACTGGATGGATTCTCGGTATTCAGGTACGTAATTCAAGCGACGTACTACGGTTGAATCTTTTTAGTGTTTAATTGACTTTTTTCCCTCAATATTTTTAGGCAAACTGGAGTTCCGTTAATGTGACTGGGTTTTACGATTGAACGACGAGGTGATAAAAACAATCTACTTACTTTAAAGTGGTGTATTTAGCTTAAGGAACACGTTTAACAACAACGCTATAGCCCAAAAGACGCTATTGCTTTCAAAGACAAATCTACAAAAAAAAAATCTCACTGTACATGAATGTGTAATCGTATTTATTGACAAATCCTGCTTATAATTCCAGCAATAACGTCAAAGCTACTGTTGCTTCAAACCAAAATGAAGGATTTATTCCTGTTCAAAGCCATTAGAAGTTGCTTTACAAGCTATTTATACGCTGCAACCGCTGTGTGATGTTTTAGTGAAAAACAAAAATCAATGCGTTCCACCCCAATACATAGTTTTAGTTCAAAATTGACTGATAGGTTGAACGCGGAATTTTCAGTAAAATTGATTACAATAAACTTTTTGCTGTAACTGTAATGCTGTATTGTTTAATTCTTGTTTTCTTGAGCAAATAAGGATACTCATTATCTAAATGTATCCATACGAGTCCTGATTACTCAAGACGACTCACGATGACTCCGGTTGAGTCCAGATGAGTCTGAATGAGTCCGGGTGTTAATATAAAGTATAATTAAAATAACAAATTAATAGGACCTTTAAGTGTTTCGCCTAACTTTTCGAGTTCATCCGGAATCGTTCAGAGTTGTCTGGGCTCGTTTAAAATTACAGGATTCGACTTCTGTTTTAATTCATTGCCAGAGTCGGAGCGGATCCACGACTCCGTTCCGTATTTAACATCACTAAACCAGATGTTTGAAGGTTACACTATGGGCCTTAGACATGGCATGGCATATGAAGGGTTATCTGAACTAAATAGCATGTAAATAATTATTTTTTATTAACTAAAACCACTATGGTTTAGCAATTAAGGATCAAAATTATTTTAACTATCTACATGTTAAAACATTATATTTTTTTATGTTTCCGACTGTCAATCGCTTTGTACTGTGGAAGACTCAACTCCATGTTGCCTTCTGTCAAACTCTTCGAAGCGCATGTTTGTAGTCAAAATTTTGCTGTGAGTTTGCAAAGAAGTAAGTAGTCTTATCTTTATCAAATATTCTGGTGCAGAAAATAGCGAGCAATTGAAACACTTTCGATCAAAATTACAGCGTTACCCGAATAATGTCGTCCGAAAAACCTAACACTGCGCAGGATGCCGCCGACAGCAGCGATACGAAACCCGCCGCACCGAAGGTGGTGCTGACCGCCGACCAGCAGGCAATATTTAATCGCATTGCAAAGAACGAAAATAGCGAACTGCGCCTACTGCTGTCGCAGTACAAAGCCAGCGTCGATTTTGTGGACGAAAATGGCATGACACCGCTGCAGCACGCGGCGTACAAGGGCAACAAGGAGGCGGTGCAGCTGCTGCTGGACCAGGGCGCGGATGTGAACTCCAGCAAGCACGAGTACAACTACACAGCGCTGCACTTCGGTGCCCTGTCCGGGAGCGCTGAGGTGTGTCTGAAGCTGCTGCTGGCCGGTGCCGATGCGAAGGCAATTAATTCCGTCGGTCGCACCGCCGCCCAGATGGGTGCATTCGTGGCGAACCACGAGGCGGTCGGTACGATCAACAACTTCGTCCCGCTGAAGGACGTGGAGTGCTATACGGTTGCACGGGGCCAAAAGGAGGCGCTGCTGCCGGTGGTGCTGCTGGAGCCATTCCATAGCTTTATCATGCAGGTCAATATCCACCCGGTGCGGATACTGCTGAACCTGCAGCGGTACGGTCTGCTGGCCTCGGACATGAAGAATCTGCGAGCGGTGCTGGTGGAGATGATGGAGCGCGAGATGAAGCGGCGCGGTGAGGTGAACGAGGTGATGGCCTTCAAGTACCATTATCTCGGGTACGTGATGGGCGAGATTGTGAAGCACCGCGACTACGCCAACTCACGGCGCGATGCGCAACAGGAACAGAAGACCGATTTCGTCGAGCTGTTTGCCAAGCGGGTGCTGAAACCGAACAAGGACGGCACGCTGGAGTACGTGGAAGCGCTCGTGCGCGAGTGTGTGCGAGAGTTCCCGTTCCGTGACTGCACCATCTTCCGGCAGATGGTGACGCAGCTCGCCAGCAAGGAGAATCTCGCCCCGGCCCTCGACATTGTCCGTGCGGCCATCAATGGGCAGCGCGGCTTCCAGGACACGATCACGTACTGCAGCTCGTGCGGCGAGGAAAAGCCGGACAAAAAGTGCTCCAAGTGCAAGGAGGTGCAGTACTGCGACCGGGAGTGCCAGCGGTTACACTGGTTCACCCACAAGAAGGTATGCAGCCGACCGTCTGGAGCAGCCGGCGAGGCACCGAACGCGGCCGCCGCCAAGGACATCGATTCGACGGAGATTAGCGAGCAGCTGCAAAAGTTGGTCGCCGGTTGAATGGAGACGTTGATGGCGGAATGCGGCGATGGGGAGGACACTTGCAAAGAGCACTATTTTATGTATGTCCCAGTGTACTGTATGTGTGTGTGTGTGTAATGGCAGACGAAGACGAAGGTTAGGCAATATTGTACCGTAAGTGAGAAGAAGCTACAGTGTGTCTCGCACTTTTCGCATTTGGTCTGTGTCAGTAATGTGTAATAAGCTAAAGCTGATATGGAATAAAGAAATCAATTCCATCAAACAAACTTGTTGCACTGCTATTTGGTAAGTTTTAATTGGTTTTCTTTTTATTGATTATTTTCCCGGCCCTACATTGACGTTAATTTGTACCAGGGGCGAACGTCTTTCCTTGTCCTCGATATCCTTTACATCATCTTGTTTTACAACTTTATCATCGCTCTTAGCTTTATCCTTAATATTTGGTTTCCGGTGTTGATCGTTGTTGAGGCTTTCGGGTGTTTTTGGCTTCAATTCTTTGCTCTCGGACTCCTTCACTTCGTCCAATTCATTCTTTTTTCCTTCCTTTTCTACGTTGCTTGATGGAGCATCCTTCGGGGGTATATTCGACTCTTGCCGTTCTTCATCCTCGGCCAGTTCTGTCTTGTTGCTTCCAGCAGGACCTTGCTTTTCCTCCATATTACCCGATTCATGATGCGCATCTGGTTGAGCTTTCTCTTCTAAAGCCTCCTCCTGCTTCTCATGCTGATCTTCCAATCCGGGATGTTTAAGCGGTTGTATGTGCAGGAACCTTTCGTACAGCTGGATTAAATAGTCGTCAGAAAATCGGTTTGCTCCGATGGAAAGTTCCTTCAGCGGGGCAATTTCTTCAATTGGATGGTCAGCTTTCTTCTCAGTGACTTCATAGGGTTTGGCAAAAACAGATGAAGCAAGGGCAACAATAAGGAGGATGGTAACTTTTGCCATATTTCTGTACCGTTGACTGTTTGAAAGCGTGAGCACGAGTACGATTTAACTGATATCGACTTCAAAGATTGTGGGTCCTTTTATACAAGTTTGATGTTGTTTAAATCGCAAACAAGCATGAATATCAGCGATCAAATAATGCTTCTTACAACTGCTTGAACTCAATTCAGGTGGAACTGGTGATGACAAATAAATTATTCGATGAAGAGTGTAGTTTTATCTCACGTTTCTAGCTCGCTCGTACTTGAATGAATGTTGTTTTACAATGAGTCTTGTTTTGAAATTGAACTCTTGTTTGTCTTGGTCGCGTGTACTGCCACACAATCGATTTTTTTGTTACATTTGCGTATCAGTTTAGAATGATTGAACGATTTAATTTGACAATTTTAACAAGGAGGGTGTAGTCTTTCCTTGTTTCGTGTTTTATTGTGCCTTTAAAATAAATTTTGCTACTTCGATTGATTGAGTTGGTCCCTTGGTACATTTGTCAAGTCATTCGAAATAATAACATTTTGGTCACGGGTTCGAATCTCCCGGGGACCGATCCCTTATGGAGGCTTATAACTTTTATATGCGTAATCGAATTACGATGCAATGTTCTGTTGAAAATTAAATTAGTTTCTATCTATTTCTATCTATATGTTTCTCTATATCTGCCCTTAAACTGTATAACTCCTAATTGTTCTTATGTTATAACTTTTAAAACTTGACAGGATTTAAAAACAACAATATGTAAAAAAATTTATTTCAGTACTCAACAAAACAATTCGAAGTAACGTGGCTCTTAATGTTATTATATTGTATATTTTTATTAAAAATTCAGATTTTTTAGAATTTTAGAAAATGCTTTATCTTTTTAATATAATTAAGAAAAATCTGAAATTTATGTAAGACGTGTAATATTTTGTTCGAAATAATCATTAAAATAATGATAAATAATCATTGTGATGTGAAAATTGTGTGAAGTACTGAAAAAAAGTAAAACTATATTTAAGGCATATTTTTTTTAATATTTTAGCTATAACATAAAAACGATTAGGAATTGTACGATTTATGCACCTGAACTTAATCGACCGGATGGGTCCACCGGAACATAATGGTTCGGAGCCTTCCAAAAACGACCCAGAGTCCCCACTAAACCTAATAATCTCGTATGAACCAATCGGACTCATGTCCACCTACCGAACTTATATGAATCTATTGAACTCGTTGGAGCCACGGGTCGGACTCGGCTATACTTTGCTGAACCTACCGAACTCCCGTGGGACAGCGGGTCGCTCCGTTAGTGTGCCGAAGAATGCAAAAAAAAGAATAACGTAATTTTACCCAGTTATATATTGTTAATGTTCAGGATACTTTGTCTTCATTTACTAGTGTAAAGCATTAAATTAAGTTTATATAATAAGCAAAGGTGTTGTTTATTCGATCATCTTTCTAGAATGATAATAATAAATAATAAATTGAATTTGCAGTTTAAATGTATCATTGTTTATTTTTTTATTTAAATTCACATTATTTCGGCTTCGGTCGTATTTTCAACACATTAAGTATCGACCGATTTTACTCTCAGGACATTTGCTCCCTGTATTTTTAGCCTTATACCGGGCATACTCGGTTGAACGTATTTAGAATAGGTTAAGGTTTGGTGTCCGGTTCTATGGATGTTTGGTGCGTGGTTTGAAAACTATCATTGTTCTTCTTTTTCCTATTCTACTACTACTACTACTACTACTACTACTACTACCAATATTTTCTTTTTCTTCTTTTTTCTTCTTATTCTTCTTCTTCTTCTTGGCAGAACATCATACTATTAAATAAAGCTAATTTTATGCAACGCAATCGAAATGTCCGACCTTGATACGAGAGAACCGTTCAGTTGGGATAAAACCCCCTTCGTCCTTTATAGGAACCGGCGTTTCTAGTAGAGTTGTGCCTTAAGAACCAGAACTGTACGATTCATTCAATTCATCATAAAGAACGAACGACCTACGTTTATCTTATCATCGTTCGTTGATGCTTTATAAATCATAATGTACTGAGTTGGTAATCAAAATAACGTCCTACCCGCCGAAATAAAGAACGTCTTAGTAGGCTAGGTCGTTCATTTCCCCCATACAAATATGAACGTGAACCATATGACCAGGATTTTCACAAACAGAACGACCTATCCGTCGAAATAAAGAACGTCCTGCAAAGCCAGGTCGTTCATTTCCTCCCATACAAATATGAAAGTGAACCATAACACTAGGACGTTTATTAAAAGAACGTCGAACCCGTCGAAATGAAGAACGTCCTAATGAGCCAGGTCGTTCATTTTCCCCACACAAATATGAACTAGAACCGTATGATCAGGACATTCACGAAAAGAAAGACCTATTCGACGAAATAAAAATTGTCCTGGTCTGCCAAATAATTTTCAAGATGTAATAAAGTAATTCTTCTTACGAAATGACATCATTTACCATATTTTCAAAAACTGAAATGAACGAATGAATCGCGATTCACGTTCAGTTCATCTAAATGAAAGAAATAGTACGTTCACGTTCATGGAAATGAAACGAATTATCAAGCCTAGTGCCTACCGTTTCATCACGCGGCTATTACTAACATATACCACTTGTAAGTTGTAATATAATTGACACATATAAGAAAAAAAATCTTTCTGTCACAATTAAGCGTTTAAAAATAGTTCACAAGTTCTACATACTATTGAAGGACAAGCTGTCTACTAAATTTTAACGGTCCGTCGGCACGTGAAACGAGATATTTGCAAATCTGCCTTGAAACCAAGCATTGGGCAACACGTGACCGTACATACGTGCCCATGGGGAAAGTTCAATTACGCATCCATCTCAAGTGTTGATAAATAAATTTTCAAACACTCACCAGAACTCCTTCGTCCGGGAAAGTACGCAGCATGATAGGGGACACACAAATAATTATCTCGACGATGATTCGAGATTTTATATCGCCAATATTATTTACATACCCCTCTAGAGCAGCTGGGTATATAATGGCTGCATTCCGAACAAATCACCATCAGTACCATTTTCGCCAAGCATCCGTTTTGTAAAGTTGTGAATAATGGGAACAGCAATTTTGATTGTACTACTTGGGCTCGTTGCCATCGGATCGGCCAAGCCGTACGAGCCGTATCGCAAACCATCCTCACCCAATCAATATCCGCTCTACCCGTACAATTTCAATCTGCTGTACCCGGAATCAGGCCGTGTTTCGGATGAGTTCTTAAACCGTCTCTTTGCCGAACTTCCCAAAGATTCGGCAGGAAATGTGCCGTTTGTACGCCTTGACGATAAATCATCGAACGATCAGTATCAGGAAGATGGACCAATATCCCAGTCGCTCGATCCTCGACCGGAACAAACGATCGATAGTGAACTATCTAACCAAGGACCGGTCGGTAAGAACGAAGCTGACAACGAGCAACCACTAAGCAATCCCGATGCACAGAAGGAAGCCGCTGTTGAAAAGCCGGTTGGAAATAATCCATCCAAAGATAGCGAAGGGCAGCGTGAAAAGCAGGAAATCCCCGACAAACAAGCGAAAGAGAATGAACGTGAGGTTGAAAAAGCTCACAAAGGCGACGGAAAAACAGCACACGAAAGTGATAAAACCAAAGAAGCACCAGAAAAGCATCACAACCGTCCTCAAGCTGAGCAGTCTAATTCCAAACCTCGGTACAGCAACGATCCCAAAGAGGGTCCTTCGCGTCGTGAACGTCCTCCATTCCGTGCGGACAAAACTTATCCACGCGGTCCGGGACCAGCTCCACAGCCAGGCGCTGGTGGATCTCGCCAACCGGCACCACCGCTAGTTCAAATCAACGTTAATGTCGCTTCACCAGTTGCTTAATTCGCTGTACTAAAGTGTGTGTAATTTAAACGAAAATAACGAGAATGGCACAACAAAATAAAAATGTGTAAACACAATTGCAAAGTCCAGTTTTTAGTGTTTTTAACGTAACTGTAATTTTTATTATTACCAACTTCCAACTTCCAGCGCAGGTCTCACTAGCGTTGCGTTATGTACAATTCTCCCTTGAAACACGCACACACGTGCCATTTTTGACAGGAAAGCAATGCTCGTCTTCCAGCCATATCCACGCTCTACTAGGCTACATTAAGTTTCAGTACACCCGGTCTCTTAACACACAGCTTACTTAGTATTACTTTATCCCGGCCGAGTCGGTCATATCAGCGTTTGCCCAGAACAACAAAAAACTACTTAACTACTCTACCATCTTTTAGAAACGCGGGATCGTTCTCTCCCGCTTGGTATCGTTGCGCCTCTGCACGAAACAGTGTATGCCGGGCTAGCATGCCACAAAAAAGATCTTCCAAGATCGTCGAATTAAGATCGCTCATGAGCACACTTCATTCCTTTTCCCGTAAGTGCATTGCTACGGATTGGTAACGATAACGAACAATGATGTTGCGTGAACGCAGTAACACATGCGACAGGTTTAAAGGTTCACAAGTTGCAGCTTTTATTTTAAACACCTTCCTTTTGAAAGACGCGCCATGCAAACCTGACCCAAACACTCACATTAGAATGAGTTTTTTTTTTGCTTTTGCTATTCGAATAAATAATATAAACCGATGAACCGGACACCGGTTAAGTCCTGCGTTCTCCCAAAACCCTACCCTCTTCGAATGAACAAACATAAACACACACACGTCCCCATGAAATCAGTCCTTTGCCACCGGCCAAACCAGTTCGGAACACAAATACACACCACGGTCGGGTGTGTAATCGTAGTGGCAAAGTGTTTTTTTTTTCTATGTCCCTCCCATACCCTTGTCTTAGCACTCGTGTCTAACAGTATGTACAAAACTGCAACGTTGCAAACGCATGCAAACAGAAAGATACGGAACGAAAACGAAAAGTGTAACAATATTCTATTAACAGGCGCCATCCTCCCATGCTTACAGCTCCGTCGAGTATTCCTCCGAGTTGATGGAAAACTTTCGCCAGCAGATGTGATCGCCGCCAGCCGCACCGCCGCTGGTCGGCGCATGCCCATTGCTGATGAAGATGTCCCGATTGTAGCCACCCTGCTGCAGCCGGTCGCCATCGTTCGCCGGCCCACCGACGGCGGTTCTCGGCCCGTCCTGATGGTACGAGACGGCATTCTGTTTGGCACCGTGCACTGGCACCATGCCACCGTGCGGATGGTAGTGCCGGCCATGGACCTGCTGGTGGTTTTGGTTGCCCTTGGCGAGTGGATTGCGCACAATGGCCGTTCTCCGAGCGAACCCGGTCGCTTCCTCATCCCGCGGCATGATGTCGATGCGGGAGGAAAAGCTGTTGTCGGACGTTTTGCGCGAGTTGGGCAGCAAATCGGCTCCGCTGCGTTCGCTGGGCGTCCGCTTGGTGTGATCCGTCGCGCGGGAAGACTTCCGCGAGCTGGCCGATATGCGGGGCGAACTGTCGTCCGTCGTTTCGGTCAGGGGAAGCGGTGGAAGCGGCGGTGGCGTATCCAGCCCGTAACCTCCGTGCCCACCCAAGGTCGTGGTGTGATGCTGCTGCTGCTGCTGCTGCGTGCTGGAGTGCTTGTTGTAGTGTGGGTACTTTTCCACACTCATGTCCTCTTCGATGGCCGAATCACCAAACACCGATCCGCTGTAGTTGGGCGAGTTGCTGCCCGTCGTCGAAAGGTTCCGGTTGGACGAGGCACCGTACTTGTGCGAGTGCGTGTACTGGCCTTTCTTGATGGAGTTGGTGTAGTCCTTGGTGCCGCGCCGGCGCAACGTAAAGTCCCGCTCGCCCGTATCCTCGCAGACCGATTTCCACTGCTTCCAGGCGTGCCGGACGAGCGGATCGGCCGGGCCCCAGTCCTTCGAAGGTTTGGTCGCGCCGTGTATCATGCTGAAGATGTTGTAGTCCACCTGCTTGCTGATCTCGACGCAGGCCAGTAGCACGATCACCGACAGGCTGAACACGACCGGCAGCCACTTGGGGAAGTAATCGATCAGCAGATCGTTGTCGTAGTAGGTGATCGACCACCAGCACAGCAGCGCCATCAGCAGCACCGGTATGAAGCCCCAGATGAACAGCCACGCCTTCAGCACGGGCCGGCCGAGCGAAAACTCCAGATCGGTGTAGAGATTTTTCGACCCGTACACCCAGATGATGAGGATGATCTCGAAGATCATGGCGCACACGGCCAGCGCACCGACGATGCGCGTGTCCAGGATGCGCGGGAAGATGTAGTTGGGACAGAGCAGCCCGGCAATGGCGACCACCAGCCCGGCGAGGCACACCGTGTAGTTCGGGTGCTTCCGGATGATCCGGGTCGAGGTGTAGATGTAGATGACGATCGAAATGAGCGACGAAATGAAGATCACCGTGTACGATAGAGCGGGAATGAGCCGCTGCAGGGTCGGGTCCGACTCCTGCACGGAGATGGCCCGATCGTATATGACGGTGAGGGCGCTCAGCTCCGGATAGAAGGGATGTGCCTCGGTGAAGCTGTTGTTGTACTGGAACACGTAGAACACTACCGCGATCGCTGTGATGAGTATGTTGAAGAAGATGTACACAAACGAGGTCCTGATGTGGGAGGAAAGCGTGCAAAAAGGAACATGTTTAGTGGTTTGCAGTGAACAACAAGGACATAATGTGTGTCCATTCACTCTCAGCCCAACGAGATAACTTACTTGATCGCATCCCCCTTGTAGAGGAACTTGCCCGTCAGTACTGGCACTGCGCCAAAACCAATGTTCAGCGAGTAGATCACCTGCACGAGCGCATTGAACCAGACCGTACTGTCCGCGAACGACTCCGGATGGAAGGGCCACAGATCGGGGAAGTACTGCTCGTTGATCGATTTCGTAACTTCCCACCCGGTTTCGAAGATCAGCAGTACCAGCGCCACAAAGCCGAACAGGTAAATCGATCTGCGATTAATTTTCCCGCTGTGTGTACTGTGGAAAGGAGTGACGCAAGAAGGAGGCATTTTCAGTGAACATGACATTTTGGAGCGTTCGAACAGTCTGTGACACCTACCAAACCATCGAAATGACCCACAGCAGTATGAGACTCAACGCCAGCAAGCCAAAGTACAGCGAGCTTCTCCACACTGGACGGAGAAATGTTAATCTGTTGAGGGAGAAAGTGAGAAAAATAAGTGTAAGTAAAGGGGTAAGAATTTACGCATGAGTCAAACAGCTGGACGAAACTGTGTCAGCCAATCGCTGAATGCAAAGTACGTGCGTGCAGGGTTATAGAAGGGAGAAACGCTTACTTCAAACATTCCTGTCCACTGCTTTGCTGTACGTCGTAGCCATTCTGCAAAGGAGAAGAGAGAAACCCAGCGGACAATGCATGTTAAACAAAATGAACAAATTGGTCAGGTTGACGGATTTCGGTGTTTTGGAATAGACCGAACGGGCATGACTCACATAAATGGCTTGCGGGTTGATCGTAACCGATTTGGAGCACTCCCGCAATGGCACAGATTTGAATGCTAGCATTCCGATGTAGAGCAGTGCAATCACGGATTGCATCGATGTCCATATCGCCGCCAGCCACGAAGCAATACGTCCCACCAGACTGGCACCTGTTGACGGTGAAACGAAATATTAACGTTTGGTTTGGCTTGCTCGGTATAACAATAGTTACGTAAATCGGTAATCGATTAAGATACAAACTAAATGCTTCACTGACTACATTTTCAGTGTTGGGATGTTGAAAAAAGAGCTGTTTAACGCAAAATTTAAAAAAAATATCGATAGCAAAATAAAAAAAAACACAACTTTTAGCAAAACTGTCTAGTAATTCATATAAAGAAAAAGTCTATTTTTTGTTATTGAATTATTACAGGTATTCCCCAATGTAAGCTATTAATGCGGATCGGAGGAAATAGCGTGTCTCGAATATTATAGTAAGTCGAATTTCGAGGTTTTCAGTCAAATTATAGCTAATTTTCGTATAATTTAGCTGTATGTGATAGGATTAAGCCACTAAATGAGTTAAATGATCTGATTTTAACTGAACATTATAATTTTGTACTTTTTAAATTGGTTTTTAAAACTCGATCCAAAGAGAATTTACAGTCGTTGCCTCTAAATTTTGGCTTTCATCCGCTTATTTTTGTCTCTAAGGCACCAATTTTTGACACGATTGACACGATTTTTGCCTCTAAGGCATTAATTTTTGATAGTGTGCATAATTTTCTGTCTTTAAAGCGTTAGAGCCCCGGGGAAATTGAATGTGAAATTTTGAGTTATTCTGCTATATTTCTTTTTATTATCAGAATTTTACTTACTGTACACCAACAGAGAGGATATTCAATTTCTCAACTATCTAGATTATAAAAAAATAATTAATAAATTAAATGCATTTCCTTGTGATTCTACGCTTTTTTACGGTGTAAAAACAATGATCAGCGGGGAATCACAAGAAAATGTATTTAATTAAATATTTCAATATGTTTCACATACTAAATTGTTGGAGAATTGAATATCCTTTTTTATGTACGGTAAGCCATTATGTGATAAATATTCAATGAAATATAGCAAAAAAAAAAAGAAAATTACACGTTTACTTTCAGGCAAACTACCTTAAGGCATCAATGTTAGACTGTGAGTAAATCGCTTTATTTACAAAATTTAATGTAATGTCAGAAATTGTTTGTTCCAAAATGATTTAATTTAAGTTAAGTACTTAATAATTGAATTGATAGAATTTGAAATATTACAATTGATATACTAGTTTTCAATGTTAAAGGATTGAAAAAAGTTGGCATGTGTTTTTGGTGTAAACAATGGCTTTATTTTATATTGAATTTTATTATTTTTTCTCACATTTTTTTGTAGTTTTAAATAATAGTCATACATCTGCTCAAATACCTTGTAAATTTGTCCACTGGATTCCATCAAGAGACGAAAATATTTTGTATTTAACAAATGATGTATCAAATCAGTACAATTTGCTCACATTATTGTCAAATTAATAAAATCGTTTGTCGAGTATGAAATATATAGGGGAATACCTGTATACTATTAATAACTAGGTCAATTTTCAGTCGTTTAAACATAAGTAGGAATGATCATTTAGAGTGCAAAGAGCTAAAAGATACATTGTAAGAAAACCGGCTAAATATTAAAGTGAAAAGGTAATTATTTGAAAATGTAATAATTATTTGAGTTGTTTGTCTATTAAATGATCTACTTTTTCTAAGATTTTTATTAAACCAAGATTCTAATAAACAAATCTATTCAAATAATCCACTCGTCTTTGGTAATACAATGCTTCTAAATCCAACTTACCCTTCAGGAAGGGAGCTGCGCGCCACATGTGCGCCGAACCTTGGCCAAGAAACTGGCCGAGCGATATTTCGAGCAGTACCACCGGAAGGCCGACTAGAAGGAGCAGTATAACATAAGGTACTAGGAAGGCGGATCCATGCAGCTGCAGTTCCCGCGGGAACCGGACCACGTTGGCGAAGGTAAGGTTCAAGCACAGACATAGTATCACACCGCGAAATATTGATGATCTTGACTGTGGAAGAGAACGAGAGAACGAAAGATTTCAATGCCACTGCTGCAGACGACAAACTCTTCTCGTATATGTGGTTGGTTGAAAATAATTGTATAAAAATTGGAGCTAAAGCTTCTTCGTCTGCTCGAATGCAATAAATTTACGATGTGTAATGCATGAACTGTAACTACCGAATGAGCTTATAAATAATTTAATTTAACTACACAGAGAAGAAGAAAAAAAAGTTGCTCTTGACACAGTTCAACGAGCGACACACAGTGTGCGAAGATAGAAAGAATGCATTTAGAAGGGAGTATTGCATTTGTAATTAAAACAAACGATTCTACACACACATGCATTGAGCAATTGTTTTGGTCTGCATTTGCTTCCAATCTTTTTTCCTCTCCATCCTAGAGAAAACGCGAATGGCGAAACAAGTTTCCCGAACCAAGTCCGATCTCAGACGAGCGTCGGCACAGAACGAACTGCTCGAATGCGTACTACATCAAGCGTAACAGCTCTACTACAGCAGACAATGCAAATGCAACGCTAAGGAGACAACGATTGTCTTTCAATTAACCTCCGCTGCATGGAAAGCTGCGTTTTGTGTGTGTGTTTTTTTTGCTTACTTAAATAATCCGCACTTTTTTGTGTTTCATTTTCTTCGTTTCAACGTTGACACCATATCGAATGTACGGTGTATGTGTGTGTGTGTGGTTCTGCTGCTTACCTTCTTGTAGAAACGAAACTGTTCATCATCTCTCGTGTAGTAGAGGTAATCGAGCAAATATTTAGCATTGTTGACATCCATTTTCCTCATTTTGAATGGACGGTCGCGTTAAGTACGCCTTTTTTATGTGAGCGTGAAACTGTGCGTTTACCACCACTTGGCCACTTACTTACTAACTTACTTACTAAATACTCCCCTCAGCGAGAGCTTTTCAAACGCAACGCTTGGCAATGTGCGCCACGTGGTTGTTAAAATTTGTTAAAACTTTTACTAGCATTGGCACATGAAAGATTTACAAAACCTGGCTGTGTTCGCTTCCGCGCTAATCGTTTCTGTTTTCGTTTATGTTTGTTGTTGTTTTTTTGGCTTCTCTTAGTACACGTTTTACGCGTCCGCCCCACACCGGTTCCGGTTTGTGGGTTATTGCATTACGTATGCGACAGTTTGTTGACACTCCATTTGTTTGCGGAATAAATATAGAGGAGCAAGGGGGTTTTCCTCTTAGTTTTTGACTGTTTAACGTTCCCCGGCACTTCATTCACCTTTATTGTGTTTAATTGTTTGCGCCAAACGGGAGGGCGGCTCTACCAACCGGCACGGGTCGTGGTGATTGTTTTTCGTTTATTGACTCCACTGATCGCTGTGCTTTCGCAGCCGAGGTTTTTTTTTATTATTTGCTTTTGTGTTTGTGGGGATCAATGGAGGGAAGCCAGGCTCCAAGCTTAAGCGTACACACCGTACACATGTATCAACCGCTTTTCTTCCACACTTTCGCTCTCGCGCTTAACTATCATGGCATGGCGTCGTCATAATTTCATAGCCACTCACACACAAACATACGAACACAGTAACACTTAGAAGAGGACGAATGGGAAAAGGGGGAAAAAAGGAAGACCACCCGAGCTTCTCAGGTCCCCTCTTCTAGCCCGCGCCGTAAATTGCTTCACGGCCGCTGGTCACAGGGCCACGGTGATTAGCATTCCCGGTGATCTCGACGATCGGTGGAGATTTGCGCTTAAGCCGTTTGTCACACTTGCTTCGTTCTGCTCAGCCGCCGGTCGCAAAGCGCCTGCGGATGCACCAATGTCCACGGCCCACCGATAGGGCGACAGCATTTCACCCGAATGCAGTACGATGCGGTCTTCCGCCGTCTTCTGTGTATTGCCATCGACTGGTGCGGCGGCGGGTGTCCGATGACAAAGCGACATAATTAACAATTTCGAACCATAACGAGGACGCGTCGCCGTTTTTTTCTCGCCACCGTGCCACCGCAGGATGACACTAATCACATTTTCACACACCGTTCAATAATAACGGGCACAGCGGCGAGGTAGTGCTAAACAGCAGGAAACGAACACTCACTACGAACGTTACAAACTATGGAACAAAAACGTAAGAAGGCACGAAAAAGACATAAGAAAAAGGTACTCTTCAAGGTAGCGCCGTTCCCGTGACGATTATGGTAACCCTTCGAGCCATCAACCAATCACCCCGGTTAGCTGCTGCATCTCCCAAGCGATGCATCCCACCCCGGCCACGAGCATCACGGGCGTGAGGTTCACCTTAGCACGATATCGACTCGAGCAGAAAGTCGAATCCTAGCGGCAAAAACCATCCACACCCGATTGGTTCCGATAAGAAGCGGGTCTAAGCCCCATTTCCTTCAGGGCAGCAGCAAAGCAAATTGGCGAATGAAAGTTGAACAAAAACACGCTGCTGCTGCAAGCGGCTTATCGATCACGTACCAATATCTGCAACGTGGGGCCTCTTCCCCCGGATGTGATGCACTCATGCACATGGTACAGAGCAGGGCGGTGAAAATGGAAACATAATAAAAGCAAAACTATTTTAAATCACGCTATTCACGGCACACGAAAACCTTCGCGTGGGTTCCAGGGGAGTTATGCGAGATTGGAAGATATTTTCGTTAGATCATTATCTCAGGTCGCGAAATTGTTCGACGCTTTTCGTGCAGCGTTGCTAGCTCGACCGTCATTGTCAGCTGGTGGTTATCAAACGTTGGCTTCACTTTTGGACGGAAAAAAAGGAAAATTGAAATGGTAATTTCGTTTTCGTCAGTTATCTTCAGGATGTACAGTTATTATCTTTTCGTATTGTTGCATTATTGTGGTCGTTTAATCATCTAATTAATGACTTTAAATTACAGGGATCAATATTTGGATTTTGTAAAAGTTTCAAAGCTATTGGCCTGACGCGACTTTGATAATGGAGTAGTGTGAGTAAGTCTATTAAACAATCCGGCAAGCAACTTCAATTATTAGAATTTAGATCCCATATGTCAAAAAGAAACATCTAAAATTCAATCCTGAAACATAAATTGATCCTTACTTATATTATTAAACATTACCTATTTCAATTTCCAAATTTTACTCTGATCCAACATTTCAATCGTTGCATATTCCCGCTTCTTGGTTTTTGGTTCGGATTAAATTGTCTTTGAATCAATTACCAAAAAATGTTCAACATAATATTATCAAATAGGCTATTAAACCAAATTAAATCTAAAAGTAGACCACAATAAATCTTAGAATAAATCTTAGACTACCACAAAGTACGCACTAATAATATTTCACGAGCTCGGTTAAAAATAGTGCCGAAATCAATCAGCTTTAGCCCACTACACTGATATCTCAATACAAATTTCACGATTACCGACAATGAACTTTACGAATAACCGAAATTACAGTTGACAATATTGTTGAACTCGATCTCGGAAAATTGAATTGCCAAGCTCGTACTTTAACAATGCTGTTACCGTTCTAAATTGTCAAAATGACCAAGATATCAGTTTAATTATTGTGTTTACAGAAATTCGGTAATCGATTTGTCACCCGTCCTGTTCTTAATACTGTGCAAGGGAAACACAGTTTGGTCGAATGATTGTATTCATGCAGCAAATATTCTACATTCAGGAGCAAGAATATGTAAGATAATACGATGTTTTAAGAAAAAAATTGTAGTTTTCCATTACTGCTTGTGACGAATTTGTGATGTTTGCAAAAAAAAAACAACTTGAACTAAGAGCTGCAGTGGTGAAAGCGTCTTATATGCTGTAGTTACAAATACATGTTTCTATCCAGAATAAATCATAATTCTCAGACGAAGTTTGTTATCGTAACAAGGTATAAAACGAATCAACTGTTTTATGCTACAAAAAAACCACTAGCAATATCCCCAAATCTTCCAGTTTATTGATATCTCAGTTTTCACAAACTGAATATCGGTTAAATGCGTGAGCTGACATTATCATATTTAGCCGAGATATTCGGTTAAAATAGTTTAACCAAGATCATAGCCGAGATCTTAGTAGTGCGTTGAGTTAGTTGAGTCTCGGCAATATTTTTAAAGCGCGTACATTTATTGACGACTTCTAGTAGCGGATTAACATGAGTTGAGGCTCTAGGCGGTCACACGATGTAGGACTTTTTGAAGTGTCGAGCGCGGAGGAATTCTAAACCAGGAATTTTTGAGAGGAATTCTAAACCAAAGTAAGATTGGGAAGCAAATTTACTTATGAGCGAGGGGTGGGTTCTTTTTCTCGTGGCCTCCTCGACACGTCGGGAGTGTGCGTAGTGCTTTATCCGCCCCTGACCACTTCATTCACAAATCGAACGAATGCGTCTAAATGAGAAATAAAACACTTAAAAGGCGTGTTAGTATTTAAAAACTCAACACAAACATTACAAACAATTACCAAATTCCTTCAAACTATCGCTAACAAATTCGAAACATGTCTAATTACCATGTAAATTTCGCCCCATTACCAATATTTATCTTCCGGAATTGTGCAAAAGAAGCAAAGAAGGAACACATGTTTTCCTCCAACAGGTGTGTATCTACTCTCATAAATTATGACAACAACTTTGTCATTGCGACTGACACCGTCCACTACTATCGCTCTGTACCAGAGCTCCAACCTACTATCTTACGGCGGGAGCTCAAATGCAGTAGTGCGCAACAAAGGCGTCTAGCTAAGGGATGTGAGAAATTGGATGCTTTTGTTATTTCCAGCCGTTTCCACTTCCAGAGAAGGCCAACTTCATGCATCAGCTGATGATGATGCTGGCAGACCGACTGCTGC
The DNA here is from genome assembly GCF_016920715.1 of Anopheles arabiensis. Taxonomy (NCBI): domain Eukaryota; kingdom Metazoa; phylum Arthropoda; class Insecta; order Diptera; family Culicidae; genus Anopheles; species Anopheles arabiensis. The sequence goes on along the minus strand of NC_053517.1, from coordinate 69,500,918 downwards.
TACCTCTCCCTCCTCCATAGCTGATGATATGCATATCTGGATCAAAATTGTCGATGCGTGAAAAATGTTACAGTGGCAGCATTAGAAGCAAATTTCGTATGCCAGTGTCGTTGTGCGCTATCTGTCGACGAGCTGTAGCTTATGCCCGTAAGCTCAGGTGTACTGAAGCGGTTGTGATTGAGCTGTGAACAAGAGGATTGAGACTGAAGCTTTGTCCCAAGTTGCACCGGGGAAAAGAGAGATACATCCCGAATGCAACAACCGAAGGCTTCCAAAGTGGTGTTGTTCCGCACTTCTTCCTTCACAAACCACGAAACGTCCTCTCCGAGGGCGTTGGATGGTGCTGTATGGAAATGAGATTCCAATCGAAACCGTATATACTTCCGAATGCTCCCACACACACTACACAAACACCGGTTGGGGATCACTGACGTTGCATTCGGCGTTGAAAGCTGGCCTTCGACTTTAACACCCATGTCTGTCCGAGACGGCAAGCACATATAGTTCCGCGTTACAGGGTATAGAAAACATTAAAACCGCCCCGCACGCTTCAGGAGGCCACCTTTTTCGGTATGAAAAACATCCCACGTCTCGATTCGCTTCGAGGACGCTTTCTATCGTCAAACTTCCTCCATAGAGTAGAGTAGAATACGAACAAGACAAACAGCTCATATTTTGTGAGTCCATGTGTGCGTGTGGAATTTGCGGAATTGAGTTGTAATTGTAGGTGAGCGCGAATCAGCACAGAACTTGAACTTTAATGGCCTCTGCTGAGTGCGCGGCAAACGTTACCCCTAGTAACACCGTTGTGGGCGGTTAGAAAGCTTCACACATGATTCAAGATTCCAAAGTTGTAGATCGTGAATCGATGCTGACGGCCCTCATGCGGAGGGGGAGTGTAACAATGCCGCAAGCCTATCGCCAACCCGTTGCCAAGAAGGAAGGAATGTATGAAAGGACCCCAGGAAACTGGTTCTTAGAAATATGTTTCATTCAACGAACGGAAGGGATTGCGTCATGCGGATAGCAGTCGGTAGTGAGTGTTTGCAATATCATTTAACCCGTTTGTTTCGATACAACAAAATAACAAAAAGAGGAACAAATCAATTTGAGATGCCAAAAAGCCAACTTAAAAAGATTCTGCAGTGCAATAAAAATGAATAAAAAGTTGCACCTTTGAAATTGCCTAATGACGGTTCCCCCTTCTGTACGATACAAAGGCCAACGTACAAATACTCATATTTGCTGCAGCACTCAAACCTCTACGGGACGACTCGGCCACAGGGCATCAGATTTATTACCGACTGCATTGTGCGAAAGACGGCCAGTGACTGGTGGGGCCACACAATAGAGAGCACCGATACAACAACAAAAAAGGTATGTACTAGGCATGTGTAAAATGAACGAGAATCGCACCGTTCGAACAGTTCGGTAAAGTGCACGAACGAACGAGGTTCTTAGCAAAAAGAACGACCAGGACTTTTGGAAGAAACTGACTACACCGAACGCGTTCGAACGTTCCGTTCAGTGTTCGACGGCACACATAAATGTGGTAATAAAACGTGCAAAATCATATTGCTTTCTCGCTCTTTCTCGCACCGCGCGAAAGGGTCGTCAGAGATCAAAATGTACCCTGTTGGTGTTGAAATCGTACCCATACAACTCAATTCCTCGAACGCCGTCGAATTTGTCCAGCAGTGTTCGATACGTGTGCTGTTGGTGTGGAAATCGTATCTATACGACTGAATTCATCGAACGCGTTCGAACTGGTGTTCAATCTGTGTTCTGTTGGTGTGTAAACTAGTGATGTGCTGTATGGAGCGCACCCACGACTCCGATCCGACTCCGACTATTGTTAGTTCGATTCCGACTCCGGCAAAATGGAACCACTAGATCCGCCCGGAGTCGGAGTCGTTCGGAGTCGTCCGTAGTCGACCGGAGTCGACGACTCCGAACGACACCGAACGACTCCGAACGACTCCGACTCCGAATGACTCCGGACGACTCCGGACGACTCCGGACGACTCCAAACGACTCCGAACGACTCCGAACGACTCCGAACGACTCCGGACGACTCCTACTCCGGGCGACTCCGGACGACTCCGACGACTCCGAGCGACTCCGAACGACTCCGGATGACTCCGACTCTGGGTGACTCCGGGCGACTCCGTACGGCTCCGCACGATTCCGAACGACTCCGGATATTGCAGCGCAGACCTACCTTCCGGAGTCGATTCCGAATTTATCGGAGTCGGATCGGAGTCGACTCCGGATTTTTGTCAACTTTACCCATCACTAGTGTAAACCGTACCTACACAACTGAATTCATCGAACGCGTTCGATCTGATCCGTTAGTGTTCGATCTGTGTTCTGTTGGTATGTAAATCGTACCTACACAACTGAATTCATCGAACGCGTTCTGTTGGTGTATAAATCGTACCTACACAACTGAATTCATCGAACGCGTTCGAACTGGCTCATTTGTGTTCGATCTGTGTTCTGTTGGTATGGAAATTATACCTATACAATTCAATAGATCGAGCCCGTTCAAACGGAATAGTCATTGTTCGCGAATGAACTGAACTGAATTGATTGCGCTCATCATGTTGATCCGTATTTAAGTAGTTTTTTTTAATAGATCCTTAAGTGTGTATAAGGCATGTGATACAATATATGCAGGAGACATTTTTGCTCGTATTAGTTTTTTACATGCTAGTTTTTGGTCGATTTTGCGATGGATTGTGTTGACCAGACAGCCGAGTGTTTAATGTTTTTAAATGATTGGTTTCAACCGCAGAATGAGTACTTCTTTGGCTACAGTATGCGTCTATGGTGGGTAAATGAAAAAGATAACGAGCGTTCTTTGTGAATAAAAACCTCATGAAACAAAGAACGAAAGAATCGTCGTTCGCGTTCGGTTCTTTTTGTTGAGCGAACTAGTTCGTTCGCGTTCGGTGAAAAGAATCGTTTTGCCCATGCCTAGTATGTACGCTTTCATATGCATTGTCGTTTGCAGTGCGGCACCGTAAATGCACTGTAAATATTTCATTAGCATAAGAAAAGCTCCAATTAGTAGATGATAAAGCGATTAAAGTCGCTGGTTTAGATGAGGTTTTGGGGAAACATTTCTTGCGGGAGAGGCCGTGTTGTCCATCTCGACTATTGTCGTATCGGTTTGATACTTTCGCAGTTGCAATAGATGGATGATATAAAAAATGGCCACCGGTTATAACGATCCCTGGGAAACACTCATTGCGGTGGGTGTATTTGCGATTAATAGTAGGCAAGCAGATGAAGAAGCGAAACGAACGGCCGCCCAACGGTCGTTAAACGAAAGTCTCAATATTCTGTGGGACTGCTGTGCCTGTGCAAGGTGTGGAAGGTGAGCAACAACAGCCCGAGCGATTGTGGTCACAACCTGGCTGGCCCCGAAAGAATCGATGAGAATTGTTCCAGTTTTTGTTTTGTTTTGTGCGACGCGTTTATTTGTATCCAACTCTCGTTTAAGTTTTCATTTATTGCATTGCAGCCATTTTTCTTTGGAAAGTGCAATAGTCTGCTAAGGCGGCGGCTTGCTTGTTGGCGTTTAGGCGCAATAAGAAAGACAATATCTAATCAAACACAAAGATGTAATAATAAATCTTCAGTATTGTAATGCACCGGTGATGCAGAATCATCGATAAGATGTGAACATAAAACGATTCAGGTTGTTAACAGCCATGTGGCTTGTATCTTGCAGTGTCTTTCACGAATATTGAAATTAATAATTATAATCAAATGAACAATGATGTTTTTCTGCATTAAAAATAACATCAGTATTTCCGTACATCCTATTTAATCCAAATCTGAACTCTACCGTCAATAGCTAACTCCCATCTATTACCACCCGATTCTTCCACACAAAGAAAGTACATCATTCGACGTAATACAATCACTACATCCAAAATAGCAAAAGTAACGCATAGGTGGAGAGGATCCATTACTAACGATCCCAGCAGCAGCACGATCACCGGTCCTCTTTTTACGTGCCGATCCGAAAGTGATCAGCTTCCGAGCTGGGCACAAATTAATTGCCAACAGTATGTGGCTCATAACGAGATCCGCACGGAGAGCACCCGGGTTGGTTGGTCTGTGATGGCTCATTACGGGTTTGGCACGAAATTTCAAGCATCAAAACTGCCCTGTACTTCTGTGGCCATCCCAACCCACACCCTGGCCGGACAGAAGCAGCACCCTCCCCACCACACGTCACGTTTAATGCAGAGCTTAGTTTTAATTATGTGGCGCTTTTGGCAAGGCCGCTTTCGTGGGCTTTCTTTTTTATGTTGCTCTTATTTTTGCGGGAGAAGGGGTGCAGGGTGGTTGGTCCTCCGTTGGCAAGGTTACCATAATCGTAGTAGTGTACTTGTGTATTTTCTTATTTCACTTTTAAGCCGCAGCGGGAATGGAACGAATCGGAGGAGATGTAATGGCTGTACTGTGCTTCAATGGGAGAAAATCTCCCAATATTATTAGCTCATTGAAGCAGTGATGCACTAGCAAAATATTACGAAGGGAAATAAAATTGCCACAAATACACTGATGCTCAGACACAAACACTCACAAACAGGTACACACTTTCTGGGCACTTTTGCGGTGAATGTAAAATGCACTTGCTGCACTTTCTGCCGTCGATCGATCGTCCACAATTTGCTGCGTTGCTCAAGGATCGAGTACGACCTTTCGGACGTGGGTAAGTTATGTTTTCGTTTCCTTCTACACACACCCTGCAGCCAACAACAATGCACTACGGCAATACACAAAGATTGATGCAGCAGGACACCAACATCCCCTTATTGCCTCCTTCAGCCACTCAACACACACTGTTGGAGCAAATTCTTTATCACTTCGAAGCGAATTGTCGAATATTACACTGCCGTTGTTCCACCCGAAAATCAATGGCAACACCCGTAGCACATAACGGGTTGGGGGTTGGAGTAAATTTTCCAAAAACCTTGAACCACTTTTTGGGCAATTTATTTATTCAACTTTTGCGACCTTCTAGCGTGCTCTTTTGCTGGTTCGTTCTGCCCCATCGGCGATTGCACACTGCCGAGCGCGTTCCACTTGTCACCGGTAAAGAAACAACGGGCCCGACCGAAAACAACGAACGCCCGCGAACAGAGCGGTGTACGACCGTACGCGCGATGCTGCACCATCCGTATCCGAGAGAAAACTGAACCGCAGGCTGGCAGGCTGGCAGGCGAGTGGCTTTGCTTACTTTGCGCTCCGTGTGCGTCTGTTGTGCCGGTATGGTCACGGAGCATGGCGCACGCCAAGAAACACGAGAAGGCTAAGGCTCACTTCCTAGCCCACTCCTTCCCCTAACGCATCGCACACTGGCTGAAAGCAGGTTGAATGAAAGCGCTTTAAAAAAATAGCGACAACAACAGCTCACCCAAAGAACAACCTCTGCCAACCCTGCCTCACCCGATTGGAGTGCATTGCAGGTGGCCACGTTTCCCGTCACCCCTTTTCTGTTGAGCACTCGTCGAAGGAAAACAGTTGGGGTGGGCTTCAGAATGCAATTATTTCGCTCTCTGCGTTGAATATACAGAGAGACAAACATAAAGAGAGATAGAGAGAGAGAGAGCGTGCTGGTTTGCTCTCGTGGATGAGAGAGTTGGTCTGGTTGATGATAGCAAAGCTCAGCGGTTTTTGAATATTTCCCAAGCAACAGTTGCTAGGTAGCGTACAATAAAAACGCGACCGCGTCGTTTTGGATTGCCGTGGCCAGTCAGGATTGAAAGTAAGAAAACATACGCCAGCAAATGCTGACGGCCACTGGGTAGCATCGTCAAGTGGGGTTGACTTTCACGCCTGATGACACACGCACTTTGTCGTCGATCGACCTGTCACGCACCAACAGGGCACAAACGAATGAAGCAAGTGCAGGGAAAACGCTCTCACGATCATCATTTCATATTGCCCCATACTCCACAACCTCAGTGCATGTGCCGGTTGGCAGTAGCGTGTAAAGCAAAAAACTAACAACCAAAGTAGCGAGCGGTGATCGTTGACAGACGCAAATCAACTGAACCCTTTCTGCACGCCAACCCGTACTTTTGCGTACACACAAGAACGACACGGCCGGGAGAAACGTAAAAAGGAGAGAAAATAATACACACACACACATAAAGACACACAAATCAACAACAAGTTTGGAAAGGGAAATCAACAACAGGCGCAAACCCATTTCCCAGCTCAAGTGGGTCAGGTTTGGATGCGTTTGTTGTTTTGTTTCTTTCTTTTTTTTATGCTGCTGTCGCTACTACCTTCTTGGTTGCGATTGAGGCGGACATGCTGGTGTACGCGCACATTTCGCAAGCTTCCGGCCTGGCTGGATGGATGGTACACACAGCGAAAGGTGTTTATGAGCGGCCAAGCCCCCTGTAGAAGGGTGGCAGATTGGCACCACACACCCTTTGCGATTCAAATCTATTTCCCTGTTGTTTTTTTTTGTGTTTTGCCGAAACGATTTGCATTTCCCTAATTGTGAATGGATGGGATAATGAGATAAAATATGAAACATTTACATTAACAACTCGGTAAATGGTATAGATAGTATGAAAATGGGTTCGTGTATTGTTGTTTCTGTTTGATGCATTACACCTTTTAATTGGGAAATTATTGTAATAAATTAATAAATGATTTGCTTTGAATAACTATAGTTGTACAATATAGTTATTCAAAGCAAATCATTTATTAATTTATTACCGTTGGTACCTTCAACCTTGAAATTAAATTTATGGTATCAATAAAAGTTCTTTTCATAATTAATAAACCATAATTGAACATAAATAACCAGAATTCCTATCGTAACTGAATACAATTTGTATAAATACTTGGATAAACTTAAATTTCAACAACTTACACCTTACAGGGTTTTCCAGGAATTCTCATAGCTGTGGCACATTTGATTGACCCTTTCTTGCGTTCAAATGAACTTAACGTTAATAGGACTCTATAGCACTATTGTTGGACAAATCCAATAAGAATTTCCAAGGAGCCTGTCCAAAATAGGTCCCACAGAGTCCAATTTCCATCATGTGAAGTTCATTTCCCATAAGAAATAGTCAAGGATGTGTCGCAGAACTATGAGAACCCCTGGAAAACCCTGTAAAGTTAATGCTTCACGTTATCTCCTAGCATAGTGACGGCATTTCAATATCATCATTTTGTATAATCTAGCCAAATTTAGAACTTTGTAAGCTGACAAATAACCCAATTCATAGCTATTGTGGATTTATTGTTCGACGGTCAAAGCTCCTAATGCACACATCATCTTTGGTACAGCAATACGTAACCGCAACAAAAGCGCATCGTATGTCCACATCCAACCGTCCTACCTATTTGAACGCCATCGTCCGTGGGCTATGATGGACCGGCAATTCCTCCAACGCATTCCGCCCAAAACCGACTAGCTGCCCACGTGCACCATTTTACTGCTGGCATTCTGCCGGCCAGCGTGGTCTAACACCTCCACCAGCAGTCATGGTAAGTGCCGGTAAAACGAAGCGCATGTACATTGAAGCCTTTCTGCTTCGATTCATTCGCACGAGCCAGCAACAACAAATGGGCATGGATGCGTGCGTGCGTGCGTGCGTACGTTTCGATACCGAGTACACCTTTCCTTCTCGTGCTGCACTGAAGATAGCGATTGGCTAGGGCGCGGGTGTGCAAATAGATGCACCTTTACACCACCGCAAACATCAAGCGGGAGGAATGACGTTAGATGAAAGTGCGGACGGTGCTGGCTGCAATTAGCGAAGCGTTGGTAAATCGCGAATGCACCCAATGCACAGTTATTGGCCGTCGATGTGTACAGAACAAGATTTTTGCAGCAGACGGTGCGCGCGTTTGTGTGTGTTTTTGTATCCGAAGAATATATAGCTGTAAAGTGGTACAGTATTGCATGGGAAACGAAACAGTGCGAATGAAGCTGGTACGAATGTGAAACACGCCGAAGCACGTTTAGTTGGTGCATTGTTGCTAATTAAAGCTACGTACACGAGTATGTTGCATTTCTCAGTCATATTGGCAAAGCGACGAAGAGAACATCGCAATTATGTTGTACAGAATCTTACACGTCCATTCTGGATAACTTTATAAAAGCTTCTTGTGCTAAAAATGCATCTTTTTGGTTAAAATCCATTGTTTTATATATTTGGATCATTGGTTCAATATTATTAAGCCACTCCACATACCACAAAACAGTGCGTGAAACCGTGCTGTAGTGTCACCAAACCATCGGCTGATTCTATTAATTTCCCTCCACCAAATTATATCATCAACAAACATCATTCCGGTTTGTTTTATTTGTTTTTTTTTGTTTGGCCAACGCATTCCATAACCACAGATGCTGTGTGTCGTAACACGGTTTCCTGCTTGATGATATTAACATTTTAACGAAGGCGAGCAGCGCCGCACCAGCGGCGCGCGAACAGGAAATAGAAATGGTTTCAAACGGCGTGGCCTTGTGGCTTTATGTTGCGCTGGGAGGACCAGAGAGAAGCGAAGCATACACCAAAAAATAATACTAATCAATCGAATCTTTCCTGAACTGTAGGAAGGAGTTTGGAACAACTTTCTCCAAAATTTGTGCCTTCCATGTCCTCGTCGGAGGACGGTTTAGAGGATGTGGAAATTTGTATAATCCGTCCATTAGGCGACGATACACAGTGGGTTTCGTTTGATAATGCCGAATTACTAGAGATCGTTCGAACGCACATCGTGACCGTGTAAGCAAGAGGTTAAGGGTTTTGGTGTGACTGCGGGACGACAGTGACGGACAAATCCCTTTCTTTCTCTAGCGAATAAGCGATCAGCATCATCATTATCATGCTCGGATAGTGGTGAAGCGAGGAAGATGCACCACACTTCTTGCGTGCGTCCCAAATCCCACGATGAATGGGGCCTTTTTTATTGGTTTACGAGATGCATTTTCAGTGTTTTGCCTGCGATGGTAGGTGACAAGGCAGGGAACCAAGGAGGCCATTTGCCGCTCACCTGCACTGTGGTCTGAATCTGGCCTGTAGAAATTCAACTTCTTATTCAACCGAACTCATACATGCTGCACCTTCATGCTGAATCTCAGCGAACCAGCTATAGACGGCGAAAGCATAGGGCAAGATTTCATTGCACTATAGATGCTCATCCTTCACCGAGCGACAAAGTCCCACGCACCGGATTAGTCAAGTGCACGGGCTGGGCTGGGGCTGCTGGCCCCCATGGTGAACCATATTAAATTCTATCCACCCCAGCAACGCGTGGGTGTGTTCCCTTCGTTCAGCTGCCGTGTGCGCACAAGTGAGTGCCGTAAAGTAATTCAATTATCTTTTCGAGATGTGCTTAATGGCGACAGTATGCACCGGTGGTCTTTGTGTGCCGGCTGTCTTCCAACATGAAACCGTGGTGCACGCGTGGTGTGTATGATTTGTGGTGCAATGTTCGTGGTTGAGATTGGGACAAAATTTGAATATTTCGCTTTTTATGCACAGCGTTAATGTTTTGTGTGGTGGTGGGTAAAAAATGGGTTCCATAACCTTAACCTATGATTTAAAAATCAAACGTGTGTATCTAGAGTACACTTTAGACACAGCTAGATTTGCCGTTCGTGTATGTGGCAACCATAATTTCTTTAGCGCTTTTGTCTCGCCACCATCATATACAACCTTCAGCATTCTCCTTTTTCTAGCACACCGGTTGCGTGCGAATGGTAAAGATCGAGTGAAAATGATACACTATTATAAACAAAATCGACCACCAACGGTCTACGGTTCCGGTGAGAAGCTGTGCGTTGGGATGGTGTACAAAAAGACAAGAGTGAAGTTTTAATTTAATTTAGAAAACGTTACATTTTCTACACTCTGCTCGAAACAATCGACAGTGAAAATATTGTTGCACTAGCGGGAAGATGATCACAGGAAACTCCTTCAATACCTTTAGTGCATGCTGATAATGAAGAGTGTGTAGAGAGTAAAAATGAGAGAATTAAAAGTCTACAGAAAGAAAGCAAAAGTAGTCTTGCCAATGTCGAGTTCGTGCCGGCTATTAGAGCGTATTGGGCGTTGGGCTGAGTGATTATTTTACACCATCGTGTGTTTTTTTTTTTGTGTGGCTGTAACTCTCTAAAGCTAAACTGTTTGGGAAAGATTGACCAACCAGTGGAGGCTTAAACTCCGCACGGCACACAATAGTATGTTTTGGGCAATGGGTACCGGCGGTTGCGACGATTTTAAAAGGGTTGAAGAAGACAGCCTATCCACAGGTAGGCAGCTACAAGAAACCCAAACGTTAGTGGCAGTTCAAATGCAAGGCAAACATTGGCACACATCCTTCAAACAACCGTGTTACTATTTGAGGGGTAAGTGGTTCGATTCCATCGATTAACCGTGACCGCGGGTGGACGGCTCACGGAGGGTGTTTCTGAGCTTAGAGTGCCTAATGCCGGAACGGGAGCGATTGTGAAGCCGTCCATCACACGCACCACGGCTATGCAATACCTAGTGTATCTGTGTACGTTTGTTTGAATGAAAAAGAATAAATCACAATTCGCGTTTATTTGTTGTTGATTTCGAAGCTTTTCGAAACACAAATCACAAATAAAAGCTTTCTAAACAACGTTTACATTCAGCTCGTTACGTAAACGTCCGCTATACCGGGATACAAGACGGTCGGAGAAGAAGATATTCGAGCTTCAAACAGATAAATCTTCGAACTGGGTTTTGTACGAAGATGTCACTGCATAATGGACGATTTGCATATCCGGAGGAAAAAACAGTGTGATGAGAAAGCGGACCTTAAATGCAAACCAAACGCCAAACAAACACTTTTAAAAGCCTAAACTCACTCGAAATGGTAGGTATATTAAATCTATCACTAATTTACTTCGTCACATTAATTGCGAAGCGAAGTTTTGTTGTGGAATAGTTTCGTCGTGTTTGTTTGTGTCTCTTCCAAGATTTGATCTGCTACATGGAAAGCGAATTAAGGTTGGTCAATCATCTAACTTCCATCCCGTCCGTACCACACCGGCAGAGAGTGTGATCTTAGCAAATGTGCACGAATGTAAATCATAACGTTTTATACGAAAAATCGTTATCGTTTTCCCTAATGATTGTAATTTGAAGAAACCAGTTAAAATCTCCGCAACAACAGCTACAATAAAAAAAGGCTGTGGCTTTGAAGCGCTCTGGAAACTGCCCGCGGAAAAACTTCTACCCGTGATGCTTCGGATGGCCATTAAATCGTAATTATCCTGCACGGCGCTTTCTGTGTGCTGTGTTTCTTCTTTTATTACATTTTTTTCATTGGGTAGGAGCACGAAACTGGTGGTGGGAATGGTGGGACCGCTTGAACGACTAGGCGTGAAACCCGATGGTACGATAATGAAGCGAGCGTAACTAGAATCATTAAAAAACTAGTAGAACATAGCCCAAGGCAGCGTCTGATGAATCTCGACCAAGATTCTGTTCGTGTGTGTGTGTGTATGTGTGTGCTGGTTGGAATAGATAGTTAAAAAACTGGTTACGGATAGAAATTACATTGACCCATTTTTTGGTTTGTTTGGAGTACTGTATTCTCCCTCTCGCGCATTCGTCTTTTATCTTCAGTTCCGCATTCTGATATTCAGAACTCACAAGAGTTAGCACAGTTTCTTGCTCACAACTTCAGCCGATCTGAGTAAAATGTTCATCCCAAAAGGCGGAAGTAGTATTGACTCTAGGTAAAAGCTCGTTCCAGTTAAAATTTGCTATAGGTATACTTTTGCATTACAATTTCCCACGCTATCGCGTCAGTCCAACAGGACAGATTATGCTAAAGATGGAGAAAAGGAAAGTTTTTATTGTACAGTACCGTCAGAAAAGGTTATGCCCCGCGAGAACTAGTCGCGTGTCAAACGTTAATTCATTTTTAATGCTGCTTACTACCGCCATTGAGCTTTCTCAAACTAATAACATTTATCTTTGACAGATCGCGTGTACGTGATGGCGTCAATTTTTAGGCGTTTAATTTGATGTTCTCAAAATGAACCTCCCAAAAGGGTTTTATGTAAAATGAAATTAGGAACGGCTTGCAATTTTTATAATGTACACAAGATAACATTTTGCTACATTACATCGCAAAGTTTAATCATGAACGCCAAAGATAATCAAAAAGTCGTAAAATGGAAATGAAACAACCTAAAGCCATCAGTGACAAGTATGTATTCGAAAATGAAATAACAATGGTAGACAGTATGTAAGAATATTGTTCCGACTTTTATGACGAGATGTCCTAGAATGTCAGAAGACTAAATTGATGACCTCACCAGCTTAGTCAATCTTGTTGTCCCAAGTGACAACAAAGATTAGTAGTCGAATTCATATGGTTCGATGATGTAAAATAATACATAAGAGTATTTATTTAGAACGTATAGGCCATGTTACTTATTATTATTTAGTTATCGAGTTGAAATAAATGTGAAAAACATTTTAAATTATAGGTTGCCGTATGGGTTATCAAATATGGTATATTATATACCAAATGAAAGAATTTCATGTTTTTGATCTATTTCTCTCTCTCTCTCATTCTCTTCTCTCTCACTCTCTTCTCTCTCTCTCTCTTCTCTCACTCTCTTCTCTCTCTCTCTCTCTCTCTCTCTCTCTTTCATACTCTCTCTTTCACACTCTCTCTCTATATCTTACTATTTCTCTGCTCAAAATATAACTATTTTCCTGGTCAAAATACAGCACGTCGTGGTGACATGGCCCGGTTTACAATAATTCTCCGTGATACTCGGTCCCCTGGCTGCAACTTTCCATCCAAATGGACACCTGATTTTCGACAGGGTTGCTTCACGTGATTCTTCTTCAATTATTTTCACCAAATGATATACAATCAAATACTATAATTAACGATAAACTTGCATCAACATAAAATTTTACGATGCGTTTGCAGTGAAATAGGGAAGGGATGAAAAAAAACTATGTTGAATGTACCATGTTTTGTCGGAAAATCTTGCACATCACATTGGAAATACAAAATAAGAACAAAGAACGGCCTATGTATTGTTTTGTACTTCTTACAATTAGGGCAGATAAGCCCATTACTAGGACAAAACTACAAGGAGGTTGAAGTACCAAACAGATTAGTTCTGGAAATTAATGAGTTTAATAACAGTCAAAAAAATCATTGGAGGAACCGTTGAAGGGCTACGCGAAGTGATTTGTAGGAACATATACAGGCAGCACACAAACTGCTCGAATCGCGTGCTGAATAGTGGCGCCTAGCGCGATACGCGTGTTGCATACATTTAAGCGTATATCAACAGCAGGTATGCAATTCGCTCAACATCGTTTGAGCAATGTGTCTGGCTGATGTTTGTTAACTGATTATCTGCGTAAGAAGTTTTAATAATTTAGTAATTTTTAAATTTTAAGTATTAAAGAGAGTTTGATCAATATTTTATACAACTAAAAACAAAAGCCTTATACCAATAGTGAATGAATCGTGGATTTTTCTGATCGAATTAAGTATTTAAGCTAAATTTAAAATAAGCAACAAAAAATGCATAACATGGTATTTATTTCTGAAGCAAGAAAAACACAACTACTCTAAACATTTGGTTGTGACGTCCGGATTTGTACAGAGTTTCTCGATTCGGGCTATCGCATTTGGATTATCCAAATCAAAACAACCCAATGTATGACGCAGTGTGCGCTTCGCGGAAGAGCCCAAAAAATTCCAGTTTTCCAACCGGACCTCGTGATGTAACGAAGCATAGCTGACCTGATGACTCCGCGTCGAGACGATAGCAGCGCGTCATCGATGGAGAAGCCGACACAGACGCATCGGTTGGTTCGCGTTTCCATTTTGCTTTAACTCATGCTTTTGTCTCGGAACCATTATTTACGCGGTGCGGCTGATCGTGACTTTGAGAAGATACATCCAATCTTCCGATTCCTCCAGCACACTGGTTGGCCATAGAGCAGCGCGCTAAATCATTCATATGAACGACCCTTAAATGACCCTTTCGATGAGTCCCTTGCTAAATGACGCCATTTTGAGGAAATAAACACGTCCGGATTCACATATCGGGCGTACTAATTGCGTTGATTTTTATTCTTGCATGACATCAGGGGACTATACATTTCCGTACCTAAACATACACAAGTCAACCTGCAGCAGCCTCGTCATCAGCAGCTTTGATCGCGATCAAAGACGAGAATACACTTTATCACTTCCCAATCCAAATAAACTTAATTGCTGGCTGCCAAGCATTCGGTGCGTTTGCGAAAGGGTCGTTCTACCCCATAGCAGAGTCCTCGTTTCGTATGGGTTGGTGCGGTTCGGTTCGAAAAGGCAACAAACAGCACGTTAAAGCCGTAAGTAATTACCTAATTGAAAATAAACTGGCCCAGTCAGGTAATCTTTGGACGGTGTAATTAGAAATACGATAAAGAGCAACAATAAACACTGCCGGGCTGTTAACGACCAAAGAATTGGGGCCATACAAAGCTTCATCCTACGATAAACTGGTCAAATATTCTAGACTGAAGTAAAAGCGGTGTAAATCTGACAGAAAAGCAAAAGGTTTCAATGTGGTTGCCCCTGAGCAAACATAATTGGGTGGGGATTTCGTGAAATTGCCCTTATATTTTCCGAAACAGCAAAACATGTTATTCTACTTCACATTCTCAACATAAGTAAACGCTGCAGCATCCTGGAAATTGATCCCATTTGCATGCTATCGCCCACAAGCGACAGTGTATGTTGAATAATCCTGCAAAGTATTTCAGCGCTCGTCTACCGTACCTGGAAACACGTTACAATCAACTCAATCCCATCATTAATTAGTCTGGCGAGAAAAAAAACTCTTTTCGCACGTCAGAAACGAGCATGGCGACTGGCTGCAGCTTGATCACATGCAACAAAAATACTCCCATTGCAGCAATGTAAAGGGTATGCCACTCGTTAATGTTTTAGGATTTATGTTCAATAAAAAGTTTCATCATTCCCCTGGTGCCATGAAATTGTGATAACGTTAAAATTGGACCAACGTGTGTATGCTTGCGTTCAATTTTGGATTGTCAGATTCCGTCGACATTTTTCTGTTGTGGGTGGTGATTATTGATCCTTTGACTGGTTTTTTTTTTATCGCGGTTTTGCTCTCTCCCTTTTTCCAAAAATATCCTGCCACAACACGCTCTCCTTGTTGTGAGTGCTGGACCAAAACTCCGGGCTAGGAGTGTGTAGGTATCAATTTGTTGGCCTTGCCAGCACACTGTACGGGCCATAAATAGAAGGCTAGATGAGCTCGGCCAAAATCCAGCTTTGGACCGACTAGACAAGGTTGGAGGAATGTTTGTTGTTGAAATCGTTCCAAGAAAATATCATAATTCTGTGCAGTGCATGGGTAGAAGAACCATCATCAATCAATGTAGCAACCAAATAGCTAGTTGGAAAAAAGGTGAATATGTGGAAGCCTATGGTGGGTTTTTGGTTTTATAAATTCATTGGAAAATATGATTCGAAATGTAATTTTTTATCATACGTTGCAAATTCTCATTCCTAAAAGGGAATATGATAACACGATATAATGAAGCTGTCAGTTTGCATCGTCAAAACATGAGAAACAAAATTATACAACAAATACATATGTTTGTTACCACTTTTTGCCTAAACCGGCCTCCTAAAAGGCATGCTGTCCCACGTTGTTTGCGGAATGTCACATCGATTTCATATCATGCCCAATAAACCGTTCCAAACGTTAGCCCAGACCAATCAACATAAGCTGGACACAAGAGCTGTATGAGCTGTGTTCAGGACAACTCATCTCTAACAAAGCACACATTTTCAACGACAAACAAGGAGAAGAGAGAAAACAAATAAAGAAAAATAGGAAAATTGCAATTCAATAACGTGAGCCTCGTATCGGGAAAACAAGGCTGTCCAATTTTGCCATCCATCAAACTAGACCAAATCATAACCGATAGCTGGCCCGGCCAACCGCATTGGACGGATGGCGCTTTCTAGCGAATGCAAATGCGCTCAACAAGACCAAACTGCCCACACCACCCCACACCATACCTTACACCTCAAAGCCATAGAAAGTGAGGAAATGTGGTGAGAAAAAAAAGTTACACACTTACACAGAGGCACACAGAATGCGAAGTAAGTCAGGGCGGACTCATATTTCTTCGAGCCTACCCCATATTTGACACCCGCCGAGGGAGAAAACGAGGATAATGAAAACAAACCGTGCCGCCGCCCGGGGAAGGGTGGCTCCGAAACCAGATGAAACAATTCAAAGCGCGTACGACCCCCACCACTGCCTTCGCCCACAATAGCACCAGCAACAGCATATCGTTGCCTCATAAGCGTATGATGAAAACTGAGATGACCGCTGGGGAGTTGTACAGCAGCAGAGGCAGAAAAAAATGAAGTGCCCGGCAGGCACAAGCGCAATACGATCGCTGCCACAACAAGCCCCGAGCGAGTTGAAAGCAGTACTTGTGTTGGGCTTTTTTCGTACCTCACTTCCAATTGCTGTAATACACGTACGCGATACGATCGATATGCGTAAGAGCGGGTAATGGAAATTTGAAAAAAAAAAAAACTTAAATGAAAACACACAAAAAACCACGACGTCACATGGAGGAAAGTGAAGCCCACGCAGCCCGCAATGCGATTGAAGAAATGAGGCACAAGAAATGCTCAGGATCAAATTGAAACGAGATACTCTCATGGGCGTAGAGGATGGGTACATTGATCGTGTACATTGTATGTAGCCAGCTGCAATTCCCGGTCAATCATCATCAAAATTTGCCTTTTTCCTACCGGTTGGTCGCATAATTTCACCACATGTCTCCTCCGTGTGGCCTCCTTCCATCCATCGTCGGCATCGTTCCGTGTCGTAATGGATGCGGTGATATCTTACCGCTTGATCGGTTTATATCGGGCTACCCGAATAATTGCAACCGACGCAGTCTTGACGCAAGAAAGTGGCCAGCTAATGGGGCGAAGCTGTAATCAATGTGCGGGCTCATCTCACTCTGGGATCCAATTTTTACGCCCACGCTCTGTGTGTCTAGTAGTAGTGAAATGCACATGACGTACATGTCCAGTACGCAACAAGGTTTAACAAAAAACAACAACGAAGACACAGAAAAAAGGCTTCCGCTTTTATGGCACAAAGACAAGTTTTTTTTGTGTTGTCAGTATTTTTTTTGCAGAACAAATGAGACCACTGTCAAGATGTGATACAATCGGAACATTGTTTTATCGATAGAGGTGATGAAGGTGACTAATAGGTGTAAGGTTGAGTTTGAGATATGTAGGGAACAAATGCTGTTGTATTTAACAATATTACCAGAATTTAATATTTGGAATAGTTTGGCAAAGCAATTAAAACCACTTAAAACATGAATTATTGGCGTTCCATGTTTTGGAAAGCATAATATCTGTACTTGTTTTGGAAAGAATAAGGAATTGCACAATACTCGTACATACAAAAGTCTCACGTTTGTATTGAAAAACTGACAATAATCTGTTAACAATTGTTTTAAATGTTATTTTGAAATTTAAATTTGTGAAAAAAAAAAATAATTCCATTAAAATTACGTTAGGATTTTTTTTGCAATTAAATAATCTCCCTTAACGCTGTTGACTACACGCAATTGCTATTTCCGCTTAACGCATCTGTCAGAATATGAAATATCCACTCCAAGCAATGCTGAAGATTAATACAGTATGTCTGATTCCAAAATTTTCCCCCAATTTTGGGTTACTCTCAGAGTTAAACTAAACTCTTAGTGTATTATTAGTCTTCAACAAAGACTTCTAGTTCAATGTTTTAATTGTTGCACGTAATGACAATATTGATTGTTAGCATTTTCCAACCACAAAGCAGGCAAATATTAAGCAATCATCAAAGGGATGCAACTGTAGCGTGATAACTTAAGTGGTCTTTGCCAGAGCTCTCTAGAACCATAGAGTAGCATCAGAAGAAGAAAAAAAAACAAAACACAATCTTTTACTTCAATTTCATACCGACTTCAGCCCATACCGTAGGGCTGGCGCGAAGTTTCATTTATCTTGTTTGTAATTCTTTTCTACAGATAAGCGAACGAAGCGACCGGTGCCGCTATTGTCTCTATCGAAGAACGTCGCCATAGTTCGATGCTTTCAGCCGTCTTGGAATGGCGTAAGGAATGCAAAACAAATTCTTGCTTTGTTCGGTGTGAGCAATCGAGAGTGTAAGGCAACCATTGCTGAGCTTGGAATAGCTTTTTTATCGCACAACGCACCAGTGAAAGTATGTTTGTGCGTGTTTAGGTGGGCTTAACATATCAAAGTATGGCTGTTTATTGGAGGAATGTTGAATGCTCACACAGAAAATGAAAATAGCAACCAAATGGTTGCGTACGCGTAGGAAACCAGTGCCCTCAAACCCCGTGACACAGATCGATCGAGCGTGATGAGTTGAGTGCTAAAATTCACTTCAATCATATCATTATCAGAAGAGCCTTTTAAGCACCAACAGAATGGGTCAGCTACGGTGCATTTAAATACGAAATCTGCTGCACGACGATCGACACTTTTCTCCGGTACAGATTTCACTACGCGTTTCCCCACCCGACGTTGCCGACGCCAGTGTTGGATTGGGGCGTCGTACGCCCACTAAGAAAGCGAAGGGCTATGAGACTGGACCGTGGCGGCTTTACAGCGAGTATCTTTAATGATGCGATGTTTACATTGGAAGATTAACTGTAAGGTGTTGGTGGATGGCGCCCTTGCGAGGTGGTGAACAAAAACAAAAGGCAAGGGCTTGCCTGGTTTCCTATGCATTGAGTGGTTTTACTTTTCTAATTCTGCTACCACTTTCCAAGCCCACAGATCGGGGTGGATAGGTCAAGTGGCCAGCAAAGGAAGGGCGAATGGACAAACCATCAAATGCCGAAGCCCCATTCGAGCCGTTCCCCATGGACTAGCGTAGGAAAAACAAAGTAATGCCGAAAACAAAACCAAAAAATCATCGGCACCTGTCCTAGAATTCATGATGAGTTAAGTTTGCTTCTGGTAGCAAATCAGCACCCTGGCGAACGAACGAACGAACGAACGAGACCGCAATATGCTGGGAATCGGTTAGGAAAGTGGAGAGAGATATGAAAATTATCATCATGAATCGGGGCTACAAATGGGCATGGTGCGTGGACGGTGTGAATGGAATAGGACGGGCAGGTTTTTCTCCATGTTTCAGCGTTCCACTCTTTAGTCCCATTCATCATTCCAGCGCGGTTAGTTCAGGCAGAAAAGCTCCCACAGCCGTCGCCTCAATGCACATTTACTCTCGCTTTCGGCTGAATGATGATGATGCTGCTGGTGCTGCCGCCGAGGCGTCGGAGTTTTTCTGAGGCTCTATTTTATTGTCCGCATCATACTAGCGAGAGTTTGTTTTGTTTTTGTTGCCTTTGGAGTTGGAGTTTGGAAGTGGATTTTATGAGGCAGAAAATTACTGATACTGTAAATTGACACCTTTGAATGCGGACGTTGCCATTGCGTACAGTTGCGTACGAGGGATTTTCCGTGTGAGTGCACCAACCGATGGGCACATCGCACAATGACGCGCTGGCGATGGGTTAACAATCGATATTCCGAAAAAAGTTATTAGACCTGTTTTAAAATCATTCAGTAGCGGCAATGTTTAAACAGACACATCCTTCACATTGCCCTACTACAACTGCTCATTAGTTTAACTTCTCGAGGCCGTACGACCGCACTTAATATGCTAATTTATGCAGCGCAAATCAGAGCGTGCAATTTGATAGTTTCAACCAAGTACAAAGCCCGTCCCAATCAGCCTTGATTGATTCCGTCGAGGAAACCGCAAAAGCAATAATCCTAACCTACACCGCAAGGCAAAAAGTCAACCGCCGGTACGGTTGCAGTGGGATACCAAAAAGCGTCATCCTTTCCAGTGATGAAGCCATCGAGAATAGAATTTCCACTCGCATGCATGCACATCTAACGTCCTATCGCGGACAGGTTTGGTTTGTGGGTGTCCGTAGTGATCGTCACCGTAAATCATGAGGCGAGTGCGCGCTATGAATCGCACTACCAGCATTCCTGGCGCGAGTGGTGCAGAAATAAAGAATGAGCTTTCCATGAATTTATGGGTCCCCCGTTGTTCGACTTGATGAATCCTGGCATAACGATGTTGTGCTATCGGGCACGCAGCACCGATAGGAGAATAGCATAGAGAAGCGTTACTTATCAGCGGATGGCACACTCAACCATGCTGCTAAACACGTTCGGTGAGGTTAAGCGTAGATTGCTGTAGATTCTTTAAGTGCCAGAGTTTTTTTTTGTCACTGTTCTTGTCTTTTTTTTCTGCTGTCCAGTGAATTGTATAGGTCTTTGGAGAATATCAAAACCACGTAAGCAAACAAGATCGCCGATGTGTGATACATTAAAGTTTTACGTAGTATTTGAAATTAAAAAAAAAACACTGACACATGCTTAACTGACACAGACATAACATTTAGTGACGTACAGTGGTGAACGGAATTTCATTTTAAATTTTACGTCAAGTGAAGAAACATGTTTGGACATTCTTTATCTTTGACGTAACATCCTACTATGTCGGCCTATACAGGCTTCCTAGACTTATGAGTATCACGCAACGGGAGAGTCGTATTAAAGCTCAGGTTGGATAGTAAGCAAAGACACTTTTTTTCGTGTTTATGTATGGGAGAATAAGTTGTTGATGTTAGTAGTCGAAATTCTATTAAGTTTCCAGATATCTCCAAAGTAAATGACACAGGGCAATACTATTTTTGACGTAAGCTATCAAAAGTCCAAACATACTGAAACTTTGTAGAAGATAGGAAAAAAACACACAACATAGTAATAACTTCCCATATTATCCACCGAAGAGTTGAAAATGATTTCATAAAAACGAACGGTACAATGAAACCGTTACTTTATTGAGCTAATAAAACATTAGAACGTAATTCCTTTTAAGCGTAGATTCTCAGCTCCAATTCTATATTCTACTTCCTTGCGAAGCTGCTGTGAAATAATCGCCCAATGTGGCGACCGTTACTGCAATCGCTCCAAACTTGCGAAATTGAAAAAAATACTTCTCTTGGGTTCTGATCTTAACAACAAAAATAATGCTAAAAACATTTCCCGTAAGAACAACGCAGAAACTAAGCCGACCGAACCGAGAGAACTTCCATAACATTACGGTAAGAGTCTCTCGGTTGATTCTGGTATTAATATTTCACCCGTTTCCCTGCCATGCATGCGTCCGAAACTGCTGGAACCGGCGAAAAAAAGTTCTATGAATAAAAGATGGTCCTCCCGGGGTGGTCCAGTTTCGCCACTCTAACGGAACCGGGCGCCTTCCCAATGGGCAACGCTACCGTACGACGAACCACGCGAAAGAACAAATGACCGCCAACGAAACACAGCGGAACGAACGTCGTGTAGCCACGGTGCCTCGAGGGAAGGGGTGCTGAACGCATATTCAGTGTGTCACTTGTGCAGAAACAATCCGGATAGCGTATCGCATCCATCACACGCTCTTCAGGAACCGTTGGAATTGGCCGGCCCCGATCTGTGGCCGGCCAGAATTGCTGACCGACACGTGTAGCGAATCAATCCGAGCGGATCGGGTGTGCAGCAGCAGCAAGCAAAAGGAGCAGCGTAACGAAGAAGCTTCCACCCCAATACCCCGAATAGTACGAGACAAACGGACGTACATACCTGCTTGTTTGACTGATCATCGCTTGGTGCAACGGTGTTGGCGCTGACTTTGGTAGAGATGAGCTTCACGGTAGACCCGTTCTGGATCATGCTCGAGTTGTTCGGATTGGTCGAGGGCGAGGACAGATAGCGCAGATCGCTCAACGTCGGAATGCCGGCCGTTGTCGTGGAACCGCCGCCCTCGCCATCGGTGACATCACCGACGGGTGCAACGCTTCGCGGGCGGCCTGCGTGCCGACGGTTGCTGTTGGTGATGGTGTTGGTTGTGTAGTTGTTGAAGGATGCGTTCGTCGTCCAGATCGGGGACGAACCCGTCGTTGCCTGTGTGTAGGAGTGCTTTCGCGTACGCTCGATCGTGTGGCTTTGACCTCCGCCGTCCATGGTGCCAATGGCCGTCGAGGGTGGGCAGGGCTGTTTTGTGTTGGGTCCACCGCTGGCAAGAGTCTTCATTGGTGCACCGCCTCCTCCACCGTCTAGAACGTTTTGCATCGACTTTTTGCGCTCGGAGGTGAACGAGATAGTCCCATCGGAGAAGCGATGAAAGGTGAGATTTTCGTCTGACAGGAATGACATTGACGTAACACTAGAGATCTGTGAAACGAAAAACAAGTGGAAACACTTTAGTTTATCCGTGTTCTGGAGAGTTACGAAAGAAACGATGCCAATATTACAACGAGAATTAAAGTATGAAAAGGGGCACTGGGCACGCTAAGGTCTCTGGGGCCTAGTCTAGAACCTATCCACACATTTCATACACAACACACAACATTGCTGCGCAAAGGTGTTAGAAACATACATAGTATCTCTGTGTCTCTATACTTCATTCCTTCTAGTTGTATATAAAATCGAAGTTGGTTTTAGTAATTGTATATCATTATTAAATACGTACTCGATGGTTGGGTTGTTTGTTGGACGTTGGTTACGATGAATAACAGAGACCTCAGTGTAATCCTAATCAGTGATTTTGTGCTCGGAATACTCTGTGATTCAATATAAAATACAACACAAGGGCTATGCTTAATAGCCTGATGTTCTTTCTACCTCATTCTACCTTCTACCTCATTTTACCTCATTGGGCAACAGACAACCCAACTATTGATGTACCAACTAATGAACGGCCCAACCAAAACAAACCCAACCAGTGAGATTCTACTGCAAAATGTGATAAAAAACGCAGTAAAAGACATGCAACCTTAAAAGGTAAATGAGATTGCATTTTTCTTACAATGCGGTAAGTGGGTTTAAGTAGTATCGCTCTTTTTGCAAGAGTTGATAAAGATACCAGAAATACTTAGAACAATACATCTAAATACTGCTTAAGAAAAAAAACACACACACACACAGTTATGTTAGCTGACATAATACGGCAGTGTACCTTAATAATTTCAAGTCACCTAAAGTTACATGAACTCAAGACCCTTTTCAATTTTAATCGATTTCGATTGGAGTTTCGTTACCAAATACACCGGCCCATGGTCGAGTACATCGATCTATTTGCTTACTTGTAACATGATCCGCATCCTCAATCAATCAAACACCAAGGCACTCTTGGAAAGGTGTTACGCATGGTGAGCAGCAAAGTAAGTGTCCTTAATTGTCAGAGCATTCATCAATTAACAAGCTTCTCATTAATCCAATATCATCCATACGGTGAGTTATTTAAGCAAGACGAGCATTTCTCCATTGACGCAGTGCGCCAAGACGGCAGAGTACAAGATTTCTCGTGCGTGCGTGTGCAATTTAGCCCTGTCGGCACATATATTAGATTAAGAGTAGCAATTCAACCCGCAAAACTCAACTCGCCTCGTGCAAGGAAGAAAGAGAGCGCGCACTAAGGTAGAAAATAAAACAACATTGCTGCAAATCGATCACGTGCGAATCGTCCAGGCGGAAGAAAACTCGCTGCAGAAGAAGGGCAACAACTCGTAACACCCCCGTAATAGGATCGTGTTGCAGTTTAAGGCTGCTCTGAATATTCATTGCAAGCTAAGAAGCTAACACGGGTTTCATCCTACTTCCCCAGTTCGAGGCAGCTCGCCTTTTTTGCTGTTTTTTCCTTACTTCAAGGTAGCAAGGCGGTTCACAGCGCTGCCGAAGTACCTATTTCCCACCGACACAAACCCAGATGCATAAGGAAGTGTGCTCCACTTCGCAAACACTATCATTTTCCGGGCCACAGATCCTGGCCGATGTGTTCCTGCAGGTAAACTTTTCTTGCAACTGTGCAACGTGAGCCGGTGCATGCGGCATCAAGGAATGAAGCTATTTAAGGATTCGGTTATGATGCAAGGATGTCGAAAGGCACGTTGTGTGTCGTATGCAGGATGGGAGCCATGTGACAAAGGCAAACGGAAATTGAAATTTAATTGCTGACAAAGTTGAATAGCATTTGCTTTTGAGAACCTTTTTACCGATTTGTATAGCTTTGCTTGTATTTTGCGATAAGCTATGATTCAATGTTTTAATTTATCAAAAGGTATATATCATAGTTATAGGTTTATTATTTTTTTTTGTTCATAGTAAACCGTCAACCACAGCACCACGTTCGAAGTAGTTCGATTATTCAAATCAACCAAATCCTTCCTGGTAAACAAACGCATGCTGCTGTCCGAATTGGTTCATGATATTATGCAACTAGTTTTTTCGTTGTTTGTTTTCCACAACCCACATAGTTGCCATAAAAGCAAATTTACTTTCGTCCCCATGAGCAGCATGTCAGCACGAAGCCGGTAAAGCGGCCCGTTTCCCTGTTCGTGCCTTACGTTTGTGTAAGCACGTTTGAAACCGAACCGGTGGAATATGAAAGCATCGATCCAAGAAAAAAGCGCACAGGAAAAAAGACGACCCTACTTAAAGGTTTAGAGTAAAACAAAGTATGACGGTTAGGCTTCTTGCACAAGCAAGGTTTCCGTGTAGTCTTCTCCGCCGTACGTTCTCATACGATTCCCTCAAGACACTGCCACGGCTCGGCGGCAGCGGAATGCGGAAAAGTGAAACACAAAATCAATATCACATGGCACATTGAAGGACAAAACAGAAAAAAATACTTATCACGCATACAAAAAAAAAAAAAACAACTAAATCGAGCAAAGAGATCGTTCACATTCTTCCCGCCCGAGTGGTTTGCGATAGTTCCCAGTGTTGCTTCCGGTAGGGAACAAGGTACATTTTACGCAAAACGCTCTCTCGTGTGTGTGTGTGTGCCCGTACGAGCGGAAACGAAACGGTGGAGTGGCGAAAGCTGGCCAGCGAGGCAAAGAGCTTAATCAGCCGTACTCCAACATTCCCAACAAATTCCATACCGAGGTGGCTCGCGGCCGATCGATTGTGTCTGCCATAGGGGACAGTCACCTGAGGTGATGTTGACGTGTTTGTCCCCCCCCCCTCTTTCATCACACTTCGCCCCATCGGAACAGGTGCTTCGAACGAGGAACATCATGCTGGATGAACCGTAACAGCTTATAACGGGGAGGAATTTTCACTTTTCATGTACGATGCTTGCTGCCCATCGTGTACTTGCCGTTGCCTGTTAGTGTTGTTTGGTTTCAATATATCGGAATCTATTGGTTATTGCGCTAAGCGGTGGCCGGCAAGCCCTCCCAGCCCTCCACAATCCTCTTAATCCAGTCGTGTGAGCCAGACTGGAAAATGTTCTCTTAATGGACCGTGCACGTGTAATCAGCGTGTACCAATCATGTCCACCCTACATGCTGTGGTGTCCGTATGTCCGTATGGAAGCTAGCAAGCGGTCAAGTGGTTCAACACTTTTTCGACAGCAATGCTTCGAACACGATGCACTCGAAATTAAATCATACGCAACAT
Organism: Anopheles arabiensis; assembly: GCF_016920715.1. Taxonomy (NCBI): domain Eukaryota; kingdom Metazoa; phylum Arthropoda; class Insecta; order Diptera; family Culicidae; genus Anopheles; species Anopheles arabiensis. Next base: position 69,475,301 of record NC_053517.1, on the reverse strand, counting down.
TTCCCACTGCCTGCCAGGGAGTGTGTTCGAAACGCCGATTCGAATGCCCTTATCAAAACATCAAAACGACACGATCATCTCGGTGCGCAAGCAAACGGCGATGGCACAGTGATTGTTTTGATCGCAAATGCGCTATTTACAGTGGAAACAAAACCGTTCTCTTCAACAAACATCGCTTAGCATCCGGCCCACGGACGCACTGTTTGTTTGTTATTTCCAACACACCGTGTGTAGCAACCGTAATCAATGCAAACACTATCGCTGCTCACTACTAAAATCGATGTTAACCCAACCGGGGTCCAGGACCGGCTCAATGGAAAGCGAAAAAGACGCGATTTCGGAAGTGGCTGCTTAATGAAGCTAGAAACATCACTTAACGTTACGGATGCCATCACCGCTTGTGTGTGTGTTTTTGTCTGTTGCTGTTTTGCAGACTAACCATTTTTGCTAAAGTAAGCGATAAGCTTACCAATTGGTTCGGGTGGAAGGGATCGGAATCGACCACTTGAGTGATGGGCTCCGATTCGCATACAAGAATGCTGTTGTTAGTCACAAATCCTATGTGTGAAAGTGTTTGTTGCAATTGTGTAAAACGTATAAGATAATCTAAAATCTTCAAAGTCAACTCGCACGACTGAACAACATGCCCATCAAGGGATGAAGCGCCGTATAGATCGACCATCCATAAGCAGGACTATGCGTGAGTTGACCAACAACTCACTGAGATAGCCAAGCTCATTAGTAACTTAAGCAGACATAGATATATCGACCATGGTTGTTGTGTGCGAAAGCCTCAAGCCGATAATAATTTTAAAGACAGAATAAGTCTAAAATTCCAAATTCCAAATAAAACTAATGATAAACCAGTTAAAAATTGATCTCTTTCCTAGTTATTATCATGATCTCTTTACTATCCTTCTAGCAATCACCTCTCATGGTTTATGTAATGGAGGCGTGATCTGAATTTGATCAGGAACTATAATTTCGCTTTAAAATCTCTATTTCAACTACGCGGACATGCTGGTCTATACATTCATTCATTCATTCTAGCCTTAAATCTGTGACGGGCATGTTATTGAGTCGTTCGGGTTGACGACTGTAGCGCGGGACCGCCCCTTAGCAACATAAATTCAATAAGTACAATAATGGATTTGATATTTTTATAGATAATTTAGCTATTTTTGTTGTTTTTTTTTTTATTTTGAAAAAAAAACTGGAGACAAGGTTTTCGTGAAATTAGTTGAATAAAGAAAAATGGACCGCACTAACTAATTCAAAACAACTGAAATTTTAATTTAAAACGCAATATACATTACTTCTTATCTATACCTTGTGTACGTTCGGTGATAAAATTGAACAACGCACACGGCAAAGGAAGGCACCAAAACAGATAAACGAAATGCACCTAGTACAACCTACAAAACTTTCTGACGTATGATTTACACGATATTTTAATTGAAAAATGATGTCACCACGGCTGCAAATTAGGTACAAATGGTGCAGAATGTGGCAGAACATCCTGTTTTCGCCAAACCCAATTTTAGTACACTTATTTGCAATTGCAATCGTAGTGCCAGTATCGGGAAAACAAATTCAAATGCCATCCGCTGCGAAATCGAAGAACTCATTAAACGACCTTTGGTAAAGGTGAAGGTGAATGTCAGCATTTTCAATTTCAAAAGCTCATAAACCAACTCGTTGCAAGGGGAAAGGAACGTGCTGCCGCATCGTATCATGTCACATCAATCGATAACGTGCACTTTTTTAGGTACAGTTTCCCCCCCGGACGCTACACCAATTCAATGCATCGTACAGGTTTGCATAACTTTTAAGCTTTTCCCTTGCGTAATAGGTACACGTTTTGAGCTAGACAACACTTACCGACTGTTTTGGCTCCTTATTTTTCCATTTCATGTTGCCACTGGTATGAAGGTCAGCAGGGAACTGGGGGAGCAGTGGTGGGGTCGGGTAAAATTCGCCAAAACTCGTTCTGCCTTGGTTCTGTACGCTTTACATGGACGCTCACATAACACTCAATAGCACATGCACATTGGACGATTTGATTGAAACTTTCGTTAACAAAATAAACACAAATTTTGAAATCCTGCTTCTGTTCTCACTTTTTTTTCGTCACTTTCGTTTGCACTTTATCGCCGTAGGGCGATCACCGCACTGCTCGTAGGTACCGCAGCATCAGTCGCACTCATGTTGATTTCGCAAGGAAAACCATCACTCATTCCTGGAAAATGGGAGAGGAATTATGGAGCCGCCTGGGAAAAATGTATGCCTTGGCTGTCGCAATGTTGCCGTGGATGGCGTGTCGGCAGATTTTCGCAATAGTTTGCAAGTGTTTTCGTTGACATTCAGCGAACACAAAGTCTCACACAAGATGTTGACGTTTTGCTTGTTGTTTTTTTAAAGCTTTTTTTTGGGGGATAAAATTCGAAAAGAAACGTGGCAATGTTTTGTGGAAATTCGTTGGCGTTCCTTTGTCCGCTCGGGCATCTGGGTGTTGGTGTTTCGCTAAACAATAGCGCCCGCTGCCGCCGCCGACAACCGTACAGACAGAAGGGAACCAGAACAGAAGGGGCCACCACGTAGGTTAGGGACGGCTAAAGCCGGTCATCGTACACAATCCATTGCATGATTAATTCAACGTCTATAAATGCTCACTATAAAAAAACGTGCCATGCACAGGTGCGGGAAAACCCTCGCCGAGTATGCTGCATGACCGTAACGTAGAAGGAAGGCGAAGCGTTCTCATGCCTTGCGGTACACGTGGGGCGGCGCTAAGGGAGCTTTTGATGGTTCACGTGTTGTAGTGCAGTAAAGTTTTATTCTCCCACAGCAATATTTTGGCATAAAAAAGAACTTTTAGTTCGGAGCGCCTGCTCGAAGCGTTACAGCTGATGTGACATAAAATTAAATTAACAAGATAATTTTGTTTTCTGTTCAGTTGTATGAAGAGTGTTAAATAATAAATAAAAACAAAAAAGATGGTCAAAAGAAGAATTTTTGAAATAGAATCGTCACATAGCATTAGAACGTTCCTATGATTTGCAAACCTTTTCATCTACACGATGTGTGACCGATTTAAAGTAAATTTGCATACACTTTTTTTAAACGATTGCTATCTTGCATTGCTCTTTGCTGTCGTCACTTGTCCGTTGTAGCCGTGTTGCTATTGCACCTCCAAAAAATACCACGTGTGAACTAAACCACACAATCGACCCGCAGCTGATGTCATAACCCTCCCTTTAAGTGTGTGTAGCCATCTACTCCGTCCCTTCGACTTGGGGCTAAAACGCACACACATTCACACACAATAGTTCCCGATCGTGACCGATCGTGCAATGCGCAGCTTGGATAACTCAATTATGCAGAGATACGGATGCACTTTGGCTAGGAAAGATCTGACTTAACAGCATCTTCACTTTGCGCCCTCAAACGTCTTTCAGTGTGGGATGTGGGATCGCCCGAGCAGGCTGACAAACAATAACGAAGATGAAGAGCTGCAGCTTAATTGTGAGTACGGATAGGAGGAGATTTTGCAACGGTGGGCGTTTATTTTGAGATGTCTTCATCTGCTGTTATGCTGTTGTGCTGTTTGTTCAGGCTTTTGTTTGTGTTTCGCAAAACCGGACGCGGAAGTTTAGCGGCGGACGAGACAGACGGCTGTTCGGAATGGGCTTTTCTGCAAGCTTCGGTTTCGACCATGATGAACACTGTAAAGAAAAGCGGAGATGAGAAGGAAAAACATCAGGTAAGTATGCTGCATGTGTAAGCAAATATGGTAAGACAAACAAAACTGCCTCACCGGAAGTTTTTTCGAAACGTATCAATAGAAGCAGTAAAAGGGGAAAATACGGAACCGAGGATGCAATCGGTAGATAGTTTGTAATCACAAGTGAATTTGAAGGAAATGTTGTGAAGATAATACCCTGCACTGCATAGGTATAATAATAATTATTATTTTTACAAAAGATAAAACTAAAATGAAAGCTTATGTATGTGTATACCGTGTGGATGGCACAATTGAATAAAAGTATTTCGTCGAGAGGATGTTAAAAAAAGTTTATAAAATACTATTATGATAATGCATTTGTAAGACAATAGAACGGAAATGTATACTGTACTGTACGCTAATGAAAATATGCATCACCGGTAAGTCCCAAGCAATAATGATCGGAACGTGACAATCGTATCAACATTAATATAAACTGTGTGGCAATGCCATCGCTTGCCAGCAGTAGCTATCGAGCGAGTTGTTGGGTGATAAACAACCCCACTCAAGTGAACTACAGAGTATAGATTCAATTCCTCTGTTTTGTTTACTACTAGTTTCAATGTAAAAGCAGTTGTTTCAATAGGGATAAAGAGTTAAGAAGCATGTGATGTTCATGTTTTGATGTATGACCTTTTAAATGATATTCTAATAACGTATTGCGTATTTCACCATTATACAACTTTACAAATTTAATATAAAGCACAAACAAGCGAATTTTGGTAAATCATACCATACTGGTTGAACCACTAAAACTAAAACCTAGACTAGAACCACTTAAAAACTGGAAGGGTATCATTCACATTGAAACTTTATTTGTGTACACACAAATTAACAAGTCGCCCGAGCTGGGATCTATTTACATTCAATTAAAATCTGAGGAAATGGACGAAGGAAATGAAAAAGGTCAGAGCAGATAAATGTTCATGTAAATAACGGCACTTGCTACAAATAAAAATGCTAGGTAATACTTTTAATTGTACGAATGTTCAATTTTTCTAAAATTGTTCTTCATTTTGTGATAATGAGTGGAAAATTGAGTTATTAATTAGGCAACATTATGTACTCTATGTAATATCTGTTTTAACCTGGAGAACTTATTACGTTTTCTGCCTCATTTAAAATAGATTTCGTTCATAATAGACAGGCGAAAAATAAGATTTTCATTACTTAATTGATTATTTTACTGAGCTATCTTGGTTGTCTAGGTAAGTTTGAAGTTGGTTACTTTCATTCAGTAGCGTTTGTCATTAGTCTATCTCGTCATTTATATAGGATGCCTTACAACGGTTAGTAATTAAATCTCCACGTTTGCCAATTAAATGACTGAAGTTCTTTGAGCGATATTTATGAATTCAATAAATTAAATATATTCAAGATGAAATGGCAAGCTCATTTTACAAATGCATCCAAATTTTACATTAAACGAGATAAACCTTTTTTTGATACTGATCAATTTATAGCTCACCAAACCAACGCACTTCCAAATCCGAATCAGAAATCAGAACACAAGGTGACGGAACTGTTAGACAACTTGGGTGAAACCATACTTCAAAAAGTAGAAACATGTCCCTGAACTACCCCACAATCGCGACGCGTGTGTATGTTACACGCTGCACGCTTCATTTCTTCTTCGAGCCTCCCGCCTGGCCGTGTGGAACAATGGGTAATAAAGTGAAATATGGACTGCACGTCGGTAAATATCACCGTATCACGCACACGCCCCCAAGGTAAGCTAGTAGTAGCACTAGCAATCGCTATCACCACCGCCGGAAAGTGGCCTCTACATCCGAAGGCGAAAGGAAAGCAAAACTCCCGCAATTTACATGGTGGCGGCGGCTATTGGTGGCGCCCTGAACTCATCATCCGACAGGTGAATCGAGCGCATCAGCAGGTTGGGCCCGATAATTCGCCACCATTGCCATCCATTGGCATCGTTGACCGGGGTGAGAGTTTTTCATAATGGACATTCGAAATCGATGCGGCGAAATCGAGCCCGAGGGGTCAAGCACGATGGCAAGAAGCTGGTCTCGATTGGAAGTGAAAAGGCGATCATTAGCCCAGTGACACTGTGATCTCAATCTTTCCTTCGCCACCCACATTTGCCGCCCCATGTTCTCCTGGCCGCATCGAAACGATTAAGTGCAATCGATAAAAGGCGTTGGTTTAACCTCTCTCCAGCAACCTGTCGAGCAGTTCCGATTCGGAAATGGGCCTCGGGGTTGGCCGGAAACACGACACCGAACAGGTCCATTTACGTTTCGACTCAAGCGACATCATCTTATCGTGTTTGCTAACGATGATCCCGAATCCGGTGGGTGCGGTAGTAGCCGGACGGGCAAATGATTTTATAGCCGTGTAGGCACGATCTGCCGGAAACGTTCCGACACGCTACACTGGAAACGCGATTGGTTTTTTTTTTTGTTGCTGTTGTGTGTGTCGTGCTGCAATTGCAATCGATGCACTGCGAATGAGAATGCGTGCTGCCGCACCTGAAGCGGAAGATGATCGTCATCGGTTGATAACCGTCAACATTCGCTGGAAGTGGAATGCAATTCATCGTTTCCTCCCTGTCTCTCTCCCCCTTTGTTGCGTACCAGTTGACCTTGTCTGAGGTGCGGCCAGTCGCGCTCTGAGCTTCGAGCAACAAACAGGTTATCCCGTGCTGGATGATTAGACGGTTTCACCTGAGCGTGCTGTGCACGTACTGTCTCACCTTAACCACCGGAGGGTCTCCCACTGCTCGGGATGCTAAATTCCCAGAAAACAGCACTGAGTAAGAGTACCAGGGACGCACACAAGTGAGAAACCATTAGCATCATTTGCGTTTCGAAACGGTTCGAGCGGAATCTCCCTTGAATGTGCTGGAGGCAAGGATGAAGATGAAGAATACCTGAAGCTGGGCGGAATGTGTCAATGGAGTCGCCATCCATTTCCTCGCCCAGCGCCCGGAATCACTTCTCCTTTCGTTAGCGACCTGGTTTTTGGTTTCCCAATCCACGACGGGGGATGCGGGTGTCCATGTTTGCCGAACGAATTCGCACACCTCATTGACGCTCCATATTTAATGACACCCCAACAGAGCACGTGTTCGCGCGCACAGGAAGGAGGGAGATTTGAGATCAATTTGTAAATGGAAACAAAACGACAGACCGGCAACAGAAATGGAAACGGAATCGAGTTAGGCTTTTAGCAAAAATTGAAGCTATTGTCAGTGTCGGTTAGGACAAATAGTAAGCTCTTTATTGTAGTGCGCTAGCTTTCCTTTCACGTGTAAATAGAACGTTTTTAGATGTTTTATTTGCTGAATTTGGTAAACAAGAGAAAAGTTTAAAAAAATATAATTGTAAATTATTGCAGATACACCGGATACAATTAAAATTGATTATGTGTTTGCTCGCGCGGCAACGTAATGGAATAAATAATGAAAAGGTAATGATGCGAGGCGGATAAACACGACGGTACCCAATAACTTAGGCCGGTTTATAAATAAACATGGATTGGCAATTAAATGACAAGACAGTTGCAAATTCTTCATAATGTTCAATCATCATCACACTCTTTAGTAAACAAGACAGTTTTTTAATCTATTCTATCCAATTCTTTTGTGAGTAATGTTTTAAAATTTTAAATTCTTATTACAATTACGGCTAACACAAAGGCTTATGTTACATCGTAGAAAAGTTTTAGATATTTTCTATAAAGTGTAATTTTGACTACCTTTTGTTTAGTTTAATTATTGAATTTGATAGAAAGCTACATCCTTTGATAATTTAATGAAAGAATGTTTAAGTTTTAAAGTAGAATGTTTTATGTAAGAGTATAGATTCGTTTTTCAAGTGGCACGATTGTTCTTCTGAAATCAAAGCATGTTCTTTTTAAAGATAAAAACCTTAAAAAAGGTAAAACTTAAAACATGAAATAAAAAACGAAAAAATCATATCCGTTTTCTTTTTAGAAACAACAAAATAAAAATAAGGAAGCTAAAATGAAAATGTTTTCCATTACTAGCTTTTCTATTCCGAACGATTTACAAAATAATGAATGATCACATTGCTGCATTTTCTCATTACTTAAAACAAACATGAAAAGCGCGTACTGTCATGTGTCATTTAACAGATTGAGACGTATATGTTGAGTGTTTCGTATTTGCAACAAGAATGAGATAAAACCGGAATTAGATTATCTACTATTTTCGGGGCTAGTGAAAAAATGTTCCTTAAGTTTTACAAAATACTCATAACATTGATGTGAAAAATGATTAAAACTTAGAAATAAAGTAATATCCTAAAAATAATGAGCGCAGCAATCTGAGTTTTCTTATAGTAATAACTGATAATGCGATTATTTAAAGAACATTACAAGTCTAAGGTCTAATAGTAATAGTAGATATGATAATTGAGATATGTTTGTTTTCGCACAAATAAAAAATAAACACTCGCAAACTTGTATGTATACCTCATTAAGTCCTCAACTGTGTCATTTGTGCTCAAACTGTGCCTCTTTAACAAGAAAGCTTCGATCTTGTTACCAACGTCATCAGACATTTAAAAAGTGTTTGTAAACAATCCACAAATCAATCGAATTGTGCATAAAACATAAAGAGCCTCATTCTCACATTACAAAACTTTCGACATCTTGCAGCAACCTCGACATCAACCTTTAGGAAACACCTAAAAAAAGATGCCCACATTCAATTATTCCCATGCCTCTCCACATGACCGATTTGCGTGTACTTTACCCCACCCCGATGGGAAAGTGGTAGCGAGCGAAAAGAACGATTTGTGTGTTAGTTGCATCTTTCAGCAGAGGACCGTGAACAATGGAGCTTTCGGACAGAGGGCCCTCCCCGTCCGAATGCTGGATCGTGCCGCTTGGATCGTGTACGCCTCTAGCATGGATGCGTATGTGTGGGACGCACAGTAGATCCGCTACGCGACGCAAACAACAAAGTACGAAACAAACACACCAAACAGCAGACATTACCGAGCAGAATGTGCACAGTCTGCTGTGGTGCGTGTGTTTGTATGCGCAAAATAGACGATTATTTTACCGACCTTCCCTGTCACCCTACTCCGGGTACCTTCGCCCGTGATCTCCCTCATTGCCGCCGAGGCGCCAAACCAAGCGAACGCAGAAACGCAATCCACTTCAAATGATGAGTTACGCTCATTACGCGCGCGTCCCGAGGCGCACTCTCAGTGGTCACCGGCGGGCTGTGGATCTCGCAAACGGTTGTTGAAACGCAGGCAGGTGGCTGCCAAACCTAAACTCTCCCTTCCACCTTCAATCGCGCGGTACACATCACCTCCAAGCGTCATTTCGCAGCACACACACACAGCACAAGCTCGAGCTCGAGCTTGTCTAAACGAGATGGAGATACTACTCAATGCCATGCGTGTCTGGTCCGATGTATGGGGCGGTTTGGTTTTTTTTAACCCTACACAACCCAGGTGACCCTTGAGGCTCGGTCTCTGTAAATGCGTTGGTACGGATGAGCGAGTGTAAGGTGTTATTTGACCCTCTGTCAGAGTTCGATATTTCTGAATTTTGGTTATTGGACCGTCAAAATACTTCTAAAAATATTTGATTTTTACATTTGATGATTTTTGAGGCAAAATAAAGGAAATTTGATTGAAGTTTTTTTTTTTTAATTTCTACTATTACATCAGCTAATGTTTGAGCATTTTTTTTATTTTTAAATTGCTTCAAAAGCATAAATTTCATTAGGAAATTAATTAAAGCTAAAAGCTTTAAATTAATTACAATTGTTAACACTTTAAGTTACAAATAATCTGACTTGATGCTTAGAATACAGATTTTGAAAAGGGGAAATTAATTAAAGCTTAAAGCTTTAAATTAATTACAATTGTTCACACTTCAAGTAATAAATAATCTTGATGCTTAGAATACAGATTTTGAAAAGGCCACATGCGAAACAACAGACAGTGTTAAGATAGAAAATTATGTTTGATTTCTGCTGAAGCATCTTGCGATCGCACCTTCACACAAGCACAACACAGAAATCAACCACCAACCCGACTCCCTCCAACCGCTTAGTACTTCCACGCGCCCTTCAGCCAAACTTCTTCACAATTGATTTATGCTGAAAACAAATTAACAACTCTCACACCATCGCACATACACATCATCGGAGGGCTAAATGCTGTCGCGGATCCCATCAGCATCCCCTGCGCACATTCTTGAAGCGAGGTAGGGGAGGGGCTCCCTGCTACAACTTTGCCGATTACGTCGTAGGTACGTGGACACGCGTCGGATTTCTTTGGGAAAGTTTATTAAAAACTTCGTCTGTAGGCATCCCGAGGGCGGAGTACACGCATGACCAATGCAGATAGGTGGTCATCTTCCAATAAGATTGGTAAAGATTTATGGAAATTCTTGCACACATTCTAGCCCAGTTCGTTATCCAACGTGTTGGCACGTGTCCGCTTATCGTGGAGCCGAGATGAAGGTCGTCGTAGGCAATGTGGCCTTAACGAAAGTTTCTTAATTAAACTTCAGTGCTGCAGGAAGTTCGTAAGGTTTTTTTTATCGACTGATTAGCACAACGGCGTAAGAGCATTGTTGTTATCGATATACATTAACATATTTTAATAACCTGTAGCGATCGATTACATCAACAAAATCCTATAGCAGAAGGATGAAACTATTCTGGTCGATTTCTCAAGCTTTGTTGAGAGCATCACTGCATAATAAAAGATGAATAGCTCCTCTGTACCGTGGCTTACGGGGATATAATTAAGAAAATCTCCAAAGAAATCTTACCTTATGATTACAAACCGAACATCTTAGCTTCCCGGTCGGATTTCAGCTTCAGCATCTTACGTAAGCCGTTTGTGGTGCAACTGGAAAAGCTAATATTATATCTCTCAACTAGCCTCAACTTCTTTGGGTCTTACGGGATGAAGCTTACTGCTCCAAAAAGTCCAACGCGCTGGTACCAATTTTAGCCGCGTCAAACCTAGATTTTGTTTTCCTGCTCCGACCTTCGCGCTAGTTCGCGTACGGTGAACGGGCCATCCTCAGGAATAGATTCACATTCGCCCGCCACCCAGCAAAGCACGGCACGGTTCATGGGAAAAACTAGCACGGGTCAGCTCGGAAACGAACCAATCACTTTTGCTATAATCAAACGATTAACCGTTCCGCGTGGCAATAAATCACCGGCATTTGGTGTGGCTGGCGGTAAATCAACAATTATCCGCGTGTGCATCGTGTCGATTTGCGACCACAGACAGACTGCGCGGGGCAAACCGATGATGCCAAACCAATACACCGACGGGAAGTGTACTTTTCCACCACATTTATACTGTTGCTCACGTTTGGGTAGAGGGCGGACGGGTTTCGGTCACTAATTTATTCACCTCACAAAAGCGACGATGTTGGGGAATCATCGTTAGTGGATTGGAGGTCGGAGACCCACATACACATAACCGGAAGGAGCAGGGTGCGAATATAGGTGCGGTGCGGCTCGGGTAACATTTCCGCAAGGAAGAACCACGAACACAACACCTCACTTATGCCGCTTTTCCGCGCTCGTTTAGGCCCACGTTTGGTGAATGCTGAAGGGGTAATTGCAAGTAACCTTCCTGCCACCGATCGATCGTCAACGAACCTCCCGATCCGTGAACGCGATGAATCGTTCAGTCGATTTGCTTGATGAGAAGTATTTACAGCCCAATAAACTGAGATGCATATTTTATCGTTTTTGCATTATCACCTGCATTATCTGCGTTATCACCATGGACTGGCCCTTCTCGAGAACGTCCGCCATTCGCCCGGCTGAATCAACCTGAAAACGTGATACGATCTCCCACTCGAGGAAGGGGAAAAAGTAGATCATGTTGTGATCGCGGACGTTTGTCACATGACATAAATTGCACTCGATGCACGTTGGGATGACGTCCTGCGTTGTATGTTAATGGCATCCCGCGTCACAAAGCCGCAAACAATTAACATTCAATTCACTAACGTGCGTCTTCCGATTGACTCATCCACAGCGGACCGCGACACAAGAACCTTCGGATGGGACAACGGCCACAAAAATGGGCAGAAACGGGGGTCCGTGAACTTGCGACTGCTCGCTTGTAATGAGAAGGGAAGGAGGGAAGGACCATTTTTAGCCATTCGATTGCTTCTTTCTGCCGTCTCATACCCAGATAGATGGACCCCGCGGTCGTCCGCGTAAAGCTTGCCCCCCGTTCAGGTGAAGTACACGCTTCGACGGACGGCTTTTGCGGAGGCTCATCTTCGTTCCGGTGGTTAGCTCGGACGGGGAGGGGACGGTCCGGTCGCGTACCCACCATCAGTAACACAAGCGTTTCCTCGCGCCAAACCGCAGCTCATCGTCAGCTGGGAATTAATTGGTTTATAAGTATGATGACCGTAGCAAAGTTGAGGGTTTATACCGTGTGGTGGTGGTGAATGTTTGGCCACTTCTTCCTATTCAGACCGTGTAATTCGATATGCGTCTAAAGATGTACTAATGAACACACGTTTAGCGGCTTCCTACCGTTAAGAATCTTGTTTTTTCTTCTATCCTTTACAATCAAGAGAAAATGATTGATTTCCAATCAAAATAATTGCTTGATAGAACAAACAAGTTCACCCTGTTTTTGTGATGCCGGATTTTACGAAATCTGGTGCAATCTCAATGAACCAATCAGTAGAGTTATGGACAATAGACCCCAGACAATTACACTAAGCCCTGCAAAGCTTCCATGTCATCCAAACCACCACCAGCGATGAAAGATGATCCAGAGTGAATTAAAAAAAAAACAGTCACACATTTAATCGCCTCACTAGGTAAGCCTCGGCGTAATTGATCGGTAAAGGATCATCCCGCAAGGATGCCCAGGAAATAGGGACGGCAACGGACAAAAACCGTTGCGTTTTGTTTGGCTGGCTGGCAGTCGCACATGACGGGCTTCTCGTTCCAATTAAACCACTCAACTATGCACACCATGTGCGAGACCAACTTATTTAATGCTATCCTTCCCGCGGGGTTCTTTTCTTTTGTGTCCTCAAAAAACACATGTGCGACCCTTCTTTTGCGTTTATTTTCTTTGCAAACAATACGGTGAGAGAAGAAAAATTTTCTGTTTTAATCGTATGAACTTTCTCCGGTTGTTCAGCTTCGTTCCTTTTTCCTATAGTTGCAGTAGGTAGAACAAAAGCTTGTGCAATCTCGAACCTTTCTAAAGTTTCATTGTTCAAGCCGATTGAATATTTCATTTGATTTTCAAACTAAATAGATTTGAATGATTTTAAAACACAAGGGGAACAATGAATAACAAAATTTTCTTTAAAACGATCAGATTACGGACCTGTTTATTGCGTTGACACTGTTTGAAGGATCACCAAAGGGTTTTTACATATATGTACACAAAGAGCATCGATTTCTCTATAAAATCTAAATTATTTACGTTATTGTGAAAAATGGTACAAAAATGCCTCGTTCGATCGATACGCATATAAAATATGAACAGAAACACGCAAAGCGATTCCCTATGCACCATCTACTATCGCTATGAACCCAATGAACCAGTCAGTCAGCTGGGTGTTCAACCGTAACAGCTACCGAAATGGGTATGGTTCGAAAAAGGTTCTAAATTGGATTGTCATCGGAGCCACCAGAATGGGAGAGTTCCCATTCTGATTCCACAATTGAAAAAACTGATGCGACCTGACCCCAAATGTCAAATTGCCGTTCTGGTAGTGACCTTCGGCACAGGTGAGAACGGAACATAGGAATGATACAAAATCAATGTTGATTTTTATTGAATTTAACGTCTCGCACATGAACCCTTAACGAACCGCCCCCGAACACTGCACACCAGAGAATGTGGAGCCCTTGGGATGGTAAGGGCATTTCCGGCCTCTAATGCACCTGTACGCACCAGAGAGTGTGCGTGCGTGCGGGGGTTGAATTGTTATGCCGGAAGCAAACCAATGTGCGTCCGTTCTCGATTTGCCTCGCCCTGAACTATCCCGGCGAAGGCAGTGGTTCTGAATCGTGCTCGTTGTTGGCGGCTTCGTGATCGTCATCGTATTTACCTTTGCCAAACATTCAACGGCCCCGGTGTACGGCGATTCCCCTTTTTCTTTTTAAATGTGTCATTCTGGCTGCTACAAATTCCCTCGCCGTCGCCAGCAATGGACGACTTCTCACATGGACTCTCCAAAGACTGTTCGTGCAGTGTCTTTCGTTTAGGAAAGTAACTGAGTCGGAACTTGTGCCAGGGCTGAGGTATCGTATTAAAAGAAGGGTGGAAAAAACACATCGCCTCAGAACGATTCACCCGAACACTGGTGAATAATTCATAATTACTTGAGGCGTTCACGCATCGCAACCCACACCGCCACATGGTGAGAGATGGCGCCCGGTAGAGGAAGTGAGATGCGATCACAACGAAGAGAAGAGGCTCGAAAAAACGCCCAAAACCGGGAAGCTCATTCTGGGCAGACTGGCTTTACTAGCAGACAAAGCATAAATGCAACCGAGTTCTGCGCCCGAATACAGAAAGCCCCTTGTGTAGCTCCTTGGATGACCGGTACCGACACTCGGAGGGCAAACCGGCCATCAAGAAAAGGAAAGAAAGCCAAGGGCTTCTTCTTGCAGGCAGGTAACAGCGACGATCACCTGCTGACCGGGTTCATTTCCTGTTCGAAGAGGATTTTGTTCAAGTTTCTACCACTTTTTGCACTTTGTACTGTTTGAAGACGAGGTACAATTACGTCCGATAGGTACAGACTGTAACATTTGGTTTAGGTCACATTTGGCTGACTGCACCAGGAAAAAGGTGCCAAAGTTACATGCCATAACAATAACAACAAAATAACTCAGTCAGGTTAAGAATGTTTGTGATCCAACCAGAGACTTAAAGTGACTGTCAAACCATTTTTTACCCAAAGATGACCAAAACATCTTCAATAAATGCCCACAAATTTGGATTTCCCCCAATTCTTTGGAGCAAACCTGCCCATCGTACCTGCCTAACGAACTCAACAAAACGGCTGCAGGAAGGACGTAATCTTATTACGACGATAAAAGGGTTCCTTAAGGGATGCAATGCTTTTCGCCCGTGTTAGGAAAACAAGTAAAAACCAAACCGGTTCAAGGATGATACTGTTTTTACCTTGGATTTAAACACAGCTTCCTAGCGTGTTAGTTTGTACTTTTTGTGTTTGTGTGTGTCTGTGTTCGGCAATTCCCTTAATCATGAATAAATCCTACGTGGAATTCAAGGAGAAGTAGAACAGGAGAAAAAAAGTTCAAACATATAAAATGATTGGTTGGGTTGAGTTTTGTGTTGGTTTCTTGCGTTCTTATTTTGGTATCATTATTAACAATGCACTGTCGACCGTTTCGTTTCCTTGCTGTTTGATATGTGATCTTCTCGGAAGGGTATTATAAATTTGGTCCCCTTTCCAAGTAAAGCTCAAGGCTTTTTTTTAAAAAAAGATGTCAAAATCACATTTACATTTTTTGTATGTTTTATGGTATTAAAAATAAAACAGATAATCTTCGTCTTGCAAACAAGGTATAAACATCATAAGAACAGTGTGAAACTGTGTTTATGTTTCAAAAGATTTTAAGAACATGGAGAAACCTACTTATGGAGTCCATAATCGTTGTTGGTTTGAATGATCATACCACACTGTAAAAAATGCTGGACAGGAAAGCCTCTATCATCTGGAGTCAGGAATCATAGCGCAGATCGATCACGTGAAACAGGCATTGAATCGCAAAAGGACCCTATGGATAATTTCGAATCATACTCCTTCACAGTAACGGGCATGGCTTCCGAAATCGATCAGGAAGTCCTTCAGTAAACATTTCTTAATACTAACCTTGCATCGATTCCTTTCACTTGGGAAGCGTTTTGTTCGATCAAGAACAGGACCCCAAGAACTGGCTTGACAACTCATTCATACTATACAGGTTTAACGAATAAAAGGTATCAAATTTATATGAAGGAGTGAAGGGAGCAGGTCGCATGTATCGCAGGAAAGATGTAGGTCGCTCAAAATATCTTTAAATCAATAATTTTGTTTAAAAGCGATAACATAAAATAAACATTTGATTTTTAACTACACATTCAATGAGATGAAAATGCCCTGCGTAAGTAAACATTCTACGGTGCATTTAACATAATTGTTTTCAAAAATTGGCAGTTGGCACATACTACATGCTTAAAAACTTAAATATTTACCTTCCATCCACCGTCTGTAGTCGATTTCTACTTCTGCTGCATGAGGTACTGAGATTAAGCCACCGTCCAATGATCATCATGACACGTTCGTTTGATTGCCACATTTACAGGCTGCGTGTAAACTTTTACAGGATCATTGATTTTCCCTGTACGGTAGCAAACAACTGCAGCAATTGCACAAACAAATGACCAACCCTCCCGTACGTTTACCATAATACACACATACACACACACTCTTGTAACTCAATCATTCCGTCACCTGCAGTGAACTGCCATCGATCGATCGGATTGCTTCGGTAGTGTAGTTTCAGATCACTCGTCACGCATTTGGCCCCGCCAAACTGTCAAACGCTGATCGAAACGAGTCGCACTGCGGTTCATTAGACACAAACTAGAGGCTCTTGCTTTCAATCACTTTGCCACACATTTGGAGGGCCTCGTTACGGACCTCCCCCCCCCCTCCCTCCCCCCGTCCGCTCGGTTGGGAGATATGGGGCACTAAGAGATGAAGAAACTGAGGTGTTTTTTTCCACATCGTAAGACACATCCGCCGTTTAAACCGCAGCCTCGTATTTCCAAACTCGCACACACTTCCACCGATAATACCACGACGGTGGCAGGAGAGTGTGGTGGTGTTGTTAGTGATACACACTCACAAAAGAGCCCAATGGTGACGGATGTTCCGATTCGATGTAACCACTTCTAACACATTTCTGTTTTGCGGTATTTTAAAATGGTGACGATAATGATGGTATTGATGATGATGATGATTATTCAAGGCACTTTGAGCATCACTAGCACAAGCTAGGATGAGTGGTTTTGAAATTGGCACGTTTTTTCCCTACTGTCTTATCGGTCATTTACGCATAGGAAGGATAGCTTTAACGCATTGGATACATATTTTCACTCGACACATCGGCATTTATACGATTAGACTTTTTTGAAAACAAAACTGGTTGAAAGTAAAATACTAAACTTTGTGCGCTTGGGACACACATGAAGTACTCTGTTTCGTGGCGTTGTTTGAACAGCTGCACTGACTTTTTTTTACAACCGATCCAGCCACCGTCATGGCCCACTTGGAGATATTTTGAGGTACGGCGAGGAATGGTTTCGTCACTTGTGAATCTCCTCGGCCAGTTGTCATTGGGGCATAAAGCCTCCTGATCCGTTGGCTTGTTATCCACCAACAGGAGAAGCAGTAACAGCAAAAAAAAAAACAACAACCCGCAAAGAGGCACGCAATTATCGTAAAAATAGTGTTCTATGCCGTTGTTACTGCTGCGGCCGTCCGATACGACTTCGCGGGGGTACCTGTTGAAGTGCGGACAGCCATAGGTCGCATACAGAAAACAACAAAAGAGCCACCGAGCGAGCAGCAAACACCGTGCCTGGCCGCTAGAAGTTGCCGCAGTTAGAAGAAATAAAACCTACCACTTGACGCTGGAAAGGCATCGTTACGACAGAGCGAACCACAAACACACCTGCGATAAGCGCGGCACGCGGAGCACGTTTTGGATTGCGAACGATTTTTCTCACACTTTTTAAACACTTGGGCACCTAAGAACGATACGTTTGCAAACCACACGCACGCAAAGGAAACGACGAAACAAAAGGAAAAGCACCAACGACAAACGATAGAACGAAAAACGGAACTGCACAATATAGCGTTAAAAACAAAACTGCACTCAAAATCGTTGTACAAGCATCCTTTAACTGTTGCACCGCTGCACTGTGTCGAGGTGTGAATGATTGTGTACGAAAATATTGCAACACTTGTATGGTAAAACTGACGAAGAACATTCACTTACAGGTCTGGGTTTTTTTAAAGAATACTTTGGATAATTGTTTTGATTTTCGTTACAGATTCCGGCACCTGCGAAGGACACGCACCGCAGCCGGACGAACAGACACAACCGACAAGGCACGCGAAACAAACGAAAGTGCTCGGCCAGCGCCACACGGTTGAGGATCGCACGCGCAGGTTGTTTCTCTCCCGTAAACGAGCGTTGAACAATGGGCCGTTTGAAACTGAGCATGGAAAAATATTGCTAGTAAAATAATTGTTATGTATCATTAAAAAAAATATTCACATAAAAAGGGGGTTTAAAGGAAAAGTTAAAAATGAACGGGGATCATATATTTTATTATAATTTCTTATTTTTAATAATAATATTTTTTTAACCTATTTCTTTTTCTTAGTATAAAAAACGCGATGTTATGAAATGAAGTAGTTTAAAAAATATCGCATGCATTTCAGTACAATACTTATTTTACTATTCAACAAAAAAAAGTTTCAAAAAAGATTTTAACATATAAATTCAAGATTTGTTAGCGATCGTTGCACAGCGCCTCGTTGCACCCGACAAACATTAAATTCAGCACAATGGTTAGAATTTGTTGATGCATTTTTTGGAATATTTTTTTAGTGAGAACAAACTATATTTTGGAATAAGCTGCTATCAGTTACTTGTAATATGTTTTAATGCGTTTTAACTGCGTGTAGATCAGGGCTTCACAATTTTTAAAAACATTTTAACGCTTTTCTATCGCCAATGTCCCATAGTACAAAAGCTTGCATTTACCAAAGAGCACTCTCAACGTGTGCGAGAGAGAAGAGAGCGAGAGCGAATGCATCGATGAATGCAGCTGATTTGAACTTGAACGGTTGAAGTCTTTTCCCGAAGCGGTGCATATTTAAATAACAATTTAAAAGGCCGATTACCAAATTGGCCATTTTCAAATTAAATTGAAATAAGTCCGTGTAAATATAATGTAACGAGATGTTTGTTTCCGAAAAAATAAGCATTATATGATGTATAATTTACCAGAAAAATAATTTATGATAAGAGTTTCATGAAAACTGCACCAAAACAACGATAATTGCACACATCTAGTCGTAAAAACTTTACGCAATTAATCACTCATCGAACCGCTTCCTCGATCCTCATTTCAACTATCAAACTTACACGCAGCTAATACAGACGCTCACAGCAACTCTCATTCTCGATCGAATGCAGTTTTAATGATGTCGGCGTCGCATGTCACCCCCGGTTGAGCGGAGGTGATTTGTCGGTGGCAAAACTGGTAGTACAAGTAATGCTCTACTACTTACCAGGTCGTACACGACTGGTCCGGGTCCGAAATGCTGGTCCCGTAATGGTAGCGATACTCGAGAAAGAGTTACAACAATTCGCCAAAGTAGCTCAAACTGGCCGGAGCCTAGACCGATTCCCGTAGCAGCCCGTCATCAGTCGCTCATTAGGTGCATTTTGCCAATTCCTGCAGACGCTTCCCTGCCGCATCAAACAGCATTAGAGAGGGGAGATGTTGCTGGAATGGTTCACTTTCAATTTTGCTTTCGCTCATTCGCTAAGATTTTCTGCATTGCGATGATTGCACGTTCCAGTTTTCTGTCCGTCTCTAGGATACGTTAGTAAACATCGATATCAGTGTTTTCTTTTCGCACGATTGTCGACCAGAGGGATTGCAGCGAATAACTCTATTGAATGCACGCGGAGCTCTCTTAGCTTAACGAGAGGAGTTAAAATCAAAGCGTATGGATGTATGGAAAAAAATCAATCAACAGAAGAAAAAAAACATATTTTTAATGACAACATGTATTCGTATAAAAAGAGTTACAAAAGCAGACCATTTAAATAACATCATAAATAGAGATTCTTTTGGATCGAAACATCATATATCAGCTTACCATGCGATATACTGCTGTGTAATTTGCACGAATTTCTTCCTTTCCTATCAACGATAATATCTTCTCTTCTGTAGAAAACGAAAACCATTCTCTTGTAGTGTAAAAGTGGTGTAGAAAATATTTATAATATTTTTTATTGTCTGCTCAGAATAGCGACGCATTCTTGCCATGTTTTTTTCAAAAATTGCAATATCCTACAAATACTTTAGTGTGCGCTCGTGAGTACTGAACAATCTTAGAGTCTAACATTGCTTTTGTGTGTTGTTTATCGTCTCCATGTTGCAATTTGAGAAACAGTGGCTAAAATCGTACAGTAAAAGTGTAAAATGGTTAAAAATGCATTAAAGGCAAGAGGTTACCCCGGTTCGTGAATATAATATTGTCTCGGAAGTACTAATACACAGTCCAGATGTAGGACCAATGTTACGAGATTGAGTTTTGTTAATCAGATTTGGTTATGTGTTTGTCATGTGTATCTCTACTTTAGTAAGCCGTATCACACCGTCGAAAACACCAGCAACAGGGGTTTAATTTTGTGTCGATTGATTGCCGTCCTGTCCGGGTCCGGTAGAGGCGTCCGCCGCACAGGAGCTATTTCCATTGATTGTGTCATCTAAATCATCGGTCACAGAAATGCCTACCTTTTCCATCAGCTCGGATAAACGCCTTGCCTTTCGTTCCTCGTTGTGGGAAATGATTGCACACAAATGTTCGGTAAGCATTTCTTTCTTCTCCAGCGCTTGATGCAGCTCCACCTTAGCTTTCAGAAATAGATTTTCTATAGTGAGATAATTTTTCCTGGAATAGGGAAAACCCGTTAGCTAGGAAGTAGTACGACCTTACATGGTGAGACGAATACACTTACTCAACGTTTGAAAAGTGTAGGCTTGCCGCATCAATTTGTTTCCGTAAAATCGCCACATCCGATGCCAGCTCGGAGTCCAGCCGGGTTAGCTCTGATTTTATCTCCTGAATTTTGTTCGCCTCCGCTGCTGTTTTCTGAGCACTGAAAGAACGGAACAGAGACCCATTTAATTAAAAATTGCACCATTTCATAACAAAACTGCCGTTCCTTACTGTTGCTCTATTGCTTTATGGAGAATATCCCGCTTCTGTCTGTTCTGTTCTT
This sequence comes from Anopheles arabiensis, assembly GCF_016920715.1. Lineage (NCBI taxonomy): Eukaryota > Metazoa > Arthropoda > Insecta > Diptera > Culicidae > Anopheles > Anopheles arabiensis. The sequence continues at coordinate 69,454,440 of NC_053517.1, read as the reverse complement.
CCATCAGTTTTCGCTGCTGTTCAAAAATCCTTGAGCGACATACCTTTGAAGGGAGTTAGCACCTCATTTACATTGGTCCGCATGCCGGTGGCGCCTAGCATAGTGCTAGCAACAGTTGGTTCGAATGACCGACTTTTTACTGGCTGATTTGGAAGCACTAGGATTGACTCATCCTCCGGAGCATTTATCATTTGAGGGAGTGGTTTAAAGGCGACGGCTTGTTGAATAGGGTGCTGTGGGTAAATGCTGGAGTCGACACAACTGACTGTGCTAAGATTGCCATTATCTACGATGGTAGGCGGCGGAACAAATTTCACCGCGCCTGGCGGTGCTTTGGGGTGTCTGCTATGCGGTCGCGACAGTTCCTTTGCTGCAACGAGAGAGCCCCATATGAAGAATCTGAATCACTGCTGAAAAAGCGGCTGCAGACATGGCGTATATTTACCCTTTTCTTTGCTGCTTGTTTGTCGCGTGATCTTGAAGATGTCATCGTCAGAGAAACCAACAAATTGTTTAGACATTTTTGTAAAAATTCCGTAAAAGCAACAGTTTTTTTGTTCTTCAGGCTCCTACTCGAAGTTTGTTTACGTAGACGCTGTCAGAAATGGCTTGCACAAGTGGTCAAGCGTTTCAGTAGCCAAGATGTATATAGTAAAATGCGCTGTACAGATCTTGAGTGACGTGCAACGCTTGATCATGTGAAATTTAAATTGACTGGTAATATTGATATTAAAATTATTAGTTTATCACTATTTTTTGCTATAGCTGAGAGAATAGTTAAAGCTTATCAGTTAATAAATTTGTCAGTCAAAATTAAAATATTAAAAAAATGTGCTACTGTTCTAGTACAATGTAAATGGATATTCCAAAATGTGTTTCTTTCTAGCAGTACGATTTTTCACTAAACGACGATCCGATTTGGACCGTGTAATACACATACTAACACTACATTTTGGAAGCATGAAATAGTATTGTGTTTGGTAATTTTATTGAATATCAGGTGCTAAATTAGCACTGTATATCTAAGTGTTCAACTACAAAGTAATAGCAGAACTTATAAAGATTAATTAATTTTAATTTAACAGTAAACATCAACGAAAGGTTTTGTGGAAAGCTTAACGAATTAATTTGGTTTTGTTTTTGCAGTAATGGATCGCTTGTCATCATTTGCCAGAAAGTCGTTTCATAAATAATTTTATTATATTTTTATGATGTTAGATATAAAAACTCATATGCTTTTATTTGACGATTGTTGCATATATAAATAATAAATAAGAAAAAAATATAAAGGCTCAATAGATTATTTATCAATCCATTGATTAATGCATGATCTTATTGCCTCATTTTGTAAGCGTTCGACTCGTTGTTTGGACTGTTCTTTAAATAGAAGCAGCGTTTCATTATCCTGATATAAATCCAGCAATGAGATAATTTTCTGTGTTAAATCTAAACGATCAGCTTCCTTAAATTGTTTCCCTTGCGGTACACTTTCAATACTGTTAATAAGTTCCCCAAGTAAATCGAAACTTTGAAAGCAATCTCGAACGAAGTCTCTGCGAAGTGTGGCTGCACACAGCTGTATAAGCTTATCAATAATCTTTTCCTTATTCTCCGCATAACAGTGTCTGATAATTGTTCGCGCATATCTTGGAATTCGCGCAGTTAGGTAGCGCTGAATATCCAAGCTGAAATGTTCCGTGCAGTACGCTACAAACCAATCGAATACCTCCGGGAACGGTTTTCTTAGAGCTACCTCCAGTGTATCTTCTTCGTCAGGGTTGGTTTCAAATAACATGCGTTGCAGTATGCTCCGGTCCTCATTCTCATCATCACTCTCATTATCAGCATCATCGTATTCATCGTCGCATTCTTTAAGCGTCTCTAGCAACAGAATCGTCTGCCTTTCCCCGAGCCGTTTTAGATTGATTTCATTCTTCTCGTCGAATTGATTGCCTTGCGGATTGTTGGTACCTCCAAAGCGGAAATGTACGCTTCGGAGCAACTCCTTAGGAGCGACCGACAGCAGCATCCGCAACGTATTGAAAGTGGCATTGTTTAACGCCATTCTGATGCACGTTGCAAGTATATTAGAGCTGCTGTAAAGGTATGAGCTAATAATGTGCTTTTTGTGCGACGTAAGACATTTCAAATCGTGCAGGAAAAAGTCAATAAACTTATCCGCAATGTTTGCCCGCGAGACGCAGAAATAGCGCCGAAGAAAGTTAAAAAACATTTCTCTATCGACATCATCTAATAAGCAATTCCGCACCAGAAAATATTCCATCACCGTGCGATGCATAAAGTCGACACACTCCGAAGCATCGAACTGAATCATTATTAATCCAAAATGTGCCATATGCTCGTACTGCTTGGGATTATTGCAACAATTATATTCAAGCTCGCACGCCAGCTGTGAATGTTTCGCGTAAAATTCTTTTTGTATCAGTTCTTTAGCCAGCACGTGTAGCTTGTCCATTTCATCAAACTTTCCGCGCACTGTATTCTCAAACTGACTTTGCAGAAAAGTATTGTAGATGGAGCCAATTTCATAATTTGTATGCCACTGAATGTTGGGCTTCCGAATGCGGTCTTGATATATAATACCCATGATTTTGCACAGCTGAGGCACTTCTAGGAATGATTTGCATCCGACACCTTTCAATAGTTGATCAAAATTGGAAATAAAAATGTCTACATTTCGTTGTACTTCCGGAGAGATCATGTCAGGGTTTGCATCACTAAGCCAAAGTTGTTTAAAATATTTTTCGTACGGAAACGTTGCCAAATTATAGTAGGAAGCGTTCTTGAAAGCTTTTAGTAAAATTGGAACCGATTCATTTCTTGTAGCTAGGATCAACAAACAGGATTGGCATTGCAGAATCTTTTGCAAAAATTTGATGACTAGTGTTTGATACGTCTCCACTATCTCATCAAACCCATCGACCAAAACGCATACTTGGGCTGTAGCTAAGCATTGATTGACGATGTCGTCAATCAAAGCGCTTTGCGGTGTAATGTATAACAATGTTTGCAGTAATTGCAATCCTTCGAGTGAAGACGATTGTTCAGCTTGGATAACAACACTCTTGGCTATTGTTTTCGCTCTTATGTACAGACATATTCTACTCTCAATATCGTGCGCTATTTTAGCGATCCGTAATAGCTCAATGGTCTTTCCTTGACCAGCTGTGTCACAAATAATAGATACAGCACAGCCTTCATTGAGGATCAGCTCGCTGTGGGTCACAATCTTTCCCCCATCTCCTATCAGACTCCGCTCGATGTAGTTTTGCTCGTTATGTTCATAAAAATCCGATTTAACTACGATATTTTTAAGTGTACTCAATTCCGCCAGCTTCTCACTACTATCAATGGATTCTTTCCTTATACAGTTGGAAAGAGTCATATCCTTCGCGTCAAAACTTACACGTTTCAACTCAAGGTGTTCATAATTTACAATCACATCGTCAAGCACAACATCATCTGTTATGAAAGGCGAGGATAACGACGTTTCAACAGTGTTACCTTCAACAATCAGTATCAATTTTACATTCGGTACTAATTCGAGTATCGTTTTCGAATCTATTTCAGCAATGCCGGGTGCATGCAAAAGTAAGATATATTTTACTTCTCCACTTATAAGGCAGTCTCCGAACTCAACATTCTTAATACGGTTCAGTGTGTCAAGCAAATATTTCATTTCCATTGCATTACTAGCAACTACTGTATGTTTTTCATATTTAGATTGTATCCGAGCTGTCGTCCATTCGACTTTCGGTCTCGATAAGATGGTAAGCTCATTTGGGCCTTTCAGAAAGTACGCCTCGATTCCTGTGCACAGTTTGTCGAGACTTTCCTTTTTAAAATCTATACCTTTGGGCGGAATCATGACTAGTTTGCTTTTAAGCTCTTTCATCTTCATTATCGACTCTACCAAGGCTTTCACTTGCTGTAGTTTTTTATCTTTTTTTGTCTCTGGGCGGTCCTTTATCAAGTATTTGTGAAACATTTGTTCGTCCCATTGGTTGTGAAACAGATTGTTAATAGCTGTGATCATTTTTTCATTTTTCGGTACATTTACATAAAATATAAAATGTTCGAAAAACCAGTTTAATTCGTCTTCCTGCAAGCCATTGTACTGGAATCCACACAGTTCAGCGGACTCAGCATTGAGATTTTGCATTTGAAAAGCGTCAGTCGAAAATGTGACCGTCCTTAAACTGCTTAGGTCAAATTTGGTATTTGGATTTTTATGTTGCATTTGACATGCGATGATAAAACTTAACCGGAATTGTTTTGCATTTTCCGACAGACGCGTGCTGCCTTGTAGAAACTGTTCACGAAATTTCACTATTGGTTGTTCAGTTTGTTCCGATTTACCTGTTGGTTCCATCATCTCAATGATTTCGTGAGCAAATGATTGTGCCATCGCTTTGGATAGATACGTTTGCGGTTTAGACATATCTTGTTTCGATAGCGTGCAGTGATTAGCCAGTTTCTGAGCCGTATCAAACATAAGCAGAGCTTTCCAGTGTTTTATCGAATATTTCCCAATGGTGTCTATCGTGAGCTTCAAATGTGGTTCTTTGCTGGTATGTTCCTCCATGAATGCCAATGTAGTTGAGTGCAAACCGTCCGACGTCCAGTATATCATTTCAGTAGGTTTACCGTCTCGACTGCATGCTTCCGATTTGCTGTACTGGACATAGGAATCTATGTACTTGGAAATCTTGACTTTATGATGCAGCATGTCCTGAATAGATAGCGTTAACGACTCGTCCATCCGTTGTTTCGCCTGGAACAAGTAGAGTCCTTCATTGTGCCCCCGTTCTCGGTTCGGGTGGACTTTCAAGATCACATCGTCTAATGCTTTGTACGTTCCTTGATTCCTTCCTACGTTTCCTTCGTAGAGTATGGAGTAGTCGTAGGTATTGTGAACTAGCCCGATCACGTAGTAGTAAAGGTGATGCTGAAAATCAACTCCATCCTTCGTTGCCATTGCCTAGAGATGACGCACGTGTTGGAAATAACGATCGTATGAAAACTGGGTGGTCTCGGGCTTCGGTCTCACTTGATCGGACGTTTAGCAAATGCTAGTGATTCATCAAAAACTCTTACCTTTGATGAAATGTGCAGCACAAAACGATGACGAAACGATGGATGATGATGTAAATTGATGAATATTTCTCAGTAAACGCAAATAGAGTTAATAGTAATGTTATAATGCGCACTTGTGTTTTTTTCTTTTTTTGTAATGGACGATCAAAACAAACATTCGTTTCTCCAGAGCAAGAACTGTCAAATGTGTTAGAAGTTAAGGCCAGAGTGACCAGAAATACTGATTTATCTGTATTCCTAGTAGTGATGGGCGGGTCGACCCGAACCTATCGGGTCGGAGCCATCCGTAAGCGACCCGGAGTCGTTCGGGTCGACCCGAAAGGTACAAGTAGGTTCAGTGGGTGCAACGACTCCGGTAGGTGCGAGAAAGCATAAGCGACTCCGACCCGTTGGTGCAACGAGTTCGGGTCGGGTCGGGCCTCAGTAGGTTCAGTTTGACCCGAGGGTGCAGCGAGTTCGGGTCGACCCGATAGATCAGCACGTGCGAGAAAACATAAGCGACTCCGACCCGTTGGTGCGGCGAGTTCGGGTCGGGTCGGATCAAGATAGGTTCAATATGAGTCGCTTATGCTTTCTCGCACCTACTGATCTATCGGGTCGACCCGAACTCGCTGCACCCTCGGGTCAAACTGAACCTACTGTGGCCCGACCCGACCCGAACTCGCTGCACCAACTGGTCGGAGTCGCTTATGCTTTCTCGCACCTAATGATCTATCGGGTCGACCCGAACTCGCTGCACCCTCGGGTCAAACTGAACCTACTGTGGCCCGACCCGACCCGAACTCGCTGCACCAACGGGTCGGAGTCGCTTATGCTTTCTCGCACCTACTGATCTATCGGGTCGACCCGAACTCATTGCACCCGCGGGTCCGATTTGATTCCGACTCCGACCTAGCGCACCCGCTGCACCCACGGGTCGGAATCGATTCCGACTGGCTTGCACCCGACTCCGGGTCGGGTCGTGAAATGAATCGTATGACCCAACACTAATTCCTACCGATTTTTTATATGCCTACCGATACACAGATGACCACCCTAAAACTACCGATTTTTCATTTATTCAACCGAAAATCACAGATATTTGATTTTCCAGTCGTTTAAGCTTAATCTGTGGTGCTTGGGAGTTCGTCCTTACGATTTGGCAACACATGTTCCAGAAATATTTTCATAGAGCCGGGTCTAACGCTTTTTAGTTGATCTATTGTTTATTTGTACTATTCGATAGTAGGCTGACAGTGAAATGAAAATTCAAGCATTAAATACAAACCCCGTTTGTTTAGCTGGCTGAAAATCCATGGTATATTAACCCTATTCCAGGCAACCGACAACACGGGTAGCCAAATCGATTTTGATTGCTTATTTTTCTGATATTAGGAATTCGATTAACTTGAAATTTGGAATATGTGTGTAAACCATAGCCATCTTTCTCTGGATTTTTTAGTAAATTTTTTTGAGTGTAACTAACCTGTTTTTTAGAATTAATTTTTATAATACCCCTAATCCAGGCATCCGGGCTACACGGGTAGCCAGCGACTTTGGAAGCTTATAACTTTTGAATGCGTTATCTAATATCGATGCAGTATTCTGAAGAAAATTAAATAAACTAATGCAGTTTCCATAACTGTGCATACATTGGTTCAACTCGCTAACGTTTTTAAGCTATAGCTATTCAAAGTTGGAAGGATTAAAAAAAAAACCATGAAAAATCATTTGTTCACCAATTCATAGCCATATCAAAACGGATCTAATAGCTTTGAGAACTGTTCATTACACGTCTAATGTTTTTTGGTTGCCATTGACAGGGTTAAGAAAAAAACTGGTTTTATTTTGTATCGAAAAACGTGCCAACTAAAAATAACATATTCAAAAATCAGAGTCCATTCGATAGATGCGTCGGCTTCTACAAGGTCGGACAGCATCGATTCCTAACCAGATAGTCTCCTCGAAGCAAGGATTAACTGTCTAGCTACGTGGTACTTATAACTATTGCCAACTTTTATAGGCCGGCATTACCGCATGTAAGGTCATTAGGACAAAAGTTGAAGAAGAGTAAGAAGTAAAAACTCAATAGTTAGCAGGCAAACGAAATTCAATGCAGTTCGGATTGTAATAAAATTGCACGTCAAGTTATAATAGCTTGATTTCTACTTCTAATTTCTCAACTACTGCTAGCGCTAAATAAAGATCTCGAAATGTCAAAGCCTCATGGTATCAATTCCTGTGTCAGGGTAAAATCGAGATCAGTTCAAATACCTCATGCAGCTAATCTTCGACTAAGATAAGTTGTAGATCAATTCGTGAACATGTCCAATAATACCAAGAAACTTGCTCCCTGGCCGTGGAGATGGATATAGATTGGTTAGTGTATGGGCACACCGGCATTGCATTGTGTAGTGCTGTTGTTCTTTGTCTTATTTGGCTTATTTTGCCTCTCTAAACTTTTGAAATCTAAATTATTAATATGCAATAGATGTGTAGCATAGTAGAAAAATGCAAAGTCTTCTCTTTCTAAGATCCTGTTTCAAGGAAATCAGTCACCGAGCCAGCTGTTTGAATTCAGAAATCAACACAACTCAACAAACAACAACAAACAAAGACAACATTATAAAAATTAAAGTATCAATTTTATTTAATCTACATATGGCATGGGATCTAGCTCTTTAGATAAGAGTTGGCGTTCGTTATACGTCCGAATTATTTTGTGTTCCACTTCCGGTGTTCTCAGCAGTGCAGCTTCCCATCTTAGTGGATTTAGTTGCACATGGCGTCGTAGGTGATTGATGTCTACTAAATGTTATTCTTCGTTGCGATTTAGTACTCTTGCAATCTGCACAGCGTAAGACAGCCCAGTAAGCGTTTCTATAAAGCGAAAATTTACACACACATTAACTCAATATGAAAATTCATTCCTATGATTTTGATCAGCTAACAAACTCATTAACTAACAAATAATAACTAACTTATTAGAATCCTTTACTTCTCTGTGATGCTTACCGGTAATGGCGACTCCCCAGCGCATAGATGAAGGGATTAAGTACGGCCGAGTGCCAAGTGAGAATCGATGCCAGCACATGCACATCACCCGCCTCACCCGCCGATTCGGCATCTTCCAGCAGCACATTGGCGATCGTAAGTGGCAGAAAGCAAAGCATGAAGCACCCGAATATAGCGGCTGTTGTTCGCGTCAGATGCCGCTCATCATCGTCGTTGCTCGGTGCGGCAATGCTGCCAGGCGTGGAAGCAACCGATGTTGCAGCCACTGGTTTGGCCGCATACCGCTGCATATGGCGACGCTGCCTGCGCACTGCACCGATGATGGCCGTGTAGCAGAGAACGATGGCACAGAATGGCAGAGCGAATCCCACGATGAAAATGAACTTCTTCGGGCTGGCAGAAAACTTCCCGGTCGAAGTGATCGAGGGTAACACCGTACAAGAGAACGTTCGACGATCGAACCCTAGCCGACCCCACAGTTCAAACAGTGGCAAAGCCTAGCAATCGAGAGTAGCAATTTAAAGAATACATTTGGAATACACGCACGCACACCGGGCTGCAGTTCAATCCGACTCACCATTAAACCGTACGGAATGGCCCAACAAATGGCCAGCTGAAGCGGCACCATACCGGCCGTTCGATAGACTGCCCCGTACCAGGCGGGATGTACTATCAGCACATACCGGTTGACGGTCAGGGCCACCAAGCTCAACACGGAGGTGGCAACCGTCCCGTACAGTGCCACTGGAAACAGTCGGCACCATAAGCTGTCGCTGACAAAGGGCCATCTTCGGCGGCCGTATCGAAGTGCCATGAGCGGCATGACGGCGACACAGAACAGGAGATCCGCGGTGGCTAACGACATGACGAACGCGGTGGTCGGTTGACGGCGCCGTTGTCGCACGGCTCGGTTCCGGCCGAGCGCTAGCAGCGTGGTCACATTTCCTGTTGATCACCGGCACGATTCCCAGCAATTTTAAACCGAATCGTTTGTGGAAGAAAACAAGAACCAACTATTAGGGAAGAGGCGCCCGCTTTACACATATAGCGTTAAAGTGGTTAGGATATAAATAGACAACAAACAAACCGATTGTTCCAAGTACCGCGATAAAGGTAGCGCTCGATGCGGCCACGATCGATATTTCACTGGAGCAGAAAACCCCATCCTCTTCGGGGCTGCGGCCGAGATGGTCGGCCGTGTAGTTGCTCATGATTTGCCTGGTCAACGCTACACCGTAACTGGATTCGGTACTTCTGTCTTACGGGATCAGTAGAATATTTGTATTTTCTCTCCAGGCTCGTGTATCAAAACGTTTGTATAGGCAGCTCATGTATTTGCTGCAGCATAATGATTCCTCTTTTTCACTCAAAAAACACACTCACACACTAAGATGATGCCCAACAAAGCACAACTGCACAGCGCAAAACCTCACTAACGCAATGTGATCACTCCGGAAGCGTCGACGGCCTAGTTTTCGTGCGTGAACGTAATTGATTAAACGCGGTTCAAAATCGGTGTATTAACGAGCAATGTGCAAAGCGTGCACGCAATCATCGACACCGAAACCGTGTTTTGGCGTCGAAAAGCGAACCGAATTTTTGATAGTACAACACTACGGCTTTCCAGCCTGATGCGGCTGCTCCAAGATCACGTCGACGTCACACACGATCGCCACGATCATCCAGCGCGAACTGCACCAGGCCCGCGTACAGCATCCCCGGGAGAGTACAGACAGAGGGAGGAACGAAAGTGAGAGTGATAAATATGAACACAACAGAACGCCTCCGAAGACGCACAGGCAGGCACACCCGTTAGAGATGTAGTTCGCTGAAGACTCAAACCGTGGACCAATAACAGCGTACGATCGCAACCCGGCGTGAACCACTGGCGGACTGAGCAGCGCGACGAGACGCGCGAGGAGAGTGTGCGATGCGCGCGCGATTAAGCGGACATCCCTTCGGCAATATGCGCGCGTTCTGGCTGGAAGATAAGTCCTCAAAGAGGGATGGGGTGGGGTGATCTAGTGTGTGGCAAAGAACACTACCACCGCTAACCGCTAGCGCGAAACCACCACCCAAACAAACGCCGTTGCAAACCGTTGGTGGAGAAATGTTCAGAACAGATGCGCTTACCCACAAGCAGCGCGAAGCGCGGCGCGCATGGAGTGGTATGGTGCGCATGGATTGGGGCGCACTGATGGAAGCCTTCAGCGGCGGGGGCAGCTGAGCAAATGAACTGAAACGCGTGCGTCCGAACCATCAATCGGGATGGGGGAGGGGGAGGGGGGGCGTTGATGATGTGAGGTGGTGGACAGGGGTTGAAAGGAACACTACCGGCAAAATGAACGCAAACACCCGGAATGCAGATGTGTGTTTTGTTGTTCCTCGCTGCCTGCCTTCCTGCTTTTCCATTCGAGAGCCCAAGTGGAACTATAGCCAGTCCTGGGCTGGGCTCAAAATTCTGCGCTGTCGCTTCAACAAACGCCAGAACTGCGTTGTTCAAGAAGCTCTTGCGTCGCGTTGCACGGAGTAGGGTGGTGTGCCATGAATCGAAGTGATTCACCATTTGGTTTGTTTCACGATACACGAGATGATGCTCTTGAGAATTGGGCGAAAACGAAGGCGAGAGAACGCGGCTCCAATGCATACACATTGCCAGTAGTAGCTGGTGTTATGCTTCGATGCAATAAAACACACAGCCGACGGCGCATCGGCGCGCAGTATCTGGTGGGACAGCATGCGCGAGATGCTCTTGATTTCATTCACAAAGAGCATGCATGTGGGGCTTTGTGTTTCGGGCAGACAACATTATTTGTTGCGGGAGGAGCTTGCTTGCTTGGGGTTGCTTTAAAGCAGCGGCACACATTTGTTGTAATTTCCCAATCCAACCACATTATTTGTTTACTTCTTCAATAAAAAAGGTAGAAGGAATTGATGCTCGTTCGGCCTTGTACAAGCCGGCGGCGTATGTCCAAAAGGCAACTAGAGCGCAACGCTTTAGTGACAATAAGCTAATGTTATTCGAAACTACATCGTTTAATTCTAATACCAGAATAGTCAACGGTTCTGCGTACTGCCACGGCATGGTGTTCCTTTGAGATTTGAACCCATTACGAGCTTGTCGATAAAGCCATGATTTAGACAGATGTTCCAGAGTTTAAAAATATCACTCTCTTGAGTTATTTGCTGCTTTGATCTATTATAGTTTCAAATACTTCTGCTCGCGAAACGATCGGTTCAATATCGAGTTCCATCAGCGAGGGTTTGCATTGAAAACTGTTGATGCGGCCTGTAAAAGTTTAACTGCGGCTATCGGGCGGACACTCTATGCCAAGAATGGACACAAGGGCCTTCTGGAAAATGATTAAGGCATTGAGGAAGCGGCTTAAGCCTTTTTTTTCTCTCTTGGTCAGTCCTGTTGACAACCAAACCGTGGTTACACCTGATGACAAAGCGAATACACTTGCAGTGCAGTTCTGCGCTCATCGACAGGTGGAGTTAGTGAGGTAGTGTCTTTAGTTTAATTGCTCTACTTTCTTCCTTCTTATTAATATGGGATCTTAATCTTATCTTAATATGGGAGCCTCACTTCGGCTTCCGTCGTGGAAGAAGGCAGGATGTGGATATTATTGTGTAGTGTACCTCCCTAAAAAGCGTGTGTCACAAGTGTGAGGTATATTGATGAGTGTGTTCTTGCATGCATTCTGGATATACTTGCTGATGAAGTCAAAAAATTAGATGGCAATAATTGATCAATGGATTACTGTTGCCACTTGAAGGTGTTCCGTATGGTTGTGATACATATAATTTCTATATACCTGCTCTTTTCTTGGCCTGGAACAAATTATTTCACACAAATTGTATGAAAAAGAGCCTCCCGCATAACGAGTGAATCATTGGAACGGTTTAAAATCATTATGAGGGATTCCACTGTATGCTTAGCCCCTAAGACGAGATACCTATTAGCTTATTCTTAGTCGACGAGGCGCAGTACACGGTACTCCCAGACGGTAGAGTATCGACTGGACGGATCAGGGTAGCGCTGAGGCAGTAAAGAACGTGAAGGCTCCTTGTTTCCATGGGGTTCTCAACATCCTACTAAGGCACTTCGCAGAGAGGGCCATCTGCTTCATTAGCAATATTTTTCACAGGTGTCTTGAGCTGAGCTGAAGCATGCCAGTGGGCAAGGGTAGTACCCATTCTCAAACCAAGGAAAGACCCCATGAATCCCATAAGCTACCGTCCAATCAGTCTGCTTTCCTTCCTAGGGCAACTGTTGGAGAGAGTGATACTTGGGTCTCTTCAGGAAACTGTGGAGACACTTGATCATTTTCCTGAGGAGTTATTTGGCTCCCGTTCTGATCACTCTACTACTCACCAGTTATTAAGGTTTAAGCTTTTCGAAAACAACAAGAGAGAGGCCAGGTTCACGGAGGTCGCAATATTAGATGTCGAAAAGGCATTTGACAATGCCTGGCACGGTGGACTAGTCCAAAAACTTGTCAGAGTAGCACTGGGTACGAAGCTGTAAGACTTGCACTTGCTTTTGGCTGGTGTGCCACAGGGTAGTTTGCTGGGTCCACTGTTGTATTTCGCAGAAGATACTGCTATTGGTGTGAAGGGTAGATCACTGGCAGAGGTGAGCCGTCGCGCCTTTGTACAGTATGCTACAAGCTAGAAAACCCGTGTCAACGTGGCCAAGACTCAGGTCATGATTGTCTCACATACGGATACGGATACGCATACGGACTTTGGTTCCAACTAAGTGCAGCAGGGTTCAGATTAATAGTCTTCTGGTCCAATGGACTAGCAAATTGAAATATTTGGGCCTTACGATGGATAGTAAGATGCTTCACCACGGACAGGTTGAGAGCATCCTACGCCAGAGTCAAACGCTATTAATGAGCTTATATGAACGTCTTTAAGCATATCATCCAACCAGTCGCCAAAAGATACAGGTGGTGCTGAATATAATGTTAAAAATGATAGCGAATTGCGATCGATTCACTATGAATTCATATCTTTATGCCATCTGCGGAGTAATGCAACTTTATGATCTCATACAGCAGCTATCGAGCAAGTTAATAGAAAAATGTAGTGTTTCTACAGACAAGGCAGTACGTGAAATCGCCTTTTATATAAATTCAGGTTTACGGTAAATTTGGTTAAAAATTAGGTTGAGATAGGATACGGTAGATACCATTCTTCTACAAATAGAAAATTCTGCTACAGTATATTGAAAATACAGCAAGAAAATGAAGCCGCAACGTAGGAAGTATAAGTATAAATAACTTGTAAAACATACGTGCTGCATCTTGTAAAACATAGAAGAAAAAAACTAATAACGGAAATCAAAGTACAAATTACGGTACGTGTAAGTGTGAGCAAGTAAAACGATAAACGATTTGCACTTCATTTTTCAGGGATTCTCATAATTTTGGGACACTGTCTTGACTTTTTCTTATCCGAAATGAACTATTTACATTGGATTTGTTCAAAACATTAAACACATTAAACACACAAACACATAAAGTTCATTTCCCGAAGAGTCAAAAAAGTGTCCCAAAATTATGCCAAATAAGCCTAATGTATCCAGAAGAAGACGGAATTCGAGTAGCTTAGCTTTGCGCTTAGATTGTCTTTTCACTCAATTGGAGCCTTGTACTTGGAGTATCTTCCTTTAGGTGTTTGATTTGTTTTGTGTTTCGATTTCCATGTTTCTTGTGTTATGAATCCGAGCAAAAGATGAATTTCTAACAGTAAATCTATCTATTCAATTTTTATGGTTTTTGTTCTAATTTACTTTTAATTACATTTCCGTTGTAACTACCAAATATTTGAAAGTAATAATAAAACAATAATAATATACAGTCGGATTCGTTATTCGTGCCGTGGAATCAGTTACTGGATCGAAACAGCCCCACTGTATCAGTCCCAGAACCATATAGGTTCACAATTCGTTGTGGACCCGGTACAGGTAGTGGTACAAGTTCAGGGCCGGAATAAAATCGAGAGCTGTTTCCGGACCGGTGTGGGTTTAGTATCAATTTAAGGGCCGGTACGGGCACGAGATTGGCTTCAGGATCGATACAGGCTTGTGATTGGTTCCAGGACAGGTATGATTTCGTCACCAGTTTAGCGATGAGTAAAGTTAAAAAAAAAATCCGGAATCAACTCCGTTCCGACTCCGGCAGGCAGGTCCACCATTATCAAGAATCGTCCCGAGTCGCCCAGAGCCGTCCGAAGTCGTCCGGAGTCAGCTGAAATCTGCGTCCACCGAAGTCAGTCAGTGTTGGGACCAGAACAAAGATGCTGTCGCAGCGACTCCAGTTTGATTCTGATTTCGGCATACTCCGGACAACTTCGACACCCGTCGGAAATGACTCCTGACTAGTACTAGTAGTTTCTAGGAATTCATGGTTCATTGTAACAGGCCCAAATCAACTAGTAATAGTAAATAACAATAAATGTAGAATCAGAGTGTGAAAGTATTCAAAACTTACTGCGAATTATTAACATTCGATACCGATCCACTGCACTGAAAATATACTATTAAAATTATTTTAAAAAAATCACTAGGGGAATTTTACACAGCAAAAGTAGGGTACACATAATTTATTACAAATCAATTTGAGACACTTGCTTCCAGCTTTAGAAGTTACAGAAGTTTAAATAAAAAGAAAATAATTATAACTCTTATTACCGTGTTCCGTCCACGGCCAGGTAATTTAATCTGGCCAATGAATTAGCCCACGCAAAAACAGCTATAATAATTTCATTAAATTTGAACAAAACTCTTGAAGGGGATAGAACCATAAAACCAAGGTTTAGGTATGAGTACCAGTAGCCCATTCCAGCAGCTGCAGGGTTGAAAAGTTGAGCAGATTTTTTCCTTGACGAACCTCTCCCATTTGCTGAAGGTGATGGAACCACCGGGAAACGTTAAGGAAGTTTTCCTTTTCGAGTGGTTGAAGATTTGCCTGCAATGTGGTGGACCGGAATTGGTGAGAAAAATGCTGAGGAAACTAAAAGTCCGACGACCAATCGATATGCTGAATGGCTTACCATAGTCTCGTGGATGGTATGAAAAACTACTACATCCGCTACGCTGAGGGTATCATTTACCAAATAGGATCTGCTTTGCAAGTAGAAATTAAGTTCCTGAAAAAGGGATTTACGGAAGTTTTAGAACAGTCTTCCCACCACCGCGGTGCCATAATGAAACTTACGTCCAGCAGGCTCTTGGCGGTGTGTTTGTCCTTGTTTGATGGAGCCACAAACAGTACGGCGTAATCCAGCCACTGCAATATCTGGCATTCTGTTTCGAAATCGGAATGAGCCTGCCGAACCGACGACTTTTTCGACTCTCGAATTAAAGACTGGATGATTGAGGAAAATCCGGAAATGCTTGGTTCTTGGGCGGATTTC
This sequence comes from Anopheles arabiensis, assembly GCF_016920715.1. Classification (NCBI taxonomy): domain Eukaryota; kingdom Metazoa; phylum Arthropoda; class Insecta; order Diptera; family Culicidae; genus Anopheles; species Anopheles arabiensis. The sequence goes on along the minus strand of NC_053517.1, from coordinate 69,438,900 downwards.
GTTCTCGTCAGGATCTGAAAGAATAGCAAAGCGATAAGTCCAATGATCAACAAACTACGGCAAGGTACGGCGGTTTTTTGCTGCCTTAATGACGGCTCTTTTGTCTTCATAAATTTTATATAGAACTTTTCCAATTTTTTACGCTTGCTTTATCCATTTGACCCTTCACATGGAACACTACGAGCATTGTTCTAGACTTTGGCTCTTTCGGCCGCAAATTATTACCGACCACCACATTAGGTCAATGTGTATGCGGCCTCAAAGATAAAGGATAACACCATACCTTTTCAGCATTGTATCCCACTTTTCCAAGCGGAACCTCCAGGAAGGTTGCGATACGCTTCGTATTATCAACACTGCACATGTTTAGAATTTTGCACAGATCCGCACCGATCCAAGAGAAAATGTTCTGTTTTCTTTTTTTCCGCAACGTTTCGACCCGTTTGTCATTAGCCGGTACTGTCAAACAGCAATCAAGGGTTGATTCGTATGCTGATTGACAGCAACCTGCAACGAATAATATTCGTGCGAACATAATTAAAAATATTGACATGACATGTTTGATATTGATTATGAATTGCAAACAACCTCAAGCTATTTTAATACATATCTGAAAAATCATAAATTGCAGAGCAAAATTAATAAGAAAACCCTCAAATATTGCTCATCATATTTCAATGTACTGTGGTAATGATTTGGTCATATGCTGTGGGTGTTATAAATGTCTTTTCGTTTCATATGATATTGACGATTGTATAATTCTTATAGAATAAAACATGATATTTTTCGCCTAAAACTTATTATAAAAGCTAAATACAACTTTTGGAACAAAAGTAATTACACAAAACGTCACACAAATGACCAATAGCAATGTACGTTGTTGACAGTTTGTTTCACAAGGAAACCCCGCCTCCGTCCTCTACCCTCCACCTCTTAACAACGCAGTTCCAAGCACGAATAAACGAAAAGAGAAACAAATAAAAAGAAAATCGCAAAACATAGCACTAAAAATACATGCTACGATTGAGTCATATAGACACACCACCAGTGAAGGAAGCATCGAAAAGAGTGCGTGCGACGTCTGTGTGTTGCCTCGGCTGCTGTGTGTTTTTATTAGCGCAAGTTCCTTAAAAGGGGTAAATTTTGCGGATCTGCCGTCGATTGGAGAGGCACAGTTTTCGTTGAGCAAGTATAACACATTCCACCGGAAGGTGAAACGGCCAACGCCAAAGGCAACGAATTTGCACAACCTCCGACAATAAGCGTCATCGAGTGCGAAACACACCAGTCTGAGGATCGCCCAAGCTGCCACCGAACGCAGAGAGTAACGCAGCTGCACTTGTGAGGATTTTAACACACAAAGGTATGGTAGCATCATTTGCACCCGTGATGGCTGAAATTTGTAGGGTCAGAATGTTCAAAATCTTTCCTGAGTGTTTGATAAGCCCGAGAGGTGTAAGATGTGTCGATCTGGGCCCCTCATCAAGCGCTGGAAAGACACGGACCATAGCGTTCTGCATTGCAGAATGTGGGATCGTAACGGTACGAATTACGTCAACCAGTCAAAGTAAACCATGGGGACTCTGTATGGGAATCGAGCATCTATCAGTGGTGTTCAATTTGGTTGTTGGCGTTGTGGTTGGCCGTGCTTGTTGCTCCGTATCGGCAGCACTGTGTGGGCCATGTCAAGCTCACCTGTGCTTATTGAATAAAACAACAAGCAACCGTGGAGCAGGAAATGTGTATGTGTGTGTGTGCAAAGGCAAAACGCTAATTATTGAACTCCCGCTTTGGGCAGGAGAGGGGGACAACGGCATGGCAGTACGTACGGCGGATACACAAAGGCGGGCGTTCCGGGCCGTTCTGTAAAGTTCTATTGGTTTACGAGCGAGACCTTCAGATGCGTGACGCTTGAAGGGCAGCCGAGAAAAGGGACAGGATGGGACGGCAATGGCCTTGGACGTTTGTGTGTGTGTGCGAGTGGGAGTTGTGTCGAAATTTCGTTGCTTCTTCTCACCAGGCAACAGTGAAATTTCGCTTGCAACGGAAGATTGTTAGAAGGCGATGATCGTTTGAAATTCGCTGTGGCTTATTTCATCATTTCCTTATCTTTAAACTAATTGCCAATACATGTTATCAGTAATGGAAGCCAGCTTAAGAAAGTGGTTTAGAAGGCCACAGAAGATTTTTCTTAATGGTTTAAGAATTATTTACTTTTTGTTTTGACAAGTATTTACGTTGTACTAAACTGAATGCTAATTTAATTATAAAAAAATACAAAGTATAACAAGTCTGATTTGTGCTAGATAAAGAAAGTACGTTCCATTGTTCCTTGCACGAGTTTTGGAGTCACACGTCTCGAAAGTTTGTTTTTACTTTTTTTACACGAGAGAAGAAAGAACACGTTGCCCAAGTATGACTTTGTAGGTACAAACGCAATCTCGAACCCCATGCTCTTGAGGTTTGCTTGGTTGTCCGAACGACAAATTAAGGGCATATTACAAGCGACACTCAACAACCCCTCAAATTTTCCAATTTACAGCTTCCTTTCATAATACATTCTGACCACTACTTAAGAAATTAATCGCTGATCGGCGTCACATAGCTACCGTGGCCTCAATTATGGTACAAATATATCTAGCGTTATGTTGAATGTTCTTGGGCTAATGCTTCATTTTTGTTAATTTTGGCAACTTGTAGATGACTAAAGATGGACCACCACCGTACGGGTTCGTGCCGCCACAATCGGCACCACCGAGCTATGCGCAAGCCGTAGGAGGTGTTCCTCCGTCGAGCCCGTTCACACCGCAGCAACCGGTACTGACCGGAGCACAGATCGTTACCACGGTCGTGCCGATCGGGCCCCAGTCGACACACATGATATGCCCCAGTTGCCATGCAGAAGTGAATACTAAGACGACAACATCGCCAGGAATGATTGCCTATGTGTCCGGGTTTCTGATCGCATTATTCGGGTGAGTATGAGAATGGGGGGGACGCACTATTTTTTTTTTTGTCCGTAGCGATTTTAGACGGCTAGGAGTAAATTGGAGGAAGAAAAAAGGTCATATAAATGATCCATAACATCATTTGCTCACTCTAAGCTGTCTTGGTACCGTGAGCTCGCGATTGAGGGGCTTAAACTTAAAGAGTAATGGGCTCTAAATTACGATCAAGAACTATAGGCTATAGAACAACTATCCTGCGTTTTACTCATTTTTTGTCATTGGGAGTGTCATTTGTATTGTATTATTAATTACATCTAGTACATCACTTAAATATTATCCAACTTTTTAAGTAGCAGTAGCATATTATCGAACTTCTTAAGTAGCAGTTTAAAGGATGAAAATCATATAATATAAACATAAAGGTTAATATAAAGGATGAAAGTCATTTAATTACAAACAAAGTGTGATATTAGTCCCGTGATGCCAGTTACAGCTATGATAGCAAGCGGTAAATTTTAGAGTTATCGCATATATCGCATTAGCTAGCTTAGTTCTCAGTAATGGTTGATAAACTTTGCGATAGTAATAAGCCAAAATCCGTAAAAATTCTCGTTACCTGCCACATACAAGCCAAACCGATTAACCAAACTCAATTGGTAGAACCAAAAAAGAGCCGCACACGGCTCGCGGGTCGATCATTTCGCCAGCCGACCACTGTTCTACAAGATATTTTTTTGTTAATTTAAGCTGGTATTTCAGGTGCGTCGATCTCACCTATGAGCAACTTAGGTATAAATCAAGGCTGTATGCCTGGTCTCAAATTTTTCTATGCTAAACATTTCGCCCATGTACAAAACGCAGGACAAAACGTATAATTTTTCACCTGCACGTACTCTAGCTATGATAATTTCATAAAAAAAAGTCGAAAAGAATCATCAAAGTAAATAACGTAACGAGCCATTTCTTTAGAATCAATAGAAAATCCAATTTCCGTAACAGTGCCTATCAAAGTTTTCAAGCAAACTTGCAATTTTTGTCTATCAGTCTACCTTCGCTCAAGTTCTGTTAAATTTAAGTGTTTTCTTTAAAATCTTATAAATATTCATTTAATAATTCGTATAATTCATTTCATGTAATTTTAGATGCTGGTTAGGATGCTGCCTAATACCTTGCTGCATTGACGAATGTATGGATGTACATCATACGTGCCCACACTGTAAAGCATATTTGGGACGGCACAGGCGATAAACCTGCGCGACAGCTATAACAGAACTTACCCCGTCTGTGTGGGTGTGTAACAGATGGTCTGATAATTGTTTGGCCTATGATAGTAAAACACATATTTGGCTAACTTTTGCTTTCTCTATGCAAAATATATCGATTCAAGATATACCAATTAAAGTGATTTTATTTTGGTCATTGGTTCTCACTGATCTGTGACCCAACAACTCTTTGTTTTTGGTCCAATGTGAGCTCGCATAGAGCTTTCTCATATCCAAATATTTGTGAACGATATAAGCAAAATATTATTTTGATATCTTTCTGGATCAACTTCACTTAACGGTTGTTTTTCATTAATTTGTGGATTTTTTATGTTTTCGTCGGTATCTTATCTTCTAGTAGTACTATCTATGTGATAGGCCGAACAATAATCAGCCCACCTGTTAGTTCAATCCATCGATAAATGTCGAAGGACATTGCACTGCCCACACGGAAGTAAACAATGAACGAACGAAGAGAAATTGTATCGTATGTGTGTGCTTAACAATTCCAAATCCAATATGCTTCAAAGGAGACTATCGACTACTTGTGTTCTTGAAACTTGAGCTACTCTATCATCACTACCCAGTACTACGTGCATGACGAATTAGCACCGATCTTCAGCGTTAGGGCAAATGTAGGGCTAATTGGGGTGTCGAATTGATTTTAGCAGCGGGCGGTGAAATTACATAAACGCGATAAAATCCAAAAATCAAAATTTTATCGATGCACTTCGAATTCTCACATTAATAATATGTGTGTGTGTAACGAAAAGCTTAGAATGTGGTTAACATTAGCATTGTATGCATACTAAATTCTTCGTTATTATTCATCATTATTACTACCGTTATCATTAATTATTATGCACGACTTAACTTTACTGTAGTTCTCCACTTTTTGTTAATGCTTCCGTTTGATTCAAACGACAAAAAAAGCGTTACAAATCGTGTAAGTGGTTTGGTAAATGGTTATTGTTTACAGTTATCGTTCTGCTTTGTACCGGGGAGTAATTGATCGTGTTGCGTGCATCTATTTTCTATATTAACACACAATGTTCGGAAACAAGAGTTGGTTTATGCTCTCGCCAAGGGTATGTGCCATGAGCGTTGGCCATCGTTTTGATTGCGAGGATGATATTTTACGAAGGATTGCTTTAATGTTGATCTGAGTTGAATCCTCCCGTATACATTTTATAAAACGCTAGGTCAAATTCATCTAATAAATAAACCGAAATGATATTCATGTAATAAATATAGTCAGCGTAAAGTTTTAATTTAAGCTTTTCGTATAATCAAGTTCAAGACAAAAATTATCATATCACAATACTGAAACTAACTGTGTGGCGTGAAAGGTTTAACACAAACTATTGCACATCGATACATAAAATAATATAGTATTGAAGAAGATCACATTTGAGCCGCTATTTCATGAGTACAGGTATTCTCTGATATACGCTATTAATGCGGACCGGGGGCAATCGCGTGTCTCGACTATTAGCGTTAGCTGAATTTCGAGGGTTTTGTGTTAAATTATAGCTAATTTTCGTTTAATTTTGCTTGAAATGGTAAGTTTTATGCATCAAATTAGTTATTTGATCTGATTTCAACTAAAGATAACAATTTTGTACCTTTTAAAATGGTTTTTAAAACTCGACTAAAAGGGAATTTATTCTGCATTTTACATTTGATGTGTTAAACCAGTACAATTTGCTCGAAGTCAAATAAAGAAGTTCGCGTATATCGAGTATGGCATATATCGGGGAATATCTGTACATCTCAATCTTTTCAATTTTACTTATCTGGCTCTGACGAGTAAGTGCCTATGTTATAATACAGTAGTGACAGTAAGTCTGTATCGTTCATGCACTTTAAATTACAATCAACAAATATTATTTCGTACAAAATACTATTTTTCCGTACTATAACTTAGTGATTTCTACTTCTAATATTTATTGCCATATGGTGATAAAGTAATATGAGTTAAATTACTTATTTTTCGCCATACAGACCGTGTAAGCATTAAAAACGATATGTACCAACAAATGAAGTTTGTGCGAGGAACTTTAAGTTGTGAAATAACCAAAAATGTGTAGAGATAAGATTATCTTAAGAAAATCAAGTCATCTCTAAAAACATGTTTTACAAAAACCGAGCAAGCCCGGGATAAGGCAGTTGGAGGCAATTCTTCCGCAGAAACACCACTAACCACAAAATATGTCGACAGTATGGCCCGACCGTAATTACAATCATTGTTGTAAGCCTTCGATATAGGTTTGAAAAGAACGGAAAATCTATCGAACGGAATTCGGCAGTTTGTTGTGAATTAATTGTATAATTCCACGGCACACGGTCGATCTACGAGAAAAAAGTAAAACATCAAAACGTCGATCACCAATTTCCAGTAATTTACCGCTCGTGCAATATACATTATGTTGCAATATTAATGTTCTCCTTATTAAACCGACCCACCAGACCACCACTAGCAGCCAAAAATTGATAGGCCAATCGTTTCGAAACCATCATGCCGAAACATAAATGCCCTGCCAACTTCAAATTGGCAATTGAAACACAGTGAGATCGTCTCATATCGCCAGTGTGTCGTGTGGTGCGTTATTGTTGGCCCAGTAACCCTCATCATTCATGCACGTTGTCGAACGATTATGGCTGACTGGTGATGGAATAATTTCGCCCGTATTTCCCCTTAATGTCAGGTATAAATTGAAGCCCCAATCGCCCCACCAGTGTGTTCAGAGAGTGAGTGCGATTGTGCAACGGATGCACCGCGTGCGAAGCGCCATGCGTCTGATGGGGCACAAGCGAATGATGTTGTCGTCGTGGATTGCTGTACCGGCAATACTCCTAGCTGCGGTGGGTTTGGCCTGCGGATATGCTGTTACGAGCAACGATTACAGTGAAACAGTTGCTACATTTGTGTTTCGGTTTATACGTGACCATAAAGGCTTAAAGCTGGGCATCGTTTTCGGGTGTGATCAGAAGTTATTGCTCATTTACAACGTTTTATCGCAACTGGCGACCATAGGCGTCCGGGCGAGAATGGTCCACATCGGCCCGGGGCCGACACCGGACAGGAACGAACAAGAGCACGAGCGGTTTTCGAGCACTCTTCGGCAGTCGCTCGAATTTCATCAATTTGTGCTGCTCGATATGGCTTGCGAAAACGCACCGGATGTCCTGAAGCAGGTGAGCAGGTTGTTTATCCTAATGGTGCTGGGTCGGGTCTGGACCGCTTACCCGCCCATGCATGCCATGCACACGTGAAGCCGTCGGTCGTGGGAACAATGTGGCGCGTCTGTAACACGATTCGGTATTGTATTCTTCCGATAAAGGTCAGTGGGAAGCTGCTTTATTCATAACATTTGCCTTCGCAGCTATCACTGCAGCAAGGCTTAACTTTGACAGACATTATGGTGGAAAGGCGAACGTGGCCGCTTTACCAAGTGGCGGCCGGTCGGTACAATTGTAACGGGAACGGTTAAGATCGTTGGCAACGTGTGGTAGCTCACACGTGTATTAAATGGCTTGCGATTGTAGGTGGAGTGTAAAGGAGGTAACAGGCTTGGATTAATTTTACCTGCCTCAATAATCGAACATCTGTTCGTGTGGTAATCATGAAACTGTGGTACGGGAGTGTACAGTTCAAGAATCGTGTTTTTGTTTTTTTAAACTGCACTTTGAAAGCCATAAAAAAGATTTATTGGAAAAATATCTTCAAATACTTTTCTCAAACACTTTTCTTTTACTGTACTGCAGGCATCGAGATATGAACTCTTCAATGCGTCATTTCATTGGCTAATAATTGATAACCATTACAACAGTGTCGAGGAAGAAGGTACCACTGGTGAAAATCGTCTCTTCACGTGTCCTTGGACTATGATCACCAACAGCACCGAGAATGGCGGAACGGCTAAACCGATACAATCCTTCACCAACGGCACCGAACCGGACGGTGCGATGGACAGCGACTGGACAGCTAGTAGCAACGGCAGTGAAGCAACTGCCAGCGGCCATACCTTCGACCTGCTTGCAACAATGAACGTTAGCATCAATGCGGAAATAACCGTTGCAAGCCCTACGGATCCATCCTATCGGGGATTCACACTCTATGATCTCTGGTAATCATCCGTTTCTATTGTTTGCGCTGTTGCTTTAGTGTTAGACACACATTGCATTGCAGCTTTTAGCTGAAGCGAGGATAGCACCCCCCACGTTTCACACGCTCGTCATTATTGGTTAGCTTTTTCGCTTGTTTCTTCTTCAATACCATACCATGCTCACAGGCTTACGGAGAGAATGAGGTCTCACATATTGCTTGAGTCCGTAATCTTGCGCTATTCACGTGCAAGTACGATTAGTTGTTATCAATGTGCACAAATAGGCTTGCTCTTGGACTGTAGAAGAGTGTACACAATACAATGTTCGAATAGCAATACCTACACACCATGGCTGAATCTCATCAGCGACGTGTATTTTCGCCGTATGCAAAGATTATTGGTAAATGGGTAGGAGTAGTAAAGAAATACTACGTAAATTATGCCATGGTAAAATTGACATATGGTGTGTTAAAAGTAATACCCTTAAATGGTTTAAAAATAGAATCACCTTGTTTCCGCCCGGGTTCGAACCGGGGACCTTCTGCGTGTGAAGCAGACGTGATAACCGCTACACTACGGAAACGTTGGTGAAGGGAGGGCGCAAACATACGAACGGGTGTGGTAAATTATGAAATTATGAAATATTTTCTTAAAATTCCAAATTCTAGTAAATTAAAAGTAAAAAAGCAAGTTAAATGTCTTGTCAATAAGGTATAATTTAAGGAATAATAGCTAATAATCGCATTTGTCCGCTCACTTTTTAGCATGATGAATTGTTCTTACGGATTGTTTTTGTCTGCCACTCTTTTTTGAATAGTTTTGACGTGATGTCACTGTCTTGAAACGGGTTAGACACCTGATAACTGCCAATTTGATAAATATAATTGCATTACAGGGTTTTACCTGTCACTTTCGAATGTAACCATTGTTATTCATCGCGTGAAAATGTTATTCCACATCGATCTGACTTTTCATTTCCATCATAATTGTTTTTAGTTTCTTCAGCATGATATTCAACACTTCAACGGGCTGCTGCTATCGTTTTTATCACTGAGGTTTGAAGCCGGATCGTATCATCCGTATCACATCAGAGTGATGTGGAATAACATTTTGCACGCGGTGAAAAACAATGTTTACATTCGAAAGTGTCTTGGAAAACCCTGTAACATACAGTGCTTCAAATTTTATCAAACTGAGCTTACAGGGCTTTCCAAGTCACTTTCGAATGTGCACATCATTATTCACCACTTCCAAGATGTTTGGTTTGGCCAAATGGTGGAAGCTGTTGATTTATTAATTTCCATAAAAAAATCTCAATTCTTACACATGATTTTAAACACATCATAAATAACTGTCAAACTTCAGCTTGGGATGTGTTGAAAATCATGTGGAAGAAGTGAAACATTATTGTGATGCAAATACAACATTTGAATTTGCTGTTGAAAAACATCTCGCCATGAATGAAAAATATTGTAGACATTTGAAATTGTCTCGCAAAACCCTGTATTAAACTTTGGGGATGTTTAGACAATTTCTTGGATAAAAAACTATTTTCCTAATCAAATATGATCTTCCTAAAAACTTGCTATATTTTTTTTCTATACGTTGTGGAAATTTAAAAAAAAACTTACGAAATCGTGTATAAAAATGAATCCTTGGTTTATTATCGTGTTATCTGAGTATCTGAGTTAACGGCATTCCACTGTATTCAGTTTCTTTGATTTAAAATATAATGTAAAATGTTTTTGAAAAAAATTGAATGTACTTAAAAATATATACAAATTACAGGTTTAATGATAACTAAACTGAATAACTGAAGGATAAAGAATAGCAATCAAATTTGTTTAAAATAGTACAAAAGAAAGGTGAACATCGTAAACCTTGCATTACACAAAGCATGAATAGAGTTTATGAAACCTTTTTCAATGAAATATTCTTTCCTTTCTTGTGTTGATTAGATTAAAAGAGATTGGCGAAGCGTTGTAAAGTATTCCGCTTTTCTTTTAGCTGTAGTTCCTTCAATATAGAATAATGCAATTTTAGCAAAGTATAAGTAGCAGCAATGGAAAACAGGAAAAAAATCTTACTGCAGTCATGTATAGCAAGCAAATCCGAGTTTGTTTTTGCTCTTTTACGAAGGAATCCCGGATTCATCAGTGGCGGTAAATTGAAAATAGAACCGTTGGGCTGCTACTCGCCCGCCGAAGGGCTGCAGATACCAAAGCGCGAGTCGACCGTCGTTCGCCGGCGCAACATGGACGGACTGCGGCTAAAGATAATGACCGTGGTGACACAGAAACCACACCAACCGTTCGAACTGTACCTAACGACGCCACAGAACACCCATCTCGACTCTGTCCATCGCTACAACTACGGGCTGATGGGCATGCTGAAGGAATTCTACAACTTTACGTAAGTGCTTGCTGCCGCGGGAGGCTAAAGTTCGATTCATTAAGGATGATAAAGGGGCAGGCGGTTGGGGGACGGAAGGGATGATTGTTGAGCTTGGGCAGCTCTTGTGGTTTAACTTTTCACACATGATTGATGATTATTATGACGCTAGACCGGACCAGATACGTTCGATGATGATGGTGATGATGATGTTTGCCGATGAAGTGGGTTAGGTTAAGCGTCCGTACGCGAGACCCACCCAGGCTGACGATGTCCAGTTCTGATAAAGTGGCGCTCCGGGAGCCAGAAGGAGTCGTGGCTTGTTTGACAGTTTGGGGGTTCGGTGTCGTTTTTGTTCGCACTTGGTAAAACTTTTGCGGACACTAGCCTTAGTAGGGGTTTGAGCTTTGGTGGGGTGGTACGGGACAAGGTATATTGCAACTTCCGTACTAAAGTCATCAAACTTGTGCTTCTCTCGGTACAACGAACACGGGCGCAGTTTCGTCAACCGGCGCACCAAGAGCTGGGGATATTTGCGGAACGGCAAGTTTGATGGTATGATCGGTGCTTTGTCCCGGCGAGAGGTTGATCTTGGCGGTTCGCCCATGTTCTTTCGCCAGGAGCGCCATCGCGTCGTCAGCTACACTACCCGCACCTTTGTCGAGCGGTAAGTATGATGGGGTGTACCGGTTGGTGGCCCTTTTTTATCGGCTTTCTTTGCTTTTTCTTACCTTGGTTTTTCTGTACGTACAAATATTGTTGCAGACCGTGCTTCATCTTTCGCCATCCGCCGCGCAATGATGCGGTAAAGAATCCGTTCCTGCTTCCGTTTGAAATAATCGTATGGTACTTAATGGTTGGCTGCGGCTTAATCTTGGTGACAGTTTTGTGCTTCAGTTTTTTCGTCGAAGATGCAGGTAAGAGTGAAAGAAAGAAATAGCAAATGGAGAGAACCGAGAGTAATATAACTAGTGCTTTGATTGTAGCGTTGAATTGAGCGAATTGCAATATCATTATTGTTTTCTATGTCGGAGCAGAATTTTATTTACAATTCAATGCTAAAACTAGATGAGTTTGTTGCTTCCTGATAAAAGATACCAATGCCCAACTAGCTAATCAAATATTGTAATGATGTAATAGGCTCTAACTAACAAGGACTAACAAGGACAAAATGTGTATCATGTGTAATAATAGCCGCCTATGTGTAAACGCTGATTGAATCCATAACGCGCAAGTTGTTAAGCCATCCGACTGGATCTTTAAACCAAGACAGTCAGGGACAGGAATAGACAGGGATAGTCTGCAAATAAATTTAGGGTTGATTTTAGAGTTTGGTTTGACATTCTTCACATTAAGACTACTTAAACCATTTTAATAGCGATTAAATTGGGTAAGCACAACATAGAGCGCCACTAAAATCACTAAATCGTTACAGCTCGAGATGAGTAACAATTAATCAGATTCATGCATCTATACGAATCTTCAAAGTGAATCTTCGAACCTGAACGAGAGATGAATATCTAAATAATCTTCAAAGATTTATGAATTTCTCAAAACTTCCGAATCTCTGAAGATTCATCAATAGTCGTCCCAAAATCTCATTCATAGTGGAAACTTGATTGCTTGAATGAATCTTTAGCGACCTAAGAATGGAAGACAATCATGCATTTTTAGGATATTTGCAAAGATTCATGCAGAAGTGTCCTGAAACGTTCAAGGATTTGCGCCTTTGTCTACGAATATGTTATCCCATAATAGCACGTCTTCATGCCATCTTGCAATCTCAGTTGGGACTACCACAACTTCTCTGTTCTTTTGCCTTCTAAAACTTTACGCGTTGGGTCACCCGGTTTAACACTTTGACCGCCGGCCTGACGTCACAGTTTGCGAGTGAGCACGTAGCGCATGAGAAGAGAGCGATGAGAGCGACAATTGTTCGTGCGACTATTATCACTCTTTTGTTTCATTTCGATAAGCGGCGTAGCACATGTCGTTCTCGTTCTCTCTTTCCTACCTCATTCGTTATCAAGAGAATTGGTGAGCGTCAGATACAGAGCTGAGCGGTGAACAAAGCCGTCATGCGATTTCATATGACGCGGCGCTTAAAGTGTTAAGGTGTGTAACATGGTCAGCCCACCGGTGCCTGACAATCGCAACTCATACAACTCGTCGTTGTAGTGGCTCCTCCATTGTCTTTTCCCACACACAGGGTCTAAACCCCTTTTTTGTTTCTTGAGATATGGAGAGTATCCATGTCTTAAAGACATATGTGAGTACTGGTATTATGTATTACGATATAGCTCGAGCTAGGACCGTCGGGACATATAGATTATATGGGGTAAACTTTTAACACGCATGTGTGTGTTCTCTAATTTCTATCGGCTCAATGGTCTAGGGGTATGATTTTCGCTTCGGGTGCGAGAGGTCCCGGGTTCAAATCCCGGTTGAGCCCATGATATTTTTGAAGAAACCCAAGGAAACGATTACTATGATATCCAACATCGAACACAACACCACTACTGCCAATCGTTGTGAAGTCGTGTAACCGCGCGGCTACATGAGGTGAAATATACAGCGAAATGAACTATTTGACAGATCAAATATCTGACAGGTACAGCTAAAGCAGCGGAAGGCAAAGGATTTGACTGATTTTTAAAGATGGGAAGAAATGATTCGTACACAACTTACTGAAGATCTTTTAGTGTACCATATTATACCATCGTACTTTTTCAACTTTCATTAAAGTACTATGGAATGACGGACTGTTCAGTATGTTCGAACTCGCGGTCAATATCCCCGTAACTTTTGCATGAAAAAATGTTGGTTGAAGCGAACTGTCATTGTAGGTTAGTTGGGTCGAACTGTCATTTGACAGATGTTGGGTATTGTCCAACTAAGCATGAAAGCATGAACTATTATATACACTTGTAAATAAACTCTCACTCTATTATCTGAACTCGAACCATCCAGACGTGTGTTTCCAATAGGTTATGGGCCCAGACCCAACGCAGTAAAACAAAATGGCTACCAGTTCTGCAAATAATTTACCGTCGATTGAAAGGCTTGTTGGTCGCGAAAATTGGCCAACGTGGAAGTTTGCTGTAGAAACTTTCCTTGAGTTGGAGGACCTGTGGCAGGCGGTAAAACCGGAAGATGAGACGAAAGTGGACAAGCAGAAGTGCCGGAAAGCGAGAGCAAAAATTATTTTGCTGTTGGACCCGATCAATTACGTCCATGTTAAAGATGCGGAAACTGCGCGGGACGTGTGGAAGAAGCTGGAAGCAGCGTTCGAGGATACGGGACTAACGCGTCGTGTAGGACTTCTAAGGAAACTCATCAACACAACGTTAGCATCGTGTGCGTCTATGGAAAGTTTCGTGAACGACATAGTGGGCACAGCACACCAGTTGCGTGGTATTGGTTTCGACATCAGTGAAGAGTGGATCGGCACGTTACTTCTCGCCGGGTTACCTGATGAATACAAGCCGATGATCATGGCGCTAGAAAATTCTGGAACGGCGATAACTGGCGATATCATAAAAGCTAAGTTGCTGCAGGAATACAAATCGAGTGCGTCATCTGAAAAGGCGGTCTTTCTTGGAACGACGAAGCATCAATGGCAGCTGAAAAATCAACAAGGTGTACCATCGAAGCAGACAAAGGGACCGAAGTGCAGGCGTTGCGGTAAGTTCGGCCATATTGCCCGAAACTGTACAGTGAATGCGTCTTCGTTAAGCATGGTGCTGGGAACAGTGGGAACAATGAGTGGTGCGAATAACGATACGTGGTACTTTGATTCAGGTGCGTCTGAACATTTCACGAACAATCGTAATTTGTTAGAAAACGAGTGTGCGGCAAGTGGTACTGTAAGAGCAGCGGATAAACAAGCGATGGAAGTTATTGCGAAAGGCTCTATCAGGTTTAACACAAAATGCATTCCAAAGGGCACAACGGTTAACGTAGAAAATGTGAAGTATGTCCCGGGAATATCAAACAATTTATTATCTATTAGCCAAATAGTTCGACAGGGCAAAGAAGTTCATTTTACCAACAAAGGAGTAAAAGTGACTGGACCAAACGGCATTGTTATTGCAACCGGTAGTCACGACGTTACGAATGGCTTATTCCCGTTAGAAGAGAGAAAAGATAGTTTTGCGATGGCGGTTACATCTAAAGCTGTAGATTCAGCTACATGGCATAGAAGAATGGGACACCTTAATTATAGCAATTTAAAGATGTTAAAAGATGGATTAGCATCCGGTATAACGTTTAATGGGATTGAGTTTGAAAATTGCGTAATATGTGCGAAAGGAAAACAGTGTCGTCTCCCATTTCCTAAAATAGGCAGTCGAGCCGAAGATATATTAGAAATCGTTCATTCGGACATATGCGGTCCAATGGAAGAAACGTCATTAGGAGGAAAGCGATATTTTATAACGTTCATAGACGATAAAACAAGAAGAGTTGCTGTATATTTCTTAAAACAAAAATCAGAAGCGGAAGTATTAGGAGCTTTTGAAGATTTTCGTATCAAAGCGGAAAGAGAGACCGGGCGCAAACTAAAAATATTGCGTAGTGACAATGGAAAGGAATATACGAACCAATTATTACAAAACAGGTTAAAAGAACTAGGGATCAAACATCAAACTTCAACCGAGTATACCCCAGAACAAAATGGCCTAGCGGAAAGGTTCAATAGAACAGTAGTAGAAAAAGCGCGTTGCATGCTGTTTGATGCAAATTTACCCAAACCCTTTTGGGCGGAAGCTGTTCTAACGGCCAAGTATCTCATCAATAGATCACCCACGAAGGGGCATAATCTAACTCCGGAAGAAGCTTGGAGTGGTCGCAAGCCTAACCTCACTCACATTCGTGTGTTTGGATCAAAAGCGATGGCACACATTCCAAAGCAAAAGCGATTGAAATGGGATAGGAAGTCTAAGGAAGTAATACTCGTAGGATATGACGAAACTGCTAAGGCATATAGGCTTTATGATCCTGAAAGGAAAGACGTTATGAGAAGTCGCGACGTTATTTTCATAAACGAATGTAGCAGTCACAATCAAGAGATGCTCCCAGACAGTGAACAAACCCGAAATACGTTTGTTAGTTTAGATTATGATCCTACGCTTTCCGATAACCTGGTTGAAACATCTCAAACGCAACATACAGAAACTTTAAGACGTAGTGAAAGGCCTCACAAGTTACCAACACGTTACAACGACTATGTAGGACCAGAAATAGCAGTTCGTTGTATTTCTGGTGTAGACCATGAAACTGAGACCCTTGTTGATCCTCCAGATTTACATGGATTAGTTGCGAATCATACAACCAGCCAAGCCATAATGCATGATCCACGTACTGTAAATGAAGCTTTACATAGTGAAGATGCTAGTAAGTGGCGAGAGGCAATGGATGAGGAATACCAATCACTCCTTGATAACAACACCTGGGACTTAGTCAAGTTACCAACCGATTCTAAACCAATAGGTTGTAAATGGGTTTTTAAAACCAAAGTAAATGAGGATAACAATACAATTCGTTACAAAGCTAGACTAGTTGCGCAGGGATTTACACAAAAATTCGGAACAGATTATGATGAGATATTTTCTCCAGTAATGAAACAGACTACTTTTAGAGTACTGCTAACTGTAGCTAGCCAGAAAAATATGATTGTTAAACACGTTGATGTAAAGAATGCTTATCTTAATGGAGATTTAGCAGAGACCATTTACATGAAACAACCCGAAGGGTACGCTATAGGCGATAAAGACACGGTATGTCGATTAAGGAGGAGTTTATACGGATTGAAACAGTCCGCGCGTGTTTGGCACCAAAAGGTCGATTCTACTTTCAAAGCAATAGATTTTGTACAATGTAATTCAGATCCTTGCCTTTACACAAGAAAGCACGGACAAGCTTTTGCTTATGTACTGGTATACGTTGATGATTTGATAATCATAACTCAGACAAATAGTGAATTTGAAGCTATTTTGGAACATCTGAAAAACAACTTCAAAATGACCAATTTAGGGGATATTCATCATTTCCTAGGTATTGAAATTGAAAAGGATGAGCAAGGATACAAGTTAGGACAATCTGGATACATTCAAAAACTTGCGAAAAGATTCAACCTGGAAAATGCCAAAATGACTCCGGTACCCATTGAATTAGGCTACTTAAAGCAGAAGGAGGAGGATTATGAGCCACTTCCAGATAACAAAAATTATCTTAGTCTCATTGGAGGTCTGCTTTACATAGCCGTGCACACTAGACCAGATATCGCTATTAGTACATCAATATTAGCTCAAAAATCCAGTAAACCAACTCAACAAGATTGGATAGAAGCGAAAAGAGTTTTGCGATATTTGATAGCAACTATTGATCATAAGTTGCAGCTAGGTTCAACAAACCAACAAGTACAAATGTACGTAGATGCCGATTGGGCAAGTGACTCCAACTCAAGAAAATCTAACTCCGGTTTTCTAATCCTGTTAGGTGGAGGAGTTGTTGCATGGGGTTCTCGAAAACAAACCTGCGTTGCTTTAAGCTCTACCGAGGCCGAATTCGTAGCATTAGCTGAAGGTTGTCAGGAGCTTATATGGGTTAGACGATTGCTAGAAGAAGTAGGACTAGAAATTAAAGAGCCTATAGAAGTGTTTGAGGACAATCAAAGTTGCATTAAAATGGTTAATAGTGAACGTATAGAGCGACGTAGCAAGCATATCGAGACACGTTATTTCTTTGTGCGCGATTTGCAGCAAAAGGAAGTCATTAATATCAGATACTGTCCTACAGAAAACATGTTAGCAGATTTGTTGACGAAGCCGCTTGCGCGTATTAGACTAAGTAAATTGCGTCAAGAAATAGGACTGGTTACGATTTAGGAAAGCCAGTTCGAGGAGGAGTGTTGGTTGAAGCGAACTGTCATTGTAGGTTAGTTGGGTCGAACTGTCATTTGACAGATGTTGGGTATTGTCCAACTAAGCATGAAAGCATGAACTATTATATACACTTGTAAATAAACTCTCACTCTATTATCTGAACTCGAACCATCCAGACGTGTGTTTCCAATAAAAAATATGCCATTTTCGGCTGATTGTAGAAAAAAACTAAGAAAGATAATTTCTTTACATTTACATCTGTTGAAAGGGAATTATTTAAGCTTGCACTAATAAGTTCAAGACTTTGCGAATTGCCCTTCGTAGGAATTTTCACCATAGTGCACGAAGACATGCATGATTTAAGTTCTACCTTCGATTTTCATCAATTCCTCCTAAGTTGTTGTTAGAAAATTGTTAGAATAAAGTTTTTGCATCACGTTGGTGCAGAAAAAAATTGATGCGATACAGGTGACGGATGTTGGACCAGTTTGCGGACTAGGGTGTTATATCGAAATTCTGTCGAAATTCACCTGAAATGATTGTATTGAGTTTTCGCGTAATTGGTTGCCACTGCGAAGCCAGTGGATGCGATTTCTAATTCCTGATCTATTTATTCATGTTTCCCAGGTATTATTTTACTGTTTGGTGGGTTGCATCGATCTCCCGGTCCAGCTAACGCAGTAATATAGTCACTTCAGTTCATTTCAGCTTCCTCAACCTCAAAAATGAACCTGGGTTTTCTTTCGATGCTTTGGTTGGTGACCAAAATGCCGAAACGGGTATATACGACGTCAATAAACAAATTTTGTCTGCTGACTGATGGGATACTACTACTCAAAGAGCAATTAACGTTTTGTTAGTCCGGGTTAAGATAAACCCATGAAAAATAGACAATTGTTGTCCATGGTTTTAATGCAACCGTTATGTAATATTAATATTATTAATATTATTATTATTATTAATATTAATTATTATTAGAGGTGGTCCCGTGGTACAGTCGTCAACTTCAACGACTCAATAACATGCCCGTCGTAGGTAGAACAAGTCTAGAATGGACCGTCCCCCCGTAGCAAGGATTACGCCGATTACGTTACGCCAAATAGAAGAAGAAGATGTAATATTAACATTTTTTTAATACTACAATAAGAGTATCTAAATGAAGGTTGCATACGAAATTTTATGATTTCATGATAAAAAAATTAGATTTTAAGTAGGTTTTATCAATTTTGAACCATGCTTGGATGACACAATTATAGAAAACTGCAATAATACCAATCGCATTGCTTGATAACACTTACCAATTATTTTGTTACTAAAATTTTGCCTCAAAAGTTTGCCGACCGCTGAGCTAAAGGGTTAGGGGAGACACAACATCCGCTTTCGAAATTCTATTAAAAATAATATCTTCTTAAGCAGAACATTCCCTAATTGGAAGAAATTATTAACTGTTGACTAAAAATTGACGAAGTACTCGATATTGAAGTTATTCAATGGATTTAATTACGATTTTGTTTGATGTTATTTGTTTACATTGCACATTAGCTGGTTGCTGTGATGCTTTATCCGTTAGATATTTCGCCTGTCAAATAGTTCATTTCGCTGTATATTTCACCTCATGTAGCCGCGCGGTAACTTTATTGTGAATGTTGTCGATAAATGTTGTTGTCCAGTTTTGTGTTTGTTTTTCTAACGTTTCTATCGGCTCAATGGTCTAGGGGTATGATTTTCGCTTCGGGTGCGAGAGGTCCCGGGTTCAAATCCCGGTTGAGCCCATGATATAGTTATGTACACATGCGCTACGCGCTATGATACAGGTGCTGAGTAAGAAAACGGTCGCCAGCGAGCCATCGATGTTACTCCACGCGCGGAGTCAGGTTCCAACGGGAACTCCACTGGAAGCAGGTTCCCACGACCAGGTGTGGTGTCGTATGCTCAGACGGACCGAGGCAACATGATCATCATAAACGTGGACGACAACGTGACCGGCAAACCTGGCAGCACCGAAAACACCAGCCTAGCTAAATACCACCGAATCCAGAAGTTAGCTTTAGTCTTAGTTTAGCAGTTCGCAAATAAAGATCCCCAGTAATATTTTTTAAAACTTACTCCGGGTTATCATAAACATAATTGGCGCAGTCGGCTAGGCCCAATTCACGTTCAGTGACAAGTGTTCAAGTATAGTGCAGTGAAATAACGGAAATAAATCTGTGTATCGCCCGGACTTTGCTCCATCGCCCGATCCGTGGTTGACTCGTGACGATCGCGTGAATTTCATTATTTCATAAAGTGTAAGAACAAGTGCACGAACGGTTGGTTTCAACTATTTAGAATTGGAAGAGAACATTCGAACAAAAGCTAGCGGCAAGACTCCCCAGCCAGCGTTACTGGGTAAACTAATCAACGCAGGACAATCGCTGACCCAACCCGTGGACAACGAGCGACCAAGGAAGAAAAGGAAGGACAATCGCTGACCCAACCCGTGGACAACGAGCGACCAAAGAAGAAAAGGAAGGACAAAGCAAAGGACAGGTAACGGAAAACCCTAATTTCCCGACACGTGGATAAAAAAGGTGAGTTACATCCTAAAGCATAAGTTCCCCACTCTTATAATAAAAAAGGCGGTAGGCAACAAACAATTTTTATAATTGAATGCCAAAATATACCCCTTTCCCAAAAGTTCGTTCTTTGAAATTCACTAGGGACAAGAAAATTCCAGTGAAAATGGAACAAAATATACACGCATTGATTGAATCTATGCGCTCGTTAGAGGAACGCGTTAACACACTCCAAGCGGAAAATGATAGTTTACAACGCTTCCAACAACAACAACAGCCAACGACCTCGAGTCGCAGTGCTGACTATTTTCGTATCCCGGATCCAATTAGGGTCATTCCCGGATTCGACGGAAACAAAAACAGTTAATCGGTTGGTTAACAACAGTTAAAAAAACACTAGACCTCTTCAAAAACAATGTGGCACCAGAAATATTTAGTGTCTACGAACAGACCGTAATTAATAAGATAGAGGGCAAAGCACGTGATACTATTTGTGTGAACGGAAACCCTACTACTTTTGATGAAGTCGCAGATATTTTGCAGAACGTTTATGGCGATCGAAACAACATCGCAACGTATCAAACACAACTGTGGAACCTAAAACAAAACGAATCTTTGAGCCTTCACTATAGAAAAACAAAAGAAATTTTGATCAATATGAAATCAGTAGCAAGACAGAATACGGTATACGCTTCACATTGGGAGGCAATTAACCTGTTTTTAGAACAAGAATGCCTCGCTGCGTTCATAAATGGTCTGAGCAAAACATATTTTGGATATGCACAAACCGCACAACCAGAAGACTTGGAATCAGCTTACGCCTTTCTATGCAGATTCCAAAACGCCGAAAGAACTAAATCAAACACCAATAATGGGTTCGAAAAACATCCTAGTGTCGACAAAAATGTAAAAAGGGATAATAAATTTTCACAACCTAAACACCTTGAAAATAGACCATTCAATAACATGAAACCATCTTCAGATCGTACAAAAATTGTTCCCATGGATGTCGATCAATCCTTACGGTCCAATATGAGAAACAAAATTTTCTCGCATACAGCCGAAGAAGATGACGGAAAAACAATATCAGAAGAATCCGATTCAGACGAAGAAACCGATAATGAAGAAGATGTAAATTTTCAAATTACTGCAAACTTAAACCCACCGAGTTAAACGCAATTAACGGACTACCCTTTTACACAACAAAATTAAATGGCTCAAACATCAAACTTTTAGTAGACAGCGGAGCGAACAAAAACTTTTAAATCCAGAATTAGTTCCACTAACTCAAAGAGTAAAATGCGAAACAATCACCATAAAAAATAAAAATGGTAAGTTCAAATCACAAGAATGCACATTCATAACTATTCTAGATAAAAAATTAAAATTTTACCTTTTCAAATGTCACAATTATTTTGACGGAATACTCGGATATGAATCACTCTCCGATATGGAAACACTAATTGATACAAAAATCATAAACTTATTCTACCCGATCGTACAATCGACTTAGAAATAAGAACATTAGAACCCCCTTCAATTACATTAAATGCTAATAATTCTCAAATTATAAAGCTTCCTGTTTCTCAAACAAAAGGAAACATTTTTCTTCCAAAAGACATTCAAATAAAAGATGCAATAATTCCTTCAGGCGTTTATAAAGCAAAACAAGGATATGCTAAAGTTCTTGCCAGGAATTACGGCGACACATTAACATTTCATTGGACTAAACCAGCAAAAACATATGAATTAGACAAAATGATCGAAATAAATCACATGAGCACACACCCATATAATGATCATCCACAAAATTACATAGCAAATCTCGAAAATTTAATTCGCACCGATCATTTAAACAAAGAAGAAAAACATAAACTTTTCGAAATTCTTAAACAAAATCTAGGCATCATCCATCAAGAAAAAGAAAAACTTTCATGCACCACCGCTATTAGACATCGAATAAAAACTAAAGACGATATACCCATTCACACAAAAACTTATAGATACCCCAATATTCATAAAGCAGAAGTGAATAGGCAAATCGAAGAAATGATTGCTGACGGTATTATCCAACATTCTATATCCCCATGGACATCCCCAATCTGGATAGTCCCTAAAAAATCAGATGCAAGTGGAAAGGAGAAATGGCGCATCGTGGTTGACTATAGAAAATTGAATGAAAAAACGATCGATGATCGATACCCTATTCCCAATATAGAAGAAATTTTGGACAAGTTAGGTAGAAGCATGTACTTCACTACACTTGATTTAAAATCCGGCTTTCATCAAATTGAAGTTGATAAAAAGGATAGACCAAAAACAGCTTTTAGCACAGAAAAAGGACACTTCGAGTTTATACGAATGCCCTTTGGCTTGAAAAACGCACCTGCTACTTTTCAACGAGCCATGAATAATATTTTAGGTGACCTTGTAGGAAGAAACTGTCTCGTATATCTAGATGATATTATTATTTTTGGTAAATCACTCCAACAACATTTGGACAATTTGAATAAAGTGTTGAAAAAATTAATTGAATCAAATTTGAAGGTTCAATTAGACAAATGTGAATTTTTAAGAAAAGAGTGTGAATTCTTAGGACACATCGTAACTCAAGATGGCATCAAACCCAATCCAAACAAAATAGAAAAAATATTGCATTGGCCCATACCAAAAACAACAACCCACATTAAAGGCTTCTTAGGAATCCTTGGTTATTACAGAAAATTCATAAAAGATTTTTCAAAACTGACCAAACCTCTCACAAAATGTCTTAAGAAAGGTTCTAAAATAACACATAATGACGAATTTATAAATTGTTTCAATGATTGTAAACAAATGCTCACTACTGATCCAATTTTAAAATATCCTGATTTTAGCAGAAAATTCATTTTAGAAACAGACGCAAGTGACTTCGCCCTTGGCGCTGTACTTTCACAAAAATTCGAAGATGGTAAGGAACACCCAATCGCTTACGCTTCTAGAACGCTTAACGAAACAGAGTGCAACTATTCAGCTACCGAAAAGAGCTACTCGCCATTGTTTGGGCAACAAAGCATTTCCGACCGTACATTTTCGGAACAGTTTTTGAAATAAGAACTGACCACAAACCTCTTGTTTGGCTAAGACAGAAAAATGATTTAAATAGAAGACTTCTTCATTGGAAACTGGCCTTGGAAGAATTCGAATTTGAAATTAAGTATAAAAAGGTACTCTTAATGGAAATGCAGATGCACTATCCCGCATAACGGAAAACCCTGCTTTAACATCCGAATTAAATGCAAATACTGCCTCTAACAATACTGACACTATGACGCAACACTCAGCAGATACTAATGATGACGAATTCATCCCAGCAACTGAAAAACCACTAAATGAATTTAGAAATCAAATAATACTAGAAGAAAATAATAATGATTCTCGAGAAGCAATTACACTTTTCGGAAATTATCATAGAATAACAATAAAAACGCCTCTTTTTGGACCAGCTATGTTGATCAACATAATCAAAGAATATGCATCTCCCAAATGTGTTACTGGCATTTGTTGCAGCGAAAAAATCTTACAAAACTTACAAATTATCTACAAAAACTATTTCTCTCGCGCAAAATCGATCAAACTATTTTGGACAAAAACAATTTTAGAAGATGTAACTGATGAAATTGACCAAGATTTGATTATTGAACGACAACATAATGCAAACCATAGAGGAATTATTGAGACCAAACTACATATTGCTAGAAAATATTATTTTCCAAACATGAAAACTAAAATTACTAAATTTATTAACATTTGCAAAATATGTCAAAAAGCTAAATATGAAAGACGCCCATATAAACAAAAATATCAAATTACTGCCACTCCTAAAAAACCTTTGGAAATCGTTCATATGGACATCTTTATAATTAGTGATAAACATTTTCTAACCCTTTGCGATAAGTTCTCAAGACTAACCATGGCGATTCCTTTACAATCAAGAAACGCTATACATATACTAAAAGCACTAACTCAATTCTTCGCTAACGTTGGAAGACCTTGTTTGCTTGTGATGGACCAAGAATGTTCGTTTAAATCCACCACAATCAAACAATTTCTTGAAGAAAATAATATAGAATCTCATTATACAAGTGTTGGTCAATCCTCTTCAAATGGAACAATTGAAATTGTCCATAGAACAATAAGAGAATTGCACAACATAATCTCACTACGAGATTCTACAAAAAATTTATCAACTACTTCAAAAATTAATTTGGCAGTCTCAATTTACAATGATTCTATACACTCTCAAACAAACATATCCCCTAAAGAACTATTTTTCGGCTTCAAAAACGAAGATCCTATCCCTGAGGACCTTCAAGAAAGAATTAAACAAAAAGAGGAACTTTATAGAGTGTATGCCACAAAACAAAAAGAAAAAAAATCCAAATACATAGAAAAATTAAACAAAACACGAGAAGAACCAGAACTATTCAAAGACAATGACACGATCTTCGAAAGGAAAAGAAATAATTTAAAACACGAAGAAAGGTATCGCGAAACGAAAGTTTTCGATAACCTAGTTACAAATATTTTAGACCGAAATGGGAGAAAAATTCATAAATCAAAATTGAAAAGGAAACGAAAAACCTAACATACCATTTAAATTCTTTCTCATCCTTACAGAAATCACAGCTGAATATTATAAAAACTAAAAATGAAATTTGGAATGATTCTTTTCCTCATAATAGTTTGGACTAATTCAAAACTTATAACAGCAACAATTTACAGAGAAATTCCTAGAGAAGATAGAATAGTCGCAATAAAAATAGGAACGGCCAAAATAAAAATTGGATATCATAGAGTAATACATACAATAAATCTGGAAAAAATAGAAACTAACCTTAACTATATTCAGAATTTAGCCAATAATATTAGCCTAACCAATCATCTTAAGGACACCTTAGACTATAAAATCCTATCAGCTTATAAGAAATTAGGAAATATAAGACCTAGAAAACAAAAGAGAGGCATAATAAATGGTTTAGGAACAATTATAAAAATAATCGCAGGAAATCCAGATCAAGAAGATTTGAACATAATTAACAGCAACCTAGAACATTTAGAACATTCAGAAAACAAAATCATATCCAACATTAACGCTCAAGTTAGAATTAATTCCGAAATAGAAAAATCAGTGAACAAAATTACACAAACTCTTAAAAAAATCGAAAATCAAATGAATAATCAGATAAAAGTCGTAAAAACTGAAATAGAACAAGTAAATCTTATCCTGAACATTGATAACATTGTACAACTGCTAGAAGACATAGAAGAACAGATTAGCTTTGCTCGTTCTAACATAATAAACAAAAATATTCTATCGTCAAACGAAACGGAATATATATGGCAAACATTAAAAGATCAGAAAATATTTCTAAACTTTAAAGAGGAAATTTCACAATATGTTTCATGCATAGTTACAGCAATAGGTAAAAAAATATTTCTAGTAGTAAAAATACCGATAGTAGAGCGAAAAGATTATGACCTCTTACGAATAGAAACTCTAAACGTAAACAACACCCGAGTAGAGACGGATGTAAAATTTGTAGCCAAACATAAAAACACCATTTTCAATGTTAACGAGGAGTGCACGATTTGCAACAACCCACAACCGCTAAACGACAAGTGTATCTCAAATATCATCAGAAATCATCCATCTAAATGTACCACCACCACGAGCTCCGAGCATACGATAATACGAGAAATGAAACCAGGAGTCATTCTAATCGATACCACCTTTGGAGTGCCAGTCATTGATTCATGTTCAAACAGCCAAATAATAGCAGTACCCACACTAATTGAAACCGGCAATTGCACCGTAAAAATCTTAAATAGCACATTTACTGCGCATATTGATGTGTTAGACCAAGAAGACTACTTCCTACCCTTAACTGGCAGCAAAACAGAAATAACTCTTAACAAGCCAAGTATACAAGATCTGCACACAATGCATATTAGTAACATACATCAACTCCATACAATAACACTCCGCTTACGCACGCATACAATTGCAGGAGGGATATTAATTGTTGTTCTAACAGGCTTTCTTATAACTGCATTTTGCATCTACAAACACAAAACCAAACATGCAGAGAAGAAAATGTCTACCGAAGCTATTCACAACATCATCCCACTGCAAACGTCGGTAAGTCGATCGAGGACGCTCGACGTTTAAGGAGGGAGGAGTTATGTACACATGCGCTACGCGCTATGATACAGGTGCTGAGTAAGAAAACGGTCGCAAGCGAGCCATCGATGTTACTCCACGCGCGGAGTCAGGTTCCAACGGGAACTCCACTGGAAGCAGGTTCCCACGACCAGGTGTGGTGTCGTATGCTCAGACGGACCGAGGCAACATGATCATCATAAACGTGGACGACAACGTGACCGGCAAACCTGGCAGCACCGAAAACACCAGCCTAGCTAAATACCACCGAATCCAGAAGTTAGCTTTAGTCTTAGTTTAGCAGTTCGCAAATAAAGATCCCCAGTAATATTTTTTAAAACTTACTCCGGGTTATCATAAACATAATTATATTTTGAAGAAACCAAAGGAAATGGCTACTACGATATCCAACAGCGAACACAACACTGCCCAGTTGTTGTGATATCGTGTATCTTTATTGTGAATGTTATCGATAAATGTTTTTGTCCAGTTTTGTGTTTGTTTTCTAACGTTTCTATCGGCTCAATGGTCTAGGGGTATGATTTTCGCTTAGGGTGCGAGAGGTCCCGGGTTCAAATCCCGGTTGAGCCCACGATATTTTGAAGAAACCCAAGGAAACATGTGCAAGGAAATCCAACGGACGGGAGCCGGCCAACACAACACTGCACTGCAAGTTGTTGTGAAGTCGTCTATCTGTTTTTTGTGTTTTGCAAATGTGCTTTTTCGTTATTGTATTACTTAGATATGTTTCAATTTATGGTAGGTGGCATCAATTTGCTTTCAAATAAACAAGAGAAAAAATATTCTTACTTACTTACTTATATTATTATATTATATTATTTGTTATTACTTATATTATTTGTTCAGGTCTACCCTAATTGAATAATTTTAATTAATATGACAAATCTGACAACATAAATTGTTGTACTTTGCATTAAAAGAAAAAAAAACATTAACCATAAAATTACACTTTAAATAACATTTTCCTTCACAGTATCTGAAAGACGCTCATCCTTGGCACCTCATACGATACGAAGCAATACCTCAAATGATGCTACACGTTTGGTTCGATGCAATTTAGCCGACGATGTTACTAACGCGCGACACGGAACAATATTGAAGAAAGCTATCTTCTCTCACGCCGACTATGCCGGTGCAACAACGGCAGGCCTCGCGGGAAGAAACGTGTCGCCGGAAACGTGCCTGAACGAATCTCTTTTAAACCGTCCTAAGCTGTCACCGATGCGGCGAAGCTATTGGCACCGAGCAACGACAGGCATCAGTTACAACGTTGATGAAGATGATGATGTGCAGGGATCTAAGAGCGCATCAACTAACGTTCAGCCTGACATACGGTAGGTGCAAACGGGGGGGCTAGGCTTACATCACATAGCGTTTGTATATTGTTTGCGTTGATGCGAGCTGTCGTTTAGACTCTTTGGGGACGGTACAGAGGTTGAAATGAAGCGACTGAATATATGTTTGTGTGTTAATACGAAGTGGGTGGGTCTACATGTTCAATAGATGTAATTGAATGCGTGTGGGTGCAGTGATAGGAAGATGATGCTCTTATGGTTAAATCAAACGATAGAATAATCCGTCAGCAACATCCAATATGTGCAACAATTGTGTAGCAGTTTAAAAAAGGGGTTTTTTTGCGAACAACATTCCGTTTCAATTCACTAAATGTGATTTCGTGATGGGTTCGATAAGGTCTGACGGACTCCTTTCATCAACAATAGAGCTCTGCTCTACATGGTCGTGTGAGTTTGTGTTTGGGAAATCTATCGATACTATTTCAATACTCTTCAATTGCATTTAATGCTTTTGATTACGTTATATGCATCTTACCAAGGTATTGATCGATCGTGCAGTAGCAAACTAGTTTTTTCCCCTCTTCGGCAGGTCGTCGCATAGCTACACATTGTATTGTCGTTGCTCAATCGGTTTTTGGACTACATCATTAGTGGAATGAGCTTCACCTTTGTGTGGCAGTGTGCATCGAAAAGTTTTAACAGCTGCACGAGCGAGTGCAGAGCGCTGGAACAATGTGCCAACATGCTTCCCTTTCCGGACCTGTAAGGGAACAGGCGGTACTCGTACGAGGATTGTGAATCATCTGAAGAATGTCGGAATTGGTATTGCCCGTTCACCGGAAGAAAATCATTATTACAAGTAACATTTTTCATTTCAATCAGCAAATGCAAAGTTTGTCGTATCGAACGGTACTGGTGCATCTTTTTAATGGCGCTCGCCTCGCCTCCTATTGCCGAAGAAACTAACAATGATCACAAAATAGTGTTTCTGCTCCGCTTTTCGTTCCATTCGTTGTCCTTGGCTGGCTGTAGTCGTTTCCATTTCTGGAACCACTTTTTTGCGTTGTTATTGTTGTGTGCCGTGCCTGTGCGATGCGACGAATAACGGTCGGTTTTCTTTTCAGCGGGTCTACTTTTTCGGGATCACAGCCCAGCTCCCCGAATGCAGCCGGCTCATCTCGACAGCGATGGAAAATATGCCACTGGCTATATCCGGTGGATTGTCGTCAGTTGGTTCCTTGCAACAGTGATGCTGCTGCTGTTGGTGGTGGCGATGGTACATTCACGGCACACAATTGCCATAACAAGACCGTCCCAGCAAACATATCGTCGACGCATCGATTCCATCCGGGAGACGGAAACGCTGGCGCCAAATGCAATTATAAAGCGGAAAAGGTATCCAAAAGCATTTTACTCTTCCTCGGAGGCGTGTGTCAACAAGGTAACTTAGCAAATGGAGTTTTTCTCCCCCGTATGTGTCTGTTTTATTGTTGTTATCGTTCATGAGTTTTGTTGAACAGTTTCTGCTTCTTGTTAGTGTGATATTTGGCTGGAAGGGACGTAAAGGATTTGAATATGTACACCCAGTTCGTTGATATTGTGTTAACTTTGGAGTTTGGGGTTATGAATTGAAAACATACTCTGGTACTGCTGCCATGCTTTTGATTGTGATTGAGACACTTTTGATAGTAGCATTTGTGATTTATGAAATTTGTGAAGCGAATTATTATGGATTCGTGTGAATCGGTTTTTTTTGAGTACTTGTTTTCTGGTTTGGAACTGTTTTTATTACCCTTAGCACAATGGGAATTGATGGGAATCAAGGAGGGGTCAGAGGAATTGATGAAAAAATTGCGAAATGTAAACAGAAAAGAGATATTGTAGTCTTTTTAATTTTTCTATGATTACATCTCTCAATAGTATTAGATCAGCGGTCGGCAAACTTTTGAGGCAAAGGGCCAAATTAAGTAAATGAACGAGTGCCGCGGGCCAGGAGAATGCGTTTTTTATCATTGCGCTTAAATCATTACATTTTAAACTTTTACAAACTTTTTAGGTATTATTGTTGTTTTTCTGTAATTATATCATCCAAGCATGGTTCAAAACTGATGATACCTGCTTTAAAAACTAATTGTAATATTTTATCATTTGAGAATCGGCAATAGATGGCCAAAAATGTGATCAGTCAAAAAATAACAAAAAAGGATCAATATCGCTTCTTGAAGAACCCATCCTTCCACGGCGCGAAAATTAGCGAAGCAAACGTGGAGTCAGAAATTATTACAATGCTTTATGGACAAGTCATGCCATGTCAGATAAATTGATAACTGATTCCTTACGAAAAAGCACTTTGACAATCGTTGAACTCGTAAACAGCAACAGTGTGAAATCGTCGTTCTCGTTAAACCAACAGGGGCTTTGAAATGTTCGCTTTTGCTTTCAAATGCGATGGAAAATATCCCTCAAATAGTTTGAAGAGAAATCAACTGATTCTGTGAAATTGAGAAGAACGAATAAAACTAAATAAAACAATTATCGCGTGAAAATGTATGGAGCTATTTTACTATATTAGTATTGCATGTTTTGCGTTGGCGAACGTCAAATGCTCTCCCATCAAATGCATGTCGCATGCAAAACTTAAAAAAAATATATTGTAACCAGGCTTTAGTGTATCTCACCAATATAAAATATCGTTTGCGATTTCCTTCATTCTGAATGTCTTATTGTCGTGTTGAAACAATGTTAAAATTACATAATGGTTGACAGTTGAAAATTGACAAATTTATGGGTTTATCAAGGGGTTACTTTCACCTGCTTTAACAAAACGTTATTTGCACTTTGAATAGTAGTATCCCATGAGACAACAAACAACCTGTATCACCTCACCTTGACACCTCTATCAGTCGAACCATGGTGGCCAAATAAGGGAACTAAACAACTTAGAAGTATGCGCGAACAACGAATGACACCCCGTAGCGTCTTAAATAATTAACTTTCAAATGATTTTCATGTAAAGAAATTGTCTGTTTTTGTTAAACGTATTTTTTTGGAAATATTCGATATTTTGTTGTTAAATGCAAAGGTGCGTATGAAGTGGCCCAAATGCAGCAAAACAGGTGCGAAATAAAAAAAGCGCCAGTTGGACTTCTGATCTTTTTTTCATTGTAGCGTATCAAACATAAATATTAAGTATATGATAAACATTTTAGGAATGAAAATACATATAATTGACAAATTAGTGCAATTTATCGTCAATTTAAGATAAACATTACAGTGAGTGATACTCGATCTGTTCTAAATGCACACAAATAGGGTATTTGAGCATGCTTAAGCTGTTTGTGTTTATTGAATTTCATAAAAAAACAACAACCAAGCGTAACCAAACTAATTTTCATCGGGTGTCAGAGCTGGATAGCCGGCTGACCCTTTGATCACTGTATTAAGTTTGTTAAAAATCCAACCTTAAGAAATCCAATCCATGCTTGTATCGATGTTTTCATACATTAAAACTGTTTATAGGCATATTTGTGTGTTAAACTGTTTCATCGAAATAATTAAAAGTACAAAGGAACGGTCCATTTAAGGCTTTAACCCATGATGGGAATGTTGTTTAGTCGTACGAGTTGATGGCAGTTCCACGACACCGGCCAAAACATAAAAAAGCTTACCAAATGATAATTGCATCGCCATGAACGTAATGTAAGAGCTCTGCCGGAACCTAAAATCATCACGTTTCAGCTTAATTTCATCCAGAGGGAGAACATCTTCACAGTCTTTCTTGTTACAGTGTTACACAGCATTTGTATTGACTCGTCACCTATCCGTCATTGAAGCCTTGTTTTTGCTCAGAGTTTTGTCTGAGAGGCAGTAGTGTTTGACATGATTCACTATCTTGCTGACTTAAGTATTTGTTTAAACTGGTTTTTGAACCTTCTTCATGGTCGTAGTATACCTCTACCATGCAAATTTTTGCATTAAACTTTATTTTCGTACGCCAGATACTGTGATCAGTCCAATCTGTATAACTGAATCAACACTTACACGAAATCTCGAAAAAAATACCATAAAGCTGGCTTAACGAGATGGTGCCCTTCTTATTTCGCACCTTTTTTGCGGAATATTCCTGCCCGATTGAAAAATGTCCCATCAATTTACTAAAGTAATGTGCTTGCAAGGTGTAAACCAGGTTGTTGGCCATGCTGAACTAAAAAATCTGAATCGCAAAGGTAAATTTATAATCATTGCAAAAACAACATGAAGGTGCTATTTTAATTTCGCGTAATGTGTCTATATTTCTGCAGGAACGTGTACAGGCGGTCCCCGAGATACACGTTACCTCTTATCCGCGGATTCGGAGATACGCGATTCTCTAAATTTGGCAGTTGAGCAAATTATACTGATTTGACACATTCATTGTCAAATGTCAAATAATTTCCCTATTGATCGAATGTTAAAAACCATTTGAAATGGTGTAAAATTTTTCAATTTAGTCAGAATTACATCAAATAATTAATTTGGTAACCCCCTACTTGCAACATTACACGAAGATTAGTGATATTTGAACTGGAAATTACGAGATTTGACTTACACGGAAATTCGAGATACGCGGTATTTTGCGGCCGTTTTCGGTCCCCATTAACCGTGTATCTCGGGGACCGCCTGTATTCTTTTAATTTATTGTACTTTTTTATTGTTTCCAATTTATTTTAGATTTTGCATCACTATGCAATTGGTGATGGTTACTTACTGTAACAAGTGACACGCATAATATATTCTGAATTTCTTACTAAACATTTATGACATTGTGAGTAGTGGTGGGAGCTCGGAATCGGACCTTCCCGATTCCGATTCCGTGTTCAGAATCAATTCCGGAGCCGATTCCGATTCTGGAGTCGATTCCGGAGCTGATTCCGGAGTTGGTTCCGGAGCCGATTCCGGAGTTGGTTCCGGAGCCAATTCCGGAATTGGTTCCAGAGCCGATTCCGGAGTTGAATCTGGGATCGGCTTCGGAATCAATTCCAGGATCGGAATCGGCTGCGGAATCAGAATCATCTCCGGAATCGGAATCGACCTGGCAGTCGCAATTTGCTCCGGTAACGAAATCAGGCTTGACTCCAGAGATCGAGTTAGCTCCAGAATGAGAATTAGATTTTGACTTGAAATAAGAAGTGTGGGAAGCAAAATAAGTCCGGAAATCTCCATGTGAATAGCTCAATTACAAGTAAATTTTGATTCTTTTCCGCTATTAACACGTAGCATCATTGGACCCGAACGCCTATTCCTATGAAGATGCCAAAACCGACTCCGTTTCGAAGCCAATTCTGATTTCGGAGTCAATTCCGATGTCGGAGCAGATTTTGATTCCAGTGCCAATTTCGAAACCGATTCCGATACCGGAGCTGATTCTGATTCCGGAGCCAAATCCGATTCTAGAGCCGATTCCGATTCCGAAGCCAATTCCGATTCCGGAGCCGTTTCCGGAATCGATTCCGGAATCTGATTCCGGACCTACTACCCGGAATCGATTCCAGAAAACTTCGGAGCTAGCCGGAATCGATACCGACGAAATCTTAATTTTTCCCATCACTAATTGTGAGACTTTTTGTGGCGTTATGTAATCTATGGATGACGCCTTTTTTTAGATTTATTCGGCGCTACAACCGCTTTGAATTCTTGGCCTGCCTCAGGAGTGTCCGAAACCGCTCGCGGTCTAGTGCCTTCGTTTGCCAGTTATCCCGGCCTTAATAGCGGACGCCTCCACGCCATCTTGCCACCTCAATTTAGGCCTACCACGCCTCCTCTGTCCTTGTGGACGGCCTAAAAAGACTTTTAAAAAGAGGGGGGGATGACGCCTTATAACCCTTTTAATAGAAATAATGCATTTTCTTCTCCACAAAAAGAAGCAGTCTCAATATTTGTTTCATGCCAAGTCTGAAATAACATATTCCTGAAAAAAAAACTACCCCTACTCAACAGACATACTCAAAACCATCAATAGAAAACAAATACAAATTACAATTATTAACTTCCTATCCAAACCATTTCCGTCAGAATGTTCGTGGTACGAAACATTTAATGTAAAACCCCCAATCGCAATGATTGATTCTGGTTTATTATTGTTTCTTTTTTTACGAAAACTTCATCCACTCTTCATTTTCTCGCTGCTTCTCTCCACTACGCGAAACGAGATGATGTTTGAAAATAAAGATAAACTCACATTACCCTCTGCGCGGCCGGTTTGTGTGATTTGAAAAGTTTAACCACCCAATAGCGTTTGCCGCATCGCTTGATTCGCGGTATTGTTGGGCTGTCAGTTCGTGTTGTGTTTCGCATGTGAAGCTGAAACTGACAAGCAACATTTCTTGACACGGCCAATATCAATCATTTGGAGCACACATCCAGGCGCAAAACGGAAGCACACTTCCTTGGAAGGTGGCCGAGACGAAGAGGCGCAGTAAATCGACCCGCATGTGGCAAGAGAGATGTACGCTGTGTTAGAAGCTTCAATCGCTTATGCAGCTTCACACGGGCCTAATATTTGGAGTGAAATGTGGAGTTATAGAAGAAAGAAGAAAAACAAAACTATCTGCAAATCAAACACTGATTGAATGTGCAAATTCATAGAAAGTATTAAAATGTGAAAACATATCAGTGTCTTGTACAAAAGGCGGGCAAAAAGAGTAAAAGTGTGTTGCATTAACATGGGGTGACTTACGCTAATAGCTTCGCAAAAGCCTTCCCCACCCTTCGCCGAACTGCGCCACAATCAATAAACAACCCCGGATTGTATCGCATCGATAACGCTGCTGCTTTGTGTGAGTGTGTCTGTTTCTAGTGGCCGTATTGTGCATCCCCATAAAGCTTGTATCAGTTCTCCGCAACCATTCCACCACCGTGCCTAGAAGCGACGCGCCTGGAGGAGCGCCGGCCTTTTTTCTCGTATTATTTTCGTTCCATTTAACAGGATTATCCGAGATACCGCACCTATCATCCGGCAGATGTACGTCATTTTTCATCCTGCTCTTCGGCTACCTCATGTACCAGTACTACTCGGCCAGCATCGTCGGCACGCTGCTAATGGAGCAGCCCAAGAGCATAAAAACGCTGCGCAATTTGATTGACAGCCGCCTAACGCTCGGGATCGAGGATATTCCCTATTCCAGAGATTACTTTGTGGTTAGTGTTTGATTGAAATTTATGCCATCCCTGCTATGCGCTGTTATTGTTGTTGCTGCTGCACTTGCCGGAGTCGATAGGTTGATCCTGCACCTTGCACGGGGGAGCTTTGGGGGACAGTTGAAGATGCAAACTTTCCGCACGTGTGTGTGTATGACATCCTTGAACAAAAAGTTGCCGTCCTTCGTCCCGGCATAGTTTAGAGCTAAAATCTGAAACAACCATAATTGTTTTTCTCCCCTTTTGCTTTCAATTGTCCTTTTCTGTTCCGGTCTACGGCATGAACTACCCTTTGGCCGTGTTTGTAGATAACTTGAAGCTTCCAATTTGGGAAAAAGATGTCCGAATAACAATAGTAGGCTAGGCACAGGAACAAAAAGAGAGAAAAAACACCATCCCAGCACGGAAAGAAACGAATCGGACCGACCGAGAGAGTGTGCAAATATTTTCAGTTGCAGTTCTAACCACGCTGCCATTCACGCTACATCGCACCTCGAATGCACGTAATGCACATCCAGCTGTGCAGTGCAAATAGATTAGAAGCGCATGTACGCAAATAGATTAGATGGGAAGCACAAACATCATTCGCCCATCCTTGTGAGGCATTTTTTTTTGCAGCTTTACTCGGCATAAAAAGAAACAATAGGAGCTGCACCTTTGGGGGAGGGTCCGCCACGAGTGCTTTACCGTACCGGCCGCGTAACGGGCGCGTCGAATGTCCGAATCGAGAGTGCTGGAGCATTTATGTTGTATCGTTTTTTTGGTGCTGTTTTGTGCCGGGGTATTGTTCTGATGCATTTGTTCTTTCTTTTTCTCTACCTCTTCTCTGTTTGCATGTGTGCGCGGAGGATTGCTTTATTTCGATGGATCCGGCAAAAATTGTCCTTCAAAAACACACTCGTACAAACCAAAAAAAATCGTTTCCCGCATACGCTAAACTACCAGCGTACGACCGATGCTGACTCACTGGAACTTCACCGAACTCGGATCGAGTACTACGAGCCGAAAACGGGACGCAATGAGTCCAACTTCCTAGCAGCCGCCGACGGGTTGCAGCTGGTGCGGGAAGGTGGATACGCATTTCATGTGGCCATTTCGGCCGCCTACCGCATCATCCGGTTGACGTTCAGCGAGCGCGAAATTTGCGAGCTGAGTGAAATTGATATGTTCCCCGTCTGGTCGCAGTGGATGGTGGCGATCGTGCAGAAAAACTCACCGTACCGCGATGTCATAACATACGGGTAGGTAAGCTTACGGGTGGGTGGAGAATAGCAACTCTGACGCACCTATTAACACGCTTTAGCCCCACGAATGCCATACGTTCGGTCGGTAGAGGTGGCGTTTCTTAGAGTTAGGCTGGTCTGTTAATGAATTAAATTAGCAATAGGTTTTGTATTTCTTTTTATTATCAAAAACATTAATTATTGTAATGTAACCTGATATCATATTTTTATAAGTATCACACATCACTCAACCGTAACTTTTTTGCATATTTATCTTGTAACTGATAAAATAATGATTGACTAAACGATTTTAAACGATTTTTTTATAAAAATAAACTTACACAGTTCTTATTCCATCATTCACTTAAATATAACCACTCTATCTCTCAGGCTAGCATCTGCTTTAAACCTTGTTTATCTATACGCGGGTAGATTTTATTTTTAATTTTTATCACGTATCTGCTGAATAACTTGATTAATTGTTTTCCCATATTGTTATTTACTCTGAAATCAGGATTTTTCAATCTATCGAACGGCAATATTTAAATTTTGAGCT
Organism: Anopheles arabiensis; assembly: GCF_016920715.1. Classification (NCBI taxonomy): domain Eukaryota; kingdom Metazoa; phylum Arthropoda; class Insecta; order Diptera; family Culicidae; genus Anopheles; species Anopheles arabiensis. The sequence goes on along the minus strand of NC_053517.1, from coordinate 69,402,278 downwards.
CTTGAGCTATTTCACTGAATAGTTTCCAGTTCATATTTCTCTCTCGACATTCTTTTAGTTTGTGTTCAACATAGTTAAATTTTTCACAGTTAGGGCTGTTAGCTAAATAATATTTAAATTTTAACTCCTCAATGTATACTCTTTCTTTGGCCAACAACAAGTACATATACAGCTTTTTTGTTCCGAGTTAAATTGTTTATCATTTATATTAAAGCAATACGTTCTTCTTCTTCTTTGGCACAACAACCGCTGTCGGTCAAGGCCTGCGTGTATCCACTATTAGTGAAAGTGAGCTTGGCTTTCAGTGACTTATTGTTACCATAGCAGGATAGTCAGTCCTACGTACGGGGGCACGGTCTATTCGGGGCTTGAACCCATGACGGACATGTTGCTAAGTCGTACGAGTTGACGACTGTACCACCAGACCGGCTAAGCAATACGAAGCAATACGTTATCCGATTTTATATTACGGTATTTTTGTATTATATGTGGTGTACTATAGCAACTGACTATTGATTTGTGAATTGTGTTTGCTGTTGATTTTGGTAATATTGCAGTTGATAGATAAGCCATTTCTATTCTTATTGTTTTCATGCATGGATATGATGGTGGAATGTCTGAGGTATCGGATGGATTGTTATTTACTGTAATAAATTCCATAGTATGTTTAATGTATTCTACTTCCTTTAAATGTCTGTTAATAAGTTGTGCTTTTAATTTTGCCTCCGGTGTTAGAATATTCAGCCCTCCTTTTGCCTTAGACATAGCTAACTGACGTAGAAAAAATCTAGGGTCTGCTTTGGACCAAACGAAAGAGCCTAGTTTGGATGTAATCTTCCCTAAGTATTTTTTACTTATTGATAATACTGATCCAACAAACCATAACTTAGAAGATAAGTATGTGTTTGCTACTATTAATTGTTATGAAAGTTTAACTCTTTAGCATATAATGCCAAATTATTTGCTCAAATTGATGAGTGGTTGCTTCCCAGTTAAGTTTTATGGTAAGTCGTAAAGAATTTGTGAAAATTATTCCGAGTATTTTAATTTTGTCACTGTCTTGCAACCAATCTACGATAATTTTATTAATAGCTGAGATAAAACCAATATCAATCGACCTCGATTTATTAACGTTAGAATCTAGCCCAAATTCTATGAATATTTCTTTTATTTCTTATATTTTTTTAACTTTGTGTTATTATCGAAATATCATTTGCGTAAGCTCTAAACTAAATCTTCTTAATCATTACATACTTCTAATAGTTTTTGCTAGTAGAACGATGGAAAAGTTTAGCTGCATTCACACCTTGGAAATGAAAAATCAAGCTAATCTAACACGTTCACTCAAAAACACTCACCACAAATGGTTGTGTGAGCTGTACGGTCAGCTGCTCTTTCTTAACGCCGACGCGGTACCGTTGATTTTACGCTCGATTTCAATCATAGTTTCAATAACGCTTCACCTGACTTTCATCCTCGGCTGTGGGACCGTCTGTGAGAAGTCATTCTTGCTGCCGCGATGAAAATGTGGCAAAATCGTGATCGACAGTTTCGGGGGTGGCAGGGAGATTCCCTACCTACAAACTGTGGCCAATTGGTTTTTTACTCAGTGAAACGCGAAACTACTTTCAGCATACAGAGGTTACCTTAAATTTTTTGCACTCTACAATCGCTTTGCACCGTACACCTGCTTCGACTGAATAAAAAATGCACTATTTCATGGCTTTCAATCGCTGCGCGTTGATGTTTCCAGTTTTGATAGTGGTGAAGGTTGATGTTTGTTCTGGTTTCATTTTGTATCGTTTTTCGGCCAATTTTTTTTTGTCATCCTGAGTGGTCAAACATTTCTTTTACTTTTCTTTTTTTGGTCGTGCTTCTCTGCCGTTCCGTACACTCACGTTGGATTATCCCGATGTCCTATGGCCTATGGTCGGGGGAGGTGGCACTAAATCCCCCGGACTAAACTCACAGATTACGCCGGTTGAATGAAGCGGGATTAATGCAGCGACAGAGACACGTCTGGCAGGAAGCGAAACCGAAATGCGTTCGCCAGATTGCCCCGACCGATTTGATCGTCGGCCTGGATGCGGTAGTATCAGCGTTCGTGCTGCTGTGCGGCGGTATTTGCCTGTCCGTTTGCGTGCTGTTCGTCGAAATCCTCTGCCATCGGATCGAACGTCATCGCCATGGATGTCATCGCCGAGAGCTGTGGCGAAATCGTGTTGTAATGATGACGAAGCAACCTAGCCTACCGGCACAGCCCCGGCGCGATGGTACGGAATTGTTTTACGTTGAATAGACTGGCCAGATTTGACCACGACAAAATGTGCCTGGTCAGGTTTGTCCTTTAATTGTAACGGAATGTGGTAGCAGTAGCAGCAGCAGCATTTTGGTGTTCTTAAGTAGTAGGAATGTTGAATGGAAGAAAATGTATCCGACGGAGTACAGAAGAAATTTCGTTGAAACGCTCAAATGAAAGGTTTTATTGGTGGAGTTTGAAGGTAGTATCGTAGATGCGTTTTTTGCGGGTTTAAATAAAGTTATTAGTAAAAGCAGGAGTGTTCATGAATAGTTGAAATAACGAAATAAAAAAAAACTTAAAAATAATGAGTTTTACAGGTATTGCAAAATTATAAAATGCTTATAAATTGCAATTTTCTTAAAAATAAAAAAAGGTTTTATTTTTTGTATTATTTAGTGCGTTTAATATATGATGAACATTCTATAATATTTCTTTCGTTGAACACAAGTATACCTTAGACACTCCATATATTCGATCCTATTAAATTCAATATTTAAGATTATTCATTTACTATTTTTACTTTAAAAAACTGTATTCTTGTTAGGTATAAACACACAACAATTTTAATCTTACAATCAATTAAATTAATATTTCATTTATGTATGTACTTACAAAATAAATCAGATAAAAAGGTACATTGTGTTGCTTCTCAATTTTACAAAATTTCCCCACAGTACCCAAAGAAAGAATCTTTACTGTATTGAAGTGTGCACCCATACACACTCAGCACCCCAAGAACTGAGCAGCTTCATGATCAAACATGTCCCTTCAATAAGTGTCTCGTGCGAAAAAGCACATGTCTCTGTAAGCCCTTCGCATTTGACAAGTTTATCTCCGACGGTATGTGTCCCTGGTAAGTGTCTAAACCGGAACCAGTCTGTTACAGCAGCATGCCTAGGTCTGGGGGAGAGGTAAAAAAAGACTATCTAGAACCTGGGCGGGGGGCTTGTGCGACAGAGAGGGACGACGATGGACAAAATGCATCACCCTGTGTGCGGTGTGCTGTGTAGATGGCGAATGAATTTAGAGAGTGTCAGTGCTTTGGGAGTGGATTTGGGCGCTTGACTAAATTTCAGGCGCCGGCCTAAGTTTTTGGGACGGTGAGACATTCTTTAGCGTCCGACGAAAATAGAATCGATCCTAAGCCTCACCGTTTGACGGCAAATGGATATTGGATTTTTGCTAACCCCGCGGGGTGTGTCCGGGTGCGACGGGCGTGTCCTCTCGCTGCAGGCGTCAGGTGCTGGTTTAGTGGAACCGGGGAAGGGGCATCTCCCGTAGATGCATTGTAGTTGCGCTTTGCGTGCTTAGTCCGTTGTCAGACCACCAAGCGAAGTGCGATGCGCGTGCTGCATGACGATTGTACCCGTGAGCTATCGTACTGCTGCTGCTGCTACTGCTGCTGCTGGGCGGTGATAGTGCGGCTTCATATCCGGAACACCGGAACTGTTTGAAATAAATTTAATTGAATTTTCGATTGGAAATAGTTGGCACAGTGTTGGGATGGAATGCCGGGCTGTATGCCGCCTTCCCTGTGGTGCACCGTTTTTGCATTGCACCTCACCAGAATTAGATGCTGAAACAGCGCAGCCCGGATGCAGGAGATGAAGGATTGATGTATGACAACTAATCGAATGTTTTATTCAGTTAGGAAATGGGCTGGACTGAAGGATGAAATTATCCCGACCCGGTACACGTTTGCTCACTGAATCATTCATGGTGAGAGTTTTGAATATTACGGGCAGTGGAGATTTGACTGTTACGGTTTAAACACTTGTGCTGAAGAGTAAAAATAGGAAGCACCAGCTATTGCAGGTAATATGAATTGATTTTTATATTTACTCTTTATTTTAACATTCTTGTGAGCACAGTATGTAATCAATGTGGAAAAAAACACATTTTCTAAACATTAGACCATTGCTGGCTACACTTCAAACGCCCCTAAAACAGTAAACTTTGGCAAGTCTTTTCTACTACGATGGCCAATGGCTCGTAGGGGCTAAAAAGCCAAACAGAATGATACAGTAGAATACATACATCATAAACTATGAACCCAACCGGTTTGATAAATATGTAATAAGATCCTCCTCGTCTGCCGCTGAGCGTTGTGCAGTACAGTGGCCACTAGTGCTGTTTTGTGGAATTAAGAGCCACGAAAAAAGCAAACATAGAATGCAAAAGCATTACATATTTATCTCCTCACCATTGCTTGCAGCAGCAGCAGCAGCAACCGGGTGGCACGGGAGTGAGAAAGAGTTCCTGCAGCTGCAGCCTTTAGTAGTGGTATGAATGCAACCATCAAACGTGCAAACACCATTCCGGTTCGATTCTACGGTCTTGTAAGAAGCTTGCACTATCGTAAGGTTGAACTAAGACGCTCTCAAGATCGCCGGTGCTAGAAACAAAAACTGCAAAAAAAACTGCATACGAGATGTGGATTCTGATCGTAAAGTGTGGCCTTCGACGGACGCGGTCATGCCTGTCTGCTTGCGAGTCGAGTAGCGGCACGCAAGCAGGTGGTCGCCCAAGTGCATCTTTTAACCTTTGTGTCGAAGCATTTGTCCAGAAGTGTTGGACTCGGTTGAAGGGCCCCGAAGAAGCTGGATAGTGGGGTAAGTGGTATTAGTGATGGTGGATCGTTGTTATCATGGTGGTAGCGGCCGATGCGCTAAGATGCATGGTGGTAATAAAAAAGAAATATTGTACACCGTATGCAAGGGAGTGCAGTCACTTGAAAAGGAACCATACTGCACTAGAGTGCAATAAAGACAAACTGATCCTGCTTTCGAGCGAATTTGGCAAGGCTATTGGGGGGGGGTGTGTGTGTGTGTGTGTGTGCGGGCAGGAAATTCCCATCGGAGGCCAGGCTCTTTTGACTTCAGTGGCAGCAGCGAGAGCTGGGTGCCCAAACTTCCGAAAGGCGATTGAGTATTTGGATGCTGTTCAATGCAGAAAGCAGTTGAGTACTGCGAAATACTGGAAGTAGATTTAGCTAGGATGGTGTGGCCCTGCAGCCCTACTCGGTTTCTACCACTCGTATCCGTCTGTACGCGTTCGAAACATTCCACAAGACCCGAAGTGGTATGCAAAACGACTGCGAAGCTTTCGAGGTTCGTTAGACTTGTTCGACATCTGGATTTCCGGTGTAATCCGCACGTAGCAAACCAAGGAACCCGGAAAAAATCAGCCTTGCCCTGCCCGTATGCGATGCTGCAACGGTAAATCGGAAAAATCACCTCCCCCTCCTACTATCCCTGCCCTTACTCCTACCGTGGTACACAACCATGCGCCTCCATTTGGGCGGCCGTTAGAAACTGGTGCGCTGGTATCACCTGGCTAAGCTACCGATTCTATGCAGGTATCGTTGGTATTTGCAAACTTAAGCATGAGAGTGATATTTTCCATTTTTAACGAACCTTCTAGCTATAGCATTGTATGATGGGAGGGTATAGCCGTCCTGTGATAGTGGAACATCACAGCCAGGCAGGCTTTGTGGAGCTTCACTGAGTGTCGATTGAATGTAGCACTTGTAATACCGTGGGCAGCTCTTGCTCACAGTGTGATAACATTTTTTGCCAGATTATTCGTTTTGTAAAAATGCATTTTTCCTGGAAAAAGACACTGTATTGCAGTGAACTGTACAACACATTGAAATATTACATGGATTTTGATGATCGATTTATGTATTTATTGAGCGAAATTAAAGCAAATATAAGGATTGTGATGTAATTTTCTAGAGAATTTATGTTTCTACTCAAAACTAGCAGGATAATACGTTATTTTTTATGTAATCAAATTGGGTTATTGATTATTGCGGGGGATTTGCGATTCTAACTGCCCGTTCGGCCTCACTAATTGAACTTTAATTGGCTTCCAACCATTGTGTTTATGCTTTTGAATTGGCCTATTCTAGTATATAAAAAAATAGATTTTTCTAGTTTCCAGAACAAACAATCCAACTATCGTGTGCGTTCGCTAGTTGACACGCAATTGTATCCCAACTAGTTGATTTTATTTTGATATGTGGAGTTGAAAAATATAGCGAAATGTTAATTTGTATTTAAGTTGAAAACTACTAAAGTACAAATATTTACAAACTACTAGAGCACAAATATCGTTAACAGAAATTGTTGAAAACCAATATCGCAAAACATTACTTTTATGGCGAACTTATTCCATTATATAGGTCAATGGATCAATGAGTTTTTGACAATCGGATTGACTCGCTGGCGATTCTTTCGAGGCTCAAAATGTATGTCCCACCGAGATCACTCAGAGCTAGATCGCTACTCGACGTGGAGAAACGTCGCACTCGCCTTGGCTCCTATGATCCGTTTATTCGTATGCGCCGTGTGTTTAATGTCATTTGTGATTGTCATCAACCCGACATGTCGCGCGCTGCGTTGGTAATTAGTATCCGTGCCGTGCGACCTTCTATGTGTTAATTATTTTAAATTTAAGCTAAACTTGACAAAAAGCTGAGTGAATCGAGACTAAACCATATATACATGTAATGTATGTAACCAAATTCACTTCAAGAGGGCCACTCGCGGTCCGTTGAATTTTGAATCATGAATTTTTGAATTATGAATCAATAAATAACAAATATTTTTAAAATATATTAGACTATATATTTATATCGGCTATGATTTTATTTTTCATGTAGTTTGTTTGTTGCAACCTTATAACAAGAACAAACGATGGTTCCAGCTAGTAAAAGAAAATTTCAAAATGTTTGGAATGGAACCGCGGAGCTAGCTACTTATCAAAACGGAACGGAAAAGAACGGATAGATTCGGTTGATGATGTACATTAATAGTATTGAATGCGAAGAGCGGAGGTCGTTCCAATCGAATCTTATATTCCGACTGGACCTACCGTTCCGGCGAACCAACTAGGTCAAAAAATGTAAACCAAGTTCCGATCGTTCCGTTTAAGGTACGGAACGAACCTACTAGATTCGGCCTGGAACGCGCATCAGTAGTTTTAACAACCTGTCAACATTGACGTTAGAAATAGATGAAAGATTGTTTATTTATTTATTGGTCATAAGTGATTGGCCAAACAAGTGGCCTTATCACTGCATTAAAAGTGAAACTTGAATAAATACTAACACAACAAACGGCAAATAAAACGCAGTGCACAAGATTTTAAATAAGAGGTACAAGAATTTAGGCGGATCAACAAAAACTTGTAGAGTGGTGCCAGTCAAATAACTATATGCACGTCTTGTAAGGTCAGTTCTTATGTAATTACGGAACTTTCTAGAAGACTCATTTAAATCGACTCTAGCCAATAGTGCTGTCGAATATGTCTCACCGACGATAAGCTTGGACATAAACGTACATTGGGCATTACAACATCTCCTAGAAAGTGTGTGCAGACCAAATAACAACTACCAAGTAAGGTACGAAGGACGAGGGGTTACATTACGCCACGGAGTGAATTGCAAGAGAATACGCGTAACTCTCTTTTGGACAGCTTCAACCCTATTGGACCATATACTAGAAATAGGACACCATACTACATAACTAAATGAACATAACAGAAACCCGAAAGCGGCTTTTATTAGGTATTAGGGGGTTTGAATTTATCTTCATTTTGTAATATTGTTGTTTTCACTACAACACCAATGCTTTTTATAGTGCTGTTGAACACATAACTGTTTCTTAAAGATTATACAGTCATAATAGATCTATTTTGCAATTGGATGATGGTCTGTATGGTGTATGGAGCCAAGTACAACTGTTACAGGAATATGTTCGTAGCTTCCGGGAGTTTTCAATGGGTTTTCTAATCGTTGATGGCACTGCGAATTGCTAATATAACAATAATCAGTTAAGGATAAGGATAAGGATAAGGCGCCTTAATTGATTCCAGTTTTCCTCCAAACTTTTACATACAAATGAAAACACCAAACATATCTTTATAAAAGTAAAATTCAAAAGCAAAAAAAAAGAAAAGAAAAACGAGTTTGCCCTAATCTTACTTGGTTATTGAAACAAATGCTAGAAACAAATTAATCTTTCGTTCATGTGTATCTAGTGGGTGTGAAGCTAAGTAAAATGAATGCAAATTCGTTGCTGTTTTGCGTACAACATTTCAACAACCAATCAATTGGTGGGCGCGTATTTGTACCTATATCAGCCCGCTGCCACCGAAATGCGTGACGAAAAATCCCATTAACGGGCGAAAGAAATGGGCAAACCCGTCCGAATGGAAACAGGGTTCGGCCGCGGCATCATGTTTTTGACGGGCGTGAGTTGGAGTGATTGAGTGGGAATCGATTCAGATTAAATGAGAGAAAATGGGAAAAGTGCGGACAGCACTTACGGATTGCAAATGGTGCAAATGGAGGTTCGACTGGGATGATGCTGGTGTATGAGGGGGGATAAGAGTAGAGCACGGTGCTGTATAAAATCGAATTAAGAGATTAACGAGAGAGTCGTCTTGGGCGCGGGGAGGGGGGATGGGCAGTGAGATGGAAGGTGTTGTTGGCCTCGCCGGTGCTACTCTCCACTGGTCAATGTGGAGGAAAATTCTCATTAGTAGCGCCCCACGTGGATTGTCCGAGCTGTCGGTCTGCGTCTGTGGGCTTTAATGAATATTTAATTAATGTGGTGTGTAACAATCGGATCAAGGTGGAAGGAGCGAGCAAGAGGAGGGCTCCGTACCCTTTTCCCGGCGAGATGGTTTCGCCTGATCTTGATAGGTAAATATTTACTTTTAACCCTTATCTTTCTCACTCCCTGGTAGAGAAATGATGGAAGGCGAACCGAACAATGATTCGAAAGATAAACACACCACTTACGGAGAATAGCAGTAGTGTGAGGGTAAAGTATTTATGTGCGGTTCTCAAGCACGTTATTGATTTCTCATTGGTTAGGGATGAACTTATGCTACACACAAGGTGTCACATTTTTTCTTAGATTGTTTGCCCAATCAGTCTCGACTTAGCTAATGGTAATTTTAGTATCTAGTCTAAAGGATAACGAGCTACAGATTTCTACCCATGTCCTGATTTGTAACAAATAAAACACCTTTTTTGCAGCAATACCGAATCGTTCGAATAGAAGCAAAGCCTAAGAAAGGTAAAATTAATAGATAAATAAAAATCAGGCACCGTGCCACTTGACGGTGTGTTTTTATTTTCACGGTAAATAAATTACAAACCTACGGTTGTGTAGACAAGCAAAATAATATATTGCAAAAAAATTAACAAAATAAGACGAGCACTTCCAACTCTTCACTGCCCCAAAAGGCCACTGTCCTGTGCAAAACACGAAAAACAAGGGAAACTTTATCAATATTGTACGTTTGCCCAGTCACCCGGTTGGTCAAGAAGTTTGAGGGAAGGGCAGCCAACGTGAACTGGACGACCACAGAGAAGAACCCGACGTCAGAATAGAATGAATAACCGGAATGAAAGAAGAGTGATGTTTTGGGAAAAGTTTTCTTGCCGAGTAGGATTTCGTGATTAATTAATGGTAGCAGAGTGCGCGAGGTGAGTTTAACCCGAGGGGCGAATTGCACGCAATTTTGGCGAGTCAATAAATTATTACCGAGGTGTTTGGAAATAACGTATCCAACCTTTAGCCGTAGGGTTTCGCGCGAGCGTGAAGAGAGAAGCGGACGTGAATGTTTTTGTTTTTCTTACCTTGATGGCGTTACGATAGTTATGTCAGCGTCACCCCCAGGTACGGGGCAAGATTTATCAACTTTTTCTTCTTTTCGCAAACCTCTTTTGTTTTGTTTGGTCGCCACGCGAGCGAGATAAATGTGGCGACAACGAATGATAAATAAGATTATCGTGAGTTCGAATCAAACTCGATGGTTTAGTGTCGGGGTCGTCGGGATTGATCGGACTTGACTCTAGCAAGAGGAACGGGAAAAATCAACCCAGCCATCCGGATGCCAGAGGATGGCAAGTTTAATGAGGTCTCGTAAAATTGCAGTCGTTGGGTTACCGATCGTTAAAAAAAAAAAAAAACAAGATGAAGGCATTTGTTTGTGACTCACAATTGCTTGCTTTTGTCCGGACGACATTTGGATTGTATTGTGGACGTTTGAGGAGGAACCAAAAATGGTTAAAAGGACGATAAAAATAAAGTTTCTCATTCGATTCTATTTACGGATAGGAAGGATGTTAAGCAAGCAAATCAATGTTCTTGACACAAAAGAGTTTCAGATAGCAAATTATGTCAAGGATTGATACGATCGATACTGTGTATTTTTATTGAGGTAATTCTTTCCGTTTTACAGGTCGCTTATTGTGTGACTTTTTGAAGAATGGAAGCTATATGTTTATATGTTTATATGGTGCAAACATCTTAAAACGTCTAGTGAACAATGAAGCCTATTTAGTGAGCTTTTTATATGACATAACGTCTTAGCAATTCTGTGTATGTTGTATAGGCTCACTAAACGTTTGCCCTGATGTCTGAAACTCGGACAAATTTTAGTATGGCAATTTCAATTTTTCATCAATAATTGTGTGTAACCCAAAGATTTATTTATTTTATTTATAGGGTAAATGTACCAATAGTGGTGCAATTTGTAACGGTACAAATGTGTTTTAATGGATTTAAAATATCAGGAAGGTAAATTCATGACTATTTGAACACATAGCAATTGGAATATGTTTTATCTTTGCAATCACAACCATTTTTACCATGAAACTCATCAATTTTACGAAAAAATACATATTTTTGTGACTGCTTCGTTGTACCTATAATGGTGGTATGGTTCCTATAGTCGTCGTGTTGTGTTCCTATAGTGGTGGTCCACAAAGATGCCTCAAAACTGTGTAATATACATGGAACTAAGTTTTGCAGCTGTTTTCGTATGAATAGCAATTTGATTGATGAAACTATTGACTAAAGTACTGTATGACACCTGTCGTCAACCCACACCTGGAAGAGAAAGCTTGATTTGAAGTCGGTTTTTCCCTCAGCCAGATAAGCGATTCTGTTGCTTATTTCAATGAAAACAGTACGACATGTCAAAAATATCGTCGAAAAAATCTAAAATGTCATGTTTTTATTGACTTTATAACTAAGAACACTATAGGAACATGCCTATTTTGCGTACCTATAACCTGGCACTATCATAAAAAAACACTTAAAAATACGTAAATATAGTCAAATGGCAAAACTTTCAAAAAAAAAAATCATTTGATAACAATTTTGTTAAAAAACTAATAATTACGTTGCTATGTGGTCATTTAGAACGTTAACAAAGATATGAGTTTCGTTATGAAATCGCCCCATTTAACTTTTAAACCCTTAGTAAAAGGCTAAAGAATATTTCACACTAGCATAAATAACTTAATTACCTTTCATTAACCGTATGGACCGCTTTTTAGTGCAATACAAACCACTAATGGTACTATCACCACTATAGGTACGTTTACCCTATATGAAAAAAATTGCAAAAAGTTTTCATACTAATAATACTTATGGTATTCCAATGCATGCTTTGCCTGTCATATTTTTTATTGCATTTTAACTTTTAAAACAGATCTGGTTGTTGATATTTTCATTCACTAACTAAATATGTATAAATAAAGTCCTTAAGTGTATAAATGATAAATGTATAAATAATAAAAAGTGAAGAATCATTTGTAATAATATTTTTAGTGCTAATTTATATTTTTTTTATTCAGGAGGAACAGTCCGAAAAGGCCGTATTCCTTAATGATAATTCATATAATCTGGATGCTTCTTCTTAATGTTTATATACAGTCGTACTATATGAAATAGAGGTACTACTATCAAATATTCCATATGAATCTATGTTGTGTTTATGTAGAATTAGCATTAATGCATCATTCAAATTACTTTATTATTTATTTATTTATTTTCCAGATACAATGACAAATATTTACTCAGAAAATGTGAAACCTAAACATTTCAAACGCAAAAAGGCTTCATAATTGTCCTTTTGCGTCCTCCTTCAAGTTTCTGTGACATACAATTTCCTTTGACCCAAGTTCCCACTTACCTGCCTGTTTTTTGTTGTTGTTTTCGTTTTTACAATCCTTCACTCGTGTAAACTTGCTCTACCACACCAAAGGTATGAGATACGGGTTAGCCCAGTGAGCGTTGGATGTGGCACGTGCTTTACACTACCCGCCATATTTAGGGCGACGAGGAAATGTAAAAATAAACGTTCCCGAGCTCGCACTACTTTGCGTTGCAGAGTCTCATCTTGTGTGTGCTCATATTTTATGGCATAAATGAAATAGGTAGGCATCATCGGGTGCCGCCCCTTCTCGACGACAGGGTATGGCGCAAGGGAAGAGTTTGGCTAGAGATCGGTGCTGGATTAAAGTGACATTGCTCAGGGCTTACGTTTTATGATCTACGCCTGCCCGATTCCGGGCACAGTCAGAGCAGAAACGAATGTCGGCATGAGCGTTGGGGCTCATATTCTTTCACATTCCAAACAACGCTTCCCGTACCGTGACGACGATGACGACGGACACCGCTTGCTTGAGCATGATTTTAATGGAATCGTGTGCTGGGGAAGGTTTGCGTGCGCAGAACCCTTCAGAAGGATCCAGGCCGCCCGGAACGCTCAAGAAATGGCTCTAGATTGTTGGTTGCGCCTTTTTTTCTCTCACTAGCACGTCTAGGGCTCTCAGTGGCAGTTTGCAGCAGCATTTTCCGAATCGTCTCGAGGATGCTCGTAGAGTCAGGATGCTGTAAGTGATACTATCATCGTTTATGCTTATGGAGTAGAATATTTCCGACCCCGACGTTCGTACGGGTGAAGGATGTAAGGATTTAATTTTTCAAAAGGTAAACTCCAGGAAGATGGTCAAAACAGATCCTCCCCCAAACGGGGAGCGGGATGTGTGAGAAGAATGAGATTTACATTTTACTTTCTTTCTGCTCATAGCGTAAAGTGAACAGCACAACGATGAAGGTGCAATAGTTTATCATTGCCATTTTTTTGTGGTGCGCCAATATGTATACGATAAATAATAACTAAGACATATGATGTCGACTAAGCAAAGTTTTGTAATTAGATGCTACACAATTAAAGGTTTATTTTACAATTTATGAAATACAACGCCTGATGTTGCCAATGGAGCATATTCGTTTTTACTCATTATAGAAGAAGTCCTTTCCCTTTTTATAACATTACACGTTTTTTATTGAAGTCGCATACTTTTGGTTATGGAAATGTAATGCTCGTCACATCGCCGTGATTAGCGAGCATTATTCTTACCAAGTCTCTCACAACTATTGATACTCTCACTATTCTTATGGTACAATGTCTGGTGATGTGTGTAGTAGGATGAATCTAATTAACGAAATATGAAACGAAAAAAAACAAAAAAAAAATGAAAACAAGTTCTTACGGCACTAAAATCAAAAATAGATTTGCATTAAAAACTTGTTTTTATTTTTTTACTTCTTCGAACTTCTTGGAAGCATTTATGATCTTATTCTATGATTTCGAACATGGTAAAACGAGTAAACATTTATATTGTTGGTTATCATTTTTCAAATCATTAATTCCAGTCAGTATTTTTTCATTTTACAATATTACCCAATAACATGGGTTTTTCCTGATAGTTTGTTTACAACTTCACCCAATGCAGCATAATTGGTTGGCATTATAAATATGAACCGTCGATGCATTTTCCACTAACTTATGAATCTCATGCATCTCATCATCTTTGCACCGTGTTATTGCTTTCGCAAATAAGCTTGGCTTCGAAGTAGCTAGTCAGCTGTATCTATCTGCAGCAGCACAAGACAAACCCAAAACAAACCTTCCCATCCTCCAAAAGCGAAACCGAAGTCCAGCGTCACTCTTCTACCGATCTGCTGAACCACTAACCCAAACAAAGAGCCGTCACTATGCATTATTTACGAAAGCGCATATGATGATGTTGATTGTGCTCGAAAAAAGCTGCAATGCAGAAATTGAGTCCATATTAAACTGGGCTCATCTGGGACGGTTATAATAACTTACCTTCGGCATCGACGAGCGGGGCGAAACCATGGTAAAATGGTATTGCGTCTGGGTCTGGGGTTGCGAATGAGTGAAACAACTAAATTGGAACGATGGAGCATTGGTGAAGGTTACTGCTTGGCTGCATGGTCAGGTAGGGTGTTTTTGTTTATCCAGATTAGGTTGCAGCTAATGTCAGGGGTATAATATATGCGGGGAGAAATTTTGAAAGAAGATCCGACTCTAGCCTCAAGTGTGTTCAAGATAAGAGGTTGAGAACTTTTTCTATGGTAATCTATCCAAGACGTTTTACAGTGGAAAATAACATTCGACTTAAGATTTGTACTTAACTTTTTGTTTTTGTTTTGTTTTCTACTATGTAAATACATTTTTTATGTAAGCACATATTTAAATGATAACTGATAGAGTTTAACTTCAAGAACTATTGCAAAGAATTTGTTTTCTGATAAATTTTATGTTTCCGCAATTCGAAGCTTGTTATGTTGTCGTACAACAACTTTACTGTTTACCTTAAGCTCTTTCGTTAATCTTTTAGAAACAAAACCCCTATCGCAGCAGTCCGTGTCCCAGCATTAACAGCTTGTTGCACGTCCTCACGACCACAAGTAGCCAATCTTATCGGTTCCAGCCCTAAGGGGATCAAGAAAATTGATATTAAAGTGTTTTATTTGGTGTTTAATATCAATCGTCCACCGCCTGGCAAATCCCGTAATTCATGCTTTGTATGGAAAGCAAATGCCATCAATCGTACATGGGAATGGGGGGGAGGGGAAGGGGGGCTTTGCAGCGGCCGGCTGTTTTCGATTCGCCTCCATTTTATTGCGGTTTTGAGATTGAACGAAGAGATAGTGATGTCACAACGGATTTGTGAAGTGGTTTTTCCACCGGGCACTTCCCGGCTTGTGGAAACGCGACAATCGCTCGGGCCGGTGCACTCGAGCTGATCGTAAATCGTACGGTCGGCCGTACCGTCGGCCTTTGCTTCGCATCTGAGAAAACGACACGCAAAGGAGAGATAACCTGCGCCAGAAACACGAAACAGCGTCACACCTCCCGGTGGCTGACCAAGTGATAAACGAAACACAGAATACGATGACGGCTCAATGCGGGGTAAGATAGATCCCGCTTTTCCCAGGCCCTCGCAAAAGCTGTTTGTAGTTTGACATTCGTTCACGGTTCAAAGGAGACATTTATTCAAAGCGCATTCGACATGCCGGAAGATTTATGGCAACCGTATTAAGCTCACCAAAGAACGGCCAAAGAACGGTGACTGGTAATTAAGCTATGCCGGACGAGAGCGCTACAGCTGCATCCCCGAAAGGTCCCAGGTTGGTGCTTCCGGACCGTCGCTGTGGATCTGCTATCGACACAATAAATCTCCATA
Source organism: Anopheles arabiensis (assembly GCF_016920715.1). Classification (NCBI taxonomy): domain Eukaryota; kingdom Metazoa; phylum Arthropoda; class Insecta; order Diptera; family Culicidae; genus Anopheles; species Anopheles arabiensis. Next base: position 69,386,604 of record NC_053517.1, on the reverse strand, counting down.
CACGGACACGGCCATTTTTTGTGATCTCTCACTCACTCACCCTCTCTTTCTATCTCTCTCGCTCATACTCATCGTCTGGCAAGCTTTTCACGTTGTTGCTAAATGGTTCAACTTGAAAGAGTGTCCCAGCGTGGCTGGCAGCTCAGAAACTGTTGGAAAATCGGGCAACTTTCGTGCGTCCTTTGAGACCCGACCCGCATGATGGTAAGAAATGGCACTGTTGGGACACTGTTCGGCGTCGTATCCATGACGTTGGATGCACCTAGCTAGGAATGGTGCATCTGGGGGTAGGGAGTGCTTTTTCGAGCGTAAGACGACATGTTAACACCGTTACAGGTAATTACGGATTAACGCCAAATGCATGCGAAAGGGCATTAAGCAATGTAAACTTTAGACACAAACGTGTCAGATTATGTATTTAGCTGGCTGCATTTTTGGTATATATATTTTTTAAATTCATAACTGTGATTCATTCATTTTTCACAAAAAAGCTTTGACCTTACATTCAATATTTGGCAGAGATTCACCACTACTAGTATAATTGACTAAAAGATAAACCAGCAATGTAAACATTAATAATTTCAATGTAAAGAGTAGTATTTAGCTTAAATATAGAGTATTTTTTCTTCTTATTAGGCGTAATAACTATTGTCGATCCTTTGTCTTTATTTATAACGGACTTGACTTTCAGTGGCCTTTTATATTTTCACGATATGGGTAAAATGGGAGATTAATGATAATTGTTACATAAAAAGTTACGAATGAACCACGAATGCCAAACTATTCGTCTGCTCAAGCCAGAAATTCCCTATTCTTCAAAAGCATAAGAAAATTTCATGCGCTTCCCATTGGAGTTGTCAATCAGAGTAAAATCGTTGGTTTTCGACGGTCATATGCGACTCATGTGTTTAAATTCCATTTGTTGTCATTTGTAAAGAGTTCATTTGTTTCAATTCCAATATATGTAGATTTTTGCATGGTTGACTGTGTTAGTTTGTTTGTGTTTAGCATAATAGTTTCTCCGGCATCTGATGATGATAATGATGTTTTTTGTTTTCTTTTTAATTGTCTAATAATAATATGAATGAGACTGCATAGGTATTGAGAATCGCGCGCCTAACGTAGACTTTCCTAGTAGTGGATCGGATTCTTCTATCGGATTTACTGGCCTTTACAGCATGGCACCGGGAGTCCTGTGGAGGCTACGGCAATTATCTACTCGACTTACAATTTAATATTCCATTAAATCTACTTTAAATCATCTTCTGATTGAATAGTATACATAGCGTTTGCATTCAACATATTGTCTTTTTTCGGCTGGTTGTAGAAAAAAGAGCGATAAATTTATTTACATGAACGTCCTTTGAAAGGTAATTATTACAACTTACTTACAAAAATATTTCTACGACCATGCAAATTGCTTTTTGTCAGTTATCAAGAGTTTTCGCCATAGTGGACAAAGACATGCGTGTATAGATTTTTAAAGATTTACCTTCTATTTTTATCAATTTCTCCTCCGTTTTTGCGACAAAATTGTTAGAGTAGACTTTTGCATCATGTTGGTCCAGAAGATTTCGATGGAATGCAGCTGGGGGATGTTCAACTGGTTCACATACTAGGGAGTCATATCGAAATCCAACCGAAATATGCTTCAAATAATTTAATTGAGTTTTAGCCTCATTTCATGCTGCTGCGGAGCCTGTGGACTCGATTTCTGATTCCTGATTTGTTTGTTCGCGTTTTCCAGGACTAATTTACTGATTAATCGGTTGCATCGACCTCCCGGCCAAGTGATCACAACGAAGTAGCCACTTTTCCCTCGGACTTCATTTTCAGCATCTTTTGAAGCTTCTTGTTGGTCTAGATCGTAAGCCATTCGGAACGGGGGTTTCTTTAGATGCTATTATTGTTGTCTAATAGTGCCAACATGTTGTAGATGCCGCAGGCTTATACAAAGACCACAAATTGCCGCACGGTGTCCGTTTTAGACTGTACGGTGTACCGTTCTTTAATCGCGAACTTCTAAAGGAAACCGTCTCAGTTTGTTTGTCCTCACGGTTAAATTTCGACTGATAGAGGTGTCAAATTATATGTGCTGGCTCAAGAGATACTATTATTGAAAGTGCAATTATTGAAAGTACAAATGTAAAGTGCGGGTGAAGATAAACCCATCGACTTTTCGGGATTTTGATAATATTTGTCCATTTGTTTTAATGCAAACGTTATCTATTGGGTGGGGCGGTTCCGTGGTAGTCGTCAACTTGAACGACTCAATAACTTGAACGTCATGCGTTCAAGCCTAGAATGGACCGTCTCCCCGTAGCAAGGATTGATTATCCGGCTGCGTGGTAATGAATTAAGTCTCGAAAGTCTGCATAGGCCGGCATGTCCGCATAGGACGTTACGCCAAATAGAAGAAGAGAAAATCTATTGGGAATGCAATTGCCTATCATTTTGATATACTGACATTGATTTGTTAACCTGATATAGATTAATCTAAACCAAACACCAGAATTTCATTTTTACATTTACGCTACACTCTAACTCTAACGAACCAACACACTCTGACAAAATCTTATGCTTTAGAGGACGACGATCTGTTATGAACCAATGCACACAAACTTTAACTTTTCCCCATTTTCTACACGCAAGCAAATATGTTTTTACAGTTACTTTCGTTGAGATGTACCTACACGCACAGTATTTAATTCACGACCGGGCACATTGTAGAGCACAAAGTCAACAGAACGTTTTCGGACGCTGCTGTGCATTCAACACCTTTGTTCCATGTACTGCCCAGAAAGTTCATTACGACTGGACGTCTTGATGAAGACCGGTTGGAACATTCACGAAATAGCCGAAACACAAGCGCCTGGAAAAACTTTTGTATACCTTCCGCTCACTGCGGATTGTAAGACAAACCATAGGGTAAACCACTTACTGCCAACGGTCTGAGTGCTCTTCAAACAAGCGTGCTGTTGGGCATGCTGTGAGCTTTTGTTGCCAGCGGTATATCGCTTGCTAGTAAGTTCCAAAACTTCCGACACTGAGTTTTTTTAACACTGTTTAACGAAGCAGGTTGCAAAAAAGGAAGATATTCAGAAAGGGTTAACTTGCAAATGAAAAGAGGTTTTAGTTATGTGTGGAAGAATGGTATACAAAATATCTCCCTAGGTTTGAACTCATCGATTAGCTTGATCTCATGCGAGGTTTTATTTTTGGGATGGTTTCATAGACCCTTCCGCACTTTGAAATGCAGTTTATGAAGATGGAAAATCTGGCCACAACCACAAAGCAGGAAGTGGGTCAGCAAACGAACCGACAAGTTTACATGGATATTGTATACTGGGAAGGCGAAGCAGCAGTTTCATCGAGAAAGCATCATTTTTATGATCGTGCGGCTACCGCAACGCATACGAACCCGGATGTAGCTGTCTGCGTCCTAGATCCGTTCCCATCACCATTCAGCGTTCGAGGAGGAGGGAGTTCACATGCATCGCTGGTAGTGAGATGAGTGAATAGAAAATGTCAATTTCTTCCGAAGAAGCAAATATTTGCACGGAGAAAATCACATTTTATCAAAGGAAGGGCGTACTAGTCAGCGCTAGGCTAGCCTTGCAGCTCGATACCGTACAGCGGCAATGGGGATCGATTTCGTTAGCTTCTGACCGTAAGATGCCATCAATTTTCTGAGTGAAGATAGAAAACTGGCACTTTTCAATCCTTTCTTTGAGCTCGATAGAAGGAGAGAGTCTTGGGACATCGCAATCAGGCTACCCTGGTCGGTCTTAAACTGGCAACCAACAGTATTCAGTGGGCTACGGCTACGAAAGAGTTCAATTTTACACTAGAGTAGGTTCTCAGTAACCGAATAAGTGTGTGCAAAAAATGTGAGTTCATCATCAATGTAACCAGAATAAAAAGGGAAGTGAAAAAGGGATTTGCTTTTGTCTAGTTTTATTTTAAATTATGGTGTGAAAGTTCTGTATTTGTATATTTGAGTAGCATATTATACTATATTTGATTTATTTAGATTTTATAATTTTCGGAACTCTTAGTAGCTCTAAGTTTCTCTTCCTCTATGTTTATAATTTATTGTTAACTAGTAATCAACGTGGCAAAAGAATGTAGGTCCAGCGGATTCTGTCAATGTTTTTTTACTTTTTTCTTATTTCCTTCTTTTTTCGTGAAGCTCGTTTTAGTCCGATGGCATATAGATTAAAATCGCAAAATTCAATTTTGTCTATTATTTGGATAGTTTTAATTATGCTACATTTTACAACTCGCTACCTTTTTACCTCTATAGGTCCAATCGCACATCTTACGGCTCTCCATCGATTTGGCGAAGAATGTTTAGAGTAGAATTTGAGCAAAACCCGACCTCAAAATACAGCGCGATGTAAGTAGATGGGTGTTAGCATTCATGACCTGCTTCATAAACATGAATCAATGGTACGCAGAAGTGACTTGCCGCTAGAGTACCCATCAAAGCTGAAGATAAACGATACAAGTACAACAAAAAACATACGTGTATTGCGCCATTCGTGATTCATTTCCATGAAATTTTGCCAGCTGCGCGGTACGGTTTGACTACAGCTGGAGCGAAAGAAGTATTCACAGAAAGTAGATGTTCATATGTGATTTATGTGGATATGGTAACCGTAAGCACATCGCTGTATAAGTATTTGTGTATGTTCGAGGGCGTTTGGCTGAACGATGAAATATTCATCGTCACAATAGCTGTCTCCTTGCATTGTGCTACCCCAATCGGAGCTGACAAACCACGGGTCCGAAAGCATCCACAGTCAACTAGAAGCGCCACCAAAACCGAGACGGAAAAGCTTCGAAACATATGATAATGAAGAATACATTATTTAAAATGCACTCTTCTTCCAAGCATCATCGTCATCACCACCATCATCATCGTCGTAGTGGTGGTCTTGGTTGCCGACGGCTGGCGTTGCCTAGAACCTTTAGAGAAGTCAAAGTCGTTCAAAGATGTTACGAATCTCGCGCCAAATCCAGTAGGCTGTGTCGCTCTCATGCGGTATCGGTTGCTGGCAAATAGAGGAAAAACGAATGATTTTGCCATTGACCGGATGGTAGACGTAATGCTATGCAGATGGAAATTTGATCTTATTCCCACATGGTATCTCGCCCGGTTTTTCTTTCATCGAATGTCGAATGCAATCAGCATCACGGATGAAAGCTTTTCACGGTGCGGTAGTACCCTTTCACGAGATAGACCATGTGGCACACTCTTCTTGCAAATCGCACAGCTGCTCTGGTCGCGAGATCCTTAATGTCATAAGATGCGTTAAAAAAGAATGAGCACGATCGTACCACCGCTTTAGAAATGCTCTAGGGGCCCATTAAATCGGTTGTGAACCATACAACAACAAAAAATTGTTTTTTTTTTTATTCAAGGCGAATTTACGTTAGGTATACAAAATCCAGACTTTGGATGTTTACCAAAATTTATCTTTTAATAATTGTTGGTTGCTTGCAGGAAAAACTCAATCTACGGTAACTAAGTCGAGCAACAGTACCATGCCAAGATTAAGCATTTAAGGGTTCCTATTTGGTCTATTACGCCAATCATTGCCACCTTACCTTTGCCATGGTTGTATAGACCGAGAGCTAAAACTTTCACCTCTCGGGCTTATTTTATCATTTGTTTTTCTCTAAGTGCCGTTTACCGGCGCGACCGTGTCTGTCTGGGCGATGGAGGTTTTATGTATATTTTGTTGGCTCCGCTGCAGCATGCCAAGAGGTGATAAACTTTCCAAAGAAGCTTAATGTCAGGTCAGGTTACGAGTAAAGAATGTTGCGCAAAGTTTTGCCACGGTATTCGAGCAGTTTCCCATGACATTTTCCTGGCTACGCTCCCGATATGGAAAGAAAATTGTAAAGCCAGGATTAGGCAACGACTATCTTGCTGAGCAAGTGATGGCGAGTATGGCGAGCTGCTGTTGCTTGTCCTGTCTTTATTCGAGGTAAGCTTGCTCAAGGTGTTCGAAGCTGTCATTTATCTAGACTTGTTCTATATTTTACTCAAAATGATGGGTAGTATTTAAAATCAATTTTTCTGATTTTCCTTGCTTTATGGCGTATAGTGTAGTATGTAATATTTTTGGCCTTTTTTATGAATGCGAAACTATGCGAAAATCATGTATATTTGCGAATATCCAAAATAATGTAGTAAAGCAAGTTGTAAAATATGTTAAACATGTGCGAAGCATGAACAATGTTAATTCAAGGTTTGTGCAATGCCCAATTTCATCATAATGTTTGAAACCTTTCCCCCCGAAATATTGCCGCAAAAGAGAAATAAGGTTGAGAGTTTAATGACATCCACGCATCCACGCGTGGATCCACGAACGACACAAAACCAATGACCCATGTAAAAACGATTTGAAACAAGCACCTGATGCTCTGTTACTGATTTTATTGGAACATTAGTCTCTCGTTATATGTCCCTTAAGACGTTTCTGTTTGTATGTTTTATTTAATTGTAAACTGATATGTTGTCACACATGATTTCAAAATGACATTAGAAACACGCAACTCAGACTTTTTTCAATAAGATGTTAATGTGTTATTTAGTTCGCAAAGATATTTTAAAACCGTTTTTGGTACAAAATTACTAAGATTGTTTTTTTTTTGCAACATTGATTATACCTATTTCCTAGATTTGTAATATTTTTTTTTAATTTATGTTAAACATTTTAAAGTTTACAATTTATATTGTATGTTTTTCTTCTTCTTTTGGCACAACAACCGCTGTCGGCCAAGGCCTGCCTGTACCCACTAGTGAAGCGAGCTAGGCTTTCAGTGACTTATTGTTACCATAGCAGTATAGTCAGTCCTACGTATGGGGGCACGGTCTATTTGGGGCTTGAACCCATGACGGATATGTTGTTAAGTCGTTCGAGTTGACGACTGTACCACCAGACTGGCCCAATGTTTTTATATATGTTATGTTGTTATGTTATGTTTTTTCAATGTATGTTTTTAATTTTTTGAAAAAAGGAAGCAAGGGGAGCGGAGGGTCAAGCGGAGCAAAATGTGCACGCGGGGCAAAATAGGCACCCTCTATGTAAGCATTATTTTACGGCAAGGATAAATTGCAAGGGTTAAAAATGTATTCCACGGAGTGTTCTGTGAACACCATGTAGTTTTATTTTTTACCCGTAATCAACAGATAACCTTCATTCTGTCCCTAACCACGAAGCGAATCAGACGTGATCGATACGCGCTCCAAGTGGATGGATTTTTTGCCGGACAACAAGCCACTGACCTCGACCATACGCACTGCAAAGGAATACGTGCGAGAACGATCGGAAAGCGATCTGTGCTTAGTGTATAGTGCGTACAGTGTGTAGTGCGTAGAGTTGTGTGCAGCGCGTGTATACGCGCTGCGTGTGTACTGTAGTGTAGGTTTGTGAGTGTAGAGCGCATTCGTCGGACAGGTGCGTAGCGCTCGTTCGTCGTGTACTCTCGCTCTCGTGTGTCTACTTGTGGTAAGTGATCCTCTCTTGTTTACCTATCCTTTCTCGTCACACAGTTGGGTTTTTTTCTCTCGCTCCGACTCTCTCATGGAGGCGGAGCCGATGGATGAATCGGAGGAGGGCTTTACTACAGTGAAGCGAAAAAGTTCTGATCCAGGACAGAATGCGAAAAAAAAGGCTAATAACGAGCCCTTACCTTCAACGTCCCGTGATCAATTCATGGGACAATCGTTGAAAGGGAGTCCCAGATTCCGAGCGTATCCCGCATCTTATAACGGGATACATGATGTATTTTTCATGCCGAAAAATAAACAGCTCGATGTAAGAGCAATTACGGCATCAGTTTATAAAAAATACCCAGGTGTCTTAGACATTATTCGCCCGCGTCCAAACAAGCTGCGGGTCACCGCAAAAGACCGGATGCAAGCCAATGCTATTGCGGCCGATCCGTCCTATACAGAGGATTACCGGGTATATATTCCCGGTGGATTGGTGGAAGTCGTCGGTGTCATTGATGACTTAGATTACCCCTTAGAGGACATCCTAAAGTACGGACAAGGGGCTTTTCTACACCAATCCTCCCCTCGGGTAAAGGTCCTTGAAGTTAAAAAACTTTACGCTTCAAGTGCGGTCGATGGAAAGAAGGTGTTCCGTGAGACTTCCTCACTCCGGATCACCTTCGAGGGTACAGTCCTGCCAAACACGCTGTACATTGAAGGGCTCAGAGTGCCCATCCGTCGACCATTTGTGCAAAAAATAGCATGCTGCACAAAATGTAGCCAGATTGGACATTCAGAGCCTTACTGCACAAACTCCGTGAAGTGTGGCAAATGCAAGGGATCGCATTCAACATCCGAATGCAAGGCCGAAACCCAGAAATGCATTCACTGCAAGCAGGAATGGCACGAAATGTCGTTGTGTTCTGTTTACCGAAAAAAACAATCGGAACACAAACGGGCCGTCTTGCAGAATACAAGAGGATCGTACGCCGATGTTTTGAAGTCCACCTCAAATGTGAATCCGTTCGATAACCTTTCCCTATTGGAGGGTAATGAACCGTTGCCCAATCTGGCACCATTAAATGGAGTTAAAAGATTGTATACAACACGGGTACCAAACAAAAAACGATTAAAAAATTGTTAAAGCTTCACCCAAAAAGGCACCTCGACGTCACGACAACGCGACCCCACGCCAAACCCAGGGCTCCAAACCCCCCGTGACGCTCGCACCCATCCATGTTCCCGTAACCCTTCCAATCCCAGCAATCTGGCGTTCCCTAGCGAACCCAGATCTTTCTCCAGGCCATCCCTCCCAAGCCTGACAGAGATTTTACACTCTCTCCTTGACTCCCTCCACCTCCCGGAACCCCTTCCCGGATTGATCCCCCTGGCATTTCCTTTCCTAAGAGGAATGGTCAAGCAGTGGTTATCAAAATGGCCTTGTCTTAGTATGATGGTCCGTTTGGATGATTAATTTCTCCAATGGCCACTATACTACAGTGGAACTGCAGAAGTTTTTGGGAAAAATAGATTCTTTTAAGGTATTACTAGGGCAATATAATTGTAATGCATTTGCCCTAAGTGAAACTTGGCTCTCACCCGATAAAAATATTACCTTCCCGGGATATAATATTATTCGTCAAGATCGACATGATCCAACTAGCGATAGGCGTGGTGGGGAGTGTTAATTGGTATTCGTAGCAGTCACAGCTTCAGCAGAATACCCTCCCCACACCCGAGGTAATCGAATACGTCGCGATCCAGGCAAAGCTAGGAGATCTTGACGTTTCTATTGCCTCAATTTATATCCCACCGGGAGCCAATCTGGATCCAAAGAAGATCAACAAGGATCTTGAGACAGTAGTAACGGTACTACCAAAACCATTTTTCATCCTGGGCGACTTTAACGCCCATGGATCAGATTGGGGTTGCACGCATGACGATAATCGTGCACCAATCATTAGGGATATTTGCGACACACACAGTTTTACAATTCTAAACTCTGGTGAAGCAACTAGGGTGCCCTCACCTATGGCACGACCCAGCGCAATAGACCTTTCTCTTTGTTCGTCGTCTTTAGGGCTGGATTCTATGTGGAAGGTAATCCAAGACCCGCTTGGTAGCGACCATCTGCCAATAAAGATCTCGATTATCAAGAGGAGTCGCACAGTCGATCAAGTCCCCGGTAATTGTGACTTAACGAGGAACATCGACTGGACGAAATACGGCGACCAAATGACCGCTTTGCTAATCCGCGTAGAACCCAGTTTCTCCGTAAATGAGGAGTATGCAAATCTCGTTATGGCGATAAACGAGTGCGCCCTCGGTGCCCAAACGAGGCCGCCCCCCAGGCAAGGACTTTTAAAAGACCACCCACTCCTTGGTGGGACGCGGATTGTAAAGCGGCATTCTCAGCGAAGCGGAAGGCTTTGCCAGGTATAGAGACACCGGCTCCATGGATCTATACATCCATTATAGAGGCCTGGAGCGTAGGTGCAAAAACTTGCTTAAAGCAAAAAAAGGTCATACTGGCCGTGGTATGTCAAAAACCTCAAGCCTTCCACTTCGCTAACGGAGCTTCAGAGCATGGCGAAAAGGATGCGCAACAGCAAAGCAACAAACGAGAGCGAAAGGGTTTCTGGGGCATGGCTAGAGCCATTTGCACAAAAAGTCTGCCCTGATTTCGCTCAAGCACCACCATATCAACAGAGTGCTCATGGGAGTGATCCGCAAATGGATTCACCGTTCTCAATGGTTGAGCTATCGCTTGCTCTGTACTCCAGCAATAATTCGTCTCCAGGACTGGATCAGATTCGGAACAAATTGCTCCATAATCTGCCAGATCTGGCGAGGAAACGGCTGTTGAGATTATTCAACATTATGTTGGAGCTTAACACCGTCCCGTTGGAGTGGAGAGAAGTGAAAGTAGTCACCCTTTTGAAACCTGGTAAACCGGCATCCGAATATAACTCATATCGACCGATAGCAATGTTATCTTGTCTGCGAAAATTATTTGAGAAAATGATTCTTTTTAGACTGGACAATTGGCTTGAATCCAAAGGCCTCTTGTCAAGTACCCAATTTGGCTTTCGCAAAGGCAAGGGTACCAACGATTGCTTGGCGCTGCTTGTGTCCGAAATCTAGATGGCTCATTCTCGTAAAGAAATGATGGCATCTGCATTTCTTGACATCAAGGGGGCTTTTGACTCAGTATCAGTCAATGTTCTGTGTCAAAAGTTAGAATCTGCGGGCTTAACCCCAAGACTGAATAACGTCTTATTCAACCTCCTTTCAGAAAAGGCAATGAATTTCGACAATGGCTTCATGAAAATTCGGAGAGTCAGCTTTTATGGACTACCACAAGGGTCCTGTTTGAGCCCCTTGTTGTACAATTTTTATGTCAACGATATAGATACTTGCCTTGCACCCGGCTGTAGCCTTAGGCAATTGGCGGACGACGGTGTTGTATCAGTCGCCAGCAACAACATCGCCGACCTTCAAAGTCCTTTGCAAACCACACTCAACAATTTAGAAGTGTGGGCCACAAACCTAGGTATCGAGTTTTCTCCAGAGAAAACGGAAATGCTGATATTCTCTTTCTTTTACAACACTGAGAGTAATAGACGCTTGAATTTGGTTGACCCAAAGGTCGATATCTTTTTATATGGTAAAAAGATATCCATTGCCAGATCTTTTCGATACCTAGGGGTTTGGTTTGATAGCAAAAATGTATGGAGGACACATATTGACTATCTGGTACAGAAGTGTACAAGAAGAATCAATTTTCTCAGAACGATTACCGGACTCTGGTGGGGTGCACACCCCAAAGACGTCCTTAACCTATATAAGACTACGATACTATCCGTCTTGGAGTATGGTTGCATATGCTTCCACTGGGCAGCCAAGTCGCATTTAATCCGACTTGAGAGGATTCAGTATCGCTGTCTTAGAATCGCGCTAGGTAGCATGAAGTCGACTCATAACATGTCACTCGAAGTGATGTCCGGAGTGATGCCGCTAAAGCTATGTTTTGAGCTACTATCGCTTCGCCTTTTCGTCCGCTCTACAGTATCAAATCCCTTGATAATCGAGAACTTTGAAACACTGCAAGAGATAGGTTCTAAATGCAAAATCATGAAGGTCTATCATGATTTTGTTTCCTTACAGGTGCACCCTAGTACCTCTCAAAGTATAACTAGTGCCAGCTTACCAGAGTCCTGCAGTTCCATTTTAAGTGTAGATACCTCATTGAAGGAGGAAATTAAAGGTATCCCCGATAACCTTCGCCGGATGACAATTCCCAGCAAATTTGTGGAGAAACATGGCCATGCTAACAGTAACCATTTTTATACTGACGGATCCTCATCAGAGCAGGGCATTGGATTTGGTGTATACAACACGTGCTCCGAAGCATTCTTTAAATTACGCCAACCATGCTCAGTATATGTAGCGGAGCTCGCCGCAATCTTTTATGCCTTATTATTGATAAGTGCATGCCCAGCGGATCAATATGTAATTTTTTCAGACAGCTTAAGCGCTATTGAAGCATTAAAATCCGTAAAGGCTGTTAAGAGCCCAGACCATTTTGTGAAAGAAATTGTAAAGGTTTTAAGCTCACTGTTTGAAAAGTCGTTTCGCATATCGTTAGTATGGTTACCTGCTCATTGTGGTATACCAGGAAATGAACAGGCAGACCATTTGGCCAAAAGGGGAGCTGCAGAAGGGTCTTTCTTTGATAGGCCTATCCTTCCTCATGAGTTCTTGCGGGCCCCACAGGCGTTTTGCATGGCACGTTGGCAAAATCTGTGGGACTCGGATGAACTCGGAAGGTTTCTGTATACAATCACTCCTCGTGTAAGCTTGAAGCCTTGGTTCCATAACACCCCTGGCGATCGTGCGTTCATTCGAATGATGTCTAGACTTAGGTCTAATCATTTCGCATTGGGTGCACATCTCCAGCGTATAGGACTGGTCGGCTCCAAGGTATGTGGCTGCGGGCTTGGATTCCACGACATGGATCATCTTTTGTGGTCCTGCGTGGAATACGAGTCTGCTCGACCTGCCTTGGTGGACGCGGTCGAAAGACTGGGAAAATGTACTGATATTCCGATTCGGGATATATTAGCGGCATCGGACTGGGAATTCCTGAAGGCCATATTCGATTTCTGTAGAGAGAACGGCTTAACTGTGTGACTTTCCTTAAGCAAAATGTCTGTGAACCAACCAACATTGTTGGCAACAGCAATCTTGCATCCTATGTTATTTCCTCTTGTTTGTCTATGTGTTACATGTTGTACATCGCTTGTATGTTTGTGATGGATGAATGTATGCATGAATGTAAGAATGAATGAGTGCAATGTGTATGGCTGAGTAATCGGCATTGACGGCAGACAGAAGATCCTTGCTCGAACGATGTTCTTGCAAGGATTTACTAGATAACTGGAACGATACAGACCCCCGCCATGTCACTCGGACCACTGAAGGAAAGGACTACAACGATACAGACCCTCGCAATGTCATTTGAGCCACTAAATGGGAATATACTCGGACCGCTTTTGATGGATGGATCCGACGAAATGCCTGGAATCCACACGATACAGACCCCCGCAATGCCATTTGGAACACTGAACTGGAATAGACAACCTCGAAACCCGAATGATGTAGACCTTCGCCACGCTTATAGGACCGCAAAATCATGGACTGGATTGATTAAAACCAAACCGTCCGAGTACACCCGGGATAAGGTGCCCTTCCATGGCTCAGAGAAGGAAATGTCTCCCTGCCAATATGGATTGTAGCGCCATGAATTACATTTGTATTTTCTACTCTTAAGCAATACGGCCTTTTTGGACCGTTACTCCTGAATAAAAAAAAAAAAAAAAAAACAGATAACCAAGAAAAAATTGTGGCAAATTAAAAGGAATATTGAATGAATAGCTTAACATGCTCATTTTGTTCCGATTTTTACTACATATTACTTTTGGCGTGGTAACAACAAATACTAACTGGTGAATGAATAAACTCTATGTAGCATACTATAATAAAATTTTTAGCAAGCAACCAAAAATAAATAAAAATAAATAAAAAATAAAAAATAAAAATGAATAAATAAATAAATACTTAAAAAATAATAGAAAAATATAAAAAAATTATAATAAGAAACAAATAAATTAACAAATCATTAAAAAATCAATAATTAAATTATTGAAAAATAAAAATAAGTTGATTTATTAATTAAACAAAAATAAAGAAGTAAGTAAATTAATTAATTGATTAATAAACAAATACACATACGATTTTATTTAAAAAAGTAAACAAATGTTAAAGCATGAATAATACAACAACCTCCAAAATATTCAAAACCTACTCTGCCTTTTGTGCTTTGTTGTTATTAGTTTATATATAATAAATACTGTTTAACTATCAGCAATACAATTTAAACAATGGTTACAACATTACTACCTTTGTGAGCATACATTTTTAGCCAATACATCCGAATAACATGTGCTGCAAGGATACATTCATTGAAATATGTATGTTTTTCGATCCAGGCCATTCCACAGGCATTAAACAAAGAAGTAACTTATATCAGATGACTGCACTAGGGAAATGTTTCAGCTAGCATCAATCTAAAATTTCTGTTCCAATGAACGAGAGTGCAGTCCGTGGTGGCTCTTAAACTTTTCGATTATTTTTCATCTAATGGTAGCTGACATTCGTGAAACCGAAAGGTGGAAACACTCCGAACGGATACAGTGGCTATAGCATACGCGTTACCGTCATCGCCGGTAAAGCTAACCCGTTTTGGCTGATTAGGTCCGGAAGGGTGAATCAAATGTATCTGGTAGCGCCATCCATCGACTCCATAAACGTGCTGCTCAACTCGAAGCAATCCAAAAGCCCTGAATCCGGTTTGGTGAACAACATCGTCCGTATGGAGCTTTCCCGGAGCAAGAACCCTTGAAATGAAAGGCACTGCACAAGATTGGATACTGATGCTAGAGCTTTGATTGATGTTATGATGTTTTATTTGGCATTTCAAGTCCCCTATATTGGATGCACACATCTGACGATAGCTCGTCTGATAGATGATGATAAACCCGGAAACCAAACTGTTGGTTGATTTTCGGGACGGTCTTTTTTGACGTGAGCTCAAAGATCAACTACGAGGGTCGAAACTGTGTGGCAGGTTCCTGCCACGGTAGCATATATTTGCTGTCGTTACTATCAGATTTTTAGTGCTCGGTGTTGTCAATCGATACAAGCCAATGTCAAGTGTTAACTTGTTGGCTTGTGATCACATAGCCCTATAGGCAGTTGGTTACTATTATGTATGTACTGCAAGAATAGTAAACAACAATACTGGATGTTAGTTCAAGGTATTATAGGGAACGATAACTAGGTATTATAGGGATAAAATACGTTTATATAACTTTAAAGATGTAAAGAATAAAAGAGTAAGAATAAATTATAAAGCAGTTATTTAGTAGTTTAAAAAGCAATCCTTTTAGAAAGTGGTTCTTATACACCTTTATTGTGTAGATAATTACTGTAGTATAATACTTTTTACTATGCTAGTATAGCTAAGCTGCGCTGCTGAGCTGTGTTTGTTTCAATATCTTTGTTAAAGTACTTATACGTTTGACAAGAGAAGTTTTAGAAACTTATGTATGCTTTAAATTTATTTTTTAATGAATCATTAAATATTCGTCACAATTTTTCCTTTTTTACATCCAACTTTTTAAAAAAAGTTTAACTACATCGTTTATCAAACCCTAGTGACTTCAAGCTAATGTAGAGATAATTCATCCAGTTCAGATAATTAATATTAAAGATCCAACGCTTGGCAATTTGTTGAAAAATGACTCTATTCTCATTGTTGTTACATTGAGGAACACATGAAATTTAGAATCTGCACTTAAAACAGGGACCCAATCCCATCGCTCCACCATTAATCGGTCGTGGCGAACTAACCGCAGCAACGCGCAAGTATAATTAGTGTGTTTAATGTACAAACATTAAACTCCTCCTCAGCGCATTAGCACGCCATCTTCGGACATGGATTACTTTCTGCTCACTTGCAGAATTACCACCTTCAGCAGGGCGAGTCAGCAATGCGACTGGGCAAAGGTGTTGGTCGAAGATTCCATCGCGCTACAATGGGGAAACGCGCTAATGAAGAACCAAGCACCAAGCCGTCTCACCTTCAGCAATGAGGCGACCACGACGACGATAACGACGACAAAGACGGCAAAGTACGGAATCTGAGGCGTCCGTATCGTGAGGATTCGTTAACGACGCAATAAAATTATGATAATGTTCTTCCGTATAGCTTGCAACGGGCGGCTTGGGATTAATTAGTGTCACATAATGAAGTTCTTCGCGCGCCGATGATCTCGTTGCTTGCCGGTGCGTGTAACCCAACTTGGTTCGGAGGCAGGGCGTGAGCATTTGTCAACTCGATCGTAAGCTGACTTCGCAGAGATGTGCATCTCTAGGTGGAGATGTTCCTGCTGCGGCAGTCTTACGGTACCTTGTCTCGGCCCAGTGTAGTCGTTGCGTAGATGAATCCCTTTTTCACTCGTACTGGAAAGCCGAAGGACTATGTGAAGGTAGTGAGAAGTTCGTTTTCCATTTAGCAAAGATGGGATGATGGATTTTTTTTTTTGTTCTCCACTCGGTTCACATTCATCCGGATCATAGGTCCATTTTTCCTGACTGTCATCTGTGCCGACAATGGAAATGCCAAGGACGGAGGCTTTGGGCGAAATCGATTTCCGGATTTGTCTTTCTTTGCCGCTTTAATTCCACTCGTTGGTGTTGAAACAGTAGCGGCTTCACAAGTAGAACGCGGATAAAAAAAAACAAACCCGTAGGGCCATGTCAGCTGAGTGCAAGTGTGCGAGTTTGTACGGTCGTTGCTCACTTTCGCCGATCTTGCATTCTTTTCCAATCCTTGAAACAATATTTCACTTTCGAACAATCTCTGGGCCGTCCCTGGAGGAAGCTTCCCAGGAGGGAGAGCAAATGGGAATGGTGTTCCCTTTCGACAGATGGCTCCCATGTTGTGTGGTGTTGCCTGGTCCTGCAGGACTCCCTGCTTGCTTCCCTGGTGGAGCCTACAGCCGTGAACAGTAGGATGGTGTCGGTGCGTTGCCCCAGTGCAGTGTGACGCGGCACACCGAATGAATAGCGACGTTCTTGAAATATTTCCTAGAGGATTGAGCTGACGTGGGAAGTGCTCACAGAGCGCCCCAGCTCCATACTGCAATGGGAACATTTTTGCGTCTATCGTCTCAGTTAGGGTGCGAGAAAGGTAGCATATTTCTTGGAGGAGAGTTGTACGAGCTGCCTTTTTCACTGGTGAGGGATTTATTCACCGAGCAGATGCACATCGGCATCTAAATGGTTTGCATGTGTGTGGGTACGGAAATGGAGGAGAAAACATGAAGCTGATTTGAGCTCAACACGAACCACATGCAATGCACATCATTGAAACCTTGCCTTGCCACTGTGTGTTTTTTGTTGTTGCGGTAACCTTGAACAACTAATGAGAGTAAAAACTGTTTTCGTTATTGTATGAACAAGATTCTTTTGAAACTTTCGTTCAAAAACATATGACTTTGATACGAAGAAAACAATTTAACGTTAGATATTTTTTATCACACATCGGAGTGATATACAATGAACCCTCTCTTATTTGACACCTCTCCAATTTGAGAAACCTCTCTTATTTGAACATTTTTCACAGTCCCTTGATTTCCAGTACATTTTTGTACATCTAATTTGGAAAACCTCTAAAATCTGTATCCCTCTTATTTGTGTATGGTGTTGCCATGGTTATTGAAAGATGTATGCTCAAATTGGCGATTTTGTTCGCAGTTTCCTATGGCAACAGTTAAGGCTGCATACTATATGTTCTGTCTCTTTCTTCTTTGGATGGACCTTTCATTCACTTTCCACCTCTGTAATTTGAAACCCCCTCTTATTCGACAGTCCCATCGCCTCTCAAATAAGAGAGGGTTCACTGTATAAACTATTTTTTTTTTGGTTTTCACTTAGTACAAATCGGGTAAATGAGTAAGTGTTATATAGTGCAAAGTTATATGAGAGTTTTTAATATAAATATGTTTTATTGTTTTTTTTCAAGAAAACCAAAAGTGACTTAGGAGACTTTAATTTGGGTTGTCTACTTTGTCCAAACGATTTGAATAGATATCTATTATTAACTTCTAATAATTATCTTTTATTATTTGTTATTGATAGATGATAAGCAAAAGGTATAAATATTATTTCTCACTTATAATATATAAGGTTTTTCCCATACACCATGGTGTTTACATTTCTTCTTCTTCTTTGGCACAGCAACCGTTGTCGGTCAAGGCCTGCCCGTACCCACTGGTGAAGTAAGCTTGGCTTTCTTTGACTTATTGTTACCATAGCAGGATAGTCAGTCCTACCTACGTATGGGCATGTTGGTAAAGTCGTACGAGATGACGACTGTCCCACCAGACCGGTTTACATATAGATTGTTTAAATTATCTACTGTATTGCTTCGAATTACGGACACTAAAAGCATTTTTGGGATGTAATATTTTCTTGCAAATAAAATTTTTATCGGTCAAACCTCTGTAAAGCTCACTTTACTGAAGCAAACTTTCTAAATTAGAGGAAAAAAATATTTACAATAATGCAACTCGAAATATTGCAAAAAAAAAAATTGAAATTGCAACAATATTTTGATTCGCATTCCGCACAGTTTCGTGCTCATGCTTAAAATCACGTACGTTTTGATTAAATTTCACACACACACACACACACACACACACACACACACACACACACACACACACACACACACACACACACACACACACACTACACCTTTTTAGTTTTGAACGTGTTTTAAGGCCTGGACTTTTGATTCTGAATGTCGGTATCTTCCTAGACCAGGGGTCTCCAAACTACGGCCCGCGGGCCGCATGCGGCCCTCAAGAGCCTTTAATGCGGCCCGCGATTACTGGGCAAAGGTTAAATTAAATAGCTTTCTTTTCTGACTAACTAATCAAAATTTATTTTTTAGCTCTGAAAGACGAAAATCAAGATTCAATAAAAGAAAGCTCCAGAAATTTTATATATTTTGTTAGTATTTTCTTATTAAAACGAGATTTGACTTTGACTTTGAGATTTGACACTTATTCTAAAGGTAGCGTCAAAATGGCCCTCAACAACGTTGATTGTGAAGCAATGCGGCCCGCGAACTGAAAAGTTTGGAGACCCCTGTCCTAGACCGAGAGAACGACGGTATTAACAACAACGGGGGCTTTGGTGTTTTTTTCTCTTGTATTCGTAAATGCATAGAACCGAAGATCGACTATGCGAATTTACGGGATTTTCCCTACGACTATCTATGCATTTGCAAATTCATCTTCAAATATCGAAGTTTTCTCGTTATTATTACTGTCTAAGAACATATTTTTATACAGTATATCACAATTTACTTAGGCCATCTGGAATTAAAAACAAGATAACAAATATTAGTTCGAATTCCGGAGTTAATTAAATACATGATTTAATGAAATTCAGAGAACATTATGATAAAATATTATTGTTTTTACGTTGATAGCTATCTCCACAATGAATTCCTACAGTCAGTCCAAAAAGTATTCGTCTAGCTGAATATTTTACAGAAAAAGGCGAATTATGGCCGCAATACGTATGGAGCGATAAAAGTAATGATGAGGATAAAGGGACCATCAATACACACGTTTTGCTAAAAAATAAGCATTTAAGTAGTGCAATAGATGCGGATAGGTGCAATAAATTTATTATTATCAATCTGCCTAGTGCCTTCCTTCTAAATTAATGCATTTCTGTTGTTTCAATTGCACTTCAAGAGGTCAGAGAGGCACTAAAGGTGGGGAATTTAAAAGATTGGAGCATGATGGCAAAAATCGTATCTTTAACTTACAGGGTTTCGAATCATATAAGGGAATAGTTCAATCACTTAGGGGAATGTTGCAAATCGGTAGGGGAATGTTGCATGCAAGCTGTGGATGTTTGCAATCACTTAGGGGAGTTGTGCAATCGATTAGGGGAATGTTGCAAGCGTACTGTGGAGCTGGCATCAGACTGTGGGTGCCGCTGTTAATACCTTAAAATATTTTCGTCAATCTTACTAACTTATCATGTTTAATTATGGCTCCGCAGCAGGATTTATTTAGTTTATCATGTGTACAGCAGAATCCCACACGAAAACAACTCCAAACGATGTTTTTAAAAAACATCATCGGTATCAATTCGTAGCTTTTTACACCTATTAAAAACTACCCCATTAAAAAAAATTAGTAATAAGGTTGTAATGCTAATAAATAAGGAAAAGACTAAACTATGTTATAGAAATGTCCATTTTTACAAAACTAGTTAATTTGGCCCGTTTGCAGGGTTATGCAAGATAATTTCTGGTGTATATAATAATCTGCATGTAAAGGATTTCTAAAACGGCAACGCAAATTCCAAGTGGTTGTTTATTCCAAGTGATGCATTAAGAAGCGAGGCATTAATCCCGAACCCATGTTGAATTTGAAATTTTATACAACTTATTCTGGTCCTGAAACTGATTCCATTCCCGTATAAGCGTTATAAATAGTCATAAACCTGATCCTGGAACTGATCCTAACCCCTTAGTGGTCCTTCAACTGATCCTGATCCATACCGGTCGTGAAGTTGATCATATTCCCATATCAGATCTGAAATATATATTGACCTTATAGGATAAATGTATCTATAGTGGTGGTATGGCTCTAAAATGCGCTCCATACGATAATTTAAGAGCAATTAAGTAATTTATGTAATTGTTTAATGTTCTCTAGTTTTTTTAATGCCTATAAAAGTTAAATTGGGCCATTCCATTGCAGTGATAGAAACACCTTATATTTTGTGAAATGTGTTAACATTGTCCTAAATCCTTAGGATTGCATAAAGTAACTCATATTTTTGTTAACGTTTTAAATGACCGTATAACAACGCAATTTTTATTGTTTTAACAATGCCTTAATGAAATGTTATTGATTTAATAAAAATCATTGCCTTTTGACCAAATTTTTATGAGTTTTTTGCCATAGTGTCATTATAGGTACGCTAAATAGGGATGTTCCTATAGTGGCCATAGTTACGAAAATAGTAAAAAAAAGAAAATTTAGATATTTTCTAGGATATTGTTAACACTTCATTTTTTTTTTTTTACAAAAATAAGCAAAAGAAATGAGTTTCTTGTAAGCAATTTACCAAAAAAGGCCAAAATTCGCATATCTGACTGAGAAAAAATTTGACTTCGAATCAAGCACACTCTGCCTGGCTTGGGTAGACGGCAGTCTTAATACAGTTTTTAGTCAATATTTTTATCATTCTAATTTTTACATTTTTTTACGGTCTAATTATGTAAGAAATCAATATTATGAATATGATTCTTGCTATTTATACGAAAACAGCTTCAAAACTAAGTTTCATATATATTATACACAGTTATTGAGGCATCTTTGTTTACCACCACTATAGTAACACCATACGACGACTAAAGGAACCATACCACCACTATAGGTTCAGCGAAGTCGCCATAAGCATACTTTTTTCGTAAATTTGTTGTGTTTGATGGTGAAAATGCTTGTGATAGCGAAAATAAAACATGTTTCAATTGTTATGTGTTAAAATATTTATAAATTTACTTTCCTGACACTTTAAATCTATTAAAGGACATCTTTCCCCCTATAAATTGCACCACTATTGATACATTTACCCGACCGCTACTGAAATTGTATATATACCGGTATGACGGCTCCAAAAACCGTACCGGCCTTGGAATTGATCCCGAACCCACACCAAAACTTACACTGAACCCATATCGGTCCTGGAACCGATCCTGATCCCATGCAGATCCTGCAACATACACCTTTCTGTATTGGAACTGAACCCCATACTGATCGTTGAACTGATTAATATTCCATGTCAGTCATGGAACAGATCCTGACTCCGAGCCCTGATACTACTTCCTTTTATATTTCGGAACCTGAATAGTACCTGAATCTGACTCACTAATGGAACCATCCAGTCCAGTTTTCCTGTTTTTATTTCTTGTTGCATCGAGGGATCCCAAGGTACTATCGTCAACTCGGACATCTTAACAACATGTCCACCCCATGGACCGTCGCCCTAAGCAAGGATTGACTATCCGGCTAAGTGGTACTAAGTATCGAAAGCCTGTATAGAGGCCGACATGACCCGTTACTTTTAAAAGAAGGTTATTTGTTTCAGTTACTTTTTCGTATGAATGTTTTTGCTATGTTTTCATATATCCGGATTTTTTTCCGGCAGTTCTTTTGGTCAATATTGCAAAAAATTATTTTCGCGTCGTAGAAGACAGTCTTTAGCTATGCTTAAACCAAAAATTAGGCCCATGTATAGCAAAATATCGAAAGACCATGGAAAAACGTTCAATTATTAAATTCTGACTATAATTTGTATTATTCTTCTCCATCCCTTTCAAAACACTCTAAACCAAGTCGGCGTCGCGTTTTCCGTAACCAAAGTGGTTGTCATTGTATGGATGTAAAGTAAGCAAAAAACATCCAAGCTACCGCTGGAAAGTAATGCTGATCAGCCTTTACTAGATTTTTATAATAGAGATATTCTAAACTTGCCATAGTGTGACATCATCAGCGTATACAAACGTTAACACTCATGGGATCATATATTGATAAGGTAAACGGCAGGTAAAATGAACATTCTATACTGGTATACTGGTTATATTTTATATTTGATCAAGGGCTGATAAGACTCTATGATATGCATGGTATCTCAAGTACACCTGAAACGATAGGCCACCCATTAGGATAGAACTCGTCAACGTAGCAGTTTGTAACGCAGCTGCAATTTAATGGACGATTTACCGCCTGAGCCCACTCCGGATAACGAATTTTACGATGGAAATATACCGTAAGTAGCTTTAAATAGTAATAATTTCATAATATTGTTATAAAACGAACCAAATGAACCGAACCACGTAATGAATTAACACATTTTCATTCTTTTTTCATAAGTTCGATAACACAAAGCGATCAGATTGCATCAAGACAACGTTCCCAGAATGCACGAGCGCTACAAGAAGAAGAGTATGATACAAACCATCGGCGACGTGGTATGGCAATCATCTTAAACCATGAGAATTTCGAGTTGATGAGCAAACGCGAAGGTACCAACAGGGATCGTGATGCAGCAACAGCGGTCTTAACCAGTATGCAGTTTGACGTTCGTGTCTACAATGATCTTGGTCGTGATGAGCTTTTCTGCGTGTTGCTTGCTCTTGCCAGTGAGGATCACTCCGATTGCGATTGTTTATTAGTTATGGTAATGACCCATGGAGACGATAACGTTTTGTATGCGTACGATGGACCTTACAGTGTAGACAAATTATGGGAGAGTTTTATGGGCAACGCATGCACTACGCTACTTGGCAAGCCGAAGCTGTTTTTCGTACAAGCCTGCCGTGGAAGCACATTCGATAAAGGGGTGAAGTTGGGCTGTCGCGATTTGGACAGTGACCATTTCTCATCGCACAAGTATGTGATTCCGACTACGGCCGATTTGTTGGTGATGTACTCTTCATATAAGGGCCATGTGTCATGGAGAAGCCCCAGGGGAGGATCTTGGTTTATACAGGCACTATGCGTGGAATTGGAAACGAATTGGAAGCACATGGAATTGTTGCAGCTGCTGACGGGCGTTTCGCGAAGAGTAGCTTATGATTATCAGTCAAACATGCCGAGCAAGGGCAGAATGGATGCAATGAAACAAATGCCGTCCATTGTATCGATGCTTACAAAGCTGGTTTATTTTCCTTTAAAGTTGTGTTCATGAAAAACAAGTTGCAAACATTCTTGTTGCATTACACGAAAACTTTGTCTGTAACTCAAGGCCGGGACTGTTACAAAATTAGTTTTTGAAAATGAAACACAAGAGACAATTCACGGTCAAAATGAATGAATTAAGTTTATTTGTAAGATTGTAAGTTTGTACGTTTTTCTTAAATTTTATTTCTCTTCGTAACGAAAATGCAAGTAATAAATATACTAGCTTAAAGTAATGTTAAAACACAATTGATTGATTAAACATCCATCGTATCGTATCGAAATGAAAACAAAAGTCTCATTTTTTTGAAAAATAAATTCGTCGGGTAAGCATCGAAACAATGCAAGGCATTTGCTTTTGACAGTCTATTTGGCTGTTATTGGGTACGTTCGATTGGAATTCATACGCTACTCTGCGCGATACAGATGTCAATAGCTGTAGCAACTCCTTGCTATTTCCATGCTCCCGCAGCTCATCACACAGCGCCCGAATAAACCAAGAACCGGTGCTAGGATTGCGCCACGAGTAATGGCCTTTATAGGTGGAGTACATAACCAGGAGATCGGCCATTGATGGAATAGCATACTGTATCGATGACTTGGGACACCCGGGTACTATGCTCAGTTGTGGTAGTTCTTGCATTGCGTAGGGTACAACGGTTTTAGCAACCTGTTTCATACGTTGGCTAAAATGAACGCCTGTATCAAAGCTGCTACCTCGACAGGCTTGTATGAAAAACAGTTTTGGTTTGCCGAGTAAAGAGGGGCACGAGTCTCCGATAAAGTTTTCCCAAAGTCGATCTACATTGAAAGTGCCATCTTTCGCATGCAAAACATCGTCATCTCCGTGTGTCATAATCACCACGAGCAAACAGTCACTATTCTTGTGGTCCTCTTCCGCCAGATCGTCGAGCACTTGTTTTATCTCTTTCCGCGTTAAATCATCGTACACACGCACCTCAAACTGTAAATAGATCAGCACCTGTCTAATATTGTCACAATCTGCATCGGTACCTTTGCGTTCGGAGGCATGGAGAAATTTCCGATGATTAAAAACAGCTGCCACACCACGCCGGTTATGGCTCATATTGTAATGAGCGTCGTCAACAGGCTCTAATTCATGAATCACTGAAGAAGAGATGATTTCTGGAACGCTTGCTACGAGTGATCTAAAACATGATACAATAAGTTAAAAATAATAAATGGATGTTTCGAAGTTACTTACAAAACCCGAGTATTGTTGTCCACCTCATCGAAAGCGGTAGAGAGTGTTGATGTGTTCATGGTTTTGCAGTGTAAAATATCTCTTTCGCGGACTCTGCAACAACCTACTGACAAGGCATGGCTAATAATAGTGCCGTGTATTGAAGGGTACGGTGCTTGGTCGTAACGCTTATCATGTATGACATCATTTAATTTTCAAGTGTAACATACAGTAGTATTTGTGTGCGATACACGTATTTACGGGTAAACAGTAAATTGAGAAATTATATGTCTTGTGTGCGTTTAAACCGTTAATTGAAAGACCACCGATTCAGATAATTACAGTGACTCGTGTGTCAATGGATTTTATTTTGTTCTTAAAATAAATAAAATCGACGAAACATTTTACATAGCACCACGCTGACAGAAACATGTAATAATTTTGATATGTTTGCCAAGCTTTGGCTTTTTATTACTCTTGGTGTGATCCACTGATAATAGCTATCAATCTCGATCAAGCATTGCATGATGCATTCCATTTTGTTCGAGGAGATTAATTGTTTAGTCTAGAATAGTGTCGATATAGACGTACAGAGATCAAAATATGCTGTATGCCAATATGCAAAGTATAATATACTAAACATATAGCTTCACTCACTAAATTTCCCCATCTGCTCCATTAGGCCTATCAAATTGTTTTGTCTGGTTGGGGAAAAATATGTTGCTTATTTATTTTGTGTTTATTTTTTTAATAGAAATACTGTACTATCTTCTAGCGACTGGATAAAGTTGGTAATAGAGCACCACTATACGTGCGTGCGGTTCAGTTTGACCTTTCCAAAAGTACAGCAAAGAACATAAATAACCACCAAATGTCAATAGACGTGATTGCGTAAACATACGACCGAGCGCGTGTCAATAGATTGAGTAGATTGCTCCAAAATTGGAGTCAACAAATTTCGAGTGGAATCCATCGCATGGGCGTCAGCGGCAATACTGATATCTCGTCAGACTTTGGGACAGCAATTACTCTTGTGATGGCGAAGAGTAATTTCTACCGCGCTATGATATATCAAAGCCAATTTCCGAACACTCCGTGAAGTAACTTCCGTTCCCTTCCCCGTGAAGGGATTAATTTATTGGAAGTTTATTAGAGCAAGTGGTAGGTATCGAGGTAAGCACCGTTTTTTTTGAACAACCAGATGTGAAGGACATGTGAGCACCTTTTATCTGTAATATTGCTCCAAACTAGCAACTCTATTTTTACAAACTTAAAGAAGAATCGACATCGTCTGCAGATCAAAGATGATAAATGATAAACCGTATGCAAAACCGTAAACTAATGAGCCAATAATGAATACATGTCAATTGCAGAGGTTGTGCTGAATGCGTTAGAATCTCTTGATACGAATCTCTTGACTCTGAAAAGGCAATGGGAACAATGGAATTGGCAGATATTGGAGATAATCAGCTCTAATGCCATAAATTCATGTTAAATTTTGTGTTCACTGTTCAACGACAGACGCTAACAACCTTTGTCCAAGGTTTTTGACGGACATAAATCACTCACCTTCCCAATTAAACACCCACACGCACATACCCAACCATAAGATTGATATATTTAAGCACTATTTGAACACTTTCGAAAACCCTTTGATGATAAATCCCGTCTCTCTCAGGACTAATTCTTTGACAAAAATGGGCTGAAAATAAGGCAGATAAAGGAATAAAACATGCTTTAAAATGTCGAAACAAAACGCCATTTCACAGAAAGGTATGTCGAAACGTGCACAAAAGGCAGCATATCCTTTACCCGTGTTTACCTCGGCACTGCAAACATATTCATCACGTCTCACAGAAATCACCACATGATAAACATAAATCGTACCGTGATGCTGATGGTTGCCATAATGCGTTTGCGAAGTGGGAGATAATGTAAACTTTGAATTAGATTTAGATGATGATTTCGGTCTGACTTTCCTGTCTGCCGGTGGACGTGTCTGCTGTGGCGCTGTTTGGGCGGGAAATTGGAAACGTTCAACTCCGGTGGGAATGGTGGGAAGCGTTGAGAGCGAGCGCAGCACCCAAGCAGGTGAGTCGCCGGGTCGGGTCGTAGGTGAATTTCCATATTTGTTATATCTTTTGCTGTTGCTGCTGCTGTTGAGAATGGAGCCTACGCTGGATTACATCGCGAAACAGGGCTTTGTGACACGCTGTACACGGTTTCGGTGTGTTGTCTCCATGCGTAGGTGTGCTGCCTGTATCAAAGCGGAGGCAAAGAGGTAAGTAAATAGCAAACAGATGAAAAAAAGGAAAAAAAAAATGGGATAGAACGCAAGCTACCGTACGGCCGCGTGCACGGCCATGTGAGATGACGAGGATGAGAAACGCGTGTTGTTGTGAATTGTTCGGCAGCGAAGTGTGCAAGGTATGGGTGGCACGGCGGCACCAAAGGACACTCGAGTCAGAAGTGCCTTGGGAGTAGAATAAACACTCTTCTTTCAACATCACAGCCTCCGGAGTAATGCTGGTTTGTGGAAGGCAAACGAAGCTCACCGTGGTTCCCATGCCCTCCAGGGAAAAAGTCGTCGTACCATTACTGTGTGTGTGTGTGCGTGAGTGTGTGTGTGCATGTACTTGTGCACGCCGTGGAGCAAGTCGAGTGGATGGTTAAACCTCCTCCGTCGTTTACTTTTATGCGCCTATCATCTATACCCCACCAACCGATAAAGATGGTCGGAGAACACCATAAATGAAGCACAATCATGAGGTGAATATGGGTGTGTTTCGCTCGAGGTTATTTGGTAGGAGCCGCGAGCAAATGAAGCTAGCAGAACGCAGCACTTCCCCACCGGAAGTAAATGTCATTTGCGTTGTGTTGCTGCGTCGATGGGAGAGGCGTGACACGATTCGCTACCTTGCGACACTTCCGTCAACAAACATTCAACCCCCGCGTCCGTGTTTTTCGCATGTTATTGGTCGTGTTGGTGCTGCTGCACTTTGTTCTGCCGCTGCTTTGCCGTGAAGAGCAATTTTCACACAAGCTTCGTAAAAATCCTTTTGCGACATTCGAGACACAATTACCGTTCGTGACATTGGAGGATGGGAATGGAAAAGAAAAAAAAGAAACCTAACACGCACAACGGCAACTGTGCATAAGTACTGGAACCTAAAGCTTATTTTTGTAAAATCGCGCCCTCGTGCGTCGTGCAGTATGCACGTTTTATTTCGATGTTTGTTGTTACCGTGAGGTCCACGGAATCGAATTGGAAGAATTTGCGATTGACACGTTTTTGCTACTTTGGCTGTGTTTGGGAAGCTGATGATCATGAACGTGTTGTTGATACCCAACGAAATTTAGTCGCTTACATGTAAATAGATGAGACAGTCAAGTACATTTATGGTCACGCAATCAGCTCTACATGCACTTTTAGAAGCAAAAAGTGATAGTGATACGGCTGATTCTTTTTGCTAAAATTAATTGTGACAGGAGAAGATTTTTTATGATAAAAATTTTCTATTGACATCTTAATAATATATCCTCATTTATCTCATCGAATGACAGCAATTTTTTCATGTAGTAGTATGTTTTGTTTTATGGTGTTTGATTGAAATATGCTATGTTATATTAAAATAAAAGCATCCTAAAATATACCTCGTATTATGCCTTTGTAGAATTACAGTGAAATTCCTAAATATTATTGATACTACAACATTTTTGAATGCAAAATAATAAAATTTTGACAGTCATATTTGTTAAAGAAAATGCCCCCATAAACAAATGTTACCCTTATTGTCACCATGATAGCGCCTGTTTGGAGATTTGGCAAAATTAGATAAATTTCTCTTACAATAATGATAAGTGATAACGTACAGATCAATAGTATCAATTCGCCAAACTATCAAATGTTATGGTTAAGTTGAAACTCTATTAAGTTGAAACTTGAAGTTTTAACCGAATCATGAATTAATGGAGCTTGTTGGTCAAAGTCGTGGCATCATAGGCTATTTATAAGTATATTTTTTCTAGAGTTTTCAAGAATAAGCAATCAAAATATAGTAAATCAACATTTAATGTACCTCTAACTATATTTTACAATTCACAAGAATGTATATGAACTGAATACACGAGGTGCCTGTGAACCGTGACGGAAAACCACATCAAACTAGTTTGATGTAAAATGACAGTAAATAATCTGATTCTCTTTGTAGAAAACATGGATATGAATGGCTGAAAGGTTATGGTGATTTATCTCCTTATTGATACTACCCACTACGGAAGTTCTACCAATTATTGTATAATTTTTAATCTGAGAATTTCTTTAATATGATTTCTGAATACGGGTTGCAATACGGTACAGCATCCGAACGGCATGAATAAAAAAACCCATGAACGGTCCATACACATTATAACATTTTGTCACGTAAAAAAATATTGTATTTCTTTTTTTAGGTAGATTATACTGAACTGCCTCAATAAAATTGGATTGAGGAAGGAATGGAAGAGGATATGGAAGGCCTGGTAGGCACAAGATGAGGTAGCAACATGGCTTGGATGCATCTGTTAGAAAGTGATTGGCAGTCTGTAGACGTACCGCGATTTCGAATACTTCTTATGGTAAAAAAGTAAATCAATATCCGTAGCAGTACTTAAATTCTCAACATTCTAATTAATTAAGTTTGTTTTAGTCCCTTTTTTTACATGTAAAAGAGTGCAAAGTTTTCAAAATTAAACGAATGTAAAATTAAAATATTAATGAATTTAACATTATTATCACAAAGACCCACCGAACATCCCAGATGGTCGAACGTCCAAGTAATGCAACATAAAACGCATGATACACTCAAAAAATGTGTGTTTTATTTATGTAGAAAGCATTACATTACCTCAGGCCCGTACAGCGAAGTTCAGATGAATGAAGGCCACACGCATTTCGGTCCACATTTCATCACTGCGAATGCCCTCACGAATTCCAAGGCCGTCGCATTTTTTGTGCACACGGCAACGATTTTTAATAATACAGAAATGATTATTCCCTGAAGGAAATTAATAATAATTCACATTACAACCAAACGCCCAACCAACGCATCCACCCACCTACGTGATAGTGGTGGTGGTGGTGTTGGTGATGATGATGATGATGTAGAACAGGGGAAAATCAATTCAACCCACGGAACCCATTTCACATGAGTTATATCCACTGCCAGTCACACATCCCACCAACTGGACGGAGGCAAACGGAGGTATAATTGAGGAAACGTTGGTATTTTCTTTCCGATCGACCAGTTTTGTCTGTCGGGGCAGGTGAAGCAAACAAAGTGCCACCGACGATTCACTAGATGGTGAATAAATTTCCCTTCTGCAAAGTATGATTTATGAGCGCCACGTTTGGATGTTATCGTTTCTTGGATCCGTTCTTTACCGAGCTGCACTGAATGGTAACCTTTCGCGCGGAGGAGTCAAGCGCACCCAATTGTTTTAGCTCCTTCGCTTCGGTTTCGTTTTAATAAAATCCCTGCACCGTACGGGGGCTTCCTTTGTTCCGCTTTTTTGCTCCATTGTTTAGCGTCAATTAGGCTAGCGAAGGGGCAGCAGCAGTAAAACCGGCAGCCTGTCGATGTCCGGAGCATCTGCTTTCATATTGCTGGACACGGGGAAAACAAACTGATCCACTCCCATGGCCCGGGAAAGCGATAAAGTTATAAATCATGTCCATAATTGATTATTTCGACCGACCTCCTCCCTTTCTCGGTGCTGCTCAACCAGGCGTGCGGCTCAAAATGGCGCGAAAGATAAAGTTTTGTTCGCGAGAGTGTATCGACCTGCGGGTTGCGGTTTTGCTAATCTAGAAGCGCGTAGAAAACGGGAAGCCCATTATCAAGTCGATAGTTGCAAAGGAGCATGCCAGCGGCCTTAGAGGGAAAATGAGACGAGACACTTTGGTGGCTGTGAGATTGATTGAGGCACACACACATTGCATGGGGAGGGGAGGATCAACTTTCCTCCAAACGATGGTTGTCGATTTCGAAAACATCTTTACACTTCCTTCCGGAGCTTCGTGTGCCTCACTCACGCCCACCTTCCGGCATTTTGCGATTAGATTTTATGAACACCGCTCGCGTTGGGTGGCACTTGCCTTTCTCCGGCAGGAGTTTACAAAAGATTTCGGTAGTCACTTGGGAACCCGGTCAAAATTCGGTGACAAGGAGAAGAAGTGTTCATTCGAGTGAGGGTGTGTGTGTGTGTGTTTGTGCGTATGCCACGGGTGTCATGTTGTCGACTTTAACCGAAAACTGGCACCACATCCCATCATCATCATCATCATCATCATCGTCATAGTCGCAGTCTTCTTTATCCTGATAACATTACGAAAGAAAGATGTTAAGCGCTCGTCAAGCCGTCGAGAGTTTGCTTTCCAGTCAACGAATGAGGGGACGAGATTGGTGAGCTAAAAAGAACAGACGGGAAATTTCTAAACACAATGCGTAAAGAAGCTAACGAAAGTGGCACCGGATGGGAACTGTTTTGGGTGGGGGGAGTTTGCAGTAACGTGCTGGGTGTTCCGCTCCCGAATCGGTTCCGGGCCGTTTTATGGCTTGTTTATGTTGCTTTAGCCGGGTCAAGATCTTATCGCGCCGGGTAGGGGAATTTTCACGACGATTCAAATATCTCTTCTGCTGCATTAAGCAGCGGGCGGGTTTTGGTGATTATGTCGCGTAAGCAGTTCAACAACCGGCACGACGGGTGAATGATACTTCGGGATGCGTTGAAAGATTGGTGGGTAGTGCTTTAATGAGCTTAAAATTGATGGGCTTGCCATGGCGGTGGACGTGAGCCAGAGATTGGTATGGCATACGAGGAACAACACTACCTTTGGAGAGGATTTTTCACACAAGAGCGGTGGAATCTTTTAATTAGGGTGAAATTGAAAATATAGACATATTGCTTGTTTTGTTCTACTTTAGATCGTTTTATTCTGTGCTTTTAAAATTGCAATTAAAAAATATCCTACTTAATGAGAGAACATTGTAATTGCAATTAAGAAAAGTGGTCTATACTTAAGAATAATATTCATATTGGAAATTGCTTTTTATCGTTTTAACTAGCAGAACTTGGTTTATTCCCTAGAGTCTTTGTGGCAATATATTTGATGCGATTTTTGTAAGTGCTTGGTCTAAGTGCTTTAAACCTATGTAATTTAAATTAAAAAATATGTTACAATAAAAACAATTGGCTTGTCAAATGTACGGAGTAATATGTTCCAAATCAAAATGGAAATAAAATATAAAAGTGGAACATTGAGAAGAGCAGTAAAAATCATTATATATTTGAACCATTTCGAATCTCTTAAACAATATATTAGTAACTGTTTACAGCACTGATTATAAATTGATGAAAATCATCATATAACATCAATATTTGTTTTGTCTTGTAATGGAAGTAAACATTAAATTAGTTACTAAATTATTTGATACATTAAATACAATTTTTTCCACTAACAAGAAAAATAAATTAATAATTAAGTCCACCAATTCTGAAGCACATATTCCGAGAGCCGGTGTGCCGCAAGGAAGCGTTCTTTTCCACTTTTATTCAATATATTCATTTCAGACTTTCCAAAATAAAATAAAAATTTGTTCAATACCTTTTTATCGACGATGTTGCGATTACTGCCTCAGCATTCGGCCCTTGTCAATTATTCCAAGAATTGTGTTAAAGTTAAAGATTAACGGTAACAAGCCCGAAGCTTTGTTCTACACATACCTTACAAGTTGTAGGAAAATCCCTAGAAGTCAATTAAAAATATCAAATTCTTACATTCCGTGGAAACAACCTGTCAAATATTTTGGTGTTAACATTCACAAAAGTCTGACTTTCAAATCGCATGTAGAAAATAGTATCATAAAATGTGAAAAAGAATTTCGTAGTTTGTATAGCTCACTTAGGTAAGACAATAAGATTGTACGATACACAATAATAAGACCTAATATCACATATGTTTTGCCTGTTTGGAACAGTTGTGCTAAAACTCATAAAATTAATCTCCAAAAATAACAAAATATGTTTCTCAAATCAATATTAAATGTACCACCACGGTTTCGAACAAAAATTCTCCACACAATTGAAAAACTTAACATAGAATTAGTTAGTTTCTAAAGAAAACTTCAATAGTAGATGGACTCACAATAATTTCGACAGACATAATCTTGAGCATTATGAAATTTGTCCTTTTTCCCTTACCACCAAAATACCCTCAAGCTCATAATCCTAATAGTTCTAATGCATTGATATCGTTAAAATTCAACTAAAAATGGAATTAAACTAAAAATGGAGTTTCGTAATGGTATAAGTTAGGCTATAAGCAGGTTAAGTTAAAATCTTTTTTTCCTATCTTGGATGTGATGTAGATTTTTCAAATGTTGATAAAAAATAAAAAATATACATATATACATACATATATATACATACATGTATATATATTACGTTATAGACCACAAAGATACTAAATAGTTTCAGTTAGTGAGATAAATTAAATTATTGAACCCACTGAGAATCACAATCCAATGATTATTGTAAAACACATAGCATGAAAATCAGATACATTACTTCTAATAAATTTAATTTAATTAAATGAGTTACTCTCGAATATCACGCACATTGATCTCGTTTTTATGAACAGGCATGCACTTTTATTGTTTGCATTTATCACCTTAATTATTATTCAATATCTTGATTTCAAGCTCTGCAAACAAGCTTAATGATGAATAATTCAATCACTTCCTACAGCAGTGTCTTCCCACATCTGCTGGCAAGGAGAAATTAGCGTCTCAGTAAGCGTAAGACGCAAACCCTCCCGACTCAACGATCGACCAAACATCAACACTTTCAGCCAACCGATGGTTGTACGCATGATTATTCGTATGTAAGCTCCATCCTTCGTCTTAATCATCCTAATCGATGGAAAACGGTCCCATCGCCGCTTCCCCGCACTTGCTTCGGCTTCTGGTCTGATGGTCGGGACACCGGGCAGAAAATGGTCGCTTATTGCTTCTGTCAGCCGTTTCCGAGTTGGTGGCGGGCCACATGTGTGTAGTCGGATATAAATTAGATTGGGGGATTCCTTTGTCATAAAACGTTTTCCAATAATCCCGGGGATGACATAAAAAGGTACGAAGTGAAATATGCCAAGCTGACCGGAGTTCGGGTCCGGCAGCCAGCAGCATTTCCCACGTCTCACGTTCACGGTACCCCCGCGCCCCACCTTCTCGTAAGTCCCCCGGGGGAGGTCGAAGATGTGACCGGGATTGGGAATGGGCTTTTACCATGAATCATCGCAACCCCGTGAGGTATTCAAATGGAATTGGTTCCCCTGGCCGGGTCGGGTGTAGGCCACACATAAACATACACGCACACACATAGAGACAGAAATGGGCAAACATTGGACATTTATCAAACCCCCAGGAACGCCAAAACATAACGAAGCAGCAGCTTACCGCAAAACGGACACATAAACCATCACACATCTGGTGTCCGTACGGGGCGATCCCTCCCGTTGGGCGCGCTCCAGGTGTGTCCGAGTGGGTGCGCCCTACCAGCGCGGGCTTCTCGAAGTCGAAGAATGTTTGCCCAAGACTCCTGAGAGTGGCTTCCGCAGTGACCTTTGGGGAAGGGCCAAAAGATGAAATTATTAACTGCCCCATACGCAGCATTCTGTGTGTATTGTATGTACGTTCGTACGTTCTTTCCTACCTTTCGGTGGATCGGAGAATCTGAAGCAAACTGGGCGAGCCTAAAAAGGTGACCGAACAAGTTGATCAGACCGGACCTGTGCTGTTGGCGGTAGAATCGTACCGGTAGGTGGAAGCGAATTGCTGCTGCTTGAAGGTATATCGCACAACAAATCCTGCCTCGGCTAACAACTCTCTTAATCGTTGGATAATGAAGCATAATCCCGGCGACGATTTGACAGTAAGGGAAAATGCTCATTCCCCTGGAGACGGTGGCCGAAGAAGCTGAATAAAGGACGCTCATGACAGATGATCTCAGTCCACGGGTCCACGGTCGAAAGCTGCATTGTCACCGTACCGTGTTTTTTTTGGATCGCACTTAAGTCACACTACAAGCGGGACGAGTACGCAAACATCATACCCCCACGCTAAAGTGAAGACTTCAGATTACTGTGAGATTTCAGCGCATTTGGATTTGATTCTCTTGGAAGCCAAAATAATTTGGACAAAAAAAGAAAGCGTTAGAAGCTTAAGATTCAGTCAACAATCACGGCACACAAAAATGTGTATTAATAAAAAGCAGCAGCTCCCATTCTAATGCAAACGTACACTTTTCCAGTGTTCCAAAAAAAAAAGGAAAAATATCAAACTTTGATAAAGAAAACACTCGAAAGCAAGTTCTCTCTCTCTCCAAAGCAGTCCGTAGCTCGCTTGCTACATTACAAACGCGGTCAAGTGCTGCGGACGTTGCGAGGATTGGGGAATCATTCGAACACCATCGGTTACGCCACCGCTTGCGCGACGAACCGTTACTTCTTCTGCACGAACCTTTTGCGCGCTTCCATTCGCGTGCTTGCGGCTGTTCCATTGTTTTTCCTTCTTCCACTTCGTTTGTACTCGAGATTATCATAAAGCAATATTCGCGGGATATTGTTTTGTCTCGCGATTCCCGAATGCTGATGATCTTTCGCATTCATTTTCTCGAGTGCAGTTTTGATTACGTGAAATGGGGCCGGCAGCTTCCTTTGAAGTGGCCATCAAGCGGTTGGGTGGGATGGAAATAAACACGCCGCAGAGATATTGTAACAAAAAAAAAGAGAAAGAACGTGAAGCAGATAAGAAACTCGCACCGGATTATTAAATATCAAATGAAAGACGCTATGAATATGGCTGACGTCACCGGTAAATCTGTTCGTATTTGTAGCAAATCCAAGCCACGAAACTCCTCCGGGACATAAACAGAAAAAGGCTTGCTTTGTGATAAAGTGACAAAGATACACATTTCATGCGATTAACATGACGTGAATGACCACATTGTAATATGCGAACAACTCTCTCAGCCCTCATTAGCTGAGTAACATCGCATCGGGATCATGACAACGGGATGTAATAATCAATCAAAGTTAGTTCTATTCCAATAACTTCATCCTCGACAAACCGTTACAGCTGCTAATAACGCAGCGAGCTCCCGGAACGCAAAGAGAGCTAATTTCAAACGCAAAAAGCAAAGGATAAACCGTAACGGGTCGCTACTTTTACTCCCGCCGGGTAGAGCGAAAGGATCAGTTGCATGCTGCAGGACAAATTACGCTTCAACGGTGATGGACAGAAGGATTGGAAAATTAATAACCCTTGAATATTAAATTCTACTTCACTGACCATCATGCAACCGACCGATGTATGGGGCCGGCTTTTAACTCCTTTTTTATCCTTCTTCCGCTGCTTATTTGCTTGCCTTTATCATTTTGGGGTTGTTGGCAAAGAAAACGGATTATGATCTATGGGAAAGTGTTTTTTGTTTGCTACCTCCTTCGCCTCATGCGCATTATGTTAGTTGTTGTGTAAAATTAACTCCCCGAAACCTTTTTGAGGCCATTTAGCCTCAACAATAACCCGAAAAACACATACACACAAATGCATACAAACACAATTTAGACACATACATATTTTTTTACTCTTTTGACGAAAAAATAGAATGATGTAACTATGTACAGAATATTACATTGTGAGCAGTATTTTACTATTTTGAATATACTTTTTTAAAGTAGTTTAAGAAGTACACGTCATTAGTCGAATATCAGACTCGCAAAATATTCACTTTATCGTTTTGGTTGTGTATCAAATTAAAAAAAAAACAGTGAATTTTACAACAAAACTATACATATATTAAGCTTTTGAACATCGTTTATATGGTATTTTTCATTTTATTAAAACAAGTCCTATAACTCTAAGCTCTTTATGTCATATAGCTATTGTTCGTATGAGAGTAAACTATATTAAATGTATTGTTATAGAACACTGTAGAAAACATTGGTTGTATGATAAGTTTTCATAAAGAAACAAAGATGAATTACGATGAACTACGAGAACAATAAATAATGTCATTAACTATTTTATACTTTTTTATTACCTCAACCACTTTTTAAGTGTCAAAGAGAGCATATTCATTTATTACTCAGTAGTGACAACCAAATAAATAATTTCTAAACTTTCTTTGGAAATTTTGAATTTAATTTGGAAGTTCTCAGAGGACTTTACGTACATTGATGAATATTCTGTTCAGTTCTTAATTATAATGGAAAGCCAGGATAACCTTCGAGTGCAATTCCCGAGTTAGAGTCCAATTCGTGGGCCGGTCTGGTAGGAAAGTCGTCAACTCGTACGACTTAGCAACATGCCCTAACATTCATTAACATTCATTCATGTTCATTAACAACATGACTCAACATCATTTCGGGTGAAGATGACCTCTGCAAAGGTTTTGTAGAACATTTTGCTTCCGTGTACACCTGCAATTCTTCGAAACCTCTCAACCTATCTTCAGCACTTTCCGCAATAAACGACGCAGTTGACTTATCCACATCTACTATCAGTGAAGATGAAGTCGATGCTGCCATATCGCAAAAGAAGCTTTCGTATGCCTCTGGGCCGGACAACATTCCCAGTGCAATTCTTATTCACTGTAAGGCTGCTCTTTTGCCTATTCTGACTCAACTTTTCAACAAATCCTTACAGTCGAAATGCTTCCCGCAAATATGGAAATCTTCTTACATGTTTCCTGTCTTTTAAAAAGGAGACAAATCTGATATATGTAATTATCGCGGAATCTCTATGTTATGTGCTTGTAGTAAGCTGTTTGAAAAAGTTATGTTCCGCCACATGTCCTACGCTTTCCTGCCTGTTATATCTGTTATGCAACACGGCTTCATGCCTAAACGTTCGATTGAAACTAACCTGCTTCATTTGCTTCAATTTTGCTACTCCAATGTTGACAAGGGCCTCCAGGTTGATGTCATTTATACCGACTTTTGCGCTGCATTTGACAAGGTCCACCACTACTTATTGTTTGCTAAATTATTAAAATATGGTGTACACTCAAATTTTTTAGCATGGTTAGAAAGCTACCTAATGAACCGTTGCATTAATGTAAAAATTGGAAAAACTTTTTCTGACCCTTTCTGTAACTTTTCTGGTGTTCCACAAGGAAGCATATTAGGGCCATTATTATTTATTATATTTATTAACGATATTGTGTTTGCTGTTCCCAACGTCAATGTTTTACTATATGCAGACGATTTTAAGATGTTCCTTGCTGTTGAAAATTCAAATCACTGCGAAATACTTCAAGATTCCATAAACCGTTTTTTGACGTGGTGCCATGATAACGAAATGTTTGTGAATGTAAAAAAATGTAAAAGAATGCTCAATGTATTTTCATGCATAAATTATTAAATGGGCTTATTGATGCACCTGAAATTTTAAATCTGATCAGTTTTTCTGCACCTACTAGGGATCTTAGAAGCAGGTCTTTAATCAGGATCCCATTTCGATCTTCTTCATTTAGCGCTAACGATCCTTTAATTAAAATGTATGTCAGCTACAATAGACTTGAATCATCTGCAGATTTTCATATCCCTGTTTCTCACCTTCGTCAGTTGTAAAGGGCTAGTGTTATTTATGTTTAAGTTGTTTACTAATTAAGAATTTGTATCTGTTATTTAGGCCTATTGCCCGATAACGTTAATAAATAATAATAATAATAATAATAATAATAATAATAATAATAATAATAATAATAATAATAATAATAATAATAATAATAATAATAATAATAATAATGCCCGTCATGAGTTCAAGTCCAGAATGAATCGTGGCGCCATACCTAGGACTTCACTATCCTGTTATGTGCAATCAGTGAAAGTCATGTCACTGAAAATCAAGCCCATTAATATTAGGTGAATTCATGTGGCCAACAGGAGGATTAAGAGTAAGCATGAATCAGCTTGCTAAATTCAATAAAACCTCTTTAATTTAATGAATTATCTAAACCGGAATTGAAAGGTATAAATAAGCAAAGTGGAAAAAAATCATGAGTCTATACATCAACTACGTTGAATTGATAGATAATAATGAAATAAAACAAATAACGGATAAAAACATGTTGAAGGTAATGATAAGTTAGGGAATAGGTTGTAAGAAAATATACGGATTTGTATTGTTTTAATTTAAAAAAAAAACAAAATGGTGTGCTGGAAGTCCTTGACCGACAATGGTTGTTGTGTCAAAGAAGAAGAAGAAGAAGAAGAAGAAGAAAAAAAGTTCACAAGGAGTCGTCCAAGAGACGAATCCGTGGTAAAATCGTCAACTCGTACTACTCGATAACATTTCCTTCATGGGTTTAAGCCTAGAACGGACCATCCCCCCGTAGCAAGGATGTAACACCAAATAGAAGAAGAGTACAATTCCCCTAACATATGAAGTTCAGTGCTTATTGCGTAAACATCGGAAAAACTACTACGATCGTAGAGTCGTATTTTATTTAAATTTTTGATTTATTCACATTGTACAATCAACGGGACGGTCCCGTGGTACAGTCGTTAAGTCGCACGACTTAACAACATACCGCGGGCGGGTCGTGGGCTCCAAGCATCATATTGACTGTGCCCCGTAGCGTTTTACAAAAATAATTCTCGTAAGCCTGTATGGACCGGCGGCAAGACCGCGTAGGAGGTTACGTCAAATAGAAGACGAAGAAGTACAGTGAAAGTATAGTTATGGCTTAGTTAGTTATCTGCTTTTTCTATGACCAGGGGAAACGAACTCTCTCCGCCTAGTAGATATTGCTGTGTCTTTCACAATAGATCGGCCCCTAAAGAGTCTTGGTTATTCAAGCAATTAATGAAAACTGGATGCTAATAGCTACTTTCGAAGAAAGATAAATGAATAGTTTAATTATACGTTATATAAATAACCCATTTGCCCACCACATCTTTTACTATCGTCGCTATGATTCACGTTAAAATGAAGAAAACATTCAAATGTTTAATTAATTATAGCTAGCGGTGTTTGCACATCATTTGATCGCATCCTGAGCAACCTTTCCTGCTTGATCGAAGCGTACCAAAATTAAGTGACTTTAAAAGTTGTACACACGACGAAATGCTATTAAACTTTTCGTTTCATGAACCTCGTTTTGAACTCGTCCTTTCGTTCTCCCGACATGCCTTTTGTGTACTTGTGCCGGAAAGTGCGAATCGAAGGAAAGAGGAGAAATTTAAAAAAAAAAAACAACATCGTTTACGAAGCAATCACGTCGTGCATAAATGATGAATTCTCCAAAGATATCCCACTCAGCCCTGCAGCTCGGGCCTTGTCTTGCGATACACTGTTCCTACCTTCTCGGCAAATATCCGTTCTCGTCGGCGGCAGTGGTGATGGTTGGTTCGTACGGTTAATAAAATAAAACACAGGAAGTTACTTACTTGCATCCCATTCCGGTACAGGCAAAGTATAAAGTGGCTGGCGTTCGCCCACCCTCCGTCGAAGCGAGAGGTTTTTAGCAGCAGCCGAGCAGTGAAAGTTGCTTCCATCTTGGGGTTGCTCGGGTTGCTTGAAAATAATTGCCGACGTTCCTGGAAAAAAAGAAAATCGTTATGACATAGTAATTACTTCGTATAATCACATTAACAAACGAGACACATGTGTGAAGGTTGGCATCAAAAGGGCAGCGTTTGGCATTTTCTCCAAGATACATAGGCTTGCCTGACTGATAGCTTTAAAAATAACACACACGGACAAGAATCAATTTCGTTGCACTTGTTTATCAACAGGGAATGTAAAAAATAACTCGCATAAAAAAAAGAAAAAAAAAACACCAGAAAAGCGGCGCACAAAGGGCATTAATATTCATGATCGAAATCGAAGTGCAAATAAACCGGGTACCATTTGTTGAAAAAGCTTTCAGCATGGGAAGGTGAAGCATATTGCCAAGGTGCTAGCCTCGCACACGCATCCCCGGACACCTCTTCACACGTCCGCTTGCATGGAAAAGTTTTCGCACCAAGAGTTGCACAGCAATTTGAAGAGCAACATAATAAAATCAAAACTCTTTCCACACGAAGCCACCGAACCGGGCCACACTGCCTACTCACTCGTCCGGTTGCAATCTCATTTACTTTTCGGTTTCACCACCCTTGCAGCAAATGATCAAATGAGCAGCCGCAGCAGCAGCAGCAGCAGTATCAGCAAAGGGCAAAGGTGGGGACCATGCGGGTTACTACGGGGGCAACATGTAGGCATGGCCCGAGTTTGGTATGGGTCCAGTGCAGTGTAACAAAACCGCAAAACTTATCACCAACTTCGTTAGACGATCGTAATACTTTGATAAAATTTAATGCATTGCTAATGATTTCGGCAGCAGCAGCAGCAGCGCCGTGGAATGATTCGCCCACGAAACGAACCATCGTCGAATGACGAAGTTATTGCGGGGCACAGCATGGCACGTTGTTGTGTGATTGGGCAAAACTGTGCGGATGGTAAGCGGTAGTGGTAGTCTAGAGGGTGGTTTGTTATTTGACGCCGAAAGGAAACCATGTATCAAGTATGGTATGTCAAAAGCGCTGCTCTCTTTTCAATGTTGCTGAAGAACTGGGCGCCTCCATGCCCTTGTTCGCTCGTAGTGCACGGTCTGCACGTCAGCGGGTATATTTATGCATGCAGATTGTGCAATCCCTTCTGCTTGGTCGGGGTATGCCCCTCGTGCAGGCTGGCCTCCTGGCTGGTTGGCTGGCCGTGTCTGCACATACGGCAAAGTTAGCAATTCAATCTCTTCGATTGCTACCTTGTTGGTCGTACGGAGGGGGCTTTCATCGACTGCAACGTGCGTTTTGGGGCAGAACTGTAGCAACACTACTACTGGCAAATGGCAAGAAGTCATCCCGAGAAGTACAAGTACGTCCCAAAAGCGTTAGTGTGGAACGGTGCAGAGCAGGCGTCAGGTTGAACAGCTGCTGCAGTGTCTTTTCTGGGGTCTCTTTCTCTCTCTCTCTCTCTCTCTCTCTCTTTCTCTCGGCATCACACGTTAAGTGTGGACAGAAAAGGGTACTGAATTGCGACAATCATCACTTGCTCATAGGCAGCTCAGGTGGGTGGGCTTGCCTAGATACAGGGTTTCCCACGATTTATTGGTCAGTTCCCATGATTTATTGGTGCGTTCCCACGATTTTTTGGTCGTATCCTATAGATTTTTGGTTCGTTCCCATATTTTATTGGTATTTTCCAATTGGATATCAATACAATTGGACCAACAAATTCTGGGAAACGACCAAAAAATCGTGGGAACGCACCAAAAAAATATGGGAACCCACCAAAAATTGATGGGAACCAACCAATAAATCGTGGGAAACCCTGTAAAGATAAGCGCATAATTAAAGGACGTTAGATAACTTTTTCGACATGACTTTTGTTGTAGCGTTGGGTATGTAGTGCACGTTTTAAAGTGGATAGTTCTACAGCTAAGAGAATGTGTGTGCATTTATTATCAAAGCAAAATCTTGCTGTTATCACAATTATAAAAAGAGGTTTCGTATAGCCTCGAATTTTATTTACGTTTGCTGTTGCGACGATCATAAACAAACAGAGTAGAACTGTCACCGCGGCTGACAGTCAAATATTCAGCACTTGCGATCGCGAGAGATTCCACAATCTCACCTACAGAGGGCACTGTAACGGGTTCGGGTACAGGGAAGGCGAATGACCTTAGGATTAGGAATCGGGTTCCTCGCCATCGCGATTTAAACAGTAGCATCACGACAGCGAGCGAGAATAGTCAAAAACTTTTTAAAGGTGTACAAAAACCGCGACAGAATAAAGTTTCCACCCAAAGCGAAACTCGGCGAATAAACATTTTTTTGACTCCTATGAGAAAACAATTTCTACTCCGTTACGCGACTAGTTCGGGAGCTAACATTTGCACTAAAAATAGATTTTTTTTTGGATGAGGAGATTTATTACCATGAACATCCTTTGAAAGGTTTAAGTTTTCTTGCAAAAGTAAATGTACGGCCATGCTAGTTGCCTTTCGTCAGTTATTCGGAATTTACGAAGTCATACGTGTAGAGGTTTTGAAGGTCTATCTTCGATTTTTATCAATTTCTCCAAAGATTTCGCGAAAAAATTGTTTGAATATAGATTTTGAATCTTCTTCTTCTTCTTCTTTGGCTCAACAACCGATGTCGGTCAAGGCCTGCCTGTACCACTACTTGTGGGCTTGGCTTTCAGTGACTAATTGATTCCCCCCCATAGCAGGATAGTCAGTCCTACGTATGGCGGCGCGGTCTATTTGGGGATTGAACCCATGACGGGCATGTTGTTAAGTCGAAAATTTGAATCGATTTTGAATCATTTTGGTAAAAAATGACCTTCCGACCAAGCGAACGCAGCAATGTAGCACCTTGATCATCTGTCTTCATTTTCAGCTTCTTTTGGAACTTCAAGTCGCTCAGAGTAGTCGGCTAGACGGAACTCGGCTTTCTTTCCATGCTCTGATTGTTTTTTAATAGTGCCAAGATGATGTAAATGCCAGAATAGTCTTATACAAAGTCCACAAACTGCCGCACGAAGTGCGTTTTAGACGCTGGTGAAGTTGCTTGGACAATTTTTGTCCATTTTTTCTAATGCAAACGTTATGCTGCTTAACGTTATTTGGTTTTCTAGGATACTGTAAGCTATTTACCCTATATTTAGAAGACCATTTGCTATATTACCGCAATCAAAGGTAGGTAAGGGCAGAATACACATTGTTTTTACTCCAAACTAACCTAATATATGTGAATTGAAATATGAGTACGACAACTGGGTGATAGCAATAGCTGATAGCGTGGTGGAATATAAAACTGGGATTTTGGGAAGCAACAGTCAGTCGATGTACAACCTTATTTTACATTCTTGATATATTTTGTGAACAGTATACATTTATTGGAGAGTATTTTCCATAATCCTTAGAAATGATTGTTTTCTATATTTGAAATGTGTAAACGCAATCACGTTTTAATCAGTAGTTATTTATTTCAATCATACATGGAAGTGATCATGGCATTTTATTTTCTTTTTTTCCTATGAGCATCATATGTTACTTCTTTCTTTGTTTCTAC
The DNA here is from genome assembly GCF_016920715.1 of Anopheles arabiensis. Lineage (NCBI taxonomy): Eukaryota > Metazoa > Arthropoda > Insecta > Diptera > Culicidae > Anopheles > Anopheles arabiensis. The sequence continues at coordinate 69,342,829 of NC_053517.1, read as the reverse complement.
CTATAAAAAAGGGCAAACGTGCATGTTCGCTGCTGTGATTTAAAAGTTTCCTTTTTCCTTAAAGAGTGTAATCCGAAAATACGCACACAGTCCGAAGGCTTCGCCCTTTCGGTTTCGGCTCAGCTGCCGTAGGGAATTTATAGCTAAGGATGAGTCAAACCATTTATCTATCCACCGGGTGACTTTAAAGGCTCGAGTCAGGCTCATTTAAAGGCTTTGTTCTTTGAAAAAATTAAGCTCATTACGAGCTAGGGCATAATTAGACCTTACCGTTTTATAAGCGTTTCGATTTGGATACGGAGGCAAGGGCAAACTTTGGCTAACAAAAGTTTCCACTGGGAAAACCCACAGTTGCCACAGGACGGCATGGGGTGGGCTACGGTAAAAGCGAGTGACTAAAATAAGCTTTCTCAACTGATGGCAAGGTCCCCCGACAACCAAGATGAGACAGGTGGGGAACGGGTGGTATGTGGTTTGGGGGCACGGCTGCAGGACCGCTGTGGGATATGGCACGGGTACAGAAGGTATCGTGCGCTGGCCGCACACAAAGGAGGAAGCAGCGAAACCGAGCCAGGAAATAAATTTATTGGCTGTTAAGATCTTTGCTCTACGATATCCGATACTTGCTGCTCCAGTGCACGTGGGGTTTGAACTTTACCGTCACTTTCCTGTCCGGGTTTCGCGTAGGTCAGTGTAGCTCCCGCTGGTCAGCCGCTCTGCTCTGCAGCCGCGCTGGCAACAGTTGCAACACTGTCTAGCAGAGTGTACCATTTCCCGCACCACCCGCAGGTTGACGACCAAGGGACGATGAGAAACGGAATGGGAAAACAGTCAAACGAACAAAAGCAACCAAAAACTGAAAGCAAAAAGCGAAACAAATCCATTATGTCAAATAATGCCGGTTTAGCTGCGAGCCGAGGTTCGCTTAATCTTGCAAGACAATGAACCTGGAGTGTGTAAATAAACATTTTAACGTCCCCTGTCAGCTTTCAATTGCACGAAATTTGGTATGCAAGTGTGTTGAGGGGAGATTTTTGTTTTATTTTCGAAAAAGGAGAGGGGGAGTGTAGAGAGTAGAAACTTTGATAATCATTTTAAGGACAAATTTGACTCATGAAACAAAGGTTGGTTAATATGATTCATAGATAGGTCCATATGTGTTTGCAGAATATTTGAAGTTTTTGTAGGAAATAGACCTTTTCTTTAACCTATAATTGTTTTTAAATTTAAGAAAAATTAAAAATTGTGTTGGCATTGAATAGATACTTACGGCTTTGGTATATTGCTTTGCTTATACAGTTCAAATTATTGAACGTTTTTTGTTTTAAAAAATATGAACAAAAAACTTCTAAATTGCATTTTTAAGTCATGCGAAGCATTGCAAGAGAAAACTATGTAAAACTTCGAAAAAAAAAACGATACATATTAGTTCAACGGTCCCTTTGCACAGTCGTATACTCGTACGACTTAACAACATGCCCGTCATGGGTTCAACCCTCATATGGCCCGTCCCCCCGTAGCAAGTCAGTCCTTGCTGCTCCGGCTGCTTGGTGCTGAATAAAGTCTCGAAAGCCTGTACAGGCCAAATTGTCCCAATAAGACGTTTACGCACCAACTGTGAGCAACATATATGTTAGCATAGATGACGAAAGAAAGAATCATCCTGAGTATAACAATCATATTCGCTGCAGGTTCTTATTATGTTATTAAATCATAGAGGATGAAATTTCATTATTACAAACAGCCTGTTTAAAACAGACAATCTGTTATATTGTGTGGTTTTATTTCCTAAAGCTATTGGTAAAATTAAAATTAAATGCCATATGATAATTAAAAGAGGGTCTGCTGCTGTCAATAATACTTTGCACAAAATATGTACTTTTGATTGTCATTGGTAAAAATTTCATACCCTGTAAATCTTTGGGCTGGATAAGTAAGCAAGTAAGTTAGTAAATCTTTGGGATACATTCCAAATACGCACGTAATAAAGAGAATGCATATTTCTCAATTAAAGTATAAATGATGTTTAAGTAAGCACTTTGTCCTTTGCTACTTAGATTCATATAATTGTTGTTTGATTTATATAACTGTGGTAATAATGTTGACAAAATCCAAATAAACTTTATTGTTTCGTTTAAGATTTTTACTTAAAAATACAACAATACCTATAGAGAAAGTTTTAAAGTATCATACCACAGCGTCACGTTGTCCGTGGGATCGATCATAATATTAGTAGTTGGGGGTCATCAATTAAAATTGTTAACTTAGCAATACAACCAGGTAGCTCTCAGTGAAAAAAGAAGACAATATGTTCATTCGATTAAAAAAAAACAAACAAATTGCTAACAATAATGTTTCTTAAATAGGTGGGTTTGCGCCTTGAAATGGTGATTGGAGGACCTCACAAGATGTGACATCTTTAGCCCTTGCCTACCTACCTCTACACATCGATGCGAATCACGTCCATCGATTATGGGAATGTTGCCACTCCCTGGACGTGCGTCACTGTACTGCCGCTGTTCGCCCAGCCTTATGCTAGGATCAGCAAAACTGCCAGGTGGGGTAAAAAGTTGACGCGTTGCCTTTTCCCACCGGAAGTGCATATTACTGCTGAAATGTTCTGCGGTGGTTTTCCGCTTCAATCTGCACCATTCCTTGGGGCCTACTTTCATCGAAGTGCCGCTTTTTTTCGTAACGATTGTAGGACAATACATTCTTTTTCCCGCTAAAGTGGTGTATACTACTGGGGATGGACGAAATGATCGTTGTCACTTCAAATGGTTTTTATTGCTGCCGTTGTTAGATCTTAGATATTGTCGTTCGATAGCCATGGACAATGATTGGGCAATCGCGATTATCTTCAAATCACGCACAAACATTCACGTGTCGCCGTGCGTGTGGTGTAAGATATAGTTGGAACGTGGTATTTGGAAGGATTGTTTGTGGGTTATCAATGTTTTTTTTGGGCCTATAATCGATAACCGTGATACGCAACCAAAAATTATCTTTATTGAGAATTTTCCACTGTTCAATGTGTATTTGGGATTGCATTCTAAAGATGGCATGTTAACATAAAATGGGTAAAATTGTAGAACAGAAATCTTCTTCGCAAAAATCGCTTGTTGTTGAATCTATTGTAAAAAGACTTTTTTCTAAATTGCTTGAAACCCGCTCAACGTCTCCATTCAATTCACTGCACTAACCCTTCGGCGGATGAATTGGAAGCTTATCAGAGATAAATATTGTTTGATTGTGCTGATGAATTCCCCACAGCCAGCGTATCCGATGAGGGACGATTCCTCACATCAAAGTAGTTGCAATACAATGCCGAAAATGTAACATAGATCCAGCAAACTTCCCTTCCTGTCCAATAGGTCGGACGGAGAGTTCGAAGTCATTTCCGTGCCCGAGTAGTATATGGATCCCCACACCCGACCCGACCACTACAAACGAAGCACAGCAAAGCGAAACGTTCGAGCGAAACCCGTTGAATGCTGTAACAAAAGTAGCATTAACCGGATCATTTTCTTCCCCTCCAAATTGGATGCGGCCACAAACGATGACGGCTAGAAGCGTGTGCCATCTTTCGCCCGTGAACCGATGGGGCGGGTTGTTCCGGGCTTTGAAATGGGTTCAACACTTTGCTCGCTAACAATGAGCTTCCTTTAAATCCGTTCCCTGCGTGCCGGGTTTTTTTAGCCTCGGGGTACTGGGCCCGGGGAACATAATCTCCAAAAATTGACAACCCTTCAGAATACGCGTTCTATGCGCATTGAAAGTCCCAATGGATTTCGAACAGTATTCGGTACAGTTCAGCTGCGGCCAAAATCGCTGACGGTGGTTTCTTTTCTACCGTCAGCATCAAGCAGTGCAAGTTTCCGAGGGTACCATAAATCTGGGAATGTTTTGATTTATTTGTGCTCAGGCATCATAATATTCAAATATTTGTAACTCCGCTGGATGCGTAGTTTTTTTTTCTTCACCGCGCTGGACAGGGGGAAGAGAAGCAATGTGCTTTTTTTCTCCTGCTGCCTACCGTTTAGGTTGGTTTACTACTGCGAGTGAATCGAGCGAGCGCTCCCGGGGGCCATTACTAGTTCGCTTGCACTATGCTGAAAGCGTCGTTTGATGTGCTTTTCGCAGATCTCTAGACTCCGCCGCATAATGGCTTTGATGGAAAACATATTGAAAACTTTGGCGATAGTTGGCAATAGACTGCACGAGTGAGAGTAGCATATGGTTTGGATGTTTTCATCGAGATGGTGGGTTTTCACGTATTTTCTGAATAGTTTATTTAATCGCAAATTTTTCAAAGTTTTTCGAAGCAAACTGCAAGGAAGACAAGCTAATGACTCCTGCCTTGAATTTTTTTTTTTTTTTTTTGAAATCCGAAGTTAGATTAGGGACTGGAACTAAATCTTATTTACTTAGAAGTATGATAATATTTAGGCGGTCCCCGTGATACACGGGTATCTCTTATACGCGGAATCGGAGATACGCGGTTTTCTAAATTTGACAATTCTTTGAGCAAATTGTACTGATTTGACACATCAATTGTAAAATTCCAAATAATGTCCCTTTTGATCGAATGTTAATAACAATTTCAAAAGGTTCAAAACTGTTTAATTCAGTCAGAATCATATCACACAATTAATTAAGTGGCTAAAACCACCCCTTACTTAGAAAATTATAAGAAAATTAGTGATATTTTTGCCTGGAAATCACAAGATTCGACTTACGCGGAAATTCGAGATACGCGGTATTTTGCGGCCATTTTCGGTTCTCATTAACCTTCGTTTCTATGACCAAAAATACACTTTATAATGCAGGTAATTCATTTTATAAGGGAATTTGTATTTTTATTGGTGAAAAAATGTCTTATATTGCTTGTTCTATGCAGCTGTAATATCAATACTTATTTTTATGTTATACATTTATGATGTATGGCTTTTAGTTACGTAAATTGAATGCACAGCAATTAGTTCAACTGACACTGTAGCATATCTGCTAAACAGAACTTATTATAAACCACACTATCAGCTATAGACACATTGTAACACACTTCGGAAAGCCAAATCACACCATTGCAACACATTCATTATAACACATCAGCAAATCAATCCACACCATAGCAACATACCCAGACCATACCGTCCATAGAAAAACAATTGTGACACACTTCTTGAAAACACCCGAAAGACGCATAATAATCAAATCAGGCGTTACTGCAGGCAAACTAGGTGAACCGAGAACGCATAGCAACTTATTGCTAAAAGCGCAGTGTAGGCAATGATCGACGAACGCACTCGTTCCGTAACTATCTCCAAAACTTACTACAACATTGATACACCGCCATGCCGTCCCAACTGTCGTGGTAATCATTTCAATCTATGTGACTTTTGAAGAATATTAAGAGCTAGAAAACTTTTGGAATAGATTCTATAAATATAACTACATGCATTGCTATACATATCATGACAAAATTAACGACTAACCGAAACCAAAATCTTTTATTGTATGTATTACGTACCCGTGTAGGTGGTTATAGAAGTAAAGAGTAAAATTTGATTTTATTTTTTGAAGCACAATTAAAAAAATTGAAAAATTCTGAATGTTTTACCACTATTTTAAAACATGTTTTTCTAGGCATTCATTTGGATCGATTTGATAATAAAAATGTATCATAAAAAGAATAAACAAAACTTTCCCGGGTAGGTGGTTATAGAAATGAAGGTTAACCGTGCATCTCGGGGACCGCCTGTACTCGTTAATGATATTGACATGAGCTAGAACCATACAAAAGACGCATACAAAATAACAAGTTAAGAATCTTGAAAACTCTTGTTAATATGATGATTAGTGCATCAAAACTCAGATTTTGTTTTAATGCATAACGTCTATGGTCCTTCTTCGTAATACAATCCCAAAATATAATGTGTATAGGAGTAAAGTTACGATAATGTATCCTTGTTTGTTTGTTGATTGAACAGATTTTTCTCTTTTGGCTCAACAACCGTTGCCGGTCAAGGCCTGCCTGTACCCACTAAGTGAAGTGGGCTTGGCTTTCATTGACTTTTTGTAACCATAGCATGATAGTCTAGTTCTACGTATGGGGGCACGATCCATTCGGGGCTTGGACCTATAACGCACATGTTGTTAAATCGTACGAGTTGATGATTGTACCACCAGACCGGCCCTAACAGAACAAAATATTTGCTAAAGATTAATAGTTTTATAATATTTCGATCGAATTAAAAAAAACAGTTGTTTATGTGATTATGACTTCTTTTGGGATTTATTTAATATTCTACTCCTTATGTTTTTTCAGATATATATTTCAAATATTTTTTTCAAATAGATTAAATTTACATTTTGAATAAAATAACATGATGATAATGATGATGATGATAATGATGATATTATAATACATAATATGTGAGTATAATTAATGAGAAAAGCTAGAATATAGAACCATTGTTGTTATACTATCATACCATATACTATACTATTCAATCTACATACATAATTTAGTCTACGAATACATCTACAACTACAACAACTGTAGGTTAATATTAAATATTAAAATTACCTAAATATTGAATATCATTAAACAATATTTAATTATTTTGGACCGAAATACATGTACATCACAAACCCTTAACTACCCTTATTTTTAGGATACTTAACCGAATCTTCAGTGATGTTATTAAATTAGGAGGTTAGAACTGAGCCGTCTTCAAACGCCATTTCAGTCATCATCTTAAAAAACCTGAGGCTCTAAACATATAGTGTGAAACTGTATCTCATCTTGTTTACCAATTGTTAATTGTTGTGTAAATGTGACCAGGCTTTTCAAGATGCAACTAGCTAAAATCTTTTCTATTTAACCATTGATGAGTGATGAGGGTACCTCGTGTCCTAAATTCATTATCGATTTTTTTAGAAATTGTGGATGTTGTAGGTCTGATTTGTAAGCAATGCTCTAAAAACATGTTATGCTAAGGACATTCTGAACAACAAAAAAAAAAAGTCGAGCCTAAACTAGTTATAAACATTCCACAACAAACCACGACAAATACGTTTTATATGCCAAAATCTAGCAGCAAGCTTCCGAAATATGCATCTGATTTCATTCTACACTAGCACGCCATTTGATTGCTGATGCTTAATTCGACTGCGTTAGAGCCGCCACGCACACGAAACAATTGTCACAGATTGTCGATTAGAAAGATACATTGTCGCACACCAAATCGTTCCTGCAATCTTTCGAAATCGGTTGTTGCGATCGGTCGTTAGGCTATCGACAGAACGCGGCAGAGCCACCGCCGACGAAATTGCGACCAAATGCGTGTTGTGTAGCAGCAATAGAGAGCAAAAGTGAGAGAAAGAGAAAGAGAGAGAGTCGCTCCATTCGCATACCAACGCAGGCACTGATATAATTAAAAGCAGATCAACTGATGATGGAAATGACTTCTTCGTGCGCCTTTCATAAACAAGCCACAGCCGAGCAGCGGCATGCACAACTTTCGCACGGTTGGATTTGCTTCGATTCTGCGTGCAAAATGGAAAAGGAATGTGTCGTCCGGGGAGTTTGGGCCAGGGGCAATGCACTGTTACCGCGTGGGAGCATGCGGCAATCCCTTCCATTAATTTTCAACGACCGGCTGCAATCTTTGGAGCTTGCATATAAATGCCTATTTATTCCAGAATGCCGGAAATGCGACCCGTGCCTGCCTAGGTAGGGGCGATCCTGGATCGCTTCAGATCGGTCGAGGTGGCTAAATTGTTGCTCCAGCGTGGGAGGCCACCCAATCGGCCAAACAATTGCGAAATGCGAGCGAATATCATTCAAATGAGGAAGGCCCGACTGCCCGCTACCGGGATTCACGGGATTCACACTGATATACGAACGCACCCGCACACTAACAGCACCGGGGCAGGATTTGATCTGCCACGAGCGCTTCCAGCGAAACCTTCGCTTCCAAACTAATTAATTCATGATAAAATGCAAGATTGCACATCCTGTCGAGTCGCGGAGTCGGTGCGATACACCAAATTATGTACTGGGTTGCGCTGCGCGATGTTCCGCATAGCATGCAAACAGAGGTGATTGTATGCCGTTGTACTTACGGTAGGATAATCTAAAGTGTACAGTGTCTCTAAATGATCCAACTTTTCCGTGATATGTGTGATTGAGAGAAATTGAGAGCCTGTTTAATCTATGCATGTATGATTACCCGCTGGTCGGAAGGATGGGTAGGCGTGTCAGATCCTGTAAAAGATGACGGCCGTGGTTCGATCCTCCACTCAACAAGTCCAGTAACTCTGTAGAAAGCCAAAAACGGCTACGTACGGCGGCGTACAATTTATCCGCTAGGAAAAATCTATGAGCAGCAAACCAAGTAACTTATTAAACATCCTCTCTGTTTCATAGTCTAGCGAATAATAAATGAGATTATTTTGAATGTGGTTTCCGGCAGGTACTCAATTTTATTTTCTTATTACAGCGGAGCACCGAAAACAAGCAAACAACACGAGAATTAGCACAAAATTGATTAAAATACAGTTTGCATACATACGCCACATTTGGTTTGTATGTACTCGGTAAACTTTGCTGGGTCCATGGCTATCATATATGAGGGTCAATAAACATGGAAAAATATACTACATATGAAATAAAAAGATAGGCAGTTAAAGTGTTCATTTTGTGAATAGTAGAGTATTATTAATATTTTAATCGGATTTCTCCACAAAACGGATATAGGACCATATATGCGAGCATTTTTTATACGATACATATTAACCTTCAGTTTTTATGAACTCGAGAATTGTTCAGACGCATGTGTTGGATTTAGAAGAATCGATCAGTTGAAATTGAACCAGTAATTTTAGTTACAACAATAGTTTTATGCACATTAGATCAGGCAGAATGAATATTAAATTTCAGTCCCGATGACTATCAATTCTGCTGCCATGTCTTCATTATCATTAGCCACGCACATACACAGCTCATTAATTACACGATCTTTTTGAATGTGGTTCACCTTACCAGCTACCAATAGTATGGGAGGAATATCGTACGCTTGGTTGGCGATGGACAGTGGCCAACGGATATGAAGATAAGAGCCATCAAGAGCAAGCCTGTTCACCTGTCTCATCCTGTGTAGAGTTTTTTCTTTGTTTGTAGCAAAGTTTCAATCCAGGAAATGCTGTAGCTTCTCGCATTGTGTTAATATAATTTCATTACTGCTAAGCATAATTACGCTTCAGTAAACTGCATTAATATGACATCAAAGGGATGTTGGAATTATCACTTCTAGGGTTTGAGAATGAGTGAAGTCATAACGTTTCTACTGTTGTATTTCTGAGTCTTATTCTTCTTCTTCTTCCGCGTAATAAACGGTCATGTTGAGCTAGATGCTGCAATTGTAGCGTTTGAGGTACCAAGCAACCCGATAGTAGAGTTCTTGCTAAGGCGAATGCGGTCCCGGATGGGAATCGGAACCGTGCGGGCTTTTAGCTGTCGCATAGACCACGGAACGCCCCACCAAAGGTTTCAATGATGTGCTGAGTGTTATCTCTCATTTAGTATAGGTACATCTTAAAGTTCGTTAAAATAATTGAATGACTTTTATCACTTTCTTAATTTAGTTTTAAAACTAGCAGATCAGTCGTTGAAAACAGTAAGAAAAGTATGTTCTGTACTGGCCTTTTTTCATATGCCTGCGGGAAAAGGGACACCAGCTCACTTGTTAAATTAATTGTCGTCAAGGTACAGCAACTCCCGCAACGGTCCAGATGAACCCTTTTTTATGATCGTTTTGTATAGCCCTTTTTGGTCACAAACAATCCAAACTTACAATGGGTAATTTTGAAATTTTAAGTTGAAAGATTCGTACGAATGTCCTTTAATTGTTTTTTTTTTGTATAATTTATCTACTCAATGAACAATTTCATTTACTACACTGAACAACAGAAACCTCAATATGGTTTAAACGAAAAAATCATTTAAATCTAAATATTATCATAATATTTAACAACAGCTTCATGTGTTTTACCTCCCAGTAATTGACCTAAAAAACATCCAAAAGATATTAAAGCTCACTCTAGCGTACACACTTTTCGAAACCAAAACCCCCAGCCGGCAACGATGATCAGAAGCACAAACTGAATCGATGATACTATCTGCGGCACAATCACTGCCTTGTTTGCATTTAATTAAAGTGCAGCGATTTCGCTTCAATTAAATTATTTTCATTTACACGAAACGGACAACACACGCCGGCATGGTGGCTCTTTCGTGTGTCTTTGTGCCTTTCTTTGGCTCCGGTGTGTTCGCGTCTGGCAGTGCCGACCAATTATGGCTATGCAAAAGAAAACTGCATAGAAATGCATCGCTTTCACGGCCATGAGAAACATGAAAACGTTAACGCTAACAGCAACACCGAGGCAATATGGGAAATGGGTGAGATGGGAAAATAAAGAATTCTCCCCTGTACGATTGGGCCAAGGGTGAAAGGAAACAGAGAACGATGCTTCCTGTGCGGTATGTATAGTAGTATAGTTGTTCGGAGCAAACCCAACCAATCCACCTACTCAGTCCGATTACTCGCATTACCGTGGAATCGAGCGGCAGCCGGAGCAGCTTTCATTAGAAGTAAACGAACCCTGAAAATACTCGTTTCATTTTGCACCTGTTATGCCTTCGCCTCTAGCTTTCCAGAGCGTTGTGGAACTGATTGTGAGCAAGAGATGTTACGTTCGCTATTAAAATACACACCATCCACTCGATTAGTCTAGTTTTATCTTCTAGCATGTTTAACGAAAGCTAAGCCATTCATACACACTCAAAACTTGCAGTGTGCTCGATTATTTTGCCAAATGTTTGCTGAGTCCTGTTTTGAGCATTATCATTTAAATCATCTGTTACGGTTATTGCCCGCCCACATTGGGAATTGTTTTTTTGTTTACGTAGTTGTATATCAGTTTAAAGCTTCTTTATATATTTTAACCTAGTGGTCAACTAAAGCTAGTCACTCGACTAATTAGCATCCTTTACACAGACCATACAAAACATGCATGCAAAACGTGCAGCATAAAGGGTATGGAGAACGTGTTTTCATTGCATTGCGGCTACACGTCGTTGTACACTGTACTGTGCACGTCCGCCGAACAAACGCCAACATGCGACTGAGGTGTACCGTTCCACGCTGCAGCCGTTTTGGCTCACGATGGAAACCATATCCCGATGCGGGACCGACCGAGACGAATTCTCCTACAGCTATTCCCCTTAACAGCATCCTACTAACTGAGCATGTGCCGAGATGCCAAGGTCTCGTGACAGTTTCCAAATGCATCGCGTTCATTTCACTGATCGCCAAAAAGCAACCGATTAGGTGGAGAATGAGTTACTCTAAATGAATATGTTCATTTGAACAATAGACACCCTTGGCTGCAACGCTTCTTGATCTGGAATTCAAAGAATGAATGATTTTTTTTATTTAAACATATCACATTCTATTTGATGAAAACAATTTCTATTTTTACTTTTTGTTATTAAAGTAAATATGATGCAGGAAAAAAACTATAATCAAGTATTTTCGACAGAATGGACATTAGAAGCATTTGCTATTACAAAAAAGGTGGAAATATTGAATAGGTAGATATTCAGTGAAGTTCAGTGAATTTTTCATCAGAAAGATCTGGTGTGAAAGCAATAAAAAATCTCACTCGTTAAGATTTCTTACATATCCTACACAATGCTCAAAAGACAATTTAATGGAACGGTGAAATGAAAAGGGTATTTAAATGCATATTTTACTAATGTTCGAAAATGAATAATCCTTGTTTTTTTCATATCTTCAATTTTAAGCCAACTAATTTTATGACATTTTTTATATTACCGATATCTGTACAACTGTAACATCTGACGGTATGCAACAAGTAGGAGTAAGAGGGCTCAATGGTATTTTTTTTAATTGGTGAAAATATAATTCACGTGCTTTGTATAATTGTTCTTACCTTTATTCTGTAAGAAACAACTATCAACATTTAGTTGAAGAAATGAGCTGTTAAGCTAGATACAACAGAATGTACTGTGTGCAACGTATATTATTGCAATTGTCTGGAAAGGATTAAAGTCCTATATTACACTATGCTTAGTATCGAATTTTTGCCTGAGCGATAAATTAAAAAAATAATGCTCACGTATCAATTGTAAGCTTAACAACACATCGGCAGAGCAAATATGTACCAGGAACACAAACGATAACAATCAATAGGCGAGATTTTACTTATTAAAGAAGGTATTTTTTGTGAATTTAGACTAGCATCTTATGACAAAATCGTTATGAAAAGTGATTCCACTGTATTATGAAACGATCGAAGTTTTCATTGTGAGTATGTTTCGTAAATTCCGTATGTTACTCTACTGTAATGTTAGCACAAAAGCTTTGCTTAAAATCAACTCGAAAATGGTTTTTACTTCTTTCTGTGCTACATATTACTTTCAATGTGTGTGTTTTTGGTAAAATGAATATAAATAAAAGTTGGAATAAACTTACTGACCGGCTCACGTCACAACGATGTGCTGCTCCGTCGCCAGGAAGCCAACAAGAGAAACACTTAACGAATTTGAATGCGTTGTGAGAGCATGCCAACCGTTACAATCAAAGCCCTTTAAGTTTTTAAAGATGTATTGATTAACTAGTTCAATGAATCTACCTAGTGATTAACGATCATTTTCATTTGCAAGCTCTTTTTAAAAACAAGGAACCATGCACTTTCTTTCGCAAAGTTCAAGGGTACTTCGAAACTTATTACATTTAGATGTTTTCATCAGATGTTTATTACGTTGTGGATAGAAATTACAACTTGCGTTTCAAAAATCCACCAAACCTGCCACACTAGAGTGCGACACATCTTAACGGTAACGTCGCAGGTGCAGACGGTTACGACGACGCCAGCAGGCGCGACGGGATCCACCAATGGTCTGGGAGTAGCGGTAGCCCTTGCCCAAACCACGCGAACTCTTTCCAGCGGAAGTGAGACCACGAAGTTCACGATGCTTGTGCACGGCGTTACAGATCCAGTTAACGTTCGGGTCACGACGGATAGCGTTGTGGGCGGGATCGACCATGATGACCTCAAAGTACTTATGGGCAGCGTCCTGAGCAACCCAGTACGAGTTCAGCACGCGCAGACCTCCCAGCCGGCGACCGACACGTTCCTGTCGATGAGATGAATGAATGAGAAAATCTACTATGAGAGTGCGAACCAACATATCACACGTGCACATTTGTGAGGTTAGGTCGTGTAAATGTTCAGACATCCAAGGAAGAGTACGGATCATATGATTCTTGATCATCTCGTGAAATCGGAATTTTATCATCATTAAAACGATTAGCCGATGTTTCAAACGGCTAAATACATAACACGAAACACCGGTATGGGGGCACTGGCCACTTACCTCAGCGACGGACTGCAGGCAGCGGTACGGCTTGAGCTGGTTGACACCATGGCTCTTGGGCTTGCCGTACGTGCAACCCTTGGGGACCGGGCGTTTGCGGCCACCACGACGGACACGAATACGGAAGATGGAGAAGCCCTGCTTGGCCTTGTATCCGAGACGGCGTGCCTTGTCCGGGCGCGACGGACGCGGTGCACGGTGGAATCTGGTCATTTGGCGGTACTGCCAAACGCGGATACGCAGCAGGTAGCGCATCACATCGCTCTGCTTTTTGCGGTACAGCTCCTGGACGTATCGATATGCCCCCATGTTTCAACTCGTGTGAGGATAGACCCTAGCAACGAAATCAAACAAGTTTTGATCAGAAGTCACATCATCGGTCTATCCTACCGCAGCCCTCGGGCGGCAGACGGTAGCGGGGCATAGCCGGGAGTTGTGTGAAGAATTAAAAATACAAACCTACAAGAAACAAGTAAAAATATAGATTAGAACACGTATCAACAACTGCCTATTCAACAAGTTTGCTGAGGTAGAGTAATTTTTCACCCCTCATCTGAATAAACAGAGAAAATTGTTGCAGCCTCAAATTATCTGAACTTACCTCGTGGACAATTTGCTGAAAAAGAACTCTGCAGAGATGACAGCTAGCCAGTGACAGGAAGCCGCGTGCTTCGCGAAAGTACCCGTAAAACATGGCGAGCGTTTTTGACGTTCGAATATTGCTGCACCTCGCTCATTTTTTCTACCCTTCCTTTTCTCGTTCGACGACTCATGCGACAAAAAGTAGCTCAATTTTGCAAACAGAGCTACTTGTCTCGCGCGACATTCCTGCTTCGTCCGAAACAATCAAATTATCCAGTTTTTTTTATGAGCCAGACTTAATACAAACTCAAAAAAATAAATTTTAACACATTTTACTTTTTTTGTGTTTTAAACTAAATACATGCAGGTTGACTAGGTCAAATTTAGCTACTATGATCTACACAGAGTGAAATTTTGAGCTACTTATTGTCGCGCGAGATATTGTAGCTCTATGTCTATTTGAGCCGTCAAACAGAACATTCATGGGTGGTTAGACGGATCGATTGGCTATAAATACAGTCTGTTCCCGAGTTACGCGGTTTCTGCGTTCCCGGCGAATCCACGTTACTCGAATATCCGCGTATGTCGAATTTCTCATTCTTTGAATAAAAATACTATTAAATACTCAGAGTTTTTGATTTTATTTAGTACTTTTATACACTTTATCACTTATTTGATATGATTTGTGTGAAAAATTCTAATATTTCTGGCTTTTAAGCGGTTTCAATTTGTAAGCAAAAATGAATTATATGGTTGACATGACATATGGTGAATTGACATATGGTCTTTCAAATTTAGAAAACCGCGTATCTCTGAATCCGCGTAAGTCGAGAACCGCGTAACTCGGGAACAGACTGTATGTAATGAATATTAGTTCAATATGAGAATGTTCATCATGCGACGGATAAATATTTATACAATAAATCACTTTCTGCAACATAGACTGACATAATGTTTGATTAAATATTTCCAATCAAGATAATAAAAATAGAACTGCAGGAAATTTTAAAGTTCTCTCTACCAGTAGCAGCGCCATCTGTAAAATGCGATTTGATTCGGCAGGTAGAATGTACAGTGATTGCTGAAAGAAATCATGATAAGTTACTGAAATAAATAATAATTGTTATAATAATTATTATTTTAATTATAATTATTATTATTAATATTATTATTATTATTATTATTATTATTATTATTATTATTATTTTTTTTTTTTATTTTGATTAATATTGTTAGTGTTATTATCATTATTTTTATTATTATTATTATTATTATTTTTATTATTATTGTTTATAGTATTATAATTATTATTTTTTTATTATTATTAAAAATATTATTATTATTATTATTATTATTATTATTATTATTATTATTATTATTATCATTATTATTATTATTATTATTATTATTATTATTATTATTATTATTATTATTATTATTATTATTATTATTTATTATTATTTTTATTATTATTTTTATTATTATTATTATTATTATTATTATTATTTTTATTATTATTATTATTATTATTATTATTATTATTATTATTATTATTATACTTATTTTTATTATTATACTAATTTTTATTATTATACTTATTATTATTATTCTTGTTTGATGTAGCTGTAAGCGAAGCAAAGTTTTTAATTAATATGTCTTTTTTGTGTTCATTTTTTCAGTTGGCACGTGTTTTTATACAAAAAAAAATTGGAATTTCTGGAAGCAAGCCATGAGATATTTGTAAAATTTTCAAAACCAGTGTTTCCTATACAAACGCGTGCTTTTTAATTGAACTCCAACTATCGTCAGCCAACTGTCGAGCGTTCAACTAAAAAGTATGCCTACTAAAAAGTGATCAACTATTGAACTATGAATTATGAATTCCATGTGAAATTAAAAAATCTACGTTTGAATGCTTCTTTTTATGTGATATGCTGTTCCCAACATGCGTTGAGCAATTTAGCTCCCCTTTACCCTATGTTCTCAAGGTCAATGATTCAACGCATTTGTTTTTTTCTTTTGCAACAAATACCCTTGCAAAACGGCCAAGCCGTTTCTTCTGAAGATTAAAAAACGATCTCAGAAGATCCAGCGTCCGTTGGGCTTGTATAACCAGTTTCATACGTCAGCTTGAGCAAGAAACATCGACATGTTCCGAAAGACACTTTTGTTAACTTGGATTCTGTTATACAACGTTTTTAAAGTGCAAAGTGAAGCAACAGGCACACCAACGAGTGTATCCTTAAACAGGTTTGGTTTTGAATTGGTTATGGCAAAACTACAAATATTAGAACATCATCTCGTTGAAAGTAACCTTCAAACAGAGGAGAAGATAACCATTCTGAATTCCAGAATTGATAATCTGGTAACGGCGGTCGAGAATTTAGCCTGGATTGCGCAGCAAACTGGAGAAACTGTACACCAGTTAGGATTGAGCGCAAGATATATTGCACACAACCTAACCGTAATCCAACGTGATCTCACAAATGTTGTAACCGAACAAAAACTATTGGTGACGAATAATCAGCTCAGGCAGTACCAGCTCTTTCAGAGTAGTTGCAATGCATCAAATGGAACAATAAACTTCGAGGATCATAGAAATGTTTACAAATCGTGCAATAAGGTGCCTTTTACTGCTTCCGGTGTATATAACATTCGTCCGGAGAAACCTTTCAAACAGCCGATAACTGTATTGTGTGATCAAGAGTACGAATCAGGCGGCTGGATTGTGATACAGCATCGTTTTGACGGATCGACAAACTTCTATCGTAACTGGGACGAGTACAAGAATGGGTTCGGAAATCTGGACGGAGAGTTTTGGTTGGGTTTGGATCGTATTTATCAGTTGACTGTGTCGCAACAACATGAGCTGGTTGTACTGCTGGAGGATTTCGACGGCAACAAAACGTTCGCCAGATACGAACAGTTTGAGATTAGCAACGAAAGCGCGAAGTATGCTCTCACCAACATAGGCGAGTATTCCGGAACGGCTGGAGATTCTTTACAAAATGCTAAAGGAATGAAATTCTCCACTTACGATTCTGATAATGATGTGTGGAACGACAATTGTGCAGTATCATATACGGGAGCCTGGTGGTATGGAGCTTGCCACAAAAGGTAACGTGTGGAAGAGGGGAAGCACTTTATCCCAGTTTGTTGCAAATATTTGGTTGACTAGTAACTAGCAATTTTTCACTGTTTTACATTATTTCAGTAACCTTAATGGAAAATATTTACGTGGAGAAACGAAAGAATATGCTACTAGCATGGGATGGTTTACTTTCCGAGGACATCATTATGCTTTAAAATCTTCAAAAATGATGATAAGACCTAATGTGAAGTAATGATCAAACGGTATTAGCTAGTGAGTTTGAAAAATGGGAAAATTGGTTGTACGTGACATGCTGTCTAGCTCAAAATGAATACATACATACATGGTGAGCTTAAATAAAAAGTTTACAAAACATATATTATCTTTTATGTTAATTATAACACACGTGTTGTTTCCAACTTTGAACATAATGTAGTTAGTTTATGGAAAAATAAAAGCTTCAAGAACAGTGTCGTAAAAGGGTAATAATTCCAATTTTGAGATTCATTCCTCCGTACTTATAATATTTGTATTTCTAAAGTTAAATAAAACACAACTCAGCTATAATCTGATTTGATTTTGTATCCGATTGAAAAGAGCTTAAGCAATTTCCTTTGATATCTAAAAAAAATCCATTGCCTTATGTAGGTCCCTAGCCGAAAAAAAGTATAAAACCTTTACATGAATAAAACAAAAGCCAAAACATTCATCTACAAAAAATCCCCGCAAATAGCTCTAGACTTGCATCCGCCAGTAATAGAGGGTACCAATCTTAGACATTCATTGTGTTTACAAGAAGAGATCAGATTGATTATCATTCCACCAATGTTCTGTTGCAATTTCCAGCGTTTAAAAAGGGGGTTTTGAGTTTGCTGGAAGCTAACATGGAAAAAGCAAATACACATTCAGATAAGATTGCAAGGTCTTATCACTGTTGGGGTCTTTTCGTGAAATTCATTGAGAAACGATGACACGGGTTGAAGCAAAAATATATAAATAAAACGTTTGCTTGGGTTCAAATTAGTACTGTTTTATTCTGACCAGTGGAATCATGTTTAAAACGTGTTTAGGGATTGTTTTGCTGATTTCTTGTGACGGATTGCTTGCACAAAATGTAAGCAATTCGTTTAATTGGGGAGTAGAGCATTGTGGCTATGCATTAGGCTTGGTGATGAATGAGCTAAATTTATTAGGCCATCTCATCATCGAGAAAGATGTTCAACTGCAAAGTAAACTGTACGATTTGAGCTCTAAGATTGATAGTTTAATGCAGCAAAAGTGCAATACAACAACCCTTCCGGTGTTCAACGGGACCAAAGACGATGTTTACAGCTCCTGTAAGGAGACACCCACTACTGGAGTTTACATGATACAGCCTGAAAAGCCATTTAAAGAGCCAATTACTGTGCTGTGCGATCAAGAGTACGAATCAGGCGGCTGGATTGTGATACAGCATCGTTTTGACGGATCGACAAACTTCTATCGTAACTGGAAGGAGTACAAGAATGGGTTCGGAAATCTGGACGGAGAGTTTTGGTTGGGTTTGGATCGTATTTATCAGTTGACTGTATCGCAGCCACATGAACTGGTTGTACTGCTGGAGGATTTCGACGGCAACAAAACGTTCGCCAGATACGATCAGTTTGAGATTGCTGACGAGAACCAGATGTACATGCTTAGTAAAATAGAAGGCTTCTCAGGACCTGCGGGTGATTCCTTAGGGAATGTGAAAGGGATGAAGTTTTCCACTCAAGATTCCGACAATGATACATGGAAGGATAGCTGTGCAGTGACCTACACAGGAGCCTGGTGGTATAGCGCTTGCCACGCTAGGTAATGCATGGAGAAAGTGTAAAAACAGCATATAATTAATGTGTCCGTGCAATAATATATTTTCGTTACAGCAATCTGAATGGGCAGTACTTGCGAGGCGAAACTACAGAATATGCAACAGGGATGGTATGGAAAACGTTCCGGGGATACTATCACTCACTAAAAATGGCAAAAATGATGATAAGGCCCAAATGGCTGCAAGCTTGAGTGGGTATAGCAACACAAATGTGAACAATGATAAATAGAATGCTAATAAAACTTACACGCATGGAATAATATTCACGAATTTGGATAATATATAGAATATTTTAAAAGCATCTTTCAAACGACTCGAAGAAACTGACCTGTTGTAGTTTAAGGTTCTAAATTTTCTCCTAATATTGTTTGTGGTTTACTCTTATGGCTCGATTGCATGATTTGTGTTCATCAATATATTAATCACAATCAGTTCAATTCAAATCAATTCTTTAATCTGTATGTCTGCCTTAAAGGTTACGCATATTTTTATTACTAACTATACTATTCAATTCTGAATGAATCTATCTTATTATCAAACCGAGAACAATCTAAGTAACGTTATCACCATGAGGACGAGAAATTTAGAGATGATTTTTAACGGAAACGGAAAACGGAAATATATATTATTTTAGAATCTGATCACAATACTTTTGTCAAAATAGTGACAAATAGATGTCAACTATTTTTTGTTCTTTTAGCATAAACCAGCTGAGCATCGTGTTATACACATATCGTAAAACTTTTATATAGGAAAAAATATTATTAAAAAATGGACAAAAATAAATCATCGACGGCAAAACTTTTGTCTTAATTATTATTATTATTAAAAAAATGGACAAAAATAAATCATCGACGGCAAAACTTTTGTCTTAAATGAGAAATCCAGTTAGGTGCAGAGTTAAGAACGATATTGTGAATCCCCACCATGGCGCAAGACTATGAATAAAAACAAAAGAAGCTAAATGATAAGCACCGGAGTCTGCTTTGTCGTATGGTTTGCGGGGCAGTAAGTGCCAATGATGTACGCTAATTATTTTATTTAAAAACTCCTTATTTATACGCTTGTGATTTCATATAATAATACTTAATTCATGTTGCTGCTTAATTATTCAAATTGAACATTGAGATCTTAATTCACATTTATTGCTCTCGAGCAGAAAAAAATATCAACAGTTTAATAGTTTGTTTTCAAGGTCATCGAAAGTATACGTTTTATTTGATAGGAGCACTCTAAAACTAGTTAACATTTGGCCACGAGCGTCATTTGTATGGTGTGATCAGTGTTATCAACATGTGCAAGTTAAATTTGCTGGTTCATTTTGCTCTGTTTTGCACAACGGTCGGTGTGCAATGTGACTCAAGTGCCGAAACATCGAGTGATGTAAAAGGAGGTTTTGCGTTTGAAATGATCATGACAAAACTAATACAGCTAGAAGATCATATTAAACTGAAGGACGATGCATTGGAAAAAAGCTATAAGGAAATAAATTGCAGGATTGAAAATTATGTACAAAACAAGGAGAAAGAAAACGAAATAAACGAAAATGTTTATAAATCTTGCAATGCTGCACCATTTGCTTCTTCTGGTGTATATAAAATACAACCTGAAAAGCCATTTAAAGAGCCAATTACTGTGCTGTGCGATCAAGAGTACGAATCAGGCGGCTGGATTGTGATACAGCATCGTTTTGACGGAACCACAAACTTCTATCGGAATTGGAAGGAGTACAAGAATGGGTTCGGAAATCTGGATGGAGAATTTTGGCTGGGTTTGGATCGTATTTATCAGTTGACTGTGTCGCAACCACATGAACTGATTGTACTGCTGGAGGATTTTGACGGGAATAAAACGTTCGCCAGATACGATCACTTTGAAATAGGTGATGAAGGCCAAAAGTATTCGGTCATGAAAATAGAAAAATACTCAGGAACGGCCGGAGATGCTTTCAGCGGCACTAAAAGTGTAAAGTTTTCTACATTTGATGCGGATAATGATACCTGGGACAATCATTGTGCAGTGAAGTTTACCGGAGCCTGGTGGTATAGCAATTGTCATTCAAGGTACATTAGTTTTCGGTGCAGTGGAGCCATCGTAACTAAAAAGTATTGACTAAACTCTATTTTCAGCAATCTTAATGGAAAATATCTGAAAGGCGAAACGAAGGAATATGCTACAGGAATGGTGTGGTCATCGTTTCGTGGACATTATTATGCACTAAAAACTGCGAAAATGATGATAAGGCCAAAAATGTAATCGGTTTTCCATGCGACACAAAACTTAAAGGGTTTTCCAAGTCACTTTCGAATGTAAACATTGATATTCGCCGCGTGCAAGATGCTAATCCACATCAATCTGTTATTTCATTTACATCACAATAATATTATCCACATGATTTTCAACACCCTGAAGCTCAACTGAAGTGTTGAAAATCATGTGTTGAAATTGAAACTTCATTTTGAACAAATAAACCATTTGACAGCTGTTGATAAACATCTTGGATGTGATGAATAATTATGTACACATTCGAAAGTGTCCTGGAAAACCCTGTAATAATAACCTAAACAAATAATTATTGGACAGTGATTTAATTGAATTACAAAGCAAATAACTTTAACAAGTACTAAAGCATTGAACATTTAAATTCAACTGTACATTGTAACAAAAACTGATGACACTAAATCGATACAGGCGTTTCCAAGTGTTGAAAATCATGCTGAAGAAATTAAAACCTATTATGATGAAACTGAAATATCAAATTGATGTGGATTAACATCTTGAACATCTTGTTTATATTCGAAAATGACTTGGAAAACCCTGTCGAAACACTTACAAAGCTTTTCCTCAGTTATGCTGAAAAAAGAAAAATATTGAGCAGTTCTAGGAATTTGATCAACACTAATTCGTAATTGGATATTGATTGTAATTTCATTGACGATATAGGATTGTCCAAGTATGTTTCGAATGTAAACATTGTTATTCACCGCGTGCAAAATGTTATTCCACATCGATCTGCCATTTAATTTCCATAATAATAAAGATGTTTAATTTCTTCAGCATGATTTTAAACCCTCCAACGGGCTGCTGCCACCGTTTTTTTCGCCGGGGTTTGAATCCGGATCTCATTACCCATTGTCAGGTGAAGTGTTGAAAATCATGCTGAAGAAAGTAAAAACTATTATGATGAAAATGAAATATCAGAGTGATGTGGAGTAACTTTGGCGGTGAAAAACGAGTGTCTTGGAAAATCCTGTAACCGTGCAACCAGACATCCCGAGAAATAGCGTCGTTTCATGAAGCCAAATTCGATGACATCCGAAGATATTCGATTGCAGGTTCATAGAAAAACAATCAGTTTCACGGCGAATATTTTCAGTGAAGCATATGTTTTAAATTCAGAGGTACACACCTAAGACTGTAAAGATTTAGTTTAGGGTGCAGTCTGTTCCCGAGATACGCGGTTTTTGCGTTCCCGAGGAATTCGCATGAATCGAATTTCGCGTCTTTCAGCTAAAATACATTTGGCAGCTCGGTATTTTAGATTGAATTAGGTATTTTTATACTCTTTATCATTTTTATATTTGATACGATTCGTGAAGAAAACTACGATATAATTTTATATTCATTTTGAGCGAATTCTTTTTTAGAAAAAATGTAATTGGACTGGACACTGCATTGGACTGGGCAAATTGTACTGATCATTCTTGAAGCAATTGTACGATGATATTTGATCTATGAAATTTAGAAAACCGCGTGTCGCTGAATCTGTGTATGTCGGGAACATCATAATACGGGAACATACTGTATTCGATTGAGGCCGCGTGGTCAAATCTAAACCTTTAGCCAACCCCGTAGCACACATTATTGTGTGAAGTAGTAGCTCAGTTCATCATCAATTAGTAGTTCAACAATTCGTAAAAGTATTTCACCAATCAATATTAACACATACAGTGAGTATTCAATATTATCAGCGCTTAGCCATTGTAACCGGTGTGCAAACGGTATAAGTAAATAATTAGTCCTAACCATCATATCAGGCGCAAAGGTACATAGCGAGTTTGTTGGTTGGTACAGGTAAAGCCATATCTGTTAGAAAAAGGTGTCTACATCGATGGGAAGCTGCAGCCAAGCGTCAACGTTGAGCATAATCGTTGAGAGAATCGGATCCTCTACGAAGAGAACAAGTAGCGTAGTGGGAGAGCAAGAGGTGGTCAGTATAATATAGTGCAATCGAAGAAAAAAAACATCAAAAGTCCAGCGCGAGTAAGAAGTGAGGGCCCAAAAACACGATCCCCACCGTGATAAACTCAACATTACAAATAATGATAAAAATACTCCAGAAAGCCCAGTAAGATCTAGATCGCGAACGAGAGAGGATAAAAAAGACACAATTTGAAATGGCGAATCCTCAAGGTACGACGAATTGTGAAATATCGTTACGGATAGGTACGATAAACGTCGCGAACATTTCAAGTCCGACAAAAATAAATGCTCTGATAGTATGCATGCAAGAGTGTAACAATGCAATATGAAATATAGAAAATGTTAGTGATTACGATATAATAACAAATATAGACGAGAGGCAGAGAGGTACAGCAATAGCTGCACGTAATGAGATAAAAAGCACATACATTGAAAAAATTAGATGACGGATTGAGATGTATATCTGTTACAGGTCACCATCAGATACACACACTGCACCTATAAAGTCGGTTTAAGCTGTGACGATAAACAGTTAGTTATGCACATCTGTATTTAGATAACGTAGACGAGATATTTCGGTACGATGAAAATATTTCAAGTTAAATAGACTGATACATTGTAACAATGAAGAACACGATATAGATAGGTAAGGCAACAGAATGAGATTACAGTTTAGACTCGCAGTAACTATCACGTACAGGTAGTAGATAATGGGAACATTTCTAAAAGGAACATTGAATATGCATATATTACCTAGAACGTCTAGATAGAATATAGATTTCAAAAAATATAACAGAAAAACTGCGAACGGCAGATATTCAAAGATTCGCTTTCAGCGACCATCGAGCCTATTAATACACCAGAGATACACAGTGAATTTCAGTTTAACAATTGGGTAGAATGGTGGACTCAATTTGCAAAACAAAAAGTGAAGAGTTTCTTTAAATGGAAAAATAAACTAAAATATAGAGAGAACAATATAAAACAAGAATGATTTCAAAAAGTTCTAAATTAATCTTATTTCAAATATAATAATGATCCTATGCAAAAAAAAATATAAATAGAATAGAGGCAGAAATATTAACTTTACAACCAGATATAAATAAGTTAGGGAGAACACAGCATATATGGCGTGCGAACCAATTTCAACATTTCATTTAAACATTCGTCGTAAAAATAGAACAGTTATTAAAACAATGCAGAACAATGACACAATTATAGAAAATGAAGTAGAAATAAATCGTTTCGTTAATAACCATTTTAAAACCCTCCTGGAAAGCAATGGAACAACACGAACGAATGCTCCTATGGTAAATGAAAACTGTGAACATAATATAAATTTGGCGAAGGACATTGAAACTCATGAAATATATCAAGCAATTAGAACAGCTAACAAGAACAAAAATCCAGGGTTAGATGGACTGTCATACGAGTTCTATGAAAATTTTTTTTATGTAATACTTAAAGCACTGAACTTAATACGGAATGTCAATGTCAATGTTAATCAATCTAAAAATTCCACCCCAATTTGTTGAGTGAATAATAGTCCTAGCACCCACATTCAAGAAAGAATCACAGCTTCATGGAAGTATGAACTCACTTCGTCCAATAACTCGTCTTAACTGTGATTATAAAATATTATGTTACTAGAATTATTAAGCTAAGATTAACAAAAACTATAGCTGAAAATAAGCTTCTTACAACAGCGCAAAATTGTTGCAATAGTCAAGAGAATATTTTGGTATTTGGAATATTTGGCGATATCTCAGACATTCCACCATCATACTGTAATGTGATCGAACATACGCGGGGGCCGTCGAGCACTATGTTTGCGGGGAGTCAGTTTTTACTGACATGAGACGAGGTGGAACGAACTGTTCAAAGCGGACTGATTGACCCCGACATTTGATCGTCCCGAAGGGGTTTCCCTTACTGGAAACTCTTGAAATAAGCTAGTAGGCTAAGTTTTTAGAAGCATAACGTCCTATCTTGGCAGTCCGAATCAATCTGATTTGTCGCGATTGGAATTAGGTTTATTTATCCATAAAAAATATTGGTTCGGTACAATTTCTTGGGTCGTTTTCTTTGTTTTGTATTTTACTTGGTGTTAATGAACTTCTGGTTTCCGTGAGGTGTTTCTAAGTGGTTTAAGTTTACAATGTGTATGGAAGGATGTGAGGTGTTTTTGTCGCTGTGTGCTTATGCTGCAGGTTTAATGTGTTGCGAAAGAAGGTTTCAAATGGGTGTCTTCGTCACCGCGCTTGTACATTGCTATGCGTTCTCTACTTTGTTGTGAAGACGGTTGCGTTTGCTTATGTTGCGTGTTTCAGTAGTTTTTGTATGGACTGAGAGGCCTGAACTCTTCGGGTTTGTTGCCCCGGTCTGGTTTGCTGAATGTGTTATAAATGTATTGCAATAGTGTGATTTGGCTTTTCAAAGTGTGTAACCCTATGTTTATAGCTGGTAGTGTGATTTATAATAAGAACTGTATAGTAGATATGCTACAATATTAATGCATGAAAACAATAAGAATAGAAATGGCTTATCTATCAACTGCAATTATACAAAAACCAACAGCAAGCACAATTCACAAAACAATAGTCAGTTCTTATAGCACACCACATATAATACAAAAATTCCCTAAAATAAAATGGAATAACGTATGGCTCAATATAAATGGTAAACAACTGATCTCGGAACAAAAAAGCTATATATACTTGTTGGTCAATGAAAGAGTATACACACAAGAGATGAAATTTAAATATAATTTAGTTAACAGTCCTAATTGTGACAAATGTGGCAGTGTTGAAAAAAAAAAACAAAACAAACTAAAAGAATGTCGAGCGAGAAAGAGGAACTGATAACTAATCAGTGAAATAGCTCAAGAGCTCAAAATTAAAATATTGCCGTTCTATAGATTGATAAAACCAGATGTCAAAAAAAAAGAACAATAAGGGAAAACAATTAATCAAGTTATTCGGCAGTTACGTGATAGGAATAATTAAAAATGAAAGTAGGTAAGATTTAAGTGAATAATGGAGTAAAAACTGAATTAGTTGATTTTATTAAAAAAAAGTCTACAAATATTATACAATTTTGAGTTTGCAAACGTCATGATGTTTAAAGTAGAGTACAATTTTCTCGATTTCCACCCTTAGGTGACGCTTATTATTCACGATTGAATGAATTAATGAAACATTCAGTGTAAAAAATGGTCATTGATAGACTTCATCAACAGAATTAAAAATAAAAAAAAAAACCAAGTCTGACATCTTTTTAGGCATCTTTTTAAGCTTGCGATGTACTGTTTCCAACATGTGTTGAGCAATTTAGCTCCACTTTACCTTATGTTCTCAAGGACAATGACTCAACGCTTTTGTTTTTTTTCTTGTGTATCAAATACCAAATAAAAACGGTAGGGCCGTTTTTTCTGAAGAATAAAAAAATCATCTAACCAACAAAAAATAATAATAATCCAACAGCCGTGCCGACCCCTGGATACCATGGCAGTTACGCTGCCATCGGTCAACGTCCATGGGGACGACAGTGTTCACTCGCACACTGTCGCACACACTAAGAGCGTTAGACTTAGTGTGCGCCGTGTGCCGTTTGAGCCAGTGAGTGTGCAAAAGAGCCGATCAAGCAGGAGTTCTCGGCAGGGCGACTGGCTCGCTTCCAAATAATTTAAACGTGTTTGTATTGCGTGTCATTTGTTAATTATTGTATCGTGTTTTATAAGTGTTAAAATAAAGTAAAAGTTAAGGTCATAACACATTTCGTTGAAAGCAACTTTCGAATACCATTTCGCATTAAAGTATTGATAGTCTGGCAAAGGCAGTCGAGAATATAGCTTGTACGGTCATTACGGTAATGACTTTCGGAGCTGCTTGTTCGCCTAGTAGCGCCTAGTATGACGTCAATAACATGATTGGCTGATAGGTTCACCTAGCCATTCCCCCTGGCAGTTCAGTACATCAAATATGAACGCTACGTGGACGACATATTGGCTAGTGTCGAGGTGGAAGATGAAGCCTTGAAACTAGTAGATGATGCTAGGTACGTACATGGACAAGGTGGATTCATGATCCGCAACTGGATTTCGAACTCGAAGTGGGTTAGTGGAACACCGCTCTTAAGGCTGAGAAAGTTCTCGGTATGTGGCGGGACACCGCATCTGATGTCTTCACGTTTCGCCTTAACCCAAGGCACATTGAGCAGGTACTTACCTTAACAAGATCGCCGACCAAGCGCGAAGTCTTAGGCCGAAAATACACGGACTGGAATTTCGCGACCGCGGACTGTTGACAGTTTGTATATGGGTTTGACCACAGGCGGAATTCCACGGCCGCGAAATTCCGCCTGCTGAAAAATGTATGAATATGACAGTTCGGAAAACTAACCGTTGACAGTTTGTATATGGGTTTGACAGCATGCAAAATTCCGCGTCCGCAAAATTCCGGTCCGTGTATTTTTGGCCTTATGATTCGCTAGTCCGCACTATCTCATGTATTTGTAACAGATAAGCGGATGCGCAGTAAGAAAAAGGGGCAACATGGGTTGCGATTCT
Organism: Anopheles arabiensis; assembly: GCF_016920715.1. Lineage (NCBI taxonomy): Eukaryota > Metazoa > Arthropoda > Insecta > Diptera > Culicidae > Anopheles > Anopheles arabiensis. The sequence continues at coordinate 69,315,069 of NC_053517.1, read as the reverse complement.
TCAGAACCAAGAGAATATTATCGCCATTCCGAGATATTATCGCAATATTACGTCATCTGGCGTCTAAAATGTCCAAATACATGTCTTCTACGGTTTAAGTGAGAGCAGCGATAACATATCTAAGGTTTGAAGAACACGGGATCATCAAATGTGCCCTGGTCGGTTCTAAAACGATGGTGGCACCTATGTATTGAGAGAGAGAAAGACTAAATGAGAGAGAGAAAGACTAAAAAGTCAGTTTTGAAAGTAAACGTTGTTATTCAACGCGTGCTAGATGGTAATCCACATTGATCTGATATTTCATTTCCATCATCATAATTTTTAATTTCTTCAGCATGATTTTCAACACGTCTTAAGCTGGATTGAGTTTGAAAGTTCTTTGTGATGTGTTGAAAATCATGTGATAAAACTGAAATTTCATTTTGAAGCAAATACACCATTTGAAACCTGTTGTAAAAACCTGCAGCGAATTATAATGTGCACATTCGAAAGTGATTGGGAAAATCCTGTAATGATGCGCACTTTCAAAAGTATCTTGGAAAGCCCTTTAAAGAATAGTGTAAGAAAAAGGCAAAGTGTCAATCATTCTACTTTTGGGACACATTCCAACGTAATAACAATATTTTATTCTATTTTAAACAATGCGGTAAAGCCGTTCCTCCTGAATATCTTCAAAAAAAAACATAAAATTAAAAAAAAACAGCTCGGTTATAATCTGATGCGATATTTTATTTGATAGAAACTACTTCAAGAATATGTCTTTATTTTAACTGCATTATTTTAGTCTATTACCGAAAAAAAAATTAAACTCTATGCATGAATAAACAAAATCTAAAATATACATCTTTAAAACAAAACAATCCCCGCAAATAGCTCTAGACTTGCATCCGCCAGTAATAGAGGGTACCAATCTTAGATATTCTTTATGTTCACAAGAAGCGATCAGATTGATTATCATTCCACTTATGTTCTGTAGCAACGGGAACTAATGTTGTTTGCTCGAAGCTATTATGAAAAAGGTAAATACACATGCAGATAAGATTGTAAGGTCTTATCACTGTTGTGGGCTTTTCGTTAAATTGCCTTGCGAGACGATGACACGGGTTGAAGCAAAAATATATAAATAAAACGTTTGCTTGTGTTCAAATTAGTACTGTTTTGTTCTGATGAGCGGAATCATGTTTAAAACGTGTTTAGGGATTGTTTTGCTGATTTCTTGTGACGGATTGCTTGCGCAAAATGTAAGCAATTCATATTATTGGGGAGTACAGCATTGTGGCTATGCATTAGGCTTGGTGATGAACGAGCTAAATTTATTAGGCCATCTCATCATCGAGAAAGATGTTCAACTGCAAAGTAAACTGTACGATTTGAGCTCTAAGATTGATAGTTTAATGCAGCAAAAGTGCAATACAACAACCCTTCCGGTGTTCAACGAGACCAAAGACGATGTTTACAGCTCCTGTAAGGAGACACCCACTACTGGAGTTTACATGATACAGCCTGAAAAGCCATTTAAAGAGCCAATTACTGTGCTGTGCGATCAAGAGTACGAATCAGGCGGCTGGATTGTGGTACAGCATCGGTTTGACGGATCGACAAACTTCTATCGGAACTGGAAGGAGTACAAGAATGGGTTCGGAAATCTGGACGGAGAGTTTTGGCTGGGTTTGGATCGTATTTATCAGTTGACTGTGTCGCAGCCATATGAGTTGGTTGTACTTCTGGAGGATTTCGACGGCAACAAAACGTTCGCCAGATACGATCAGTTTGAGATAGCTGACGAAAACCAGATGTACATGCTTAGTAAAATAGAAGGCTTCTCAGGACCTGCGGGTGATTCCTTAGGGAATGCGAAAGGGATGAAGTTTTCCACTCTAGATTCCGACAACGATATAGCGAAGGATAGCTGTGCAGTGACCTTCACCGGAGCCTGGTGGTATAACGCTTGCCACGCTAGGTAATGCATGGAGAATGTGTTAAAAGAGCATATAATTAATGTTTCTGTCCAATAACAAATTTTCGTTACAGCAATCTGAATGGGCAGTACTTGCGAGGCAAAACTACAGAATGTGGAAAAGGGATGGTATGGGATACATTCCGGGGACACTGTCATTCACTAAAAATGGCAAAAATGATGATAAGGCCCAAAGGGCTGCAAGCTTGAGTTGACTAATGTGAACAATGATAAATAGAATGCTAATAAAACTTACACACATGGAATAATATTGATGAGTATGGGTAGTTTAGATAACTTTTTAAAAGCATAGCAGGATCTTTCTCATGTCTCAAAGGAAATATCCATTTGTAGCTAAATGTTCTAATTTTTTTTGTTACTGGGTACTGGTGGTTTAGTCTTATGGCTCGATTGGACGGAAACGGAAAACTAAAATATATATTAGTTAAGAATCAGATCAGATAGCTATGCTAATGTCATCCAAATAGGGAAGAATATATTCAAAAATATTGTTTCGATTTTTCAGCAAATACTTACTGAACATCGTATTATACACATCTCGTAAAACTTGTTATATTGGAAAAAAACAGTGAAAAATACTTTTATTGTCCTAGCAAAATATAATTCAATAATGGACAAACGTATATCATCAACGGCAAGAATTTTGACTCAAGAATGATATTGTGCATAACCGGCTTGTACGATAGACTAAGCATAAAAAAGTGAAGCTAAATGATAAGCGCCGGAGTCTGCTTACGTCATATGGTTTGCTGGGCTGTAAGTGCCTATTATGTAAGTGCAAATGCCAACATTATATTTAAAAAAACTTTCTATGTATACCTAATGAATGTAATTTAGCCGGTCTCGTGGTACAGTCGTCAACTCATACGAATTGGCTACAACATGTCGTCATGGGTTCAAGCCCCAAATGGACCGTACCGCCATACGTTGGACGTTGGACTGGCTATCCTGCTATGGAGGGTAATCCATAAGTCACTGAAAGCCAACCTCACAAGTGGTACAGGCAGGCCCTGATCGACAAAGGTTGTTGAGCCAAAGAAGAAGAATAATGTAATTTAACTTAACAACAACCTGAACCAGTCATAATTGGTCAGGGATTTTAATAATTAATAATTACATTTGTTTTTCCTAGGCTCAACAACCGTGGCCGGTCAAAGCCTTCCTGTACCACTTGTGGGCTAACTACATTACTCGAACACTCGAACAACTCGAACTTGGGCATGGCTACCCATATAGGCGTTGGAGATTAAATTTGTTCCACATAGCTGGATAGTCACTCTTTGCTACGGGGAGACGGTCCATTCTAGGCTTGAACCCACAACGGGCATGCTATTGAGTCATACGAGTTGACGACTGTACCACAAGAACGCCCTTTAAAATACCAAATCTTTGAACATTTAAATTCAATGGTATATTATAACAAAAACACATAGAATGCTTTTTCTCAGTTGGAATCTGCAGTGACTTGTACCCTAACATTATTTTCAAAATTTATCTAAAATTCCTGAAACATAACAATAAATACGTAAAATAATGTATCAATATCTCGTTTTTAACCTTAACAACATATCTATCCTAGAATACACTTCTGCTTTATGCCTTAAGATATGTCGATATTATCAAGAAATGTGCGCCAATGCAAACCTTACATATCACAAGCATCTTTTCCAGTTTCGCTACCGAAAAACAATTCAACAAGAACAGTAAGCAAACGAAAGGCATACGCTTCGTTCCATAAAGATAGGTGCGTTCTTACGACAACCCACCCAATCATTCCCAACCACCCCAACCCATTCTCCCTCCACTCATCGGTGACTCAATGCGTGCAAAATCTTTCTACACGCATGTGACTTTGGAGTGTGGTTTGAGGGTGATTTGGGGGCAAAATAAACATCCCTTTTTAAAGCTTCTCACTTCCGGCGTACCGGTGTATCCGTTAGTACTTATGCGGTGTTGGTTCCTTTCAACGATGCAGGGAAGAGATTGTCCCGTCAATATGTGAAGAAGGTGATTCAAAAACACCTTCCGCTTTATTGAAAGGTTGTTTGTCGATTGGTGGAAAGGTGAGAAAAAACATCATCAAGCTGCTACCAAGTGGCCTTGATTTTTCTGCTTTTTGTTATTTGTTATGTTGAGCGGCGAGTAAAAGAACGAATAAGCCAATAATGCTTTGCACAATGCTTTCGTAGTGATATTGAATCATCTATTATTGCCCCGATAAGATGGTTATATGCTAATATCTACAATGTTTGGCCAACGCATTAAACATTATAGAATGAAAAAAAGCAAAGTAGTATTATAATTTAACATAAGGAAAGATAGCATTGAGTTTTAAGATAAAAATTGTTTCGATCACATTCTTTCAATATTTCATGAGCGTTACTTTGCACGCCTTGTAAAATTGAAATCATCTCAAAGCAGACAAGGTCCAAAATCGTTGGAAAAATTCAATTTCTAATGTCAATATATTCGATGAAACTCCTCTGTTTGACCATGGAAGCCAATGGAAAAACGGGTGACGATCGTGACCGGGTGCCCTCGTACCAGCGCAACGTGAACAAGCAAACAGATGATTCCCGAGAGAATGATCGAATCCAAAGCTTCCCAGAAAGAAGAAGAAAAAAAAAAGAAACGATGATACACTCACCCACTCGCTAAAACGGATACATACGTTCATGGTTTGCGAGCCGAATGCAAACCAATGCAAACAAGAAAATTGAATCAGGAAGTCCAGTGCTAACACTATGCTTCCTAACGCGAATGCACGTCTGGGTTTGGGCCGGCGTGCATATAAGTCGTTTATTTAACCTCCTGCCAAGTCGTTATGCTCTTGGGTTTTGTGTTAGAAACTGTAGACAAAACTTTTATTATTCGGCCAAATATTTCTAACCCTTAAAACGTGGGTTTACACATGTTGTTGTGGAACTTTTTTTAACACTTGCATAAAATGTAAAACAGAACTAATTTTTTATCTTAACTTATAGAAAAATCTTAAGAACTAATGTAGACATGTTTTAAATTTTTGTTTGTGGAATATACATTTATTAACAAATATTTTCACAAATTAAACTCTTTTTTAAGTTAAAAACCCTAAAAACAAGCAATACTTTTATATAATATTGTTCTTGATTCCTAAAATTAAAAAATTAATTAATTCCTAAATTAACTGATTAATGTAATTTTTAAAACATTCTTCATAATATGACTCGTATTTTCATGCTAATCAAAGTTGAGTAATTATTATTATTATTATTATTATTCTTCTTCTTTTGGCACGTGTCAGATGTCATTAATTAACATGTCTTACTGCTTCTTCTTTGGCATAACAACCGTTGTCAGTCAAGGTCTGCCTGTACCACTAATGGGGTTGGCTTTCAGTGACTTACTGATTGCACATAGCAGGATAGTCAGACCTACGTATGGACGCACGGGCCATTGGGGGCTTGAACCAATGACGGGTCTTACACATTGATAATTTACCATTAAATTGATTTGGCTTAAATGGAATCGAAAATGATTCGGCTGTTTTACACTGCCAACGTAATTATTTTCCAAAATCCATGTTACCTATATAGGAGCAAACAATTCTATTGTAAAAGCACATTTTATATTTTCTAAATAGTTACAAAATCGCTAGTTGTAAATGAGTAACAGAATCATCAACAAACACAACAATAGTAATATCGACTACGAATGGCCAGACCACAACGCCTCTGTTTGGCAGAATGTAATCAGAAAGCTGCGTTACCTTATCTGAAGTTCTATGTTCATCATTGAGGAGAATTATCACTTCCGGGTAGATTTGTTCCGTGCCGTGCATGATTTGATTACGATGCCTCCACACAGATTTTTGGGCCGACAGTAGATTTGCCCGAGAGTCGGTAAAGGTATCCAGACAGGAGGGCCAGTCCATGGTACGATACCTTATCCATCTCCATACATGACAGCTTTGAATGGCAACAGAAGCAACAGCTGCTACCAATCAGACACTCGTCAGACACACTGACATCTGTCCTAAGTATCTGCAGCGAACTCAGTGAGTGGTGCTGAATGCCGTGATTGCGAGATCGGAAAAGAACCGAGGAACCGTAAAAACCTCTTCGTCAAGGGCCAAGATTTGGGAGCATTCGGTTCAACGCGCGCCAGATGGTTAGGCGGCCCTGGAGTGGTAACTTCAAACGTATCTCAAAATTAGATTTTGATTAGGTTAGGCAGTTGAAATTCGGTGTCCGCCCCAGAAGTAGGGACCAGCCGGGATTGAATTGGGTTTTGATGGACTGTTGATGGGCGATTAATTTACGTTAATATTACATTTCCACATAAAACACCATAATCGCTGTTGGGTTAAATTTATTACTTTTACTCATCGACGTGATTGACACTGATGCTGGAACAAAACTGAGCTTTTACACAGCAATCTACAGTAATTTTAATATCGTCTTTCAGTGTTTCTTAGACGGTAAGTCAAATTTAAAGGATAAGGTCGATGATTTTCGTACCAAAATTGGTTCAAAAAAGGATGAATAATAACGTTTTGTATTAATTTATTTGACAATGATTTGAAAATAGTTGTTTTTTTTCAATACTAAAAAATGAGCTTGTTTTATGACAGAGATTCTGATTTTTTTTATTCATTTGACATTCCCAAAACATAACTAAAACAGTTTTTCTCTTTCTCTTGAAAGACGCAAAATACGATTTAGCCGACATAAGTCGGCGTGCAGTCGTGTCTTTGGTAGTGTGATCTGCCCCGCAGTCTGCTGTATGGAATATTACATCAATTTTGCATCCTCAGAAAATCCTTCTGCCCATTTCTCATTTTCTTATCACAATGCAGACAGTTGCAAACAATTCCTGTCACTGACATAAGTATCACCGGAGAGTGACAGCATACTGCAGTGTGCAGAGAGCGTGCAAGCAACATCGCAGCAGGGACACCGAATGGATGAGAACGTTTGTATACGTATGCATAATAGATGCAGCTCACTTTTCCGATGCCTTAATATTTTCCTCACTGCTCACTGTCAGGCATGTGTGTAAGAAAACAATTTCCCATCTCGAATGACTTCTATTGCAGTGGTGGCGGAAAAGCTTTTGTGAAGCGTGGAAGGATGAGTTGATGGTTTTACATACATTTGAGCTTGGCCAGAGTTCATATGTGGCTAGATATGTCTGCATGCAAGCAAGCTGCACTGAAATGAGTTGTACGGGTCAAATGTTATTGGCTTAAACTTAAGCAACTATTCATTATCAATCATGGGGATGAGTGTTAATTTCACTTCATCTCTGTGTTGGTAGCGTGCAGAGAAGCTCAAAGCTATAAATATATTATGGTTCACAGCTTACAGACAGATAGTTTTAAGCTATCAATCATGATAAAATAATTTTTAAATTAATCAACCAATAGCTTCTGTTATATTAGTAATGCATAAGTTATAGCCTGAAAGATGAGTATAATTATAAATCTAACGTTCATGTATGTTACATATAATTTCACATCATTAATTACATGCGTATGAAATCTGTGTTTTATGGAATTGTTTAATTACGCACGTGCTTTGTAAAAAATATACTTTGTAAAACAAATACAAATGATAAATATGTATATCGTGTACTGTTTAGTGTGTGTAAAAGTCAGGTGATTACGTTTTTTTAAGGTTTAATAGTAGTATTACTTCAGCACCCCCATTTATGTACAGCATTCGGGGAACAATAAACGAACCTTTTGCCTTTGTCTTGCCAACACCTTTCCTTGGGGAACTGCCGAGTAACTGCCGCTGCGGCATCATTACACACAAGAAAACATGCTTAATTGATTGCCCGCCGGGATTTATTGTGCTAGGGACCTGCGTCAACTGGATGTGACAGCTGAGCTTTTTCATTTAGTTAAATTAATTTTTCTTAATTTTCCACTCTAACAAGGCATTTGACACCTACGGTGCCGGGGTGCACGGCAGCACTTGATGCGTTAGTTTTATTTTCCTGCACAATTTGTCGGTTGTCACCTTTGCCTTTTAAACACCCGTCACCCGTGTTTAGCGCTTCGAGGTATTATTTTTATTTGTTATTTTTTGCTCCGAAACATTTGCTCCGACGGACACAGACTTTGTAATTGTTCCTTGTTTTGGTGAGATTTTAATTGTTTGATGATTAGAGTCTCCTTATCAGTAATGAAATATGATAGAGTCCTTTAATGATAGACAATGTATCATTTGTTCATACATAGTCATTTGATCCTTTTTATAATATCGTTTTATTTCTTCATAATCACACGATTTTAAACCATATCACAATTACAAAATAATTTGTACAAAATTTTGCAAAAATATCAAAAATAATGTTTAATGATTTATTATGATATAATTTTTGTGCTAAAAGTTACCATTATTTTACAATTTTGCCAATGAATTCGATTAAGGTTATTAAAACACAAAGACCAGGGTCAACGATTATGTATGAAGAACCAACACAATCCGCAAGTGAAAGAGTTGTTTCAGCATTATAATTGTAAGTAATTTAGCAATCGTTTCTACAATCGTTCATTGAAACATAGTCAAAGAACAGACATTAAAGAATTCCATTTTAAATGCGAGCTTCTATAGCAATAATATACTGCATCACTAAACCTTACCTTTGTTACGCTGGTTGTGTGCATTTGTATTCATTTTATTAAAGCTTCAAACGTTCTCGATTTTGTGCACTAACGTCAACCTCAATGTTGAACATATTTTTTATTCCCTTTTCGCCCGTCCGTCACAGTTACCGAAAAGTAGTTTATTGTCGGTTCTGTTTTGTGCTGGCACGCGACGCTTCATGTCTCACTGGTCACGCTGTTCGCTGTCAGCTAGCTAGACGTCGCTTTAGAATGAAACTAACGCCAACAAGCGATAAAGAATGTGCCGGAGACGGTGCGGCATTCTTTGCGACCACGGCGGGCAACGTGGAGCGGTGGCATTAGGTCTCGTTTAGCCCTGTGCTGACCATGAAACATACGAACGAAGTTCTTGGACTTGGGCCAAAAACATCCTGCTTCCGTCGATGACCGGGGGTACGATGTACATTTTTGTGGTACTTATCGACTTGTTGCTATGCCGGTAAATCTAAGGGCGAGTCCGGTAGCCAATTATGAAGATTCGAGTGATGATTGCGTTTTGCGTGGTCTAGGAGTGCAACTTACCTAAGTGTGCGTCCGGGATGTGCAATGCAGTGGATGTGGTGTTTGAGGCTGATAGTTTGGTACAATTAAACCCGGTTCATAAATAAATCAATTATGCAATGTTGTTTGCACATTTCATTATGTTTTGCCTTCGATGGTGGGTGCTTCATTTAACAGAATTTAACGAGAGAACTGTTTATTAGTTTAGTTGTCATTTTACCGACTTTAAATAACTATACAAAACACGAACGTGTATATATGTACTCATAAATATGAATCATACAGCAAAGTACATTCAAACAAGATAATGAATACAAAAATGAAAATACATTTTGAAACAAATAAAAAACCCACCACTGACTGCAAACCGTGACAATATTGTTATAAATTACTTTCAAACTGAATTTTCCTGTATTATAACACGCTCACTAGCGGAAGCTAGCGGTCGAATATATGCATGAAATGTCTGCAAAAGGCCCCATTATTCATACTCACAAACTTTTCTAAGAATATTATCTACCCGCACCACGGTTCGTACGCCGCAGAGCGAATCCAGCGCAGGAGCTTACTGTCGACTTATGCAAAATAAGACGAAACTTTAAGCCCATCGTTAAGAAACTACTAGTGGCTCAGGTCACCTCCATCTGTCACTTGCGATACACAGAAAATGGTGGCGCACAAAGTAAACTCAGCACATCAGCAGCCGAAAAAGCCAAATCTGTTTCAAAGCGTTGACTTTTAGTGTCCTGAAAGGCGTTGCGGACCTGAATTAGCGTCGCAAAAGGTGTATCAAATGGGTGCAAGTTAACAAATGGGACGTTCTTGCTGCCGATGGCACAAGGTGTTGCCGTACCTACCAACTCTACTTTACCAACGGCTCTGAGCAGCTCGTTTCGCTACGATAACACTTGCCCAAGCTAAACGGTTGCGCTTCGATCGGTAAATTATTAGATTGTCAAACGGTAATTTTTTGACACCCGGAGCAAAGTTTTCCGCTGCGAGGAAAAACACTTTGGCCACTCATTATGTAAAACACTCCGTCCGTCCGTCCGCTCTGGCGGCACGTTGTCGTACGGCAAGATGCAAGCATCGTTCCCTTTTAGTTCACCGCCATGGTAAGCAAATGGGACGCATAGTGGCGAAACAATCCGGTGTGACTGCATAATGATAGCGGGTAAATTTATGCTCAACGCTAATAATAGCGACCAAAAACCAAAAAAAAAGGAAAAGTAGCAGCGGCAGCAACTGCTTTGCCGCCCTCAAAAACACTTGGGCCAGGAGGCACTCGCTCGCTTCCGTTTACATTTGCACCGTGAAATTGCAAAGCAAAACTTCAACAACATTGCACTTGCGACTGTTGTATCATTTCTTTCATTTTCACAGTTCCAGCGCTCGATTCTGCTGTTCAGGTTCCTCAAGCTGACCTTCCCGGCAAACGGTTTCCTCATTACCCCTTTTTGTTGCTTCTCGATACGCGCAAACCCACAGCGAAGGGAGCAGAATAAAAGCTTATTTTTCATTTCTATTCCCCTCTCTTGCTTTCCCGCCCGACAAAAGCAGTTTATTTATGGAGCGAAGCGGCAATCGAGCTGTTTCAGCTTTCTACACCGTAATGGAAGCAAACGAACTGGCTGCAAGAAATCTTACGTCGAGCAAGTGGCCATCTCCAGATTCGGCCAGGAAAAATAGCAGTTGGTAATGTTGTTTCGGGGCGGAGGCTTGCAAAGCTGTGCAAATGATTGCTTCGTTCGCAACACGAGTTGCCACTTTCTGGTGTTCATTTATGTTAATCGACGGTACTTGAAGGAAGCTGGCCGAACTGTAAGCAATAGGGATGGCAAACGCGGAACATAAATACATTTGTGTGAAGCTATTGAGCATCGACATTGAAACTAATTTTGGCTCGTAGGTGCTAGGACGTTTGAAATTGTCAGGAAAATATATGATCAATTACGTTAAAAAAAACTAAAAATCATTACTGCTAATTGGACGATAACATTTCCCTTTTTTCATATATTTTTTTATTGTTAGATACAACAGTGACAATAATACGAATAGTGGTGTCAGTGCGCTATTACACAATATAAATAATGAAGCTATTTATCTTTAAACGCATGAAAAAGTATTTTTTGGCGTTTATGGATGTTATTGAGATATAATCATCAATTGTACATTTTTATTATATCTATTATTTTATGTATTACGACGGACTTAGGCCATTCGATTCAGTTTTTATAAACCGGTTGTTACAGGCTTATTAGACTCATGCAGAAGGAGAATAGCCCGGATGAGAATCGAACCTGTTTTCGCGATTGAACAGCCTAGGATGCTTAAAATATGTTATGCTTTTATAACAAAAGTTAAAGTAAGATAGTACAGGGTACGATTTCGAAAACAGTGTTTATTTCTCTTGCACATTTTGACTCTGCACCCTCTCTCTCGATTTTGATTAATTTTTCATCAAAAGTTTAACCAATTAGTCAACAAATACCAACCCTTGTATCAACAATGTCTTCAGCCGCTTAATTTACAATGGTTCATTATTGCCAGTATGCACTTTATTGATTTTGTGAACACTCGTTTTTATGCTGTATGCTGCATTTAATCAATTTAAAAAAACAAACGTTTACGTTATGCTCCCGTGAAACAGTGTCTGGTCTTCCCGAGCCCTGGTTCAATACTCTATTACAAAATTTTACCACTCCTCGGTCAGTAACCTGTGTAGGATGAAGTGAATAAATTTTCCCGTCTGTCGACTACACTATCGATTATGCAGTATGCAATTATGCAAGCGTGATCACTGTTACAAAATGCATTGATTTGGTGCTATGTGGAAACAGCGATAGCGAGTGCAGCTTGTGTCGCGTTAGCCTATGGGGATTTATCGTTGCGAGAATGCAAATGTAGCCAAAGCCTCAAGATAACGGGATAGTGCAACGAGGAGGTTAAGAATCACGTATCGTGCTACCAAATCGGTAACACAAGGGTGGGCTCATTGGGACGTGGACCATATCATACTGGTGTATTGATGGCATAACACTATTTGTTCAACCACCACATGTAATTACATCGCGGTTGAGTCTGGTTCTCGATGAGGAGGCTACAAAACGTTAATGAAGGGATAATTTATAGATTTATATGTAAGTAACTTATATGTTTTGAACATGTTAAAAAAATGATCAAAAATAATTTTATATTTGTTTGTTGTAATGATCAAAGAGAGAGCTAATGATAAAAGTAAGTAAACGAATTAAAATATTCAGTGCTTTATTTAATATAACATTTAATGTACCAGATCTATGGTACGTTATTTCACTATAGGCCAACTCCAAACATCTTGTTGGCATCAATACTCTAGTAAGTATATGTACATAGTTCCTTAAAATGAAAAGAATAGGGTAAACATACTTTTAGTAGTGGTTGTACCAATAGTGGTACTTAAATGCCCTCGATACGATAATTTAAGAGTAATTAAGTTATTTATGTTATTGTGAAATTTGCTCTGATCTTTTACAAAGGGTTTAAAAGTTAAATGGGACCATTCCGTTACTTAATGACAGAAAAATCCATTATGTTGTGAAATGTGTCAACATTTTTGCAAAATCCTTAGAATTTAACATATCTTAACATATTTAACATATTTAACATATAACACATAACAACGCAATTTTTAAGTGTGTTTACCATAGTGCCATTATAGGTACACAAAACAGGCATATTTCTATAATGATTATAATTATAAAACAAGTAAAAACAATAATATTTTTTCCGGGATATTTTGAACATGTCGTATTGTTTCACAAAATTAAGCAACAGAAATGAGCTTTCTGTAAGTAATTTACCAAAAAAGGCAAAAATTCGCAAATCTAGATGAGTGAACATTCGACTTCAGTTCAAACACACTCTTCCGGGTTTGAGTTGACGACAGGAGTGCAGTACTGCAGTACTTTAGCTAATAGTTTCATTGATTAAATTTATACATTTTTTTATCAACTTATGTAAGAAATTAATATTATGGCAGTAATCCTTTCTATTCATATCAAAAGAGCTTCAAAGCTAAATTCCATTAATATTGTACACACTTTTTTATGTATCTTTCTTTACCATCACTATAGGAACACAATACGACGACTTTAGGAACCATATCATTATATGTACAACAAAATAGTCACGAAAATATGTATTTTTCGTAAATTTATTGTGTTTGATGGTTACAAATAGATTTGATTACGAAGAGAAAACATGTTCCAATGTTGAGCAACAAGAGAAAACATGTTGCTATATGTCGAAATATTCAAAAGTTTACCTTCCTGACACCTTAAATTTTTTAAAAGCACACCTGTACCCCTACAAATCGGATTACTATTCGTACGTTTACACTATTATGCGCCTTGCGCTTAATATTGTTTGTGATTAGCCTGCACTTTTAATCGTTTAAACTGCATAATGGATTGCAAAAAGGCGAGCACAAATACAACCTCCAGACAAACGCAACATTGTTGTGCATAGATTTATTTAAGAGAAATTCAATCAGTTACATAATTCAACAATAACAACGTGAGTAGTTCAAATACGATTTTACATTTATATAAAAACAAATATTGCAATGCTCAAAGACAGTTTTAACTGCAAGTATTTATAAAAACTGCATTCACACTCAACGCATAACGAAGATAGATTTGCCGCCCACGGGGGATATTGTTTCCAGCTGGAACCTGCTCCATTTCACAACGGGACCCAAAATTGATGGATTGTGAACAATGGGAGCTAAGCAGCAGGTCAATCTAATTTTTCTAACCAAGAGATGTGCACGCACGGGTTTTTTTATTCGTATAAACAAAACAAATGTATAATGTGTTGATGGATCTATTCCAATATGAGATGGATACGGATAGCAACAAAAAATATCAAAAAAGGGGTAAGGCTCCATTTTCGGGTTTGTTAATCGTAAATGTATGATAGATTGTGCCGCATAAGCGGAGTTGAGAGCGGACCGATTCGAATTCCGATGTGTAACTGTCAGTCCCTGTTCGATGCTCGTTTTCGAAATGGACCATATTAAGGGTGATTGATAGGTGGAATGTGTGATCCATCCAGCATAAAAACAACCGATACATCACTGGAGCAAGGAGTAGCCCTTTTCTCACGTGAAAACCGCAGCGCCCACGGCAGAGCGAGCGAAACTCGCCCAGTCTGCTGAAGCTGGATTGGGAGCTAATCAAGCAAACCACTTTCCACCGGCCTACCCGTGACCAAATGTTTGAATTGCAAATGAAAAACAACACTGACCCCGTATGGCGCACGTTCGCTCTTTCGCTCAGTTTCTTTAAATATTTTCTTTTTCACTGGCTGATCGTCTTGCCGGCACTTACATGCACACAAAAACTAAAGAAGGTAATAAAATGAAACTACTACTGAATATAAATTCTTTTGCTAGAAAGCTCAAAAGAAAAACGGGTGAATTATGGTCGGAATCGGAGCCACTACCAGAAAGGCCGTTGGCGGGAGCATTCTGCTAACTGCGGCCAACGCCAATGGTGCGCATCTGGCCGATTCCGATTTCATGTTCCGAGCATTGGTCATGTATACATTTCGGTGGAGATTCGCACGCTGACTGTACGCCCTTTCCAAGACTCCCTTCTTCTCCCTTCTTTCTTAACCCAATGATGCAACTCTTGTGTACCGTTTCTGGTGAAGCATCTTGGACCGCCATATAAAGGCGAATAGAGAGAAAGGGAGTGAGGTAGCACGAAAAAAGAGTTATATCGGGTAATATCTTTTATGTGCTTACTTATAAAAAATGCATCGAAAGTAACTCCCGTGTAACGGAAGTGTATGAAGCCCCTGGTGGTGCCAGGCCCCCATACAAGTAGTGCAAACGCAGTGTCGATCAGTTGCCCGGAAAACTCGCGTACCAAATTGGCAAGTCGCTTTGGCGCTTCACTACCAACCATCTTGCCCCTGAATGGCCGGTTGAAGCTGTGGCTTAAATGCAAAAACGGTCTCATTCCTTCCTTCTGAATCGCACACTAAGACGACGGCGAATCCCTTGTGAATGCCCTCCACGAACGAGTAGAGAATGGGAGAATGAGTACAACAACAGAAAAAAGGATTCTGAAAACCCAAGCCACCCGATCGGATGTGCGAACTGCAAGCGGTGTGAAGTAGTGGATTCGAAAGCGAGCAGCTTATGGAGGGTAGACTCGTTACGATACCGCATGGTTGCTGTTGATTAATGGAGCTTTTATTCCCAGATGCCACATTCCGGCGGGCCAAACGTTTGGTCTTTGGTATTTTCTTTACTTTTCTTCATCCCGGTCGTCGCGCTATTAACCTACTTAGTGTCGGCAATATGTTTTTTCCTAACACCGATTGTGCTGGAATATCCACGATAAGCGGGTGTCCTTGAAAAACATCACAAGCTAAATTTGGAAGAGCAGCTTGAAGAAAGTTCAGTTTGTTTGGTTTGTTATCTGATTTGCGATTAATTTGATATTTTAATCTTTATTGTAAAATGTCATAAAAATGTCATTGTCTGGAATTTTTGGAAAAAAACTTTTATTTTATTTAATTTTTTAGGACAAAAGCTTAGATTGTATAATTAAGTCATCAAGAAAAAAAAAACCATAATTGTGTATTGAATAAATATAATGTTCTAGACCAGCGGTCGTCAATGTCCAGCCCGCGGGCTAAATGTAGCCCGTCGCAACATTCAATCCAGTCCGAGAAAGCATTCGCCAGATTTTTAAAGATGGGAATAATCTTTTCGTATACAAATTACTGAACATCGTTTAGTAAGAGTAAGATTTTTCTACATTTTCTACATGACAATAATATGAGCATTTGACAGCAACAGAAACGAATATACAATATACCTGATTGTGTTTTATGAGTACGATAATTGCGTTTATTGAAGCATATTGCCATAGCAAAAATATCAAAATTTCATGGCAAATTTCATATGTTTTCATGGAACAAACATGAAGTTCATAAAATCTGACTATATTTTACCAAAAAATAATACATTTTTCAATTAAAATTCAAGATGTAAAAAAACCTTACTAAGACCGATTTTCCGTATTATTCCAGCTTCCGGGCGAGATCGAGTACAGATGTGCTCGGATATATAACGCTCCATTTCATTTATGCGTGAAATTAAAAAAAAGAAGATTCAAAAAGAAGACAATTTGATGCATGCTTTACTTCTAATACATTTGATAGTAGGAATTATAACCTATCCATGAAGATTTTTTGTGTGTTAAACTTACAGAATCAAAAACCATCATATTAACAAAAAATACTCTAGGCCAATTAAACGGGTCTTTAAAATGAGAATTGGGTCAAACCATGTTACAAATAGTCATGTAGCAAGTTCGTGGTATCACACGGTTAATCTATCTGATTAAGCTAAATATTTGCAACTGTGAAAAGATCTATTTTGTAAATTCAAGAGGATTAACAACAAAACGCAAAATAAACTAAATCTAACCCATCCGTGAAACTCTATATTAGGCAAACAACTACAATTAATGTTAAGTCATTTGTGTATATTAAATAGTTAAGGATAGTTTTGACGATTGTTCAATGGAAAAGCCCAATTCCATTGATAATTTGAGTTCATTCCATACTCTGTTTCTCAAAACATCCATAATAAATTTATGATAATTTTTATCCTATTCGTTATTTTTCAAAAATATCATTTTGTTCGAAAAAAAGAGTTACAAATATAGGATAAAAACTCAACATTGCAGCAATAAAATAACAAAAAAAAAATTAATCAATAAATATCATTTTATGTATTTTTATTGTTTACATCGTTTTTAGTGCATATGACTATAATCATCTTTACATTTAAAACCCATTATCGTTATTAACGAAAAAAATAATTATACGGGTACATTGCTTATGATTTTTTTTCCGAAATTAAAAATACCTCATCTAAACAGATTAAAACAAAAAGAAAAAAAGCACTGAATAAACTAATCTTGCAAGGTGTGAAAAGTGTTTAACAATATTTATTTAGAAAATTTAAATAATTACTAATAATGACTTCTACCAGAAACATGTAAATTAGGGTTTATTTTATTTTCCAAAATTTTGTAACTTAGGTGGTTCATCTGCTCGTTTACTTAGAATTTGATATTTTTTCTGATTATGAAAAACAGAAAATATATGCATGTCGTGATTTTTAACCTCTCCTTTAGAACACCATGCATGTACATCGAAGCCTTTGAACGGGCATTCGAGTTGGCGAAACTGTCAAATCCAAACCGAATCCAATCAGGCAGGTCCGCATACCAATAACCTCCAATGCAGCAACAGCAGCGGCAGCACTGAAAAGAAACAAAACCTCGTACCACGGCTAACAATCCGCAAAATGAACAAAACCGAATTGAATTGCCATTCCGTCCCGGTTCCGGTGTCTAGTTTGGCTTAATCCTCTGCATAGCGTGGCTGGCTGGAGAGCAGAGGCCAAAACTCGCCGAAAGTAAATCCCCCTTAAGCGAAGGATAATGGAACCTAATCTTCTGACGCTAATTTACTTCGAACCGCAGCGCATGGTTGGACGGGAATCAATAAATGGCCAACCAGGAGGAACCCGCAACATCATCGCCCGTCTTGTTGAGTTGTAGCTTTTGCTGCAAATAACTTTCAACGGCTTTCGGTTAGCTTGACTTGCGAGCCTTGCCTGGGAAACGATACAAAGAGGACGAAGGATCCGTACGGACGTACGGACGATAAACTTAAGACTGCCAGTAGCTTCACTGACGGTGATAGTTGCGGCACCCAGTGCAGTCAATTTTGCCGGTAAAGATGAGGATGACACTGTGGGGAAAGGGAAAGAGCATATTATGACTGACACTTGTATCGTGTTTGTTTTGATACTTTAGATTAGAAAAAGTTTGCTTTCAAAAGCTCAACCAGCAATATCTGGACACATATAAAGAAAAACTGTGTGTATGTTTTTTTGGAAGCTTACCAAAGCCATCGAATGGTTCCTAAAGTTTACCTTACAGCCGAAAGCTATAACTTTTGTAGTACTTTGTGAAAGGATGTTTGGACTTTGAAAAATACATGCTAAAGTAATACTTAAACGTAACAGTCTTGGAAGACACAATTAAGAATAATATTGATTTAGAACAGTTAATAATACGAATAATGCAATAATTCTAGCAAAACTTTTAGGTTAATTTTATCTAGCCGATCTGCCTACATCTACTTTCAGCGTGATCTACTAGTAAGTCTTATATATTTAAGATACATAAAGAATACTCGGATATTTTAATGTCTGAATATCTGAATACCCACAAAATGTCTGAAAGCCTCGAGCATTATTCCCTTGTTTAATGTCTCGAAAAACCGACCTCTCGTAAGTAGAATAGCCATTCGCATGCAACATATTTCAAATGGAAATTGTTGATAAACTCATGATGCAAACCGCACTGCTGGAAAGCTTTCTCAATAATTAAATATCCATAAGACTTCCCTATTTGATTATACAACGGGAAGATGCCGAGCCATCTTGCGTCCAATAAATAGATAACATCGAACTAATGATTCGAGAAAATACGACAATCAAATATGAATCACGCAGCTGAATGCGAATTTTGTTCACACGACTAGCAGTTGTATGCTAATGCCGCAATTAATTAATTTGTTCATTTCTGGGCTAGCACGCCAGTCATCAACGCCGGACATCCGTGGCAACGGAGCTCCCCGCTGCAAACACAGGCCAAATGGAAAACCGACATTTTGTAGCCGCCTGGCTATGACTCCACCATGAAGTGATTACAAATGCGATACGAGCGCAATTGGCCTCTTCGGTCGAACAGAGTTGATGTGGTTTCCTGATCAAACAACTAATCGCTTTACCATTGCCTGATGCTGATTGGTCAGTGCCGTCAATATCGAATGGATTCAATCAACACGCAACAACCATACCGCCCGTTGTTCTAGTCTGCCTTTTAGCTTGATAGAAAATGAATGTGGTATTCTGGTAAAATCATATTTCAACCATCAACCGACAGGTGCAAAGTGATGAAATTGTAAAGCGATAATTATCAATAATAACGACATATTCATAAACACGAGACACATTCCTGTGAAGGTTTGATATTAATATTTGTCAACAGTTTTTCGTATAGCCGTATCTTTTTCAGCATTAATATTTAAATTCAGCATTAATATTTAAAATGCATTAATATTTAAATTCAGCATTATTTTAAACAAAGATTAAAGTTAATTTAAATCACATCCAAAATATCAGCTTTGGACAGCTGGTCACGCATTTAAGTTATGATGTGTGTGTAAGTGTTATTTTTTAAAATAAACTGTGTAAGATTTACATTTCTTCTTCTTCTTTGGCACAACAACCGCTGTCGGTCAAGGCCTGCCAGTATCCACTAGTGGAGTGAGCTTGGCTTTCAGTGACTTATTGTTACCATAGCAGGGTAGTCAAGTCCTACGTATGGGGGCACGGTCTATTCGGGGCTTGAACCCATGACGGACATGTTGTTACGTTGTACGAGTTGACGACTGTGCCACCAGACCGGCCCCAAGAGATTTACATTTACCGTGTACTAATTTCAAATCAATACAAATTTTACACAATTCGCAGTTTAATTCTCTACCTTGATCAGTACATCAGATTACACACAGGTCTCAGATTACACGTATTTACAAAGTTGCGTCAGTCGACAAAGTTGCTTCCCGGTGGTTCCGGACAAAGACAGTCAGATAGATAGAAAATGTATTTCTACCAAGGTGGCTAGATATACTACAGTTACGTTCTTAGCTCTGATTTTGGTAGCCATGTTGGATGGAGATGTCTATGGAGATTGCCAGATAAGGAGATTCGTTTGCTTAGGACTTTGTATGAGTTGCCAAATAATTGTTCTACTCCCTAGCTGTCAAATGAAGATTTGTTAAAATACACCTTGATTTCTACACAAATTTCTTCCACCAATGATTGTTCGTAAGATGCTGTGAACAGGATCTAGATGCAGGAAGATGACGGATGTCTTGCAATGAAATGTGCAAGTTTATATTTTACCTGAAACAAAGAGCTGCAGCAGAAAGCTTATGATAGAATATAATCGCGGAAATTTGTATAAGGTTACTCATGTTTAAAAATGTTCTGATGTTGTTGTTGTTTTATTGTTTTCAAAACATTCGTTGAAAGTTGACCTGACAACTAATGTGAAAAAATCACCATTCATCTTATTATTATTTTCGATAATATCCTAGATGCGGAATATTTTTTATACTACCAACAATTGCGGCACTGAAACTTGGACTTGGACTGAAATTAATCATCTCAGATCTCAAGAACAATGGAGACAGGAAATAGCATAAATGACTAACCGAGCAAAGTAGGTTTAACATATTTAACTAACACCAAGAAAACTGTAAAAAAGGCAATTCGAGACTTCATCTTTGGATACTTTTATGTGGATCATCAAGATCAGTGAAGCTTGCGAGCTGTATTTTAAGTAGAAAGTGAAAATATTAATATATTATATATATTAAGGACAAGTCCATGAGGCCAATACAAATAATTGTTAAAAAATATTTGGTATTTCATTTGAATCTAAGAAGGACGCAAAACTGATCTCAATATTAATATTGGAGAAAGATCATAATTTTGGCTGTATTGCAAGAAATAAATATTTGTAATGGAATAAACTTTACCCAAATCATTCTAATAGCAGAAGGCTATATCGACAAAACTAGTTTTATTACACCGATGTTTGATATTTAGCATATCAAGCGTCAATCAAGCCATTTTGTTATGTTGCGTATCCTAAAAAAGGATTAATCTTTTCAATTCAAGATATGCTTAACATAGCATATAAAATTATGCAACAACACCTGTAAAAACTTAATGTCATCTAGAATCATCAACAACGGCGAACAACGACTCATCTTTTTTTAAATTCGAGTATTTCTCGCACCTATTTTACTGTCATCTAGGACAGAAACCATATTAAAAAAAAACTTGTATGCTTCATATATAAACGATCATAACACTGTCCATGTGGTTTATTATGGAAACCAACATAAACACTTTATCAAGGGCGATCTTTAACAACTGTATGAAATTCAACCTCACATGATGAGCATGATTTCTGATAAAAGGTAGTCATATTTTTGTTACGGTTAATATTGTAACACTCATAAAAAGTTCATTCTCGGTTACTAATAGCAGTGGTTGATGACTTTTTGTTGTGACGATGGAACGCTTTTTATGTGACATTGCTCACGGGTGCAAAGCAGAACTCAATTTCCGCCGCCGCAGGCTTGATGGTGATTTAAAGCCATAAACCATCATCAAGCGTATAGTAGTGTCATGTTACGTGTGCGTGTGTGGGTGCTCCCTGCGAAGTCAACTCACAAATCATGTTGATTTTTCATTTTTATTATTATGGCGTTTGCAAATGTAAATCCATCAACTTCATGTTGATACCTGAATAAACTCAACCGGTCTGAATGAATCGTCAAAGACATGCATACTTCACAAAATGCATTATTGTTGTAATTGAAGAGCAATATCGCTTGTTTACATTTTGCAAAACCACTGGCGCAAATTTGATAAATAATGAAGATTCTATAGATTTTGAATCAATATAAACACTACCTGCCTCTTCTGATATTCACTGCAGTGGCTCTTTTCAATAAAGTTTTGCATTCGAATACGAACCCTTTAACGACTGGACAGCTATCGGTTGATTGCCCAAGTATATTTAGATTTTAATTAGATTCAAACTGTGCTACTTCAGCGCCACTGTAAGTGCAGTAACACTAATTTACCAACCCCATTATTACCAGTGATGGGCTTAATCGAAAACTATTTGTTGCTTTGAATGGAATTATCGTAGTGCACTCACAATCAGTCACAATGCGGCTGCCAATGACGCACTCATAATATCGATTGATAAACCGATCAGACCCGAGCCACAACCTACGGCCATTTGTTTCGCTAGTAATGGAAGAGAATAAATCTAAGCCGTACCTTATTGGCCGCCACGCCAATGGCAAAACAGCGACACGGACCGCAATCAACCGACGCTTTATCCCGTAATCCTTTGCCACATCCTTTGCCATTATCAGATGATCAATC
The DNA here is from genome assembly GCF_016920715.1 of Anopheles arabiensis. Classification (NCBI taxonomy): domain Eukaryota; kingdom Metazoa; phylum Arthropoda; class Insecta; order Diptera; family Culicidae; genus Anopheles; species Anopheles arabiensis. The sequence goes on along the minus strand of NC_053517.1, from coordinate 69,292,815 downwards.
TAATTAAATTTTACATTTACCAAATCATATCATCACCGCACAGTCGAACACTCGCAGAGAAACGGTACGCACCTGCCCAGGGGGTCCAGGTCCATTTGTGCCAATGGCTGGTGGAAAGCAATAATTTACATCGTGCCGATACATAATAGGCTGCACTGCTTTACGTACCGTGCCGGTCGGTTTGCGCGGAAGATGGTGGTACAACGTGTCTGTGCGCGGGAGTCACCAACACCAACTGTGGCGGGTGTGATTTGGTATGCGTTTCACTCCCTTCGGTGACACGAAGCACGATATCGGAAGTTCTGTAGTATCAATACCCGCCTGCTTTATCAATGGGCAATAAAACAGAACGGAACGGAGATCGGTCCCACGAGATTGCAACGATTAGCAATTGCCGAACAAATGTGCCAAGCAGCTAGTGATCGAACCGTTGTCGCAGATTCCCTGTGGTGAAAAGTATTGCTATAACGGTTATCGGAGTGTAAGATAATGGTACAACATATTTTGAGATAATTTTTAAACAGGTTTAGGTTAGCATAACGTTATTATTTAAATCTTAATAAAGGAATGAAATAGATACAACTAACATGTGGATTCCCCGATAAGGCTGTTTATTTTAATCTCAAATATATTTAATATCTTGAGTTACTTCAAATAGAGAAGTTGAGTGACCAAAATCATCTAATCAAAGAACACATAATTGCTTACCTGCCTATTAAATCATATGGCGATTACTTATACTCCAACGTTAACGAGAAAGTAATTACGTCTTGCAGTACATTCTGTCGTCCGAACGATTTAATAAAAATAAATCGATTGATTTTCCCCGAGCTGAGGTCTCGTTTGCACACGAATTCCCCAAATTTAATAACGTGCCAAAATGATGCCATTTCCTTTCGACCCTTCGTGCTCGCGGTGGCACAAAAATGCATAATAACAACCATAACAATGATGCTTGATGGTGAAACGATTTGCTTGAAGGTTCCATTGGCTGCCCTCCGACCGGAACGCACTCATCGCCATCGTTCGATTCGGGTCACTGGAAAAGCTTCGACCCATAAGAGGTAGCAACGTTGGGCGCAAAGTCGACCGTGTGGGCCAGCCGGTTGAAACGAAGGCCGACGGAACCTGCATGGAATAATAAGCAATTTGTATAATTGAAATGTTCCAAGTAATTAAAATTCATTAGCGTAGAAAATGGTGGACACATTTCAAACCAAAGTGACCGCCACCGCTGCAGAGACGATTCATTTGCCTCATATTCTTACGCGACGTCTTTATGGGGTCGGTTGTTATAATGGAAACAAAGAGCGGTGCAAAAGAAAGCAACCGTTTTCGATGACTCCCTTGTAAAAGGATTTCTACATTCTCATTTACGCGACAAAGCTGGAGGGATAATTTCCCAAACCTGCCTGCCAGTGGCGCTTTCAATTAAGAATTTTGACAGAAAGACTGCTATTATAGATTCAAACAGAGAAGAGAAAACAATCTAAGCAAGCATTGCCCGCGGCGTTTCCGTTCGCAAAACCGATCCAAGTGCTTTGTTTTCCGCCAAATGATTGTTTGACGACCCGTGAAAATAATTCAACCATACCCAGCTTAATGTGGTGGTTTGGCAAGTGTAGGCTGTGCATGTTGAAAAAGTGAGTCCAAAATGAATTCGACGCGTCTACGAAGTGCACGCGCACGCGAATGAATTGGCAGTAGGGTTTATCTGTTATGAATAATGTATAAGCGCACGATTTGCTATCGTTGAACCAGTGGCACAAAGTTTGCTAACTGATTTTATTTTTGCGGCAGGTTTTTTTTTTTACGGCCAGCGTGATTTTGTACAGGTAATGGCTGATGAAACGAAAGAACCGATGTATTTTATTTCGTTTTAAGAATAATGTAATTTGAAGTTAATTTTTAAAGGTTATGGAAACATAAAGATGAGTAACACAATGCATGCCAACCTAGTCTTAGTTTTCAAGAATTACGTAAGCACATAAATAAATAGCGACCCGGTAGTCGATTTGGCATAGCCGGTAGTCTCATGATACAGTCGTCTACTCGAACGACTTAACATCATGCCCGTCATGGGTTCAAACCCCAAATGGACCGTGCTGACATACATAGGAATGACTATCCTGCTGTTGAGGAGGGTCAGGGGGCCAGATAAATAAGTCACGTAGCATACGCTAAGCCACTTTCCCAAATCAAGAACGATCATTGATCAGACCAACAGGAACATTGTTGAGCCAAAAGAAGAAGAAGTCAATTGGCTGATACAATCGTCTTCTATCAAGGAAGACCAGATCTTCTGTTATCATGTACTGTACCCTTTTCACATCCTCACGTAGCATACGCTAAGCCACTTTCCCAAACTCGATCATATCGAGAACGATAGGTTGTTAAAAATGACATGTGTCAGGTATCTAGGAGTGCTCCTTGACGAAACATTTTTACACTAGAGCTCAAAGTCTATATAATACAGAGGTCGAGTCATCAAGAACATTTGATCAAAAAAAGTTTTGACAGCTGGATGAAAAAGCTTCAATAGTTTCATCGCAGCATGCATTGAGGTTTTAGTTGTTGTGCATGCAGTGGTCTGAATACATTTTCGGTAATTTTTACGCCGTTTTTTCATAATCTTGTTCTTGAAAAAGTTGACGAATATAAAAAAAAGTTATAATTATAGTGTAATTATCAATTACAACAAGATCAGTGCCCGAAATTACGACGAAATCATGTGCAGTTCAAGAGGACCAAAGCTAAGAGGCTAGATTTCTGATTGTGGTCGTTTTTAAGTGATAAATTACTGAAAAAACTACTCCATGCCATGTTCATGAGAAGGCAATGTATAGTTACACTACACCGACAACAGGCCAAAAGAAGAAGAAGAAAAAGTCAGCCAACTATCGAGCGTTCAACTAAAAAGCGTTCAACCATTGAATTCTGCAAATGTAAAGTTGTTTTACGAAATTTTACAAGCTTCGATATCAAATAGCAAAAAAAGCAAAACGAATAATAAATCTGATAACATGCACAAATCTCCTTTATCTTCTTCTTCTTCTTTGGCACAACAACCGCTGTCGGTCAAGGCCTGCGTGTACCCACTATTAGTGAAAGTGAGCTTGGCTTTCAGTGACTTTACCATAGCAGATTGTTACCATAGCAGGATAGTCAGTCCTACGTATGGCGGCACGGTCTATTCGGGACTTGAACCCATGATGGGCATGTTGTTACGTCGTACGAGTTGACGACTGTACCACCTTGTTATTTAGTGTTTTCTCCTTGGATTGATTTTGACTGAAAAACAAATGCACATTTGTTGTTTACTCGAATAGTTTAGCTTATTTTTTGTCCTCAAGCATATTAATTTGGCAAAGTCAGTTTGAAGTCATGTTTGTAAATGTTATGAGTGTTATTAAAGTAATGAAAGAAAGCTGCCCTTGGTTTATAAAATTAACGGCAATTGAATTTTAAATTTTAAGTGAATAAGTGAGGTTGAATAGCTGATATCCGTAAAAACATAACATTTTTTCCAAAATGAAAAGCCTGCTTCCGGTGGTTCTCACAAAAACACTCTGAAAATAACATTTGAATTTGTTAATATGTAAGAACACGGGCTGATCCGAGGGCCCACCGATATTAGCGAGTCTGTCGACGTGTGGCATTCTCATCAGAAAGTCTCTCTTCTCAAACCTCTCCCACTTTCCTTCTCCTCTTTCTCTCTCTCTCTCTCTCTCTCTTTCTCTCTCAGCCAAAGAACGAGGTTTTATATATGTTTTGTACGTTGATGTTGGGTTCTGATATGTTTATTTGCTTTTGATCGCTTTATTTTTAACTGGAGGTTACGCAAAATGATGATAAATCTTTCGTTCACTTGTCAGCAGGCTAATAATGCTCCGAAATGCTCTGCAATCAATTCAGCATAGTTTTTGCTTTGGTCTCGAGAAGAAAAGGTTGCAACATTATTGCATTCGCAAGGTATAGAACCGTAACAGATTACAGTAACCGAGCGTTTGCACTCTCAGTATAAGGTAAAGGGTTACCCCGCATCATTCCCTGCTGCATGTGATGGTGCCAGATCTGATAGATTAAAATTTATCTTTTGCCATTTTTTTTTCAATAGCTTCACATTTTCTTTCATTTTACGATTCAGGTTTACTTGAAGCATGTTTCGAACGCAAAGCGAGGTATTTCCGTATGCACACCGACACACGTTAGGTATCGAACGAAAGCGTATGGAACGTCTTACATCTGACTGGGTGCATTTCGATAAATATTTTAAATGCCCCACTCGATTACACAACCGTGCAGATCGTGCAGCACAGACCGGGATAAACCGATTGAAACGATAGCTTCCTTATCCAGGATGCAGAGGAGAATGCTGAGCAAAGTGCACCCTGTGAAAAAGAAGCACGGACACGTCGCTTGCGAAGAAGGCAACGGTTTCTTCGAAAAGTAGGTGAAATGAATTTTGTATAAAAAAAAAAAACCGGGTGGTAGACGGTAAAAGCAACATCATCAACAACTTTCTGAAGACGACCACTCACCGCACACCGCTCGCACCATAAACAGGATGCACTTGCGGGTGCAGGCATCAAGCCATGGCTGCAGGAAGAGGAAGGCAGACGGCAACACCCTTGGGGGCAGTGAGAAAAATACTTTCAACAACACGATCCTTATCGCAAGCAGGGTAGGTGGAACGAAGAGAAGGTAGCGGACGATACCCGGCTACGTACTGCCTGCCGGAGATAGCTGGCCATGTTTTGAAAAGTGTATCTTCATCGTTTACAGGAAATTTATTTGCCTTTCACTGTCAGATGCACTTCTTTCACTCCATTTGCGCTCCGGCCGGCTTGGATAGAGATGTTTATGCAATATTTGCTAATTGAAGCGTTACCGGAAGCTGGTGGCACTGAAAGGTTTGCATAAGCTTCCAAACTATTGAACAGCGTTGTATGAGAAGGATACCATTTTCCAGCACACTAATAAAAACGTCTTCCTTTGACTTTGTTGCTTGTTTCAACAATTCAATTCAATTACTATTTTATTTTTATGTTCTCTTATGCAGAAACTCGAAAGAGCATCAAGCATTTCAAGCATCATAGCTTTGCTTTAATTTTTTCCTTCAATCAAACATTTTTCTTAAAGCCGTAAAACCAAACCCAATCGGTGTCACAAGATAAACGTCCCTTCTCCAGGTTGATTGACTGTTGATCCACCACTCCCGTCCCAGCTGCAACCACATAACAGACCGCAATAACATTCCAACACAAGCATGCAACCGATACGGCCATACGGTACGTTCCAGCGAAACTCAATTCATCCGTTGGAAGATTTATGGAATAATTGGCACATGAATTAACATCGCACTCGCACTCGTACTCCCTGCACTGTGGTGTACAATTTTTCCAAAAACTTCTTTCGATTGCACATTGCTTTTCCGCCGTTGGGCTCCGGTATGTGTATGTATGATGTGTGTTACCATTCCTGTACCGTCGGGTGGAACTTCACGCATGAAATATGGACGACCCGTTCGGTTTCGCGCAGGTTGTAAAAAGGCGCAAAAATCCATTTATTAACATAGTTATACATCATCCATTTATTTTATTAACCCTTTCAGCTCGCTGTCCAACCGTAACCATCCGATCCTGAGGTGCAATTGCTACGAACAGTGGTGGGAACATGCGAACTTCGATTGTACTCCAGCGATGGAGACATTTTTTCGGAGCATTGGGTTTAAATCAAAAGCCAACACCAACTGCTCGCTTGAAAAACGTCGCAATAGGGTGTACGGATACGCCTTTCTGTTATGAGCTAAAGCCTGGCCTGGAACTCGCCGACGGGGGTCAGTTTTGTGGATGGGAAACGGTTATTGAATGACTTTATTACCATCTTACATGATTTATCGTCGGGTGGTCGGGGACACGAAAACAGGCAAATATACAGACGATGGAAAAAAAATATGACGCCGACCGTGTGGCAACAAAGGCGGGCAGGGAATGGAAGAGTGGAAAGGGAATAGCGTGTGTAAATTAGAAACAAACATAAATATTTTCCGACATGTGTGAACATCAAGTGCGAGTTCGATACGGAAAAACTTCGGTTACTAATGCATTATGAAGTTGTCATAAAATATTTGACTTGTAAATTATGAATATGAAGGTTATTGCTAAATTTAAACCTTTTGAACTGGTTGTGAATGGTTAACAAAGTATTCGTTCTAGCGCAAGCATATGTAGTAATTTTAATAATAATAATAATAATAATAATAATAATAATAATAATAATAATAATAATAATAATAATAATAATAATAATAATAATAATAATAATAATAATAATAATAATAATAAAAATAATAATAATAATAATAATAATAATAATAATAATAATAATAATAATAATATAATTATTATTTTTATTATTATTATTATAATTTTTATAACAGGGGCAAACATGTATATTAATAATAATAATGAGTATATTAGACTACTTGATTGGTGTCTTAAGATAATAGTTATGAAAGTACATTTTAGTTCACAAACTTTTTTTCTAGAATATGTCGAAATTATTACATCAAGAGATAATAAGGTACTTGGATTAAAAAAGGACTTTGCGCAGACCGCACGAGAACCAGGTAATGCGCCGTTTTTTCAGGACTAGTGTTTTTTTTTTTTAATTTCCCTACAATTGTGTTCCACTAGCGACTGCGTGCTATTTCCTTATTATACGATTTTATACGATTAATATTATAATAATAGCTCAAACGTAAAAAAATATATACAGGAAAACAAGAGGAAATAGCATTGACACGGCATCCAAATCATTTGTAGGGTCAGAGGTGGATCATCATCATCACCATCAGCAGTAAGTATGTTAGTTGGTTTATTGTCAAGTTTATTACAGTTTTTAGATTATCTTTTTTATCGATTGTAGCTAATTTGCAAGTCTTTTTCACAAAAAACACATCTTAGAAATATAAGATCATTTTAATTTCCATCAATCTGCATTTACTACTCCCGCACCTAATATTACTCCAAACATCCTCGTTAGGTCGTTTATTTCGTGCCCAGGAATAGACTGGAGTATTACTGCGCCAGCATACTGATATTGACGTTGTAGGAACAATTATTTCCCACCACTCAATCCACCACTGTTCAAGTGCCATTCATCAAAACGGCACAGGGGAGTGCTTCGCTATTCCTTGAAGACACGTATATGCATGCAGCTGGCATTTATCACCAGCGACATTCGATTATCCTCGTCGTCTAACAAAGCTTTGGACCCTGGGGCGTTGAAGGCCTGCAATCCCTCACCGTTCGGGATGAAACAAAAGGACAAAGGCTGGCCCACGATTTACACAGGCCTGGGCGCAGCATACAGTCCGCCACCATTTATCCTCCATGGGAGCGGTCCGGTGCCGGTTTTGGGTCGAACAACGCTTTGCGCCAGCATTGAGCTTCAAGATTTGTGCCCGTCCGCACGGTGCGACAGATGGGGGATAATTTCATCGTCTGAAAATCATCTCCTAAATCCTATTTAAACTTTGTACTCGCTCAGCACTTCACACTGCACTTCACATGTCATCGTGGCAGATCGTCCTCGTTTCCGAGCTGACCCGAAGGCAAACGGTTTATTTTCTGTGCCATGTTACACGGTCCGCACGCCTGTCAACTCCAGGCTGCACTTGGGAACAACTGTGTGTAGGGAAATTTGCACGAAGGGCATTACTCTTCGTTATCGTCCCAAATCTACCTGTCCGATGACCGATGGACGAGTGGCGATGGAGCTGGCAGGCTAGCATGATGGCGGTTGGGGGTATGGGCTTCTACAGCTGAATTACAAGCAAACACATTGACACGTGCATATATACACGCACCTTGGCCTTGCTGTCGTAGCACTAGAACGTAACGAATGTTGGATGTACTTTGTACTACGTTTGGACACCGCAAACCGGTGCGCAGAACCGGAAACAAACAGCATCAGGTCATCATCGTCAAAGGCGTCAACTATAAAACTCATTGCGTAGAAAGCCAGCAGCGCTACAACAACATCAGCAATAATAGTTTGCCTGATGTGAAGGCGTGTAGGTTCAAAGCAGACCCGCATTTGATGCGAGATTTAGCTGATTGTTTCAATGTCCATTCGGGCTGCCATATTTAGTGGATACCTGATTGTGAGTCAGGCATTGCGATGATACGAAATTGAAAACTCAATAAAAGACACACGTACATATATACATTCTTATACATACGCACTGGTACACTGACACCATCGCTTGTGACGATGCCGCCACGCTTGAAGAGACGTGAGTGCTCTTCAATCGGTACAATACGGTATATTGACAGTGTCATTGACACACATATGCGTTTCGTCTGGGCAGGAGCAGGATTATGGGCTAGGTTTGTACCATTTGTAATTAAGTAAGAATAATTATTTAGTAATCCTTGAGGGTTTATACAGTTCATTCTTATACTTAAGTTATTATTATTTTTTTTTATTAATTTTCAGAAAGAACAGTCTAAATATGCTACGTCGAAGCATCATCTCAACAATTATCAGTAGCAATGGTTGTGCAATTTTGTTGAAACTTACTTTACTGCTATAGCAGAATTCTTAAAACGAATCGTGTATATTTGCGTTGAATTTGTTTCAAACGATTAGTGAAACGGACGGAAAGGAGATTTCAGACAACGTACAGTTTTAAAGTAGCTTGGTTCACGAAACGCTGAACATATTCTCATCATGAGACTTAAAAATGCTGGATATGTCACGTTAATTTATTTATTTTATCAACATGTGGTAGCAAATTGTTTGTGATGTTGTAACTTACAACATTGTTTGAGTGACGATGCATATATGAATTTGCATATTTCTGCAAATAGTTGTAGATTGTACTATAATGGCTACCATTGTTAGTCCTTGTCTAAGCCACTCACGAGTATGGCTATATGTGTCTGATTGGTTTGCCTATTTAAAAATATTTAAACCTGAGAAGCAAGCTTCATAAGTAATTTTTAAACCAGAATGATTGAGATAATTGACTAAAAGCAGGAATTAACAATAGCAACATATTACTACCAACAACAAATATGAAAGTTACAAAAATCGAAAAAATAGTATAATGAAATGTACAAGAAATGTATCATCGGAATGAAATGTTGAAGAAATGTATTAATCATATAAAATTTAAAATACTTTCTGACGAATTTCAAACCCACGAAAAATAATGGTTAACGGACAAAATTTCCGTAGAAAGGTAGTTCTTTGAAGGAATGTTAATGATGCAACTTAAATCAGTTTTAAACGTAGGTAGGTATTGTACTCAAACACATTTTACATGCATTTCATAGCAATGGAAATTAAGAAAAAAAACTTCAGTGCATTTAAAATAAGTTTCAAATCATGAATATATTATTGAATGATTCACGAAGTTTTAATCTGGAATGTATGGATTTCAAAATCATACCACTATCATAATATAATGAATATTCGCACTGAACATTGTTGGTGCCATTTTGTATTATGAACTTTAAAAAAATATTGCTTGAAAACGTTTCACGTTATATGCATTGTCAGAATTTAGCAAAGCTTATCTACGCTTACTTTAGATTCAAATTATTAAGTCATAGATTAAACACGTACGCTTCTTCTTCTTCTTTGGCTCAACAACCGTTGTCGGTCAAGGCCTGCCTGTACCACTTGTGAGCTTGGCTTTCAGTGACTAATTGATTCCCCCCATAGCAGGATAGTTAGTCCTACGTATGGCAGCACGGTCCATTTGGAGGTTGAACCCATGACGGGTATGTTGTTAAGTCGTACGAGTTGACGACTGTACTACGAGACCGGCTCGTACGTAAACACGTTCGCTAGTAAAACGTATATTCAATGGAGACGCCTGCTGCCTGTCTATACATAATTTAATACAAAATAATCACATTGGTGTTATTATCATGAATTATTATGAATATGCATTTTTAAAGATTTGAACAGTTTGAGTACATGTGAAACATATAAATGTCTTGTAAATATAAAAATGTATTTCGTATGTTTCCAAGGTACTTGCACTGGTTTTGAATTTTCAATATATCTCGAAACAACAGCACACAAATCATCATCTTCCCTTGCTAAGCATAACACTAGCTAACAAAGCGCTAACGAAAAAAATAAACAAACAAAAACAATCAGTAAGTGGTTGCGGCGATCTTGAGGGTCATAAATATTTTTCCCTCAACGTTCAAGAAGCACGAGAGTAGCAAATATTCGTTCACCGCCGAGGGGTGGGGCAAGTACCGCTACCGAGAAGGCACGGCAGGGCTTCAAACTATAGCAATTCTCAATTCTCTCGCCCGACCAATTTGCTTTTCCAGCCACCTCAACCCAACCTCCAAAACACGAATCTACGAACCTGCCTTCCAACTAGTGCCGCGCTCGGTATTAATGTTTTATTTATGTACTGTGGTTTAAGAGATTTAGATTAATGAACTCTTCACTTCGTTCGACTGGCTCGACTGGCACGGATAAAAGCCCCATTTTTTCCTGCACCTTGCCGCACCATCGCTCTTCTTTCCTCCACAAAGAGCTGCCAAGCTGCTACGGTGGCTGAAAAAGATTGGCTGTTTTTTTTTTCGTGTAGACACACAAAAGGGCAGAACGCAAAGATGGTGCAACTTAAAAACGAATGAACCTTTCAAGCGCGTACTGCATGATACTCGATAGCGTTGGCAGCTTTTGGGCAAAACAGCGGGATAACGCACGGGAGGCACAATACCCACCCAGATCAGGCCAAAACAAACACACAAACCTACACTCGCTCGCTTGCACCCATGCCGGGAGTGCGAGCACTGGGGGAAAGAATTTAAGAGCAAGGAGGCGAACAGCGCTGAAACAAGCACCATTCGACTACTTAATTATTCACCTTTAGTAAAGTAAAGTTTTCCCTTTTTATGCTGAATGGATGAGAAACACTTTACCACCCGGTGGTGCACCGGTAGAAGTGGATGGAAAGTTTTTTTTTTAATATTTTCCACTACAACTTTTCACTAAACCAAGCATGGCCCGTTGTAGTGAAGCCCAACCAACATTTAATTTGGAGTTTACTGGCGAAGAATCATATTACCACCTTCTGGAAAGTGAGGTAGAAAGGAAGATTTTTCCAAAAGAATAGTTCTTCACCTTTTTTGTGCTACCGATAAGTTCCTTTTCGTAGGAAAAGTTAAGAGTTGAAAAATTAAACTTTAAACATCAACCAAGGTTTTAATTGATTTCCACAGACACCACAGTGAGGTTCCCCAGTACCATCAATATTTATAGCAAATTATAAGCATGCAATATCATCGTCAGCATCGTCATCATTACCGTCATCATCACAGTGTAATCAATATCGAATCAAATTAAAGTGCATTCACTCGGTTTTGAATCGGGTTGCATCGAACCGTGAAGAAAACTTTAAACTTTGCATCACGAATGGCGGCGCGTGTCTTTCGAGCAGTGCTCCCCGTTCAGTGAAGCCCGTTCGAAGAAAAACGACATGGAAATGCTTTCTACCGATGCTTTCTCCAACCTCCAACGATACCTATTCGATTTGCGATGCTTTGCTATGGGGAAAGGAAAAACGAAGAGGCAAATCAGGCAAAAACAAGACACTTTTATTCGTCGCCTCGTACAGTTTCCTCCGTCACAGGCGCGGTAGGGTGGATTGCGATTAGTTCTGGCGCCGGTAGGGGAAAACTTTCACTTGAATTGAAACGAACCTTGAAAAACTCGTTTCACTTTGCACCTGTTTCTTCGGCATCGTTACGACCTTTGTGCGCCGCAGACGCTCGAAAGCTTCCATTTCATTCAATTTTCCAACTCGGTGCATTGTTCTTTGTGGTGATATGATAAAGATTTCCATTCCTTTCTTATTTTTACACTAAAATCTCTCCGTCCCTTTGTAGCACATCCTTTACAAAGTACTGAAAATGCTTATTTTGATTTATATTCGATTTGAAAAAATAATTCAAAGTGTTATTGTAGGACCAATTACTTACCTGTAGCTTCAATCAGTTACATTTAAAGTAATGTTTTAGCATTATTGCTCAACACACACATGAACAGTTATGAGTAAAATAAATGCACCAGCCAAAACTTAATCTTTTTTATTATTTCAAATATATTTCTAATTATTTGCAATCATGTCGTTTCGCAATCATGAGTATGCTACCAGCTGCCCTACCATCCACCGCTGGCGAGTGCTTGAGCTAAATTGTTGACCGAAATATTAACATAACAAATAACCTAACAATATGCTCGCCTATGCAGCTGATAATTACACGGTGCTTTAGTCTCGCTCGATCGTTCGTAAATGGTTTTGCTAATGGTATATTTTTTTTTTGTTATTCTGTTTCAACCCCCTCGTTCTCATGGTCCTATTTCACGTTCCAAACCATGGTCTCTTGCACAGCTTAAGTTGGGCTAAAATATGTACACACTATGCGTTTGCTTTTTTCTTTATTCCGTGCTCGTGCTATCCCATTTTACATCTTTTAACTGATTCATTTTGCAACTTTTATCTGTAAAACGTTTGCGTTTCTTAATTGCCAATAAAGGATAAATCATCCTTACGTTAGCCATTTCTTTATTCCCTTCCGACTGACCATACTATAGTTAACAAACTCGACAAAGAGCTAAGCCATTTTGCTATTATACAACGTCCTGCTACAATTTTTCCTAGTTTAGAACAGTGTTTTGTGTTAGGAAAAAAAATGCGATAACTAAGCTGCTAGACATAGTTTACAAAACATATAAGGAAGCAACCAAGAAACAGGGCGCAATCACTGAACAAACAATGTACAGTCTCTTTTTTAAAGCTGATTAATAGAGTTTGTTTTGTTTATATATAACAATTTCCGAAGGCTTATGCTGATGAGGAAGCGCAGCGAAATAATCGAAATCGAACACAAGAGCATGATTGGTAACCTACTTATTGTTTATTTCAGCTGCGTCCATTATCCGTTAAGCAGAACATGGTGAAATTTAATTTATGTTACAGGATTGCGCTTAGCCTTACGTGACCATCGTGTTTATTATCCCATCAGTCCCACAAAGAAAGGATATGTATCTCCATGGCAGGGGAGTGATATGAGCAACGAACATATGATATGCGCGACCGCACCACCGACTGGGACCGTGTTCGTGCGGCAGATGTGTCGTCCGCCTCACGGAACTGCCACAGCTTCTGGCTGAATGGAAGCGAAAGAATTGCAGCTCTCTCTTTCTCTCTCTTTCGTTACTCGTCTTCTTGCACTCGATGAATTGCAAATTACAGTAACAGCCAGCTCTCGCAATGCTGATGGCACAGAACTATCAGTGTCGATTGCACCACACTTGTCGTCAGCGATAGCAGCGAGAACACTCCGAAGCTACTGCGAGCATCTGCAATCGATGGAATGCATCAAAAGGAAACGCTGGCATTAGTGAAAGGTAGGGCCGTGCTAAACTCGACTCGAGCTGCTTTTACGAAAGGCTAACTCCTTATGCATACCCTATGTGCTCAGGGCATGGGTACCTTGAAATGAGTTTAAAGTACTTAAAAAAACAGAAAAATATAAAAATATAAAAACCAATAAACCAAGACGGGAGAACGAACCAAAACAAAAAACCAACCACTCCAAACTCTCGCATAGATGGTACAAAAACAAACGCAATCCTCGCCACAGGGTGTAAAAGAGGAGCAAAGAATGAGTGGAAAAAATTAAATGATCGCAAGACACTCAGAGCGAAAACAAAAAGGTAAAGAAAATGCTTTAGCGCGAAACGGGACGAGCGAGGCGAGCAACAAGAACAACAAAAACACATAAGAAAAGATTGGAAAACCAGCTACGCTGTGTTGGGTTCCCACAAGCGTCAAGTCAACAAACACTTTACCATTAGATACACCGAACTCTTTCGGTGGCATGTCGGTGTAGGAGAAACTTTGCCCGATGGCAAGCGATCCCTTGCGCTCGAAAGGGATCCCGTTCGGTGAGCGTTGAGCGTAGCCTTCGTCGTTCTTCATCGGAAACAGGACCTCAGGTTGGCTGGCGACCTTAATGGTTTCATTACGTGATACCACGGCTGGGATCGCTGCAGTTGGTTTGCGTGGAGAGAAGAGCGAGAAAATGAGTAGGAGCGCAAAAGGAAATGAAAAAAAACCCGACACACCGCAAGCACAAAGTGCGCCGAAGTTATCGCACAAATTAATACACCCGAGGTGCTGGCAAAAACCTGGAGTTTGTTTCGACAAACAAAACCAATCGAGAAAAAAGACACTCACTCACATACACCCCACCACGACACTTTCATCGGCATTGGACACTGGTGTGTCGAAAAAATACACGAAACAAAATCAACACAAAAAGGGGTGTACAAAAAATTGGGTATGTACTTCGACGCAGAGTCAACAGAGTGGCAATGCTCAGACATGCTGCATGTCATAGAGAGGGCTGCATGCCGAGCGTGCGGTATTGGTCTGGAACTTATCCAAACTACCGCCAAGCACTTAATTCAATCTACTTACTCTCTTTCGGCTCCATCACGTGAGTAATTTGCTTCGATGGTGTTGATGGAAGTGGGATTTCTGGAAAAGAACGCAAGGCACGAAGATAGGAATCGGATGTTAAATACAGAACAATAAATATTAAGCAAACCGCTGGCAAAGTGCACAGTGCACAGGGTGGGCAGGATAGCGCGACTGATGAACCTTTCTGATAGAAGGGATTCTAAACAATTTGACCGCTTAGAACGACGCTGGAGGAACGTTCAAAATTACCTGTTAAACACTTACCGATTGCCAATAAAAGCCATTCTCGCAAGGAACGCAATTAAAAGCCCTACCGCCCACTGGGGCACTTACTACACTTACCGTAAACGCGAATGGAGCCCTCCGTTTCACCGAGTGAGTTCTTGGATATGCACCGATAATTGCCGAAATCGCCCATCGATAAGCCTTTGATCGTTAGCTTCATGTGCGCTCTGGGAAGAAGAGAGGGGAAATGGAGCGATACGATATGATGGGAACGATTATGTGCTGCCGATTATCTCATTATAACACCTGCCGGTGGCAAAAAGGCACCGAGGAAATCTGCAATACGTACCGGTAGGAGTTTTCATTGTAGTCAATGATGTACTTTTTACTCGGAAGCACCATGACCGAGTTGTAAACCCAGTAGATGATAGCTCTGTAAGTAAGCATGTGTATCATAATTATTACAGCTGATCAGTGGATTACAATGTAAGTTGGTAGTGAACGTTAATTATTTTAGCCAATGCGCTTCAAAACCCGTATAATTCACATATATCTGGCTAGAAAGGGAAACAAATGGAAGAGTCAAAGTTGTTATGACATTTTGTGTGCTTATATACTAGACAAACAAAATAAAACGCCATTTTTTTAAAGTTGGTTGAGATCGTTATAATCGCAGTAAATTATTGGTTTCGCTGTCGATTTACATCTATAAATTAGGAATTTAGTTAAGTATTTCCATCAATTGGGTTCATATCTCTTAAAAAGCCGTCCTTCCTATTACCACCATTTTACAGCACTTGAAATTTTAAAATCAAAATGAAAATTAAAATAAAAGGAAAACAATTGCTTTTGAGATGGACATCTCATGACATTTGTTATTAAGATAGCAGTTACCGTTAGAAGCTTTTAGTTTTTATTGGTTTATTGATATGGAATCTAATTATTCCTAAGTAAATGAAATTTCTCATGATATGTTCGCAAATACGAATATCTCACTGTTATCTAAAATCACTGCCAAACTTAATCCAGACTGAAAAATATTGAATACACCGCTGAAGAATAAAAATTAAATAAAATGAATGTAAAATGTGTGTACAAATTTCATGTTAACTGTAACTCTCATGATATGTTCTAGTGAATACTGCGTAGCGAATGTATGATATGTTATGATAATCAATAAACAATTCGCAACAGGCATTCCTCTTTCCATTCTATCTATACATTTTTATCTAATCATCCATTGCCAAGATATAAACTGTTGTCATTTTTAATATTCATAAATAATACAAAACATGACACCCTTTTTGTCAAAACGAAACCTACCTCGGATGAGCTTCGGTGTGACAGTCAATGGTAACATCAGTCGAGAGTGGAGCTCCCACCAATTGATTTGGCACCCAGATCATCGGTGAAACTGAAAAAAATATTTAATATTAAAAATATGTTGATAATAAATGTTCACTATCCAAAAATAATCGTGGCATATTCAGCGATTTATAAGGCTTTACAATATAGCATATACGACATTAGTCGCGTGAAAAGTTAATACAATTTTCCAGACCGCAGCTAAGCGCACATTAATCGGAACCATTTACATTCCGCAGCATTCTTCATCGTCCGGTAGATAATGGTAGATGCTCGCTCTTTCTTACACACACACACATCATACAGCTAACAGTTCATGAAAGATACCAAATAGGACGTCCGGAAAACCTCACAAACTTTTCGGTACTGTCGGTATGGCCTAAGTTTAGCGTATGAATTTAATTTGCTAATACACTTATGAATAAATAAAAGCATACTTACACTCCACATCAAGGATAATCCGCTTAGATACCGACGGTGGCACACCATTAGTGGCGATGCAGAGATAAGCACCCATTTCGTTGCGGCTTACTTTCGTCAGATGTAGAACCTCACCGTCGTACACCATCACTGGAAGGTTGCGGTGACCGAGCCAGCATACGATGCGTAAGTAAGGGACGAGAAATTAAGTTATTTGGAGATTAGCGCGTGTACCGTACATTGCACATGGAACAAAGAACGATGGGAATGAAATGCTTAGCATGTTTGCAGCTTCTTCACCTAAACATAATGCGCATACAGTCCGGTGAACGACAACGAGCCTTTGAATGCAAGATAATTCCTAGCCCATCTGAAAATCGGTCCGCCTCCGATCTTGTAAACGGACCCAATCGCGCGTAAACTATCCGTCAAGCATTCCATTCAGCGGAGATGAAGGATTCCCGTCAGATTCCGAATCGATTAGAGTGCATCGAATCGATCGCAACGCTGAAACGATTCACCCGCCACATAACCGTTGGCTCCGTTAGCTTTCGATTAAGGTCATTCCGTCAAATACTGCTTTTAAAAACAATCAAAAACCCATTTATCTTGGTCCCCCGGCGCTGCGTTTGATGTTATCTCCGTACGGCAGATAAGCTGCTTAGAGGTAAATGGCTGCAACCGACAGACACTTTCATCCCCAAGCTGCTACCGTCGCGTTCTTCCCTTACCTTTCTTCTTCCGCTCGACGGTAATGCTTTGGCCGTCTTCGCGTCGCCAGATGATCTTGGGCGTGGGGAAACCATCGGCACGACATGTCATGTTGATATTTTGATTTTCTCTTACGGCCACTGACGAGGGAGTGCTTTCGATGTCCAGAATGTTTGGAGGCACTGTTGGAACGGTTACGGTATAAGAGAAAAATTACTTCATAATGTATCATAGCTTTTTAAATTTTTATCGGGATGTTATTTTGTTCGCTTCGATAGCTATTGTTTATCATTTGTAGTTAAAAATTAAAAAAACTGTTTTCATGTTTTATGTTTGATAACACAAAAAACGCTTCATTGGAGCCAACAATGTTGGCATCTTATTCAATATCATCTAATGTAGTACGACGCATGTACTACAAACTTTGTAGAACATCTCCTTTGCCTGATTGGTTTTTATCGATATGCTTCTTCCAAACATGCTTTGCCATAGCATCCCAGCAATGCATCAAAAAGTGGCACGCTAGGTGAAAGTGCACTTCAACTTGATCGAAAACAAGATGTACGGTGCAATTTTACCCCGATCCGAACGTACACTGAACGGAACGTTCTGCGCCGCGTTTGTACTCCCATCCCACCAAGCAAACATGTAATCGACACATTGCCTCAAAGGCACACAACGAGTAAGGATCTCTCAAACAGCGTGCAGCGTTAAAACGGAACGTCAAAAGCCATACAGCCGAACTGAAATACGATACGATAAAGTTTTCGCCATTGAAACTCGTCCGATCGGAAGCCAATTGGATTAGATTATGAATGTTGTGAGCTTGCCGAACGGCCTGCCGATATGGCGATGCGGGTAAATTCTGGCACACTTACCGACTACTTGCAGATATCCGACTTGGCTAATCATGGGATTTGTGTTCACTTGGCACATGTAATAGCCCCGATCGTCCTGCTGGGCCTGGCTAACGTGAAGAAGCCATGTGTTGGAATTATCGTACGTTACGCTGTACCGCGGGATGCGCGAGATAACGTGCCGGTGTATCGTCAAAATCATCTGCCGATCGATGTGTATCCACGCAACCTGTTGAGTGAATAGATTAAAATAGCATTGAAAGAGCAATCTGCCGATGCTTCGAAATTGTTAAACAGTTTTTAATACCATGGTTTTAATACATTTGTAACGAAATTGAAAAGCATTCATTGTTTTTACTCGACTAGATAAACTAATTTGTCAATAAATATTTTCAATCTAGTTATCTGTTAAGGCTTTAAAAAGTAAAATAAAATAAAAATATAATTTACTGCATTGCTTCCTTTTGTTACTAACACAAATATTGTAAGTATGAATAAGCGTAACTTATTCGATTAAGATTATTAGGATTAGCTTACAAGGTAAATGTAAAGAAGCATTAGTTATATATTTTATATTTTTATTAACATAAATCGTTATGCACTTTCTACGCTTCATGGTTGGATTTGTTTATTGTGATTTCTATAATGTTCTGGATAAATCGTGGTAATTCTATTAAGTCATCTATTTTACCGTTTTCTACTAAGCTAAGATTCTCGTCCAGATGACCTTTCGTAGCAAGGTAATTTCTAGTAAAAATAAGTTAATATGCTGTTTGGAATGTATTCCCCAATAAGTAAGTTGTTTTATGTAGCCTTATTGATGATGGCGATACACAAAAGAATTGCGGTTTGATTATATGGTTACCTATACAAAAGTAGAACCTATACAAAAAGTGAAATTCATGAAGAGATTTAGTTCAACTTCGGACTGATTCGACAACTGCAAATTCCGTATTTTTTTTATTTAATTTATTTAATAAGTTTTGCAGTTTAAAATACAATATTATGTTCACTATTTTTTGTGATCAATATTATCTAATACGTGAATTTGACTTAGTAAGACCAAACACACTTCTATGTTTTATAACCTTGGATGAATAAATTCAATTCCAACTACATGCAAACAAAACGTGTCAAGTTTGAAGCTTTACGCTTCGAATTGTTTATAAATAATCATCCCACTTCACTGTTGCACGGTTTTCACCTCAATAAACTTACCTTATATGTGCCCAAATGTTCCACTACACAGGGCAGGTTAGCATCGCGTCCCACGGCAACGGTAACATTCGGAATGGGTTGAGCAAATCTTGGCTCATCCATCATCACTGCGGAGCAAAGAGAAGAAAAAAGCATTAGCAAGAAACAGAGTGTAAACAGAAGAACAAAAAAACCCGCCTTACCCACGAAACAATCCGTTCCGAAAGGATAACGGCAAAATAACATATCAACAAAGGTCACCGATCGTTTCCAAATTATTTCAGCTCTGCCAAACGGGCCCTGAGGGCCAATCGATATCTTTATGAAACAGTGAAGGCATTTTGCAAAACGGAATACAAAAGAGTTGTAAACACCCTTTCCCAGCACTGGCAGTTTGTTACATCTCCTTTCAGCTGCGTCACGGTGCGCTTTCTTCGAACCTTGAATGAACCTTTCTGCCGCCATGCACCGAAGGGTACACCGATAAAAGATTACCCATCTGGCAGATGGTGCGCCGGCTACCGTTTGGTATAAAACGAATAAAAATTGTTACCATTTTGGATGAGCAACGAGCTGTAAGGCAATGGGGGTAAAATGTGTCTTTCCCAACGCCTCAAGAGCTCGACGAACGATGTTTGGATATGGAAAACCAACAGCGCCCACCGAGATGCTTGGCTCAAATTGTGCTGAGTTCAGACGTTTACTACGTTTGTTTGCCACTATGGTGCATGGATCCTGCACTATCATATGCAAACACATACACACACCGACACTTGACCGGTTGACGGACGAACTTATGCAACTGTTTTGAGGATGATTTATTTAAAGTAATTTTTTGCTGTTATTATTTCAAACACTTCTAAGCGTCGTCACCAGCGGGCAGACCAGACAGCATTACAAACGCTCATCCTCAACAGTACGGGATAAAAACGCCCGATGTTTGGGGGGAGAGCTTTCGTGCGAGTTCGTTAGTTGCATTCGAAATTGCAACCGGCATTGGGGGGTCTGAGCGAGCCATAGCGAAGTGTCCCGTCCATTTATCTCCCAGGAAAACCCTTCAGTTCAGTCGCACTAGACATCAGCGTAGGCAACAACAACAGCAACAACAAATTCAACAGACAACATCCTCGGAATGGAGCCACATTTCGAACAACAGTATGAAACAAACAATCCTTTCGTTTATCCATGCTGCAACGGGAAAACGAACCCGATGATGCTGCAGGATAATTCCATCCGTTTATTCCGCTCCTGTCCGACCGCTTTGTGACACAAGAGCGATGTGACACATTTCGGGTTCGTTTTCCATCACACACCGGGACAATCTTGTCATTATACCGCTGTACTGTACAGCACGCTGTCTGTCTATGGGAGTAACGGCAGGGGGTTTCTTGTACTTTATTTTATATTTTGTCTACATTTTGTCTGCCTGCAACTGACTGCTAACAAAATCTCAACTGTTATCCAACCTTCGCCTCGAGACATATTCGTGCTGTTTCAAAATTTACATTTTCAGTCCCTTTCCCACTGTCGGTTTGTAGCAGAGATTGAAACGAAATGAGCAAATTCTTTGTAGAATTTAAACAAAAGTTCAATGGTTATTAAATTAAACGACGGAAAAAATACTGTTTATGTACAAATCCTTCAAACACTTTTCCGAATGCTTGCAGCGTTCTCTATATCGAATCGAATTGTTTTACTGCCAGCTGAACTGTGATCTTCTAACATTAAACTAAGCCTCGTCATACATTTTGTAGGAGCAAATCTTAAGCATTGTGATAGCTCCTCCCGGTGGAATTTATCTCCCCAAATCCCTTCCAAACAAAGGAACAACCAATACTAGGCTACAATGGCACAATACACGCACCCAACTGCACCGCAAGCCTTGGCAGAAGCAACGGCGCATTTGTTTGTTCCAGCTGAATCATTTACAGATGATTTGAAATTTATTGCACTTTCTTGCAATAAGGTAGGCGGTTTATCTGTTTACCATTGTTGCACAGGCACAGGCAAAAATAAATCTCACCCACAAGCTTTCTATAGAACTCTGAATAATCGTCTGAGAGGAAGTACAGCAACGAAATGGTTTTTAATTATAGCTGCCTTATTTACTATTTATCCAACTGTCTCTAGAAGCGTTGGGGTAATCAAAAACGGTTCGCTTTCTTAAGACTTACGTTAGCTTAGAACACTAATTGCTCCAATTTGTGCACTTGTATCTACCACATTGTGACTGAAGAATAGATAAAGTTAATTTGGTTAATATTTAAAACGCTCCATGTACAAACAACAGCTCGTTGCAATCACCTCCTTTAAAGATTTCCACCTACTATGTATAATTTTGAGCTAAAGTTGAACCAATTTCACCACACATTAATACAACGCATTTGATCAATGTGGAGATTCCAATTTCAAGAACAGAAACTAACTTTTGTTCCACGATTACACAACAACTGGGAAGCAAAAAGCGGTAACTTGATATATCGCTCAACTTTCACAGCTCCTTTCACCGTGTCGGATATTTTAGGCAAATTTCATCCAAGCATTTAACCTTTTCTGAAAACATCATAATAGTCCCACCCGACATCCGGCACTCCCACGCCAAACAACCAGTTCTCGCATTATCTCACATATCGTTGCATATTTTCCGTTTTTCTTTCCTTTGCGAAGTTCAACCAAACGCTAAGGTACGAACGACTTTACCGTTCAGTGAGAGGGAGATCTTCGCTGGAAAGCGAAAACGGTAACAGCTGCTCTTTATGGGACGTACGTGAGCATCATGCATTATTGGCGCACCCCGGTGGTAAGCGTGTTGTACTGCGACGAGCGCGACCATGTCACACACGGATTACACATTTAAATGATTATCAAAGGATGTGCACAGTACGGTTGGGTTTCGGATCGTCGGCCTATTATTTATGGGCGAGCAGATAAAGCAAGCGCTCTGAGAGGCTTTAAAGAAAACCGCCAAAACCATCGCTGCGTCGTACGCAACGGAATCAGTGCATTTCGTTAAAGACTTTCGTTGGAGAGCGCGTTTTCGCTTCAACGTCGTTCTATTAGACTTACAATGTTTCAAAATTGGACAAAAAAGAACTGCTTCAGGTTTGCTCCAAATACTATGCTCCCTCCAATTCCTACGCCAGTGCAGAAGTAATCGATTATTGACTGGCAGCATTTCAAACGAACACAATCTGGGTCACGATCCCCGCGAATTAGAAACGGACAGACACTGCAAACTGGGAAGCGACTACTGGACAGCAATGTTGCATTACTCGCACTCGCTAATGCCACCGATAAACAACACACAACGTGTCAGATTGCCGGAAATATATTGCATCTCGTAAAATGGAAACTCGTATGATTTATGTACTCCCGATAAGATCCCGGGCGCCTAGTCGGCGGGGAAAGTGTTCAGCACGTGCCCACGCAGGAGGTGTCGGTAGGAAGCGTGCTTCAACACGGGTGCCAGTCAAGTCCAAATATTGATATTGCTTTTACGGTGCATAAACAACCCGTATCCTCCTTCCATCGCACCTAAATTGAATGTTAAGACCGTAACCTCGGTGAAACGGGTCCGATTGCTGCTGCTCCAGAGATCGATATTTCCCATGCCATGTGCAACAATTTCTGGCCGGCTGCAGTGCTGCTTCGCCCAACTGGATAAGCCTTTCTAAAGTGGGCTGAAAACTACATAAACGCGCTTTTGTAGATGAGAAAAAAGCACGAAGCCTAACAAGAACCAATGATGATGCTCTTTGTGTGACGAGTCCCTTTGTGTCATTGATTCTTTGCAAGCAAAAAGCTGCTTCGAAACCATTTGCACAGAAACTGCTCCCGTCTGTGTTCGGTGAAAAATGTCTTATTAGTAAACGAATACCTCCCGCATAGAGCGTCACTGTTTTATGTTTAGGTCAATGGTACTTTTGCATTCTTTCCCGAGGGACGAGGACTCTTTTGCGCTGCTAAACGAGCGTTTGCCAGTGGATGGTCCTTTTGTGCGCCAGTCTTTGGGCGGAACGCGCTTCGCAAGGAAACGGAAAGCAAACATTTGCCGCCCGTGTTTTTAGCGGTACAGTCGGGTGCTCGTTTATCTTCACGCGCTGCTCTTGTAGCTGCTGCCAAACAGATATCGCTCTTGTAGTTTGTTTGTGAGTGGCTGAAACTTAAGAACAATGACTGCATTTCTTGGCGATGCAACAAGGGACTGACTGTGGCAAGGCACCCGTGGGAGCAACAAAAGGGAACAGAAACAGCAAACTGCAACTCACAATTGTTATTTCTCGCTTTGCCTTGTTGTGTTTGAAGTGTGTCATTGTGGTGGGTAAACAATCGGTTCTCGAAAGATATTTGGTAAAGCAAAATAAAAAATAAAAACGAATGGCAGATAAATGACTGCGAAGGCTAGAAGTGAGAGTGCTGAGCGCTATTGTTATTGTGGCAAATCAGCTGTCAGTTCGGTTGGTTCCTATTAGCTTATGGGAGCGTTAAGGCAGCTTGCAATCAACTTATGTTAAGAATCTGTTTTTTTTTTAAAGTTTGATCATATTTCACTTATTAATTTACAAACTACTGTCATCGACGGTTATAATTAGACACCCTTCCTGGTACAGCTTCCTGGTTTTTATTACAACAAAATTAATTCATACATCAATCAGCTGCCATTTAAAGACATCTATCTGACTCCCATCGTAACCCTTTAGCGGTCGTCAGACCAAGCAAATGGGAAATGAAATTGAATATCTTGGTTCTCTTCTTTTCCAATCGTCCGCCTCAACGGTTTGATTCCACAAAGCGAACGTCGTGCACTAATTGGCATTCAAATTGATAGATCTAATCAAAGCTGCGAAACATAAATCTCTTTGTCGTTTAAAATTTGATGCGAACGGTTCGAATGTGCAAGCTGTTTAAGTGTAAATTATTGGAGTATTATTATGCTCAATCGCTTCTACTAGCATTTGTAGGGAATTTAAAGGTATAGGTGGAGTATTTCGAGTATGGCCGCTGAATAGTAGCGTACAGCGAGTGTTGCCAACAAAGTAAAAAACATATTGAAGTAATTACGATAGTTTGAGGAACAAATTGTACATCCATTTTATTCTGATTTATTTTTGTATTAATATTTTTTTTAAATCATTAAAAATTGACTGATTAACTAATCATTACATTAGCATTTTAGAGAATATGTTCATTAATAAGTAACTGAATCAAAGCGATGAATCAAATCAATATTTGAAGCTTGAACAGCACAATGGAAATGTTATCAAATTCAATCTGTTAACGGTATTGCTTCATGAAACTTTATTATGCACTTTAAAGCATATGATTTTTTCAGAAACACCAAAACTATACGTACAACTTAGTAACATTTTGAGTCCAACCGATAAATAAAACCTAACATAGGAGGAAATTCCGACGTAGGAATGAATGATTCCATAAAACTTAATTCTTTAATTCATATTTCATGAGAATCTCGCATACAGTCGAGTGCTGTTCGGTGGCTGAATAAGTTCCATTGCAAAATAATATGTATATGGTCCTCTTTTATTGAACAAGTAATACCATTGGATTTAAAAGTAAGCTTTCAGGCATTTCAAATTCCATTATTTTCCGAGAAGCATCAAAGAACAAAACAGGTACCCAAAAGCCGGATTGAGGCGTTCACCACGCGCTCTAGCGATCCTGTAATAGCCGCCTGCAGTATTTATGATGGCATTGCAGAGCCACCACCGAAAGAGCAGCAGCACCATGAATATATAAATGCCTGCTCACTGGGCAGCATCATTTCTGAGCGTCTGGCGGCGCACGGGACGCGAAGAAAGGCACCGCACGCGTGCAGCGGTTGCGTTTTCCGAGGGATGAATCATTTTTCACCACCAGCGATAGTGCCATCTCGCTAATGAAGTGCCAAACGCGTTTTGGACGAAGCGGTAGCCACTTCAAAAGAGAAGATTCGGGGGAATTTTATCGTGCTGCTCCTCGAGCCAAAGTTTCATAATTGTCAAAAGCCATGGTTGCTGCTGACGCTGCTGCTGCTGTGGTAAGATGACTATGCAGCAACAGTACTGTCCTTCTGTTCGAAGCTGTTCGGAAGGGCAAGAGAGTTCGCTGCGCGTTGGCGGCCAGGTCGAGACGGAGGTGATAATTTTTCGAATCGTTCGACACGCCAAACCTCAGTCCCAAAGTGGGAAAGTGAACGGTTTCGCGGTTGCCGGTTGTTTGCCAAAAACCCATGGAGAAGGTTGAAGCAAGATGGTGCTCCTCGGCGACAAAAGTGATTCTGCAATCAACGCAGCAGCTACATCACAAGAAGTTCCAGACGGCAGTACGGCCTGCTCTGTGCAACGGTTAGCGTCAGTACATACGGTCGATGCCGGTACCGATGTTCTGCATTTATGTACATACTAAATATTCTCCTCATCATTGTGGCGGTGATAGCAAACAGGTTTTCCAGAACAGTCCACCACTCTCACCACATATAGGCCCTTGGATCTGCCCTCACGACACAGCGGCACAGTTCGGCACACTGCCAACGACATACCGATACAGCGAACCAACGTACAGAGCGAGGCCACATTTTCTTGTCGCTAGTGAAACCATCCCGTGACAACGAAGGTAAGGCAACGACGGAAGCCTGTTTACCTTTAAATTTTCACCTCACCAATGCACGTGTATGCTCGCTTCAAGATGACGATGATGGAGCGATAGATAGGCACATAGATCGAGGGTGGTCGTGGATCGGTGCATCCGCACCAAAAGGTTCCGAGTTTCGTTTGGCCATCGTTCGGCCTAGACCTAGACATCTGAGGCACCTTTGAACGATTTAATCGTTGATCTTGGTGCTGCCTCTGGTACGTACGGTAGAACGGTGTTACCTGCGTTCTGACAACAAGTGGCACAAGGTTTTGGTTTTGGTGTCCTCCGGCAAACATATTTCACCTTCCCAACTCTGGTGAAGATAAATTATGTTCTCTGCATTTGCATTCGACCAGAATTCATATATTTTCCACTATCTATCTCCCAACGTTTACTTGTGTATGTGTGGTGCCATTGCCTCAGTGTGTTTGTGTGTATTTGTGTGTGTGTGCAACGGCCTGTTTTTGGTGGTGCCTCGTTTTAACCCTTGTAGGCGAACGTAAGTGTCGTCTTCCCACGCCATTTTCACCACTTTCACCCCTTTCGAGCACCCCGCATGGCCATTCGCTACATTCGAATGAAACATCACGAAATGGTTCGTAGCAAATGTGCCGTATGTCCTGCTCGTTGGCCAGTGAACGGGCCCGGTTCGTTAGGATGAATAAATGTTACCATTCTTCAACGGGAATTGCTTCGGTTTTGCACGTTCTGCATGCTTTTGTTTCGTAAAGCGGAAAAGTGGTAATTCATAGAAACCTCACCGCTACGTTCATTCCCTGTATGATCGTCATTCTCTTTTTTATATGTGCTTTTCAAGTTTCACACTTTTGTCGCTCAACGAGTGTTTTTTCCATTGTGTTTTCCCGTCTTGCTAATGAGTACATTAGTTTGCACTACAATTAAGTTGATAAACCAATGTATTCACACGTAAGGTTTTTAAGGGTTGTTCACACGTAAAGTTTATATGTACGGTTTCTTTGTATTTTGACAACTAGTAACATTGTTTCCTATAGTTGTACTGTTTAATTATGTGATTCCATTTGTTTTTTAATTATATTCATTACACTAGATAGAGAGAAGCAATGTAAAATTAGTTTAGATTCAAAATAATGTATTATTAACAACTATAGTATAACCTTTTAGTTGGGTTGTTCACTAATTGTTTGGGTTGTAACGAACCAACAAGATTTCTTTGACATAAAGAAACACTATGGTACTCGTGTCCACCATGGTAGTCATGTTAAGCAAAGCTGCGATGAATTTTATTTTTACCCCTAAGTTTAAAGATACAATACAATTTGTCTGTTTTTCCCATTTTTCCCATTTTTATTCATTACATTCACCGTCTGCCAAACAACCCAAATATCGAGTGCGAACTCACTAGTTGGTACACAATTGTATCCCAACCTGTGAGGTCATACTGTATTTCCGAATAGTTTCATATTAAGGAGCAACAAAATCAACTACAAAAACTGTGCCTGTGCCAAACCTGACCATAATGATGACAGTCTCAAAAGCAATGATCGTGGAGTTGCAGATGATGATATCCAGTAGACGACCAGTGGATAACGGGAGCAACAGAAGAAACGAATCTAATTAAATCTATCTCTCTCAAAGTTTTATTTGACGCTTGTCTGCCATGCTAAATGATGCTGGACTTTGAGATCATTGGGCGCAAAGATTGTGCTTGGACCGAAAGAAAATTTCGGACAAACTTTTACCAGCGACCGGTTACGCTTCAAGGCAAGACAGAATTTCAACAGATGGTTTCAAGAACGCCGAATTCATTATGGTATCAGAATAATTGAGCTTAGCACAACGTTCCCATTGAACGGGAAACGATGCTACGGAAGATTTCTCGGGTCACGGGTCAGTAAACGAAGGCTTTTCACATTCATTAAACTAATGCTTTGGAGTTACGGTGAACCAGTCATGGCAGTCGGAAAAAAGGGAATTACATTTTACCACAGCTGTTAGAACTTACCATGTGTGACGAGTGTGACCAAGTATATCATAAACAGTACATTCCTGTGCGTGAATCGCTTCGGTAGTAGCTTGAGGGCTAGTAGTATTAGCTTAACTGTCTGTAGGATTAACATTTTGGGTTTGATTTGTCACTAAGTCACATGCACAAAACTTTCACTCTGCAATCGACTCTCATCTGCACTGTGCACTCGGTTAAGTTGACGGTTGATTATGCAGCTCCCATGATCAAAGATCACGTTCTTGCGTGCACTAAGTTATGGGAGCGTTTCATCTTCTTGCTGATGAGATAGTTATACACATCAAGCAACAAAGCGAATATCGTCGTTGGAGAAAGTTAACAGGATATGTATCAAGTTCTGGAAATAAATAGAGAAGTAGAAAGTTATAATTTTAGTAGTTTTTATTTGGAGCGTATTTCACTATGCATATCAACATTACTAAGCACTACCGCGTATTAATTCCAGTGTTAATTCTTCTAATAAAAAGAAGGGATTTCTAGCCAAAAGTACGACTTTTTTTAAAGTCTGAATTAGAGTGAATTATATTGCTTTAAATATATTTTTAGCTTGGCAACATGCCTTGTAATACAATGGCAAATGATCAAATATTCCTGATCAAAAACATCCCAAAAAATGATCAAATTTTCCAGAAGTTGTAAGTTTTCCTGGTTTTTCTGTACTTGGAAGGACATCTAAATCTTTTTGATTTTTTTAAAAATTCCCACAAATCCCACAAAGAAGATTGGTACAGTGAAGATTGCCACTTTTGAGTCTGTATGTATGCCAGTACATATGACAATATTTATATATGATTTTATTCTTCTTCTTCTTCTTTGGCTCAACAACCGTTGTATGTCAAGGCCTGCCTGTGCCACTAGTGGGCTTTGGCTTTCAGTGACTAAATGATTTCCCCCCATAGCAGGATAGTCAATCCTACGTATGGCGGCACGGTCTATTTGGGGATCGAACCCATAACGGGCATGTTGTTAAGTCGTACGAGTTGACGACTGTACTACGAGACCGGCTAAATGATTTTATTACTCTAATAATATGTATCTTTGCTTGCAGTGTTTGTCTATTTTTTAGGGTCTTTATACATGCTTATTATGACTTTATCTATCTATTAGACCTTTTCACTATCAGTCACAGTGTCCATTTAAGTGTCCAAACGCATCATTGACAAGACTCTAGTTTGTTCACTTTAAGTCGTTAATTAGTCACAAAAAGCAATATGGCTTCAATAGGCCTTGTTTGGCCTTGTTAAGGTAATATTTTATTTAAATGCTTAATAATTCGACATGTGTGTTAATAATTATGTTTATATTTATTTTAGTTTACTCATTGCAACATTTGTTTGTGTTTGTTATTTGTTAAAATAACATTCACCGAGGTCTCCTTAAAGCAATCAAACTTATATCCTTTGGAATCACTATACGTAGAAACATGGCTTGGAAAATATATTCATTTAAATCGGTCCATGTTTGTCTGGATCTCTATGCTAACTGAATATTTTGGCAATGAATACGATTTCAAACGTTTACTGCAAGAAAAAGGAACGATCAGAAATCGATTCCTCCAAATGGGGTTTTGCTAAAACAAAACGAGCGTAAATTTTACTCGTTTTCCAAATACAGCGAGGGACATGAAAACACAATTCGAAGAACATAGGTTTCGTTCGCTTACATATGTAAATGTGCAAGTTTAAATATCTTCCGGCTGTGGGTAGCAGAGATCGATGGTAGCGGTCGAGGTAGCGAAATCGGAAAGCTTCTACCGTATCGTACGTGCCAGTTTACGAAGGATTTCCAGCCGGAGAGTTTATGAATATTTCATAAATCGCATGGCGTGGCGCAGCAGCTTAGCTTGTAGTTTTCCCTCGAGGTGACGCAGTGCCGGAGTTGATACGAAGCGTGAAATGGCTTCCGGCACAAATGGTGTTTCCCTTTGAATCCGATTCAATCGATGGAAAGATATTTTTAATCAGATCACTTTAATACGAATCCGGTATCGTGCAGTTTGTGATTCGATTGCTTCCGTTGTAGGAAAATGTTATTGCAGCCATAGCAACGCATCAGCAGACGGTTTTCTTCTACAGACTATAGAACGTATTTTAATGATGAAAATTAAATTCAAAAAATGAAATTATTTTTCAAAAAAAAAACAAGAATTCAAGTTTTGCAAATTCAATCATAGGTTTACGTCTCATGTCGTCAACACAAAGTTTTATAACTTATATACTGATGGAGTTTTCATAACAGTGGCACTGCGAGCTGCGAAACATGCAAACTGCAAATGTGCTGCTGCAGAACCGTCAAACAACATGGTGAACACTAATTAAAAAATACCAAGCATTTTTCATTGTACCGCAATAATATCGGAAAACTTATTGCGGTGGGAAAATGATGTACGCTGTGAATGAAAAAGCAATAAAAACTTCGTTTGATCACACATGCTTTAAGCGCTTCGAACATAAGGAAAGAAATTAATCACTTGTTTTGCTCATGAGTGTGAAAATAATGAATTCCATATTTAATTATGGTAAAACTATCATAAAAGTGAAGGTAAGTTTATTTTAAAATAAAATATGCATCGTATTTTGTTTTTCATAATCATATGAAATGAAACTACGTAAAGATAAATTATGATACATCTGCAAAATGTTTTGCTATCGTATAAGATGATTTTCAATCACACACGATTTGCTTTAGTATTCGTTCTTGAAATGAAACCAAAGAAGATTTCACTTGAATTTTGCCATCGAACCAAAGGAACCCTTTCTGTTATCACCACTCTTGCTTAACCACAGAATCCTCACCCACAGTACGAAGGGTTCAAAATCGATATTTGATGCATTAAATTTAAATTATTCATACCATGTGCATGGCATTTCGGGGGGCACACTTTTCCCAAACCGTTCCCTCGCTGGATCCATCGCTGTGAGGACACTGAGTTAATGCTAAAGGAACAAACAGCGGGCTAACCATGGAGGTGTTGTAAAAAAGGATTTTATCCCAGTAACAAATTCCGGTTGTGCCGGATTTCGACGCTTCGTGACCAATCTGCCAGATACGCTGTGTTGGTGGTGTAAAAGTTACTTCGTGTCTTTTTATTCGCACCGCAGGATCGGATGTTGCAGTGTTTGTTTCGACATTGTTTTCGCGCGCTACAATTTGATTCGATCTCTAGAAATCTATCGAACACGTCGTTCTGTGACGGCAGGAAGCCTCAATTTAAAACCCACCACCCATTTTCATCTCATCCGTCTGTGTCTAGCATCATCATCATCATCACCATCAGTGAACCAGAAGCATTCCAGCTACTAACGCACCTGCCAACAGAAGCCATTGTTGCGGTTTCATTGCAAATCGATCTTACAACCACGCAACGTGGCTGAGACCCAGTCGCGCTGGCACTCTCAGCTCTAAATACGACCCTTTTTATTGCCTGCCAACCACGCAAGGCAATCTAAAACCTCTGATTTTCGACTCCGGTGCAATTACGCGGATCAACGTATTTCACAGTGATACGTCACCCTTGGAAGACTAGCACCGTTTCGCATTCAGCAACATTGCTGCTACTAGTTCTGCTCAACCTTTATTTACATTTATTTCCATAATTGACGAAAGATAAAACAATAAAATTTCCATCCCCTCTTTCCACGCTAGCAAAAGCAATATAGGACCGCTTCGGTATCATCGACGATTCAAACAGAAACCAACCCAGTAAAACCGCATACAAAAGTATATGAAATTATCGAACCCTGTTCCACCGGTAACATTTGTGTTGGCGATGTTGTGTTGGCGGAAGCGGAAGGGAACGTACTAAAACAGTGGAGTAGAAATGCATCGCTAGCGTGGGAGCGTGGGAGCTTAAACCCGCTCGTTGTCGGTGCAATAAACTACCAAATGTATTCGGACAATAAACGGAAATGTTTGTTTTTACCACCGCTAATAACTGAATATACAACCCACCGTCGAGCCGAGTGAAAACAAATTCTATTTAATTGTCTAGCAACGCACTCATATTGTACAGAAAACGAAGGGGCGCAAGCAAATCGCTTCCAATCGTTCAAATCGTTTTTTTTTTTTTGATAATTCAAATTCGAACATTGCTTAATCTGCTTATCTAAAGCAGATAAGCGAAATATGAGCCAGTTTATGCTTAAAATATGGATTGGTTTCACTCAACATATTCTACAACAATCAAATAAATCTCATGTTTCCAAGCGTATTTGTTTTAGTAGGTATCAGATTTAAAAATACCGGATAGTTGAAACCATTGTAGGAACTTGCCTAGATATTGAGGTGATAATTTTGTATTGCTCCTTTAAATCAAACAAAACCCTTTAAACATTGACTCCTTTCACTGCAATTTCTACCACAAGAAGTTATATATATTTCGCCCCAAGCATGGCTGCGTTTTTTTGTCCCGATCAAAGCATTGTGTATGTTTACGAATAAAAATGACTTATTTATTAATTAAGTATCATATTTTATAAAACATGTTTTACAACTGAGAAAAATTAACATCGTTCATAATGAAGGAATAATTCATATTATTTTCGTTCGCTGACATATATCGGGCTATAAAACAGACTTATAACTGATTGAGAGTACTGAAAAAACTCTTCCATAAGTGTATGCTGTTAATTTACACAAATAATTAAAGAAATCAGGCCTGTAAAGCCCGGTAAAATGTGTTTATGAGGTACTATTTATAACCAAAAATGAGAAGACTTATCGATCAAGTAGTGTAGATACCTCGTAGAGCAGTCTCGTGGCACAGTCGTCAACTCATACGACTTAACAACATGCCCGTCATAGGTGCAAACCCTGAATGGACCGTGCCTCTGTACGCAGGATTGGCCATCTTGCTACGGATTGGTTGAACAATAAGTCACTGGAGAGCCTTGGCCATTAATGGTACAGGCTGGCCTTGACCGAGCACAGTGCCAAAGAAACAAAAATGAAAATAACAGGGTCAGCGTTCGGCAAAAATCTATTAATATTTCACTAGAGTTCCAAAGAAAAGAGCCAAATTGATAATCCAAGTAATTAAAATGAGTGCAGGTTACATGATTTTTTGAACCACCTGGAAACCGAAAGCAAATCGCGAGTCGTATTTTGCCAATTGCTGACCTGTTCAGTGATCGTTAATATCGTCGATATTCAATATCGCTCAGCTAAATTTCTTTCTCGGAATAACGAGATAGACGTACGTTTCATGAATGTTAGAGTGGAAATCTTCTTAGAGTCAAGTTGACACTTCTTAACATAAACGTGATTAGTTTATTGTCTCCGTAACGTGTGTTACCTCGATGAAGTGAAGGAAATTTACGATGCTACTCTAGGTGTGATTAATTTAGTTTTTTTTTTTTTAGTTTAGTTTAGTTTATTAATCGATGGACTATGAAGCCCTCTCGAGTCAAAATTTGTTTACAATACACATTAGATAGCGAACAGAACATTTATATATTGTTATTGTTGAACGCATTCCGAACAATTAAAAGCGAAGTCAGTTCCGTTATCGTCATTCCAGGCTCGTAAATATCGTCAGCTGAATTTAAAAGACGACACATACAAAGAAGGGGGTTGCCGCAAGTCAACTCTTTTTCAGCACAAGAGCAACACGAATAAGCACAATACATTACCTACCCTAATCAAAAATCAAATATTAATGCATGCTTCGACAAAACAAAGCATTTCTCAATAATAAGTCGAACGAGCTACAGATGCTTTTATCCTTTTTAAAATCCTTCAATCCTTCAAAAAGCTCTATTTAAAAAACGAAGGCTTTATTTTGTTTTATTAGATATATTTTTTAACAAAGTAGAAACATAACAATGTTACATTCATTTCAACTTGTGACATGATTGAATTACTAAAATTGCTTTTCTTCGAGCTTTTTGGTTTATATAAACATGTCTGACTCATATACTAAATATAAATTTGGTAATAAAAAAACCAACAAATTTTGACACAACTTTTAGTAGCACAAATTCTCCTTAACAAAGAGACAGGTGACAGAGTATGGCATTTTCTATAAAGTAGTGATATTTTTCCTCTTTAATTTGCAATCTAGAAATGGTGTTTATTGTAGTGTATAAATAAGTTTGAATGATTCTGCTACAACATGATTCTGTTCACATAGTAATGTCGACCATAAATAGTCTTAGCATATATATATAGCAGCTCATAAAGTTGATTTTAAACTGAACTTTGTCTCGGTCATCTGTCAAAATCATGGCCTATTCTCAAGCTAGGCTTAAAATTTTGATGTGTTTTGATAAATAATCTTTCTGAGCTTCATTGAGAATTTTAAGAGGAAAAAATTTCATATGTTGCCTGTGTTATTTTGATCAAAATGTTCAAAAATATCATGATTGGTTGTTAAACAATTGATTGTAGTCGTACATTTAGTATACATTTCGATGTGCAAGCAATCGACAATACTATCTTATGGACAACATTTGGAATGAAGTAAATTTTTTAAAATAAGCAATACGAACTTTTTAAGCCTCTATTTCTGAATTTAAATCTTTTCCTTGATTTATATTTTAAGGCTTCTTCTTCTTCTTTTTGGCTCAACAACCGTTGTCGGTCAAGGCCTGCCTATACCACTTTCGGGCTTGGCTTTCAGTGACTTTTTGGATTACCCCCATAGTAGGATAGTCAATCCAACGAATGGCGGCATTTGGAGCTTGAACCCATGACGGGC
The DNA here is from genome assembly GCF_016920715.1 of Anopheles arabiensis. Taxonomy (NCBI): domain Eukaryota; kingdom Metazoa; phylum Arthropoda; class Insecta; order Diptera; family Culicidae; genus Anopheles; species Anopheles arabiensis. Next base: position 69,258,169 of record NC_053517.1, on the reverse strand, counting down.
GTGTTGTTAAGTCGTACAAGTTGACGACTGTACCACGACCCCGGCTTAAGTATTTCATTCTCAATTATCATGGATTCTTTAAGACTTAACGGGTTGCTTACAAATGTCACAATTCTCACATAAAAATCTATTTTTAACTAAGAGAATCTTTACTTTAATGGAACAAAACCATAACTCTCTAATTGTCACAGAATAGACCAGAGGAATATGAACCGTACAAGAAGGATTCGGCTCATTTCGGCGCGTTCAACCAACAGACTTTGAGTACTTTTTTGAGATTAAGGTTTTGGATTTCTTTAATCTACGATATTTATTGAAAGCGCAAAAGTATAAACTTTATTATTATTTTCTGTTAGAATAAACTTAATTTTGATAAACTAGAAGATGAAAGCTTAACTTAATTTTCAAAATCCCTTCCCCTACAACATACCTTAAATGCACGCATGTAAAGTGTTTTACATTGCAGATGTCTTACTTGTATACATTCTTTTTAGTAAGCGTGTTATTTCGATTGCATCGGATGAATAAGTAAAACTTTCACACTTCAATTTCATACACTTTACGTGATAATTTTTCACATCCGGCAAACCACACTCACCAATAAGTATCGCTGGGAAGAGCTAACGGAATTAAGCAAACATTCACAATACCCGCGCACAATTTGAATAACGGACATTCTCCCATTTGTGTAGTTTTGTTTTTCTTTTTATTGCGATGCAGTTTTGTTTCAACTACAGTGAAATCCATACACCAAAGTATCGTTTTGGTGAAACGTAACACTGCACTCATGCAAACAATATTTTGTTCAATTAAACTTCACTTGCGAGAATCCTCCGTACGCGCTGGCACAAACGATGCATTTCTCTTTGCATTGCTTTTATGGTTTTATTTTACTCAAAATCAAACACAAACGCTTATCCTGCAGTCTCGCCAGATTGTAATTAATTTCCCCTCTGCACACACTCCCAGACACACACACACATACAGATGAAAAACATGGTACTAGCGAAATAAAAACAAAATGATTAAAAAAAAGCTTTCAATCCACACCCCAGCGCTTCTCCATATTTTTCACCATATCCCTCGAAGTTTTTTTTTTGTATCCGGAAACAATTATGATTGGCGGTTCGCCGTTTCCTTCCGTCGCAGTCTGCACAGTAGGCATGCTGGTTTCTCAATGACACTTTCACTTCGCCGGTGCAATGCTGTACAAACACATGAGTGTGAGTGTTATCTTTTTATTTCGATATTATCATTCATCTTCTTCACACGCTTTGCACAAGGATTACTTTTCGGTTCACGGTAAACTTCGCTCCCGTTTAGTTTCAAAACATTTTTCATCCACTTTCGAACAAATGGATCACTTTCCCCCCATATGCATCTCTTGCAACCATCACCTTTCGTACATAAATGTATGTTTGGATTTAAGAGAACATGTTGCAAAAGCTTCAAAACATTTTAAATAAAAAAATGATGAAAAAGAATACAACAAAGCAAAATGTACAAATAAATAATAGCAGCCATAAACAAAAAATGTACGAGAGAAACCGGGAATGAGATGCTCAAATGTACCGACAAAAGACTAAAAGGCAACGGCAGCAACAAATCACAGCGTCATCAGCGTAAACTACCGTCACTGCTATTTATGCGCGCGGGCTACGATGCATCACGCTCCATGATGCGGGATGGTACGCGATGAGGATGCACTTTTTGTGTGCCATGTTCGAAGCCATCCCAACTCATAGCAAAAGCATCCAAATCAAGCAGCAGAACGGATGGATTGCAGCAATGGCGAGAACGAAAGAAGAATGCAAATGATGATGGCGATGGTATCCAAAATCCGTACGCACAAAAAGCGAGAGTAGTGGAGGAATTTTTGATACTCACGATCTACACTCTTTGCACACACTCATACACAGACAAACTCACTCACAAATATCCAGGCGAAAACACAGACGCACAACTGTTTTTATAACTCTTCTTTCATTCTCCATGCAGATGTACGCAAATAGAGCGCAGCCGTTGTGTAGTAGTGTGTTGCATTTTGCTATGAAATGGTAAACTATCCACGTTTAAGTGTCACCCAAAATACCACGTTTTCACCTGCACCACTTGCATCTGTGTGCATCGAGACAGTTCTACTAAATGCACAAGGTCGTGCCACGATCACGAGGAACGTATCAGCCTCCGCGATGTCGGTGCGCGTTCTTCAAAAACATTCCCATCGGCGGCGAAAGTTACGAGACGACTGAAGGAATTTGGCGAAGCAAAGCTATTTACCAACATCATTGTGACAGTTCGGCTTCAACGCAGACAGATAGTGTCCAATCGCTTCCGTTCGGCAGCCCGAACGCGAAACCGGATGCAGTTCGGCTCCAGGGACTCTGTTCGGATGTTTTGGGACACAATCCGCAACATCGGTGGGATTCGTTAGTTCACACGCTTGGAGATGTGCCGGGTCGGGGAGAATTCAAACAACCGGCAAGCCGGCAGAACCAAGCCACTCGGTCCTCGAGCACTGGTAATGCTTATTATTTGTATGGGGAAGTGCAGGAGAAAACACGAACACAGCATCCTTGACGCAAGCGCACTTACCTACAGGCGAATGCATTCAGCATCAGTTTCCTTTGAACCAGTGAATTTCGTTCATTTCTCGTGAACATTGTTTGTGTTGGCACTCAAATGCAGGGGAAACATGGATGAAGTAATAAACGATTGTTGTAATAACGACAACAAGCAAACGGTGTAAAGATCACATGAAGCCATAGATTTTTTTCACAGACTTGCTTTGTGATTATTTAATTACAAGAATACAATATTTAATGTTTATGAACATATTTTTAAGCTAATAAATCTGCAAGTGTTAAGATATAAATTTCTCGGTATGCCTAAGGAAAGAAAATACCTAATACCTAAGGAAATACTGTTTTCAACACAATTTAGTTTTATTTTTCATTATATGAAAAAGATTAAACGTCACGAGCAAATCGAAGATAAACAAACAAATACGTCGATCATATTCTGTTTACTCAAAACTCTTGTACTGTAACTTCACACCAAATCATAACATCGGAGTTAAACTAAGACATTTGTGTATCAAATAATTTTAAACTGTTCTTGAAATAAAGCATTCACCTCGCTTTGGCAGGTACCGTAACTAAGTGCTTCGCAATCGAATAAGTTTGTGGTGATCAAATCACCGTATCCGCATTCGTGCGCTTCGTGAAAATAAAAACTCAAACACAATACTTTCCTCTACGCGTCTAAAAAGCTTTAGATTCAATTTAAAAACCACCATCCCCTTGCTGCTCTGCTCTGCTCTGTGCTGTTCTCTTCTCGAAGCGATAGATGAACCGAGATGAAGTTTAAAGGAAAAATAATAAAAAGCGAGCCCGGAAGAGTTCTTCTTTTGCGATTGTCCGATTCGATCGAATTGTTGCTTTACTTGCTGATGCGACAGCGCCGTAAGTACGAAAATGTAAGGTGAAGCGTGAAGACAACCTTCAAACTCGAACTAAGCGCTGCTTTGGAGAGAAACGTTCGTAAGGTGTCTACATATTTTTTATTTTATTTTTTCCAGAACCGAACCTCTTGGGATGGAAGAAACCACTTGACGTACTTTATGTAGACAATTCAGTTTTTCGTGCATTTTGTCTTACTTCTGCAGGGACGTAAAAAACCATACAAACACCTAGAAACGATTTAGCTGTGTGTAGCAAGTAAACAAAAGAAAATGTTTTAACCCGCTCAATTTTGCAATACTGCCGAGCAAGTACAATCCACTTCTTTTATTTGTATAGGACAGTTTACCATTAGGCAAAAACGAGGGAACAAAAGTTTGTCGTTATATTTTGTTTTGTACCAAATCGTTCTGTAAACAGTTTTTTTGAGAATGGAACTTGAATCAAATATACCTTTGCGTTTAATCAAAGCGATGCTGTGAAGTTATATTTCAATTTATTAAATTTTGATATTATTATTAAAAGCGTTGTGTGTAATGTGTAATTGAAGAGTTTTAGCTATTTTAAGCCAAAATTAGTTTAAATCTATAGCAAGAATTAAAATGATTAATTGTAACTATTCAATGTTTTAACATTCTGCTTCACGATGATACTTTCAAAAGATACAGTACATGTATAGCCATTACAGCAGCAATGAAATAGAAAGTGTTATGAAATAAAAATGAACCACTCCATTAACGAATTCAATGAAACTTGGTACAGCAAACGCGAACGCAATGATGGTATAATTAACACTGTTTAAACACCAGCAGTGCAATCAATACATATTATCTTTTCATCACTGCAAGTGCAAAGCTAAACAGTCATCCACAATGTAACCAAGCCTGTGTGCATGCGGTTATAAAGTTAATTATTAAAACCACTCTTTAATCACACATTGAAAGCAAACATCAGCTATGTCAGCAAAAACATAAATCACAAATAATAATGGCCTTGCTTTACACGCATCGTTTCTTGTTATATTTGTTTTTATTTTTTATTTTTTGAAAAACAAACAATTGAATTAAACTTAGTTGTTGTTTTGCATGGAGTAGGTCATCGACAAATTTCAATCAGGACATTCGCTCACGGAAGCAATCGATTTTCTTCTGTACTTTTACGAAAGTTTTTCCTCCTTTTTATCGATTTTTCAAACGAATTGCTTATTATTAGAAATGGAAAATCCCCAGAATGCTTCGCGTTTGCAAGAAAATATACCCCTAATGTTTGAACGTGTTAAAAGAAAAAATTACATAGTTGCGCGTATACAAACAACACGCTAGAGCACGTGGTTCGAAGGTTTACGTCAATGAAATTATCAAAAATAATGGATTTGAGGATACGATCATGCATGAGTTAAAGTAGTAAAAATGACTACTAGATAATAAAATTAATAATTCATTCATTACTTTATCTTGACAATTCTTAATCTGTTTGTATTGTAATAATCACATTTACTTTTTTTATCAAATAAAATAATATGTAAATCTATACTCCATAAAGCGACCAAGCGACATCTTCTTTCGTCCATTGCTAAAACGACGAACAATAACGAATACAACAAATCTGTTTTCTCTTTGCTTACGTTATGTTTGCCCAACCAACCAACAAAACACAACAAAACAAAACCTACCCTTGCCAGACCACAATACAGTTGGTGCGTTTGTGCGTAGGTTAAAATTAATACTCTTCACTTTGCACTTCATTTGAGAACTTTCCCACCACCCATCGTCAGTGATCGACCGGTAAGAGAAAAACTGTTCACACCTCACTAGAACCCCCACCGGAGCTTGGGCCGGCGTGGCTTCGAGGTACTTCCACTTCAAAAGAAGCACTTAACATAAAACTCTGGCTAAAGTAACCCAATTTTTGCGCATTCCTCCACCACCCAGTACGGCAACCGTCGGAAAACGGGGAAGCACCAGCACCCTCATGCCTTCTGTCCTCTCTTCCCGAAGCATAACATGAGGCAGGCTTAATTAGATTGTTCTTCATCATCATAATCATCAGGAGCATCGTCGTCTCGTGCCCGACCACCATCACGGGCCATCATCACTATCATCCTCACCGCCATCATTACGGGCGGAAGACGCTAGCACCAAGGCTCGACGGAAATTCCAACCGAATCAAACCCATCCCCTACGAGGGTGGTCGAAACTCTTTTCTTCCCTTCCCAGTAGGCTGCATATCGAGCCGAGAGTTTACCTCGACGGGGGAGTGGAGCCTTCCGGAGACTAACTTTTGCAATGGTCTCGTTTCGACAAAAGACGAAAAACTTTCAGTTCCTTCGACACCCCGCCAAGTTGCAAGCTTCCTAAACGGCAAAGTGATGGGGCTATTCAAGATGAGCCTCGGGAGGCCATTGCCGTGGGGCTGGATTTTGATATTTTTGGACAAGTTTGATTTGATAGGTCCGGTTGATTCCGGATGGCGATAGTGAATAGGAACCGAAACAACAAGTTTGGTGTAAAAGGACACAGTAGCAGGTTATTTGTTAAATTGGATCTCAACTTTTGGCTCGAAACAAAGTAATTTAGTATCGACGGTGTATTGTATAACACATCGTCGAGTTATCGCAGTGTTTTTTGCAGGTGATTCGCAAGTTTTATCATTTTTTTTGTATATTTTTCATCAAAGTTGATTCACCATTCGCTGATGTTCCTGGAATTGTGAAGTTGTGGCTGTGCGACTGTAGGTTGTTTATAATAATTGTTGATAGTCTTGCCGGTTGATATGTTTGCTCGTTTTTACATTTTGCATCAATACATTTTGTAAAAAAGATTAGTTTAGTTTTGTCTGTTATAAGTGTAGAAAGTTACTAACATTGCTGTTGATAATGTTTGTTAATCTTTAATGCATTTTATAATATTCACAATATTTGCTGTTTACAACAATCGTTGTTTGGTTTATTTTGCAAGAGTCAACTCATGATTTTTTCAATGTAACATCATCTATAGCAATGGTCTCCAACCTTTTTAGGATCGCGGACCACTTGGCGTTGAAAATACATTTGCCGCGGCTCAGAGCTAATGAGAGCACACATTTTATAGACTTAGTTCAAAGTTTTTAATCAAAAATATATTTAAATTTGTATTTTGCAAATTTTAGCTGATTGAGTTAATATTTTCTAATGATTTATAAAATTTAATTGCACGACGTGTGTCGTAAAAAGCTTTTCTTTAAAAAAAATTTTGCGGTTCACTTCTGTTAACGCCAGGGACCACAAGTTGAAGACCATTCATCTATAGTAGCCACGCGAGGATTTAGTTTCATTAAAATGGACCTTTTCGCAGCATGAATTATTATGGCATTATGATGGCATTGCATGACATGGCAATTATGAATTAATTATGAAATAATTGAAAATAATTCTTAATTCTAGTTTCTTTCAAAAACAACTACATTCAAATGTCTAAAGCGCAAAATATAAAAACGTTGAATGAATCTCGTAACACTATTTTCAAATCCTTTTCTGCTATTGTTTCTTTCCCTTAAAAGTTTAAGTCTAATTTAAGGTATTTTTTATTCAGACCACCAAAAACTATCTTGTTGCTTTATTGGTTAAAAATGAAATATTTAAAATCTTTGATGAAATACTGTTCAAATAACCTACATTTATAAATTGGTGTTTTAGCAATCCGTGATTGACTTCAACACACATTAACGTCTTACCACTGCACGTGATTACTTGCCGGGAAGCGTACAACATTCAAAACATTCTCGCAACTTGAGACAGCGCGTATATCGCCCTAATTAACAACTGGAATGCACCCCAGCATGGTGTGTATCCGATTCATGCTGCGAAGCGTTGTTAGTTCTTTTCTTTCGGTGCTCCCTCCAAATGCTATCCGGTGCTCCGCGAAGCGATTCAATTACAAAACCCAATCTCTTAAACGACACAAAACCTCTCGAAGGCACTTGTATCATCCACCAACAACAAACGCACACGCCCGAGCAGGGATTTGCGATTGCCTTACGCCAGCACCGCATACGCAACGAAACGCGATACGCGCACAACGGGAGTTTGCCTGAAACAAGCTCACTAAAATCGGGAGGAAGTGATTCTGGGAGAAAGTGATAGGATTTCACTTACCCCTATCACGATTGTGCCGGTAAAGTACGCGGTGCGCTAAAATTGAGTCAAGTCATCGTAAGGGTTGAGTTGACAGACTGTCAAGAAGCGCGCGAGCGTCGTTCACACCCATCAGCAAGGCTCGCTAACAGGCAGGCATATGAGCGCGGTAGTGATCCGATATGGGAAGCGATAAAGGATATCAGCGTGAGAATTTGCGTCGCAGTCTCTTCCGTGACCAAGGGAAAGGCCGTTTGAACTGGTACGCATTATTATAAGACCCTTTTGGGCCGGAGTAGGGTAGCCTGGGTAAGCTTTGTGCTGATCATAAAATGACGATGGCAGACTCATCGAACAGCGTACGCGGTGTGTACTATGAAAAGTTGACTAGCTAATGAGCTGTCATTTTCCATTTGCCCTGGCGTGCAAACGAGCTTGCGAAGAAAATTGGATACATTGCAACGGTGGAAATGAAAAGTGATCGTTTTCTTCTACTTTACAATTAATCTAGTTACGATGCATTCTACATGAAGAGCAGATGACGGTTCGTGATGGTAATGTCTGAAAATACAACGTTAGGTACCAAATTAGTGAATTAGAATACATGAATGAAATAATTTTATTACAAACTGTCCATACTCAAAATGAGCGTTCCCTATTAAGAACAAGTACCTCTACAAATATATGACTATCCTGCTAGGCATAATCAATAAGTTATTATTAGTCAAGCCCAAGCCCAAATAAGGTTATTAATTAACTTAAAGCAAAGTTATCCGATAGTTTCATGTTGCTAAAAAACAACTGTAACAAATCAAGCTACAGCGCCTACCACAACAGTCGTTTTTCGCGATTTGCGGAAAATCCATAAGAGATAGATAGAAACAGTGAATGTATGAGTTGTGCAGAATACTATTTCACTAATACTATTTTATATTGTATATATTTTTCAAATTTTTTAAACACATTTTTGAACGACTTATAACGAAAAAACAAATTTATGGTCGTACCATAACTATAAAGACACTTCGAAAAACAAGTTTCATGTGGTAACTCACGCATTCAAAAATCGTTCAAAAATATAAATAACATATTCTACAAAGGTTATAAAGAAATACATTTTTGAACAATTTTTAAAAAGTGTTTTTGTAACTTATCTTAAGGTTTTATAAGTTTTATAAGAGTAATTATCAAAATATATTTTTTTCGAATATCAAAAAAATTCACAAAAAAAATTTTTTTCGCCTGTGGTGATTGTTTTGAAAATGCAAATCGAAGTATTAAAAAGTTTTTCAAAAACTATTTTGAAATTGTCATGAGAACCTAACCTGTTTAAAAAATTTGAAAAAAAAATATACAAAGATGTGAAATAGTATTCTGCACAACTCATACATTCACTGTTCTCCTTCTATCTATCTCTTATGGATTTTCCGCAAATCGCGAAAAACGACTGTCCATATAGTTGTGGTAGGCGCTGTATAAGGAAAACTATGTTTTACCCCACACAAGAATTATATGAACATTCTTACTGAGTATTATTGAAAAAAGACTAATGTTTATTTTTAAACCATTTTGTTAATTTCAAATTCTTTCTACATCGTTTGAAAAATCCAAAAAATATCACTCCCTTTCCTCAACCCATTACATAGCAGGGAAATATTCCCAGTTTAGTTTTCAAAATGGTGATTAAATTACACAAAGCACGTTTCCATAAAAGCTATAATATCACTAGAGCCCACTAACTGAAGCCAGGAGGAGTCAGCGTATTTTCACCGAGCCACCGGTTCAAACGAACAAACCAAAAAAAACGTCTAACCCGTTGCTCCAACATCCCAGAAACGGTCTGAAAGCATCAAACACTCGGTGGCATTGACGTTATTGCTACTACACCGGTGATAAACCTCGTGATCATGATTATTTTGTCACCGTTGATGTCGGAGGCGTACATCATTTTATGATTTATGCTTTGTCATCTAGGGCACATTTACGCCCATGTATCGCTATCGTGTTTCGACTGCGTGCGATCACTCTTCTGCTCAGCCCATGCTGGAATGCCAACGCAGTCGCCGTGTAACGGAACCAAACTCGACAACCGGTGCTATAAAATGGAAGAAACACTTCTTTTATACTGTTGAAAAAATCTCTCTCCACTTGCTTACGCGGGCTCACCGGTACGTAACAAATATTCCGGGCTTCATATTTTTCTCACCCAAAAAGCCGTGTCTTTCCAGCATCCATCTAGGGTGAATACGAGCAGACTGCAAGGTAGGGAGCATATGTTTACGCGGGACTCATGATTGATGGTTTGTGTCAGTTTGAATGTCACGATACGTCACCTTGAGTATGATCGCTACGGTAGCTCCGTCGGGCGAGAATGGATTATGCGGCATTACGCTGCACTTATGGCCAAAAGGAAGCAAACGCTCTTTCGTTCCTTTTCCAAAGCAATCAGGCAGGAGCTTTCCAGACGGGGAAATGTTACGCTACCGTGCGCTGTGAAGCCTCGGCCCAACTGACAGGTACAATTGTGCGAGGAATGTAATAGACTGTGTGTGGGAAGCTGGAAAAGAAAACATGGAAGGCGGAAATTTACATACATTTAAGATGATGAGAAATACATCATACATGACAAACGATTGAGTTCGAAACGCACGTTTAAAAAAAAGAGTGGGGAACTTTACCATTCCAATACCGTTTCTAGGTAAGTTGATTTTTCTGCTATTATAATACTGATGCATTCCGCTTACTGTCGGTTATCAATACTCTTGGAATGCTATTAATAGTGTGTGAGAGTGATTTGATTTAAAGCAATCAAAATCATGTACCATTATTTGATTCCACTAAGCAAATGTTTAGGTATAGCATTATCGGTTGTCATGCCCATTAAGTGATGCTTTTAATGAACATCCAGCTCGGGGTCCCATCATTTCATAATCACGCATATTTTTTGAGGCTTATGAGATTAACGTTCACATAAATGAAACCCTACGGCTAGAGGTAACATGAGAAGGAGGTGGTAGAAATTTAGAGATTAAATATGTGTATAATCATTCACAGCAGGTGGCAAAATAAACACTCTCCACGTGTATACATGTCTGTGTAGGCAAACAGTTACGACATTGTTATCCATCCATCCAACGACTTATTAGTGTGGAGTTGCATTTCATAAAATGTCATGTGTCTGAAATAGCGGTTACACCTTGAATACACTACCGTGTGATAGTGGCCTGTATTATGTTGTTTGTAGTGCATTCATCCTTAAACATATATGCTAAAATTACCAGAAAATATTATATTACTTAAAAATACAATATCTTACCACAATGTTTCAATGGGAAGTGGGAAATTCTAGGATTCTCCCCAGAAGCATTAGAAAACTAACGAATCGAGTCCCCTGAACTTTATATCAAATGCATTAAATTACATTTAATGCATATGAATAATATTCCACATGAATTTACCAAGATAGATCTTATCATCCTTCTAGATGTATAACAACTAGTCACACATAGCCATGGGTTCAAGCCTTGTTTAGACCATCATTCATAACAAGAACTGACTCTGTCCGGCTTCGTGGTACGTAATAAGTCTCTACAGAATGTATAGGTCGCTTAGAACGTTATGCTAAATAAGGAAATTAATTTTTTTTATACTGATATAGATCTATATGACCGATATCGAGAGCAAAGACAAACTATCAGTTCATTTAGAAATCATCATACAACACTATGCATCCGTAATGGAGACGCATGGTGCCGGATTGTTTCCAAAAAAATGGTAATTATCACCATGAGCAAACATAACAGCTCATTATGCATTTATCAAACTTATATTCCTGTACTAGAATAATTATTTAATTTCCCGTTTATTTTTATTTTAAATAAAACTGTGTATGCATTTTATCTGCTATCAAACATTTTATCTGTGTCCATTACAAGGTACAACCATTGAGCAAATAGTTGTGTTGAATGGTGGTGGTTTGGTTATTGCAATACACTTGCTTGCCTCTTATTTGCACAGGATACGTTGAGATTGCAGATAAGTCGGTGCGATGCTTATTTAACCCAACGCCACATAGCCTAGTATCATCATTGTGAATGATAATATCCATCGCACACCAGCAACAAGATAAAATGAGCATTAATTCGCGTGCTGAAGCTGCAGCAGTGGCGTATTTGTCATTGTGAGTGATAATCCAAGAAAAGTGGTCGTGCTGACGAGCGAACATAGCTAAGCCTAATTTATGGTACCTTCCCGTTTAGGGCAAAGCATGCCACGAAGGGCACGACGGGCGAACGGAACGGCTAGGTACAATGCTTCCGGAGATCGGTGGACGTGCGACGCATTACTAAAATTTATCTCATCCGATATGGATCAACCGGTGATGATGCCTACCGTTACGATTAATCTCTAGCGACGCCAACCCAAGAAGAGGAAAGCTGAGGAAGCTGAGAGAGGTGAAAAAAGGTGATGAATTTATCACATAATTTTACACAAAATATTGTGACGTCTATAGCTCTAACGATGGCGACGATCCTGCTGTTGATGAAGAGAATGATGGTAATGACGATGATAAAGATAAAAACCTGCTTTCTTGCTGCATACGAATGTTACTCTCATCTGATACTCATCACAAACATGTAATACTAAGAGCTCCTAGCTGGTTGAAATGATCAAAGGCACTTTTGCCCCAGCGTAAACTTCGCGTTTGTCGGCACACTCACCATAAAAAACATGTTAGCACTAACAAGATAAAGAGGGATAGTGAGTTTTTTTCTTCGGTTTATTCCTGCTCCAACTGATAAATGTCGAGTTGGAACATTTCCTTAATTCCAACACGTTAGCTGCCATGACATGACCAACATGCGGACTAGCGACAGTCACTTCATGTCGCAAATAATTGCACTTCACTCCACAGACACAAACACATGTGCCCAGTAGACAGACCCACTCGTACATACATGCACACAGGCATCGATATTTATATTCGCTGACCCATGCAGACGTCGATGACTGCGGTTCGAATTCGAAAGCATCCTTTGCCGAAACGTGTCCGGACGGGCAGCAACGGCGGGCACTTCCACACGGCACGCAACCGTACCAGCAGCATGATGCACTCCACGTGTTATCTCTTCTTTATTGCATCGATGCACTTACGACAGGATGAACATTTTGCTGCTGCAAGTGTGCAACTTTCAGGCGCCGGTATCGCGCACTGGTGGTACAATAAACGCTACGAAACACAACATCGGCACCGCACTCTTCTTCACCTCCACCGGTATTGACGACGTGACGTCGCAAGGACACACTTCCCCGAATCGGCTTCGAGAACGAAGAAAGTTCTTGCAGCAACATTAAGGTTTATGTATCGACGGTTGGGGAGTACGTGTTCTGATAGTTTACTCCTGTCAGGGCTCTTAAAAACGTTAAAGTATGCACACCGTATGGGTTTATACGGCGGGAGCGATAAAACTTGGATCATCTCGAAACGCTTCCCTTCGCTCTTATCGGGGCAACCTGTAATGTTATTTGTGTTCTATAGAAGCTGCACGATAGCTGCATTATTTATGCATATCCGGGACGAAAGACGAAACCAACCAGGTTGAGTGTCGCAACACATTCATCCTGCTTGGCCGGGCTAGGATGATGAACGGGTTGTGTAAGCTGCATAATCTGCTCGACGATAACGGAGTGAGAGTTAAATCAAAAGAGTTGGCGTCTGTAATAGTGAATAACGTGCCTGATTCGATTACAACACACACCGGCAATCGCTATCACTTGCCATGTGGTTCAACATGGTGCAATTGTTTCACTTACCCGAGGAAACGGAACGACACCAACAACGTTGACCACTTCCAGGACCAAAGTTTTTCAATATACTAACAGCAACCCACCCGAAGAATTGTATCTTTTTGGCTGGACACTTGACTAATCCCAAGATCAAACTTTGCGATACGACTATCCCTCTTGACCCCCATCAAAATTCAATCACACAGCATCGATCCTCAGGATCAAAAAAACCCCCCGGGATGCTTCAACCTTCGAAGTAGGGAAGTAAAGTTGATGCTGAATCTCAAATAAAACGCCTTAATATCCATTCACCGATACCACCACCCCTTCCTTCTACCACATTCCATCGAGGAACAACTTCTCTTGACCTGTTCCTATTTCTCAACATTTCACCTCCCACGTCCTTCCTTGTGTTTCAAAGCGCCAGCGCTCCTCTCGAACGAAGCAACCTCGCCCTGAACTGAAGATGCTTGTGTAAAATCGATACTCGACCAATGTATAAATAATGATGTTTTACCGCTTCGCTCACCTGAACCAGAATAACAATCACACAAGCCAAAGCCCGTCCTCGTTTCAGCCGCAGCCGCCCGTGAAAACCCCATCCAACGGGAAGGCGACGAGGGAGTATTGGACAACAAAGTCTACAATGCTCAATTTCATGACTGCAAAGCATGCTGCTCGGGCTCGTGCACTGGGCAAGACAATGCGCGAGGTGAAATGCTGCCCCCTTCACGTGGCCACGTGCGGGAGAATAGCGAAACTCGCGAAGGAACTATTCGGAATTGGACAAATTGCAATATTCGTTTGGTGCTTGCCCGGTTGGGACGAGCTTGTTTTGCATTTTCCCAACCAACTATGGCGAACAAACAAAGTGCATGGCATCTGAGTGGTGAAGGGTTTTATTTTTCCTTCTTGTTTCACATTCTTGGCAATTTGTTAAGTTCTGTGTCTGTTGTGTAGCAAGGTGGACAGCACAGCTGCTTTAAACGGAGAAACATACGATTGTAAGAGTTTCAGATGAACTTTTTTTACTTCATGAAAGATTCAGAAGCATAATTTTGAAGTTTTTTTAGTGTGGGAATTGTAAAATGAATGTTGGTATGGAACAAGTATTTTCACTAAGAGTCAAATCCAAAATATCATTTAAGATTGTTCGCGAAATTTTACTCATCCCAACGTACCAGTTAACCATTGTCAAACGAAAATAAGTTTAATAATAAAATAAAGAAAAAAATCATGCAAAATGTAAAAAAGCCATCGTGTTTAGCTATTAATTATACACATAAAAAGGAAATAGTTCAGGAAACAAAACTCGTTTTGTTTATCAAATCTCGAAAGTTAAATAAAAAAAAATCAAGCATTACAAAATTCAAAAAATTCAAATCAAAAAAATTAATTTACTTTGCTTGAAATGTAAAACAAATGAAAAGGCCAACAAAATATTTGTTCAGTTTTGATCCCACCGTTCCCTTGCCGAGCAAACTAATCTAAACTTATAAATCACAACCACTCAAACTTCAACAACACTCACCTGCTTCAATAACCTTACACCCTCTCGAATCGAACCCGTAACGTTTGATGACTATACTTTGACTACCTGCAAATTGATTTCCACACGCACCTCGAGGACAAGGGTGCCACTGGTTGCCGCTGTTGCGCCGAATGGAAAGTAAATATTTTGACACAGGCAAATTTTGCCATTCGGAGCGAACGACAATGTTTCATCTGTTAGGGGGACGGGGAAACGGTCGTGGGTGAAACGGCCGCATCAGACCTTTCTCAGGCGTAACGATCCAGGCTAATCGAAGACCGCAAAAGGCTGAACACGGAAGCATCGAGAGTCTTTCGTCGGTAGCAAGACAAACTTTAAAAAAGGATGAATCTACAGATTCGGTAACGGTAAGTGTGGCGTGTGTACCTGGTCGATGGGGAAGGGGAGTGGGTGGGGGGCCGGGTGGCGAGGCGTTTTGATGATGATTTTATCTTTTATCGATAATACGAATCCCTCCACGAAATGGGCGACGAAATGGAAAAGTTTTCCCCGTCGATTCGTCTATCGCGTTTTTCACGCGGAGATGTTCACCGTTGCTTAGGCTTAACCTTTGCCATCAAAAGCTCCGCGTTGGTTCACGAGCCTGAGAGCATAATTCAAGGAACGTGCGTGGTGGGAGAGGTTTGGTTGGATCGTGTGGTACGAACTTTTAAGATCGAAGAAAGATTTTTTCTACTCCCACGGTGAAATCGGAAAGCACTTTGTCACACTAGATCATACTGGCTAGAGACAGAATCGTTCACGTTCGCTAAATTAAAAAGTTTCCATGTTTTTGTGAAGATTGTTTTCCCACTTTGGATTTAGTGAGGTGGAAAACCACTGAGTGTTTTTTGCGTGTACAGAAAAATAAATTTAAAAAAATCTCAAATTCTTGCATTTTATTATACTACTTTCTCCATCAAGTGAAATAGTTAATAATTAATAGAAAAATAGTCGGTTAAATTTAAATAGTCTAATAAATAGCAGTTTCTGAATTTACAAACCATCCGGCGTCATTGGAGGGGCAGATTATTCGCACCAGGTTCCCCCCAGCCGGTTGCAGTGTTAATGCAGTATTTCATTGTTGTTGAGGCTATAGATCCGCTGTTGCGGTTCCTGTTTTTTTTCTCTCTTTTGTTTTGTAAGCCTTTTTTCATCCTTTCATTGTATGCCCCGCGGTGTATGTGTGTTCTGTGCTTCGTCACCCTATCAATAATAAATACTTCACACATTCCTTTTGTTCCAAACCACAATAAATTTCAATCAATTCACCAGCGTCCAGCACATGGGCCACCACATCGCACCCTGGGAGGCTGGGGAAGTGGTATTACGAAATCGTTTGACTGTAAAATTTCAACGGGAGTAAGTTGAGGTCACAGGTGTATTGATTTCATCCCGACCGTGTCCCAATTCGAACTGGCCACTTGACTAACCACGCAATCAACCGTCTGGGTTGAACGGTGAACAAACGGACCGTGCTGTTATGAGTGTTTGAATAATTAAAATAGCAGTTATTGAATGGTTGTAACATTTGACATGTTATTATGCATGCAAGCTAACTAACGGCGATAAAACGGCGACCCAGAGAATGTACTATAAGAATATATGCATGCCAAATTAAAAATACATCTACTCAGATAAATATTTTTTTTATGTCAATATTACAAGCAACACAATATTGCTGTAAGGCATAACATATATTTGACAACCGGATGTAACAGAATTATATTTATTAGAACCAATCACCTAACTTTTAAATTATGTTCTACGGAAACCACCAAGCTTTAAATTATGTGACTTTGGCACGGCTTTTATTTTGTTAAACAAGTGAGGAAAGCTATTTATAAACGCTACAGTGTAGAGAAAGTACCTGAACCATGCAATATACATGTAATATGATACATGCGGTTTACTTAATTTGACAGAAATTTGAACAATTTTCACTAGTTTTACACATCAATTTCAAAAGCATACTGAATTCCCATACTCGATTTCTCTCAAAATTATTTAAAACAGAACCAAATTCTATTTGTTTTATCATCCTGAGCATCTTCTTCTCGAACGCGGCAAGATGGTTTCGTCAGATTTGGTCAGTGTCCATGTCTCAGAGGCGTATGTGAGTGCGGATACTATGTAGGTGATATGAAGTCTCAGCTTCGTCCGTCACGAAAAGGCCTCTTTGAGAAAAAGAAGCAGAAACAGATTGTAGATTATAAGGCAAGAAAAACATGTGTGATAATTTTGATTTGAATTTGAAGGTTTGGTTATTCGGTCTTAGTTGTTCGATTGACGAACAGTGCAGTAAGTAAATTATATAGGTTTCCTTGGTTAGGTATCTTCAAAGATTGCATGGAGCATGTGTTTTAGTAGTTGTTTAGAGGCGGTACCCCAAAGTTGAGCCTCACATATAATCACCATTTTCTGACTTTGAGGCTTTCTGATGAGTTCAGAGTACACGTATCGGAATACCATGATGAGGGATATCATTAGCTTCTCCAAAAAATCAGGCTGCTATATTAAAAATCTACAAATGAAAAATCAATTGCTTCAAATGAAGGTCGTTTCCTGAAGGTCGAGTCTGAACTGAAAGTTGGATAATCTCTTTTCATTAAAAAAAAACGGCTTTATAGCTAGCCAAAATTGGCCGATGTGGTGCTTAAATTATGAGTTATCATTATTAGCGATAAGCGTTGTCAAAAGGCTGATTTTGCACTTCGTGGCAAGCAGAAATATTTTTAACTGTTATCCGGCCAGCGAACCAAAACGAGTTTAACATCACTGCTCCAGAGGTTAGTCCTATGTTGCTCACTTTAAAAAATACTACAATATTTACATATTTTTTCGCGTGTATGTAAACAAATATCTTAAGTATCGTTTGGAAAAAATTTGCAATACCTGCAATTGGTACTCCTACATACCTTTTTTATAAGAATATAAAATTGCTGAAAAATGAAAGTCCTTGAATCAACTACAAAAGCGATGCTTTCAATAAAATCCTAAGCTATCCTAATTTCTTTTACATATATAGTTTATAAAGCTTGTGACTACAGCACACTAACTACATTGCCAAACAAATCCAGTTCCAGTAATCTGATGAACCGTGTGTTGCCATATTTAGGTAAAAACAAAGTACTCCTCAAACGAGTCTTTATTTTTGGCACTGACCATAAATATTTCCCCAAACCACATTACCTGCCAAGCTGAACAATATGAATTCCTTCGTATGTTAGCCACGTCCAGCTTTGCGAGGTTGCTGCAGTTTCCGAAACTTGTACCATCAATTTGTCATGAAAAGTGATATTTTAATCTTATCGCCTCGCCCAGCCAAACCGAAAGTAGTCCTAAACGGCGTGCGGAAGGTCGTTAGATTTGCGCCGCTGTCAGTTTACCAGCAGCTTACTCATTCACCGGATGACAAACTTTTCCAGCCACACCATTTACATACCAAAGCACATTGGCTCCACGAAACGCCGGAAGCCAGATGCGTAAGCACCAGCTGGAGGAAAAGGGAACGATAGTGAGTACCTCCTCCACCCGCATTCTCAAGCCGTTGTTGCACTCGGCGAAGCTCTGGTGTCGCATTAAACGATACAACTTGCACACATAAATTAATAACTTACGTCAGTGTTGGCTTTAGAAAGCCCTTTCGCATTGTCAAACACCCCGCACGCCGAGCGAACTCAACATAACCGACCTATATTTAGTGTCCGTGAGCCTCTAGTAGCAAACGATGGCCACCAACCTACCAACCCTACCGAGTGCGATTAGGAATAGTCGGCAAATGAGATCCACCATGAGGCACACCAATCTAGCAGGCGTAACTAACGCAGACGACCTGGTTGCCGAGAAGAGTTCTTCGTCTTGACCACAAACATGAGGTCATCCGGTCTGGCAACGGGCCACAGACCTTACATCCCATTCCGGCAGTGATTCTAAGCTACTGAAGTCGCTTAGCAGCGACCGCATCTTCGAGTTTGAGAGTGATAATTAAAACTGAAACACTGCCACAACCCTTTCGACCCGGTGCTGACCACATGTGCGCTTACTGCTTCACGTCCCATCGTCCCACGTCCCTCACACACGCACACACATACAAACACATCAAAGTGCCTTAATCGGATAATGCATCAGAAAGCAGTAAATGTTGATCGTTTTACTAGCACCGAAGTTGAAGGTTTAAACTGTTCAGAGGTTTTTAGCTACTGTAATGATAAAACTACTATGCAGTGAAACTACAGCGTGCAGAACGTCGGTCCGAGGAGGGGTGAAGACGTTGGAAGGACAACATTCGGATTCATTTTTAGCAGTAACTGCCTCGCGCTAGATGTAAATTGGAAAATAATTACAATTGAAAGGGTGAATTTAAAATTATGCTAAAGCTTAAAAAGTGCACATACGGCTATAATGATGTAAATTTTATCTTTAAATAACGAGGAATGAAAACGATATTATACTTTCAAAATGAAGCACAGAAAAAGTCGGGGAAAACTTAAAGCAGAAATTTGATTACGTCAATTCGGAACTATCACACGAGTTTTATCAAATAATGAGCATCATAAGCTACAATTCACTCAAATTAGACTATTCTCAGACGTTGTAAATCAGTTGTTTCAATAACGGTTCACTTAAAAGTTAATTTATGCCATTTCTTCTTCGTCTTTGGCACAACAACCATTATTAGTCAATTACTGCCTCTATTTATGATGGGGCTTAGTTTATCGATTACCCATGGTATAGTTAATCCTACGTATGGGGTCCATACGGGGGCTTGAACTTATCACACCCACACTCCACTATATTAATTTCTGTTAATTATGTATATAGTTCAAGCCATTTTTTCCACCATGTCAAAATTCAACTTATTGATATTTGTAATCCCATAGAATCGCTCACATAATCCTGGACGATGTTATATCAGGGCATCTGGTTTTTATTGATTAAAGTTGTCCATGTCGTGGCAAGATATTGGGTTTTGTGAAGTGCCTAATCAGCGTCGAGTAATAGCACAATGCATGACAGCTATTTTGACCGATGTTTCATTACTCGCTTATTTCAATGCTTCAAACTTCCGCAAATATAAAAAATGCAAGCTACAAAGCTTAATATCCGCAATAGCCAAATTATTGAATTTTAACCATTTTGGAATATGTTATGGCTAAAATGTTCTCAAATGTGTTGGTTTACTTTCAGTTTGGATACTGCTTTGTTGAATCATTCCATAATTATCTTTTTGATGTATTTACGAGAACTGTCCATCTTATCCGCAGTGTTCGTCTTTACCTACCTTCCTATACTTTTTAAATCGTGCTTATACTTTTTGCTCCACTAAACAAAATGCTTTTCTTATATTTACCATTATTTAAGATTAATTGACGATTAATATTCAGTAATAATTGAATAGATTCAATAAAATTCCATTTTTTAATACTATATGAATACTAATTGTATTTTAAAAAGCTGGAATCAACGCAATACTTGCTTGCTTATGATAACACGTATGATAGATTTAATTTTGATAAATACTCAATAATACGTAACAAAGCTTAACTGTTTTACAAAGTTTAAAATTGCTTCGTATTTTACCTTTTCATTGCGTACTCGCATACATCAATTAAAGTCACTTTTACCTGCATCTATCGTACGTCGCAATGATTATGAAAATTACTCTGCCCTACAACCCGTCGGAATACAGCAAAGCCAAAAAGGTTCAGGCTCTTTCCGGACTTCCGGGGTCGAAAATGCCCAAGGCCATCGGTGCAGAAGTCGGAACCAAATTTTAAACCGCGTCATTCACACACCACATACCCGTGTACTTGCCAGAATTCAACGAAGCCTGGCGGGTTTCTTGGTGGATGGATTGGGACGTGAAGGATTCTTTTTTCTCTCTCCCACTCTGTTTTATCCTACACCAGCACGCCGCGGTTGCGGTCATCAGTGGCGGCTAATGATATTTACCCTCATAACTTTTTAATGGAACTTTAAAAGCTACAACCCCGTTCAGCGCACAGCGTAACGAAACAGACCAACCTGGGCCGACCACCACCTTCACGGTTTTCGGGCAATTTCCTGTCATTCCACCGGGTCAAGATCGTAACCGGAACGGTGCTGATGGCTTTGCAGTCGTTTCTACCGACGCGCGGTGCACGGTTACATTTGCAACCGGTGTCTTCCATACCGCTTGACGGATTAGCAGTGGTTTTAATGAAATCATAATGAAATTACTGTTTCTGACATGGTTCCTCTCTGGATGCAGCGTTCTACAACGAAACATTTTCAAAGCGATCTTGTAATAGGATCTGTATAATCGCTTAAACAGTGCCACGATTTATTAAAGCCTGTAGGCAAGATTTTCATTCAACAATTGCTACATCAGGTGTTAAATGGTTTTCTGTATCATGTTTGCTACCTTCAGTATGATGCAATCCATTAATGTTGCACTGTACTGGTTGTAGTGGTCTGTCAATACCAGTAAGAGATATCCTATAGTGTGTACAAATGCGCATACATTATTATTAAGTGTTTTGAAACAATTGAATTACTACCGTCGCCTTTTCCTATCAAACATAATTTGATGAAATACCGCAACTGGTGCACTTTGCTCGAAGGCTCTTTGTGGATGCTTGTCGTAGCTCATTGAATCGAAAATGCGCAACCTTGGCAATCTGCTTGGTATCTCCTTACCGCAGCTTCAAACTGAAAAAAGAGCTGACATTATCATCTTTCCCCCTGTCATGGGTGACCGGTCTGCAAATAGGGCAAGTGACTAAACCCGCCAGAGAATTGTTTTACCTCCCTTTCACGTTGTGCCTTCCACCACGGGATCATGCAGAACTGCATTGCTAATGCGTTGCCAACAGTTGCAACTCCTACGGGTATCCTGCTACCAGACATCATTTATCACAATTTATTACCACATGTCTCTTGGTGCTACCTCGCCATACTTTGGAGTTTTCCCTGCTCGTCAGTGCACTACGGCTTGAGCCTAAGCTGTTTGCTACCAATCCTTTCGGTAAACGAATGTTGTGGCTTGCGGCAGATCTGAAGCAAAAGGGTTTCAGAAGTGACGAAGAAACTGGTTCATTCCTGCCACTCCCCCCAGGCGTAAAACACTGACACGGACACACACACACGAAAAGAAGATCAGGAAAAAATAATATCAATTTTATATTTATGGAAATTTCTTCACAGAAAACCCCGAGCAACTATCTCCGAGGTTGCTCAACGCGGCTTCTGCATCGTCAGCTGCTGCCGCCATTCAGTGTCGCTGTGCAAAATAATCGCGTTGCAATGACGTTATGTTGGCGAAATAACAACCGTGCAACCGTTCGGTCGAATCCAAAATTCATGCACATGATTTTCGCAAGGGGTTTTGTTACGCGATACACCATACACCCGTTCACCGCACTGAACGTGTATGAATGCACGAACGAAATTTGCCAAACCCCAGATGACCGAAGGATTTCTTCAGCACGCGGCTCCGGGTGCACAAATTATGGACGATGGAGAAATTCAACTGAGAGAGACCCCAACGGGCTGCATTCAGCGATGCATTCGCGACGAGAATAACACAAAGGGATGCGCATTAGGCGCTTCTCAAAACGAGATCAACGAGGTATTTTCGTGGGAAATGGAAAACTTTCACGGAATCCAACGCTCCGTCGGTCGCGCAATTTTCCCAGCATTAATGCAGCTGGACGATCCAATTGATGAAATTTTCAATAGCACCGGCGAAACATTCTGCAACCAACCCGCCGTATGGATAATTATAAAACTTTTCACTCGTCATGCTTGCGGTGCCGTCTGCCTCTAGTTTACTTCCAGTGCCAATTGCTCGATGGATCTAATAAATAAGTATATTGTTTCATGAGTTCGGTACGAGCACAACGTCCAGTAGTGAGTGTGCATAGCACATCTGACACACAGGGTGATTTGGAAGCTGAAGAAAATTAAACCAAAAACCATTTTCAACGGTAGATATGCCAGTGTCCTACAAATGCCCAGCTTCACCCACCAACTCGCACCAGCATCAAATTGAAAATATCTTTGCCCCTCAATCTTGCCACTGCAGCCTTTTGCTGAGGGCTGAAACCGCATGCTTCCAGTCCATTGAGACTGAATTGAAGCATCCAACTTGATGGGGCAATGCAAACCCTTGGCTCCGGTGCGTAAACGGTCTTTATGCTGCCGTGCCATGGCACATTTTGTGCACGCTTATTGGTGGTGTATGTAAGCGAGTGGTTGTAAAATGGTGGTAAATTGGAAGTTGATTGCTTCTTGATTTACTTTCAACGGTAGCAATATTTGTTACCTCGGCTTCACTTTCATGAAGTGTATTGCTCTTTCTGATCAGTTGAAAAGAACCGTACACTTGATATACCGTCCAAAAGCGTCAGAGAATGTTAATGAACTTGTTTCATGAAATAAATATGATTCTTCTTAGCATATTTGTTTTTGTACGAAGACACTACAATAAAGAACAAGAACATTTTCTTTCATGATTTTTCATCAGACTCAGACAATCCGTATTTTTTATTTATATAATATCGGTTTTCAAGTTATTTTCTTTTATGCATACGTCAACAATATGTGTTATGCTTCTATGCACAGTCAATACAGCGAAGCAAGCACAAAGGAAATTCAAGTTCAATTTATGTATAAGATTTTTGTACAATTTGATATTTTTTAAATCAAAATTCGTGTGAATGCCATATGAAATGAAGATGATAAACAAATAGCAACAACATACATTTCAAAACAAATAAAGCGATTAGCGATCCTACGCGGACATGCCGGCCTATAATACACAGGCTTTCGAGACTTAATTCATTACCACGAAGCCGGATAGTCAATCCTTGCTACAAGGGGACAGTCCATTCTAGGTTTGAAGTTCAAACTTTGAACCCATGGCGGGCATGTGATTGAGTCGTTCAAGTTGACGACTGTACCATGGGACCACTCCTTACCACACCACGGTACTTAATATTAGGTATTCAATCTCTCAAATATCGCCGTATGGTTGCTCAGAGTGTTTTTATTGCAAACATTCTAACACACAACATCGACGCTCCAGATCTGTTTGCACGATTAAGTATAAATACTCCAGCTAGGATTCTTTGACACTATGAACATGAAAGTATCGACCGTAGGAGGCGACTTTGGAGCTACAACGAACCATTGTAGTTTATGTCTCGCAGTTTTAACTCGTCTTATTCATACTTTGAGTATAATATTTTGACCGATACGTATAAAACTCACCTATTGGTTTTGTTTAACACTCTTACCCCCAATTAATGTTAAATCGTTAAGTAGCACAAAGTTTTAAGATGCTTGGTTTAAGTTGCTAAGGCCACTGCCAAGGCCATACAAATGTTTCACTAAATAGATAAATACATTTAAGACTGATCTATAGCTCATTATAAAGATGTTAGTAATTATGATCTTAGTGATTGCTTTACATGCAATATTCTACAAACATTTAATTTACTTTAACAGATATAAAACAAACCTTATCTAATAATAGAAGGGCTTCTCCAAGTTCATATTTGTAGATTATGAATATTACTGTAAGGTTAAAAAAACGATACTTCATGCCTGTTAAAGACTACCAATTACTGACATTTTGTTGAAGACATGGAGGATGTGATAGTGCCATTGAGAATTGCTCTCAATTTTCTAGGTGTGTTACGTCCTATATGTGATACAAATTAAAATGAAACCGATGCTTTGAATAAAGCCACATACAAATTAAGTCCATGTAGTAATCTTAATCATATCCTGGTGCCATTTTTACTCTGTTGGTAAGTGATGAAATCTTCCACAATATCTAGATAGTATACAGGGCATCTACAACACCAAATTTGTCTGCCTACATGGAATGTGTTTGCGATTTACAACCAGATAGACCATATGCACATTACTTTTTCCAACTACAACAAAAAAACTTCGATGTTTGCATCCGTTTGCCGGGATGTTTGCCTTCCTTTTTTGACCAAGCAGCCGCCGCACATACGGTGATCTGATTTTTGGATTATGGTGTCAAACTAACAAAGTATTATGGAACAACGGAAGTGCACCCGAACCAGGATCACGACTGCAATAGCGAAGGGAATTGAACACGATGAAACAATGAATGTTTGAAAAGGATACTTCCAAGAATGGAATAACTATTACGAAGCTAAACCAAACGCCTAGTGGATGGATGAGGCATTTCGTATGTACCGAGGCGGGGCATGGAATAAATTCTTGTGTCAATATGCTTCGGATCCAGCGAGAACGAGAACAGGAACTTCCGTCGAACTCCCTGCATATTCGAACCCGTACTCCACCACTTCTCGTTACGTTTCACGTCGTGCCTTATTCGCTATCGACATCTCTTTCTGCTCCTTTGGCAGACAAACAGAACTGGTTGAGCAGTGGGCGAAGAAAAGAGTAAAAGTTCTTCCACTATTAAATTTGTTTGAACTTTGCATTAAATCTGCACGGATAACCCAGGAATTGTTTTCCCCGTTTAACTCCAACACCCAACCCGCCAGTCTGTATTCTGCTCGTCGATCTATGAATCGCATTGGTTTCTTGAACTGTGCCGGCATTCTTGTCCAATTATGCAACGATGAAACCGTTGTTGGCCTGATTCCGAGGAAGAGATGCCGTGGAATACATATTTTCGATGCATTGAGAAAGCAATTCAAAATATTCATGGTCTTATAAATGTAATCTAAGTCAGTAAAGAACGGTCTAAATGCTTTAACAACTTGTTCAATATCTTTGCTACGTTCTACTCAGAGCGTTGTCATTAATTTTCCACTACAACTAACGGCTCTCTCGATAGCTTTCAGAGATGCTTATAAATGATGTACCTCCGGAGCGGTCGGTGATCTACGTGGCACTACTTAGCACGTAATCCATCTGCACCTCTGACTGCCGAGTCAGTCTTTTTGCAGTCTTACAGCTACGACACAATGTTAAAAAAACACACACACACATACACACACGTCTTTTTCCATCCGGCAACAGCAACAGGGCACCGTGTATGGCGGTACCTTGTGCAATTTTATCATGTCACAAAAGCTAATGGGAAAGACAAGATTTAAGCAGACGACAATTGATAACAGACGCGTGAAGATTGTTCAGGACGAAAACGAGGGTATTCAACAAAAAAAAAAACACCTCCCAGCACATCTCGAACTTTGGAACAAACTTTACCAACTGCAAATGGTACGCGGACATGAGCACGAAAAGTGCAAAAGTGTGACATTACTCAATGTCGATTGCGACGAGATAGAGTGCACTCCATCTGCCTGAAAGAAGGTCACCGTGGACCAAAACGGTGAAGCGCAGTGCTCCATCACCAGCACCGTACACCGTCAGCATGGGCAACATCTGGTGAGATCCGGGGTTGAAGCTTTTGCTATCGTCTTATGGGTTGGAATTTCTTGAAAGTTAACGCTCACAGAAGAACTCGCGCAAGAACCCGAACGCAAGTGACAGTAAAGTATGCTGCTGAAGGGACAGAGCTCAGCGCAGCATGGAAATGAAATAAATGAGAATATTATATTTTTAATTAAATTATTCTCACCCCCTAAGTCCAGGTGTTCATTAGACAGATATTTATTTTCCCTTCTAGTGGATCATGGGTAGAGCTAAGTGTCTTACGTATGACGATAAAACGTCCATGATGTACAAGGGTACATGGAACCTACATTTCAATTTTTATTACAGCTGTATGTAATGTACACCAAAGACAATATAACTTAACTATCTATTAAAATAAGGTGCAGCAAAATGAAGATACTAGAAAAATGTAAAAACTCAGACACACTTTTACCACCATTACATCATTTGAAAACACTATATTATTTATATTTCTATGAATAATACTTTGATGAAGCCTTTTGTGCTCATTCAGCTGGAATGCAAACAATATTGTTCAACATCTATGGTTTTGTTTGCCATACGGTTTGCCAACCCCCATTATGTAAGAACAATTTTAACACTCACCATGATTGAACATCCACCCAGGAAGGAAGCCAAGAAATAAACCTGATTTAGATTCTTTATTGCAAGCTATCCAACCAAAAGCACAAACAAAGCGATAACAACAAACAACACTGTACTATTCTGCCATCCTCAGCTCAGCTTCACTCAGCCCTCATCCTATTTTCCCAGGGTAGCGCAGATAAGTAAACGCTGCTGGCAGTAAAACTTCATTACTTATACATTGACATGATATTGATTTCGGTTCAAGCATCTTGCACTTCTCAATTGTGCTATGGACTGCCTGGAAGCAGAGTAAACACTTTTTACCGTGCCGGAAACATGCAGTGCTTGCGAAATGGATAGTTTCTAGCATGAGGAGCCTCCAAAACTCAACATCACCCTTTTTTGTTGAACTTTGCTCTGTAACGTTTGTAAGTAGACTTTTTATCATCAAAGGGAGCACCACCTTATCTTCCAAACCATTGATTCGCAAAATTGCAAACTCACCACCCCGTACGGTGAGTTGTATGACGAGAGTTCAAAGCTTTCTATGTGCGGCAAGTTAGGAAAACTTTCCAATAAACTTGCTGATTGTTATTACGTTTCATTCCGATGTACGATCCGTACCCTAACGTGTGCAATAGACGACCTCCAGTTGATAACACCCATGCATAACAAGCAGTTCTTGGGGATCAAAGGGAATGAATTTTAAATAAGCCGTGTGATTAAAACACACATTGCGTATCAAACTTGCAGCGAAAATTATACGCCCTTTGCTTTAATTATTATCAGTTTTCTCACGATAAACAACTACACCCAATACAAACTGTGTCAGCAGCTGCCCGACAACGTGTACCTATATTTGCCAAAGCATAGCGTATTAACCACCTCCGGCACAAAATGTCTATCAAACGATGTAACCAACACAAAAAAGCTACTATTTGCAGCTACAATAATTAGTTTGCATCTATTAGAACGGATGACGATTTGGCCGGAACGCAATATTCAATGGCACCGCTGCTATTTGTTCAAACAAACCGATTAAGTAATTGCGTTGTGCGCTGTCGGCTTTGTACCGGTCGCCCCTAAACGCCCCTCCCGTGGGAGCTGCCGCGAAACGGAAGCTTCGGAAGGCTTCGGACCGAGTGCTTCCTTATTACATAATTTTCATGAATATCCCCCCCAGGCGGTAATCAGCCGGTAGTCGAACGCACCGGCACTACGGCTGCTGCGAGTGTCAGTTTGCCGTATAATTATATTCGTCCACTTGCCACGTCACTCAGCCGCCGAAACCGAAAACCGTCCGTGTAACCCGAAGCACTTTCCCACTCGGCTGAAGGTAAGGGGGACACCACTTTTCCAGCAGGTCGCCAAAGCTTCTGCAGCGGTTGCTTTTACTGCTGTTGATGCTGCTGCTGCTGCTGCTGCTGCTGTCACGTTGTTTATTCACCAATTGTGTTGAATTAAATTACTCAACAACGCGAACACGGCCACAGTCCCGTGTTGTCATCCCCCTAAGGAGCGTTAACGAGACTGACCTGGCCAGAGTGTTCTTGGTCGCGGTGCATTACCCGGTGAGGCGAGGGCAGGGGTAGGCAGCGGATGGGGTTTACCATCGCAGTCCGCGTGATGTCCGCTGCTTGCGGGAACGTTTGCCGGCGGTTGGTGGGTAAATTTACTGTACACTAGCACAATACCGACTACAAAGGACGACAGCTGTCATCTTGCGGGCATTTTTGCCTGCCCACTTAATTTATGCGGAATCGAGAAAAATCTAATTATACTGGATAACCGGATATCCTAAGCGGGGAAAACTCGTTCTCCCTCACTATGTTTCCGACTTTGCGTTTGATACTCGCTGATCCCGGCACGTAAAACAACGGTAAATAGTTTAGCCCAGGTCAAATTGGATAAACTTAAATTGGCATTATTTTATGAGCTACTTCTTAAGCTAATTTATGTTGTAGCCTTCCCCCAGCATCATACAAGATTGACTGATTTAAAAAACAACTTTTTAATAATAATAAAAACGGATTTTAAAGCTGTTTTATTGACAGCAATTTCATTTACAGGAACAATTTAATTCTTATTTTATGTATCGTGTAATTTCTAGCAAACTTAAACGATACTCACGTTAAAAAACATCGAAAGAAAAAACACTAAACAAACAAGAGAGACACATCGGGTTTTAGTGAAGGCAAACACCCACTATCAAAGCCAGATGCTATGCAACAACTTAAAACTAAACAAAAATACTACATTTTCATTTTAGCATTCAGCAATACCAAATTTGGACGGAAACGCCGGAAACTGATGTAATAAATGTTTAAAGTTTTTTTCTGCCCATCCCTCAGAGAGAAACGAAAATATTTGTACATTCCGCCAGCATTTTTGCGGCTGTATTTCATTTTTTCCTCCCTCGCTGCTAAGCCCTTGAGACAAACTTCATACGCTTGACGGCACGAAAAACGTGCCTCATCGGAGTAATATTTCCATTTATCTTCCTTTGGCCCTTGCCATCCTCTTACCATTTTCACCTCCATTCTATTAGATATTACGCTCCATAGTTCGAAAGTGCCATAGTTTTCAACATGTTCGTTCTAAACCCCCACATGCACTCACACGCGGCTCTCGCTATTTAGTTGCCGTAAACATATGGTCAAAAGGAGCGCTGGAAAACAGCAGCTCCATCTGGGCTTCGCAGGAAGTTTTTCCTTTTTTTTTTTGGTGCTGCGCTTGTGAAGTCCAACGCCATGCTCGTGCTCATGCAATCTCGACGTGAGACAAAGCATTGCTGTCGGTAGACCTTGGTGGTAGAAATTGTTGAGGTGCATCATAGCGAAACAGCCGCATAGATATGCACCGCTCCCTACAGACCGTTGCCGCATGGCTGTTGTTCGTTCTTGCTGCGTCATAAAGAAGAGCTGCTCCAATCCTATTGACACCGGGAAGCTAAGTTTTAATTATTTTCCAATGGCCGGGGCTTGGGCATGCACAGCAAACCGCATTGTTTTCAATTAATTTTCGAAAAATTGCCCCACTCCCAGGCGCCCGGTGCAATGATGACCGCCGGTTTCCGAGGTGATTGGGAATGTAATGAGAAAAGTTACGGTACTTGTTGACTGGACATAAACAAACGGGTTGCAGTGAAATTATTTTCCAAACTGAAATGATCCTGTTTGGTTGAATTACAGGAACGCTGAGGTTTTGTCATTGTGAGATGCTGCACTTGCCCTAAATCTAGACATTATGAGAGGACTTTCGTGATAAAATTAGTATTCATTCTCTCAAAATCTAACCCCACAATTTTATGGGTTTGTGGGTTTATTTTCAATAGAACAATTTGAAATTCATCATAATTTGAAAATAATATTAATTATCATAAAAGAAAATACCAGGTAATCAATTCCCGTGAGGACGATGAATTTATTTACTTCTTGCTAAAGTATCTGGCTTATGTGGCCTACACACATCACTTAAAAACGAAAGGACCTATAACTAAGCGTTCCTATGATCTAGTGCGATATATGCTTTTAAACGTCGCAAACATGTAGTAACATCGAAGGATAACACTCGAATGATCATTAAAAGTTTTGAACATCAAAAGAAAAGGGTCTTTGACACAATACAAATCAGCATAAAGGTCAATGTATAAACATTATCTGTTTCTTAATTTTCTACTTGGGACGTAAATATTGAGAAGAGACAACAATTGAGGTGCATCAATGTGACCAGTCAGTACATTAAAAACAAAAAAAGCATTGAGCAACTATTCTTCTGTTTTCTAATGCATCCAAACCTAAAAGCGGACTGCGAATAAAATAACTGCACGTTTGCTGACATTCAGGCCATTTCTGGGTTGTTTTTATGTGACAACTACCTTTCCCCATATTAGATTTCAGCAGTTGTGTAAAAACATAGATACATTTGACAATTGTTTTATTTAATTTTTTCTGTTTGAAAATAGATATAGTATTTTTATTAAACTTCAAAAAATCGATCCAAAAAACCTTTCTAGGACCAATACTTTGTTTGGCGTTGGTTTACATATTTTTCAAGCTTAAATAATTTAGACTGAAATACTGAGGCTAGTTTTGCGTGTGGTTTTGTATGGTGTGTTGACATAATTTCAGCCACCAAGTGCCAAATTCCATATAAAACAGTTGGATGATATCGTAAACACCCCCATTGATCGACAAACAATATACATGACACCACTAATTAAAGGTGAATTGTTGTAATAGTATAAAAAATTCATTATTTTCTTAATTATTTCCAGTTGCCATTACGAATTGATACAGATTCTCAGAATTTGATTCACACCTTCACACCAAGTCAATTTTGATCAAATTATAACTTCGACATGACACCCTTTATATTATGATTTTAGCATGGCCATGTCACTCTGCACAAGCCTCGAAGATTCATAATTACTACTCTACTAGATATTTCAGTGGTCTGCACATTTTAAAGCCAAAAGAAGACCACAGCGTTTCAAATGAAGGAACCAAGCGATAAAAATATGTAATAGTTATATAAAGTTATATGAGCCACCATCTAGGTATCATCTTCGTAGGTGGTACTTTGTCGATCGCTGAGATAGTCAGTCTTTTTTATCGGAATCGATTCAGGCCGTGTCTTGCAGAATCCGGTTGGTCTAACGAATATACCGCCGGGAATCCCTTTATTGCAGTTTATGACAATTACGACCTCTACTAACGCAATAAATATTCCATCTTTCGTAGGCAAACCTACCTGAGAAGGGCCGTATATTAAAACACCTTACAAGTGCACGCTAATAAGCCATCACTACTACAAGCTATAAAAAATAAACGGCCGCTAGCGTACTTAAACTGATCGCTAAAGTTTTTTAAATCTTTTTCTCCCTATCCCGAATCTTTCCCCACGTATGAAGACATTTCAAAAGGAAGCTATTATGTCCCGTACCTTACGATCACTTCAACACACTTGAACTTTATGAACTCAAAGTCGTCACCCTTCAAAAGCTGTTGCCTTCCGCGGTTCGCTCCCGAGGCACATAGTCAGCTTGGGGCAACAACATCATCCAGCGTTCGTTAATATATGCCCGTTGCCATAAAACTGATTGTTATGGTTATGACGCTCATTTTAGCCGGTGATAAGAAAGGTGGCAACGCATCGAGCAAATCACTTTCACCCGACAGCCAGCATACTTTGCGCTTGATGGACGATTGATCAAACCCATCTTTGCATGCCAAACACAACCACAGCAGGACGGTGGGGGAGCATTCATTGTTCGCATAAACTTACTGAAGAGAAGTGCAATCAATCATTGTTAGTGGAGTGGTTGCACTAGCACTAGCAACAACACCGTCGCTAAACAAATACATCGTCATTCGGTTCAGCGGAACCGTGCATTATTAATATTTGATATCTATTTGTATAATGAAAAGTAAATACTGCCACCCAGCTTTACGGTGAATAACTTTCTGCTTCGCCATCCCGATCCAACCAAGCCAGGTTCCGGGTGGAACTGTTGGGGCAATGAATAAGCACAACATTCAGCGCCAAATTTGGCTGAGCTTGACACGGGTGCCAGCAGTCGAACGGAACCGCCAGTTACCAGTTCCCTTTTTCCTAGCTACCGTTGCTCTTTCTTGTGATCTTCTTTGCGTGTGATGGTATCTAAATTTACGCTTTTCACCCTGCACGCAACAGCACACTCCGCAGGCGGGAAGCACGAATGCCAGTATATCTTGCGCACAGGATGATGAAGTAAAACCCATATAAAATGATGTACGCCTTTGACGCTCGCAACATAATAATCATGATCGTAATGTTTGGCCATCAACAACAATGATGACAGCGCCAGACAGCCACAGGCGGTGGCTGCTGCTAGTGCTAGGCGTTCCTCTTCGCACGATGTTTTACCTTCCTTTTTTTTGCTTTTTTATGTGGCATTTCACAGACCCGCGGTGCTAAACAGCCCGATTTTCTCACCCCTGGCTGTATAACGGGTAACGTGGCCTCCTTTTCCACCTGCTAGTGGCAGATTTGGGAGCACTTGGTATAAAGAGAAGTGTGGCACTAGCGCTCATGCGGGATGGTGTTGTAGATTCCAATGGAAAGCAAAACAACAACAACAACAACAACAACAACAACAGCAAAAAAAGTTATGCTACATTTTACACTTCGTTCCACTGGAACCGAGGATCTGGCAGTAAACAGACAAAAAATGTTTGAACGCTCAACAACCATGCACCTCCTGTGCATGGTGTGTTTTATTTTGTACTTTATGGACCATCAGCTGCGCCTAAGTATCGCAACCGAACGGTTAAAAATGGTACACTCGCCCGCGGCCAGCTACCCATCAGAAAACCAAGAAGTCATACCTTGTCCCTTCGAGGAAAGGTGAATTGTACGGTTCAGATTACAGCTGGAGGCTGGTATCGGTTATTGATTTTTTACTTTACGTCCTAAAATCTTTGCCAGTTTTGTTTATCCAGGAGCATAAGAGTAAGTTTAGCATGCGTCCGTAGCTAGTTTTGGTTATTCATACTCCAATGTTATTTCTTATAGGATATATGGTATACTGGATATGTTAAAATAATGGTGAACACAAAATAATTATGGATAAAAAAATCATTCTTCTGTTAAGTATTGAAAAATGAGATGATTAAAATATTGTCTACACACTAAATTATTTACGTTTCTACTGAATGTGGTACTTTTTCTTTCTATGGCGATTATGCATGATTTATTAATACTTTACAGTTTTGTGACATTATAGCAACCAACGCTTGGTTAGTCACTTTGTCATGACTTTTTTTTACTGTGATCAGTTCTGCACCATGTCACCGACATAGTCATGACAAATTTAGACTGAAACAAAATCATATCAGCGTCACGAGCTCTACTGTGAAAGCAGTCATAGCGAGAAAACTTACTCAGTTTATTGCTTGGGACCAGTCGTGACGTATATTCCAAGAATGTCGGGATTGGCTGGTATCATTGAATCCGTGTGTAGCGGGAACCTACGGTACTCATTCAGAATTCTAGCGATGGCAACACATTTCATGTGCCCGGTCCCACAACGCCGCGGTAAACTGTAGCAACGATCTAGTACGTCGGAAAAATGAGTGAAAATGAGTGTCGGGACGTACGCCGTCACTACGAATGGATTCAATGATATCAGCCATTATCAAAGAGAGAAAATGTTGTGACCATGTGAGTGACAAAGAGTTGGGTGCTAAACAAAATGTCACTAAGAATTTGATTAGTCCAACAACTGTTTGAGTCTCATCCCTTATCATCACAGTTGTGTACGTGAGCTGACTTGAACTTCGTTTCAGTCATGAGTATTGGTGACTGAAACAGTGGCATTTGGCAGCATTGTGCACAGCCAGAAAAAGTCATTATTATGCTTGCGACGGCAATAAGCTCAATTTGTCAGTCAGAGCATCGCGTAGACTCAAGCACTCGCATGTTCCGTTCGTCATATTATGACGTACATTCATTGAGTATCAGTATCAGTAAAACACATTGCTCATTGCTGCTCACATGTTCATTGCTGCTGACACGGATATGATCACTGGTTTTGGTTGCGATTATTACGTGAAGCTCATGACATTTTGCAGCACTGTTATTAACAGATATCTGTTGTTAATGAGTACATACATATTATCGATTTTATTTAATCACTTACTGTGAAAAGCGTTTTATATTAATTGATTTTAGTATTAATATACTTGTAAGAAGGGCGGTTCCGAGGTACAGTCATCAGCTATAACGACTTAAAAACAAGCCCGTCGTGGGATTAAGCCTTGAGTGGATCATCCCCCCGTAGTTAACTGACTATCAGGCAGCGTGGTACTGAATTAGTCTTGAAAGCCTGTATTGGCAGAGATGTCCGAGGAGCACGCTACCTTTAATAGAAGAAAATATGAATAAGTACTCTCTATATTAAGCCCACGAAGCAAACAATTTTAAGTTTAAAAAATATACATAACAAATATAGAACTATAACTGAGTTGCAAATAGTATGGAGAAAAGCTTACCTATCAATTTTCAGCAAACATAAAGTTCTTAAAAAAACATTATAGAAGGAGAACTATTGTTCAAATCGATTATCCAAAGATAGATGCACATGGTCTTGGAGATTTGGCCGCATGATCAATGATTGACTGTTATCCTCGGGGTTTGGTTGCGTGGATATTTAGTTGAAAATCATTGTGTTTAACGTACATTAATATTTAACAAAATTCTAATTTTCGCAAAAGTCGAAGCTAAAACTTTCATAAACTTATTGATTTGTTGATTTTCCTGCTTAGCGACCTTTTTTCCAGTAATTCCATTATTTTCGTGATTTTTTATGTATTCAAAGTAAAATAATGAATATTGTTAGTAACATAATAAACGCAAATAATCAACACATTGCGCCGGTATGGTGGTACAGTCGTCAACTCGTACGACTTAACAACATGTCCGTCATGGGTTCAAGCCCCGAATGAACCGTGTCCCCATACGTAGGACTGACTATCCTGTTGTGGTAATCAATTAGTCACTGAAAGCCAAGCCCCATTAGTGGTACAGAGGCAGGCCATGACTGACATCGGTAGTTGTGCCAAAGAAAAAGAAAAAGAAGAAGAATCAATCCATTCAAAGTCTGACTGACGCGTTGATTGAAGTAAAAAACTTGATCCCATTTGATATTTATAAATATAATATTAAACAGTTATTTCATCAACCTGTAGTTAACAAAAACAGTTTTAGCTTTAGCGACAAATATTCATTTAATTCCTTAATATCCAAGCAATTCTTAACATACCAACCTTCCAGCCCTACCTCAAACACATTCATTAGTTAACCACGGAATTGACCAATCGTATACAAAACTAGCAACTAAGATTTACTTACCATTCTCTGCTGCCTTACGATCCCTTAATTGTATTAATGTTAATGTTCAGCTTTGGCACGACGCTATCATAACTAACCGAATCCTCCGGAGGTTAAACCCGACCGGTAGCAACTATCCACTATGAAACGATACTCAACAGCGCCCTTAAGTAGCGAACACATTTGCCGGTATGGCGCAAAACTATACACACCCGGTACAAAATGTGTTCTCGATGGGACGTACGACGCAATGTAACGTAAGCGTTGGCGTGTTGGTCGGGTGAGCTGGATTTTTGGTTGCGAAAACACGTAAATACACACCAGTAACGTATTCCTTCCCGCCGCACATGGGGTAATGGTTTAGTAATTAACTTGTATTGCGGAATTTACGAGCCAACGCAGATGGCACACACACGACACTCACCAACACTCAACACGGCACCCAGCACGGCTAAGTAAATGATCTCACGTGTGCTTATTATATCCAATGGAACCGAGGATCTGGCAGTAAACAGACAAAAAATGTTTGAACGCTCAACAACCATGCACCTCCTGTGCATGGTGTGTTTTATTTTGTACTTTATGGACCATCAGCTGCGCCTAAGTATCGCAACCGAACGGTTAAAAATGGTACACTCTCCCGCGGCCAGCTACCCATCAGAAAACCAAGAAGTCATACCTTGTCCCTTCGAGGAAAGGTGAATTGTACGGTTCAGATTACAGCTGGAGGCTGGTATCGGTTATTGATTTTTTACTTTACGTCCTAAAATCTTTGCCAGTTTTGTTTATCCAGGAGCATAAGAGTAAGTTTAGCATGCGTCCGTAGCTAGTTTTGGTTATTCATACTCCAATGTTATTTCTTATAGGATATATGGTATACTGGATATGTTAAAATAATGGTGAACACAAAATAATTATGGATAAAAAAATCATTCTTCTGTTAAGTATTGAAAAATGAGATGATTAAAATATTGTCTACACACTAAATTATTTACGTTTCTACTGAATGTGGTACTTTTTCTTTCTATGGCGATTATGCATGATTTATTAATACTTTACAGTTTTGTGACATTATAGCAACCAACGCTTGGTTAGTCACTTTGTCATGACTTTTTTTTACTGTGATCAGTTCTGCACCATGTCACCGACATAGTCATGACAAATTTAGACTGAAACAAAATCATATCAGCGTCACGAGCTCTACTGTGAAAGCAGTCATAGCGAGAAAACTTACTCAGTTTATTGCTTGGGACCAGTCGTGACGTATATTCCAAGAATGTCGTGATTGGCTGGTATCATTGAATCCGTGTGTAGCGGGAACCTACGGTACTCATTCAGAATTCTAGCGATGGCAACACATTTCATGTGCCCGGTCCCACAACGCCGCGGTAAACTGTAGCAACCATCTAGTACGTCGGAAAAATGAGTGAAAATGAGTGTCGGGACGTACGCCGTCACTACGAATGGATTCAATGATATCAGCCATTATCAAAGAGAGAAAATGTTGTGACCATGTGAGTGACAAAGAGTTGGGTGCTAAACAAAATGTCACTAAGAATTTGATTAGTCCAACAACTGTTTGAGTCTCATCCCTTATCATCACAGTTGTGTACGTGAGCTGACTTGAACTTCGTTTCAGTCATGAGTATTGGTGACTGAAACAGTGGCATTTGGCAGCATTGTGCACAGCCAGAAAAAGTCATTATTATGCTTGCGACGGCAATAAGCTCAATTTGTCAGTCAGAGCATCGCGTAGACTCAAGCACTCGCATGTTGCGTTCGTCATATTATGACGTACATTCATTGAGTATCAGTATCAGTAAAACACATTGCTCATTGCTGCTCACATGTTCATTGCTGCTGACACGGATATGATCACTGGTTTTGGTTGCGATTATTACGTGAAGCTCATGACATTTTGCAGCACTGTTATTAACAGATATCTGTTGTTAATGAGTACATACATATTATCGATTTTATTTAATCACTTACTGTGAAAAGCGTTTTATATTAATTGATTTTAGTATTAATATACTTGTAAGAAGGGCGGTTCCGAGGTACAGTCATCAGCTATAACGACTTAAAAACAAGCCCGTCGTGGGATTAAGCCTTGAGTGGATCATCCCCCCGTAGTTAACTGACTATCAGGCAGCGTGGTACTGAATTAGTCTTGAAAGCCTGTATTGGCAGAGATGTCCGAGGAGCACGCTACCTTTAATAGAAGAAAATATGAATAAGTACTCTCTATATTAAGCCCACGAAGCAAACAATTTTAAGTTTAAAAAATATACATAACAAATATAGAACTATAACTGAGTTGCAAATAGTATGGAGAAAAGCTTACCTATCAATTTTCAGCAAACATAAAGTTCTTAAAAAAACATTATAGAAGGAGAACTATTGTTCAAATCGATTATCCAAAGATAGATGCACATGGTCTTGGAGATTTGGCCGCATGATCAATGATTGACTGTTATCCTCGGGGTTTGGTTGCGTGGATATTTAGTTGAAAATCATTGTGTTTAACGTACATTAATATTTAACAAAATTCTAATTTTCGCAAAAGTCGAAGCTAAAACTTTCATAAACTTATTGATTTGTTGATTTTCCTGCTTAGCGACCTTTTTTCCAGTAATTCCATTATTTTCGTGATTTTTTATGTATTCAAAGTAAAATAATGAATATTGTTAGTAACATAATAAACGCAAATAATCAACACATTGCGCCGGTATGGTGGTACAGTCGTCAACTCGTACGACTTAACAACATGTCCGTCATGGGTTCAAGCCCCGAATGAACCGTGTCCCTATACGTAGGACTGACTATCCTGTTGTGGTAATCAATTAGTCACTGAAAGCCAAGCCCCATTAGTGGTACAGAGGCAGGCCATGACTGACATCGGTAGTTGTGCCAAAGAAAAAGAAAAAGAAGAAGAATCAATCCATTCAAAGTCTGACTGACGCGTTGATTGAAGTAAAAAACTTGATCCCATTTGATATTTATAAATATAATATTAAACAGTTATTTCATCAACCTGTAGTTAACAAAAACAGTTTTAGCTTTAGCGACAAATATTCATTTAATTCCTTAATATCCAAGCAATTCTTAACATACCAACCTTCCAGCCCTACCTCAAACACATTCATTAGTTAACCACGGAATTGACCAATCGTATACAAAACTAGCAACTAAGATTTACTTACCATTCTCTGCTGCCTTACGATCCCTTAATTGTATTAATGTTAATGTTCAGCTTTGGCACGACGCTATCATAACTAACCGAATCCTCCGGAGGTTAAACCCGACCGGTAGCAACTATCCACTATGAAACGATACTCAACAGCGCCCTTAAGTAGCGAACACATTTGCCGGTATGGCGCAAAACTATACACACCCGGTACAAAATGTGTTCTCGATGGGACGTACGACGCAATGTAACGTAAGCGTTGGCGTGTTGGTCGGGTGAGCTGGATTTTTGGTTGCGAAAACACGTAAATACACACCAGTAACGTATTCCTTCCCGCCGCACATGGGGTAATGGTTTAGTAATTAACTTGTATTGCGGAATTTACGAGCCAACGCAGATGGCACACACACGACACTCACCAACACTCAACACGGCACCCAGCACGGCTAAGTAAATGATCTCACGTGTGCTTATTATATCCAATGTACACGCTTACTTATGATTGCATAGAAAGGGAAACAGAATTCTGGTTACAAACAAATGGTTTAATTTCTAGCTCAATGTTTGTATTAACAAGGATATGCTATCAGATAAACTATATAAAGGCTAATAATAAAAAGCCTGCAGTCTTTCTAATAAGGTATGACACAAAAAACTGTTTCTGTTATGCTGCAGCTATAATTACTCTAACAACAGAACTATCCGGTTCGCTATTACTACAAAAGGTAACTTTCACACTAAGAGTAATACACGACTTCCTTCCCATTCTCACCACTTTTTTGTCTTAATCATTATACTTGCGATTGTGGCTCGCGATAGTGTCTGACTGCTTAAATGATTACGAACCCAAGGTGCTGGAGGCGACGCTGAGCGTGGTCCAGCATTCGCAAACAAACAAGCTATCTGCATCCCGGCGTTCATTTACCGTCTATCAGCTACAGCCGTCAAAGGGATACAAAACCACCAAACCCTATCTGTCATAGAAAAGCGTACAGCTAAAAAAAAGGAAAATCATGCAAATAAAAAAACAGGACAGAAAAATCTTTTAATTTTCCAGAAATGCACAGACCACTATTATTATAGCAATCAGTTTAGCCAAGAAAAGAGCGACCAGATCATACCGCTGACAATGGACCCAAAGTACCCGGTGGGTTTTGTTCCCTTGCGCTCTTTTGTTCCGGGATTCCTTTTTTCTGCGGCATAATGCTTCCCTACGCGACCACCGCTGCTGAAGACTGTGTGGCGGTGTGGCTGACGCTGATGCCGCCTTTTCTTTTGGCCGCTCTGTTTGTCTCCTTTTGCTTTGCTCGCAAATGCGGGTAATGTCATCGAGTGCCTGTTGCTGGCAGGGAAGGTTTCAACTCCTCAACAATGTGCGGCCACGACGCCCTTTTGTGCACTGATGAAGAGCACCAAGGAACGCTCGCACGCTAGGCTAAGATATGCCGTTGAAACGCAAGAAAGAAAAAAAAAACACTCTCACACATACAAGCGAATGCCATCACAAATTCCGTGCAAGTTTTCCTTACCTTACACTTGGCGGAAAGTTTCATAATTTCCGGACGGGTTTTTGATGCAAGATAGTGACGGGATTGTGGAAGCATTCCCTTCTCACGATTGTCCATTGATAAGTGTCCACCAGCAACGGGGGAAGGGACTCGGGAAAAGAAAAACCAAGCACCAAGCGATCCAAACGGGCGGATGCAAAGGAACGCAAAGCATGGGATACGAAGCAGTTAATAAGGGCTTATGACATATTCTGCTGGCTTTTGTGTTTGTGAATAGTCTCCAAGCACGGATGGCTTTATCAGTCGCACAAATTATCTCTCAATATGCTTGGCTAAATTACTGAATTGTTTGCATGGTTGCTTATCGGGGTGACGATCGGAATGAAGTAAACAAAAAGATGGTTATCTTGTACATAGTAAAGGTGGTTTTTGTTGCTGTAATTGAAAATACGTTCCTTTGAGTCTTAACGACCAAACGAGCCGTTTGATGCAATTATTGCGCAGTAGTTATATCCTTAGAAAGAGTTGCGATGAAAGTATGTATTTAACATCACCTTTGAACGAAGAACAAATTTTCCTTTACTTATTTTGTTTTTGATAACATTTACTATTTTTAGTCATGTTGTTGTGAAAATAGCTCACATTGAAAGTTCCACATCACCCAATAAATAAAATTGACTTAAAAAGTTAAATGAGTATTTTTCTTTTAAGAAGTAAAGTTTTCATGATGAAAGAAGCTACCGCTATTCTTTCGTTTCAAAATAAACCTCTTGTAGGCAACCCTTGTCAAACGGTTGTACAATATTCCCAGAGAAAGTTTTCATTCTAAACACACCTTCCCAACAACAAATGGACTAAGATTAATTGTTCGATAGGTTCTTTCCAAAGTTACCCGGTTACCCGTATGCTACATTTATTATACCGAAACAAATTGTTTGGTTTCACTTTGCAACCTGCTGGACGAATCTGGAAAAGGAAAAACCTTGAAACAATTGGCCAGACAGGCCGCATTTCATCAATATTAAAACCACCAATCAGCAAATAGAGAACATGCCACATCTCATTGCTCGTATCAAACAAACGTATGACAGATGTAACATATTGAAGGGCATAAACAAAAGAGAGAGAGAGAGAGAGAGAGAGCGAGAGAGAGTCTCTGGTTGCCACCCGTCTGTGGTGACGAATACCTGTAGGATTAATGATGAAAACCAGGCAAGACGGCACTGCCGTCATGACGACTTGAAGTCGTCACAAAAAATCCTCCAGCAGAACTTCTTCTTTTTAGTTCTCCGTTCTTCATTGACCACAACATTATCATGCGCTTGGTCGGGGCAGCTACTAAAGTGTGTTTCCTTTCCGTCTGTTCTCGTATTCCAGGCACGTACCAAGATTATGGGACCTTCTTTTCCACCAGCAACTGTAACTGCCAGTGCGTGCATTTTATATCAACATTTTCCTACATTTCATCCTGCTACGAACAACTCTTTTTGCCACCGCCATCGTGCTGCTGCGTCTTCAGTTGTGTACATCTGTGTGAATTGAAGCGCCAGATAAATTTTACGAGCAAAAGGTACCAGACCGTTGCTGGTTGCAACTGTTTATGAACAATCGTGTATGTAGCTTGCTTGGAACGGTTTTTTGTTGTTGTTGTTGCTTCACTCCTCTACACACGCCCGAGGAATCTACAAGAAAGGGTTACATATTTGTGGGTACTTCCGCATTTACGCCTGGCGGTGAATATCAAAATGTAACAGCACCACTCCAATCACCTAAAATACGATCAATCAGAGTTTGTACAGTATTACATGAAGTGGTCGGGCTGCCTGTCCAAATAATTGCGACTGAACATAGATAGCAACCACGAGTTAAAAGAACTTCAGCTCAACGATTATTCGTTATTCTTATCGATTTCAATTTCGACATCTGTACCCAAACCATTATGCATCTTCCCTTTGTATAGAAAATGTTCTGATACTTTAATAATATTTTAACGCAGGGGACTTCAAGCGCATACGGCCCTCAAAAGCCTGTAATGCGGCCCGATATTAGTTTGTATCGATTAAAAAACCTTTTTTTACTATGAACCAAAATTTTAATATTTAACACATTATTTTTTTACTGTTTTTTTTTTATTTTAATGGATTTTCTTAGCTCTTACCAATTTTCTTCTCCTTTACTGCGTCCGCGCCTTTACTGTTTTGCCTAAGCAGTGCTAGGACTAGTCTCATCTCGTTTGTTTTACCTATTTCGCTTAACACGCTGCACTGTATGTGCCTATAATGTGTATGTATGAGCTATCTGCACATGTGAAAGTTCGCTACAACGTGTAAAAAACCTTTGTTTTCAACAATTCGTAATAATTTTGTTTATAATAATAATAATGGGGCCTGTTAGGATAGCTCGAACGAACTCGGCCTGCGATTGTAAACGCGTGAAGTAGCAGGTCGTTAGCGGAAGAGAGGAACAGGAAGCACGATTATCCGGGCGGATTTGATCGGTCTCTTGATCGGTGAACGCCATACAAGTCGGACGTGTTTTTAAACCTAGCGCTAAAATCAAATAAAGTTAAAGGTTCTAAAAAAGTCCTAAAGTCGTTTACCGGGAGCCGCAACAGGGCCCTTCACGATTCTAGTCAGCTTTTTATATGGAGTTTGACAGTTGGAAGCTGAAATCATGTGAACACTCTATACAAAACCACACACAAAACTAGCCTGCAATTTTCAGTCTAGATTAATGTAGCCTCAAAGCTAGAATTAGATTTGAGTACCTGCTCGAAAAATGGCAAAACAAGGTGGTGTTTACATTTATTCCAAGGAGAGAGATAAAGAAATCTGGTTATGGAATCTAGATTCAAAGTGTATGTAGTCCACGTGTTCTCAAATCATGTTTTT
The DNA here is from genome assembly GCF_016920715.1 of Anopheles arabiensis. Classification (NCBI taxonomy): domain Eukaryota; kingdom Metazoa; phylum Arthropoda; class Insecta; order Diptera; family Culicidae; genus Anopheles; species Anopheles arabiensis. Next base: position 69,214,843 of record NC_053517.1, on the reverse strand, counting down.
ATAACCAAATTTGAATATCACTTTTTGACAGGATGGGTGAAAACTTTTGTTCAAACTAGCTTTCTGGAGGCTTGACGAATATTCAAAACACTCTTAAAAACTTCATTCAGAAGAAGAAGCGATAAAAATCAGCCTTCTAAATTCATACACCTTGGGATAAGCCCACCTGTATATTATATCCACTTAGATAGCTGCTCGAAAACTGCTATACAATGCAAACAGCTGACAGGCTGAAATTTCAGCCTACGAACTTAACACTTTGAGCGCCGTGTCATATAAATTCGCATGACGGTTTTGCTCACCGTTCAGCTTTGCATCTGACGCTCAGTGATTCTCTTGAGAACGAATGAGGTAGGAAAGAGAGAACGAGAACGAAATGTGCTACGCCGCTTATCGCAATGAAACAAAAGAGTGATAACAATGGCACGAGAAACTGTTGCGCTCATCGTTCTCTTGCCATGCGCTACAAGCTCACTCAAAAACTGTGACGTCAGGCCGGCGGTCAAAGTGTTAAAACGGAAAGGGCCCTAATAACTTATTAACTTATTTAAAGTTTTTTATATCATTTTACTTAAGTCATCAAAATTAAGGTTATGAAAATTGTATCACACAGAGTCTCTGTTTTTGTTAATAGATATTACATTTGAATTCAAAACCAGAAATAAAAAAGGATAAAAAATGTTTGTCCCATTTTTTGTTCCAAACTGTGAAGGAATTTAATTGTAATGGAGACGCCTGGTGCCTTGTAGGTTAAAAAATATGTGAAGAGCCAAACACAAGCAAAAACTTTTCTCATTTCTGCATCAGTTCATTGAACGAGTTTATGAGGTTGAGAAAAATATCTGTTTTTTCTTAAACAAAAGAAAAACTTTTAAAAAATACTATTAGAGCTGCATGCCACAGTCAGAGCATTTTTCCTGGCAACCCTAATTCACCGCCTTTTAATCAATCACTTTCAATACATGGACGATTACACGCCTATACTAACCATACAAGATACAGTCTTTACGAAAGTTACGCGACACTCGCGTAACGCGAATCAATTTTGACAGTTCACATCGGTCTGAGGTTATATCGGTTCAATTTTTTTCAACGATTGTCAAATGCAACATAAATCGCATTTTGCTACAAATTTGAACTCTGTGATTGGTCTCTCAGCAACTCTCAGCAGAGCGTAGTGCAGCGGGAAGAAAGAGAGAGCGCATATTGCAGAAGCGGCATCGTATGTGAGGATCGGAAAGAGAGTGAACGTAAGCCAATGAAACGCTCTCATCGATCTCTTATTTTGCAGCGGAATTTGGGGCAAGTGTGCCATACGGGGCAAGAGTGCCACCAAGCATTTTTCCTTAAAAACTTTAGTTTAATGATCAATTGTGTATACAGTTGGTTGCTTTCCATTGACTAAGTATTCTGAGCCTAATTTCATATAGACCAATCGATATTTCCCATTGTTTTGAACTTATTTATATTGAGTTTCAAAATAGAGCAGAATATTATAATTTTTTAATCCAACCAAATAAGCTCTCAAAAATCATGCGAACAATCAACCGAGAAAATATTTACACCACCGTATAGCTGAAAAAACGTGTAATTTTTTGTGGGGTTAGTTGAAAAAAACTTTTTTTTTGTCACTGAAAAATTCAATTTCAAAAAAGTTACAACTTTTGGGGCAAGTGTGCCATCTCTGTTTGGGGCAAGTGTGCCACCATCTTTCATAGGCGCGAGCTGTCAAAAATGTAAACATTGTTGTAGCGTGCTGCGGAATGGTGCGCTATTGTGAGCGGATTCCACGCCAGAAAAACAGAACAGTAACAAACCATATTGTGGTACAATTGGTGGTCAAAAAGGGTTCATTGGTGACTAAATACATGTAGGAATACATACACTAGTGGCACAAACGTAATAATTTCCAATTATCTAAGAAATACGGTTATTTTAACCAGGTGGCCGTCTTGCCCCATACGAGTGGCACTCTTGCCCCATACGAGTGGCACTCTTGCCCCATAGCCCAAAAAAGAACGTCTTTTTGGATCCTTTTTAAAACACTTCAAAAACTGTTTTGTTTGCACTTTTTTCAAGCGAAACTCATTTATAAGTGAGGAAATAGATGTTAAATGGTTATGAGATTTAAATCGGCTTTTGAAAAACATGTTTTAATGAGTTATAACTTGAAATGCTTAAGGTGGCATACTTGCCCAAAGTTCCGCTACTGTGTTCTCCGCAGAAAGCTAATGCAAAATGCCAGCGCCCAGAGCGTTAAATAAGTCATGAAGTGTAAAACAGTACTAAACTTCATAAAAAATACTATTCATCAACTATATTTTGGCTGAAAAACGTAACTGAAAATACAGGATACACGATTGTTTTGAATTATTCACGTAAATCGCGGAAAGACTGTACTTAAAAAACGGGGTTTTGCACGTGTCAGAATGTTATCAAACTATATTTCCAAATAACTTTTTATGGTTAAAAACAGTTTAGAAGCGACTAAGAAAATTACCTTTAAAATGCTGTCAAACGAACCAATCAATTCATAATGTACACCCAACAGATGCTGATTATTCAACGGAAGAGTTCTGTGTTCTGTTTTTATCACACACCACACTTATTTTGGCATAACCATTGTGCTAGTTTCATGCTTGTCCCCGGTTGCTGCACATTTATCTAATGTCAATCGGTTCGTGGGAGACTTTAGGCAATTTGAACCGCAAAAGTTTTTCACTTCCCCGCACGGCTAAAGAAACTCCCGCAAGTCGTTTCATGTTGCATTAGAAACCATTGAAAGAAACGTACTAATGATTTGGTATGCAATTGCTCGCGGATTACTTCCGCTTGCGAAGTTTGTCCTTTGGTTGGCTTCGTCGTGCCCGATGTAGTGCCGGTTCGCAGCGTTCGCCACAAACTTAAGAAATCCTACTTTTGAAAACTCAATTTACCTGCTTTCTAAGCGGAAAAGCAACGCGCCACACAAACTTTCTGTCCTCTTGCGCGATACGCAAGCGTCCCTCTGATGGAGAGCCACCGCTCAAACGAACCAAATATCAAACCCGTTAAACTTTCCAAATAGCTTGCACTGCAATCGTGCAGCAGCCGAAACCACAGCCTCACTCGTTGCATAAACTTTTGCTTGCTTTCGAGAGTACTCGTGTTTTTATCGATATGTCGTTTCCGTGAATTATGCTCAATTGTTTGAATTTGTTTGGAGTGCCATTAGCAACCCTTTACGTGTGGAAAATCATTATTTTTGAGCACCTTTGAATGCGTGAGTACGTGTTAGCAGAAGGAACGACTAGGCAAAGAAGATATATTTTTTTAATAATTATCTTTCCGATAAACCATATGGACAATACAACGTTCAAACTGACAAATTACATGGCATTAATCACAAAATTATGAGACATTCACATTAACATTCTAACTAACGAAGAAAAACTCCATTTTATAAATCTGTAAAAGACATCTAAATAGCATATCCGTGTCTAACTTCACAAACTAGCTTTGCGGAGGCCGGTCTCGTAGTACAGTCGTCAACTCGTACGACTCAACAACATGCCCATCATGGGTTCAAGCCCCAAATAGACCGTGCCGCCATACGTAGGATTGACTATCCTGCTATGGGGGGGAAATCAATTAGTCACTGAAAGCCAAACCCACAAAAGGTAAAGGCAGGCCTTGACCGACAACGGTTGTTGAGCCAAAGAAGAAGAAGAAGAAGCTTTGCGGAATGCACAGGCAATCAAACAACCACCTCATGCCAGCTCAACTCGCTAAAATGTTTCCAGTTTTGGTGGGCCACTTCTTGTTACCAGCATACAGTCCCATGCATGCGACCGACAGCTTAAAATGCCCACCATTTGCCGCTATGCTACCGTGCCATACAAAAATAATGAGATTATAAATATTTCATGACTCACTGTAGTGATAATGCATTATAAATGTGTGAACATCGTAAGTAAACCTAGGCGAACTAAAGCACAAAACTGCAATTGCGACTCGACATGCTGACTTGCGGTTAGTTTGTTTTTCTTCCTGTCCCTGCTATGTTCTGTGCATTCTTCCCATCACCCCTATGTAGTTGAGCGGTACCATTTGTCGGAGCTAACTCACTTCCGCTGCTGTTGCTAATCGTGGGCCCATGCTGGTAGATTATTTTTTATTCCAGTTTATCATCCTTTTGTCGTGTCATTGGGTGGTTGGGTGAGGCACTCGCTGGAAACACTAATAGCAGGGCAAAAGTACGTCCAATGTGACTGTCGTCGTCAGCACCATCCTTTAATCCGGATAATGCAATTTACCTTCTCAACAGTTGGTCGCATACTTTATATTTTTGTCTTTGTTGTTTCGGCATCATATCAAAATGTGCTATTTTATTATAATAACTTTGTTTGCTTACCTTTGGCCACTGTTTTTTTTATTAACACAAATACTTAACCAACAGCCATTATTATTTTATTTACTTTTTGTGCAAAAAATTACAAATTTTACATTTATGTCTTCTAATTGTGGGAGGAATTGTGTTACTTTGCGGTTGGGCAAAACATATTTGAGTAAGTCATTTATTCACCCCTACTTTTTGCCGAGTCAAGTTATATTACCTCATGTCCGCACGGTTTCACGAAACGACGTTCATCGGCAACAAACCTCTACTGACGCTCATACACGTTGACTAGCATGTCTGGGGTTCCGCAGGGGAGCAACCTTGGACCATTCCTTGGACCAAACATTTTGCCCATGGGGTCATATCCTGCGGCCAAAAACACAAGCGACTGTCAGCGCCTGCAAGAAATGCTCGACCTATTCGAAGATTGAAGTATCCGAAAAATGCGGTGTCCAGTTAAATGCCAGACTGTATCCTGCACTAGAACACGTCACCCGATAATTATGCAATCTAATGTCTCGCTGACGCGCACATCCTACCTACGAGGTCTTGGTGTCTTGCTGGAATATAAAGACAAGTTTCATGGCATTAGGACTTATGATGTAAATATGTAAAGAAAATGTGTCCATGATCCTATGCAGTGGTGATGTAGGGTAACGGGAGGCCTAGGCGGTAAGACGAATTTAGGCTCTCTTGAAATGAGCGAGGGAGGTGGGGAGGTGATACTGACACTTAGCTTGCTGTTGGGAGTCAGTCTACCTTAATTTGAGATGGGGGAGAAGGTTGCTCCTGGATTGACGGCCATGGGGCCCCAACGATCATCGGTCACAAGCCCTACTACAATTGTTGCTGGCCGGGGTGGTTAGGGGTTGCTAATGATTCGCCAGCCTCGGGGCTCCAACATCCATCCTTCCCCTTGTAGGCCCTTGGTGCTAGCACTCTGTCCATTTTTTACATAGATGCTGCATACTATGGACTATCGACCTACGGGGCCCATAAATCGGCGTTAGATGTGCCGCTGATCCTATGTGCCTAAAAACCGTATATTGCACTATCGTTCGGTCCATCCAGGAATATTATTGTATATTCTGGTGCCCCTTAGCAGCCTACTCAATCATATATTTCCACGTAAGCGTTTTGGTTAGTTTATAAGTTTATAAGCTTAACTAATCTTTTTGTATAGACCTGCGGGGGTCCAACAATAGATTTAAATAAATTAAATTAAATTAAATTAACGTACGTATTACGGTCTAGGCTAATTCATTTCTTTATAAAACAGTATAAAATACTACTCCACATGATTTCTCTAGAAAATATGTTAAAATGAGCTAGGTGTATGTATACATAGCTTTATTGCTGTAATGAAGATAAAACTTGGAATTGAAAATTACGAGTTGAGCCCTTAGTACGACACTTTTATAGAATTGGAAAAGGCAAACCTAGACTTGATACGGTGGATTTAATAAATAACCATTGCATATGGCTATACGGATAAATGCAACCAACAAGTGATTAAGATATTTATTATGGTGTCAATGTTACCATCAAAGTTTGTAATTAATCATGCATAAAAATACTAATGTTAAAAACTTCTTTGCGACAAAAGAGACAACAAATCGCTTCTTTTTTTTTATTTAATTTTTAATTTTTAATTATAACAGACCACAATGAACACAGTTAACAGATAATTATGTTTGAGTTAAGCACTGTTATTCACATGCTTTGAATGAGACAGTGTACAATTTACCTTCATGTTTTCAATGCATTTTACATAACTGCCAGATTAAGTTATATTGAACACAATATCTGATACGTGCTTCACCATGAAATTGTGATTGTCATATGTGCCTATAGAAAAAGAAACACAGTTCGAAACCAATGCTTTTTATTAGCACATTGCACGTACCGAGTTTCGTCAAACCATCATTTGCAAGCCAATTGATACGCTGCTTCCTCTCCTTAACCACACAAAACACAAACGGTACTGCGTTTGGCGAATCCCCGGTAACATGACTGTAAAACAAACATTGCGAACCAACCTACCGTGAAACCGATGTCACCGCACGTTTTCGTAGTGTATGTAAAAGGCGCAACGGCTATTGACGAGCGGTAAACACTAATTGAATGAAAACGGAATGTTTCATCTACCGGCTTCACCACGGCCCTACAATCAAACCGACATCATCCATTCATACCTGCGACTCAATACTCCCGCGGCAAACGTTGTTGCAAACATGTTATGGGATTAAATCGCTGATGATTACGTTCCACTTTGCGCGATCCATTGGTTGTGCTTTGAAGTCAATTTAGCAGAATGAGTTTAACCATTGTAACGCCCGGCAGCTTGTGGGTAGCATTTTGGTTATAAAGCTCGTTTCACGAAAAGGTATATTCAAAGAAAACACTTCATCTGCGCGATATGGTCGTGTTTGTGACGATTCATTCTGCAAAAGGATCTTATCCTTAAAACAAGTTTTTTTTTTCTTCAGTTCACATTAAACTCAGATCAAACAACGTCCATAGAACGTGGGCTGAAGGGGTTTTACATTTACTCTGCAACTCATCCGGCAGACGACAGCAAGGCCGGAAGGAAACATTATTTTGATTCAATTTGATCAGTTTTGATTCAATTTGGGTGATTGTAAATATTTTCATATCTTTAGCATGATACGGATACGATGTTTATTTGATTTCGTAAAATTTTTTTTTTTGTACAAATACACAACCTTTTTTGGAAAATACTATACATGTGCCGTAATGATGGAATAAATAAATAAATAAATAAATAAATACAACCCTTCTGTAGACATAAGTAAATGTATTCAAGCACCAAATCTATACAAAGTTATACTTATATTGCATTATCCTATAAGAGTTTATTTAACCATCGTATGCGTACCGGCAGGAAGCAAGCGATAACATAATAAATCTGTAACAATACACGTTCCTTAAACAGCCCTTCTCCTTCTAACATAGAACCAATAAAAGTATTTACCGTTCAAAATGTGGTTGTTTGATAATAATTATAACACATCAGTTCCTGAGATCTACTGCATACTATAAATTATTACTTATTCTAATAAGATCACATAAAAATCCACAAGACTAGGGACAATAACTAGGGCTTAGCATTATTTATCACATTGAAATGAAAAGACCACAAGTATTCATCTAGAAGTATTTCTTCTAAATTGGCATTGAACCACAGACAAACCGACGTGGTAGTACTTGCGTTACAACAGTGTCCCACACGACAGTACTGTCATTTGCAATAGAGGCGATTACTTCTGTCAAAATGAGCTCTGCTTGCAGATGCTTACATTTAAACAACTTTTCCAAATACAAATTGCGAAGGAAGTATTAGGCAAGATTTTATGAGAACAATTGGATAAAATTCCAGGAAAATCATTTTATAGGTTTCCAAAACCAAAACAAAAGACGTTAGAAGTGAATAAAACATTGCACGTTGGAATTTGAGGAGAAAAACAAAAGAGAGGTTTAGCAGTTTCTCGTCTGTATCAAATTAGTAAGCTATTCATTAAAGAGATGGCGCTAGTATTTCATGTATTTTTATTTGAAGTATGGAGACAACTTATGAAGCTCATTTTATTAATAGTTAGGAGTTGCCATTTAGGTTATGTTAGGATTAGTTAGATTATTTTTCTGAATAAAAACTTAATCATATATTCAATTTTGATTTTGATAATATTATAATGCTTTACAATAATAATCGTATGTTTCAGCTCCCTTAAAACATTCGTAGTTAAAACCAAATATTTGACCTACCTTTCACTATCATCACAAGAGCATTATTGTATTTAAAAATAATACCGATGATCTGTTTTCCCTTAAGCAAATCAGAGGCAAATGTTTCATAGATCGTGCTAGTTCAAAAATCTGAAATTCAAAATTTTTTTAGCTGTACAACACAGCTGCATTATACTCCGAATGTAACATTTCCAAAATACTAAAATATTAGCCAGATTGAAATTAAACTGCAATACAAAGTGCACAAATAGCCCAATACAGACACTAACACACCGGTTTTAAAGCGGTGGATAATTCCCCAAAAGGAGCAAATTTTTGATCAAAATTTCGCTTAATACCAGGAGATGCATGGTATTAAGTGAGGAATGAAATCCTAAATTCATTCTGTATGGTGGGAAAAGCTGCAAAAAGGTTGAAATCCTCTGCAAAAGAAAATTGAACTCTTAAAAAGATAGATTAATATTACAGTTATTGTGTTATAATATAAATATTATAAGCAGTGAAATTAATTTAAGTCGTGTATTCAGCCAAGAATTAAAAATAATTGTTTTCTTTTAATCAAATTACTACTAAATTGTGCACTTCCTAGACATCTATTTGGTACCATAAGCCAAGATAGAATTCAATGAGGAGAGAACATAGTTTCGTACCCATTAATGCGTAAGGCTTCGAACGATTGGAAGAAAAATGGTAATTAAATATGTAATTAAAATACCTAACTAACTAAATATTACGAATGAAACATTGCAACGAAGTAAATGAAAACAACAAAGTTATGATTTTTAGAGACTCTGTACTTTTTTCAAAAACTTTAATTTAAAATATACATTGTAAAACTTTGACAACTAATACTCAAACGTATCATGAGTAGAAAAAATAAATCAGATCAATGTGTATCAAGTGTCAAGAACACTTGCACAATTATAAAATAACAAAAAATGTTATAAATTGGTATAAATGTTAGTAATTTACTAGCTAACTAGACTTTTTATGTTCAAATAGTTTACATTTCATGTTTGTGTAAATGAATGTCTACGGCCGACTTTTCATTAAACACTGAACAAAAATCGAACCTCTATCACGATATATTCACCCCGTCACTGCGTCCCAAGGTACATATTTCGTAATTCAACGTGAAATACACCCAACACCACCAACCTTGCCAATTAAGAACGGACCCAACTTCCGTTTTTTTACAAGCTTTCTACTAGCGCACTGCCTGCGGAACGTGTTTTGGTGAATATTCATTTACCATAAAAGCGCAGGGCACAGTTAATTTCATAAAAACCTGTCCCGTAATAAAGCACACACCTTGCGTAATCTAGTGTCCTCGTGAACGTGGAACATGAACCAAGATGAGGAAAAAAGCCCATCCAATCTTATCGGGTTTTCGGTACGAACCATCAATTTGCATGTACGGTTGAAATTTTACGTTTTTTCTGCACTGGTTAATTATAACTTCAGTAATCATATTTAAGTTTTCCAATAAAAATTAATCAGATTTATGATTTCATTTTCTGAAGCGTCACAAGATTGCCTACCACTCAATTTGTGGTATATAAAGAACCGGTTGATGCCCCACATGTATCATTTTTTTTTGTTTACGTTACGTTTACGTTGTAGGTGATACATAATTTTGCTATAAAACTGGTTTTATAAACATACATATTTGAAATCACATATAAAATGGAACAGAGATTGTTTTTGAACAAACACGTAAAACAAAAACCCTTAATTATTTTTTAATTGAATTCACTTTGATTTCACATAACTCACCAAAACCATAATAAAAACAGTCAGACCACCAGACGTACCTTGCAAAATAAGCAGAATGGGCATTATTGCAGCAAATATTAATTTCTCGTTCATCTCAAGTATTGCATAAGCCACTAGACGACATTCAGCGCTCCGTGAAATATTACCAAGAAGAAGCGCCCACAGCACAATAGTGAGGGAGAGAGAAAGAATTAGTTAGAAAAATGAGGTTTTAATATTGCTCTGTTTTGAGGGCTCTCTTGCAGTCCAATAGAGGTCAAACATTTTTCTCAACATAATTGTCAACACGTCCCAGAAGCCGTCCCCCACACACACAACCGCATGCCAAGTGGGTGGCATCAGTTCCCTACCACCGAAAGATTAATTTCCCCTAAATGCAACCTCATATTTCATAAACCACCAACAACGTCACCGCAACTATATCGGATGGGAAAAAGGAAAAGTACACTCAATTTCACTAACCTATTCCATCGTTCCGTGTGCACTGAACCGGATCGGTCAATATGTGTAATTAAAAGCCATTCGTCATACTATCCCCCAACTGCCCATCGGTAAGCTTCGCACAGTCTCGTTTGACTTCGTTATAAGGCGCTCTGTTATAAATGATGTCGGATATTCATCGCTGACTCGGCACAGAATTATTATATCTTGGTCGGCCGTTGTTTCTTCATTCCTCCGGGTGGCCCGTTGCGTGTTGTAGCTCTATCTACTGGTCAGTAGTGCAATGCGATGTGTCACGGGTAGTGACCCGTGCTGATCTCCCACAGCGGGTAGAGGAACAAAAAGGGCCATTGACACGAAATGATAATAAATTGCACATTCGAAATCACCCCGTTAGAAGAAAGGCCGCTGGTGTTTGATTTCGGTAACGGTGGTCTCGGGTGACCCATCATCCGAAGCTTTACGATGATATGTTGCCAAATTATGCGAAAGCAAGCAGCTAAATGGCCTCTTGTATTTGTTTTTTCAACTACAACAAATAAATTGAAGTCAATTTCGTTCAAATTATACAAACATTTGTCAACATGCTATTAGAATAGATTTTATAGTTGCATGATATTTATTGTAGTAATAGTTTCCTAATTACTTGAAGGCGGATGTTAGCCTCCCCTCTCTATTCTTCATCATCATCTTCAACATCATCCTTGGTCCTGCCTTCCTCTTTGTAGCTGTCGTACTCCTCCACCAGGTCAGCCAGTCCTTTCTCCATCTCGGTAAACTCAGCCTCATCCATACCCTCACCGGTGTACCAGTGCAGAAAGGCGCGCTGTCGAAACATCGTCCCGAACTGGCCCGTTATGCGTCGGAACAGTTGCGTGATGGACGTCGTATTGGCGATAAAAGTGGCGGCCATTTTCATGCCACGCGGAGGCACATCACAAATGGCCGACTTGACATTGTTCGGTATGAAGTTGCTGAATGAGAGTTCGTTCTTCAAACGCACACTGCCCATATGCTCCTCAACCGTGCGCGTTGACAATCGGCCCCGAAAGATGGCTGCTGCAGTTAAAAACGTCCCAAGCTGAGGGTCGCACGCTGCCATCAGATTGTTAGTACTGAACAGCTGGTACACCAGCTCCGGCACCGTCGTCTGTCGGTAGCATTCGGAGTCGCGAGCACAAAGCGGAGCAAGACCGGGCACGAAGAAATGTAACCTTCGATAGGGCACCATGTTTGTCAACAGCTTCCGCAGGTCGGAGTTGAGCTGGCCCGGGTATCGAAAGCTACAGGTGATACCGGCCATAGCCGATGCAATCAGATGATTCAAGTCGTCCAGATCCGGCACCGGCAGACGCAGCGTATTCACACAGATATCGTACAGTGCCTCATTATCCAAGCAGAACGTCTCATCGCTCGAACGTATCATTGAGCTGAGTGCAAATACAGAATTGTACGGTTCCACCACGACCTCCGACACTTTCGGCGAAGGAATAACGCTGAACGTGTTCGTGATCTTCCCCGGGAAGTGATCCTTCAAGTTTTCCAGCAGTAGCGTTCCCAGTCCAGAGCCGGTACCGCCACCGATCGAGTGCACCAGTTGGAAACCTTGCAGACAGTCACACCCTTCCACCATTCGGCGGGTGCAGTCCTCAATTTGGTCCAGCAGTTCAGCCCCTTCAGTGTGATAACCACGGGCCCAATTGTTTCCAGCGCTCGTTTTCCCAGAGATGAAGCTTTCCGGGGAGAACAAGGAGCCATAGCGACTGCAGCGAAGATAATTCAAGGTGCTCGGTTCCAAATCAGCAAAGATCGACCGTGGGACGAAGTTGCAGCACGGTGACTCATCAAAGTACACGTTGATACGCTGCAATGATAGATAGTGCTGCCCTTCAAACTGACCTTCCGTATTTAAACAGTGTTCGTGACAAATGTATTCCCAGAAATTTTCCGCCACTCGATTGCCACACTGGCCCAGGTGAAACACTACTATTTCTCGCATTTTCTTGAAAAGCTTTCTTTTTTTTTTTGGTTTTACTATTTTTTTAAATACTCAATAATTTAGACTGACTTATAATTTTCCGTCCCTCTACTTCATCAACCAAAATAGTACTAGTTTACATAGCCTACTGTGCAAAATTGACTTTGTCGCTAACATATATCAAGCTGAGGGTCAGTTGCGCAAAACATGTTGTGGTGAATATGGATTGCGAAAGAAATTATTGATCATAAGCTATTAATGCAACTAGACGAATCGCGTCCTATAGGGGCTAAACGGGGTTAATTCCCGACTGACATCCCCGGTAATTGCGAATTGAAAATACGTTTGGATACAACCATTGAACTCTAAAATCAACACCAAAAATAAAGACCCACATAAATAGATCACAGAGTTTCAAGTACCGAGCGTATGTCATATTTATTTCAAATTCTACCATTCTGCTGCCATCCCAGTTCAAACTAACTCATTCAAAATTGGCATTTATCCTAATACGATTTTGAATATTGATACATAAACTACATATTTTATTATCAACCGTCCGGATGGTGGCCAAACTGTGGCTGCAGAGTACTTTGCTGCAAACAGCGACCACTTGTGTCTTACGCGCCTTCCCTGTCCCTACCAGCTAACCAACCCCGCACTGTAGTACGTAGTACCCCGAGACAGGCTTGGCTGCGCCGCCGAAGCGCAAGCACACGACCGAAACGCTCATTTCACATTCCCTCCCTTATGGCTCGTTTGGACGCTAGTACGCCCACAAACCTCTATTAATTCAGTGCAAAATTGATGTACCCTAATTACCTGTGATTAAGATTGATGCTGTTTACTTGTGAGTATTGCTAGTATCGCTCGCACGCCGACAGCAAATGGAAAGGATAAAACATTCAACAGCATCACAACGAGCCAAATGGGATCCGGTGTCCCCGTCCGTCGGGGGAATACCGTAAATTGGAAAGTTAATTATTCATCGGGCCCACCCGGAAAAAGCGACATGGCTTGCGGGTTTGATTTGTTGACCGTGGCTGCTGGTGGTGTTTTTTGGCGTGATGTATAGTTTTCTTGAGCGGAACTTCTTCGCATACGGAATGAGGCCTGTACCGGCTAGCGAAACTTATTAATTACACTCACCGAATGCCAATGTGCCCTGCCAACTGACGGAAACGCCTTACTCTTTGCGCTTTTAGATCGATTTCCTTTGCGCTGAGTTCAACGGAGGCATACGAGGGGCGGTCTATTGGGAGCAATGTAGAGCATTTGTGTGGTTTAACTTTTAAGGTCTGGGTAACGAGTTTTCCGAGGAAGTTTGTTTGGCTTGAAGAAGTATTTTTTTAACTAAATCATATGCAAGTCGTTATTGAACTAGGCACAAAATTGCTATTTGAGCTTGACAATTTTATACTGACAATTAATCACATGATTTGCCGTTTAACTGACGGGACTTTCAACGTTTGGGGATAATTCAGTTAATGTATACATTATATTGATAAAACCATGTACATAATTTTAATTTCATTTGCTGTTTTGTTTATACGAACCATATTTTTATCATGAGGCAGCTGTTTGTCAGTGGCATGTTTATAAAGGAGTTCGTTACAAATTTATTATTTCATACTACCAGTCATTACCTTTATACGGCTTAACGGTTATATCTCATTGAAGTAAAAAAATGTTATTCGGCACTCGATTAAAGCTAAAATATGCTTCGTTTCTTTGTAAAATACTTCTTTTTTTTTTATTACGTACGTTGTACGAGAAAAGTATCACACATAAGAATTTTTAAGAGAAATTGACATGAACAAAATTGATTTTTTGTTTCATTAACTGTTGTATTTATTGAAAGCTACAATGTTCATGTGTCGTGAAATCAATGGCTGCGTAAATATTCAATGAGGTTGTTTGATAGCAATCTTTGAAATGATATCACCATCATTCGAAATGAAATCATCACTAATCAAGCTTAAAAGATCATGCAGCGAAAGGCATCCGAGGAGCATTTTAAAAGTAAATATACCAAGTATAGCTTAAACATGTAATTCTAGTACGAAAATTACTATTCTGTTACGAAAATAAAAGTAATTGTTCATTAATTGTGTTTATTAATCATTTATTTATTTTTCCAAAATGACGCAAACTGACCATGAAGGTAATTGTTTCGCAATAAACTTTTATGAAAGAATTCGTAACAATTTCTTTTAACACGATTATATAGTCAAGTTTCCGCAACAACCGCAAACCAACTTCAATCATCAAACATGATTAACAACGATTAAACTTTGCCAGAAAAGTTCACAATTCTCGTAGGTGGCCTCGTGCAGCGGCTCAGGCTCGGCATCGACCGATGCACCCAACCGACGCTGCATATGATTGGCTAATTAAGGGCATTATTCTTGTGCGTATAATCCTATTATCATCGCGAAACACCCCCAAGCACCCTAGCATCAAAGGAGATAAATCTGTATCCGGTGAAATGTTACGATTTCCACCATTATTTACCACATCAATACAATATTCATTAAATCCTTCCCATTACACTCGCCGCATACCAGTCCACGTCGGCGGACCTCCCAATCCGCGGCCCAGTCTTAACGACCAATTTTTCCATTCAGTCCATTCACCCACCGCCCCGTGTAGTTAACGCCATTACGGAGGGAGTCAACGGCTTGAATGTGTTAATGCCTGTTTTTTTACTCTTTTGCTTCATGTTTCACTGCCACTCTAGTGATCGTGTGAAAGGTAGTTGGGAGTGTGGCCGGCCATCGAAGACAGTAGGTACGGTGCAGTCCCAAACGGTCGGGAAAAACCGACCAAACCCACAAAAAAGCCCACACCGTCGAATGTTGAGCCGACAAAACGAACGACACGATAATCCCTTAAAGCTCGGCGCCCAAACACTTTATGCACCCCGTGGCGTTTTCGTCCGGCAAGTTGAGGTGACCACATGAAGGTCGCCACCGGTCCGCATGTGTGAACGTTTTGCAAACGACCGTTACCTCAGGTGTCGTTTGAATTAAAATTACCCTCCGCACCTATAGTGTCCTCTCCCTCCGCAGTGCTGAATTGCAGTGTATTGGAATTTTGAAAAATATCAATCCAGGGATGGCAACGAAAAAAAGGAGCAAAATGCAAACGATTCCAAAGTGCTGGTAACCCGTGCTTTCCCGTTTTCGATGTCGCAAACCGGAACAGGAAACCGGAAAATGGCCTAGGATTCGGGATTCGCGACCGGAAGCCAAAGTGTGCGGACAATTGGCAAAGCAGCACACAACAAAAGCGCTATCTGGGAACCACCAATCCGAAACGCCAATATTCCGGCCTCTGGTGTGGCCAAGTGGACGAGTGCGCGGTCGGGTACGCTGCTTGCGAATTAATTTTATTTTAATGGTGCTTTCACGAATTTAATTTCGCCGTCATTCACAAAACCGGGACCAATCGGTGGCGTGACCGAAACACGCAATGTTCAGCGCGCGAAACAAAGCGGGGTAAGTTTCGCAACCTCGTGCACCAAACCCGGGATGAAATTTTCCGTAGGTGCCATTTGGTATCGATGAGATTTTTCTTGTCGTTCTCGGCACCATACCGTTTACCCTGCGAAATGGAGGAAACTCTTTCGAAGGTTTGAGCCGCCAGTATCGAAACGGTTGCAAAACGATATTAAGCGTACCCGTTGTGTTACGACGTACGTACGAAGTAGAGCCTGCTGCTGCGGAGAAATCTCATCTTGCGCCCTTTTGGCAATAGACTTTTTTCAACAGTTTTGCAATAAAATAATACTACAAATCGATGTCCTTTGCAACTTTTCTCCCCATACTGCTCCAATAAGAAGAAAATCGAAGTGTAAATGAAAAGAAAAACTTGGAACAACCGGACCATGAGCATTTCCGAATTTCACAAAAAGATCTGTATTGTGTTTAATAGAGGAAATAAAAAGCTTAACAACATTGTTGCCCGACGTTGAGGAAAGAAATCAAGCTTTGCATTAAGTGCTCCTTTTATAGAAATTTCAGTTTAAGAAGGTGAAGTTTTTCAAACTCTTGCCATATAGAGTCAATGGTTCGTTACTTAATTCACTGGTGATCAACATGGTGATCAGACTCAAACAATATCTATTGGATAGTATCTTCCGCCGTTGAGTATTCAACGCATACAACCACCAAGACGTGTCGTATAAGCTCCCATACAATTACAACTGCTAGATATAACAAATAAGATCGCGAAAATAAAGTCAAAGTCAAAATAAAGTGTGAAGGCAATCGGATTTCGAAATTTATTTTGAAGTCTTAAAAGTGTTTCTTTGTTGTGCCTGACAACAAAAACCGTAGTACATTCAACATAGAATCTTAAACTATCTCTCGTTTGCATTAAAATATGGATTTTTTCGGCTGCCTGTTGAAAAAAAAGAGTGATAATTTATTTCCATGAGCTTACTTTGAAAGGTAATTATTAAAGCTTACTTGCAAAAATAAATCTACTACCATGCGATCTGCCTTTCGTCAGTTATCCGGAAATTTCGCCGTGGCGGACGAAGACATGCGTGCAGTAATGTTTTATAGACATACCTCAATGTTTATCAATTCTTCTTCAGTGGAGTAGAGTTAGGGTGTTACATTAGGGTGGAGTAGAGCTTTTGCATCATGTTGGCCCAGAAAATTTAGACAGAACACAGCTGGGAATGTTAAATAGCTTCCATTAAATCCTTAATTCGCTCAGGGTCGTCGGCAATCCGGAACCGGACGTACTTTTGATGCTCTGATTGTTGTAAAAAATTTAGTTATGTTTACCATGCATGCAGCTCTTGAAATAACTAATAAACATTATTTTGACCAAATTTCAAATTTTCAAATGACATGCTACGTGGTCTTTTTGCCATGAAATGAAGATTGTCCGACTTTCAGTGGACCGCATACATTTCATAACTTTTATCACATTTATGAATGTTGTTCCAATGTTGTTTAAAAGATATCGGTTTGATTTTTGAACATAGCTAAAGAGTGTCCTCAAATACGCGTGAAGAAAGTTTTCCGATAAGTGGTCTAGGCAATTGTTCAGGTTGCCGCACAGTCAAATTAAAGATGAAGGTGAGTATTCTCTTCAGCTATGTCCCTCCAAAAAATCGGACAGTTTTCATGTCATAGCAAATTGACGTCGTATTATGACAATATTGACCAATATGGTTCTAATACCATTTGATATCACTTATTAAAGGTCCATCGACTAGTTTGGGTGGTCATCTGCGTATTACATAACCTAGGCTTAGTTATCTACGGTTTGAATCAGTCAAATACCGTTGGTGGAAGTCTGCAACATATGTAGCATAGTAATTTTGAAAAGAGCGTTATTGTTTTTCATATTTTTTGAGTTACTTAAACCGAGTTAAATTTACCGAATTTTATTAATTTTACAGCTAAAAATATCCAACCTCAAGGCCCCAACGTCCATCCTTCCGGGGGCCCTTGTCACTAGGACCCTTGTCGCTATGGGTAAAAAAAACTGACAAAATTTTCTCTATAATTTCATTCTTGATACATTTTAAACATTTCCTTACTTTAAAATTACTCTGATATTTAGATTGATTAATCCGGACACTTAAAAAAGGCTTGTTTTATTGTTAAATAGTTTATATTGTGGAAAGAAAGAGTCATTTTGATAACGTCTCAACACTCACTGTTATTACATTATTTATAATAATTTATATTTGATAAGTTTGTCCATCCATTCATAGCCACAGACAATCATAGTACATTTGGTTATTGAAAGGACTGATAGCGATGTAGTATTTGTCAACTAGCATCCAATCTAGTATGTAAAGAACGGTCTGTACATGGTAGGGGAAGGTAGGACACTGGAAAGACGGACACTGTGGGTAAGATGGACACTTCTCATAAATGCATGGAAAAGGTAATTTTCGAGTAATTTAACTATGTAGAATCTAAACTGAAGATAAAACAACACATTTGAGAACATTTTTCGTGTAATATATGCGAAATTGGTTAAATCCACGAACAAAATAAATTTTCAATCTTGCGCACCCTTGTGGATCTAATTTGACTACTGCGGATCTTAAGCTCTGTAACTTGCATTGTGTATATTTTCGGAAATTTTATTACATGAATGAGTTGTCGTGATCATTAATAAAAAAACTGGCGAAAAAACGAGGATGAAAGCAATACAAAATATTGTTTTCTAGTGGATTAAACATTCTGACACCAAAGTGGGAAAGACGGGCAATTTGTTGTAGGGAAAGATGGACATCGATTTTATTGATTTATTTTACTTCTTACTTCAATTGGTGATGAATAGATTTCTTCAAATACCTTAAATAAGGATATTCCGAAGCTATAAACCAATCAGCAACTAGAGAAAGTATTTGAATAATCGAGAAATGAAACATCGGTCAAAATAGTAGCCATTCGTTATACTATTACTCGCTCGACGCTGATGAGGCACATCACGAGAACCAATAGCTTGCCACAACTTGAACAACTTTAATTAACAAAAAGAAGAAGCAACGATATGAAATCGTTCAGAAATAGATGAGAAATTCTATGGGATTACAAATATCAAATGTTGAATTTTGACATGGTGGAACATGGATTAAACTATTAACATGTCCCTCAAAAACATACTGGGGTCGTGGTCTTTTCGCGGAGTGTTTTTTCCATAAAGGAAGTTCTAGACTGTTGTTCTGTAAGCTGGAGCAACTTCAGCTTTAAGTGCGCGATATTTCAATAATGCTTTAGATGCTGCATTCTACGATATATTAGAAGTGGTGCTAACAATTCCTAAAACCACGGCTGAATGAATCGTTGTTGCAAAAGGCCAAGAATTGGTTTATAAATGTACCAGGACATGGAAAGCGATAGAATTTGTTAAAATACTGTAAAACTCTTCACTTTTCAACGTTTTCTACAGGTGTCCATCTTACCCTTCATGGTGTCCATCTTTCCCGTATCAGGTTTCCCGTCTTACCCGAACATTTCAAAACTGCACGAAAAAAAATATGTTTTTCATTCATGACAATAACGCAAAAATCGATAAAAACTTAAAAGTTTCAACACATTTTCTGATAAAACATGAGTGTAAGATAATGTGTGCACATTTTCATGGTCGTTGCACTTATATGTCCCTAGATTTTTACCATTTCCCTTAACGTGTTCGTCTTTACCTACCTTCAACTAGTCGATACCTATTCAGCATAGAACAAAACCCTGTGATTTTATCATCAGATCATGTAAACGGTGTTGCATCTCGCACCAGTGGAATGGTATTTCGTAATTAGACATCTGGCTTAGATGCAAACCCGGCTGCATTAGACCACCGAGCCGCTTACATTATTTGAACCGACTTTTTGATGCCACAAAATCAGCACCCAAATTAGTCCAATTACTGATAAAGTTACATCATTAGCTAGCCACATGGAATGACAGTTGCACAAATCGAACACAATATTGTTGACCTCTATAAGGCAGAACACACAGCATCCAATGTGTGGTATATCTGCACGTGAAGCACCACTCCCAATCTCGTACCATCTATTCTATCTACCATCTCCTAAAATTACTGCTGGAAAGCATGATAATAATTGTAAAACAACGGTAGGACATAGCCATACGCTTTTTAATGCATCGGACACTGGCACACCGGCCGTACATAAGTGCTCCAGAGCAAACCACACTGGTAGCCAAGTGTCCGAAATGGGTAAAACTTTCCATTGCGAGCCGTGCATTCTAGTGCTCACCTACTCATTGTCTTTGCCGCCCTACCCTTTTAGTGAGACTATCCGTTTTATTGAATAAAATATTAACGTACCACGTATTACTTTTCGTTTCACGGCATTTATTTGTGCAGTCTTTTGCATTTTTTGTGTAATTCTCTCTTCCCTCTCTCTCTCTCTCTCCTCTCTCCTCTCTCTCAACTAATCTCCTTCCGTAAGTGCATTTCGACCATAGCACCACTGCTTAGTATCGCACAACCGGCAGCCACCACCACACTATCGCCACATTTGCACAATCTACGCTTTGTTCTCGGAGCATCAGCGAACAGCCACTTTGCCGCTTTAACTAAGCTCTCCGCTTTCCATCGCTTTACAAGCATCAGCAAAAATGCCACCAGGATATGAAAAATGCAAGAATAAACAACACAGCGCAGGAGCATCGGCGCCAGGTGTCGGTGTGTGCATGGAGGCAAGGGGCAACTGTCCCCTGCTGTAAAATAGGAACGAGCCCTGGCAAACTGGCAACTCACTCCCACTCATGACCGGATCGAAAGAGGGAAGGGGGAAGGGGAGGAATGATTTTTCCCGTGAAGCTCCCTCATCCGACCGCTTGCGGGACCCAGAACCACTGCTGGATTGCAGTGCGAAACCGAGCTCGGTGTGTCATCGCGCGTTTTTCCCTATCTTATCATGCAAGTAGTAAACTTTTATCGCACTATGCTGGCTGGCAGCAGCAGCAGTAGTCCTGCCAGGCTGTACCCGAACCACGGCCTGGCGCTGGGAATGCAGACGTTGCTTTTGCCGAAGCACGCCGACTGGCTCGTGCTGGGTTGACACCTGCGGTGCCTTCGGTACTACCTGGTTTAATGCACGCCCTGGTCGCCGGTCCGTTCATTCCGTGGCGTTATGGTTCTCCACTTTTTTCATCTGCTTTTCCCACTCCCTTCTGTGCGCGCACTATATAGCCCACACTATTCACTCTTCCCCGTGTCGAACGTCTGGTTGGCGTGGCTCGCTATCTTCTAATCCTGGAACTTCGCCAAGTGGAAAGTTTCCTAAGCTAGATTATTGCATTATATATGCATCGTTCAGCGGCGGTTTTTATCAAGAGCTTCGGCCTCTTACTTACATCAAACGTAAGTTCGCGGAAGGGGGAGAGAGGAAGATGGAGGGGTCGGAGGGATTTTTTAACCTCCTGCATGGATGCTTTGTTTTTTTTACCTTTTTTGGTGGATAAATGGAGGCAGATAAGTAGCATCCGTCTCAAGCATATGGGGCACCGAGTTGGTGCGGTTTTAGTAATCCGGCCCCAGCGTACCTTCACATATAAAATACCCCTTATGTCAGTATGTTGGCAACAAAGAAATACATCAAATTTATAGCTTTTTTATCCTGTTTCATATATTGATAAACAGCCATGTTGCGAACTGTTCTGATTTTATACTGGCCAAATTGATATCGTTTTAATGCAGTATACAGTATTCAGTGGAACTCCTCATAACGAGTTTAATCCGTTCCAATGACTCACTCGTTATGAGGGAGGCAATTTGTATGAAAAGTGAAATAATTAGTTCCAGGTCAAGAAAAGTACAGATAAATTGGGAATATATGCATCACAACCATACGCGACACCTCCAAGTGGCAACAGTAATTTAAGTAAAGAATCCAAGTGGCAACAGTAATGCATTGTTCAGTTTTTTGTATCGAAATTCTTACCTACACGAGCAAGTAGATGGGAGGAAATGGAGCAATTGAACTGAAAACACTATCTCCCTTACCGAGTAAAACCCCGAGGAATGATTTATCGATAAGCGTAGCAAAACTCTCTGCTTCGCTATCTGATCTAAAAAGAGTTGTCTGGACGTGGAGTGGTCGCTCCCACATGCCGCCCCGACTTTTTTCGATTTTTGTATGATTTCGTTTGGGACTGCCAGTGGGCGTTAATGTGTCACCTCCCTTACATTTAGGCTGATGTCCTTATCCAAAGTGCAAATGCCGATTTCACCACGCTAACACAACAAACACTCCCCTCAGTCACCAAACTCATCCAAATCGACAGTCCCCCATGGTACTGGCACCCACCACAAATAGACTGGACCATCAAAAATTAGCTTCGGGATGGTGGCAATCGTCTCATTGCCAACCGTCATTTTGCTGAACTTGTTTGTGTTTTTTGTCTCCATTTAAAAAATAACAAACACTCTTACTCACAATTTAGTGCTACATTTCATTGTAGCAGCGGATATCCATGAGGAGGACTAGCGGGATGGTATTGGCGTCAAAACAAGCTGCATCATACGAAACTGTTTGAATGTTACTTGACACTCACATGACCTCCAGTAGATGTACCATCTAAACCCTTTTGCAATGGAACTGCTTCATTTGACGAATGGTCAACTACCTGTTTCCTTGTTGAATCAAATTTTCACGGATGAAAAAAACTGCTTTAAATTAACCATACACTGGCTCCTGCATCTAGCAGGAATTGAAGCTGATCACCGTTTCTCATCATATGTCATCCGCCATGAACACAACTTGTCTTGATGCACTGACATCGTTGGATTTCGTTTTAATTCGTATGCTTCTCCTCGGAATTTTCAATTCAATCAAAGCGCTTGCATTCGTCGCCTAGCCATCGGGACTTCATTAACTCATAAGTTAGTCAAGATTCGGGAAGGTTTTCCAATGCAGTCTTCAGGGAATCGTAGGACTCCAGAAGGGTTAAACATATTGCTGAGCAGACGTCAATGTATTCAAGTTTTGATTCAACTACCCATCCAGCTGACAAACTAGGATAATTTGCCAATTGCTGCACACCACCCAATTATTGCACACTGCGTATAAATTGTTGTTTATCCAAATATTTATAAAACATTATAAAAACCGGTATTTTTATTAATTATTAAACCGGCTTTCATATTGAGCATTTCTGTCACATATTAAGATATTTATTAAGAGCACTTTTTCGATTTTTTAAAGATGAATGAAAATATTTCGTCTGATTTTAATAAAAACGAATGGATTTCTTAACCGCTGGCATAACCGCTAAGAACTGTGCCTCACTAATTAAGGTTTATTTCACCCTGTGAACCAGTTAACCTGTATATTATGATTGAAATCAAAGAAATATAGTTAATTCTCACTATTCACTAGCAAATATTTTTGAAACAATAATGATGTATGCTAGCTTATCCTTTGAAGAGGATTTTTCTCGAATACATCCCAAATAATCATCAGAAATGAAGCTCACCAACAGAGATTTTCTTGTCGTTATTTTTTTTTTAAACATGGCCACTTCACAAGCCGCTGCTGGAAAACGCTTTACAACTGCGCCCCACACTATCGAGATTTTCAAATACACTTCGACCCGAAACTTCCAAGTGTTCCGTTTTCCTGCTGTGGAAAACAGTGGAATTCCCTGAACCTCCACTTCTTTCTGCATGTCTGGGTCCATAACCTAAAGAGGTCCGTTCTGGCTAGTGGTTTCATTACAACTGACTATTACACTATTCCAAACTACTTAGATCGGCTAGGCCATAAGCGATTGCTATATCTACAATAATTTTAGATGTAATGATTGAAAAGATGTACAAGGACGCCAAGGTCACGACCAACATTGGCTCTATTTAGTACAATTGAGTCCAATTCTTAGTTGAAAACGATGGCGTTGGGTGAACGAGAGAAAGATATATAGGTTATCATATCACTACTGACAGAAATAATCCAGAGAAGGTTGTAGGGACCGATATGTCACTAAATTACGAATTAAACATGTTCAGATCATCTACGAAAAGCACTTTTTTCTTATCTATCATCATTTTTAAGTTCAACGTAAAAATAAATCAAACAAACCATTTTAATAACCTTATAAGTAGAATTTTGCCTACCAAATACCAAACCAAAAACGTCGAAGCGAGTAAAAACCTCACACCTATTTAAAAATCTATTACCTAAATGTAGTGTTGTGTGTTCTAGTGTATCTTTTATAGAGGAGTTTTATGGCGAAATGCGAAAAGTGTGCCAACCTGTAGTAATATTACGGCTCTTACTAACTGATCACATAGCGAACCCGAGATGCCACACAGCACAATCGGAAGGAGGATCATGCCTCACTTGGAAACAGGGGCGGTCACGCTCTAAATCTTAGTTCATACATGTTATACGCTTTATTTTATTAAGCAGAAATAATGTGTACCATTAATTGGCCAATCTCATGCTCTTCAATCGATCAGATGACGACTGAAATTGAAAACGGCTCTAAATATCAAAACATTTTGAAATTGCGCAAAATTGCCCTCAATTGATTTACTCTAATCAATTTAATTTAGTATTTGAGATGTATTACAGATGTAGCACACAGGTTCTTGTCCAATCCTCATACGTGCTCGATCGAACGTGCAGTCGATCGGGTTGCCTAACATTTCCAAGAACGTAACGTTCGGAGACAGGCTTTTGATATCGAACGTATCGATCGAATTAAAGGATGCCAGAACCTTCAGACCTTTGCCCGCCGCTGGAACACTCAGGACTTTAATGTTATTGTTTTGCAGATCGAGAACCAACAATGATTGCGAAACGATGTCGAATACCGCCTTCGTTAGCCGGTTGTAGCTAATGTCTAGCTGTAGCAATCCTTCCAGCGTAAAAAGGCTGTACCACGAATCACCATCGGTCAGCGCGTTCCTTTGGAATATGAGGTAATTTACGTTGGGCATGGTCAACGGTAGGCAGCTTGGCAACGTCACCAATTCATTACTGCTCAGCTTGAACCGGTTCAAACTGGTAATGTTCCATTCGCAACAGTCTAGCGTCTCAATACGATTCTCAGATAAATCGAGAAATTTCAAGTTTTTCGACACCATCGCCCCTTGCACTCGCCTGATCCTGTTGCTATGGAGATCTAGCGTCTCCAACACCTTCATATTACTGAACCCGCTTAAGTCGATCGTAGTCAGCAGATTGCCACTGAGAAACAAGTCACTCAGCTGCGCGAAATTGCCCCCAGCTGCGTCGGACAGATGAAGAAACAGTATTTTGTTATCGCACAGGTTCAGATGACGCAGTTGCGTTAGTTTGCTGAACAGATTCAAGTTGACCGTTTCAATAGATGATTTCGATATTTCGAGCATCTCCAACGCTACCAGATGCACGATGGTGCCCGGGACGCTTTTCAGCCGGCTGTCGGTAATGGTAAGAAAGCTTAACCATTCATTGCCAACTTCGAGCGTTATATCGCTGAGATACGTTTTTTCGAGCTTCAGACGTGATATGGTAGCGGCGGACGGCATTACCACCTTTTTGACGGAAGATCGTTCTATCTCGACCTCGGTTACATAGCTTATCGCCCTGTTCACAGTGTCCAGGTTGAATGTGTTGGCTTTAAGATTGATAAGCGTCAACATAAAAGTTTCGTTCGGGATGTGGAAAAGCAAAAATGTGCCTTCCTCGCTGGGAGACCAGTTCCTTATGGTACACGTCATGTCAGCGCACAGAAACTTGAATGCTGCACAGAGCAACGGTACTATCAGCAGCAAAGAAGCGCTGCAAATAAAACTTGTCCTAAAGAGAGAGAGAAAAAAAACATAGTCAAACCGGGTGTAGCTGCACGAAACAAACACAAAATTAAATAATTACACTGAATACATGATTACGAAAGCGAAATTCGCAACGAAACGCCGGCTCACCACACTTGAGATATCTGTGCTCGTAAATGTTTAACACTGAACACTGTGAGATCTATTATGGAATTGTGTTCACTGGTCTGTACAGTTTTGAACCCAACATAAAGTGAACAGTTTGGAAACGTTCGCGGCACACTGGGTGGCTGGCTATTGTCACTGTACATTAATAATTCGTTTAAGATATCAGCCACCAGGTGGAATGCTTAATCACATATAATTTGCCTATCGCAAATGGAAGGTTTTATTTTGTGACAATTTTGCAATACATTCAATGGTTCAAGTATGTTACATCGTTAACTACTACTTTTTCTCATCTTGTTTAGGTCGTTATCCATGCACCGACCTCGTAATTGGAGAGGACAATTTCTATTGAAAATTATAAAAAGCTCTTTAAATAAACGGATTAACAACGAATTGATTGAGCGGATGTCAATAATTTTAGTACAATTCTTCATTTTCTTGTTCACCTCAACTCCACATCATCTGGGGTGAGACAATATCATTAAAGGTGGTGGCAGTGCTCAATTTGATGCGATCAGACGGTTTGTTAAAATTATGTAAGCTGTGTAGCTGCAATCTCAAAATTATGTTCAATTATCGTTAAACTATCAAGGCCGGGAGGCATTGTCCGTACTCGCTAGAGTAATTTTTATTTTCACTAGCGCATCTGGCGGGAACCAGCGCAAGCTAGAGGTCGGAATAATACATGAATCAAAATAATTCATGAATGAAAATAATTCATACTTGGTGTCCCATCAATTTTCGACCAGGCTATCTGTATACCGTTTGAAATGTTGTTCAGCGTCCATTTGCTACAAATTAGGCCGTTGAGTGTTGTTGTTCGACTAATAGTCATTCATACAAAGCGCTGGGTAACATTTCTTCGCATCTTACAATATCTATCCATCATTGGCAGTGGCGGATTTAGGTTGTTGGGGGCCCTAAGCGTTAAAAGGAGTGGTAGCCCCCCGGTTGGTGGTGAGCGGGGGGGGGGTGAGAGGTGCATGTTGTTGCATTAGGATTTGAATCAAACACACTTTAATGGTTTGCTGACGGTGAGGGCTGCACAGGATCCCTCTACTGGGCCCCTATAGTTTACGAGTCCCTTCATCCATGGTTTTATGTTGTAACGGGGTTTGTGATATTTAATGTTGGTGTTACTATCTACATTAACTGCACACGTATTACAACTTTATAAATTAACATAAATGTATTATTAAAAATCTGACTGCTTGCGCCGAGGACGTTCTTGTAATTGCCGCGTTACAACCAACGTGTTCGGCACCATCGCTGCCGTTCATTGGCCTGGCGAGCGATCATTGCCCTATCCTGCCGAGCCGCTCTCACTAACACATCAACACGCTGGCAGGACTGTCAGCGGTGAGTGACTGCAATAACGGCGATCGCAAGTTCGGCAGGTCGGGTCACAACAAAAAGTTCATCAAAACTGAGATGCTTATTGGTTCTCGCAAGAGTTTTTAATTCCGGGTTCTTTAAACCAGCCAAGAAATGTATTTTTAAGTTTTTAAGTGCGTATGAATCCTCCGTATTTGCTCTATCGTTATTAATAATATGTTCTTTAAGTTTCATCACTCTTTCTTTGTATTTGAAAAAAGGTTCATTGACCTCTTGTTGCAGCGTCTCGACTTGTTGGAAAATGGCTTCCAAGCTAAACCTTTCTCCAAACACTTTTATCAGATTCATTTTAACACTGTTCCACGAATCATCCAAAATTCGATTAAAAGAACCCGCAGCCTCTCCCTTCAATTTGAACATTACCGTTCGTATAAGGACTTCTTCTGATTCCCCTTCAGGAATTTGTTTCGCAAAATACTCTATTTGATATAGAAAACCGTCCAGATCTTTTGCTGTTCCGTGATATTCCGGAATGTAAAGCATTGCTTTCTCTATCGAAAATTTGTACGCCATACTTGAAATTGTACCGTATAACGCTCTCTCGATTTCGACACTTTGGTTAAGAAGCTCTGCTTTGAGGATCTGGAGGCGTTTTTTATAACTATATTCCTGATTCATACAGGATTCGCTAACAGTTGTGGAGTTTAAGTTGTGTGTAGGTTGGAATGCACAAATATTAGTTAAGCTACCTGTATTAATTTGAATTGCTCTATTTCTAAGTGCTAACACCCTATTGTTCATCACCTTACGCACGAAAATAAAATGAAGGAATTGGGAATAAATTACAAAGAGAAAGATCGTACAAACTATCTTAACTATTTATGTATTTTTTTTATATTTAAAACGAATTAATAAAAGATTAAAAAGAACTTATGTGTAGTATTATTCACTATAATTTAATATCACCCACTATAACTCTGCTATTTTCCGCCACCACTTACCCCAAATAAAAATTTCACCAGCTAATCCCGGTTTTTGCACACCAGTCAGAAATGTTACCTGCGCTGTTACCTAAAAATTTTGCGCTTTTCCGCTGTCACCACATGAAACGACTAAACTACTTTTTCGGATACACACGGCACTACTTCTATTATTAAATAAAATCAATTTTTCTACTGCAACACTTTATTAACTTCCACTTAAATCCACCACCAGAATAAGAATGAGTCCACGAAAAATGTTCGCGTCTTTTCAACCGCCATCGCTCCGCCGAACCTCCGATCCACGAACCCCGCACAGTAGCCGTCGATTTTGATGCGGCCGCCTTAAGACGCATCTACACGTATCTTACCGATATCTACATCTAAACGAAGCTTAACTGATCGATATTTCCTTATCGTAGCGGCCTAGGTCGCTACACATGGCACAGAAGCTCTTGCTGAGACTACTGTACACATTGTTCTATATGCTGGAATCACCATACACGGGACCCCTACATTGACGGGCCCCCGCGGCCGCTCAGTCCGCGTACTGTTAAATCCGCCACTGATCATTGGGTAAAATTATGGCCTCCTCGACCCAAAACACTTTTTGACAAATAAATTATACCAGCCTCTAGCTTCCACCTGTCGCCGCTAGATGGCGTACGCGTTCACAAAAATTACACTAGCGAGTACGGACAATGTCCCCGGGCCTTTAAACCTATGCAAATAATCGCAATATCTATGAACATAGCACTTAACAGCACGTCCGAAAAATTCGCCTCCAATGGAGCAATAACACTAACCTAATTTCAAACGAGGCTTGCAATCGGCTTGATGATACACGGCGACAGCGAAACTTCTGTTAGTGTGGACAGTAACAGCTCGAATAGCGTATAAGTAACTAGGAAATGTTTAACTTCATGCAGCAGTACAGAAGCGTACTTGAAGCAAGTTCTGTAGTATACGCACGTTTTTGTCTAATTTTGGTGGATTCCATTTGATCTTTGATCACCAAAGGTATGCGTCTGGGGTCGGGCTTACCTATCTCCTATTCAACTTGGCGCTCCAAAACCATCCAAAACGAGATAGAGGGAGCCATCCAAAACGCGAGGATGACGATTTACTGAACCATTTTCTATAAGTCAACCCAGATCCTAACATACGCTGATGATATAGACATCATTGGTCTGCGGCACTCGTATGTAGTAGAAGCATACCAAGGGATCGAGCAGACGACAGCGATCCTCATATTGCAGATAAAAGTATCAAAGTGGTCCTAACTGATGGTGACAACATCAGCGGCCCTACCAATAGATAATGAGAACCTACGTAGGAGAGACGTACAAATAGGTGAACGCATTTTTGAAGTCGTCCCACAATTCACCAATCTTGGGTCACAGGTCAGCAACGACAAAAGTATGGAAGCTGAGATACACGCAAGGATGCTGGCTACCAACCGGTCCTTCTACATCCTGAAAAATCAGTTCACCTCAAAGAACCTGTCGCGACGGACGAAGCTGGGACTATATAGTAACTACATTTATAGCACCATTACTCACATACGCCTCTAAGCCATGGACACTGTCCAAATCTGACGAAACCCTCTTAGCCGTGTTCGA
This sequence comes from Anopheles arabiensis, assembly GCF_016920715.1. Lineage (NCBI taxonomy): Eukaryota > Metazoa > Arthropoda > Insecta > Diptera > Culicidae > Anopheles > Anopheles arabiensis. Next base: position 69,185,131 of record NC_053517.1, on the reverse strand, counting down.
AAGGAAGATGCTCAGAAGGATCCTTGCTCCCGTATATGTGGAAGGCGACCACCCCTCTGTCGTACAGCGTGTCAAGCTTGCCAGGCTTTGGTGGGCTGGCCATGTTGTACGCATGGAAACGGCCGACCCAGCCCGTAAAGTATTTTTAGGCCGTCCACTAGAACAGAGGAGAAGTGATAGGTCCAAACTGAGGTGGCAAGATGCCGTGGAGGCGTCTGCTATTAAGACCGGGATAACGGACTAGCTGACAAACGCGCGAGACCGTGAGCGGTTTCGGACACTCCTGAGGCCAAGACCGCAAAGCGGTTGTAGCGCAGGATATTGAGAATAAGAACAGCTCCTCCATTACAGCACCCATCTAAAATCTTTTTTAACTGTCCTTGGATAAGATGGTCGTTTCAAAAATTTGGAAGACCTCCTGGATTGTCCCTATTCTGAAGAAAGGAAATTCTTCAGTTGTGACAAATTATCGTGTAATCTTCATTCTGTGCGTTTGGGCAAAAGTATTGGAATCAACAGTGCACTCCTTCATGTTATCATATTCTTACAGGCTAATCAATCCGCAACAACACGGTTATGTACCTAACCGCTCCACCGCTTCCTATCTTATGAACTTAAGCTCTTATATGCGCTCTAAGTTTGAGCAAGGCATTCTAGTTGGCTCTCTTCGTCTGTCGCTCTTTCTCCTTCTATAAAAACTAGGGAAACTTGGTTTTCAGCAGTCCCTTGCCACTTGGGTTCCTGTTGTTCCTGTCTAATCAGTCCTGGAGTATTAAACTCGGTTCGGATCTTTCCTCTTCATTACTCTATAAATGACGTTACCTCGGCTCTTCCTGCAAACAGCTTCTTATATTACGCAGACGAAAATAATAATAAAATAATAGTAATAAGAATAAAAGTAATAATAATAATAAAAATTATAATAATAATAATAATAATAATAACAATAATAATAATAATAATAAAAATAATAAAAATAATAATAATAATAACAATAACAATAATAATAATAATAAAATAATAGTAATAATAATAAACGTAATAGTAATAATAATAATAATAATAATAATAATAATAATAATAATACTAATAATAATAATAATAATAATAATAATAATAATAATAATAATAATAATAATAATAATAATAATAATAATAATAATACACGTTTTAATAAAATCTGCGTATAGTTTTAAGTAAACCGAGACCACCCAGTATAAGATAATTCCAAGCCACAAATGGCTTGCAAAGAAGAATGTTACATTTTTAGTGTTAGAATTATCGTCAATCGGTGTTATAGATGTTACGCTCTATATATGTAGTCTCAGTCTCTATAAAAATAAAAACAAAAACCCATTGTTGATAATTAACAATTCTTGGTATTGAAACTCTTGAAATGATCACGATATCTTATTTACTTACTTACTTATCCGGCGCTACAACTGCTTCGCGGTCTTGGCCTGACTCAAGACTTTCCGAAACCGCTCACGGTCCCGTGCTTTCGTCTGCCAGTCCGTTATCCCGACCTTTATAGCGGACGCCTCCACGCCATCTTGCCACCTCAATTCGGGCCTACCACCCCTCCTCTGTACTTGTGGACGGCATAAAAAGACTTTACGGGCTGGGTCGTCCGTTTCCATGCGTACAACGTGGCCAGCCCACCGGAGCCTGGTGAGCTGCGACAGTGACGCCGTACATCTCGTATAGCTCGTCATGATCGCGGCTCCTCTATTGTTCTTCCACACATACGGAGCCAAGGATTCTTCTGAGCATCTTCCTTTCGAACATGGCTAAGAGGGTTTTGTCTGCTGCTTTGAAAACTGCTCCAAAGCCGGAACCGGCTCCGACCGCCTCTAGACAATTTCGCAGCCGGCTCCCACCGGCTCCAGACAATTTTGGAGCTGGCTCCGGAACCGGCTCCACACCCGCGGCTCTGAAGCCGGTTTTAACACAAGGGACCAAACAATTTTTTTGTTAAATTAGTTTCAATCGAGGAAACCCGTAAATAGCGGAGTAGGTCATGTTTAAAGGAATTTATTTTAAAAAATCGATAAGTTTTGAATATCGTTAAGAAAGGCGAGACCAACGAATGCTACACAACGTCATGCATATCATTACTGCAATCGCATCGTGTGTTAGCTTCCACACGTGCGAGAAGATATCTTCGTTTTTTTCATACAATGCTGTCTCTATTGAACCGTTAGTCCGGAGCCGTTGGAACAGAGTCGTGAGTGCAGAGCCGTTAGTCCAGAGCCGGCTACGGAGCCGTTGGTGCGGTGCCGGTTCCGGGAAAAAGTCGGAGCTGGCTCAGAAGCCGTTGGTGCGCTCCGAAACGCCCATCGCAAGTGCGTACACCTATCTGTACGTCACTCCTACGTAGGTTTGGATTATTTATTGGTAGGGCTGCTGATGTTGTCACCATCAATTTGGTCTTTGGCTCGTTTATCCGAAATCCGAGGTTCTCTGCCGCCTGCTCGATCCCTAGAATTCTGTAGAATGGTAGAATTCTGCTACATAGGAGAGCCGCAGACGAATGATGTCTATATCATCAGCGTGTGCTAAGATCTGGGTTGACTTATAGGAGTTGGTTTCCATAGTCTCCGCCCTCGAGTCACGGATGGCACTCTCTATCGCCAAGTTGAATAGGAGACAGGGAAGCCCGTCCTGCTGGCGCAGACCTTTGGTGGTAGCAAACCTTCACTTGGTAAGTGACGTTGGTCGATCATAGTCATTCTAACTAGCCTTATCGTTATGCGCGTTATGCGAGATTTTACTCGTTAACAGGGGTACAGAGTAAGTGTTCGCTAACTGGGATATTTTACTTCTTCTTCTTCTTTGGCACAACAACCGCTGTCGGTCAAGGCCTGCCTATGTCCACTGGTGAAGTGAGCTTGGCTTTCAGTGACATATTGTTACCATAGCAGGATAGTCAGTCCTACGGGGCTTGAACCCATGACGGGCTTGTAGTTAAGTTGTACGAGTTGACGACTGTACCACCAGACCGGCTTTTTTTTACTTCACTACTTTTTGTTTACACTTGTTTGGTTCCTATGTAAAGTTAAGATCAGGATCGGTTTACACTGAACATTTCTTAGATTTTCTAACGTATGAGAGTTTTGAAATTAAATCGTTTTATAGTAAAGCTGTAAAGGAGGAAAAGTGTCGTATAATTGCGTGTTGCGCAAGTGTATGGAATATTAATGAGTCTCTCACTCTCTTGTTGGCCTGCTCACGATAGAGCACCCCCATCGTCCAGCCATCGAGTTCGCTGTGCTCCCCTGCGACTTATGCCGAACTGGGGATCGCTGTCGAACACCTTCTTGGTGGGGCATGAGTCCGGCATCCTCATGACATGCCCCAGCCATGCGTAGTTCATCCTTCTCCTCCACGCTCCATGCTCGAACACACCGCCAAAAATGGTCCGGAAACACGCCCAGAGCGTTTGCATCCTCCGCTCAAATGGTTCAGGATTCGTGTCCGTAGAGGACCACCAGGCGAATCCATGAGCGATATATCTCACATTTCGTGCGGACTCGAAGTCTTCTGGATCTCAGCAGTCGGTGAAACCCATAATATGCACGATTCCCCTGCACAATGCGTCTCCGGATTTCGCTGCTGATGTCGTTGTCCGAAGTGACGACCGTCCCGAGATAGCAAAACTCCTTTACTACCTCATGATTGTCGCCGTCAACTAATACACTGCTTCCCAGATGGTCTGAGTCACCGGCAAGCAGGTACTTCGTCTTCGTCGCATTGATTCTCAATCCAATTCTTGCTGCTTCGCGTTTGAGTCGGGTGTACGCCTCATTATATTATATTACTGAGTGTTTCTAACAAATGAACAATAAACTTTTCTTGGATACAAACCGACAAACCGTTAAACATTGTAATTTTACAGCGGTGATTTCAATCTTTTACCTCTTATGTCCGCAACCAACATTGTGAATGAGCTATGACTCTTTGAGCAAAGATCGACCATTGTTCAGTTTATCAAGAAAATGGATCGATAATGATGGCAAAAAATAGTGAACTACTATTATTTTCCATTCATTAGCATTATGATGACATTTTTCATCATGAAATATGATATTTTTCACGCCATTTTTACCAGCACCTTTGCAGTCCTAAAACCAATTCTTGCAATTTTCATACAAATCATATGAAAAAGAGACTCCCAAGCGCATATGAAAATGATTCATGTACACAATTGAATGAGCTTGACTTCTCAAATTTAAGAATATTACCGCACACAAATATGTATGAATTGAGTGGTGTGATGGTACAAAGAGTTCAAAACTCGTACGAAATATAAGAAACATTTTCGTCGTTTATTTTTTTTGACGAGGATAAAGGCCGGGATATTTCTCTTTATCCCGGGATAAAGGCCGGGATACGAGAGACGGATGTGTCTAAGCAGCTTGGCGTAAGTATACGAAGTGTGGAGACAGCTTTACGGCTCAACCTTCTCATTAGCCTCGCCAAAAAAGTAAATAGTCCCATTACATATATGTAGATGGCATGCGGTTGTATTGTGAAGTGTATTGTGCGTCAGAGCTTTCTAAAAAATTTCTATGTGATACTATTGATCGATATGTCATCGAAATTAAAATAAAAATTAATACAACGAAACTTGAAACAAGAAAGTCAGATGTTACAACTAAAAGAATGTTCTTTATTTGTATTAATTCAGAAAAGATTTTACGTTGCATAAATATGAGTTGAAATTAAAACGTTGAGATAAAACTAAGCGCCCTCTGTATACGATAACTCCTACAGCTAGTGTGTTCTAAGCATTGCATGATGTAGAAATGATTCCATATTCATTATTGCAATCAAATTTATCGTTATAATACAGCCGAAAAAAATTGTCACGAATTTACGAGGTTTTGTTGATGTACATGTAATCATTCACTCCCTGCGCTCCTAACAAGAATACATACATTTGTTTGCATTCAATCAAATCAGCCGAGTCGCCATGATGTAGATGCTGTTTAAAATAGGAATTTTTCGCTTACAAATCTTGACAATGCTCCTTTTTACATGCCACCCGTTGCCATCGAAGGGATCACTCCTCGTGGAGGATAACCGTCGGTCCGAGGCATGGCTGTCGGGGGTGGGGCAGCATACTGATATCCTACCCCAGCACCATACGGCGCAGCGCTCAATGCCATTCCTGGATGAGCATACGCGATGGCACTAGGCATTGCGGGAGTGACGGGCAGTCCGATGGCAGCACTGGCCGGTACTCGAGAGCGATCCGACTCTGGACGCCGGGCAACTGATCCTTGGGCGGGGTAGCCACTGGCCCCATAGTGTGCTTGCGGCTGGCTCACGCTTCCATAATGCCCTCCGTAACCACGGTCGTCGCTTCCGTAAGCAGCGGGAGTGCCACTAGCGCCATATCCGTTGGTTCCCACACCGTTCGGTGCACGTGCCGCTCCAGTCGCACCATAGCTAGCCCCAGACCGCGAACCTCCATCTCGATGATCACGATCGCTCCGACCAAAATCGTCACGACGCGGATATGAGGAACCACCGCGACCGTCACTGCCATTGCGGTATCCACCATCATTGGGGCGTCCCGATCTCGAATCGCTGAAACGGCTACCGCCTCCCATTCTTCCTCCCATGCCACGACCACCGCTCATGTTTCCGCGCGACCGACCACCACCACTTCCACGATAACGACCACTGCCACGTGCATATTCATGCAGCTCCGGGTTGATGTACTGCAGTAGATTAAGAAGTTTCGAGAATTAATTAACGTGTAGTCGGAGAAACTTGAACGTGGTCAATTCTACCTGATTAGCATCCTGCAATACGGTGATGAGATCAGGTGCCTTGGACGAATTGGCCGGAGTAAAGAATGTATATGAAGTTCCCTTGTTAGTGGATCGTCCCGTTCTACCGATACGATGTACGTAATCTTCGGTGTTGTTCGGAAAGTCGAAGTTGATAACGAATTTCACATCGTCCACATCTTTGAGAATCGATCAGGTTGAAACGCAAAATAGAATGTTTTGTATTATAATATGATTCGTAATGTTGTTCTGTTCAGCTGCTCCTGATACTGTGTAATTCAGAACATCAGCTAATACGCGCCACCAAAGTACAGACAGCAATAATAAAACCATCAAAAAACTATACTCAAACTACACAACATAAAACTACGGAATTGGTCAGTCATTGCAATTACACATGAATGCAGTACAAACTATTTGCTTTACAGGAATTGGTAGCATATCTGCCCTTTTCTGCAAAATACCGTTCGTGAAAGGAAGAGAATGAAACGAACTCGCCGCCGTTTAAGAAATGGAAATTTGGCCATTTAACCCCTATTTAACGTATCGCAGTTGCCAGCAGTTGGAGCAAGGGGAATCGCATATTTAAAAAAAATCGTTAGAAGGGTAAAAACAATCTGTATGGGACACAACCAATATGTTTCTTGATTCCTCGCAATTAAATTATATCAACTATCTCGTCTATACTATAATTATAATTTTAATTACCGTATTTTAGCGTGCATAACGACCCCCTTTTAGGTCTAAAATGACAAAAATCAGACTAAAGGGGCTGTTATACATGGGTAGTAACTTTTTGATTACACCTGAAACATTACATTCGATTACTAACAAAGATATTCTGATGAATGGGAATTCACAAAGATAATTCTAGAAAAAGCAAAGGAAGTTTGCCGTGGAAATGCATAAGGAAAAAGACAGAAGTTTGGAAACTAAGGAAACAATTGATCTCACTGGTTCTTTAAAACGATTATTAATAACAGCTTATCAGGGTGGTCGTGATACACGCTTAAATACGGTGACACCAAAAGAGCCTCGCAACCAACCTAAAAGTAAACTGCACCACGTGTAGAATCATTGTTGCGAAGGAATTAGATGCTAAACATGGTCAGTAATTTAATGCAAAGTTCTAGAAACGATAAAGATGTCCAAAATTCATTAAAAAATGCGTGCGACCCCATCTGGTTCCAACGTGTCCTTTTCTGCGTTAAACTAATCTAATGCGCGAACAGTTCCTTGAAGCAATATAACACTCTAATTATATAGATATCCCACTTATTGCTTATACACAACTGCATCAATTCAGTCTAGTAAGCAATACATTACTTCTATGCTGTTAATTTGGTTCGATATATAATCAGAAGCCTTAAATTTCACAATCGACGAAACATTTCCAAAATAGCGAACAACCATAAACGTGTGCAGTGACGAATTCAGATCGTACAAGCCCGTACGATTGATCACAAATAGAAGCAGAATTCCTGGCCTTTTATCATACGGTCAACAGTTGATAGAGTTGTGCTATAGAGGAGATGGCCACTTACCTATTCTTGGTTGACTGTCATCCAGGCTGTCATCCTAAATATGCCATCTCCATCCATCCCGCGCAGATCTCGTCAACGCCACTTGACCGTATTGATAGGCCCTAACACACGTCTACACCATATCAAGTAGCATGATGCATCCGTATCTACTTGCACGCCGCCAATTAACTCCCGTAGCGATATTTCGGAACCATTGACGAAGTCGCGATGCCATCGAGCTACGACGATCGCGTTTGTTATAGACGATCGGATGATTGCTAACACGACTGAACTCGGCCTTAATACAATGGTACAAAAGAGAGCCCTGCTAGGAACTGGCGCGCATTACGATTACGAACACATCTCAACAAAACGTAGCAATAGTTATCATAAGGTGAACATATCGGTGTATGGGGACGAATTCGCTAGATTCCCTTCGAAATCCACACACACACACAAAGCGATTATTGCTGCACTAGCGAATTTAGTTTGAGATCCGCTCTATCATGATCCAATTGAACGATGACTATCTATGCATTGCTGCGATATAGTGACAACTAACAGGGGCACTAGGCAACCTACACCTCGCGTGCGAATTCACATAATCAGTCCCGAATGGGCACGCTTTGTCAGCTAATATGGAAAACGCACCGCGAAACGTGAGCCCGAGAGCGAACACTCGACGAACGGAACCCGATTTTTACGAACGGAAACACAATGCTTCGACAATCATCTATTAACCATGCTCCGCCAGCTGATGCTTTCTGGAAGAAGAAACAAGAATAAACGGAATATGTGCTAGCACATTATCGATTGTCTAACGCGAAAGGCTAATCTGTGCTTCCGTCCATGTGGCTGCTGCAACCTCTCCGGGCGCCGATAGGTCCCAGCCAGCCCTGGGATTCCGTACGTCGAGGAGAACGGGGACGAGTTGAACCATTCGAACATCGGTGCCGTGTCGAGAGTTAGATTGTCGCTATAGTTAAACCCACTAGAATGCCAAATTCATGTCTCAAGCAGTCTGCAATGAGTGTGTGAGCGAAGCAAGAGAAACCTCAATGCTAGCGCCTTTGTGATGTACAACGACTGACCCAATTACTTGCTTAATCGACGTTCCAATCCAACAAAAGACTGAAATGCCCGGGACGGACACACGCTCCACTTCGTCCCGGGCTACACAGCACTACCCAACATAAGAACAATTAACGGAAAAATTCAAACTATCTGTACAAATATGGATACACATGTATCGGAATGGTGCGATGCTGCTCCCAAAACATCCTACCGCACAGTAATCCTCACCTAGACCGCGAGAGGCCACATCCGTGGCGACCAGGATGCCGTTGGTCGAGCGGCGGAATGTGTTCAGTACGTAATCGCGATCCTTTTGCGACTTGTCACCGTGTATTCCGTCCGCCCGCCAACCCTGCCGGCGGATCACGTTCACAATCTTGTCCACCTTGCGCTTGGTCTCCACGAAGATGATCGTTTTGCCGTCGTTCTGCGACGAAATCTGCTCCAACAATTTGAACAGCCGATTTTCCTTCTCGTACTCCTCGCAGCAGTCGATGATTTGCAGGATGTTCTCGTTCGCGGCCAGGTTCAGCGAACCGATGTTGATCTGTATGTAATCCCGCAGAAACTCTTCCGCCAGCTTGCGTATCTCCTTGGGCCAGGTAGCGGACCACATCAGCACCTGGCGGTCGGGGCGGATCTGCGAAATAATCTTACGTATCTGCGGCTCGAAACCCATGTCCAGCATTCGGTCGGCCTCGTCCAGCACGAGGTACGTGCAGCGACGCAGATTGGTGGTTTCGCGCTCGAGAAAATCAATCAACCGCCCCGGCGTGGCAATCACAATCTCGACCCCGCGGCGCAGATCGCTCTCCTGCGGGTACTTAGAGGCGCCGCCAAACACGCACGTATTATAAATGCCCATGCGACGCCCGAAATCGTCACACACCTGCTTGATCTGCTGGGCCAGCTCACGCGTCGGGGCCAGCACGAGCGCGATGGGACCGTCGCCCCGTGCGATCCGCGGCTGGTTGCTGATGTGCACCAGGGCCGGCAAGATGTAGGCCAGCGTTTTGCCACTGCCCGTCTTGGCAATGCCGACCATGTCGCGACCACTCATGGCAATCGACCAGCCGACCGCCTGAATGAAGGTCGGCTCCTTAAACGCCTGCCGCTGGAACTCGTCCAGCATGTACTGCGGAAAGCCACTCTCGTGAAAGTGCATAATCGGGGCGGGCACATCCTTCCCGTACACCGTAATCTCGTTCTTGTCCAGGTACTGGTTCACCTCGGCCCGCGAGCGGGTCAGGACGCTGCTAGCGGGTTGGAAGAAATTTTTCTGAAACGCTTCCAACTTTACCTGATCCCACCGGATGCTGCGCAGGTTTTCCCCGTTGCGCTCCATGCGATCGAAGCGCTTCTCGACGCGGCCACCATTGCGATCGTTGCGACGCATCAAGCTAGAATTGCCACCTCCGAAACTGCGGCTACTCCTTTCAGCGCTGCGGCTGTCGCGACCTCCACGACGAATCCTACGAGAAATGGCAGGGGCAAACTGTTACTCGCAACGCTGCACCGCACTCGCCACTTCACCGCTAACGCAAAAACTTACATCTTTTAGCCCCTATTTCACACAAAAAGCACGGAAATATTGCGCGAGTAGCAAATCGAAAGCGCAGCTGGCTGCCCTGAGACAAGATGGCGTACAATGAAGAAAATCTTTTGTTTTGTCCACAACTCGCTGACGTGTGGCCAGATTATTTTGGCGGTTTTCGGTAGGCGCATCAAAATTTTATCGGTAGTTTTCGGTAGGTTTAAACTCAAAACTTAAAAGAAGTAAAAGCGAAAGAAGTGTTGAGCGGGATGGGAGGGGGTGCTTATGCGGAAAATGAAAGTTCCATCTCACGAGAATATGCATCCTTTATTTAGGATATGGATTAGATTTGGTCCAGCGGTTACACAAATGAAGATTTTTCTGAAGTGTCGATCTGAAAATTGGAATTCTAAGCCAAAGAAGGAATAAGATGCACATTTTTTTTTGTGGTGACAAGTTCTTTTTTCGGGGCTCCACGCGACCGCTTAGGACCGCAGCAGTGATCCTTAGATACGATTTTATCGTACGTGCTGTCATTTGATTTTCGCTGGATTATTTAGATTGAATTAATTGTTTGGCTGAGTTTTATATATATATATAAATAATATATATATATATAATATATATATATAAATATATAAAATATATATAAAATATATTTACATCGGTATTTCTGGTCACTTTGCCCACAGGGCAAGGCGAGCTTTTTGGCGGCCACCGTCGCAAAACCGTCGCAAAACGTCAAAACCGGCGTCGCATGTACTGCAAACCGACGTCGCCAGCGAGCGAAACTCGCAACGATTTCGAGGCGCTGGCGACGGTCGTTTTTGACGTTTTGCGACGGTTATTGACCTTTCGAGCGAGCTTTTGCCCTGCGGGCCAGTGTGGCCAGATTATATTGGCAGATTTCGGCAGGAGCACTGTTGAGAACGCAACCATTTAACCAAAGTGAGTGAGTCTTTCTCACCAATACATCGACACACAATTTGACGGTTTGCTCCATAACAAAATCTAGTATGCCTTAAAGTTTAAACAAAATCTCGCAGAAATTGTATGTGGTTTTGCTCAGGCGTAGCACGAAGAAAGAAACCACAAAAAACCTACGCGACGGCCAGTTCTTGGATTAAAATGATGATCTGAAGATTACTGGATAACAACCCAAGTGCCACAAATCCACTAAACGACCACTAAACGGCTTCTAAACGAATCAAGTTCTCTACCTAAACGGAATATAGAAAGACTTCGTTCAGCAGACGGCAAACGACTCATGCATTCTAAAAATAGCAAAAAAGCTGTTGGCGCTCTCTGTTGGTGGGAAACCCCAACCAGTTGAGCTTCATCGCTTGGAGGAGAGCTTTCTCATTCCCTCTGTACTGTTGTATGGTTTCGCATTGAAGTCATGCATCGCTAGAACTAGAACGGCAATACGATTGTTTAAATACTAAACTCCAACCGAAACCACCAGTACTGAGCAAGTGAGATTTGAGTAATGGTTGTTGGTGTTGATACCCACGTATCTCACCACACGACCATTCATATAGATGTTTGCTCAGAAAGTTAGAAGGCTATATAGGTCATGATAAGATAAAACTTGTCGAAACACATTGCAAGAAAAGGATAGCAATATAATGATGAGTTGTAATACGCCATCTATTGATCAAACCAATGAAGCTGTGGAGCTTTCATTTTTTTCTATTGTAAAAGGTGATAAAATTACTGAAGATAATAACGGAAGGCTAAAATTGTTTCTTGCTCGAATGTTCAACTCGATCTGTCTCCATCTTTACTGTTCTTCTTCATTGCGTTTCGACAATTGTCAGTGTGACAGCAGAATCAAGGTTCTTAATGATCGACGTAAGATTCTGAGACGTATGTAAAACTAAGGTAACATTTACATAGTTTACACTATGGATATTAAATTTTCCAATCGTTTAAGCTTAATCTGTGGCGCTTGGGAACAACACAGTTCCCTAGCAAAATCTGATATATAGGAAACGATTATTGAATCCGTTCAGTCGGCGAGCAAGGAGAAGTGTACCAAGCGAACCAAATATGAATTTATACTGAAAGTGAGGAATTTATCAGATTACTAGTGCATATGTCCTTTGCTCCTGTTCAACAGACCATCGAAATATCTCAAATATCGAGTAAAATTGTGAAAATTTTGGATAAAGTTAGTAGTGAATCCATAGAAAAATCATCAAAGCATCCGGTTTGTTATGAATCTAATTGTCAAACCAGGGTTTCTTCCTATTTTATTATAATCGATTGAGGATTAACTGAACTATGCAATGAATTATAGCATGTACAAATGAACTCAAACAGACTAGTGAATAAACATTAGCAAAGTGACAGTTCAACCGTCTACACGTTATTTTCTTATTCCCAAAATATCACAAGTTTTCCTCCAATTTCACACCCGGTGTAATTTTCTACATGCAGCTTTCTTGAAAATTTGAAGTTATGTCAATAATTAAAACAGAAGATATGATCAATTTACCATCCAGAAATGCAAACTCCCATACAAAATGTATGACCTACCTGGGTAGGTGGTCATAAAGATGAGGGTGTATTTTTGGTCTTAGAAACGAAGGTTAAATGGTTGCGTTCTCAACAGTGCTCCTGCCGAAATCTGCCAATATAATCTGGCCACACTGGCCCGCAGGGCAAAAGCTCGCTCGAAAGGTCAATAACCGTCGCAAAACGTCAAAAACGACCGTCGCCAGCGCCTCGAAATCGTTGCGAGTTTCGCTCGCTGGCGACGTCGGTTTGCAGTACATGCGACGCCGGTTTTGACGTTTTGCGACGGTTTTGCGACGGTGGCCGCCAAAAAGCTCGCCTTGCCCTGTGGGCAAAGTGACCAGAAATACCGATGTATATACAGTAGAACGTCGATTATCCGGGGACGGATTAACCGGCGGGCGGCTTAACCGTGCGCATAAATCTGACAGCTGTTCATACGTACGGCGAAAGTTTGCAGCGATAGTCAATTGGGTAACCAGTTTCTTGTGCAGCTCTGTAGTGTCTAATGGTAGTTTTGAAATTCATTTTTGTTCATGAACAGTTGTAAAACCTACAGTTATTGATTAAAATAATATTCTACTAACGATTTATCGATTGATTCCAGGTGAATTAATCATAAAACTAGTGAATTTCATATGTTTTATATGCGTTTGACATTTCTTGGACCATTATCCGTGCAAATCGATTAACCGGCAACCGTCCGGTCCCGAGCTGCCCGGATAATCGACGCTCTACTGTATATATCTAGGATTTCAATTTTTTTAATCATTGAACTATAAAACTCAGCCAAACAATCAATTCAATCTAAATAATCCATCGAAAATCAAATGACAGCACGTACGATAAAGTTGTATCCAATGGAGCACTGCTGCGGCCCTAAGCGTTCGGGTGGAGCCCCGAGAAAAAGAACTTGCCACCACTGGGAAAAAATGTGCATCTTAGTTCTTCTTTGGCTTAGAATTCCCTGTACAATTTTCACATCGACAATTCAGAAAGACCTTCATTTGTGTAGCCGCTGAACCAAATCTAATCCATATCTTAGATAAAGGATGCATATTCTCGTGAGATGGAACTTTCATTTTGCGCATTAGGTCCCCCCCCCATCCCACTTAACACTTCTGTCGCTTTTACTTTTTTTAACTCAGTTAAGTTTTGAGTTTTAACCTACCGATAAAATTTTGATGCGCCTACCAAAAACCGCAATAATCTGGCCACACTGCGTGCTAGGGAAGCCGCGGCGAAATCAAAGCAAACGTCGGTTCTGCACGGGTAAACAAAACCTGCTCGATGGAACAAACACCAAACGGCCGAGATGCATCCCCATTAGAGATTCCGTTTTGCGAACATTACAAACCTCTGATTGTCGAGGAAATTGTGCTTGCCGATCATCCTGCTCACCTTCATTATGGGAAATGTTCGGTCATTGGAACGCTTTCCTGTGCCAACAACGTGCTTGGGTCGTTGAGCCTGCCTGACCTGCCGGGGTGAGTGTTGTTTTACGAGCCGACCACGTTATGTTCAATCGACTAAAATGTAAAGCTTACTCAATTGCTTATTCGCAGTGCGATGCAGCTTCCTGACGGTGCCTGTAGTGTTGAACTTTGTCTGGACAATTACAGTGGAATCGTACCGCGAGGGAGTCAGGTCGAAGTGACCGGCATTCTTAAACTACGCGATAGAACGACGGAAATTACAACGGATGCAGGTACGTTGCGGAACATGTTGGAAGCGGCAGATGGCATCGTCTTTAAACAGCAGTATGAAGATATGAAAGCAAACTGTAAGCCATACATTGAGGTAGATTATATACGCACCATATCGAATGCAAGGGAACTCATTTCATGCAATCTCAAGTTTAGAAAGCTTAGCTTGTTAACCAAAATGGAAATGTAGTAGCAATCAAAGAATGGCATCATGTATCGGTACACTTAAATTGTTTGAAACGGATAATATTCTTGAGGAACATTCCGCATGGAACATTTTCATCTTATTACACCACCAAACGTGTAATTATATAAAATATAGATCAAATTGCACGTGAAATATTGTTTTCGGATGATACCTTACAAAACACACATCAAAAACATAGACCATTAAATACCAAAAGAAAGGATATTCTATTTCCCGTCCCTTAACTCTTACGTTCACAAATATAAATATTATAAATATTACAGTTCATAAGCTATTAATGTTGCATTGATCGTATTTGTTCTTCATTCCTGGAGTCATAAAAAATAATCACCTTGAGCGTATCGTGAAATAAATTGTTCACAACCGTTAATTATAAGTATTGCTTCTTTAAGGTACTTCAATTAACTACTTCAAGTAATATTATTTAAATAGTTGTGGAATGCAATATTCTAACGCGTTGTAATATATATAATATATTACGCTACATGTTATGCTAAGAAAACTAATAATCTCACGTTCACATTTGCTCGATCACGAAATGGAGTTTCCCATTTTCAATTTTGTATTGTCTCAAACATAACGTGGCTCCACATTAGCTGGAAGCATCCCTCGCTATCAGTCGGTGTGATAAGGTCCTGGCCATTTTCTATCGCTGCAATAACCTCTTCTTCGCTGTTTGGGTTTGCACGGTTGCATATCTGCTTCCAGCTGCTAAAGAGGGTTTCGATTGGGTTCAAAAATGAGGATTGTGAAGGTAGGTACATTAGCTCGTCTGGGCCCTGTTCAAACAGACTTTTCGTCTCTACACTCGTATGGGTCGGAACGTCATCCATTATGATAACAGCGCGTGGAATGTTTATCAAACGTAATTTTACGATCAATTCTTCTATGAATGCACTAAATACGCTTCTATCGATGGCCCTGTTACGGGTAAGGTAATGCAATATGCCAAACCGGTTCATGGCGCAAAGTACCGTTACGTTGCGGATTCGTATCTCTGGCATAATTTTAAATGCCCGATTTCCTGAGCAAGGTTTGGCTCGCATCACTCTGACGCTGATCTTGAACGCTTCTTCGCCGATGAAAACGACGCTATTGTCTGGTACGTTAGCAGCCATTGCAGACAATGCATTGGCATATTCCTGGCGAGCTGCCACAATGTCCCCCTCATGTTTCTGATCACCATGCAAATGCAGTCTTTTTAATGAGTAGTTAAAGTCCCCTACTTCTTTTGCCACCGTCGATCGACACACTCTAACTTGAAATTGTTCCAAAATTCGGTACGTTATCTTTTCCAAAGATGTACTGCAGTCCTCATCAATCCATCGTTTGATTTGTTCCCGGATCTGTGGTGAAATCTTTTTCTCCATTACCTTTCCGCGTGGTTCTGCCTCCACTTTCATCGTTGCATGATACTTCCTCAGCACATTGTACACTGTAGTTCTCTTGATGTTCAACGATTTAGCAATCACGGAAACGCTGCTGCCCATTTCTCTCGCCTGTACAATGCGTTCCCGATCCTCGTTGGATGTTGTTTTCAGCTTCCTTGTTTTCAGCATACCCAGCACATCTTCCTCCATACTTTCCTGATCGGTCATGGCTGCATCGTTTGAGAAAATGAATTTACAATAACAGAACTCATGTTTGATTTTTTGTTGTTTGTAGATTTTTCGAAGGTTAATAAACTGCAAAAGCAAAAAGTGAAAACTTGCCTAGCGAAATGTATTTTACGGGAACGCAACCAATACACCTGCCACGAAACCCCTTTGACAGTAATTGTTGGAGTTTGCGTGATCGTACTTGATCTAGTTTGGTGGGGGCTAATATTGTGCTGCGCTTAGCATGTGTTTAGAATGAATATTTCATTGTATTTTATTGCACGTGAATTGTACCAATCACAAACGCCAGCAAAATTACCAGCTAAAACGGCACAAGGTCTTTTTTTTACGAAACACAATTGCCTAAGACACGCAGCAGCACAAATTCACGTTCCGCAATGCAAGTTGTTGCAAGTCAATTGGACAACCCTGACTTCGCCAGGTGCTATGTTTAGTGTGGCGAAAAACTCGTAAACAAATTGACATTTGTTGGTATTGGTGAGTTGTTGACGCGGACAGTGGGATGTCTATCAAACATTGTGATCAGCTTATTTTTTTTTTTAAATTTTTATAGTTCTTCTGCCGGTATAAAACAAATATCCTACAGTTGAGTTTAATTTTTCCTAACATATAACTAATCACGAGGTATTGCGTATGTGTTTCACATCCAATTTATGTTTCAATATCCGAATCTTCCATGTTATTAGAAATGTTAATTTATCTTATGATTAATTTTAGGCAAATTATGAATTATAAAAATGAACTTATTTATTTTTTAGGTTTTCTTTGGTGTTGTTTTTTTTCAATTTGTCAAACAATTTTATAATATTTAACGTCATCTGCGTACCATGAAATATGTCCGGTCGTGGTCTTAGTGCGCAGGCGTCAGCGGAGCCGTGAAAGAATGACGTTTGTCGTGAAGTATACACAAAACGAAAAAAATCTCATTTTACTGTGATTTTCAACCAAAAGCAAATCGGTATAACCAAAGAAGAAGGTAATTAAAACAGCGACAGTGCCGCCGAAGAGGTAGTACATTTTAGTTGGAAACATTATTGTAGCGCCATAAAGCGCTCCAGCACGCGCTAATCGTTAACGGGTCGATTTGTGATTCTTTGTTTCTGTTCGCCCAGACAGGAAGTAAATGTACGCTACAAACATGAACAAATCGAACGAGAAAAGTATACACGAAATGTTGAAAAACACTCCGTCCATGAACGATAGCACTGATGTGGTTCACACCGGTTCTGAGCAGCAAACGATCAAGCACTCGACCACGCTGACCCTGCGAAACGTTAGCAACCACAGTTTATCGTCGCCAACCTCGGTCAGCCTGGAGGACGAGTCGGCGTACATTAAGAACGGCTCCTCGAAGCTCGATACGTTCCGCAACTGGAGCATTACCACGTACAAATGCACCAAACAGATTATGCTGGAGAAGCTGGGCAAATCGACGCGCACGGTCGATCTCGAGCTCGAGGCGCAGATTGACCAGCTGAAGGAGACGCAGAAAAAGTATCTCAGCATATTGCGCCTGTCGCGCGCCTTCACGTCCCACTTTTACAACTGCATGCAAACCCAGAGCCTGCTGTCGGAAACATTCGCCGACCTGGCACAAAAGAGTCCGGAACTGCAGGAGGAGTTTCTGCGGAACGCCGAAACGCAGCGGATCCTGACCAAGAACGGCGAGCTGCTGCTAAATGCGCTGAACTTTTTCATATCGTCCATCAATACACTGTGCAATAAGACGATCGAGGACACGCTACTCACCATTCGCCAGTACGAGCTGGCGCGCGTAGAGTACGACGCTTACCGCGTGGATATGGAGCAGCAGCGAACGGGCGGTAGCGAACCGCAGCAAAAGTATTCGAACGATGAGGTGCAGAAGAAATACGAAAAGTGCAAAGATCAGTACGAAAAGTTGCGCTCGGACATAGTGGTAAAAATGCAATTTCTCGAGGAAAATAGGGTAAGTGGCCGAATGCCGTGTGAACCTAGGAACCAGATTCGGAATTTCATACACGTTTTCGTTGATTTTAGATTAAAGTTATGCACAAACAGTTGCTGCTCTTCCACAACGCTATAGCTGCATACTTTGCCGGAAATGCGAACGGACTGGAAAAGACGTTACAACAGTTTAACATTAGCGTGAGTATTCTAGCCGACATGTTATATTTGTGTTATCTCGTCTAATCTCTAATTTATTTCTTGCTTGTAGCTAAAGAGCCCAAATTCCGTCACCAGTTCGTGGTTGGAACAATAGACTGCAACGCCGCTGTCCCAAACCGTGGCGAGCAGATAGATGCATCATTGTCATTTAAAAAGTATTTGATCTGAATGTGAATTTCGGTTTTTTGAGCATATGATCGGACGAGTGTCGAAGCATTCTTGTCCAACCAGCACCCAGAGCAAATAATCGATCTGCCTTACTTGTTGTAGTGGTGAAAGCAGTCCTAGCAGCAGACGGGGCTATTCGACGATTTTGATATTTCCATTTTTTGAGATTCCTTTGGTCTAGATATTACTTAAAAAATCATTACAACTCTCGTGATTTCACATTATTTAATTGTCGGTATATTTATAAATGCATTATAGCATTGCACAACTATTTATCTTCCGCCGGTGGAAAAGGTTCCATAACAAGACATGTTATGATTATTGCAGAGCAAATACTTCCTTTTTTATGTACTAGTCACTTTTAATGTCCCTTACAATCATACTTCACTCAAGGCGGTTCTTTCGCTTTTAGTTCTCTTAGCAATTCATTTTTGTTTCTTGTTCCAATAACAAAAAGCGGGTACTTTGGAAGGTTTGGGATGTAATCTGTTGGCGTCCTTTGGCCCTTTACAATGAGTGCCATTGGGCGCAGGAGCTTAGGCAATGCAAGTTGAAGTGAAAGGCAATTGTCATCGATTCGGTTTAGGTTAACGGTAGTCACACAATTTAAAAGCACTAACACCGCGCACCGTGAACGAGGTAATGGTAGAATGTAAATGGTACACGAATCTCACACCAAACTATACACATTCAGACAACAACAACACGATCATTGGCTTGGAAGCGTGTAAAATAAAGAGATTACTGTAAACAATAATCTCAGATCGCATCACAGCAGCAGCAAAAACAAAAGCTGAGGGTACGTTTGATTGGGGTCATATATAAATTAGAATAATGTGAAGCTTGCATAACGTGACTGTATAAATGGACGAAAAATATGTTCGATGAATTGATGTAAGATTGGTCGAAATGGTATTTTTGTTTTCCATGTAACAAAATGTAACGTAAATAATAGCTTCTCAAAAATTAAATAACTAAACTGAAAAAAAACAACGTTTTCAAACGCTTTTTTGTTTGTTTATTTGTTGTTCAATTCTTTATCTACAAAATGCAACTGTTCGACCCGGATACGGAACGAAGAAACAGCTTTATTTTTTACAATCGAATCCCACTACTTTGTTTGAAGTCTTCAGAAACTCTTTCAACGTTGACGGAAAGACGGATAACAGCTTGAAGCGCTCTCCCATTTTGGATGGATTGGTAAGCTCGTCGTAACCGTCCGACAGCATTTTCCGATACTTCTCGTCCTTTGCTGCACTTAGCAGACTCTACAATACGCGTATCTTTGTTGTAATACTTTGTTTCGAGTGTGTTTGTACAATTTAAGCTTACCTTTAATCGAGCGGAACCTTCCATCGCTTCCAAAAATGCCCCCTGGCTAACAGGCCCCAGTGTTATGGCTTTATCGTCTTGTTCAAGAAAATGTTTCAAGAATCCGAAATCGACATCAACCGTCAAGTCGGCACTTCCAGGATCTTGCAGCGGATCGTGCAGTTGATGACTTTTAAACGACTGAAAGATAATGAATCACAGCACAAAACAAAAATATTAAAATGCAAAATTGCGTAACTACTCTCACTCACTCACCCTCAGTGTATCCGTTTTGTCACCTTCATGGCCATAGTCGATTATTAGCCCGAATCCCCCATACCCGTCAATGCGTCTCGCTATGTCCTGTGCGATCTGTTCCGTCTCAAACGAGACCTCGACTCGATTTCGATCCCTCAAAAGTAACTCCTTTCCATCGAATCGCTTCCCAAACACTACTGAGTACGGCGTTGCCCTGTTCGATTGTATGAAGCGAAAGCTCGGTTCCTTTAGCTCTGGATTAATATCCACCAACATTTCCTTCCACGAAACACCGCCTTCGCTCGCTTCCTTACAGAACACGTGCACTGGCAGCGCATCGAAGAACTCGTTTGCCAGGATGATGGAAAATCCCTTCGGCACTTCCACGACATCTGTGTACCATCGAATATTGATACCGGAGCTGGCAGTGCCTTCCTGTACGTGAGGTTCACTTTGGTCCGCCGGTGTACGGTAAGCCATCCCGTTGCAAAGCTTGTCGGCCTGAAGGCGCTGCAAATTGGAGCTCATTTCCACCAGATGCACACTGACTCGATCTTTTGACAGCCCGAATCGTTCGAATACGCGCAGCACATCGTGCATCAGCGTTCCCTTGCCAGGTCCTAGCTCGATGAGCTGTATATGGCCATCATAGTTAAATTTTTGTAACTCATTTATACACCAAATGGCTACCAGCTTAAGAGGGTGAAAAAGGAAAACATTGTTATCCACCCAATCGTCACAAATCTATTTGTTGAATAAACCCGTCTTACCTCGCCGAAAATTTGTCCAATTTCCGGCGCGGTGATGAAATCTCCAGTTGTCCCAAACACATTCTCCTTTGTACTGTAGTATCCAGCCGCTGGGTTAAGCAAAACTTCTCGCATATAAGTGGCCACCGTCATTGGCCCGGTAGCTCGTATCCGGCCGTGCAATGCTTCGGCCAACGTTCTTCGGTCGGAAGTGCCGGCAGCTTCCTTCGGTGGATCACGCCGCAGATTTTTCAGCTCCGTTATTGCACGTCTGTTAACAGCTTTGTAGCATTGTGATCGAGTAAATACACGACCCGGGCCGCTGCCAGCAATATTTGCGTTTAGCAAGGTTTGCAAAAGTGTTTTTGAACAGCGACGAAAAGAATTCATCTCTTGCGCGGTTTCAGTTGTTTACACGGATACATTTGTTATGACATTTGCAGCAGGCGTAGAGCAGGCGTGTGCATGTGGTAGTGCGTACACGAGCTGATTTGTTTGTTTGTGTATGTGTGTATGGACTTGGTTATGAATGAAGAAGTTTTACAACTAGCAGTTTCATTGAATATAGTGTGGGTGCAATTAAACTGTTTTTTTTTTACAATTAAGTAGTGTGTTACAAATGTCAGTTAAAAATTAAATTTAAATTAACCTCTTCATTTTGAAGAAAACTTTACTTTAAGATGATACGGCTTGCAGAACATGTTGTACATAAGCTCAATGATACTTATCAATGAAGCTCCAAAGAACAGTCCACCGATTCCGCCCAAAGAAACTGCAGAAAAGCAGTAATGTTACTGCCTTGGTTAATTTTTGGCCCTCAATTCTTACCAACGAAATCCAGCTTATTTCTGATAACTCGTCTTTGATAGCGGAAGATTGGAACATTCAGCACTTCCAGTACAACTTTCCCAGGCTCGGAGCTAGATGCGGCCGAAGAGTAAGTTTCCCTGCACATAGAGTCGTACAGTTAGTATCATAAAAAGCGATCAAAGAAATAGCAGCAAATTTACCCACCCAATCACGTGAGTTTCCAAAGACTCGCATGCTTGCATACACGACTTTTCCTTGTGTACCGTGTGCACGTGCTTGGTGGATTGCCGCACGTTGGCTTGTAACGGGAATGAAGCACACTTTTAATGTTGCTGAGCAAGATGATATGTTACAAATCATTATTTAGTCAATATTTCGTACCTTTGTTAATGCATAAAAGACCCTTAAAGTCACAGTAAAACTCTTCATCTAAAAATGTGTAACAAAGTGGATAGAATTAGTAATACAGCCTAGACCAGCATGGTTTGTACATTAGCATACATTCTTTCGGTGAGGTCGGTATGGTACAGTTGCACAAATTCAATTCCAAGTTGATTCGATTGTACAGAAAACACTGCGAAAAGCTGTATGCGAGAGTTGGCGACAGCCTTTCCTCCGGGAATTTACATTTGCGCTTGTCGATCGGCTCATCCTTTACCTCGGGCTTATTTACTGTTTCGGTAATCTTGGGCAAACATTTATTACTAATCATTACGAAATGGGCTATTTTGGCATTAATAAATCGATTTTACCTCAAGCATAAAATGGGAGACCGTGCCGGATTTCCTTAGCGCAAAGAATGGTTCCACAAAATTAGGATAATCTTCAGGGCTGTGGATGTACATCTAGAAAGGTAAAAAAGGATTATTTACAGACACATCTAATTTTGACAATTACTTAGATATTCCTTTTAAGTTACCATATAGTTTATACTGTCATAGTTTCGATAGCGAAATTCTAAACTTCTTTTACGAGTCCACACGTTGAACTTAAGTGGCAAGTTATCGAATTTTAGCTCACTGAAATGGTAAAGGTATTATTTGTATTACTAATACTACTAGTAGTAGAAGTAGTAGAAGTAATAGTAGTACTACTACATACTACTTACTGATCGAATATACTATTTGCCGTAAAACAGTTGCCCATCTCGGTGAGAGTGTAGCGAAAAATGTGGTTACAATCAAAGGACTTTCCAACAAACTTCACATCGAAAAGTACGTCTTTGCAATTGGAAGGAAGGAACTGAAAGAAACAAAAAAGTGTATTTATTTTGGTATGCGACAGTCCAACATACTAACTATCTACGTACCCTATTTTTCATCACTTTTAGATTAAGATTACAAGTACTGTTGAGACCTTTACATATTGCGGTAATATCTTCGTCGAGATTACTGTTCGGGTTGATAAATAGGTATGTTTGAGCCATTTTCGGCCACAAATAATCAGTACTGAAATATGACAACACAAAAACTTTATAGAAGAATTTATAGATCTGCCAACTGCAGCATTATACCGTTTCTGCACCTTTTAGCGGGTGTAAAGTTAGTAATCTTCCAATGTTCCTTAAGGAAGCTGGAAATTTGATTAGTACGCCCTTTGGCGTAGCAGAGCGATATTGCCGGAAAGGTGCTGTTCCAGCGAAGGTAAGTCGTGTCCGGATTAACACTAATTGTTTCATCGTACGTATCGATTGTAAACAGCAGAATAAAGACCATCGATGCGAATGATCCGCATAGTACTAGGACCCAAAAATTCTGTAAGAAACAAAAAAAGAAACAACACTTAAACGCATGTTAGTAGTTCGTTTGCGTTAGCTTTTCCACAATCCTTTTACCTTGCATAGCTGTTGCAGCGTGTTCCAAGGTACTTCATACCGTTGATAGTGCTATTGTCAGCCGCTTTACGCAAACGATGTTTGATTAGCAGTTTATTTTTTAGCGTTCCTTCAATGGTGTGCATTTTTACTGTTGGAATAGGGCTCCTCTGATTTACTTGTCTTAGTTTACTTGAATTATGTGCCCATCTCGCCGCAGTTTGTTCAGTTTGCGCAACAGCCTGAATGTTTTTCAAATACTTGGTCATAATGGAACGATAATGATCTTCTAGTATATAATTTTTTCTATTTAAAATCTGTAAAACGTCCCAAATACTTAAAATAAAGCGCATGGGATCCTGTTGTACAGATTCTGAACAGCCGATTATATGGAACCCAGTTTTAGGCGGCAGGTCACTTTTAGAGAAATAAGTTGACTGATTTTCTTGAATATGCATGATTTTAATTTATAGCTACCGGTACATAATTCGTAATGAACTTTTCTTGTTACGCTCGCCCTTTTAAAAGCTAATTCGTATAATTTGCTAATCATTTGACCGGTCGTCCTTATGTTACGTGTAACATGCAAGCATGCAGCATTTTGAGGTCTTCCCTGGGTCAGCGAATATCCTTTATTTCATTTACACTACACGACTTGAACTTCTTGTCTGCTATGTGAATCAATTTGTTACACAATAGTAACAAAATGCCTTTCTGATTGAGGTGTACTTAATTTTTTTCTCACGTCCTTCATGAGCCATATAAATCAAGATTAATAATAGATTTTAGAACACCACTGAGCAATGCAACTTACTTTATTATCGTTAAAATAAGGGCAAATTTTCCTTTGGTTCTTCGAGAACAAAAACTATTCCATCCAAATTTAACACAAATAAATCATAAAAACCTTTAATTAAAATAGCAATTCTACAAATAAAGCAATGAGAGCATTGTATTGTCATTAGAGGGCATCCATAAACCACGTAACAACATGCCTCCTAGTTTAGTAGTAAATGAGTGCTTTAAAACGAAATTCTATTTGATCGGGATTTTATTTTCTTCTCTAATGATGTTTGTTTCTTTTTTTATTTCAGATCCTAACTTAATGTCTATTTCACAGTTCAATTTTGCTTGATTTTTTAAATTACTGGAAGATTCCTACTGTAGGATATGTTAGTACATTAGTATACATAGTTACTGTTTTTAGTCCATGTTTTCCTATATTGTATTCAAGTTGTAAGCATTATAAGTTTATTTCGGCTTGGTTAAGGTCGCTTTAAGGCGTTCTTACAGTAACATTTACTCACTTATCCACCAACAAGGGATCTACAAAGTCGGGTATTTTCGATTTTGGGGAAAAAAGCCATGGATATTTATACTCGGTAAAAACGGTATTTTCACGCATATCAAAATGCGTTTTTTCAGTGCTAGGTTTAATATAGGTACGGACATTGAAAAAAATAGAATATCGCTCTCCTTATTTACCAGTAATATATATTTACTGATTTTGGCCTTGTTAAACAACAACATTTTCATTAATTATCTCTATTATAAAATTCTAGTAAAGGCTGATCAGCGTTACTTTCCAGCGGTAGCTTGGATGTTTTTTGTTTACTTTACATCCATACAATGACAACCACATCGACTGTAGAAAACGCAACGCCGACTTAGTTTTTAGTGTTTTGAAAGGTATGGAGAAGAATGATACAAATAACAGTCAGAATTGAATACAGTGAACCCTCTCTTATTTGAGAGGCGATGGGACTGTCGAATAAGAGGGGTTTTCAAATTACAGAAATGGAAAGTGAATGAAAAGTTCATCCAAACAAGAAAGAGACAGAACATTTAGTATGCAGCCTTAACTGTTGCTATAGGAAACTGCGAACAGGATTGCCAATTTGAGCATACATCATTCAATAACCATGGCAACACCATACACAAATAAGAGGGACACAGATTTCAGAGGTTTTCCAAATTAGAGGAACAAAAATGTACTGGAAATCAAGGGACTGTGCAAAATGTTCAAATAAGAGAGGTTTATCAAATTGGAGAGGTGTCAAATAAGAGAGGGTTCACTGTAATTGAACTTTTTTTCCGTGGTCTTTTTCTATGCATGGGCCTAATTTTTGGTTTAAGCAAAGCTAAAGAATGTCTTCTACTACATGTAAGTAAAATGTTCCAATCAGTGGTCCAAAGAACTGGATCCGGATGTATGAAAACGTTGCGAAAACATTTATACGAAAAAGTAACTGAAACAAATAACCTTCTTTTAGGAGTAACAGGACATGCCGGTCTATACAGGCTTTCGATACTTAGTACCACTTAGCCGGATAGTTAATTCTTGATTAGGGCGACGGTCCATGGGACGGGCATGTTATTAAAATGTCCGAGTTGACGATAGTACCGCGGGACCCCTCGATGCAACAAGAGATAAAAATAGGAAAATTGGAATGGGTGGTTCGATTAGTGAATCAGATTCAGGTACTATTCAGGTCCCGAAATATATAAGGAAGCAGTATCTGGGCTAGGAATCAGGATCTGTTTCATGACAGACATGGAATCTCAATCATTTCAAGGATCAGTAGAGGGTTCTGTTCCAGTACCGAAATGTATATGTTGCAAGATCTGCATGGAGTCAGGATCAGTTCCAGGACCGTTATGGGTTCAGTGTAGGTTCTGGTGTGGGTTTGGGATCAATTCCAAGGCCGGTACGGTTTTTGGAGCTGTTATACCGATATATATACAATTTAAGTACCGGTAGGGTAAAAATATCAATGTAAGGGTACAAATGTAACAATGTTTAAAGTGTCAGGAAGGTAAATTTATGAATATTTTAACAGAAAGCAATGGGAATATGTTTTATCTTCGCAATTACAAGCATTTTAACCATCAAACACAACAAATTTACGAAAAATGTATATTTTTGTGACTGCTTCGTTGTACCTATAATGGTGGTATGGTTCCTATAGTCGTAGTATTGTGTTACTATCGTGTTGGTTAACAAAGATACCTAAAAACTGTGTATAATACACACGGAACTTAGTTTGAAGCTGTTTTCAAATGAATAGTAAGAATCACATCCATAATATTGTTTTCTTACATAATTTGGTCGTAAAAATGTATTAAGTGTGATTAGTGATTGAAATATTAATTAAAAAACTTTATAACTGTAGTCTTTAAAAACCAGTAAGAGTAAGCTTGATTCGAAGTCGGTTATTCACTTAGTTGAATATACGAATTTTTGACTTTTTTGGTAAATTACTTACAGGAAACTCATTTCCGTTGCTTATTTTAGTGTAAACAATACGAAATGTTAACAATATCGCGGAAAAAATCTAAAATGTTCGGTTTTTACTAATTTTATAATTATGACCACTATAGCAACATGGCTGTTTTTTTTGTACCTATAATGGCACTATGGTAAAAAAAAACAAATAAAAATGCGAAAATATGGTCAAATGGCAATAAATATTAGTAAATCAATAACATTTCACGAAAGTTGTGTTAAAAAAACAATAATTGCGTTGTTATGTGGTCATTTAAAACGTTAGCAAAAATATGAGTTTTGAAATCCTAAGGATTTTGGAAGAATGTTGACACATTTCACAAAATATGTTGTGTTTCTATCACTGCAATGGAATGTCCCAATTTAACTTATATAGCCTTTTTTAAAAGAACAGAGAACATTAAACAATGAAATAAATAAGTTAATTGTTCTTAATAATCTTATTATCACATTTTAAAGCCATACTACCACTATTGTTACTACACCACTATAGGTACGTTTACCCTATAGGGTCAAGATATTTTTCAGATCCGGCATGGAAATGGGATCAACTTCCCGAACGGAATGGATCAGGATCAGTAAAAAGGATCAGTAAGGGGTTAGGATCAGTTCCACGATCAGGTTCATGACTAATTATAATACCTATACGGGAATGGAATCAGTTCCAGCACCAGAATAAGTTCTATAAAATTTCAGGATTACATGGGTTCGGGATTAATGCATCACTTGGAATTAAAAACCACATCGAATTTGCGTTGTATTTTAAGAAATCCGTTGCCTGCAGGTTATTATATACCCCAGAAATTATCGTGCATAAACCTGTAACCGGGCCAAATTAACTAGTCCTATAACAAATTTTACAACAAGGTTCTCATTTTCAATCTCTCACTATAGAGCGTTACTTTTTCACTCTATAGTGAGACGATGTTGGTTAGTGAGTTGATGTTAGGTGCAGATAGCTTGGATGATTTTTATACCGTATTGGTTTTCTTGCACACTTTGCACCAACATACCGATTCATCGATGTAGGCGTTGGACGAAAAACGACAAGCCATAAACAAACATACGTATATGAAGTTGTGTAAGGCCGCAAATACACGACGCGAAAAAGGCGTTTGTCGAATTGTCGAAGGGAATGTCCCAGAATCCTTGGTTATTGTAGGACGTGGACGTGAACCACTTTGCTCACCGACAAATCAGGATCAGTACACCGTCGAAGACACCAAATAGAATTGGCTGCAGCAAGCTGCCGAGAACCTCAAAGCGCTACGATTTATTAATCAGTACCTGTGCGAAAAGACGCCGCGGAAGGCGCTGACGATGTTTCCGAGTAAACCGCATTTAGCCAACTTTGAGCAGATACAGCCAGACCTGCTACAATGCGCCTTATCCGTTGCCGAAATATTTCCCCTGGTGGACGCGGAGCACTCTTATGCTATCGATGTGCTGGACAACATATTAGTATACGTGAACCGTTTGAACAGCGAATAATAAATTACGATGTAATTACCGCAGCAGTGGATAGTTACGGTTTAACAGAACATTCCAGCCGAGAGAAGACACATGGACAGAATTTTTTCTTTGATGGACCTGGTAGCACCGGGAAGCCGTTTCGGTTCGAAACTATTATTGCGTACACGGGATGCCAATCATAAATTGAAATCGCAGTGCCTCCAAATGGAATTGCTGCTCTGCTACCGAGGGACGTACGCTTCACTCTACATTCAAGCTATCGCTATACATGGACGCTAACAGTTCCTGTAACATCCATGTATAGTCAGCACAGGCTGAATCGATGCAAAAGGCATCACTGATCTTATGGAACGAGACATCAATGAGCAGCGGCTATGCTCTAGAACAGGGGTCTCCAAACTAATAATAGGCTCTCGAGGGCCGCATGCGGCCCGTGGGCCGTAGTTTGGAGACCCCTGCTCTAGAATCTCGCGCCCTCGATCACGCCCTGCAGGACGTTATGGGAATTCGCCGGACGTTCGTTGATAAGGTGGTGCTGGTATGTGGCGTCTTTCGACAGATACTGCCAATCGTTTCGCTTGGTACCAACGTTCAGGTCTTGCAGCAGTGCATCCGGCGGAGCATGCTGGGGGGCAAATTTAGGGCATTGTGTTTGCGGGAAAACATGCGTCTGCCGACAGCCCAGACTGTTCAAGATGCTGAAGAGCGGAAAGAGTTCGTAGAATACGACATTCCCGGGATTCGATAAGGCGTATGCCAAGATACCACGGGACTTGATGTTACCTGGAACATATGATCCGAAAGATCAAATTTATCGCAAACAGTGTGTAGTTTGTTAACAAAAAAAATATTCCAACCGGTACACCATTCACAATTCAATTTGTAGTACATTAAATAAAGAAAATTATCGAATCCTATACACTGCAATGTTTGTTAGAAATAATATTAGCACACAAAAAATTCTTTTACAAAGGATTCAAAAACAAAATGATTATTTGAAGTGCAATTCTTATATCGTTGATAAGACGTATATGTCCCAATAAACGTTGCGTAGCCCTGTAACCGGGCCATTTTAACTAGTATTATTCAAAATATTAAAACAGCAAACAATATAAATGTATTAGAACATACATGAGTATTCTGAAACGGATCAAATGTGGCCGTGAGATTCTTCTGTGTGGCCCGTGAAGGAAAATTAAACCTTTATAATAATGAAGTTAAAATTACAAAACTTGTATAAAAAAGAAATCTAAAATAGGAACATGCAAACAATGAAATTCTTTGATTGAATCTGCGTTTATATTTCCAATAGGTGCTTCCAATAGGAAGTTTTGGAGTATTTATTCTGTGAAGATGAGTGTTAACAAGTATGGATGCACGACATCTTCAATAGAAAAGTAAAGGAGTTAGATCACAGTCGTTAAATATAAAATATTATTTTATTTATTTATTTATTTATTTATTTATTTATTTATTTATTTACATAACTGCTGTCTGAGTTGAATTCTTAACAACATACCTATTAACTAAACTTATTAAATATTTGCTCGGAGGATGGATCGGAAGGATGGTAAGGAGAGGTGATGGTCAAACAGGTGTGCGCAGGAATTAAACAATCTCACAGCACGTAATAAAGGGTCAATTAAACCAACTGAAGTGCGTCGATTTGGAACAAATAAAGGAGCACGAGGGCGTAAGGAACGAATTGGAACATAGATTTATTTATTTATTAGATATTAAGGTAAAAAGTATTATTTATTTGACTTAACGGCGTATATGTACATAGACAAGTTTGTTTTACAAAAACATTCGAACAAATATCTAATCTAAACGATTCAAAATTTCATTCAAAAGAAAATATCCAATATTTACAGGCCAATACCCAAAAACTAAATAGCGGGTAAGAAGATATTTATACCCCTAAACACTACCTGCAACGCGTGCTTAATAGATAGGTACACTTTCAAAAGCTGTAGTCAGTTAGTTAAGTTAATATTCAGAAAAACCACAAATTTAAGAGATTTTTGGTCACATTACATTCCTGCAAACTTAATTAATTACTTATTGGTTAATGTATGCTGCTGCTGACCTATAGAGACTACACTACAATGCCTACACTTATTTAAAGCAACGCAACCGAATAATCAGTTCTTGCTTCAGGAAGACTTGATTATGACTTGATATTGAGGAAGAGGGATAATTGTGAATTGAGGATTATTGAATATAAATTTGATGGCATTCATAACCGATTTTTATTGGGTACTGTCTAATTAGGTTTTAGGGTAATGTCTAATTAGATTTTCCATTCGAAAAAGTCGTGTATGATATCCAGTAAAATAGATATAGTAAAGGGTAATACTAAAAGTAAGATAAAAATGCCAAAAAAAAAATACAGAAAAGTTAAATCGAACCATTTAAGAAAGCCGTATTTCATCCTCTTTCGCTCATAATGAAGCTATTTGTTTTCCTTTTATTTACTTTCTCATATTTCATAATTATTTGCCGCATCAATCTGTTTGTTGTTTTAAAAAACAAAGCCGCTACCCTATCAAACCCTTGGCAGGGCCTATCCAAGTCACACAATGAGCAACCTACAACAAAATCTGGCATAAATATGCGCATCACAAAACTATCAAACATATGTCCAGCTGAGCTGGTGGATTACTGACTCGAAAATAGTACCATTTATCTATGCCAATAGATGGATAAAAAATAATTATAAATAAACACCGTTTTCAATCCAAACTAACACCACCTACTCGTAGAGCGGCGTTAGGCATTCCCCTCGTGCGGGAAGACAATTATCCTTTTTTTCTTCCCTCGCAAATTATACTATTCCCCCTTGGCAAAGCCTAAGCAAGAGCCTTTTTTATGCACACATACAAGCTACGGTATGTTACGGTCGGGAGGATAATGCCACCCCGTTCCGTTTAACCATATGCATTAGAATTGGTTGCGCTAATAGAATTTAACGCATCTACCACACTTTTATTGCAGTTCGTTCAATTGCTGTGGGTACTTCTGCTTAATCAAATCATTAGAAACTGATTATAAAAGAACAGAAAGGTTATCTGGATTGGGTTGGACGTATTTAAAGTATAGTATTTTATTTTATTTATTTAAAATTTATTAGAAATTTCCTCATAATAGCTGCATTCCGCTCTATTGTGATTGTTTGCAATTGCAATCACTAATCAATTTATTTGATTAGTTCTGTGTGCATTAATTCAGATGGTGGTGGAATGTTTCGCGGTACAAAACCATACCAAAATGCCGATATACTCGATAACACCTAGCATTTGTTACTCTATCTTTCCGTGCTGCTACAACCATACGACCGTTGGACCGCGTTCCGGAAGCGAGCAAGCATGCCCGATTTCCGCACAACTCCTACTGATAACCCACGGCAACGGCGCATTGTTTACCGTTCCACAACACGGGAAGCCGTTTTTTCTCTAGACAAAAATCAATTTCTCTACACCCAACGCATAACACAACAGTGTGTCCTTTCGTTATGGTGTCCGCCTGCCTCAGTGTGTATCGGACGCACCTTTCGAAGACGGGACGTTTGTGCAAGTGTCGTTGCAGTTACGATTTGTTTTAATTTAATACACTTTTTTTAGTTCCCAAACGTTTAATTGTGTTTTGTACTGATCGTTCACGCCCTGCACAGGTCAGGCTTCAAGCTGCTCCGTGATAAGGGTAAGTTGTATAATTGGTTTTACTTTACTGTGCCATTTTCATTGTTCGCTTTTTGCAAATATCAAATGGACATCGGGGTGTCCATTTCGATCGAAAAGCTATTTGAACCACTTTCAACATTACCGCTGCCATCATCAGCCTGCTGAGCGTATCGATTCCATTACAACCAGATCGACGGCACCTAACGTAATGATGGTAATTTTCCGCCAAATAATATTCCACCAACGTTGACCCAGACCCCACCGGGGAATCTGTCTCATTCCCGCTACCTTTTCCAATGTGTGTGTGTGTTCTGCCCAGTGTACCAATTGTTTCGTATTTAACAATCCTAAGCATATAAACACACCGAGACAGCCCCTTCAGTGCTGCTACTTCAAACAATTACTACGATCGAAGGGTGTCGAAGGGGCGGAACGACAAATCCGGTAGTGATAAATTGCTCCCTAGACAGATTGTGAAATCCCATTTTGGCAGGTTGAGGTCCCGTTGAGTACGTCTGTGTGTACGTGTGTGTATGTCTGTGAGTTTGTCTGCACATGTGTCCCTTAAAAGAGCGTTTGCAAGAGTGTCGGATGTGTATCTGTCCTGCATCCTAGACGCACCAGCTGCAAAGCCAAGGCTTCTAGGCGTCGTGGTATCTGTAAACGTGAGTCAAACAAACCTGCAGGAAAGTCTTTGGAACTAATACTTGCTGCTTCAGCGAAAAGTTTTCAGTTTGAAATGGTTGAATTTTGCGTGACATTTTGCAACCACCCAAACACCTATAACCTGGACAGCGGCGGCTTTAACGGTACACGGACTAAGCGGTCGCGAGGGGTCCCGTAGGTGTGAGCGCTCCAGCAATTGTAAGAGCACCATATATTTTATTGATTCAGGGGCTCCGTTCTGGATCCGCTACTGAGCCTATAATATTGTTCCTTCTTGCTAAATGAAAATGTCCTTCGAGCTTAATGAAACTTGCATTTTTTTATAGTTTTTCACAATTGGGCATTGATATTATTTATTATACCTCTGAATCTATCTTATGTCTGCCTCATTTAAACAAAAATAATCCTTCAGTTTAAAATTTAAATTTAATAAGCGTTTAAAAAGTTACAGGATATTTTGGTAAGCATTTTATTTTTAATTTTATTATTTAAAAAGAAATTGAGTTAATTTTTTACATATTTTTTTATTATAATAAGTAAAATTAAAATTATATTATTATTATTGTTATTAATGTTAATAATGTTATTAAAACTAAATTTTAATTTTAACTTTTAAAGACATTCAAGTGCGTGATCAATATAAATTAAAAATATTTTTACTTTCTTCAATTTTTAAATTTAAACCGATAAACAACAAACATATACATTCATTCAAAAATAAATTTAATATTTAACAGTTTATTGTTTGTGTAATATTATTAGATTTATTATTACTAAATTTATATAATATAAATTATTTATATAATATAGTAAGAGCAACATGGAGACTTATTCCACAGACATATTGGCTCCTACATATCCGGACAGCTTCAATTCAAGCCTGTATAAGTCCTGCATGATCACGATAGGTCACATGAACGCAAAGAATTTTTTGTTAGAATTTAAATAATATAATAGTATCGAAAAATTCAGAAAAATATCAAAATTTTTGATGAGGATTGAAAAAGATTGAAAACTAAATAAATAAAAATGAATATTACTGACAATGTTTTAAATACCATGGTTAAATAACATAAATTTAGAATCTTATGAATAATTTGCTTGGCCTCAACAACCAACTATATGAAAAAATAAGTAAAATTTCAAATTAAATCGTTGAAGATTAAAATACAGGAAATGTACAGCTTGCTACATACAACCACACTCCAAACATTCATCCAAACCCGTCATTTTCTTTGAATGCATTTGTGTATGTGCCTTTTATTCCACATCCTCCCGTCCTCCATAAACAGGTTGCCGTTACAACCCCGGAACAGGAAAATAAAACATACGCACCCCCCCCCCCCCCTATCTCCCTAAACTGCGCTATGGGGTAATTGAAACACGTGTTGATTTCGGGATTAACTTGGGAACTTGGCTAGCGCATCCTTCCTTATCCCTATCTAACTGACATTCCCCTCGGGAGCAATGGGAACGCAAGAGGGTGGAATTGGGATCGCTCACAGGAGGGTAGGGGTTTTGAATCGCAAATTCTAATTCACGAAAACGAAATCTACCACGACGACGGTTCTCGCGCGGGCATGAATGCTAACGCCCATAATTACAATGTAATTGGTCGATCGTTTGGTGTTTGGAAGTTTAGGCGAAGACACCTGCATACCGAGGGGTTGTAGATTGTTTGGTGATGCTATCTCATCCGAACCCCTCAATCTGGTGAAACCGCGAACGACGGGACACCAACGGCACCAACACCCGATCCGTCATGGTCATGGTTGTGCCAATTGTGTTTGGTGTGTAAGTAAATTATGCATCCAGTGCACGCTCCCAACACTCAAAGTGTTGACAACGGCGCGTGTGAAAGTCAAGCCATCAAGCCGTCGCCATAGGTTGCAGTGGCGTTAAATTAGGAGCAGCTGATAAGTGCGTGTGAATTGGTGGCGAAAGTAAGTATGATACAACATTCAATTAGAATTTCACCCAGGTCCCGGCGGTGCGTTCGTGTCTCAGTGGGAAAAAGTAGTTTCACTCTAATCAACACTTCGCAGGACATTCATTGTAAGGCTTCGTTATACGGCATCGTTCGACATCAATCAATGTAGGGAAGGGAATGGATCATGTTTCCATGGAATTTAATCTACAAAATTGTAAGATTCTTTATTCATTTGACAATTGTTAGTGTAAAAGTGAAGCTAGGACATGTTAAAATCTGACCGGGATACCGAATTGACGAACGAAAGCGCGAGAACGTGAGCGGTTTCGGACACTCCTCCAGGCCAGACAGCAAAGGTTTTTTAGGGCTGGATAACTAAGGACATATTAAAATTCCGTAAAAATTTATTTAAGTTATCGAAAGGAAACTGTTTGAATCAAAAGTAGTTGCCAGCAACTACCATAGCCATTTCCCATAGCCTTGTTTGCCCTTGTAGGTACCAGCACGACCTTCGAATGGACCACCCAGCCGGTATAAGCTATAAATATGTACCAAAACTATCATTGAGGGCTTTACAATACTTGCCAGTTGTTTTATATGGAGTTTGACACTTGGCGGCTAAAGTCTTATCTAGTCTTAGCCTTACAAAACCACACGCAAAACTAACCTCAGTATTTCAGCCTAGATTATTTCAGCCTGAAAAATAAGTACACAAACGCTGTATCGCCGCTCATGATGCTCATGAGGGATTGATTTTTTTGCTGATGGATAAACATTGTGCCATGAATCGTTAACAATTGCGTGGGTTGATTTTTTAAGGTTAATAAAAGTACTTTAACTCAATTCAAACAATTTTTACATTCATCTTTTTTATACACAATTGCTGAATTCGAAAATGGCGGACTGTAACTATCAAAATCCATAATTCGTAACTATGACTTTCTACCTAGCCAAGTTAGGAGAAAATGTGTATCTTTGTTTGATTAATGATTTAACATATAACATCCACCAACATATAAACCATTAAATTAAAACCATAAACAGGACACTCTATTTCCTTATCAATTGCTACAACAGAATAAAAATAAGTGGTTCGATTTCATTTACTTTTCATCATTCAGCATTTCTTGTATTTACGAAGTTAATATATACGCTAATATAATCTATACCACGTCGATAGGAATAATTTATTTTGTTATTTATAACGATAAATAATCAACTCAAAATTATGCTTCTAGCTCACAACTATGCAACTGCAATACATTCAAACCAAAAGCTTAAGTAAAGAGTCTCCAAACTTTTTTGTTCGAGCGGAGTATTGCTCCACAAATAACGTTGTTAAGGATAAATTTGACGTAATCTTTAATTAATGTAAGCGTTTAAATCTCGTGTTCTTAACATGCTGAGTGTATCTATCAAACATATACAGCTTTCCATTATTGGAGAATGTTTTTTTTTTCTTTATAAAGTAAACGATATTTTAATGAAAATTGTCATTTTATTGACATTTCGTTTGATTCTTTATAAAACGAAACGATTTTCGCGTTCTTAAGTAAATAGTAATGAAATGAACCATATTATAATAGTTTGCGTGTGTAACTGTGCTATAATGTTAATGAAAGATATTCTTCCTTATGTTTGGAAACATTTTATTGCAGCATTGAACTCTATCGGACACAAAATGAATGGCACACATTCGCCGGACATGATCAGTCGGTTCCGCGACCTGAAGCTACTCGAGTCAGGCGAAGGACCCCGGCCGGAACCAGCACAGCATGGGGAACCGACGCACCATCGGCATCAGCGATCGTTCACCTCCCAGTCAGCGGCCACCAAGTCCCAGTTCATTCCGGCCATTTGTAACTTTCAAACGGCGCGGAAAATGGCACAGGAAAACCTCGAGCACCAGCCGCTGCCAGATGCAGTGATCGATATTGCATTTCGGAAAGCGCAGGCCGCCGGATTCCCCAATCCCGGCATGGAGCTAAGCGTTGGACCGTACGCAACCGGTAGGTAAATGGGAAGGGTAGCCCAGTCACCACAGCCGCCACAATCGATGGACTGCTTGCTGTTATGCGTTTCTGTGCTCTTTCCACAGGCGTTGGTTGTAAGAACTACAAGGCAGGACCTACCAAGTGCACCAAGTACCGTGTCTATCGGCCAAAAACGTGCGGCGTCATACCGAAGGTGCCGAGTGCGCTGGACACACCCGAGCGGCCGGAAAGTATGCGCGTAAAGAAGAAGGTCGGTGCAATGGATTTGGCCATCGGTTGGGAGTTTCGCACCAAGCACGAACCACGCTCACAAACCTACATGGACGGCTCGAAACCCTCGGTGGCGCCTCCGATATTCGAAGTGGTAGAGCCGGCCAAGGACCTAAATCTGCCCGCGGGTAAGTCGCCCTGTCTCGTGGGACCTGTCAAATAAACATCGCACCACAAATCATTGCCAATTCGATTGTTTCTTTGTTTGCCCCTTTACCCTTTACGTATCTAATCCACCTGCACTGTGTACCCTTACGCTTACAGTGGTACACGCTGGAGGCGTCTTTTCCAACACCCTCGGGGAGGAGGACTTTTTCGACCGTGATGTTATTCGACAGCACAAGCGCCTGGTACGCCCGACCAGCAATCGGTGCAAGTGTGGCAACAGTTCTGCCCGCTCGTCCAAATCGCCAAACGCTGCTGCCCGGCAGCAGCAGCAGCGAAAGAATGGCAGTGGAAGACAGGATCGCCAACAGGATCTGCAACAGCAGCATCAGCAGAAACATCACGAAGAACCGACCACGATGGAAATCAACAATAACAACCTGCCTGCAGTGCGTGGATCGGCTCGATCGCACGGCTCTTCACAGGGAAAGGAAATTGCCGAACTCCAACGTCACGGTGGCAGCGCAAATTCGATGGAGCGCAAACTGCACGAGGCAGCGGCCAAGCACGCGGAGCGGATCGAACGCTTCTGTCACAAGTTCGCGCCCGAGGAGTTTCCGTATAATTTCCACCAGGAGTACCGGTGTGCGTTTAAGGCCGGCATACCGCAGAGCAATGTGTCGGGCACGCTGAGTAGCTTCGATACCGGACCGAACGGAACACAGCGCAAACCGGCCAACTACAAGAAGCTGCTGCACATTCCCAAACCGCGCGAGCCGTACACGAAGAAGAACTACGTTATCGATACGCTAGCGCCACCGTTTGCCTTCTGGAAGAAGGGCTCCGGCTATCCGGACTATTGGCGACTGATCAGTGTCTATCAGCAGGCGTACAATAAGCCGATCGAGAAGAGAAAGTACCCGCTGCTCAAAACCGTGTACCAGTAGTGGTGGACAGGACAGGGACGAGAAACTCCATAAAGTCAGCTCAATTATTCATAACCTTATCATATAACATACATACACACACTCATACGTACACCTTTAGGTCCCTTAGGTCAATTTTGATTTGTCGATTTTCACCAATAGCAGATTGTGTCAAGCCCTGTACTTTATAGTCTGATGCGGAATGGATAATAAAACGGAACATTTCGAAGAGTCTCCAGGGAGAGATGAACTCATGCCAGTTTGGTGCGAGAAGTGTTTTGCTGTAGCTGCACGCCATCGGTGGTTTTGTCCGCATAATATGGCACCCACAAACGACTGCATGAATGTTATTTATTATTTAAAATTAAATAATCATAAATTAAGACAACATCGTCGTCGTCCTGATCGATATTATTGGTTTCAAAAGTGTAATCTTACGAGAGGGATGGAATTGCAGGGAGATGGTAGTATCAGTGTTCTTCCTTGCCCGCCTTCCATCCCAAAAGAGCCCTGAAAATGTCAACAACAGCAACATTTCTTTCCCAACTGCCAAACACTACGCTGCACCTTTACATTTGTTTTATACAGATCGACAAGCTATTTATTGCAACTTAGCACCAAATCAACAAAAGCAAAATCAAGCATCCAGCACATGATTAAGATAGGAGATGTAACAGATGGCCAGCTTGAGTATCTCTATTTTGGACAGCTTCTTGTCCGGCGGCAGCGTCGGAAGCAATTTTCTCAGCTCGGAAAATGCCACATTGAACGCCTCGACGCGGATCCGTTCGCGTGTCGCGTGCGCCGTGCGGTACTTGAGAGTGGCCCGCCGCCGTCTTCGCCGTTCCTCGCGCGTTAGGTTCGAAAATTCGGTGGTCTGAATCGAGGATGGATCCTGTTGCTGCTTGCGCTGTCGTACTGGGCCGGCACTGCCGTAGACTGGCGGTTGGCCGGCGGGAAGATGATCGTGGCTCGGTGTGCACAATTGGGCGCTCTTTGTTCGTGGTTTACGCACGCCTACGGCACACGACGAGAGTTCCATCGGGTCCTTCATCTGGTACACCATCTGCAAGGAGAAAAAGTAAATAGTACCCGTGCCAATGTTAGAAAGGGAGTCATTTATTGCGTTTTTTGGTAAGAAATTTAGAAAAAAAACATGTTCAACAAAGTGGTAACCATTATTTCGGTATCAGAATTACAGTAGATGCTAAATTATGTCTTTGTTATATCTTTCATCTTTTAATGTTATTCGATTTTCTGATGTCTTTTGAGCTATTTTTTGCATAATCTTTTAAGGGAACAAAAAATAGTATGTTGGAATGTATGGAAATTTTATTACTCATTTTTGTAGCATTAAGATCTACAGCAACTAGTACGACGTAACAACATGCCCGTCATGGGTTCAAGGCCCAAATAGACCATGCCCCCATACGTAGGACTGACTATCCTGCTATGGTAACAATAAGTCACTGAAAGCCAAGCTCACTTCACTAGTGGGTACAGGCAGGCCTCGACCGACAGCGGTTGTTGTGCCAAAGAAGAAGAAAAAGAAGAAGATTTACAGCTCCAGCAAATCAATAAAGTATGATAAAAAATAGAAAAGTTATACTTTTGTTTTTCTTTTGTCTCTTGACTTGGACTCAATCAATCGATCGTTTCTTAGGTTGTATTTTAGCTAAATCTTTTAGCATGTTACTAAGTTTATTAATTTTTATTTTTTCAATTAACTCTGACATACGGATATATATTTTTAGCTGTTATTGTCGAAAGTATTTACTCTAGTTACAGGATAGT
This sequence comes from Anopheles arabiensis, assembly GCF_016920715.1. Classification (NCBI taxonomy): domain Eukaryota; kingdom Metazoa; phylum Arthropoda; class Insecta; order Diptera; family Culicidae; genus Anopheles; species Anopheles arabiensis. Next base: position 69,145,762 of record NC_053517.1, on the reverse strand, counting down.
TGCGAAACAGACAAAAAGGCTGGATAGACTCGTTTGCTATTGGGATGTTAAAAGGACCAATATGACCACGGCTACGCGATAGCATAGTAAAATTCCATAGTAAAATGCCAAGTTACATCAAAACAAATCAATCAAACAAATAGGTTATTCACGTTTGTTAACTTTTGTATGTATGTATTTTCTACTGCTATTTACGATTTTCTGTGTTACTGTTTCATATGTCATATGTTTCATAGTCATATTAAACAAAAAATGATTTATTGTTTTACTGCATTGTTTATTGCAACCCCATGAAGTACATGTCTGGGTAAACAGATTAATGTAAGAAAAGGGAAGAAATTTATATTGTTTTATTAGGCATAATATAATATTCTATTAGGTATAATTGAATTGGATTATTTTGGCTTGGCTTTCAGTTGACGGTTCATTGGGGGCTTGAACCCATGACGAGTATGTTGTTGAATCATACGAGTTGACGACTGTACCACCAGACCGCCAAAGAAGTGAGACTAGAGTTTAGAAACTAGATAAATCTAAATGCTTATCAGAAATGGGATTGTAGCCCAATTAAACACATAACTGATATTAACTGTTATTACTTTCGAAGAGTTACGATCACTGTGATCATACATCTATGTTAAAACCACATGATTCCTAGTGCAACCTTCGCATGCTGTTTAAACATTTGCTAACTTCATACACGCAACTAACAAGTAAATGCCTTTATCGGGGGGACAATCCGGAAGATAAACGATTCACGCCAGGTTCTACAGGAATCGGTACTTTTAGTTGACTTCAGACATGACTTTAGACCAGTTAATTGAGAAAAAAAACAGCTAATTATTAGAAAGTTTCAAACAAAAGTTTAAATATCTGTTGGACGATCCTGTGGTCCATTCAATAACATGTCCGTCATGAATTCAAGCCTAGAATGGACCGCATCCCCCCCCCCCAGCAAGGATTGACTAACCGGCTGCGTGATAATGAATTAAGTCTCGAAAGCCTGTATAGGTCGCCACGCCCAAATAAGACGTTAATTCAAATAGAAGAAGATCTTAAAGCTACAATACTTTGTATGCTTTTATGATAAGCAGTAAGGTGCTAAGCTAAGGGATTAAGCCTGTGATGAGCATTGGAGAGAGATTTATCTGTCACCATCTAAAACTTGTCAAATTGATCAAATGATAACTGTCATATGTCGACATCTAAATCGTCGTATCTCGCGTCCTTCGTCGCATCGACTCCGACTTTTCGGACCCAACGTGCCTGAAGGCTCTGAGTTGCAGTCTAGTCAGACCAGTACCAGAGTTCGGGAGCATTGTTTGCTCCCCATGCTCTCCCACCTGCATCCTCAGATTCGAACGGGAGTAAAAAGCGTTTAAACAAGAATTTCTGGTCCTGGTCATGAACTCCCTCCGTATTCTGTCCACCTCCCGAATTCTTGGACTTGAGTCACTCGAACTACGGCGTACTAATGCCCAATCCTCATTTATCGCTTCCATCTTATTCCACGAAGCCGATGTCCCTATACTCCTTTCCTCTATCGTCTTTTATGTCCATCCCCGTCTATTCATCACATTTATTCGGTCATGGTATTTATTTGGCGTCATTTCCATCTAGACTGCGGCCGACGCTAGTTTCAGCTAGTGATCTCCGTCTACACCTTCCTTAGGTTCCTTTCAGCATTTCCTTTTCTCTTCTCTATATTTCTATCTATGCTCCACTATGTAACCACTAGTGCTATCGGAACAATTATTCATAAAACTATGTGTACTAAAATATAACCTTTCTACATTAAAATGAAGATATTTAGTCAACGTTGAGTTGAATAATTATTGAAATAACACATTCAATAACTAATTTCCATCATTATCCATATTCAGTCCATGTTTAGTAACATTTCAGGAAAGTCCATTATTCACACTTTGTTGTCATCATAGCTTATTACTTTTCAATGCTTACAGCCGTTAAATTGCAGTCCCTTTTATCTTCACTATTCACAGTGTTTCAACCGTTTTAATGTGCTGACTGTTGATCAAATGAACACATTGCACTTAATCACAACACTTATTAGTAGCACAGGCCCTTCAACCTTTTGAAGTGAAAGTTCTTTTTATCACACAACTGCACTGTCGTTTCTAGCTAAACTCTTGTTTCTTGCATCCACGTCGACCGAATTCTAAAGTAGTACTGAATGAGATTACCAAACACGGTGCCACTATCATCCCTTTCACAGTTTTCGGTGTAAAGGATTCGTCAGCCATCTTGGAAGTATAGCATCCTCGTGGTTGTGATTGGTTCCACCAATCGTGTAGTCACGCCCACCGTTGAAATCAAAGCAGCATTCGCTTGTTTCAGCAGTGTTTTGTTGTTGTTGTTGCGTGCAGCTGAGCCACTCGTTATGCAGATCGCAGGTGCAAACCATACAAACTGCTATATTTTAATGATGAGCAGACAATACACCCGATTTTAAGGGATATGCTCTTTAAGATAACAAATATTTATTCGCGAAGGGTAACTTCAAATGGAGTTTTACGCGTTAAAAAGAAAGGAATGAGCTAAAGATTTATTTTGTTGAAAAACAGCACCAATGGTGATGCGTGTGTCATATTTATCATAATATTATTTCCGTAGCATGCAAAAATAACAATTTACTTTATGTTTATTTATCAACTAATTCCGGAAGAATGAATAGTATACCAAAGAAACGCTGCAACGCTTCAGATTAGCGTGTATGTCCTACATATGTTCGAAATCAAGCCATGGGAAACAATGATCAATAATGATTGTTTCATTCAATTTTTACATTTCATTAAAACAATATAAAAGATGGCTTGTGATATAAGCTTGCTCAGGATGTATATTTTTAAGACTAATTTTCGCTAATACGCTAAATCGTCGTCTTGTTCGTTTTTTAAATGAGTTGATTTGGACCTACTTTGGCTACTCATGGTTACTTTTTGAGAGTTAAATCGTGCTTTGAAAAGAATTTATGTTGTGACTATTTATTTTAAAATATTTTACTGCTGCATTCTATTTTACATAGTGTCACAATAAGGCCCCATCATCTTGGGCGCCATCTTTCCGCGCGTATACTTATCAATAAGAGAGCTGTGAGAAACTAAACGCAACTTAAAACTCATTTTCTTACACATCTTTTGCATATTCTAGTTCTAGTTCTAGTTCCATTGTATCGCAAATAACTTTAAAATAGTCAACACAATATACTCACCGTTTCAACCTTATCAAAGTCATCGAGGGCCGTATTATAGACTCCCAAGGGCCACATGCTGCCCGCGGACCGTAGTTTGAAAACCCGTTTTATCAACATCATTTTAACATGTATTTTATCAACATTTTTATAGTTAAAGCAGTGATTGCAGACTAAAACTATTTTTAAGTATATAATATATGTTTAAAAAAACGGATGATAAAGTTTTGAAAATAATTATTAATTAAAACTGAATAAATAATATAAGAAGAAATAATATAATATAAAAATGCTAAACATGTTTGAACATGGGTCACATCATTCTCGTTAATACAAAGAGCAGCGTTTTCATGAATATCAGAACCTTTACCTATTCTATTTTCATTTCATTCCTTTTGTCTAGTTCATGTATTTATTATTTTTTTCTAAAAATTTCCTTCACAGCAGGTTTTTTTCGATTCCATTGAGATAAGCACCTGCTGTTTCAGCAATTGTCGGAATAAAGAAACGATAACCAAAAGCAGGAATCTTTAAACTACGACCTGCAGGCCGCATACGGCACTCGAAAGCCTATAATGCAGTCCGTTATGACTTTATCAATGTTTTATTAATGAATTAAAATTAAAATTTTATTTTTTTCTGGACACGACCTATCCGTCCATGTCAGCCTATACAGGTATTTGGGATTTATTCATAAATATCACGCAACCAGGTATTCAGTCCTTGCTAATGCTCAAGCATAATGATCATCAATGGAATATCTATTTTGAATATTGTTTTGTTTTCTTATTATGGAACATAAACTTCGACCGTTTCAAATGAAAAAAAAATAATAATTCTGAAAAATTCAACCGACGCTTTTGTCTTTTGTTTTAAGAAGATATAATATTTAAAGTTGGATTCTCTCTAATACAGGTTCCACAGGAGGAAATGGAACACGTTTGCGTAAAAACGTGCAAATATGAGATTCCAATCCACTTTTTTGAAAGAAGGTTTTTATTTTCCTTAAGAACAAAAGAACAATTTGGTAGTTAACGCTTTTTTCCTAATATAGATTTTTCCATTTTTTTTTATTAATCAAAAGCAGAACAAATTAACAGCTGCAACCAATCTAACATATTAAATGACATCTTCATTGATTTGTAATTTCAGCTTCCGGAGGAATTTTAGAAAATTTTATACATTTATTTTCCTTTATCTTTAAGTCGGATCTGCTATGACTTGTTTCAATTTAAAAAAAGGCAAAGTAAATATTGAACAATATTGAATAACGGTTGGTAAAACTTAGACACTCTGAGATAAAAGTCTTAAACCCTGAACCGACCAAATATAAAATAAAAAAGTTCATTTTAATCTTATTGAAGTTTTTCAATTAAAAAATTATTCAAAGTTAAGGATGATTTTTTAAATGAAATATTTAATCGTTCTTTCATTAATAAAGCGTTAATCTTTCAAGCAAGAGTTTCTACTACAGATCGTTTTTATCTTTTGTGCATATATTTATACTGTACACCTTCTAATATCATTTACATCAAACCTGCACTGTACAGTTTCAGAAATAGTGTTTATAAAAATAGCAGCGTTTTATAAAAACTGCTTCGATTTTCACATTGAGTTATTACTCCGCAGTTACGGCATTCGCACTTGCGTATTCGTCTAGGCAGCGGTTTTCGGTGCCTTGCGCGAAAAGTCCCACGCGCGATACAGTTGCAGTACTTGCGTACCGGCGACGAACACGTTCACCGAGAAGAGGCCCCAATTTTTGGGAATGATCACCAGCGAGTAGCGCGACCAAATTATTCCGGTTGCCGCCAGTGAAGCGGACTGCGAAACTGACAGCTGGTCCGCAGGACGTCGAAGGTCACTCAATCCGGCTACGACCAAGCCCTGCAAAGAAAGTAGAGGAAATAGTAATAAATGGGCTAACACAGCACAATTGCTACAAGCTTCGAGCTCTGCCATTTCGCATACGAACCCATTTAAAGACGGGCGCCCAGAAGAAAACTGTTTTCGGTCCTGTAAATAAACGAACGGAACCGCACGGAGTGCATCAATTAGCAGTGTGCCAAAAATCAACACAAATCGCACGAGTGTTACATAAACTTGCGTATTGCGTTGGATAAACAAATCTTACCAGCAGCGTGGTTCCACAGGGGCCGCAACGCGTTGGGGACAAACTTATCGGCCACATTGATGACACCGTGGTAAAGCTTCGACATGGTAAAGGGATTGGATTCGAGGTAGAATAGGGACACTGGCACCGCTCGCACTGAACTGCTGGGAAAAGGAAATAAAAATAAATTATCAGCTCCCAAAACATTCCGTACATCAAAACAACAAACACCATGCCATGGGTTTATAATGCCTGTTGAATGCTGCAAGTAAGATTGATTACACTCTTCCGTGACGTCGATTGGAGATTCGATGTGTGTTCTTTGAAATAAAATTAAGGATTACCGTAATTTGTTTTTTTTTTAAATCACATAATATACTAATAAACGTGAACTATTAAATTTGAAGCAGGGAGTAGCACTTATATATATTATACATATATTTAGTAGTTCAATTCAAAAATACCTATCGTCAAATTTATGCTGATTGCAGTGGTCGACAACCAGCAAAAAAAGATAAGTTTGACAAAGATGGTCACATTATTTTCGTAATTTTGAACTTATTTATTTGAATAGTTAGCATAAATTATAGCAAATAACGAAAACATAAAATCGCTTGACACAAAAAATAAATAAAATAAATTATACAGTGTTTCAATCCAACCACAAACATTTTCGCACAAATGTTTTCTTTACACAGTGAACCTAATAGATAGTAAAATGCGTTTTTAAGTGTCTCAAAGTTTTTATTTTTTCAGAATTACACCAGTAATCTAATTTAGATCCTGTATTTAGCTAAATGAATGTTCTTAGTTCACGCTACATTCAAATATTCACATCTATAATTGCATTTCATTGTATAAAATTTCGTTTACCACACGATACACAAGACACCGTCATGAAGTAAATCTTTCCATCTATGGTTTACATACAATGTGTACTCATTGTACGAGACTGCATAGATGAAGGAAGGAAACCCGATTTTGTTTTGCACACTTTACACAGATATCATTACTTTTTTTCCTTCCCCTAGTCGCTTAATCTTGCACAAGTTTCATCTTCAATCGGCAATATTGCCAAATTATTACTATAGCTTAAATTTGCTCATAACCAATCATCCGTTGTTTGTGATAATTCGGTTTATAATGTAAAGAGATTGTTTTTAAAGTTTAACGAATGCTTGTGCCACACAGAAAATCCGGTCGCCGGTTTGCGCATTCGTTTGGTCGTTATTCATTGATAAGTGCTAACACGCTTCTACACAGTGGAAAGAATCTTCGCTAAAAGAATTACACCAATATGTCAAATTACGATCAATTTCAGTTTTACATTGTATGCATGCACTTAACCATCCAGTGTAATTTCTTCTGATAGGTGTACTAGAAATGTTGCTTCATTAAAAATAGTAAAGTACGAGGAAGAAGAAACAAACGCAACATTGTACGTGTTGTGTGTAGCTGCACGAAAAGGTTTGCTAATGGCTTTGTGTGATTTTTTAATCATCCGGCTATCCAAAACAGCTCTTCTCTTTGAAAGATATTGTTTTAATTTTGGTTCTTGACTGAATGGGCTAATGTATTGTGTACAGGAAACAACTAATGGTATTTAATTCCCAACGCATAAACCATTCGTTTCAATGGATTGATCCCTACTGTTGCTTGCTCGGGGTTTTCAGGGGCTCTCATAATTTTGAGACACTTTCTTGACTCTTACTTACGGGAAGTGAACTTTATGTCACGGGAATTGGACTCTGTGGCACACTTTTTGGATAGATACATTGTAATTTCCCCTATTGGATTCCACAAACGTCTGTCCAAAAAGGGTGCCGTAGAGGCCAGTTGTTGCCACACGGTCAAGAAAGTGTCCCAACATTACGAGAACCCTTAAAACCCCTTCGCTATATTATATAAGACAAAATGGTCAATACAAATAGTATCTGTATCAAGTATCAACGACTGTTTCGCCAAACGAAAGCAAATGAGTTTTATATTGGTCCAAGGGAGGAGGAGAAATAAGCTGAAATTATAATAAAAATTTTTTTGTGAAAATATCAAGGTAAAACAATAACATTCTGCAATATTAAAACTCTCTCAGGGTATACTTTGCGACAAGACAGTCTTTCAAACCCTTTTCGCCATAATGTAGAGCAGCATCGGGATGGAGCATGTGTGTAGACAAAAGAACTGGTTTTAAAACATGTTTCTTACATACACCCTTGCACGATCGAATCTATTCATTATTTTCTCTTAAATTACATATACTAATCCTAGATATTTCTAAAATTATGCTCATTTAAATTGCAACCAAAGTCTTTACAATCGGAAGTACATTATCGCCTACATTCGCTAGAGCTTGCTTTTTCGCATTACCCTTAAGTTTAGTATATTTGCATTAGTATATCAAAATTGAAGAAATATTTTTAAAAATAATTCATTCTTGTACGTTATCTGCACGAATCCCTGCGTAAACGATACTTCCGTCTACTTAAATATACAGCAATACATACACTTGATTGAATTTAATTTACCTAAGACAACAAAACATACACGTAATAATACAATATAATATTACTAATTGCAATAAAAATAGACGCACTGTACATCAGCTAGGGTTATTATTATACACTTCCCAGGAAGGAATTACTTCCTTTCCTACATCAACCACAGAATCATGAGAAAAAAATTCTAAATGAAGGAGCCTATTTCAATCGCGTGATTTCATTTCAATCGCTTCATTGTACGTGCGTATGTGGTCGTACTTTAGGTGTGTTTGAAATTTGTGTCACTATTGCTATGTCTTGCCAAGGACGAGCTGAAGTAAGGTAAGTCTTGGTTCTTTCTGTACATGATTGGACAATCGAGTATAGCATTTGATTGACCTCTTTGTACCGCTGAAAAATTCATTTTGACATTCGCCACTACGGATTCGTGAAAGTATACCACGAAAACAAATAAACGTAATATAATTTAAAACTAATAAAAAAAACAAGTGTAAAAATAGCTAAAGCAGTAAAACAATCAACAAATCCCGTAAGCCAGTGAAAACGATTCCGAACCGGGTTTAAACTGTCCTTCGGTGCACTTGTTTTGGACTGTTTGCTATCTGGTGAAAATGGTGTATAAAATATTTCACGAGCTAGCGAACTGTCCAACACATCTGCTACCGGAATTACGTATTTTACGTAAGTGGGGAGCGATATTATGACCTAAGTCCGTCATCGGAGCCAAGCAAGCCGATTGTCCGTCGAACAAGCGGCTTTACCCTCTCGGGTTGGCCCGATTAGAACATTAAAGGCTATTGCGTTTCGTCCACTATTAGCATTATCTGGTGCGTTGGTTCCTGCGTGCTCCGGACGCATTCGTTCTGATGCGTGATCCAGTCTTTTCGCTGACAGAACGTCGAGCAGTAGGGTGTCCTTCGACACAACGAGCATTCGGCCAACGCTTCACGATTACAGTTGGCGCACTGCACACATGAGAAAAGGAAAAATTGTGGGGGATTAGTTGGTTTCGGTCGACCAGCAGCCGCTTGGTGGCGAGTTGTACCTTTTTGTTAGCGTGAATCGATCCCGGAGGAATGCAGTTGCTGTTGATGTTCTGCTCCTGTTCGAGTTGCGTCACGGTAAGTATTGCGGCATCCCGTTCCCGTTGCATGCACTCTAGCTGGCGGTTGTGATGCTCCTGCGTTTCCACAATACACTTTCGCATTTCCTGCACCATTTTCGTCAGCTGTGTGCAGAAGGTTTTCATTCTTTCGAAAGGTAAATTAGCTTCCGCTAGTACTGTAAGAATTAAAAAAAAATGGTACGTGTTGTGATTAATAAGAGTGAAGTCAGAAATTATTTGGTGTTTGTGCTGTTTGTTGCAAGCGGAATGTTGTGGAATGGAATGAGCAGAATGACTCAATTAACTCAATGCGCTACGTGCTTCTACATATTTTCAATCGCATTCCATCGTTTATCCAAAAAGTGCCTTCATGTAAATCATTAAAAAATATCCTTCTCGATGACGCTAACTTACATTGAGTCTGCTGGTCCACGAATTCCGTCGTTGTGTCGATGCCCTCGGTTAGCGTCTGCCACGGTTCCTCTTTGGTTGTGATCAATTCGTTTTGCAGCTCCTGCTGCTGTTCCTGCTGTACGACCTTCACGGTCGTGGTGGTCGTTGTGGTGCTCGTGTTGTTGGTAATGATGGGCGTTGCATTTATTGTGGCCGTCGCCTGGTGTAGCTGTTGCCGGGTAGCTGCATGCACTTGTGCCGTCTGTACAGCTACCTGCTGGTGCTGATTGCTTATGGCGGAATTGTTCACCACGCTGGTAGTGGTCGCGGCGCTATTGCTGTTAATGATGGCATTGTTGGTGTGGGTTGTGCTGTTACTGCCCGATGTGCTGGTGGCATTCCCGCCAACCGAGGTGGTCGTACCGCTGGTCACGACGATGCGCTTCTTCTTATCCAGCTGTGGCGACTCGTGCTCACTTTGGTTCCTTCGCCGACGCTTATAAGGTGTAAACAGACGCACCGGTCCAGTTGCGGCTGAAATGGCAGAAGGAGAAACATGTACTTTTAGTCATTTGTTCAAACGAGTATGCTTCAAAAGCATCGCTCCCTATCACTACTTATGCCCCTATCACTGTACGTATACTCACTTTCGCCAGACTCGTCGTCGCAGCACGCCGAACAGGTACAGCTGGTGGCGTGCGGCGTCAGGATACCTTCATCGATAAGCGTCTGCAAACTACGCCCACCGTACCTTATCGATCGTTTCCAGTCTTTGCTCGAGCCGCGGCCGCAAATGTTTTCGAACTCGCTCGGCGTGTACCAGCCGTCCTTATGCTTGATGCATTTCCCCCGGCCGCCAGATCCCAGGCGGCTCTTGTACAGCTCACCGGTGGTGGTTTTGCATCGCACTTGCAGCACCTCCACGTTAGCCAAATGGTTCGCCAGGGCACTGTTGCTCTCGACGCGATACTCCTGCGTGCCGCCTTGCTGCGAGCTTTGCTGGGAGTTGTTCTGCGACTGACCGCCTTCAACCATGCCCGAATCGTCCTGCTGCTGGTTGTCGGAGGAACTCTGCTGCTGAATGACGATATGGGTCGGTTTCAGCTCGTTACCGAGATCGCCGACCACCGTACTGCTCGAGACGAACCCGTTGTTGTCGACGCAAATCATTGGCTTAAAGTGCTGTATCTGCTCAGTGGTGAGCACGTTGAACGTGGCGCCACCGATAAGTGTACCGACTGGCAGGGATACAGGCACCTGCACTACCTGCGTATTGCCCTGTTGCACGTCGGTGGTGGTAACTAAACGTGTGCGCGGAGGCAATGCAACCTAAGGAATAGAGGAAAACATTAGTTGAATGGGGAATTTCAGCAAGGACATGTTTGAGTTTTTATTCACTAGTTCCGGGAATGTGGGATTTATGTTATCAGAGCAAACAATTAACCTGCTTTGTTCTCTTTCCGCGAATTTATAACCAAAGAATATAGTTTTTTTTAAATAGGAACAAGCATAATCTGGCATATTCCATTTCTTACAGGGCGCATCTCTAATAATTGTCCAAAATTCCCAAGAATAACATGTATGGCATCAATCTGCCTCATATTCTACTAGACGATCTGAATAGTGTGCTGCATCAACATACCTACATTAGGATGCATTTTTGCACATGTATCGATAAGAATGCCGTTCATCGCGTATTTCAATGAAGCGCCCAATTTCTATTTCAATCGAACACGTATTCCCTACCCTATGCCGGCAAGCAAGCAAGCAAGCTCGTACTGCGCATGTATAGCACCCTCTGCATTCTCTTCAAACCATTTCTCTTCAAGCGTCACCAGGATTGTCGGACCACAAACCGAGAGGAGATAAATGCTTGGAAGTGAAAGTAAATAGCCTTTCGCCACACGACGAATGCCGCGTGTGACTGTGGGTTGAAGACAACTAAAAACAAATAGACCGATTCGAACGTTCGTACTATCGAGAACAAGTTAAAAATGAAAGCCATGGCACATGGCTGCGGCGGCTGCAACTGGCTGCAACGCTTCTCTTTTCACCGCTCCGCCGCAGGGGCAGCAGCGTCAGTAGCAGCAGCTGCAGCAACGGAGCGTCCTCTCGAAAATAGCTTGTCGAATATAACGGATTCCTCTACGTTGCATGAGCACGCGTCCGATTCGATACCAAGGCAGGCCTTGAATGTGCCCAAAATGTGCTCCACTTTCGTTCACCTTCCTCGGCGGCCGCTTGCAATGGTGTTTGACGATCGGACCGACCTTTAACACTCACATATGTGACCATACGAGTCGAGTGATTCATAACAACGATTGCGAAAGAAAAGATCGTCGCGCCGGTGAGCGTGTGTGTCGCTGTACTTATTTGGTGCGAATGCGCCCGGCTTGCACGCTTTATCGCGCGGGCACAGACGACGAGCTGTGGCGCAAGCCACGTGCACATGTGCGTACCGCGTGCACGGTTTGAAGATGCTCGCCTTGTGGATGATGATGTGCGAGAGCGTTCCGGGTTCGTGGCGGCCAATCTATGGCACGAACCCGGGAGGGCTGTACGTACGTTTGCGTTCTTCGTGCGATCAGCTGGAAACGTATCTGGCTGGCGGAGCCAATCTCGAAAGCCGAGTGAACACATGGACGCGACGCCGAAGCTGTGCCGTGCTTGTGTGTCGCTACACGGTCCCGATCGAACCGGTACGACCGAAGGCCTACAGCAACCAACCATCCCCTCCCTGCCCCACTCCACCATTGGGTCTGTGCTGCTGTTGCTGGGAAAGGCTCCATAATTTGTTTAGTCCCGAAGGCCGGATCCGATTTTTCGGCCAGTCACGGTGGTCGTGGTAAAGAGCCACCCGACCCATCGTCCGACAAGGTGTGTTTTGTTGTCATATCGTCGGTACGGTGAGACGGAACAGAGTACCTCGGGTTGGCGCGTTGCTCGTTTTCCTCTTTTTTGTTCTTCTTTCTTTGGAGAGGGAGAGGTTAAGAAGAACGGCTAGCGCCGTTCAGGGGGTAGGGGATGCAATATCTAGACGCACTGCCACCGAAGGCGATAAAAAAACGTAAACAAACCCTCCGACGGCCGCCCGAAAAGCGGAAAGGAACGAACGTAGGCAGAAAGCGAAATCCGACCGACCCGACCCGACCACATTGCACGACCATTTCCGAACGGCCAAGCCCACCGACATGGATTGTCGGTCAGATCTGGCGGGCAAGGGTATACCGGCAGGGGACGGCACAGCGCGGAGGAAGCAAAATAAACGAAGTCATCCAGAGCACACGGAAAACACTCCACACAGAATGCATTGGAGTGGGTATTTGGCGCGATGATCCAGCGAGAGATCTTCTATCGCCAGAGACCGATCGCGTCAGTCAAAGGACGCGTTCCAGCTTCAGAACCAGTCCGCCAGCGGGGTTGTTCTGGTTTCATCAGGCTGTGTATGCGCCTTTCGTCCATCCGCAGCGGTAAAGCAACGGGAAACGACGAAAGTTTCCATTGGACATCAACTTACTCTCATAACATACGCCTGAACATATGAACATATGAACAGCCAGTTTCTAGCGGTCCATAGGTGGATGATAATGCTTCGTGCGCTCTATTGAAAGCGTGTGTGAGAGTATGTTTGTGTGTACGTGCGTCTGTATTTGTATTGACGTCGGCTGGTGCATGATGATGTTGAGATCGGAACCGATCTCTTCCTAACGTTTGTCCCCTTTTTCTTCCATTGCAGTTCGGACTGTGGATGGGAAAGGAACACCCAGGTAGCCTGGTAGCACAATCGAGTATGTTTGCAGCAAACGTCAATTATTTGAGTGACATTTAAAAATCGGCCCTTTGTTTTACAAGATTGCTATGGCAACTATTATTTCAATATTCGTTGTAAACGCAAATACCCAAACCAAACAACCGCACTCAATCTAATCGCGGTAATTGTGTTTATGTGTGATTGTGGAAAATGGCCTCACGACATAGCGATGGTGGTTTGTGCTTCTGGTGTAATTTAGCTGTTTTTTTTTTTTTGCTCAAAGGCATCATAGCAAACTGTTGTAAAATTGTGCTCTCTTGTGCGCACACGCATATAGTGCACACAAACAGACACACACACAGACACAATCCATGCGCACCTTGGGCTCCGGAGACGCTCTGGGAAAGAGCATTGTTTGCTTTGCCAATATTACAACGAGTTTCAATCGGTCCAGCGCTTTGGTGGTATGGGTTAGCGCATAGAAAAATACTGTTGTTGACACAAAACCATCAAACCATTCTGGTCAATCGCGTAGAGCGCTGTGGCCTGGAGGTGCGAGTTGTAACGCCAAAGGGCCTCGCTTCCATGCATACCCTTTTCATGAATCTTCAGTCTTGTGCAAAGTACTCTCTCACACACACATAGTGTGTGGCTTACGTCACAAGCAGCGGTGCTAGGCGGTCGAAAAATTGAATGCATTTGCGTAGGTGGTGGGCGCATGGTTTCCCTCTTCCGACTGCGAGCAGCAAATCGCGACCAGTCGACGTGCGTAGTGCTGCTGCTGTTGCCGTGTTGCTGCAGCTACTGCCGGCGACCGGCTCCAGTTGGGAAGTGTCGATGCTGTCCCAAAATATGTCGGCCGCGATAGGGAAAAAACGAACGGCAACGCACGAAACGATCGCGGCAAACCGAATCGACCAGTTTCGATGCTGCTGCTGCTGATGTGTCAAGAGAGGGACCTAAAGGGAGAGGATTGCGTGTGCATACGCGACCGGTCTGGTGTGCGTGTGCTTGTGCGGTGCTCGTTCGGGGCCACACAGCCGCACACTCCGATGACACACACACGCGTGGTGTGGTGTGGTTCGTTCGCCTTTCGCGTTTTTGCCCTCTCGCTGCTTGCTGCTGCTGCTATTGCTGTTGGTGAAGCTTTGCAGCTACGGCTGCCGAGATTTGACCGACATATTCGGACGTTCCCTTCCGTTCGGCAACACCGTCCGATCGATCTGGCCCGATCGGGCGGCATGGTCGGTCGGTTTTTTTGTGTTGTTGTTTTTGTCTCTGTTGTCAAGCAACGTTACGCGCGGATCTATTGGCTAGAAGTGGCGGGAGTAGTGCGGACCTTCTGTCCGCTGCTGTTGTTGTTGCGCTGGGCTACGATTGGCACCGATTGGCAAGCGTATCGTTACAAGCCCCTTAATGATAATGGTGTGGGAAGGATGAGGCTCTGTTCTCAGAGGACACTTACTCCCTCCAGCCGCTCCATCATCCTCCTACACAAACGCACTAAACCTAGCACGCGGTAGATAGTCCGCAGTGGCGTCGCATACTTGGACGTGAGACTAAAAGCTTCGCACCAATTTGTGATCACAGTGAACATGCACAAAACATGCAACTGTCAACGAGGTACGTCAAAGCGGCGCGACACCACAAACAGAACAACAAACAAGAGAAATGGCACTTTCCTATTGGTACGTCGATTCTTTTTTCACTACACATACATCTTCCCCATCCTACCTTTCCCCCATGGTGGGTCAGGCAGGAATCGTAGCACGGATGCAACAGCAGCAGTACACAGCCGTGCACACGGGAATAGCATTTGCACTGATTTATACATTACCTCATCACCGTTGTCGAGTTTGACGTGTTCCTCGGCTTCGTCGGAAAGTTCCGGAATCTCCGAATCCATTGAAGTCTAGCGTCTACCCCCGGGTCGCAGGAGGGACGGAGGGCAGAGAGCGAGAGTGGGCGGGGTGGATTACACCAACAAGGACAATCAAAACCTGCGAAGGATGATGATTGTCACCGAATCTGGCTGGCCCGCGCTACCCGTTCGTTCGGTGTTACGACGACCGACCGACGCTGGCTGACAAGCGAAACCGAGAGCCTCAGAGCCTGTCGGCCGAACCGATGATGACGATGCTGCTGTCTAGCGCGCGCGGACGGAGATATTTTCAGCGGAATTTAGTTTCCGTCCTCGGATGTTGATCCTGTGCTATCACGGGGGACAAAGCGCCGACGAAAACGACGGCGATACACGGCCAACGGGATATGACGGTGGAGTTTTCTCCTCTGTGTGCGCCTGCCTGCCAACTGCTGCTGCTGCTGCTGCTACTGCTGCCGCCTGGTGGAGTTCTCGCTAGCTGTGGGGCGCGTGCGTATGTGTATGCGTAGAAACTAAAAGGGACTCCTCCCGTGGGCGAGGAGCAGGAGGTCGGCGACGGAGGGGAGGGGGCACTTTACCGCGCGGAAAGGGCACAGGTGCGGAATAGTGGTGTGAGCCCCGTTGTGTGTTATGTTTTGCTGCGCGCCCTCAGCGGAGCGACAACGTCCGAATCGACCAACCGACGACCGATAATCTCACTTCTACGAATGCCAACGACGACGACCACGACGACGACGATGAGCGAACGCGCGCGCGGGTACTTTGCCACACACCAATTCGGTTCTGCTAGTCTGGCCCGATCTATGCCCTTGCACGGCCGTGTGCGTGTAAGCGCGTGTGTGCGCGCGTGTGTGTGCGTTTCGGGCGGCGCTCTCTCTCCCGATGCTGGCGCGTGGACAATCGTGCGCTACAAAAGCACCAACGGAGTAGACTTTGCCAGCGGACGCTTCACAGCATTCACCGGTGTGCGAGGGCAGGCTGGCTGGCTTCCACAGGCTTCGGGGCACAGGAAAGTGATGGGCCTCTCGTTGGTAGTGTCGCGCGCACGACGCACAAAACGCTCCGTCAGTCACAATGGCACGGAGAGGCAAACGCAAACCTCCCGGACGATTGCTACACATACACGCATACACACGGGTGGCTGAAACACTGCTCGGCGCGCGTTTGACAAACTTTACACTTTCAATCAACAACAATCTGCAGCACAATGCGCACAGAACGAATGGATTTCGACATTGCCGTTCACTACCCACGAAAAAAAAGTCCGTCTAAGCAAAAGCTACACTAGAGCCTGGCTGTTTGTTGCCTGCGACTTTTCACCCTCTACGCACACAACCACTCACACACACACGCGCACACAATCGGACACATCGCACAATGGTCTCGGGCAGTTGAAATCGGTCCGCTGGCAAATCGGATTTAGTTGTTTTGTACGAATTATTCAACTTTTGAAAATAAGTGTGAGAAATCTATATTTTTTTGAGTTTACAATTTAATTTGATTGTTTTTAGTTATTATTTTGTTTTGGTTTTCTTTTTTTTTTAAATTATGCATTAAGTTATAAATTATATTATCTACACCAATACCTAGATTAACAAAAAAAGAATTTTGCTTTATACAGTATGTAGTTTGCTATATCCAATGACAATCTATTATTGACAATAATGGGGTACAAACTTGGTTACTTGCGAGACCATTTTAAAATATTTTGCATATGCAAAAAAAACACTGTGAAAAATAAACTAACATTTTGCAATTTGCAAAGCGAATTATCGTAGTTTATATAAACAATCAGTATTCGTACTAGATATGTCTAAAATATTTTAATTATTTTAGAATGAATAATTAACTAAATATACCTTTTTAAAAAGGGTATCTTTTATTTCAAATCTGCACAAATTACAAAGATGACCGTACCTTCACATTATAAACGTCTCTGAGCAGAACTGTCAAAATCAACTGTCAATATACGACAAGTTCAAATGCACGGAAAATCCACCACAGTGGAACGAAAGAACACAGTGCGTATATCGAATTGCCTACATTTAGGCGATTTAAAAAACGTATCTGTTGATTTATATGATTTGTAATCATACACCTTGAGACTCAGAATGCAGTTTATATGTTTATTTTAATTTTTCGTAAATTCTTACCTTTTTTGGATGCATTTCCTCAAATATATATTATTTAATTTGGGCTACAGTAATAACGAGTAACCTAGAAACATGGGAAACATATCGCATACCTGCAGGCGCATAGCAAGGAGGGCAATTTTCATTCCAGTCCTTTCCGGCGCACCAGTTCCCAAGTGTAGCGTAGAATCCGCTCAGGGATATTAGTGCTTGTTTTCGCATCGAACAACCAAAAATTTTAATTATTTTTATAAAATCATAAGAGTTTATTAGATTTTATTGATAAAATTGTTTACAAAAATAACAATTACACGAGCGTCTGGCACTCGCTTGGGAAATATTGCACTCGGATGCACTTACGTGGGGTCTAAGCAATTGCATGCCAAATACAAAGAAAAGAAGATCAAAAGTACAGAATAACATAAGCCCCCTTTCCCTCTAGCTGGTGTAAATCCTAAGCAAAAACTATTGCCGGCAGCTTCTTGAGCCGCTTCTCCACCCACTGGCGGCAACGTAATGATTGTTTGCTTCTTTACCGGTGCATGATAGAATGTTGAACGATACCGAATGTTTGCTTTGCTACTTCCGCGTCGATCGTCTTCCACCTTACAGATTGGCCGTGCGGCGCAGCTTCAGTCCCTCGGAAAGGTGACGGCCAAAATCGGCATCAACCATGGCGAAATTCTTCACCGCACGTTCCTGCAGGAACGGCGACGCATCCTTCAGGTGTCCGACGATGTTGTTGATCAGGCGCTGGCGGCCAGCGTCATCCAGCACGCGACGGTAGAACACGGTCGCCTGCGAGAAATTGTCCTCATCTCCCGTTTCGTACCGGTTAACGTCGCCGGACAGCTTCAGCGGCGTGTTCTGCAGCTTGTGCGCCCTCGGGCAGGTTTGCGGACCGCTGAACGAGTTCGGGAAGTAGTTCGGCGCGCCGCCCTGATTGTCGGTGCAGTTCATCGGCCCATCGCGCTGGAAGTTGCGGGTCGCCACCCGGTAAGGGCAGTTGACCGGCAGCATCAGATAGTTGGCACCCACGCGGTGACGGTGCGTATCGGCGTAAGCGAACAGACGCGCCTGCAGCATCTTGTCGGGCGACGGTTCGATGCCGGGCACCAGGTGAGATGGGGCAAACGCGGCCTGTTCCACCTCGGCGAAGTAGTTGCTCGGGTTGCGGTCCAGCACCATGCGACCGACCGGAATGAGCGGGAATTCGTTCTGCGGCCAAACCTTGGTCAGATCGAACGGATTGTACGGAACCTTTTCGGCCTGCTCGAACGTCATCACCTGCACCTTCAGCGTCCAGCTGGGGAAGTCCTTCTTGGCGATCGCATTGTACAGGTCGCGAATGCTGTAGTCCGGATCGGTGGCGGTCAGCTCGTTCGCACGGGCCGGATCCAGATTCTTAATGCCCTGATCCGTCTTGAAGTGGAACTTACAGTACACTGGCTTGCCGTCCGCGTTGACCAGCTTGTACGTGTGTGAACCGTACCCGTTCATGAAACGGTAACCGTCCGGAGTGCCCCGGTCGGAGAACAGGAACATCGTCTGGTGCGTCGTCTCCGGTCGCAGCGAAATAAAGTCCCAGAACATGTCCGGATCCTTCAGGTGCGTCGCGGGGTTGCGCTTTTGCGTGTGGATGAAGCTCGGGAACAGCACCGGATCACGGATGAAGAAGATGGGCGTATTGTTGCCGACCATATCCCACACCCCATCGTCCGTGTAGAACTTGACGGCGAAACCGCGCGGATCGCGTACCGTATCGGCCGAGCCGCTCGCCGCCGACGGTAGAGAAGCGTACGGCTAGTGGCGTTTTCTTGCCAACCTTCTCGAACAGCTTGGCGGCACAGTACTGCGTGATGTCGTGGGTAACCTCGAAGTAACCGAACGCACCGGCACCCTTAGCGTGCACAACGCGCTCCGGAATACGCTCACGGTCAAAGTGGGCCAGCTCGTCGATCAGGTGAACGTCCTGCAGCAGCACCGGACCGCGCGGGCCTGCCGTCTCCGAGGCGGTCTTGGTACCGACAGGAGCACCATGGCTCATCGTAGCCGTCACCTTATCCTGTAAAGATATATGAGAACGAAAACACACACACACACATATTATTAATCAGAACGTAACAATCGACCAGTTCTTGGACGTCAAGGTAAAGCGAATGTGCGGCGCACGAATTGCGTGCACGGGTACATTCTATAATCTGACCTAGTTCGATGGCGACGTAAAAAAATCAGGAAGTCAATGTTACTGCCATCTTACTACTTAATGCTTGTTATGCATAGCGAAAACCAAGGCACTTTATGAAGTCTACGATTCTGGGTTCGGTTTTTTTAAAGATTCAATGGTATTCGATGTAAGCCTCATAGCTATTGATCACAATCGACGTTTGCTTATTGTGAATGCAACTCAATCACGTGCTACAAAAGCACATTATAAACTTTTTTTGTCGCTGTGCTCTTTGGATATTAATAAAAATAAACCTTCTCCGCCCTCAAACGACTGAACAACGATCATGAACACATCGCACGGCTTGATCTGCATGCTCCAAATGTCTTGTTTTTCGCTCCATTTTCACATTATAAACTTTTTTTGTCGCTGTGCTCTTTGGATATTAATAAAAATAAACCTTTTCCGCCCTCAAACGACTGAACAACGATCATGAACACATCGCATGGCTTGATCTGCATGCTCCAAATGTCTTGTTTTTCGCTCCATTTTCGCACGCATCCTTCTAATCAACTAATCATGCCCCTTTTTCGCATGAACAATCGGCAATGGGGGTTGAAAGGGAAGAGAACGGTTCAATCAACTCCATGTTTTCTCGAGCGATGCTACGATCATGTACAGTTCATCAGCTTAAATGCACGATTAACCGGAGCGCTAGTAAGTGAAAAGTAAAAACCAGACGTGAAAAAAAGAGAGCCCCGAATGACCCAGATAAATTCCAGGTGTGTTACCGCGACGAAACCGTGGGTTCGTCGGCACGAGGCGACCAGAGTTCGTGTGACTTTCGAATGCGGGGTACACGATGGTCAAGAGTATTAAGAGCACAGCCATTCACTGGATATATTGTTGGGGAAGGCATCATGTGGTTTAGATAAAATGCTAGAAAGGTTACGAATGTTTCGCGCTCAATGTCTACTAGCAATTGGAATAGTTTCAATCAGTTGCAACCAGACCAGTTTGTTACACAAAATCAATCAAAATTCAAATATACAATTGTCTTATTGGAATGATTGGGAAAAGCTTTTAAGCATACATGAAGCATATATAGCATATAGTAACACATTTATTATGAATTGAGGCGTATTTTTCTGTTGAATGAAAACTGTGTGTATTGTTAAATGTACACAACAACATAACTCGTTGTATAGTAGATCTTACTAATAGGACAATGATGCCACTTGAGACTCTTAGCTACCCAGCCAATTAGCACAAACCTTCCGGATGATTGCATTTGCACCAGTGGTAGCATTCTTTGTAACCCTCCAGCGGTGAAATGCATCAGAGGGGAGTAGATAATGCACTAAACGATAGGTATTTAGACTAGAACGGCCAACGGTTTCTAGAGTAAAACATTAAAGTGGATCGTTGCAGGTGGTACTTAAATTCGACCTTGACTGGACACCGGAACAAATAGTGCTACCGTCGTTAATGTGTGTGTTTTTTGCAACATATTACCACACCGCTTTGTGTTTGTGCTATCGTTTGTGCTACATAAAGTGCATCGGCTTGGTTCGTCTGCTCGGCCTTGAAGAAGGAGTGTTTGCAGATTATTTAAGAAGTTAACATAAGCAATTGGGGTGGAGCGATACAATTAGCACCCCGTTTACGTTCGTTCGATTACAGTTTGGCAAAAAAGAGCAGTTTGCAGCAGAACAACCACGCGATCGGGGCGTGCGATTGGCATGATCTGGAACATACCAAGAGGGTCACATCACTCTCAAAGTATATGTCATAAAGTTAAACAATTATTTTATCCAACATTATCGATTTTTTCAATTTCACAAAAGTAAAGGGATTTTTTACGAAGAAGTACTCCAAATATTTGCTTTAGCTGGTGTTGCCAGTGTTATTGGCTCGATTGTAAACGAGTTTTCACATTCCCGGCTGATATCGCATGCTTCGGACCCACCAAATCTTATCGAAGCTTAGTCGATTGGGGTACGTGTAATCGCCGAAAAATATTGCACTATAATGGGGTAGAAAGAAACACTGACGACATTACGGCTTGAAGTTGAATGAAAAAGCTTCACTGCTTCGCAAAGATAGCCCACTGGAGATTACACAAGTAAAGAAAGCTTCTTTTCATATAATAAACAAATCTTACATGTTTACCACTCAGGTTCTGGTGTGTGTGCAGAAGAAAATGAGCAACAATGCCGATTGCGTTTGTGTGCTCGGCGTTGATTACTGACACAAATGCAACCTCATTGAATCGAAAGAGAGAGATAGATTGAGCTTTATCTTATCAAAAGCGACGACCAACGGACACTTCAAAAAGGTCACCAACTGGCTTAAGGCATGCAAACAACGGTTGTTTTGTGCGGTAGAACTGAGGACTGAAGACGAGGTTTAATTTTTACACGAATTATCTTATCGACTGTCAGAATTGTTGGGGCTTAGAAACATACACCAACTCTTTGACATTGTTGCTGAATCACTACGAACTTTAACTCGGGGTTTAATTTTTTTATATCGTCGAATGTCTGAAAGCTATACTAACCAACCATCCAACACTTTTACTAAGAGGACAAGCATCTTTTGGGAACAACCGCTACCACAAGAGCAAAAAGGTAGACGCACTGGAAAAAATAAAACAAAGGTCTAGTACCGGTTTCTTCCATTTTCCGGTGCACCTTAAGACATCGCCGACCCCTAAGGAGCGCCACAACAAAAATCCACACGACATTACGATCAGTAAAAAAATAGGAACAAAAAAAACACGCAAACCGGTCACGCATAATATCTCTATGAGTCCGGGCGACTTGTGGAAGAGAAGGAGTAGCTGTTATTGCAGTTAAAAATGGATAATTTTTCACTTTTTTTTGTTTTGGTTTTGATTACGAACTGCATAGGTGGTTTGCCGGGGTTCAATTATTCAAGTTACTGGAGCTTGCGCTTGTAAACAGTTTCCCCTCTCACTGTCTGGCGAGCGCAGAGGCGCACTTCGAAGGTTTTGCGTATGAGCAATGTAATTAATTTCTGTAAATTTAACCGGCGGGAGTTGTTGGAGAGTTTTTGTTTAGTACATTCCACGTACTGCTATTGTTTTGAGTCGATTAAAATAAAAAATACACTTCAAAACAAAGAAATGTATTTATTAATATGTATTGTATAAGAATGCAACTAAAATGCATAACTATTAATACCTAATCCTAGGTACATTCGAAAGTTCTAATTTCAATGTAGGCTGATATATTTCAATTTACTAAATTATGTTGCACTACATCATCTTAATCCAAAACAGGCTAGTTGTTTTACAAAAAAAAATACACGTAAAACGTCGTACAATCAACTTCTTCTGGACAGTCTTGCATCCCTTGTTTCATAATTGAGCGCAAAACTCGTTTTAACGCATTTATACTTGAAGTTTATCCAGTGGTATTTAGGATGCATAGCAATGCAAGGAGAACGCCTAGGCCTTGTCGCAGTTGCAGTATGCGCGCATGATCTTTTACTCGTTCCCACTAAGTGACACATATTTTGCTCAACAATAACATCGCCCTGTACACACCGGTACAAATTTCATGTGTCTATTAGCTTCTAAATTTGAAAAATATGTTTACTATCGCAACAAATACACCGCAAGTACAAGTATGTTGCGGTTGACACCCGGAGTAACTGCGCAAATGTTAACTACTACTATTATGACCGCGTTTCGGTAGCACAACCACAACCACTGGAACGAATAATAGCCTCGCATGCCGGACGATTGATAATTTTAAACTCATTATCATTGTTGATTCAAAGTCGCGGTCAGTCCGCGAACAAAGTGACGCGTAAGAATAGGACAAAGCAAGAAAACGGCAAAAATGTGCATGAGTCTTGTAAAATTCTAGCTGCCATTTTGAATGGTTTAAAGAAAGCCTCAAGTAAGAAAAAAATTTAAGTTAATTTTTACTTCTTGTTTTCACATTCATTCAAGTAGCGTTAAAGTGGCATAAAAGTAAACAAAAAAAAAACATATAATTGCAGCAAACCAAACACAAACTCATTTCGCTCCTGTGCTGGTACTGATAGTTGAAAGGTGTTTTCTTTTGGCTCGGAAGATTACAAATCAACCAACTGTTGTTGATTGACAATGCAATTGTTAATTTTTGCAATTTAATTCAAACGAAACAGCTACCACCCCACGGAGATGTTGCTCACATAATTAAAGACCGGAGGATCCAGACAAAACATCTTCCTTTGCAAAGTGATAAGTCATCTTAACCTTCAAGATACGTTCAATTTCGGTATTACCAAACAGTAGGAACTCATGCGTATTATACACTTTTTCACATTTGAACTTGTATCAATTCGCTCACAAGATTACTGCATCACCAGCTGTCGGCGAGAGGTTGACCTATTGACCCGGCACCCGGTCGTTGTTTGTCTTCCTGCAGTCAACGCCGAGTAATTAAAACTCCTCTCCCACGAACAGGACACCTTCGCCCTCGCCACTACTAAAACCAGTAGATTAGCTGTTATCAGTTAGGTGGGCAAAGGGGGCAAAATCGTTCGTCTTCTATGTGTCAAGATCCGGAGCATATAAAATCCGTACCTCAAAAGCCCTAAGCAATTGTCCTAAATTTGATAAAGAAAGCAAAAGCTGTTAATTTGATGTAGTACTGCTGACTTGTTGGTTCTAGCTTGGTGGTGTAATATCCACCTTCCACACAGCCGTTACAGGCGGAGTAAGGTAACTGGTCCCTTGGTGTTATGTGACAGGTCGTTACCGACAATCGACGATCTTAAGAGGGGCTGGCTGCTGGATGGGCGAGGGCTGCTGCTCATTAAATGGCGCGTTATCTTGTATCGCCCGGTGCGATAATGGGCCTTGCAGTACACAATCAAAAGTGGACTCGCACACAACAACCCCCCCCCCGGTTATACCTCGGTCACGTACCGATACGAGAAGGACTTTGGTAGCTAAACCATCAAAAGTCTGGATGGGGTGAGGTTGATATGTTACCCGATTAAACGTTTGGCCGTTGGGCGCTAAAAGACTCAAAGTGTCTTGGACATGCTGTGGGCGATGCATCTTCCTGCAATGCTCACGTACAGCGCGATTGCGCTCGATCGCGATAGCCGGTGGAGCGTAATTATACTTCAACCAGATCACCCGATCGCAATGACTTCATGAACAGCATAAAAATAACACTCCCGTTTAATCGCCGTTCAACCATCAGCAGTGCTGTGCATAAATAATTATCTTTCGGTTCGGTCGTTTGCAGGCGGTGCGTGTTTTTATGGCGATATAATAGCTGTCACATCACTCATCGTCATTCGATTGGAGACAAATTCATCATCAGCATCATGGTCACACGAAACGGGTATTGTGAGAAGATGTAGTTCAATGTTTTTACACAAAGAATAAAAGTAACAGGGTTACGAAAGGAATCTCTACAGCCGGCAGGAGAGCTGCAATTTCTCAGTAGGTAGTAGCAAGACACATTTGCAGTTTAGAAAACTGTGACCTGCGTTGCTAATTGATTACAATTGTCTTGCAGCGGCTGGAATGCTGCCGGTGAGAAACAATCTTTCCGGCCAAGGGTGCTTGCCAGCGGACATGTAATGTGGTTGATGTAATGAGTGGTGCTCGCAAGCACGAACGAAGGTTATTATCATCGCCTCGCTGTATCCACTGATCCCCCAGTAGTCGAGAATAAAATGTTCTCTTCGCACCTATTTCCCAATGTGATGCGGTGGTAAACGATAAGCTTCGAATGATTTATTAAAACTGAACAATAATTAATCAGCTGCATAAATGCATCAAACAAATTATTTTTCGCCGCGCACGAAGTGCAGCGGCTGTAGGTGCAGATGGGAAAACCGTCTTTTTTAATTAATTACACAAAAATGACGAGCCACTGGTATCGAACTAATTATACGATCGAATAACTATTTAGAACCTCAACCTTGCAATTTCACAACCCTGTAGTTTATTTGTTCCGCCCCTCTGACTGTGGTTCCGTTTCGATCAATGGCAAGGAACTGCTTTACCCTCTTGAAGGTTAACCAAATAATCGAATCATCTAACTAAATCAGCTTATGATATTTTTTTCCTTTGTACAAACCCAAACGATTAATTGAATATCGCCAGCGATCTGCTCAATCGAAGTGTAACGGGGGTGTTTGAAAATTATTACCGCGCAATTGCAACATACGGCGGCAGCGTTGCATCGTATCGGCTTTTCTATTGATTATGTTTTTGCATGTTGTAAACGATCCTTCGGTAAAGATATCGTCGAACCGGAACTTATTTCTACACTATTCTAGCGTGGTAGTAGGGAGGGAGGGATTAGGGGGAAAAGAGACAGCCCGCCCGCTAAGTGATTCACAGACTTGGGTTTGCTAATTTTGCAAATCATGCTATCGACAGTTCTAGCAGAAGGCCTGTGTGTGCGCTTTGCCGGGTGGGGGGACTTTGGCCGTTAGTACTATAACGTCCATTGCAGCGAGTAGCTTTGTAAATATTTGAAAATGGCGTTATCATGTGCAGATGCAACAACCACTTGTGATGGATCTATTTACATATGTTCTGGTCAAACAAAAAAATCTGCTCTGAATGATGCAACTACAGCAAATGGTTTTGAAAGTCTCGCAAAAATGTAAACCAAACAGTACTTTTTTATATGAAACAACGTTCGAAATCCTGGTAAATATGATTTTACAAACTTAGTTTACTTCCTTTTCTCGAGTTTATTTTCAATGTCGTGGCTACTTCGTGTCAGGTTGAAGCCTTTTCCCTTCTTTTACACCAGCAAAAAATATTTACCAGATGGTCAAGGTAAACGTTCAATGCCATCAGACCACGTAAGATTCATGAATTCACACAACGCGCAAGAGCGATATATTTTTTTTATTTCCCCCGATCGGATCAGTTTTTAATTCCAGCATACTACTACTATCGGCTTCGCTGCGCAGTTTGATTCGTACCACACTTTACTCAAAGTCACTGCGCTCTTGATCGCCCGGTGGTGCTGGTTTGAGGCTCTTTCGTATGGCGATGCTGGCCAAAGGCCGTGCGGTTTTGCATTCTATTACTTTCTGCCATCGAAAATCAGCACCGAATGAATAAAGATCACCCTTACGGTCGAATTTCAGCAACACGCTGTTTTGGAAAAGGCCGCGCATATGGGTAAGTGGAAGCGAAATGAAATACTCAACCAAACCCATCGAACGGGAAATTGGACTTTTGTGGACGATTTACTTGCTGCTAAGCAGCACTATTGGACATGTTCCAAAGTTCGTACGGTCATGGTCCGCGGTACGACGATAGGTTAACCCATACACGGTCGAATTGGTCGACACTGTTTGCGTACCTTCTGGGCATCCTTGTATGCGTTCAGCTGGTTTTCGGCCGGATTGCGCGACATTGCTGATGGGATTTGTTTTCCTTTTCACTGGCACACTGGAGTCAACGCTTTGCTAAAACAGTGATTAAAATATCACTAGAAGGCACAGTACAGCGCACACAAAACACGATTGGACGCTACCAAGACGTTCGTCTGGCGTGAAACAATTTCAAGTAAATAACCGGACTGTTGACTTATTTTTATAGAGGACTGAAAGCTGGAGATGTACAGTTGGTGGAACAATGAAAGCTCCGGAACGATCCGTTCCGACAACGAAGAACCATCCGGTCAGTATTACAGGGTGGTTCAAATAGTATTCTATACAGATTTTATTGATTGATTATTGAAGTTTAATTTAATTTCAATTAATCCATTGACTGGACATATGGTACCTTTCTTCACACGCCAAAACCAAAACTGCCAGAACGCTTACGTAAATAAAATGAAAAAAATAAATTGAATAATTTTTTTTTACCCTGTTTCAGGCACCAAGGGTAGCCAAAACGATTTTGATTGCTTATTTCTCTGATTCTAGGAATCCAATTGACTTGAAATTTGGAATGTGTGTGTAACACAGCCATCGTTCTCTGATTTTTTTTCTTTTATTTTTTTTAGTAAAATAAACTTGTTTTTTAAAATAATGTTTTGCTATACCCATACCGAGCTACTGGCAACCGAGCTACTGGCAACCGAGCTACCCGGGTAGTTAGCGATTTGAGGGCTTATAACGTATGACTACGTTTTTCAATATTAATGCAATATCCTGATGAACATTGAATAAAATAATGTAGTTTCCGTAATTGTGCATTGATTGGTTCAACTTACAATCGTTTTTTTGTTATAGCTTTTCAAAGTTGATCGGATTTTTTTTTTCGGAAGTTGATCGGAAAACGTAAAATACATTTAGCCGGTCTCATGGTACAGTCGTCAACTCGTACGACTTAACAACATGCCCGTCATGGGTTCAAGCCTCAAATAGACCGTGCCGCCATACATAGGACTGACGATCCTGCTATGGTGGGGTAATTAAAAAAGTCATTGAAAGCCAAGCCTATAAGTGGTACAGGCAGTCCTTGACCGACAACGGTTGTTGAGCCAAAAAAAAAAAATACATTTACACATTTACTTTACACAATTTTCACAGCAAAATGCCCCCAACAGTTTGGAGAACTGTATATTACAAGTTTAACATACATTTTTCAGATTTTTTCTATGAGAATTAAAAAATAAAGGAGTTTCGATTTGAATAAAAACCGCTTTCTGGATGACAAAAATCCAAGACGCGACTGATTGAGTCATTCCAAAACATTTGCAGAAGCGAAGCAAAACAAATCCGCCGATCAGCTGTCACATTGACAAATAACAAAGATTATACAATTTCGGCTATTTGCGTTTCGTTGTTTGCAGCAGGTCGCCGGTAGAAGAGTGTAGTTCCATTGCTGAAATTAGTTTATCAGAAAACAACTGAAGCATGCATTCGCTCCGGTTAACGCTGCCACGAATTGTGCGCGCAATACCTAGTTCCTCAGCGTTCCGAGCACCATTAGGCGTAATATTGAGGCAAAACTCGTGCCTGCTGCAACAGCGGCAAGATTCAGCAACATCCATGCGGATGCTATGTTCGAAAACAGCGCCACCCACCAGTGCTCAAGAGTCTGCCAAACACACCAAGGACGACAATCTGGGCGACCGAGTGTACTACGGGAGTCTCACGCCACAAATACGGGCGGTAAGGTGTTCTCGTTGGCCACCAGCATAGGCGGCATCGTTGCGCAACCGATTTTGCTCGAACAAGCCAGCAAGGTAGGCGGTATGCCGATGATAGTGGCCGTTTGCGGGTTTGCCGGATTCTTCACCTTCGTCACACCGATACTGCTGCACTTGGTCACAAAACGATACATTACCGATCTGCACTACGATCCTTCCAAGCAGCAGTATACGGCCACAACGATAACGTTTTTCCTTCAGCGGGAAAAGGTAAGTTATGCTGCAGAGCAAATCATTCCATGTGCTTGTGATACATATTTGTTTGATCGTTTTAGACGGCTTTTAAAATTGAGGATGTTACCGTGCCGGAAGTTGGTGGTTTGTTTACGACATTTTTGGTGAAAAATAAAGCCTTCTTTGTCGATCCGCAGCTGTTTCCCGATCCTACACATTACATCAAAATAATGGGTTACGACAAACCGATCGATTTCAAGTTTGAAGAAGCTCGACAAACGAGTAACAGCGAAGAAAAGGAAAAGCAACATCGATAAGAATAAATATATCGAAACTAGTGATTATTCAATTTTATTGTTTGACATTTCTTATGATGTGCTGTTCGGCTTCAAAATAGTAAGTATAATTATTCATCCGGGCGTAACAGAACTTTCTAGCTTCTCTTTAAATTAAATTAAACAACTGTATTATGTATAGATAATAATCAAAGAGAGCCGGTAGCGATCATGCTGATCGTCTAACAGGGAATAAGCGAACAATGTAGTGGAAGGTAGTCAAAGACGGGCACGTTAAGGGAAATGGTAAAAATCTAGGGATATATAAGTGAAACGACCATGAAAATGTGCATACATTATCTTACACTCATGTTTTATCAGAAAATGAGTTGAAACTTTTAAGTTTCCATTGATTTTTGCTTTTTTTCATGAATGAAAAACATGATTTTTTCATGCAGTTTTTAAATGTTCCGTAAAACCTGATATGGGTAAGATAAACACCCAGTAGCGGATCTAACGGTAGGTGGACTAGACGGTAGCCTGGGGCCCCGCCGACTTAGGACCCCCGGAAGGATGGACGTTGGGGCCCCGAGGCTGGCGAGTAATTTGCACCCCCTCCCTCCCCCCGTCAGCAAAAATTTTAGAGTCTGTGACTGATTATCGTAGGCCCGCCCCGAGAGCATTTCAAGTTTATTGTTCAATCTCCCTACAGCAAGTTCAGTGCCAGAACCACCTCTCCGCCTCAAACACTATTTACCATTTACAGGGGAACTCAACACGTCTTACCGCCTAGGGCCCCCGATACCCTCAATCCGCCACTGTAGATACTTATAAAAACGTTGGAAATTGAAGAGGTTTATAGTATTTTAACCTATCCTATTGCTTTCCACATCCTGGTACGTACATAAACCATTTTTAGGCCAATTGCAATGACGGTTCATTCAGCCATGAAATAGAATTGAATTTAATCTAGAAATTGTAAGCGGCGCTTGTAATATATCGTAGAATGCATCATGTAAAGCAGGGGTCTCCAAACTACGGCCCGCGGGCCGCATGCGGCCCTCAAGAGCTTATAATGCGGCCCACGATGACTTTGCCAGAGTTAATATAAATATTACGTTATTATGACTTTTTCAAATATAAATGTATTTTTCTTCTTTTCTTAGACAAAAATCAAGCTTTATTAATACAAAACTGTGCAAGTATCTTTAGTATTTTGTTGTAAAACGAGATTTAAACGTTCACTCATCAGTTAAAGGTAGCGTCAAATGGCCCTCAACATAGTTATTTTTGAAGCAATGTGGCCCGCAAGCTGAAAAGTTTGGAGGCCCCTGATGTAAAGCATTAATGAAATATTGCGCACTAACAGCTGACGTTGCTCCAGCTTACAGAACAACAGTCTAGAACTTCCTTTTAGGAAATTACTCCGTGAAAAGTCCATGACCCCAGTATTTTTTCAGGGACTACATAGTTAATAGTTTAAGCCATTTTCCATTCAACAATTGATAATTGTAATCACATAGAATTTCTCATCTATTCCTGAACGATGTTATATCTATGCCTCATCTTTTTATTGCTTAAAATTGTCCAAGTCGTGACAAGATATTGGATGTCGTGAAGCGCCTCATCTGGGTTGAGCGAGTAATAACATTACGAATGGCTACTATTTTGGCCGGTGTTTCATTTCTCGCTAATTTCAATACTTTATCTAATTGCTTATTGGTTTATAGCTTCGGAATACCCTTATTTATGGTATTTTAAGAAATCTATTAATAACCAATTGATATAAGAAGTAAAATAAATCAATAAATCGGTGTCCATCTTTCCCTACAACAAAGTGTCCGTCTTTCCCGCTTTGGTGTCAGGATGTTTAAACCACCAAAGATGTTTGATGTTTAAACCAAATAAGATTCTTATTGCTTTCATTCTCGTTATTTCGCCAGTTTTTTCATTAATGATCACGACAACTCCTTCATGAAATAAAACTTCCGGAAATATACACAATACAAGTTGTAGAGCTTAAAATCCGCAGTAGTCAAATTAGATCCACAAGGGTGCATACAATTGACGTTTTTTTTTCGTGGATTTAAACAATTTTGCATATATTATGCCAAAAATGTTCTCAAATGTGTTGTTTAACTTTAAGCTAGTATGCAGCATTGTTGATTTTTTTCGAAAATTACCTTTTTCATGCATTTATGAGAAGTGTCCGTCTTACCCGTAGTGTTCGTCTTTACCTACCTTCCCCTAGGAGTATTATGAGTTGTTTCCATATAAGATATAGATGAAATGGTCAACGCCTCCTAGAATATTGTCCAAGGAATAGACCCACCGAAATGTAGATTAACTATGTTAATCTATGCTATTAACTATGTTAACAATCTTTGTGTATATAAATATGCGGCTAAGGCTTATCGTCTTCTTAATCGCCATCTGTATCGTCGCTACGTTCGGCGTCTTCAAATGCGCTTCACTATTGATCCTGGGTCATTCTTTCGTTTTGCGAACTCTCGGCGAGGCTCTGCTAGCCTTCCATCCGCCCTGTCTCTTGATCTGTCCTCTGCTACGTCCAATCCTGATATATGTAACCTGTTTGCCAAACATTTCTCTAGTGTATTTGTCGATCCTAGTACAATTAAGGTTCCTTTGGACGTAGGCTTGTCTTACACGCCCTCTGATGTGATATCATGTAATTCAGTCGTTGTAAGCGAAAGTCTAGTAATATTCGCTTTATCCAAACTTAAAACTTCGTTTTCACCAGGCCCCGATGGCATCCCTGCCTGTGTTTTGAAAAAATGTGGCAATACCCTCACTCCTATTCTGACTCGTCTTTTTTCTCGCTCGCTTAGTGTAGGGATTTTTCCTAGGCAATGGAAACTAGCTTGGCTTGTTCCCATTTATAAGAAAGGTGACCGCACACTAGCATCAAACTACAGAGGCATTTCTATTATTTGTGCGTGTTCTAAAATCCTGGAGTCAATTGTTCATTTATCTGTAATGCCTTGTGTAAAAAAATATATTTCTACGGAACAACACGGCTTTATGCCCAATCGCTCAGTGTCCACCAACCTAATGTGTTTTTTGCCTTCTCTATATCACTATCTGTCTAGTGGTAAGCAAGTAGACACTATCTATACCGATTTCAAAGCGGCATTTGACAGTATACCTCTATCATTACTTGTTGCTAAGCTTCGAAAACTAGGTTTCGGTGGCTCTATATTGCTGTGGTTCAACTCCTATCTTGAGAATCGTTCATATGCAGTTAAAATCTGTGGCTCTTTCTCTGAATGTTTTCTTAGTTCTTCGGGTGTCCCTCAAGGTAGTGTCCTTAGTCCCTTACTGTTCATTCTCTTCCTCAATGACTGTACTTCGATCCTTCCTCCTAACGGCTTCTTGCTATATGCGGATGACGTTAAAATTTTTCTTCCTGTATCTTCTACAGCTGATTGTCTAGTACTTCAATCCTGGCTCTGTAAATTCTCTACATGGTGTGCTTCTAACGGTTTAGTCCTGTGTCCTGAAAAATGTTCTGTCTTGTCTTTCTTCCGATCTTCTACAAGTATAACTCATGCTTATAGTGTCTGTGATGCCCCTATTCCCCGTGCGTCCTTGTCTAAGGATCTTGGCGTCTTCTTTGACCCGAGTCTTTCTTTCGAGGAGCACACGGACTATGTCATCAACAAGGCCAACAAAAGTCTTGGTTATATTTGTCCGCATGTCCACTGAAATTCGAGATCCTTTTTGTCTTAAGTCCCTTTATTGTTGTTGGGTCCGTTCCGTACTGGAATATGCCTGTGTCATTTGGTCTCCTGTCCAACTATCTCTGCTCCAAAGGATTGAGAGGATCCAGAGACGTTTTACAAGGATCGTATTTCGTAGGTCGCTGGGTCATCACTCTATTCCGCTTCCTTCGTATGACGATAGATGCACTCTATTAGGCCTTGCCAAGTTGGAGCACCGCCTCTCGGTCGCTCAGGCTTCTTTCGTCGCTGGCATATTGCTCAATACGATTGATACTCCTTCACTTCTGTCGCGCTTACATTTGTATGCACCTTGTCGCACCTTACGTTATCGGTTTCGTCTCCAGTTACCTATATGTCGTACACGTTTTGCTCGCAATGAGCCTTTTGTAAGAGCTATGTCGTCTTTTAATAGTACTTCTGATCTGTTTGATTTCAACATATCCTATCCTGTCTACCGATCCCATCTTCGCTCCTTTTCCGTACCATAAACTCCTTCCAACTCCTTCGTGAATAATTGTATACTATAGTCAGTAAGCACTATTGCTGTAACCCAACGTGGCCGAGCAATTAATAAAATAAAATAAATAAATAAATAAATAAATGTCAAATAGAATGTTACATCGAAGGATATAGAAGTTCTCGAGGGCCGCATGCGACCCGTGACCCGTAGTTTGGAGACCCTTGTACTAGAAGGATATTGTCCTGGGCGACGCACCGAGCGCTCTCATTAATGTCGTAAGAAACTGCAATGCTACAGAAACTTAAAGAGACTGCAGACCCCACCCATATAGTATAAAAGCATCGTTTTCAGGAATTGGACAATCAGCTGCGGGAGAAACTCAATAAGTGGACTTTGAACATTCATCCAGTATACAATATTGTGAAATACTGGATTCCTCGAACTTTCGTTCTGTGACAGTTCTGAATATCGTCTATGAGATCATATCCCAGATCGTATTTTATAGAATGCTCTCTATTGTTTTCGACACATTTCTTTGACAATTATCATGGTGAGTTTGTTGGAGCTGAGTCTATCATCGATCAGCGTATTCGTTACCGACAACAACCTAGAACAAGCATGGCGTAACATGTTATGAGGATGATATGAGTATGTTAGCCTTATGCCTCACCAAGAAAGTGTTCGACAGCAACTCTCAGTTCGCTCAGGTGCAAATGATTCGCCAGCCTCGGGGCCCCAACGTCCATCCTTCCGCGAGCCCTTGTCGTTAGTACTCTGTCCATACGGCATACTATAGACTAGCGATGTACGGGCCCCCAGGCAACTGCCTAGTCCGCCTACCGTTAGATCCCCCACTGGCAACACTCCAAACTCGGAACCGTCCGGAGCCGCTAGTCGTTTTATTTAGTCGGAATCGGAGCTGGAGTATTAATGTTTGGAAGCAATTCCGGGTCATGGGTACGATTCCGGTTACCCATCACTAGTGCCTATAACAATGGGATGTTGCTGCTAGGCATTAAGACATCTCAGTATCAGTATAGCGAAACCCTTTTAGAAAATGATGATGGCAAACAAAAAAACATCATATTTCTGGCAACCGAGCTACACGGGTAGCCAGCGACTTTGGAGACTTATAACTTTTGAATGTGTAATTCCAATATCGATGCAATATTGTGATAAAAAAGGAATTAACTAATGTAGTTTCTATAACTGTGCATAGATTGGTTCAACTTGCTTCAGTTTTTATGTTATAGCTTTTCAAAAAAATACAAAACGAAAAAGCCATTTTTTATAATACTTTACACAATTTTCATAGCAAAATGGTTTTTATTCAAATGGAAACTCCTATATCTTTTTTATGGCTCATTGAAAAAATCTGAAAAATGTATGTTAGATGTGTAATATACAGTTATTAAATCTGTTAGAGCCATTTTGCTGTGAATTTTTTAAAGTAGTAAAACAATGGTTTTTAGTACTGCCTAGAATAGGGCATTTAAACAAATTAATTCTGAAAAAAAGGTTCAATATATCTAAAAAATCTACGAAAAAAATCAGAGAAAGATAGCTATGGTTCACATACACATTCCAAATTTCAAGTCAATTGGATTCCTAGAATTGGAAGCAATCAAAACCACTAAAGCATGAAGTCAAAAACTAAACTAAGTTTTTAAAATGCCATAAGATTATGAATTTAAGATGATAGATAATAGAATAATGAAGAAAAGTATTTGATCTGAATCATATTGTTAAAATAGACACAATTATTTTAGTGGTAGTTTAATTTTGTTAAAATTAAAAGTAAAAGAAAGCTCTTTTTCTAGAAATGTTTAATAAAAATCAGGAGTTGTTATACATGCTAAAATACGGTAGTTACATTGTAACGAATTTCGGGTTTCGATTAATAATCGGTAGCTTAAATACAAACAATGTCTTTTTTATTAACATATTATTTTTAAGTTCCTCGTTTCCTGTCCTTTCTGTTTGTTAAGTTTACGCACATTTGTATCCCATTTTGGCAAGTACGCGTGTGCCTTTGGTTTGACTCGTACATTTAATTTAATGCTCTCTTTCTCTATCGTTTATTTTCATTCCTTTTTAATCGTATTCAGAGTGTGAACATGTTCCTTTTCTTATACCGTTAGAAAGTTGTTTTTTTTTTTTGTTTAATACTTGAATTTTGGATTGGAATTCTGTAGTCAATGGTTATCTACGACACTAAATGTCTGTTAGCTGACTGATGTACTCATATCTAATGTATAGTGTTGCTTCAGTTGCCGGTTTGCTTTGTTCGAGGTGTTCTTTTGTGGAATATTTTTGTATTTTGAATGCTTTAGCACTGACTTCATGATTGGCTACTTTCATATTATGTATCGAACATCTCAGTAATATTTGATCGTTTTTTTGTTTTGTTGGCTTTGCTCCTTCACCGAATAGCTTTGCTACGTTTGCTAGTGTTTCGTGCCTTTTCCGCGCACCCTAATTAAATCTATACTTGTTTTTTTTTTTCATTTCTTGTTTTAATCTTCAATCATAGCTGTTTTTATACACTTCATTCAGTAACAGAAACATTCATGCTATCAGACACAACGATGGTTTAATCTTTTACCGTCATTTTGCTCTTCTCTTTTCGGTCACACATTTATATTTATGTATATATATATATCTATTTACCTACAATATACCTTACATTTTCGCACATCAGTTTCAATTGGACTCATTTGTGGATACTCGGGATGCGGCAATGAGTCTCAATATGTTTGCAGTTAATCATAATTAAAAGTTCTTAATTTCTGTTTGAGTTTTCGTTTTCATCGCGTATATTTCGTGTAGGGCAGTTTATTGTGTTTTTGTTTCAGATGTAATAATAATGCTCTGTTGACATTTCATGTGCTTGTCCATCGTTTTACTTTGCTTATGAGTACTACGAGCCCTGCTTTATCGGTTGTATTTGTTTTTTTTTTGTTTTTTTGTTGTAAAAATTTAATTTTAATTTTGATCACCTTTTTGTTTGTTTGTTGTTTTTATTTCATGTCTTTTTCTCATCTCTCACCTGTACTATCAGATTTCGCTTTTCTTGCTATCCTAGTCTCAATTGTACAAATTGGCCGAAAAAGATATGCCGAAACTTTTGCTGTATGGCGTGTATATTGCAAGAGTGATGTACTCACAGTGCAGAATTTGGTTCTGTCTTTGTGGTCGAGTACGCTGCTTCTGGTGTGGTGTGCACATTGAACGAGTCTTTTGTATGAAATAAAACCGAATTTGTTTATATAGTTTTCGCCGAAACAAAATCAAACGGCATTAATATTTGATGCCACTTTGAAATTTTAATTAGCAAAAATCATAATTAAAATCAAACAAATTATTTGTCAATGCCCTTTCCTGTGTATTTCGTGTAACATACTTCATTAACATGGCTTAGCCTTAAAATATACATATAAAAAATTCAAACGTGTAACATAGCTAGCTACCACTTAGGTTAGTGGTTTTATTCAGCTTAAATGAATGTAATTAATGAAAAAGCTGTGTACCTTTAGTAAAAATGGGTTGCAATTTTCACACTCGCTTTAAACATCTCACATCGATGTCTGATGTTTTAGTAAGCATGAGTCAACGTGTGTGTACGATTGAGTGGGAAATTGTATAATTTCCGTCCTGAGGACGACTTTATATGATAAATTGTATCGTTTTTAAATATGAGTTGTCTGTTTTGTTTTGCTTAAACTTTCTTCTACATGCTGAATTGCTGTGAATAGGCTTGGTTTTGCTCATCAATAAATTCGTACAGTTCGATGTTTGGCCTTCTAACGCTTAACTACCGGATTCACACTGTTTGGCTACGATTTTTTTAAACTAACTGTATGCTATATAGCGGCGTATCGGTTTGTGCATGAACCTCCTTCCAAGCATCTCCATGTCGGTGAATTATGTTGTCTACCGTATGCTACAGACATTAGTTCTAGTATCTAGCAGTGTATGTCTGCAACCACGACTATTTATGACAGATAAATTCCTGATCTTCAAAAGTACGTAACATGATATTCAATAGTATCAAAAACAAAGTCAAAACATCAGTCCATACATCAGTAAAATAACAATCGGAAATACGGAAAGCCTGAAATGCTTTTTCGCCTGTACTAACGGATTGATTCGTTTGTAGTAAAATAAAATCAAATAGTCCTTTTGGCGGATAAGAAAAAGAAAACAGTTCTCCATTAAAAAGTCACGTAGCAAAACGATGAACTTTTTATAGTATGCATTCATAATCGAGATAGTGCTTTGGGATATACTGCTGATTTTTGTTCCACATCAGTGCCTACAATGAAACAATCATGCAAACAGATATCGCTTTGCCGCTATGTGAGTGTTTACATTTTTCTTAGTTTTTATCGGTAAAACAGTACGTCTGATGGTAGATTTTCAATGTATATTGTAAACTAGTAACCATTTCTATTATATTTGGTAGACAGCAAAAGAAAATCGTGCCTCTGTCGATCTATCGCTAGTGTGTGTGTGTGTGCGTACGTAATTTGCATTTCTCGGGACTACAAACTAATGTATGGATATCAGCTTTGCAAAACTGTTCCTGTCGAAAGAATCGCTGTACTGCTTGCAGTTTTATTTTTTGTTTGTTTGTTTGTTTTATTCTAGTCTATGCTGCTGCTGCATAACGCCCTTTGTCTGCTAGCAAATCGCTCAAAGCCTATAGTTATCGGCCATTTTGTAAATTTGATTGTGGTATACACCGCTCTGATACCCGCTCTATCGAACAAATCCTCAGCTCCGTCCCGTGACCGCACTGCGTGGCAAGACAGCATGCGGACAGCGGATACTGGAAGCAACCTTATGTACTGTATTGCAAGCATTCGATGCACCATCGGCCGCTCATTCTGATTGCAGGAGATACGGTAAGTAAGACAAAAAGATCGACTACTCTTTTCGCTAAATGCAACAATCCCGGACCGGAGTCGTACCGGCCGAAACAGTTAAGGAACATCCAGTTGGAGCCCGTGCAAGTAGTGAGACGATTTGTTCGTTGTTTTATGGTTCTCTACATAATTTTCAGTATGAGTGTGTTGTGTGCATGTATGTGTTATCCTTTTGTACCATTCAAACTGCAGTGGCGAGAAGTGTTCCTACTTGACTTGTAGTAGATAATGTACAGTTTTAGTTTTATCCTTGTCCTATCTTGTTACTGCTACAACGTTGGCTTCCGAATGTATATACCTTAAGTACATTTCTTAAAATAGGAAGCCTCGCAGAATCGGATGTGACATTTGTGACCTGTGTAATGTCCTTTTGTTGCTTTTTGCTTATACACTTTAAGAACCCGACCTGTTGGATTCTTTAACCCGAGATCCGAAAGCGCGACACAGCTTACACGGCGATCGAGTAATCGGATGTCCTAGATCCGATCCGGTGTGACTTTGATCTGGGACCTTTGATGTTGAACAGGCCGCCGCGGTGCTGTTACGACCGTGACTCGGCAGATGGAGCGGTGTCGAGCAGTGATCGCATCGTACCCCTGTACATGTAGATGTGGTGCGTTTGACTTTGACTATATTGGATTCACGGAACGAACGGATATTGGGGGTTGTTTTCGTTTTGATAATATGTGTGTGTTTTATATTTTTGTGTTTTATATTGTACATTGGCCAGTGCGTTTCAATTTTTTTTTTTTTTTTTTTTTTTTTATAGCAATTTTTTTTTTTTTTTTTAATAATTTTTTTTGAGAGATGACGCAACAACAAACAGGTGATGAGTTAGTAGTAGTAGTAGTAGTAGTGGTAGTAGTAGAAGTAGTGGTGGAAGTTGTAGTTGTAGTAGTTGGTATCGAAACCGAGAAGAAGGTAGAGTCGTTTTAGTGATCAATTGCTATGCGGAACGATCATATATTGTTGTTTTTTTTTTTTTGTGAAGGAGGGATGTGGTGGTGATTGATGTGAGCTTGGTGAAGGATGTGTATGCTTTTTTGTTTTGCTTTGATCTGGGCAAGTGACACAGGTGTGTTAGTGACGATAGGTGGCACTGTTGATCGTATCCAACTACATCTTAGCTTGTGCGCTGGTCAGTTGATTTGGTCTTAGAGACGCTGGTTTTGTTCATCAATGGCCTTAGCTTTTTTTGCGAATTGTTTTTTTTTTGTTGTAAGTTTTCAGTTTGGTAACACAGCTTTTGTTCTACCGCTGCTTGTACTAATGGTTTAACAGAATATCCTTGCCTAATCAGTCGACTAACTTCGATTGGTTTCGATTTAGCGGTTCTTATTAGCTATACGCATAGGCTCAACAAGTGCAGCGCCGTGTTGCTCCTGTCCTGCGCACTGCTGGGCGAGGCGCCCCGCCGTACGCTCACATGCACACCCATTTCATCAACAGTTGGGAGACAGACGAGAGTTGGTGGAGCCGATTGTTCTACTACTGTGTATGGGACGAAACTGGGACGGCATGCGGGAAGCTGTATCGGAACGTTATCGTTCTGGCAACTACTACGGGGTGACGCTATTGGTGACTGAGCTTTGGAGGACTTGTGTCGTGGTGTGGTGTTAGTGTTATGAAGGTGAAGATGATGGTACCTTGAACGGCCACGCCGAGGTAACGACTTTGTTCGGACATCGGCGATAAATCGGACGATGTGCTCGATTGCGTGCCGTGATAAATTAGACCTGGAATAGAACGCATATAGTGGTTCGGGTTATAGCCGTGGTCGCCTGGGCCGCCAGCTGCCACGTCCAGATCCTTACTGTGCTTCATCTTCGCGTCCAGCTGATTGGACGATTCGGTTCTGCTCGACGTTAACTGATCTGGGTCCGAATCTGACTCCTCGCTTTCAGGTTCCGTTTTGCGCGAGTGTCTTCGGCGGCCCTTGGACGAGTTCTGCAGCAAGTACACGGGAAGGAAAGGGTAACGTTAGCTTCAGTACGCGTGCTGGAACGTGACGGTACAGCACGTTAAACGTAAATGCTACCCTATAGCGGGGATGCATTTCTGAATCCGGGATAGCAGTAGACCGAACTGAGCAGCATCCATTGAGTAGGATTAACGTTTTGGAGAAGAATGAATGTTGAGTAAAATCGTAAAGTAAATCAGAAGTGTTAAGTTTTATTGTTATGGTGAGATTGTGTAGTGCAGGGTAGCGCGTTTGTAGTATGTGATGGATAGGCTGTGTGATGTTTCTGTAGTACATGGTTACTGGAAGAATCCTTAGTAAAGTGTTATTTTGTTATGAGATTTATGCAGAGTAGCCTTAGTAATGTAGGTCTTTATAGTCAAAACGGCAGGAGAGTACTTTTTAGAGTACAATATTAGTAGTGTATTAGTAAAGAGTTCCCTGAAATGTGGTATCAGTCAGGGTTCTTGAACATAGCTACAACTAAATAGAAACCCTATGAGGACTGTAGAGTTCTGAAACGGTTAGTGTTGAACTAACACAAATAGAACCCTACAACGGTTTTATTAATTTAAACAAATGTTTTTATTTGGCAAACTACCGACATCGGATGATGGCCTAGCTATGTCACATGTAGTACCATATATGTGACTAAATAATGTGCCCATCGTGGGATAGTCGGTCCAGTGCTTGAGGGTCTTGACGATATGATATGTGCTCTTATCGGTTCTAGATACTGTAGTGCGACATGAACGACCCTTAAGATCTTTTAAGAATTGCAAAAGGTAGAAAAACAAAAGCTCAGGAAAAGGCTGCCTTATCCTATCTATATTTAAAAAAAATTATCCATCCATAAAACGATCGTCAGCTCAGTTTATGAAAGACAAGATTCATATGAAATTAGAATTCAGGACGAACCCTTGCACTTGATACCTATTTCATAAAAGTTAGTTACGATAAAGACAACTTCTTCTTGGGTGTAATGACCGTTTAGTTTAGTATCAACAATCAATACTTGCAGGATTTCCAAGTTACTTTCGAGTGTACATATTATTATTCACCACTTCCAAGATATTTTTCAACAGCTGCCAAATGGTGTATTTGCATCAAAATAAAGTTTCAGTTCTTACTCATGATTTTTTACACACCACAAAGATCCAGCTCAGACGTATTGAAAAACATGTGGAAGAACTGAAACATTGTTATGATGGAAATGCAACATTTGAAAGCTGTTGAAAAACGTTTCGCAAGAAATGAAATATGTTGTAGACATTGGAAATTGACTCGGAAAAACCTGTATTGATTACCCATAGCAGGATAGTTATTCCTACGTATGGGGGACAATGTCGATACAGGATATAATACCATTACAGGCACGTTGGTAAGTCGTTCGAGTAAACGACATTAGATCTAGGACTAAAACTTATAAAATCAATTAGTTATAAATATTGGCGAATAATGTAAACATTTATCTCTATTGTTGATCATATTTTTCTTACGATTCTCTACATGTGCCTGTCATGTGTACATTCTCTGTGGTGTCCCTATGCCCTGATTGTTGTTGACTAAAGCTTCTCGTGTATTGTTTCTAGTTTTTCCTTCATAGAGAATACTAACTATGGCATTAATAAGGCACATGTTTTGGATATGTATGGCGTATGGCCAGTGAAATTTGTGGTCATTTTTGTCCATAATACAAAGAAACTTATATTGTTGTAGGATCCGGTCCGTGTTAGAGTATGCCTGCGTTATAGCTCTAGGCCCCATAAATAAGATCTAAAGCATTGAAAGTGTTGTGTTTAGGTTGTTTTTGGTATCTTTACACTTAACGATGCACAATAATAAATGATACACAATAGACACGTTATACAATAAACACATTAAAACAACCTCGGCCGCGCGCCAGCCGTAACGTGCCCTGTCGGGAGCCAAAATTTCGGAATCGGAATCGGTTCTGGAATTAATTCCGAACACGGAATCGGAATCGGGTAGGTCCGATTTCGAGCTCCTACCACTACACGATACACACTCAGCGGCCCTTGCTTAGTGTGCGTGACACACATTCGTACCTCTTCTATTCCTTATACAATTTTATGTTCCATATCGGTCCTTACGTATGAACCATTTTTATAGCTATTTTTACCTTTATTCGTGCGTCTGATCTAGTCAATTTTAACTTATTTTTCCCTTCTCATCTTCTGGACCCGTATTTGTTCCTTTTTGCATTTTATTCTTATTCTTCTTGTTGTTCTTTACATATTCTCTAAACCCCTATACTCTTTCCTATTCCGTATTTGTTAAGTAAGCACACGGTCGAATAACCAAAATCAAACAAATAGATACAAATAAAGGAATGAAGAAGATATTTCCCCATGTAAGTGGATAAGTTTGAAAGTTCATTTTCCGTCACGAAAGTTCATACTTACCAGGTATTTTGTCACCGGCCTGCAGTGCTACCTTATGAATTGTTGCGTAATATCGATCCCGCTGTGCATCAGTAGTTTGCTGGCTTTCCATTGTGTCTTTTCGCTGACGGCCTCTTTGGCCTGTAACAAAATAAAATGTGTTGGCTTTGTAGGTTGAAAAGGTTCATCAGATGGAACATTGTTTTGAATAATGCGAAACTTACGGTATTTGTAACAAACCACTGTGAAAGCAATGCAAATGATTGTGGCGGTGATGGTGATGATGATCGGTATCAGAAGTTGAATATTGTTATAAAAAATTTGAGAACGATATCCTCTTTGTACTAGTTCTGGTGGTGGTGGGTCTGGAATGAATAGATGACGTGATAGTTTAGTAATTTGCATCTGAGTTTTACGCTCCATTACGTCCGTTAGAAATACCTCCGTCTTTTGTGAGCGTCCAGAACGTATACTCGGCATTGGTCGAACCGGCTACATTGTGCGCCTCCATCTTGAGCCGGTACATCGTGGATGGCAACAGTCCGGAAGGGTGAAGCGTCGCTGCGGCTTGAGCGCATTCGACACCAGATGCCACTCGTCATCCAGCCCTGTCGATACGGATCGGTACTGCAGCACGAAGTACATAATGGGACAACCGTTGTCCGGCCACCCATTCAGTCGTAGCACCACGGACGTTGAATTTGGCGCTATCAGTACGGAGTCGGGTGGAATGCCCGGAGGTTGCCCTTGAGTTTTGACGTTTAGTGTGGTGCTGGCGGAGGACGATCCGATCTTGTTGTGTGCCACCAGGTATACCTGATAGGTACTGCCACAGAACAGGCCCTTCAGATCATGGCTGGATGCATGGCGCGACAGTTGCATCTCCTCGAGATTTCCGTGTACTCGCCGGTAATGGAGCGAGAACGCCGTGATCGGTGCGTTGCCCGTCGATCCAATCTTCCAGTGCAGTAGAATGCTGCTGGAAGTCGCACTGGTGACGTACAGTACCGGCGGCCCGGGAGGAACTTGTACTAGCAGATTGTGCGTAAGCCGATCCGTACCGATACCATTGTCAACCTGGCAGGTGTAATTACCGGTGTCGCTTGTTTGCAACATTGTCACGATAATCTCGCCTGAATCGAGCAGCTGAATGTTATGTTGCGTACCGGGACGTAGCAATGTGTCACCCTTGAACCACTCGCGCCTCGGTTGTCCCACTGCCATGCAGTTTAGGGAGGCGGACGATTTCCACGGTCGAATGGTGAGCCCACCGAATGAGACGATCTTTGCCGGTACGCGGTTTGACGTGAGCTGTGAAACGACGCGTGAGCTTTTACCCTCACCGACCCGGGTGGAAGCGGACACCCAGAACTGGTACTCGGTGTGGCTTTGTAGCTGCTTCGCTTCGAAGTGGTGCTGGTGCGCTTGAAGGTTTCGCTTGTCGTTGTTCAGCTCCTCCCTTCCGTTAACAGCCCGCATGTAGAGGTTGTACTTGGTTATGATGCCATTTGGGTCTCGCGGTGGAAGCCACGACACGTACAGCGACGATGGTGAGCTGATGGCAATTTTGATATCGGCCGGTGCCTCGGGCGCATCTTCGTCGGTGTGACAGAAGGAGGGTGGAGAGATCACACCGTCACCCATGCGCGTGTACGC
Source organism: Anopheles arabiensis (assembly GCF_016920715.1). NCBI lineage: Eukaryota > Metazoa > Arthropoda > Insecta > Diptera > Culicidae > Anopheles > Anopheles arabiensis. The sequence continues at coordinate 69,101,745 of NC_053517.1, read as the reverse complement.
CAACACTTGAATGCTGTAGTTGGAGAACTTGCGCAGGTTGGACAGGTGTATCGTTAAGGAGGTGGTCTTGCGCGTCTCCATCTCGCCACTGCTGATCGCATCTTCGGTAGCACACTCGTAGAACACCTTGTACCCCTGCAGAAGCCCGTTCGTGTGGTGCGCTTGCGGTGGCTGCCAAGACACCTGGATCGATGTGGAGCTCTGCGCCATACAGCGAATGTCTTCCGGCGGTTTGCTTGGAACGTCTTCCATCGTTTGTGCGGTGACCGGTTCGGACAGAGGTCCCGGTCCGACTTGATTGAACGCTTGCGCAACGATCGTGTACCGCGTGTACTTGGCCAAATTACCCAGCAGTAACTCTCCAGTGCCATCCTCCCCATCGCCCGAGATAGAGGTGAAGTTGTAACTGTTTGTCGTGGCATGCATCGAACGGTAACCGATGTTGTAGCCCTGTATTTCACCGTGCCGCAGCTCGTACGACGGTGGCATCCAGGTGATCAGTATCTCGGTGGAAGAAATTGGTCGAGCGCCGAGATTGAGCGGTGGTCCGGCCGGTCGTTGCGGATCGGTTTTAATGAACAATTCCTGACTCGGCGAGCTCCGACCAGCTGGACCCTCGGCAATTATTCTGAACACATAGTTGGTCGCTGGTTTTAGGTTCTCGATGATAGTTGAATAGGCGGGCGGATCAGATATCTCGATGTACTGCCACTGTCGGTCAATCTCGCGATACTCAACGATGTACTTGGAAACTTCTGCCGCGTCACCACCGCGCGGCTGCCACTTTAGGTTCACCACTCTGCTCGAAACCGTAGCGGCCTCAAGCGAGGACGGTGGTTGGGGTGGCTCTTGTACCTGTAGCTGAACCAGCTGCTGATCTCGCCCGTACAGATTGCTGGCCTGGCAGAAGTATGCTCCACTGTCGCTGCTATCTACGTTCGATATTTGCACCTCGGCCGAGATGCCCTCCGGCGTAGCGTCTTGCTTAATCGAGACGCGATAATTCGTGGATGGGTTGAGCTCGTGTTTTCCATTGCGCAGCCAAACAACATTTATCGGTTTGTCACCCTTCACCTCACACTGCATGATGGCTGTGTCGCCCTTCTTCACCGTGACCATCTTGGATTGTCCAGCAAAGTAGGGAGAGGCTGTGAAATGGTGAAAGTGGCAGAATGCATTTACGTGCGATGGTAGTGTTTCTTCATTATCTAATTGATTATGTGACGTGAGATTTGTGGTCTACTATCATATGTAAATAGCATCGTTTATCGCGTGTGAAAATAAAGCGTATCCATACTTACAAACGTGTATGGTCAATACTCACAGTTCACTTTAAGCTGTATAACTTTCCCGATTCCGGTACCAATGCCGTTGTTTGCCTGGCAAAGGTAAAATCCTTCTCTGTCTTCCTTGACGTGCTGCAGCAATAGCGACCCGTTCGCCAGTAGCTTCGTGTACGGTCGCTCCCGCACCTCTTCGTAGTCACCGGATTTACTTCCTTCAGGCGTTGGAAAATAAGTCACGCGGGTGTACAAAGCACAAGGGACGGAGGGCGTGTGCAAAATAAACACAGATTACGGGTGGACGGAAGAGTGAAATTGAGTTATAATGAGTTCCCGGTGTATTTTGCCCCTTCCTTTTCAGTACTAAGCTGCCCCAGTGTAGCCGAAATGTTCTCGCCCTGGGTAGTTCTTTTCTTGGGAAACGGGAAAAGTGATGTTGATGGAAGTGATTTACGAGCAGGAAAGAAAGTGTGGGGACCTTTTCGGCTGTGTTAACAAGGCATTTGGGTAAAAGGTGGAAGAAAAATGAAACCGTAGAGGAGGTGCCCTTTCCACTGCAGGCACTGGGACTGGGAAGGGAAGAAAAAATCCACTCGATCGTCCCAAATCACTCACCTGTTGCTTTCTTCCAAAGAATCGTCGGTACCGGTACTCCCTGAGCCTGGCAGTGAAGCATAATGTGACGGTTCCGTTCGACACTCACGTCCGTCGGCTCGACTACCCAACGGGGTGGAACTGGGTGGTAGGAACGTCGGAGAATGCGGAGTGATTTTATCCGTTCCATTGAGTTCGGGTTGAGTTCGGGGTGTATGGCCGACGAAGGAGCCGACACAATTCAAACGTGATTCAAACCCAGTTTCGCCGTCCGAGTTTCAAGGTAAACGTCCGGGGTAAAAAATAACACAAGCGAACAATCCCCCATTGGAACGAGAGAAAAAAAGGGAAGAGAAACACAGCCGGTACCAGCGAGGTGATGCCGGCAAGTGGCGGAAAGAAAAGTTTATCGTTAGTCGAGGGCGAACAAGACAAAAGTTCTTGCCGAAGCAAAAGTTTTTCGTGGATTTTCGATCATGTTTTGCTTGGTCAAATGGTGCAGTGGTGGGAGGCTGGTACGGGATAGTAAGGTGGTTACAGGCAAGAAGACAGGCAGGCAGGCAGGAACAGTAGCAATCTGGGAGATGGTAAAAGGGTTTAAGGAAAGGTTTGCTTTGGCTTTTGCGTTGCGAAATGGTAGTGATATATTTTGTTTAATTTTCGTACAGCAACATAGCAACTATATTTTTGGGGGAAGATTTGTGCAGGTGCGGTGTGGGTGCAATAAATGGCGTTCTCCTATGTTTGTCTGGTTCTAGCGAGTGTGTGGCATATCGAAGCAAAAAAGAAACTCATAAACACACAACAAGTTTCTGAAGATGGGTCCGGATAAGCAAAACAGAAATAAACCAATCCAAACTTTCCTTGCTCAAGTATTATGACACATTCGAAGCAAAGCTACAAGTGTAGTCGTTTGTTTCCTCTTGATCGGTTTGACATCTGTTTTTTTTTTTTCAACCGTCTAGCCATAAAGCCCCGGTGAAAGTTTTCGGGCCGCACAGGGGGCAGAAAGTTATTCTTTACGGTATTATCACTGCATGGGGATACCATCATAGTGATAGGGTAGTATTTTATCCATTGCTATTGTATAGATTTCTATACTGTAATGGACCTAGGGACGGGTAATTTTAAACCCCATTTTTTTTATGATTGATAAAATTTGTTACCAAATGACGAATCATAAAAAAATCAAATTTATTTTATTCGTTAGATTTTAAATTGTATAAGATGTGTTAATATATTTCACATTCTTATTTTTATCATAAAATTTACCAGAAAATGTCAACATAAAGAGACGCACAATTAAATTAATGAGCATGTTTTTTAAGAAAACAGGAAGCCTTCGGTCAACCATGAGGATTCCTTTTTTTGTACGATTCTGTACCTTAAAGTCACTTGTATGATTTAGTGCTTTACGATATACAGTTACGGCAATTGACTTCTGCAGATATATGGCACAATTGCGTGCAATATCCTGCAGAATGCTCTGTATTGGTAAATGGATATTGTCGGAAATTTTTATGGTGCACATGAAACATAAGTTGTGAAGTCATACATATTCATATAACAATTTTAGAATTAAGCTACACACACATTATTAAACTTGCAAAAAAAAGGAAAAAAAAACTTTGTTGTGAGTTGTTCTAACAATGCGACCATAATTCATTGTTTTGTAATTCAAGCTATCAATTTTTTACATTAGCTATAAAAATATATGTATTTTTATTGTCATTCTTTTGCTAATTATGATAGTTGAATACGATACAAAAAGATCATTTAGTTTTATTTGATTTAATTTGAATAGCCTATATTTTTATATAGGAATAGCCTATAAACGGACTGGCAGACGACGGCGTGAGACCGTGAGCGGTTTCGGACACTCCTGAGGCAGGCCAAGACCGCAAAGCGGTTGTAGCGCCGGATAAGTAAGTAAGTAAGCCTATATTTTTAATGTAATTTTGATGTTGCAACCAATGCAACCGGATCGGTATCATGGTACAGTCCTCAACTTGGACGGCTTAACATGTCCGTCATGAATTCAGGTCCGGAATGCGAGACACAGTCCTAATATTGATAATCTATAAGTCAATTAAAGCCAAGCCAACTGGCAGACTTTCACCAGCAACGGTTGTTGTGCCAAATAAGAAGAAGAACCAATGCAATTATGCTGTGGTATTATTCGACTCATTATAATTATTTTTACAACGTAATCTGATAAACAGTCCTTGCCTCCGTACAACTGTTCGCATGAGTATCACACAAACTACTTGTAGGAAAAATATCAGTTCGGTTCAGCACCAGCGCTTTAAGCGTTTAATAGTTAAAATATGGTAAACTCGTAATCAAAATGATGTTACAATCTTAAAGCATATGTTTATTTTAAAATACATATTTCATGAATGAAATAAATTCCTAGTTTCGATGGATGCTTACAATTTTATCAATTTGTTTGGTTTGTAGAAAAAAATGTCCACCCTGTTCAATGAGCATGAACCACCAGGCGGCTCCATTAACAAGCACAAATTCATAGGTTTTTATCTAGAGTATTTTCCGCTTTGTAACACAAAATAACAGTGTTTTAAACATATGAAGAAATTTCACAACGAAAATATGAATTCAAAACATGGTTGTTGTTTATTCCTATTGTAACTCATGAGTTAATGAGTCAAAATATTTAATTTTAGTTTTTATTACAATTTATTATAAATATCAATAATCAATGTTAATAGCAACTATCAATACACCAATGGATGTGTTGTTAATTTTTGTTTAGGCAGCATGCGATTATTAAAGGGAAATTAACAGTTCGTATCGATTGAAATGAAAAAAAAATTTGGTAGTAAAGTTAACAAGATAAAAAATACCCATTGAAATTAATTGAGATGCCAGTTTTTGCAATAATATCTGCTCATGTACGGTGCACCATGTATTGATGAACATCAATATGTATGCAGTTTGAAAAATAAATATCTCAAAAACAAACGTTGACTAACCACTAACTACAGGCAGCAGCAAATTTACCCTTCATATATTGTGGTTTTGCTGCAAGCTTCCGTTTACGTGCATTGGAATGATCCCGTTTCACTCATCACGTACAGGCAAACAAAGCGTAAAAATCATGAAAGAAAGCCAAACAAAACCGGCAAATGATACACCGGAACGCCTCAATGCATTTGAACGGAGAAATTGGATGCCGGTAATGGTATGCAGAAACGGGTAAGAAAACAACAACATCGAAAAAACCGCTTCTCTGCATTCAATGCATGCTTTCATCTGGACCGGTACGATCGATAACTTTTCATGATGACGTTGCTCGGTGGCACAATTCAAGTGCAGTTGGGCCGAAAGACTGCCGAGCAGATAAAAAATCAAACAGCAAATTCATGGCTTCATAAGTGCTGGATGGGAGGCGAGCAAAGCCCCATGGTGCTGCAAACCATCGGACGGTGATAGTGCACTTTATGGGCCGTGCGTGCTTGCGTGCGTGAATTTTCGATCCATTAGGTAGCGCAAATGTTGAAGAAAAAAAAAAGCAGATACTCAAACGCCCGGCAGAACAACCATCGAAATCGAATGGAAAGGGGTATAGAATACTAGCGGTAATGCTAGCGAAAGCAAACATACGCTCACACCGGTGCGCGTTTTGTGAACGGCCAATGCCAGGCCATATGGAACCATCCCTTAGCCAGAGGTACGGGATTTGTTTTATTAATTTCTGGCTAATAATGGGAATAATAGCTGAGATTATTGATTGTTATCAATACTTTTTTCGTACCGTTATGTGATACGTCAGTGGGTCAACTCGGGGCGTATAAGCCTGCAAAGCGATGCGTTTGGGGTTTTGATGCATTACAAATCGTGGATGTGAAATGAAATTTATCCCGAATTATGTTGGTGCTATTTTGCTAACGCTGCAAAGCATACACGCGCAAAACCATAATGCTTGGAGCATTCTTTTTTATGTATAATTTAATAATTATACTACAGTTTAGCAGGCGTTAACCAATGTGCTAAATGAAATCAATATGCCATCCGAACGGCGAATGACGAAAGTCCAGCCATGGGGATGCTAATGAATCGCCAGTAATAAAGAGCTATCGGGCTTTCGAGCGAATGTGGACGCATCCGAACCAAGTTCAGGGAATAAATAATCGATTTCATTTTGCTCTTCACTCCCAGCATTGCGTGTGGTGTGACTTTTTGTTCTATTAGCCGATAATTAATACTTGCCTGATTGAATTTCAAAATAAATAAATGCTCATTAACCAAGCTGCGCGGTTTGTTCCAAGAGCAAAAACAAAAGCTCAGTTGCAATCAAACGTTTGAGGAGTAAATGAAAGAATGAAGAGAAGAAAAAAAAATCAAATCCTCGATATGTTTGCTCTTTCGCGAGATTAAATATGCATCAAAAGTAGTCGAAACACGTGATGAATTATTACTCCATACATCATTTGGAACACCATTTACTGCAGCACCGTGTGCATACACAATTCTTCCTTTCTACAGGGTTTATTTTAAATTTTCAAAGGTCGCATTGCAAAGCCAAATGGCAAGAATGGGTAGCTGAGATTGTAGGAAAATTCTGGGAGAAACGTTTTGGAAAACTATTAAGTATGACAAAAAATGATATGGAAAATAAATTAACCCACAGCAATGGTTGAATTTTATGCCATGGTCGTCAATTTAATGGAAAGAAAAAAAAGTAATATTTGCGAACGACCCAGCGAGTAGCGAAAACTTCAAACATAAGTGAAAATAATGTAAATACATAAACTAAGTGCCGGGGATAATTCTCATTAGGGAAAAGGGAAAGAGAGAATAGCAAAAGCCTGGGATTGATTGTCGTTGCAATAATTCGATACTAGGTGCATGTTTGAAATTAGGTGAAACAGAGGACACTGTGCTCTACAATAAACGGATGGACATTTTTCCTTTTAATTTTTACGACAAAAGTATAGTTTTCATACATGAAGAGTACATTAAAGCAAGGTAAAAATTAAATGTAACTTGTAATTTTCGTTAAACTAGTGTTACATGACCTACAAATTAGATACAAAATATGGTACTTTATGTTATTATACATTGAGTTAAATTGTGAACCTATTGATCAGAGGGTATTTATTTATGTTTACATTGACATTTTCATCAGAATACTATACTTTTGCCGGAAATCAGGCCAGGGGTGCATTTACATGACAAACAGTAGAATATATATGTAGTGAAAAAATGTGCATAAATGTAAGAAAGGTGGAAAGATTGGAATAGATCAAGTACATACACAGGCTGTGAAAATAGGAACAGATAGAAAGAGTGCAACAGAGAAAGAGACAGAAATGTTGTGAGAGTATGTGTGTATTTGTGTGTGTGTAAGAGAGGGACAGCTGTGAACAGAGAGTATTAAGGAATGAATAGAAATAATGTGACACGGTAGCGTGCTTTTTTGCGGTTCTATGTATGCACGGTTCTGATCAGCGGCGGTTGCATCGGTTAAAGCGAATAAACAGGCGCTCCGGATGTATAGTGGTTTACGATTTTTGTTGTTGTCCCTACGTTCTACCCTATTTTTTGTCGTTTTTGCCCCTCAATGCTCGTCGGTCTGCAAAGATGGGTCGACGAGATTTATGTCACCCGCTTTGGTTTTGCAATTTTTATTTCGCTATTAATTTCAGGAAACGATTGCAACCGAAAAAAGCGAATACCTCTGCGAAAACTCATCGTCAGTCAGAGCGAATACGAGCACTGTAAAATAAATCCCGCTGCTAAAAACGGCGAGCGAAAATTTCGACCAATTGCTGAGTAGAGGATAAAAAATAGAATGATATTTCTCGTACATTTTCCGATGTTGCGGCTTCCTTCTCTTAGGCATTTCCCCCGGCGAGCGAATGTGGTCTCCAATTTAGCGGTTGCTACGTGGATGATTAAAAGCCGCCTATTTGCTGGGCTGGCAGTACGCCTGTGCTTTTACTGATGCCGCCGTGCGACAGTACCAGCGAGGAGGATCAGGATCATCTTTCCCTTACGTTCATTTGCGCTATGGCATGCAGTTTTTAAATTTATGCACCACGTCATCCGGTGTCGTGGAGGGGAAACCCCCGGTGATTTGCGGATGCCGGTATGCCGGATGGATTCATTAGAGGTTGTGTCATTATAATGACATCGCCAGCTTTGCTTGCGGCGACGGAAATAATGGAGTAACCTTTTTTCTCTTTCCCCTTTCTGCTCCTTAATCACCACAATCAGTCAGGTAGAAATGGTGCGGGTCGGTGACCGATGCGGCATAACGTATCTTTTTAAGGGATTAAATCCAGTGGCGGTGTGTAAGAAATAACTTTTACATCGTTCCTTGATGACGGCTATGCATACATCGTCACATATTACCACGGCGGGCCGACGACTATTCACTCTAATACCGATGCAACCGTAACCGAATCAAAGCGGTGTAAGTTAATGTAAGCGGCACGCGGTGCAATTGAAAGAACTGGTAGGGTTTGTGCTACGACGGTCCCCTGGGAGTGTTGCTCTCCGAGGACATACATCGGATGCTTGGAGTTGAGTTGTGGGTGATATATATTTTTTTAAGTCTATACTTTGCGGCTGCCGTGACTCCTTCTTGACAACTACGTGGGCGAGGGTGCGTCAACACACTGAGGCGTAAGGTGGGAAAGCATGTGGGAGGAGTGCGAGGAGGCGTGCGGTGGCTGGAACGGATACCGAACCTGAATTTGGTTGGAATTCGTATTTGCTGATATTGCTGAGCGTATTCGCGGTTCACAGGACAAAGAGTGTGAAAAAAGAAATCACATAAACACACGCAGGCACAGACACAGAGAATACAATGCGCTTGTAAATGGCTGGTGTGTTGGATGCGTATTTTTGTGGCGTCGATTTGCGAAAACAGCCCCTTATGCAAGAAAGAAAAATAATAAATAAAAAAAAACTTGAAGTCAAAAAAAATTGGCAACATAAAAAGAGGCACACAAACTCACACACATGTGCCCATTTATACGAACACTTCGAAAAGAAAGCGGCCTTGTGGCGGGTAGTGTTGTTAAATTTGCTAATAAAAAAACGACAAAAGGGAATTGCTGTTTTGTAGCACGTTCTTCCTCAAGCGAGTTGTTATTGTTATTTATAATTCAACCATCTTCGGTTGTATTTTTTGTGCCATATTTATTTGTAAATCGTCATGGTTTTTGCCGCTGGACAATGCAGAAAAATGTAACACCAAAAATCAAATGAAACAAAAAAAAATCGTAAAGCAGTTGTCGCATCGCGGTTTTTGCAAAATGTGGCATTGCAAAGTTTGTTCAAAATGTGAAACAACATTCTTTTGGACTAGCTTGGTGCACATTACTGAACGAATGCTTTGTTGCAGTATTAGCCTTTTTTATTAAGAGTTTTCTCGCAGACAACATTATTGCCAAAAAAAAACTTTAACTATTGTTTACTTACATTACTCTGATTGTCGAAATGGTATGAGAAATAGTAATGGAATTAGAGATTGCTAAAAAAAAACAATGCAGTGCCTAATATAACTATAGCAATCTGATTTTTCCAAAATTTTGTTAATATTGCTGAATAAGGTCTAATAAAATGTATTTATATTTTACAGCAAAGTGAATGAAATGCGTACTATTAAGACATCGTATTCGATTATTTTTCTCAGATCGCATAAACTAATGCGAAAAGTATTCAACGAGGGTTTATTTAAAAGTTATGCGTTTTTTTAATAAATTTTTAAACATATGATAAAATAGTATAGTCTAATACGAACCCATAATTTTATCACAATAATAATAATCATAATTAAAACACATTTTTTATCTACAAGAAATAGTAAAATACGACAAAAATTGTTCAAAAACCAATTCTGTTTATAATTTAAAGAAAATGCCATGTTACCATGCATCATAATTCAATGATTATATATTTATTCAAACCAAATTAGTTTTTTAAATAAAATTCTCATATTTTTAACTCTGCTTCTTTTTGCGTATTCAGGCTTTCCAGGCATAATTATACCATATAACCGGAAGACTTAGCTTGCTGGGGACTGGCAATATCATTATCAATTATTAATAAATAATTTTAGTATTTTTTATTTCAAGAGATACCTGTCATTCAAACAAAGACTAAAATTTCATTTTCATTGTTATGTTGAGTAAACCTAACCAGACACATATTTTAAATTAAAAAACATAACAGTTTAGTTATATTATGCACCGTGTAACAAAACATTTAATTAATTTATCTTGTAACAGCTGCTATTTTAAGCAATTTTTATTAAACGCACAAACAAGGAAAGATAATCAAACGTAGATAAATTTAAGGCTGAAGTGAGTGTTGTTGTAATGGCTGTGTTCTAATACTACGAATATAGTGGTTGTATAATGTGACTTTAGAAATGGTGAAAATATTCGCCACCTTTATCAATTTCTGTAAATAAATAGTAAACGTAAAGAATATAAATCACTAAAAAAGGTTGTCAACTAAAGAGAAAAAATGAATATAGAATCTGGAACGTTTGTGTAATAGTTTAATTGAGTTTGTTATTGTTATAACATCTGAAGAGCTGTTTTCGGTCACGAAATGCCGTATCCAAAAATTACGCCATCAAAATATTTTTGATTCTATACAAATTCCATCCAAGCATCATATCCAGCCAGTTAGCGATGGATGCATCGAATTGTAGCGATTTGAATAGTACATGTTTATCTCGGAATATAAGGATTAATGTTTATTTTTTTACACGGTGCGGAGTAAGGCAGAGCATACTGTATTGAAAAGCTGCACACATTAGTTGAAATGAAACGTTAAGCGTAGTTACAATAGCATTGTGCAAAATTGCATGAGGCGTGTTTAATATTAGTTACTCAATGGAAGAGGGTCTAACACCAGGTGCCTGGAAATTGTTGGAATGGTGAAGCCAATAACACACAAATTTCAAGGAGCAGACGTGATATTGCGTGGATAAAAACATTCAGCGTTTAAGTGCTTTAAACAAATGCATATCGGGTGGTTAGGTAGTACGGCTATACAGTGTGGTGGATGCTAATATTTATTACAAAAAGGATAGCGCTCGTGAGTTTGGGTTTGCGGAGGCCTTCTGTTCCATATTCTAAAACAAACATATAAATCAACGCTAGAAAAAAAGCATTATGGCTTTTGTTACCGATAATAATTGAAAAAATGTGCATAGGTGCATTTAATTTTACGTAACCAAAACCAGCAAAGTAAAAAATTATAATATAAAAATCGTTTAATTGTTTAAATTATGGCAAACAAATATTCGAACAATATTCATTTTTTTCGAGGCTGTATTGAGCTTTACAAAAAGGTTTTTGTAAATATTGTCTATTGTTGTGTTAGAACACAGCATTACAGTGTGTAAGTGTCCATTGATGTGTGCCGAGAATTTAAACTAACTTGTTAGAAAAATTGTGTTGCTTTCTTGCCATTGAAATGAATTATCTGTGTAACTGAATACAGGCGTACGAAAATGAAATCAGTGCGTTAAATTAAATAAAAAAAACATCCTCAATTCGTTTTAAAAAGTCTGTAATTAGATATATTTTTAAGCGTAAAGAAATAACAACACATGTCACATGGATCGAATCAAGAAAATATCGTTGATATAGATATTTCAAATCTTCGTCACTAATACAATATAATGACACATAATTTTTAGTGAGATAATGACACATAATTTTTCTAAATACTTCGCAGAAAAAATATTGGTACAAATATTAATGGTTTCTAGAAATATAAGGAAACTGTCATTATCCTTTTGATTTTGTTAGCATAAAAATACTTTTAATTTGCCAATACTGTAAAAAAGATTGATTGTTGTGTAACCTAAACATATTTAAGACACATGATATTTGAACAGTACAATTGCTGTAAGCACTGAAAAAAAAACAAAAAAAAAATTGGAAGCTCATACCTCTAAAGCGATTAACAACAAAACTAAAACAAAGAGCCGACTATGACGCCTGTGGCCATCTTGCTTGCTCGAGCAACTAAAGCGTAAAAAGTATTTGTTTGGTGCACAACACAATTACCTGGTGATCGGCCGCAAACCCACTGCGTGCTAAAGCAACTGGGAAAGGACACACAAGTGGTGATTATAAAGGCTTAAAATATATGTTTGCATACATGTTAAATATATTGATGTATCAACTGGTTGAATGCTTACTGGTGGGACGGAGGTGTGGATATAAAACCAAAATAAAAAAAAAATATGGAGCAGTACATATTGGCGTTGCACGGATCACAATCTACTGCGCGCATGTGCTTGTCGCATTCGGGTAAGGTAACAACAAACGCGTTTTTCATAAAGCACGGACAGGGAATTTTTACTTGCTCCTACAGAGAATGGCGTGTTTCATCCACCGAACAGTTTGCAGATGAAGTTGTTGCAATTATGCATCGGTATTGCGATATCGGTAGGAAACAATAAGGGGCAAACGCAGGTAAAACAAACGGCGGGCAACTAAAACAACAAACAGCAGCAGTAGTGATCGGTACAATTAGCGGAAGATACAGTACTGATTATATGACACACAACGTTTTGCGCTAGTAAATAAATTTCTGTTCTTGATTTGCTTGGTTTTATTCAGTGCAAGTAAAGGCAACAACAATTGGCAAAAGGTGTGAAACGGGGTAAAAATTGCATTTGTTTATCAGGCTGGTGAAGTGTGTGAGGCAAACGAAGTGGCGAGTACTTTACTTTACCTTTACCTGTAACGACGCCGTGAACTTCACTTCGGCCGCCGGATTGCTGGCCACGCACGTATAGTCGCCGGAATGCGCCGCCGAGAGGGAGGGAATGTTAAGGAGGGACGAGTACTGGTCAAGGGTGGACACGTTGGCGCCGAGCAGCGTGGACAGCAGCGGATCGCCATCCTTTAGCCACTTGAGCGTTAACGGTGGATCACCCTTGGACACGCCGCACACGGTGCGTGTCCGCATGCCCTCAGCTAGGCCGTCTTGGAAGGAGAACGGCTCAATGTTGGGAGGAACTAGTAGAGCCATGGTAGGGACCGATTGTCGATTGGTTTTGTTTTGTTTTCAGATATTATGGAGTTCATGGACATGTTTGATCACGCGGTTTTGAGATTAATGTTCCACAGATACCGATTCCAACGGTCGGTGGTATGTGGAATAAATAGTATTGATGATGGTGTTGATGATAGTTGTAGTAGAAGAAGTTGTGGTAGTAGTAGTAATAGTAGTAGTAGTAGTAGCAGTAGTAGTGTGGCACAACCGAAAATGCAACATGACAACCGAAGAGCGACAATGTGAGTGTCGGAAAGGAAGGAAAAGAAACAAGAAAAAAGAACAAAGAACGTGAGTCAGGATTAGGTACGATACAGTTACCATTAACCAGCAGCGACTGATGGCCTTCCGTTTCGGCGGCAGTGTTGCGTACAACGCATGAATAGTTGCCGGTATGATCGGCGGTCAGATTCTCGATCAGCAGGATGGAGTTGTACTGGTCGACCTGTGTCACGGACATGCGCTGGTAGGATCGATCGGACGACCGTCCTTGCGCCAGGTGATGGTGAGCGGTATGTCGCCCTTGATGACGGAACAGGTGATCGAAGCCCGATCGCCAACGTTCAGCGAAAGGATGGACGAGTGGAACGGGTTCAACTTAGGCGGCACTGCAAACGGTGCGGTAGGAAAAGGCGATTACTAAAAGTGTTGCTATTGGGTGAACACACGTTCTTGCAATCCCGAACGCAATTACTCCGATTCCGCGAAGGTGGATTACCAAGCGGTTCATCCATCTCAGAAACAGCTTCTCGGGAGATACCTAGTACGCTGGTGGAAAGACACTAGAGCCGATTAGCAAGTGACTGCCGCCAGGGCAATACTAACCTATGACCGCTACTTCGCCGCTGCGTCGCGCACTGTGCCCCTGTTTGTTCCGTGCCCAGCACGTGTAGACACCGGAGTCGAGTGATTTCTGCACCTCCTTGATCTCGAGCGTGCCGTCTGACTGCACCTTCTGGCGCATATCCTCCGGCAGCTCGCGGCCGCCCCGCTCCCAGTGAATTTCCTCGATCGGATAGCCCGCTACCGGGCACTTCAGGTATAAGGTATGCCCGGCTACGGCGGTGACTTTCGGTATTAGGCGAATGTACGGTAATCCTGTCAATTATATAAGAAGCATGCTTAGCAGGTGTTTTTTTTTCCATTTTTTCTTTTTGCAGCCGGAAAGGTAGACGCTTACCGTAAATGTTGAGCCTTGCGGAATGAGATGTCTTTCCGGCACGGTTTTCCGCGGCACACGAGTATTCGCCGCCGTCTTCCACCATCACGTGGCTGATATTTACGTGACTGATGACGTCCCCGTGTACGGTTACATACTGGCCAATCATGAACCTACCGAAGAAAGGCGTGAGAAAGTGCGAGACAAACGAAGGGTAAGAATGAATCGAGAAGTACTGCTGCTAAGCTCTTTTAAAGCTGCTTAACACGTTGTCTGCCACGTCAGCCACTATGTGGCTGACGGGTTTTTTCTGATCGGGCCACGTCAGCCACATAGTGGCTGACACATTGCACATTGTAAAAGACGTGTTACAAGAGATAAACTTGCACGTATTTGATCGGTTCTTTCACAATGCTTTTCTTTTACGGTTATTATTTCTCAAAAAAATGATTCAAATATCAAAATGAGTTTCTATTATGTTTTCATAAATAAATGAGAATGAGAATGAACAATAATTATAAGATCTTGGAGTTCATTTATTCATCCTTTACTTTTGATGCACAATCTTAAAACACTCATCACAAAGTTGAGGTTGATCGGGACAGCTTGGACAATACGTAAACGATCTTTTCATAGTTTCACGTACCTTTGATCGGCCCATGCTTTGCCTGTCATTGTTGTAGCATCGTTTGCATGCGCGTACCAAAGCGTTGCAAAGCGTTGGAGTCGGAATGTCACCGACTTTTGCGAGAGGTAAAGAAAGGGAAGGGAGGGGAGGGGGTTTCCAAGAATGAAATTCCATGGAATTAGCCCAACAAACGACATTGTGGAGCGACTGAGACAACAAAGAGAATTGGTGAATTTGATTTAAAAGAGAAAAAATGCAAAAGCAAATGCAATCGTTTCAAAGAGTGATTCCGTGGCCTGACGGGGCAGTTCAGTGGGCATGTATGGTGGCAGACAACGTGTTAATATGTCACTTGCTTTGTGTGAGCATCGACAACTAACCCGACGCACAGCACGTCGTCGAACTGGCTTTTAATCGGTTAATAGTTTGAAAAATAACAGACTAGTAGTCACTTCATGTATGTACGCGGAAGCAAAGACGCATTTCCTCCAATGCTAACTTATGCAGTAACTAATTAAGCATAGAACAGACGAAGACACTTTGCACCGTGCTACCCGCGTGAGCAAACGTTCTTCCCTCTCTCGTGAAGACAACGACCGACGACTCCCTATTCCCAACACGGTCTACCGCAAACCGATTTGGGTCTGGTGGAAGTTAATTTGAAGTCTCGGGTATTTCGGGTACCGCAAAAGCGCAAAATATTCACACCCAGTCACAAAACTTTCCGTCGCTGTTCCGTCGCTCGTTCTACCCGATTTTCAAGCTAGTGAGAAGCTTTTCGGGAAAAGGACGTGAGTCTGTAATTTAGCTGCTGGAAATGAAACAATCCATCCCGTCCCGGGATGCTACTACCACCTAGTAGCGTAACCAGAGCAAATGAAAGGTATGGAAAGTTATGAAGAAGGAACCATCATACGTGGGTGTCTGTGGTCGGGCAGGTCTAGTGTGGGATGCACGTGCTTCCAACGCCATCACCTGACACCAACGTTTTGACTGTTGAATGTGGGTCCAAGATGTCGTGCAAAGATGAAATATTTAAGTTTAATCCGAATCCTATTATAATTGGATCTTCGGTTGTCGCCGTCGCCAGAGGATATTAACTGTTGCTAGACGGGCCATGTTTCGCTGTGGCCTGTAGCTAGTAAGCTGAAAATTCTTGTATCTTAGAGTAGGGAATATACGGCGGGAGTCTCGTAAACTCTCGACAGGGATTCAAAGTCTAGAGGATTTGGCAGGTGGTAGATGAAAATGTTTCTGTCCATTATTAGCTGAAAGGCGCTGAAGTCAACCTCTCTCGACTGCACAGATTGTCTGCCACGTTGGGGCGGTTCGGCGTTTGACGAAAGTTTTCCATCGGCGTCACGCAGACAACACTTTGGCACTGTCGGGAGAATTTAAATTAGTTTGCAAGTTTTGCCACCACCGATTTCATGTTTGACTTTGTCTTTATTTCTCCTACAGGCGAGGATTCTGAAGAGGTTACGTGATAAGACGAGAGTGAACCTGCCGGGTATAGCCATCCTTGCTGACTAGTTTTTCTTCTACTTCTCACCCATGGATTGTGGGCGCTTGCCTTGGGCAGAATCTTTCTCCGAGGTGAGAATCCTTTACGGTTTTAACGGGTGCATTGTGAATGCTTTGCAAAAATGACAACGACGGGCTAACCTTGTCAGCCGCGGTTCATTGTTGGAGATTGCCTTTTTCTGTGCCAGCGCAAAAAGTTAGTCGTCGCCTCCCTTCTGCTCAGTGTTGCGCACTGGAAATTGCAAGAAATCTGACAGTCTAACTAACTACACAAGTGAAAAGAAACGTTCAGATCTAGTTGTCCAGGCCGGTAGAGCAGATGGGTTCCGAATGGAGTATTGTCTTCCACTCCGGTGTTGATCGTAAAAGTTGCAGTGCGCTTAAAGTGCAAGAAATCCGTGCATTCCGCATCGCTCTTTGACTGGGCGAGAGTTCTCAAGAATTGCCTCATGAGCACCGATTGGCACGCCATTCGGTACCACATTCAGCTGATGTGCAGTGATGGCACGACGAACGCGCGCCTTCGATTAAGTTTTTCTCATGAATTCCCTATTGCCTCATTGTTGGATTGAAATTTCCAACGGCACGCTTCCGGGCGGATGCATCGTTGAGCGTTACGACCCTTGGTAAAATATGCATGGCATTGCAGCATAATTTAAGTTTAAACGGGTTTGCACAAGGTGAGCGATGGTGTGATATCAATGAAGTTGATAACGATTATAAAATTATTAGAGACAGAAGTGATGTTACATTTGAATTCAAATCTACAGGGTATTGAACAAGATGTACAAGAAATTCAAAGCATTAATAGTGATGGAAATCAAATGATTTTTTCAGGACAATAAATTATTTACTATTGCAATATTAAGTCGTAGCATTTCTATTTGAGTCAGTAATGCTTTGCACTCTGTCTAGAAATCTGATCTGACTAAATAGTTTTGATTGTTATGTTGGGTTAATTTTTCTATAGCAAAACAAATTGTTTCATTGATCCATTAGTGATTGATAGAAGGTTTCAACTAACCACCGAAGTTAGCTGAATGTCAAAACAATAAGTATTCAGCATAAATAATTCATTTTGCTAAATTTTTCAGAGTCTTTAAAGCGCCTTTTTGTAACAGCACGAGTTAAAAACATTGTGTTGCATGATGTATCAAGCCCTCTCCTTGCATTAAGCACTATCACACATATTACAAACCATTCTGTGTCAGATCGACCGGCCCCAAACATGACCGCTTAGGGTGTCGTCCTTCCAAATGTGTCGAATATTAACAAGCAGCGATCCACGTTGCACTTTCGTTCCTGTTAGCTTCCTGGAAATAACGGCAAGTTATGTAGATACAAGCATGTGTACCGTTTATCAGCTCACTTCATGCAGAGCTCTCGTTCTGGGTTGTATGCTTGAAAACGGAAGCTCACAACAGGCACGTTCTTCGGCCAAGGTATGTGTGCTGTTTCTTGTCGCTTGAACCGGTTGAATAAAAAGTTTATTGATGGGAGAAACACTGTCTCAATGTGGAGAAATGTCACATAGGATGGATATGGTTGCAAGGATGCAGCTTTTGCAAGACTATATAAAAAATAGTTTCATGTACAGCCTCTATCAAAAAAGGCCTCTGTATCGGGCTGTTCGAAGTGAAAAAGGCTCCCCTTCTCGTGACGCCTTTCAACGACAAACATGAAGGATGTGGAGGAAGCTTTTAGGAAAGTATTACTAACATAACGAACTATCAGTTGTATACCATTTTATGGTCCCAAGAGAGAATGGTCCCAAAAGGTTCGAGCTAAGAATATCGAATTTGGGATAATATAGAGATACGCTAGAGGGATATCGTCAATGAAAAACTACACAACGAAACTAATAGAGATGAATAAAAATATATTCCTTATTTTATTAGCCCTGAAAGAGTATATCAACGGAAAACTATCATTTTGATACGATTTTGTTGATAATGAGGTACTAGATTTATACGTATTATTTTTAAACCTCTATTTCCGTAAATTATTTTCCTTTCTCCATGTCTTCTCATACTTGCTGGAAGGGCTGCGTTTGTATGATCGTTCCTTCTCTAGAAGTCTTTAAATGCCATATTTGATTCGTCATTACTATGCAACGTACATAAACATTACAAAAAATTCACACCACCAAACCCTTCCTTGTATCTGTAACGTGTTTTTCCGGACCCATGTTTATGAAAATATTTTCACAACACCGTTTAGCATTTAACCAACAAACTTGTAACACCGCGAAAAGGCAGGTGGAGCAGGGTCTGCAAATAGCAACTTCGTTTTAACCGTGTACCTGCTAAGATACGCGGTTGTTTGCAAACGGCGCGCGACAGGGCGAACAGTAAACACACCCAATCGAAAATGCCTTCACAGCAGTTTGGCTAGGATAGATCCGGTGTTTTCCCCATTTCCGACATGCCCGCGATGCAAAGAGCGTCGAAACCCAAAGTGCGAATCGTGAGCGGGTGTTTTCCTCACGGTCACGGATTATGTGCTGTTGGGGCTGATCAGGCTGGTTGGAGTCGGGTGTAATTAAATTATCATGCTGAAATATTCCGTTACATTTCATTTTACGCATCCAGGCCGGGTTGTGCGTCGTACGCACTTGGTGGGCTTAGGTAACGGGATCAGGAAACAGAGCTAAGCGGCATTTACAGCACACCTTTTAGCACAGGATGGTGGTGGGTGAGCGTGGAAAGTAAAGAGCACAGCATCAAACGCATCCTCGGAGAAGGACGGCAACGCTCTTCCAGTTTGTCAGAGAACAAATTGAATTTAGTAGAGGCTAGATTTTAACGATTATGCGATTAAAATTTGCCACGATAAATTGTCACTCGCATAAAAACTCGCGCAAGCTCCTATACACACTCACATACACACACAAACTCACAGATTGAGGTGAAAATTAGCGGAAGTATGTCAAGTAGATTTAGACAGCCGACACAGAACGAGGGTATGCTATCAAGTTAAGTAATAGATGGTTGGTCCCATCCTCTTCCTTCCGGAACCAATTTCAGCACAGTCTTTAATTGCACAAAGTGTTATTAATCGTTGATTTGGTTTTTATTCGCATTTCTAGGATCTGGATTAGATTTATTACGAACGTTTTTCAGCGATGTTTGTCACAGCTCTGGGATGTTAGGAAAAAGCTGTTTGTTTTAATTTCATTACCAATACAATGTTGGCTACGCTTTATTAAAATTGAGGGCAGCTTAATTTCCCTCCTGTCGGTTCATTACGTTCTGGATGGCTTAGATCGGAACCTAGAAGCCCATCAATCAATCAACCACAGATCAAATGGCACTTAAATGCTACCCTTGTCAGGGTGTGTCCGAGTGTTGAGGAGTGAGCTCGAATGGTGCAGAGACCCGGGTGCGACCGGGTAGTCTCGTTTTTGACGAGCTTTTGAATGTATGTTTTTTGGCAACTTTGCTTCTTATTCCAGCACCCAGCTGGAACCGTTGCCATCATGTCCGGATGTGTTTAAACTTTTTTAACGGGTTTTTTTTGCCCCGGTCTACTTCGTTTCATTATTCTTTCGGATCAACTGCAGCACGTTTGCCGACACCGACATGACACAAGAAAAACATCCCCACGTCAACCTCAAACACGGTGCTATCGATCAAAATGAAACTCATGCAATGAAGCCGTCCTAAGAACGGTGGAGCGGAAAACAACCGGGCAGGAACGGTTTACTGTGGTCACGTCCCAAGCGAGGCGCATCATGGAAAAGTCATTAATTTAGGATTCGCCCTCCATGAGCAACACGAGCACGGCTAAGTTCATCCTTACTGTGAAGGTTAAGCTTTGGTCGCCGGAGCTTTCCATTGCGGAAGGCTTCTTCTCATTCCACGCTGGACACAGGCCTGGACAAGGGAGAAAAACTTCAATAAGCAGAGAAGCACACGGCCCGAGTTGGTGGGGAACGTTTGAACAGAAACTAATTAATCACAATAGTCCGTCCACACGCTTCGCGATTCTGCTCCGTTTGAAAGACGGACCTGCACTGAGACTTGCCCAGTACCAACCAATGCTTCGTGTGCGAAGATTCGATATCCGGCGGCCGGAAGTAAAAGCGTGCGGGAATACACACATACACACTGCCGAGAGCAGAGTTGGAAAAGCGATTGAAGTGCACGAACGAAATCCCTTTCTTTCGATCCGTTCGGATCGTTCGATGCATGGACGATGGTTGAAGCTTCGATGGTACCCGTTGGTTAACAGCGAAGGCAAAGATTGATTTCCATACGAACTAATAAATTTTATTTGATTTAGAATCCATTTGGGAAACGATCCCATTCCGCGCACATCGTACATCCTCGAGGGCAACGGCATGGGCAAGGGTCCCGGAAAGGCCTTCGGTTTTTTTGTTCCCTACATATTTGTATCGCTGGATGTAGTTTAGGTTTTCCGAGGTCGAGAGGAGTACTTGAGAAAATGATTTCATTAGGAATTTGAAAGGGTGTAAGTGATGGACATGATTGATTGCTTTGGTGATGGTATATTTCAACAAACATTGGTCATCTTTGTTTAGTTTATTTCACCAACAATGTTAATATTTACTGCCCTTTTAAAGTTACTTGATAATAATATAAAAAAAAAAAAAACATTTTCGAAAGACCGTAATTACAGCTTTTCGGATCTTAGAGAACCCAAACCTAATTCATTGTATTATAACATACACAATGCCACTATTGATTGCACACGCCGGAAGGTTGATATGCTTTTCTCTTTTGTATTACCTGTCTGGAATGTGATGGAATAAAGAAGCAAAATAAAAAAAAGGATCAACTACTGCTGTAACGCACCGTGTGCTATCCGGGGGTACAAGATGCCGTTAAATGATGCTTGCCGGAAGCTGCCAAAGGCAAGAAGGAAATTAGAAAAAATGGATTCCATAGTAAAACCCATCTTTCTCGGCACCGTTACGACTTTACTGATGGCGATGATGGCAATGGTTCTGCTACGGGGTCTTGTCCGATAGAAGTGGAGAAGTAGATAGGTATACTGCTACCAGCCGCGGGGCGGGTCTACGAAAGGAAAAATTGAATCCCATCCCAACCACTCAAACGCCCCGTCAATGTCTGCTACAGCAAACATGAAGATAAACGAGATTATTCAAATACGGCCACGAGAAAATGAGAAAATGCGAAATAGAAATGAATCAACCACCCCGACATTATTGCTGCGGTGAACCATGCGGCAAGGTGTTGTGTGTTGGGAAATTCTTCTAGTTAACCTTGTATTTGCCTGGCGATGCCAGAAGACGGATGAAAAAGGAATATTTTTAGTTGCCAAATCAAACACATCCGGCCAGGATGCAGGATTGTTTGCAGAGTTCTTTTTCTCATAACTTGGTTAAAGCTGGTCATATTTTATTCCAATAATGGTGGAATCTTTAGGACATGTTGCAAACATTACTTTAGTTTTCTAGAAACGAAAATAAAATTTAACTAGCTCTATTTAACTTAAAAATATCTAAACAATTTTTTTCAAAATTTGCAGAATTGAGTCGGGTTAATTTCCAAAAGTACAACTACTAAAGAATATCACTGTTAACTTACAAACACAAAGCTACTGCCTTACCTGCCGTTTGTTGGTAGCGGAAATCCATCCAGCGTCCAGGCGATTTGTGGCGTCGGGTTGCCTTGTGCCGAACATTTGAGCGAAACAGCTGGTCCAGGCTGCAGCGTTTGTTCGATGAAGCTATACACCAATGACGGGGGTGCGTCTGCAAAACAGAAGCATATTAAGCGCAACGTCAACATCAGTGAGGCGGGTAATAATTATCATAAATAAGTTGGTTTTCGCTGAACCAGTAGGTGGTAGAAAATTTTGTGATTATCAAAAAAAACAATATTTTCTACCCTACCCTGGTCGCTCTTGGCAGCGACATTGGCGAACGAGATGGCAGTGTGACGGTGTAGAAATAATTTGCGGTTGCTAACCGCACCAGGGCAGGAAATTACCGGTCGAAGGATGGGACGTGCAAGTAGAAACTTCATCTATTTTGACGGTTTTTTGTCGTGTGCCCTGCCTTTTTTTACCAAATGTGTTAAATCTTTTCTAACGCCAAACCTTCGCGCTTGGTTTGCCTTCCGGCGGTGTGAAAGGTGTGAATAAATCGCTTCACGGTTTGGTTGGAAAAATTATGACCATTTAAAACAGGCCACGAACACAAGAGCAAACACTTTCAGAACGTGCTGGAAATGGAGACAACAAACCGAAAATTACGGTTCTGACCCCTGGCCGAAACGTAAATGGGGTAATGTTTGCCCATGAGGGAAATGGTGGAAATGGTTGTCCGCGGTTCGTTTGTAGATATCGTTCGCTTCATTATTGTGAGTATATTTTAGCAGTTGTGGAGCAAAAATTTAATAACCAGTTGCGTACCATCTTTGATCATTAAACGTTGTTCTCTTGGCGCAACGTAAGGGATGGAATTTTAAATTCACTGTTTTAGAGCAATCCCCAAATAACTGGAATTGGGATGAGATTATTAAACTGAGGATAAAGGTGTAAATTATGAAAATGAATTCCACGGAATGAAATCGCTTGTCGTAGAAGAAGCGAAGGAAAGAAGAAAAAAGATCATCATAACCGAAAGGATCGTTTGGGTCCTTGCCTAAACTCCCTTCCGAAGGTATTTCCGAGGCTTGTGGGTTGGAATATTCGTTTAATATGATTAAACTAACCGATGGCGTTTAATAGGTTTTGGCGAAGCTAATTGAGACCAACCGCAAGAAAGAGCACAGTGTCAAAACCTAATCAAGATTCCTTTCCTTTTGAAGGGCTCCCATTTGGCAGCTTCGTGGTGCACTTACCTCCTAGTTGCAATTCGGCTGATGCTTGGAAGGAATCCCCTTCCTGGCGACGCACTACACACTGATACATGCCCTTGTCTTCGCGCGTCACTCCGGTCACCTGCAGTGTATCGCCCACACGCCCGGAACTGGGCAGCTGGCGGCCATCTTTAAACCAGGTTATGTGCTGCGGGCCCGCCGACATTCCGTTGGCAGTGACCAGGCAGCGAAACTCCGCCGTACCACCCATGTGTACACTGAGCACATTTGGAGTGATTTCCACGTGAATCGGCGTGGACACGGTTAGTCGCAGATCGGCACTCGCTTCACCGCCGGCATTCGACGCAGAACATTTGTAAACTCCACCGTCCTCGGCGGTGACGGCTTCGATTGCCAGCACCGGACCGAGCAATCGTATCCGAGGTCCGGAGGATACGGGAATCGGTTCGGGACCGTTGTGTGTGTACCATCTGCAAAGGAAATTAAATTAGAATTTTAATTTAAAGTACATGCTGTGATTTTATGTAAGTTGTTGTTCTTCATTTTTTGATCAAAAAAACACACAAAAAACTGTGCTGTTCAGTTCAAACAGTCAAAACTTGGGAAATACTAACAGATATTAAATAAACTTTTCATAGATTTAATACTACGCTAGTTGATAGTAGATTCCTATAGCGGAGGACGGTTCCCATCCGGGCCTGAATGATCCCCTCCGACCTTAAGATCCAGCGCATCTATGAAACAAAACATTGCGCCGCGTCGTTGTATATTTATATACAATAGTACATTTAATGTAATATTTAACAGTTCTTACAGTTCTTCGGACATGTCTTTTGTAAATTGTAGAATGTATAATATATAACATCTACATGATATCAAGTATACGAGGCATACTTTTCTTGAATTATGAATTTTATAGTGTTGGGGCATGGGTTGGGAATTAACATCAATTAAAAACTAATTTTTGATATGATTTATGTTGTTGATGAGGAAATATTTGGTAAAACACTAAATTTGTTTCGTAAGATTAAAGGCATTCTAGAAAAGTGTTTTATTGCAAGAAATGCCACCAATTGTCTAATAACTCTAATGAATTATTTCTCCTTAAAACTTGTTTGTTTGTATCCTCCGTGTCTTCTTTTTAAACATGCTATCTTTCAACGAGTTTAGCAAATAATAGCGACCTGTAATCATATGGAGTTACACTACTATAAATTGTACCAAGTAATAAATGTTTTTCAGAGCTCTTTGTACTCATCACACTGATATAAAACCTTTTTGGAAAATTTAACAATTTATTTGATACATTTATGTGACGGATTCTCCAGTGTTTTGTTACTAAAAATTCCTAAACTTTCTAACGGCATATTTTAATATGTATGTCTAAAGAGCACCAACGCTATTGGAAGACAGTGTCGGATAAATTATACCTACAGGCAGTTTATCCAACTTTGATAAAGTGTGTTAAACAAAAACTTTGTCAGCCGAGCTCGATTACAACCATCACGAAGTCGATTTCACAGCTTGTCGTCCTGCAGTCAATCGAATGTTGAAATTAATTTCCGTCCGATTGAGCTGTGCAAACAATGGCAAAAATCCAACAAGGACCGGCAAAGCAGGAAAGGAAGATGATGCTGCACCGAATAACGCTTTGAGAACATGACCAAAAACACAAAAGTTGCCGGAAAAGAGAAAGGATTTGTTTTTTATCTCTTTTGCCTGTTCAGAAGTCGCGCAGTGAAAAGTTTGTTCTACACAAGCTGAAAAAGATTACTCTCGCGTCTGGAGGATGAGGACGCCCGGTTTAGGAAGTGCGTCTTTCTCCGTTTAACCTCGTTCGGCAACAGTCGACAGAGAGGGAAACAAAACGTAAAGAATAACACGAAAGCTGAAGGCTTAAAACTTGCGTGTCTGCAAGTTTGTGGTTTGTTTTCTGCTTTCAAATTTAATAGGACAAGGCATGGTGAGTTAAAGAAAAAAAAATACATGCGGGGGAAAGCGCACGAATAAAAAGTTCTCGATTTCATTTCCGATAAGTACTTTTCGATTGATTCTGATCGGTTTTGTTCTAGTGATTTTTCTTTTACTTTGGTTGAATTTTGTGCTGGCATTCATTTGTCGGCAAGGTAGAGGGAAAAACGTGAGAACTGCAAAGCAGGAACAAACGTTCATCAGCTTACCGATTAATTTCATCAACTTTTCGAACGAAGGTGTGTATCTAATTCGTAAATAAGTTAAAATCGTTTAGAGGTACTGATAAACCAATGTCTGAATGTTTTGAATATATGAAACTTTTCATCTGCACGTTGTAAATATTTTTATTTGCAAAATCCTAAAACCGTTAGCTTTTGTTTATAAAAATGTATTTTGATCGAGTTGACAGGAAAAAGAGAAACAATATATGAGGCAATATTTAACAACAGCCAAAAGTCCAGAAGCGTGTGGAAAAAGTTACCCAGAGACGTTTGCCCTGCATCGCCCGCATTTAATCACCCTCCGCGAAGCGGAATACTTAAGCCAATAAACTTTAAGGCCTCGAAACAAAAACGCCATTTGCGATTTACGGAAAATGAGTGCAAAGTTTTCCCATTTCCGACACGATGTGCTTGGCCGGAATGGGCCGCCGGGTTCTTGTCCTGCGGAAGGATCCGGCAGAGCGGAACCCTGTCGTGAATGGAAACGATGCCTTGTTCCGCCAACCGTAATTAGCAATCATTTACGAACGAGCGGAAATGAATATAATTGCAGTTGATGCTGCCGGTAGCTGATCGACTCGACGGTCCTCGAAGGGTTGCTAGCGGGCAGACGAAAGGCAGATGAGCGCTTTGTGCAATCAAGGGTTAAGCACTAAGCTGATGAACTTGGTGCCGAGGTGATTAGAGGCAGGCACCCGTTGTCGCTGCGACTTTGTGTGTTAATCGAGGTAAAACAAAATGGCTGATCTTGGAGCAGTGCTATCGTCCCTCCTATTACCACCGTGCAGTCGAATCTTGATGAACAGAGGATTATAAATTAACGATTCGTTTTCATGTTCAGCATTGACCCATAACAAAAAAAAGGTTTCTCTTTCCATCTGAGGAATTAAAATGTTGTATAACATCTCACAAAACTGCTAACGAGCATTGGAGATTTCAGCTGATTAGATAACCCATCCAGCGAAATCCGACACACTAACCGATACTCGATTGCCAGTAAGAGTGCCATCTGGCGCCGATGGTTGGATAATAGTTAAAAAAAAAGCTTTTGATATAGCTTTGTACATAAGTATGGAGGCTCTGTCACAGTTTGGGTCGATCAGTTGCACGGAAACCCAAATCGACGTTTGATGGTGATGTGCTGTTGTGTTTCCGTTTGACCCTCGAACTGATGGATGAGCGTTTTGTGCCGTCGGGTGGATGAAAGGAAATCGAGTATGAAAAAATTAAAACAACCGAAAAACAACTCCATCGACCTGCAAACACTGCACCGTGACGAGGGGTGTGATTCATTACAGGAGAGTGGTCGAAGTAGGATGTGAAAGGAAAAAAGGAATGAAAATTGCCAAATCCAATTAATCATGATGATGCTAGGAAACAGACGCTTGTCATTCGTTTTAAATTATCCCAAGTGGACACAACAGGACAAGAGCACGCGAAACAAAATCAAGCTAGGAAGGATGTCTTCTACTAGCTTCTTATGGGGCTTTTTTGTGTTGAAATATGCATTAAATAAATGTAAGCACACCCAAACATTTCACATCTATCTAGCAACAAAAATCCGATCTTAAATGAATATGTTCCATGAAGTAAAGATAAGGTTCGATTTTGCTACAGCTGACGGCATAGTAGAATAATCCCTAGCATGATATAATTTGCAATGGAAATCAGTGCGGAGATTTTTCAGACGCTCTACTGAATTAATTTTTCTCCTCCGTTGTCAACCTAACAAGCAAAATACGAGCTCTTCGAGTTGAGACTGTGGGAGAGGCGTAAAATAAAAAAAAAAGGAAATTGACCCAACTGAAGCCAAGCAAAAGGCATACGTACATAAGCATTCTGGTGGCAAATAAGGCACGAAAGGCAGGTTGAAATCAAGGAAATGTATGCGAATTATGCTGCGGAATGTGATAATCTGAGGAAATTGATGGAAAACATTGATTGTTGGCGTTATTGGTAGATTTTTTGCTATTCTTTATTTTATTTTACTTTTTGGGGTGAAATTTCCAAGCACGTAGAAAATGTATGTTTCACCAATGGGCACATCACAGATAACCAAATGCCTTAGCAGTGATTATTTGTAAAATGTATGACCTGAATACATTAACCGCCTTTCTGTAAATGTGTTCAACAAAGAGTGTTTAATGTGTAATTTTTATTTCACGATTCGTCGAGTTGTTCGAATCTAAATGAATGCTAAAGATTTGATGTTTAATACATAACATAATAGCCCAGCCCAGACTAAGACACGAAAAGAGTTTAAGTAAAGGTTAGGTTAATTAACTGCAACTGTGCTCTAGGTCAGTCTTGGGTCAGTAAAGTTTTAACTTAAGGAAACTTTAAGGAAATAGTATATTTGAGTATATATCAAAAGAGAGGCAATGACAGGAATACTTCTTCTTCTTCTTTTGGCTCAACAACCGTTGTCGGTCAAGGCCTGCCTGTACCACTTGTGGGGTTGGCTTACAATGACTTTTGGATTACCCCGCCATAGCAGGATAGTCAGTCCTACGTATGGCGGCAAGGTCTATTTGGGAATGAACCCATGACGGGCATGTTGTTAAGTCGTACGAGTTGACGACTGTACTATGAGACCGGCTAATACCGGCTAACAGGAATACTATCGGTTTAAAATATAAGTAGCTAACATTTGACACATAACAAATTTAACGAAACATAGCTTATATCGATGATGAATTTATCAAATTGTTTTGAAAACTATTACATTACAAATGTTCGTTTTATTAACTATTAATTATTGGTCGGTTGGTGAAAGTTGTCTTAAATGAATTTAAT
This sequence comes from Anopheles arabiensis, assembly GCF_016920715.1. Lineage (NCBI taxonomy): Eukaryota > Metazoa > Arthropoda > Insecta > Diptera > Culicidae > Anopheles > Anopheles arabiensis. The sequence goes on along the minus strand of NC_053517.1, from coordinate 69,073,696 downwards.
ATCTCATTCGTTTAACATAAACTATTTGACTGTATGCACTGTACTATACAGTAAGAATTTAATTATTAAGAAAAAATACAAAAAAAATATCTTTGGGAAATATTTTTGAAAGAACTTATACATATTATTCACCCCATTTTTTTTTATAAATCCTTTCGGTAATAATAGCGTAATAGTTAGTAAAGAAATTAGGAAATAAATGTCTGCTTACCGGTACTCTGGCGATGGACAACCTTGAGCGACACACAGCAGCACAGCTCCTTCGTCCTGTGACACGGCGACGTGCGACGTATGCTCGACGACACTTGGCGAAACTATTCCTCGTTGTTCTGGCGGGACAAAACGAATATGTAAAAGAAATTGTGTCTCAGAGTAAGATCAAACAAAACTGACGCAGGTAAGTGCGCAGGTTGGGCAACAAAGCTCACTCGACGAGATCGTTTAACACTGTTCGTCGTCGGCATTCATTAAGTCCTTGACGTAAAGAACCGAGCGAGCTATTTGCGTAGGGATTTCTTTTGTGGCCGTAAGTAGGTAACTTAGTTTGTACGATTGTTGAATAGAGTCTGATTGCGTCGATAATTATAATTTCATTTCTTTTCAGCTGCACTAGACATTTTGAGCATGTGCGGCATCTGATTTTTTTATGTATTTTGTATAAAACTGGGCCGGCCTGGTGAAATAATCACAAGAGCTTTGTGAATAATGAAAGAAGTGATATAATATAAAAGAAAGATCAAAATAGTTGTAAATAAGTTTTCAGTTTGTCATGAGACCGTTTTTTATCCCTGCTCTGAACAAATAATGGACACCAACTGATTGAAAAGGTTTACTCTGCCTTACTTCACTCAGTTGCAACTATATACAACTACCCCATTTTTTACATCCCCAATACCTTCGGATGCATCATCTGCATTCTTGCGTCATAACATCCAACTTTTGAAGCTGTTACACTGAAGATTTCATCCCATTGTTATTATGAAGCGTGAAATAAATGTTGTGCTGCAAATTTTTCGGCACCGACCAATAGCAGCTACTTCCGTTCGCACGTTAAGGGGAAAATCCTGCCTAACACTTACAGATAAGGTGCACGTGGTGTAGTGCAGTTGTGGAGTGTTACAAGAAGCAGTCCAGAACAAGGGAATGGAAGCCCGAGAAAGCATTTGATGCAATTGTATGAAGTGGTTTCTAGTTTGTTTCATTTGTTTTCCCTTTCATTCTACTATCATCCCATTAAGGGTACTGCGACATCACTGAGATTCAACTCGGCGAACATGACCATGGAAGGTCCATCGCTTACGCAAGCTGACATAAGCCGGTTTATGTTTGAGGATGGGTGTCGCTGGAAACGGGTAAACGGAAACGGATCTTTCTCGTCGAAACTGTCACACTGCTGGACGGCTGATGGAGTTTTTTACTCGAGTGTTAGAGTGCTCGGAACGTTGGGTAACGTAAGAATGTTGGGAGATTTTCTTTTCATACTTCTCTCCATCCGAAACGCATTACAGCTTGGGTGTGAGATGTTACACATTTTGTCTAAGCTTAGTTTGTGGTGACATGGCGTACAAATAGCTCTGCATGGGGGGATGGAATAGAAAGTGAAAACCGAAACGAGAAACATGTTTATGACTTCGATTGGAGTGTGCATTGACACGTTATATTTCCGAAGAAAGATTTTTTTTACTTGAATCAGCGCGTATACGGTTTCCATGTTAACTATTCTAGGGCATGATGCTGGAAAACCCCAAGATGCTTATTTTTTTTTTCTAACACCAGAGCTAACTAGCAGAATTAACATGTAAAGAGCGAACAGAATGAAGTTTGTTTCTTTTTTTATCCTGTACAAGAACTGTAGTGTGTTGTATATTATCATAGTATATTATTCGTTTCGGTCAACCATGTCTGTAGTCTCCACTCTAAGCTAAACCTCAATAAACAACGTACACGGTTCCGGTCTTACGGTTTGTTAGCTCTGATCGATACTTACCGTTCATCCGTATCTTAGCCGAATTGCTTGTGACAACCTGCCTCGTGAGTTTATGCATCGTCCGACACCGGTAGGATGGGTAGCGATCGTTATACTCTAAATTGTGTATCAGCAGCTCTCCCGTCGGTAGCAGGTGGTACTTGCCATCTGTCGGTGGAGAAGAAACGAAACAAATAAACTTACACTTTAAAACAACACTTTACCGGGCAGCCGGTTTATCTTACCTCCTTGCAGCGACGGATAAATGTAAAACGCCGGCTCCTGCACCCAGGAGACAACCCGTACTAACTCCTTAACAAAATTAGGCACTACACAACGCAGGATCGCGGTACAGCCGCGGGAAGCTGCCAACACCTCAACGTCAACTTTGTATGCTTGAGCAACCACTGAAAGGTGCGGAAAAATGTAGGAAATAAATTAATTACTTCAATGCAACCAATCTCAGAAACAGTAAAAGTGATATTTTATCATATTTTTTAATAATGTTACAATAGTTTTGTACAGATATCGCATCAACCTTTGCAGTTATCGCATCAACTTCACCGAACGCATTTGAAAACTACAAAAAAATTGAAGTGACAAGTTTTAGAAGATTTTGGATCCTGCGGGAAATAACAACAGAACGTGTTCAGGAGTACATCACGAGAATCAGGAATTGGCTACATTAATATGAAGCAGCGATGGTTTTGCCCTAATCCTTCAGAGAACCAATCAACTTTTCGAATGTTTTGCGAATAATAAAGGTTTAGAAACCCTCATTTTATTGTATTGGAGCAATTTTCTAGGTCTTCTTGGCTGTCATAAAAGCAAGTAAAATTCGATCCCGTCTCGTCCACGTGACAAGTACTCTTCATGTTTCCCAGCAAACACAAGAGCAAAATGCCTACAGGACTTTTGGAACCCTTTTCGCTCTGCACGGTTAGGCACGGGCTGACAAACCCAATCATATTACGAAAAATAAAACGGATTTTATTTCGTTACATTCGTCATAATCAATGTAACACCTGATACGTCAGTGAGTGTCTTTCTTAGAAAAGGTTTTTGGCCTAGCTATAACAACGTGTGGGCTGAGACGTTTGTGAGGTGTATCTTTTTCATTCGTTTGACCCCTGAGGGTGATATGATTGGGTTTGTGAAAACTTTTTTACTGTTGATCCTTCCATTACAAGGCTAATGTAAAGGATTCCTTTTTCCATCATGTTCGTTAGATGTTTGCAAATAATGAAATTGTATAGATTACTATAGGTGTTACTGTACAGTTTTTTTACTTCCAATATCGTGTGTGTTGTGAATGCAACACGCAATCTAAAAAAAAACAATGTTGCATTCATTTTAGCTGTTTTTAAAACCCTCATAATTAAAATGTGTTTTATCAACGTGTAGATAAAAACTAACATTAGATGAATGATCCAGGATAATTATTACGATCATTATTTAATATGTAATGAATGAAACTTGCTGCGATTTTTAGCTTATTCACTCACAGTGGACATTTGAAGAAGAATTAAATCAATTTTATATAAGATTTACTATTTCTCTTCATTTTATTAATAGCCTATTGCTAGCTCGTAAAAATACTCTTAAACAAATTCATAATTATGCAGTTGCAATAAAGTTATATGTCATTGTGATTGAAAAATACAGTGATACTGTAAATTTCGTGCAAATTTCTTACGTTCCCCTGGGTAATTTTATTTCATTTCTTTGTTTTTTTTTTATCAACTATCATTCTTTTATTCCACCCAAATCTGCAATGCAGCAGAACTTGCTTCTGTTGACGAAGCTGTATCGTTTCAATGTTATTTTCAGCTAAGACGAAAATGAAAGAAATCTACTCTGACAAAAAGAACGCAAGATGTGCTATAGGAAAAGTAGAGGGAAGTGATAGTAGGGAGGGGGAGGGGGAGAAAGATCCAACCCTAAAGAAAGTCTTTTCCTGGCTGGAAAAGCGAAGTACACCGAGCGAGTAATTAAACCTGTGCGGCGCGTGCCTTTCCCCGCGTTCTGCGCAGACGGGTGGACAAGTGGAAGTAAAAAGACCTCACCTAGCAGGGATGAAAAGACCCAACAGTTGAAGGGAACGAACTGTTTCAGCAATGGTTTTAGCGATGCTTAGCCCAGGCTACGAAGTAATTAGCGAGAGCGAAGCACTAGTGCCCGTTGACGCTGGTCGTTATGCTTCGCGCGCTTGCTGCCCAACACTGCTCACTGTGTGAACCCGTCAGCGTGTGCCGGGACGCGCCAAATAAAGGCTGGCTTGTAGACATTCACAGGCACAACCAGCCATGGCAAAATGGCGGGAAACGAGCAAAACCAAAAATGGCACCGAGAAGGCAAAAAGTTTCCACAAAAAGGTGAAATACAAAAAAAAAGGGGAAAAGAAAAACGAACGCGTGGGCAATGGCTCCCGTCCATTTTGTTGTGCTTTTGGCACCCCTTCCAACCCCCCATTCTGCTCCCTTCCCCACACTAGGGTGGGGAGAGTGCAATAGCCATGGCAAAACAAAATTCATTCGTTTGAACGACCGGAACAGGGCGCCAACCGGTGATTCCGGTGAAGCCCGACCGGTGTTGGTTCATTAGATGACTTCTCGTGACGTGTTTCCGACCGGTTAGATTTTTCTTTTCTCAACCGTATGCCATCGTAATCAGCGGGGAGAAGCCCAGGTCCAGAGGTGTGGAATAGTGTTGTTGCTGTTACCTTTTTTTTACATTCAACCTTGTTTTCGCTCTGGATAGCTTTTTTCAATTTCATCTAGTTATTTTGCTTGGGCGATTTGCCTGTGGTTTTGACCACACAGGCACCATTTTTTAAATTATTTTTGTTGTTGTTGTTGTTGCTGGGTTTAATTACAACTATTCAACACTGACGCACACAAAAAACTTTCATTGCGACAAGTGTTATTCATTGACATAGCAGGAGATTTTAACACTCACTTTTTCTTGAAATATGAAAATGGCAGTAGTTTTCATCTAGTAAAATATGCAATCAAAATCATAACCAACTTGCCAAGGTTTACAAAGTGCTCTAAAACTCAACATATTTAAGAATGAAAAACTAAAATCATCGGTGCATAACTGTATAACTTACATAATCGTAGAGCAATATCAAACTAAAAAAAACTCAAAATTTGTTCATTCCACGGCTGCATCGTCAAACTGAATACGGGTCAAAGTTCATTTGTATTATGTGCCGAGATGTTGTTGGTCAGAGTTTTCCCTACGCAACAGGATTTTGAAATTAGTGTTTTGGCCCTTTTTTTGTTTTCGTGTTAATGTTTGTTTCAACGTTTTCTGTTGGCTCCTGTGTTGTTTCTTTTATTTTTAGTTTTAATGATTTTTTAACGTTTGCCTAAAAAGCGTACCTGCGCCGTGTAACTCTCTGATACAGCGGTGGATGTTTTTTTTTCCTCGTTTTTGCATCTGCATCTAACAATCCGTGCAGTAGATGCTTTAGGAATTCAATTACGCTGAGCTGGTACGATCCTTGGTCGTTTGGAGCCTTTCTGCCGAACATGCACATGCCCACCATTCTGCTGCTGCTGTTTTTAGTCCAGCACTGGAAAAAGCAAACCAAAGGAACATTCCCTCTAAGCTAGCAGCGATGAGGTGAGACAGAGCGTAAAAGTGGCAGGGGAGTGAAATTCCCGTTCGACTTTATTTTCCTCCAGTGCCAGACATTTTTTAGCGCTTAATCCGTTCAGCAGCCAACCATTTCATCAATTTACTCCGTCCCGATTCATTATCCAATTATGCAAAATTCTTACAAGGCAGTGGTATGGTAGAGACGAACAAGGGGGATAAAACGGGATTTTCCCTCCATGGACGCGGTAACACGGTCTGAAGCTCGTTTGCATGCTACAAACCAGTCAAATGACATCCTGCTAAACTGAACTCGGGAGCAAAGGAACGCTTTAGCAGGCATCAATAAAGCCAGTTCGGACTCCGAAATCATACGCCTTCGTGTGTGGAGCAAGCAGCGAACTGTAATTTCGTTGCAAACGAATTACTCCCGTTGGTGGAAGTTTTGCGATGCAAAAAGCTCAGCTGGAGCCGGTGTATGAAGTTGCCCAATTTACTGTTTGTGTTTCTGTAGCCTGAAATAAGGATCGTAAACTTTCCCAGCACTTAAAAAAAATTATATGAACATTTTAGCAACAAATAACACTAACGATATGTGATAGATGAATTAAAATTGACGGTTCGGCTTGTTTTTGATACATGAAAAAATTGTAAGTAAAATACTTTTTAACAAAAAGCTCTTTTCTAATCCTTTAATTTAATCATCTTAATATTGATAGCTAAATTAACGCATGTTAAAATATTAGATTTCATTATTTTAATCGAATATGAAACTGTTACAAAAGAACAAGTTTCTAGTGTGTTGTAGTGCTCACAAACATCTAGCATAATGAAAAACTTAGAAAATTCATGTGTTGATTTGTTGTATGCTGATCAACTAAACCAGGTTATTTTTATTGTTTTCGTCAACAAACAATTTTGATTATAATTTATTTGACTCAACCGAAGTATACGACCAAACCACATACCGCATACTGTAAATAAAGTTTCAAATAATTTCGAATCCCTTTTCCGTTTCATATCAGTTAGTAGCATTCAATGAAAATTATTTTTATTTAAAAATGAAATATGGCATTTCAATATGCATAGCCATAGAAATGAAGTTTTCTCGTATTTCAGAATCGTGACGAGTGTATTTTTTCTTTCTATGGTGTGCTTCGAATTCCGTTGGGTAAAGTGTGATGATTCAAATTCTTTAAACCATCGCTCTACGATGGTTTCGATGGGTCAACAAATATAGCCAATGCTCGGGGCCATGCTCACGTCACGTTCCTGTCAAGTCACGCTATCCGTCACACCGCTTACGCCTCGAAGATATCGCGAGTGTTGGCGTAGCAGACACTGGGATGGCAAAACTTCTCACGATGCTACGGCACGAACGGAATCAACCATTACGGTATCGAAAGAACTCTCCGATTTAGCGGATAACAAGGGGAGAAGGGTGGATCCGCAACACGAAACAACACAAACAACGGCGCATTGCATAGCACGGAGTGTCCTCATACTATTCCCGTCTTCGAGTCTTGTCGATTCAATCTCTTGCCCGTAGGGGGCGGGTAAGTGGTGGAGAAAGGTTCCAAGATTAAGAGAGTAAAAATTCCGGAATTAATTCCAATCACGTAGCACGAGATTTTCTCGTTTATAATGTGATTGAGAGCGTGTTCGAGCGGAACCGGAAAAGTTGCCCGTCTCCGGTTGCTCCTGCAATCGTCGGTTGCGTTTCATTTTCGGTACGTGTGAGTGTGAGGCTTTGTGTTCGTAGATGCGTTTCATGAAGCGCTTTGCCATTGGTTTGCGTGCTTGTGGATTCGTCGTTTGGCGGAAATTGAACCGCCGAGGTACGGATCAAGCTGGCGATGAACTTACCTGCTCGGACCTGCACATCGCGTGAGATGACCCGTCCGACCGTGTTCGACGCTACGCATCGATAGATTGTACTATGGATGTCTTGCCGGTAGGCAGTGGCAGGAAAACGGCAGCAGTACTAGTGTCCCGTTCCGCAGAACTCGCCGAACACCTCCGACATCACCGACGGATGTCCCATCCACCGATAGCCAGTCGATAGAGGGCTGTGGACTTCCTGAGGCAGAACAGTCCAGCCAGCCACCGGAAGAGTTGGAGAACTCGAGGCGCGACGGTGGTTCCATCACAAATGACGGCCCCCGAAGATGAGAATCGAAAGCCGCTGTCAGTTCTGAAAAGAGAGCAGAAGCAAAAAATAAAGTCAGTCTAGATAAGATATGTAACGAAAACCTTAGGAACAAAATACATTATAATTGTTTCGTAGCGCGGAAAAATTATTCTAAAACATGCTTGCTCTGAAGATACGTGCAGATGCCTTGAGAGTTGTATGACCTCAGTTGATGTGGATTTTTAAAGCACTAATCACTCAAATTCACCTTCCCACATGCGAAATCCCATCCAGCCACTTGAAAGCGACAGCACTGGCTTCTAATTTCGTGTAAATAAGTCTAATCGGTAAAACTAATTAAAAGTCAACAATCACAGTCGTCTGATGTTTTGCTCCCAGCCAAGATAATTAAGTCTTGTTTGTGTGTTTCAAACTCCTCACCGGGAAAGGTTTCAGGTATAGGCAGCGATCATGAGAATCACCATTCACGTGAGTGCTGTTGTCATTTCCTGGCTGAAACGGAAACGGATGCTCTATGCATTGCAGCTTGTGAAACACAATCTCTTAGGCCTACAATTCTAGACGATGGTTGAGATTTACACAATACAGTACTGAAGAAATGAAAGTGTGCAGGGGGAGGGGAGTGGAGGGCAGACATGTATTTCAGAGTGACATATTCGACGACGTAATGCATAATGGGTTAAAATTTACACCGGTGAATACTAACTGCTCGTTAACTCAATGTAAATTTGAAATGGTTTGCGAGAGTAAATGTACATAAACAACAAGTTAGGGTTTACAAATATGGAAAATGAGAACTGGTTGATATTTGATATGCAATAACTGTGAGATAATAATTACCACTGCATGCATTTAACCTTGTTCAATTAAAATTTTGCTCTCAGGTTATTTTATCTTTTTGGGTGTTAGAATTGAGCATTATATATTGAGGAAACACATTACGATCTCTTTGATTCTTTTTTGTAGCTTGTAGTTAATAACATCGACAATCTACCTTTTCGTTAGAATGTACACATAACAATGTACAATAATGACTTAAACCACGTGTTGTTATATGTTCTCATTTTTACAGTTTCATATAGTTCATATATGAATAGCATAGCTGCTTTATAATTTAATGTCAACCTACCCTAATCAACCACCAGTCATATTCGTTGCAAGTCTTTCAAATACCATATGCTTGTACAGATCGGTAGAAATCCCCCCACAGACTACCCCCTTTTGCCGTTGTTAGACTCTGCACAAGAAACACAAGCGTTAATCTCAGTTATGTGTGCTATGGCTGGAAAATGTTGCAACATGGCACTAGTGGCATGGCATGGCACAGTGAAGAAGTGGAAGAAATGGAAGCAAAGGAGTAAAAGATTAGAGCCAGCTGGTCAATAGAGCAAACTGCCCTTCGTAATAGCAAGCCAACATTGTCCAGTTCTGGGTTGGCAGTTTGCTAAAACCCGTTCGCTCGTCCACAAGAATAGAGGCAAAAAGGGGATTGTACAACGATCATGCCAATGACGATGATGATGGTGATGGCAACGGGACAAGGGAGTATGCCGTTTCAGGATATGAATGAACGGCACTGGTTTGCAGATGGATTCGATAGCTCGATTTCCTTCTCTTTGCAGTGTTTTGCGCTTCATCCATTTGGCGGAAAATCGCTTCACTTTGCCAGCATCAATGGTCCTTGCATCTCTGGTTCTAATAATAAAAATTACCTCCACTTCCAGCCCCTATCACCCGACTGACTAATGTACCCGGCTGTTCCAGGCTGAATTGGTCTAGTTTTCTTCCATTCGGTACCGGCATATAATGTACGAACGCCCGCTTCAGCGAACACCCCGGATGGAGAACACAATTTCACCCATATTTTGCAAACGTTTTGATCAGCCGTACACGATGGGAAATTGGAGCGGCATAAGCGGCCTATTTCTACATCGATATTCAATGATTGCCCGCCTTTCAGAATATGCAAAGCAGGATAGGATATCAACCTCGATTTCTACTCAGCATCGAACACGACTAGACTAGAGTTTACCTCACGGGGCAAAATACAATTTTTCTTGTGCTATCTCAATTTTCAAAAAGGAAAACTTTCTGCCTGTACAAGTAGGTGTTATGGGAAAGATAATTCATGGGATCTTAAGGCATTCAGTTTTATTGACAGTGGTAATTATTTTGCAAAACATATAGTACCAAAATGGAAACGTGTTCAGCTTTATCCTAACCAAAAATATTGTTTGCAAATAAACTCGGCACACTTGGCGGCGGTTTCCCAATGGAACGTTTCTGGAGGTGCAGTTGTGCCTGTTAAGTGAATGTAAATAAATAATTAACGTAGAATTTCGTCGTTCTGTTTATTTGCATTTCGTTACAAACGGGACGCATGTGTACGGTTGAATGTGCTTGTATTGATTTTTTTTTGGTCAGAAATTTTGGAAAAAGAGTTTTTCGCAAGCATCATAGCAGAACGAAGAGATGAAGTAGGTACACGAAAGGGAATGTAAGCACAAAAGAACTTTTTTGTAGTATTTAGAGCTTTATTTCCATTTGTTTATTGTTCGTACAATACATAGCAATCAAAAGGACAAGAACATATTACCGTACAAAAAATCACAGGTTTATTACCTACCACAGGTTTAGTACCAGTTTTACATTTGTAAGTACTGTTATGAACAAATAATTTATCCTTCAACTTAGCTGGTTTGTTCTATTTTAATAATCATTATGATATTCGGCTTTTGTTATATTAAAAAGTGTTATATTTTTATGCACTACAAATCGCTCTTATATTGTAAAAAAAAAATCCAAGCTAATAGATGGATACAGTTTCATGGTTATTTTTGTGTAGTTTCACGATAACAATAATTGCTCCTTTAAATCATTCAGCCTTTTCCATTTTTATATTTTTACTGATATTAGCATAATAAGTCGTATGACAAATCTCATCACTGTAGTTGATTGATCCCATAAAAACTAGCACACCGAAACCGTTTGAACGAGACGCAAGTATCCTGAGATCATGTTTTCAATATCTAAACTTTACATCCAACAATTTACAAAAATCTGGACAATTAGCTTCAGCAACTGTTGCTTACGATTTTATGCTCGGATTTTTATTTTTAGCACTTTTTTTTTACAATACTACCAATAAATATTATTTGCCATTTCATGAGTGTTTGTTCGCAATCGTACAGGTTGCGTTTAACTGCGAGGAAGTTCTTGGTTTTTTAACTCTTATTTTGGTTTCCCTGTAGTACATAATTACAACACAATGGGAAATGGGAAATGACTTTAAATATAGAACTAAGTATGTTTGAGTAAGGACATTAAAAACCATCAATTTCAAATAAAACTTTTAAAATAGAAGCTCTGCTGAAAATGAAACTCAGACGGTCGATTCATAAAATCACACCAATTTATAAATCTTGCCTGCGCATCATTCTTAGTCAACCAGTTGGCTAGTCGGAAAAGCGTCAAGGCATGAATTAGAAAATTATGTACCCATAAAGACTGAAGATGCTCTAGTCGGGTGTCTGATTGCCAAAGTGCCCGACGGTATCTAACTGCTGTCTCGGTTGCCGAATGCATCTCTGTTCGTTTTCCTATCCGTCCCATTGAATGTTTCGTATAAGAGCAGTGCGCTGTAACGGTGTTAAGGTACTACGGAGTACATGGAATCGTTCGCTGGTGAGTTTCAATTTTGCTGCAACGATGCAGCACATGCCAAATGCAATCATATTCAAGTGTGGCAAATAGGACAGATAAGGCAAAAAGCAAAACGTAAAGCGAAGACTAGAATAACTACTCTTTTTTTTGCTTACTCCGGTAGACCCGTACCAGAACGGTTGAGCACGATCGGCATTGAGAATCGTACCGAAACGGGCTGAAACTCGCATAAGCCACTTACGAATGGAGTTGGAAATTGAAATTGAAATGGCAAAGTTTCGCGTGCGGTCTTGGGCTGCTTGGCTATGTGTGTATGTAGCCACACGTCGTTTGTGGGTTCGTCGATGATGGGCTTTGCGGGGAAAATAAGGATCTTTGATTGTGAGTAATTGTAATGTGATTAGGTTCCTTCGTCGATCTGCCGTTTTCCTTTGTGCTTGTTATATTTGTTTAAAACGATTTTGAATGTTATGCATGCGTGAAAAATGCTTATACGTACTATAGTTTCACTAAAATGTTTTTTTCAGTTATCTATATCTAAATTTAAATACTACATATTAGCCATACATACAATTTTACTCGCTAGGAAAAAAGCTTCTGTGTTTTTGTATGATAATAACAGTTTCTACATAGGCTTTTTGCTAGTCTACGATAAAAAGTGGTATGTGGATCCTTTTTGTTGGATGATGTGTGTTTTTTTGTGTTGTGTCTGTGCAGTGGCCACGGCTTGTCAGCAACTAGCATTCCATCACTTGAATGTTGTTACTCGGCGAGTAACAAATTGGTCCACTTCGTATGATGCTCATTCTAACGTTCACTTCCTATTTTCAGACTATTATTCAGACCCTGACGGTAGTCCTCCAACGCAAAAAAGCTAATGAATATCAGGATATGCTATTACGTTCATCCCATGTTGGATTTCACGACATTATGACCTCCAATAGCGTCGTATATAGCAAACACCAACCGTAGAATGGCGCGTGAATGAAGTAAAACTTTTTTAATTAATATTTTCTCTTTCATTTTTGCGTGCAAGAGGAGCTGAATAAAACGCACCCAAATAGAAATAAGAGCAAAATCGGTATTCATGAAAGTTGTGGGCAGTGTTGTTTTTTGGACCAAGTGGCGAGCACGAGTGAATTTTTCCTCATCACATGTTGATTTCGTTTTAATTCAACCCGTGAAAGAGTACAGTTATAGTGAGGAGAGCGATCGTTAGAATATAATTTTACAAATTTTAGACTTCAGGATATTCTTGGAGCTGTTTAAGCAATGGTCAATGTATTAGGCTGAACTAGAGTATTATTTAGTATGATTAAATTTTTGGCAGATAAATTGTAATATAAACAAAAGTTTATATATAATTATGAATCGTTATAATTTATTTATTTTAAACACACTTTATTATCGAACCGTACTGGGTGAAGGTTGAACGCAAAGAGGGCGATCGAGTGCACGACAGGCTACGTTATTCCTCCAGGCATAACGAGTTCGGGCAGTTCGTGAGACGCGTTCGTATTACTCTGTCAAATACTTCACAGCTTCGTCATCTTGCTTCTAGCTATTGTAATCTCTGTGCGCCCATAGTGTTACCATAATTATATGCTAATATAACGGTGTAAGGGATTGGAGATGAATGATGAAGAGATAGCTCAGATGGAGCTGTGTTAGGGCTAACTGTAAATGGATTATATAGACATCCGTGTATGGAACTATATTAATTGTGAGCCATTAAAAATCCAAACCGAACAGTCGCTACGGTTGTGATCTATATTGCAAGCGTAAATTTAACACTCTTGGTTCGGCTCCCGCATATATTTCCATAATTTAAAATCCAAAACATTGTGAAAGTCAATCCAAATAAGATGAAAGTCTTCTGCTTCTGCTTGGTCTTCTATTTTCTTTCTTTTTCTTCTTCATCTTCTATTCCTTTTTCTTTGGCGCAACAACTGTTGTGGGTGCAAGCTTGCCTGTATTACTAATACGTGGTTTGGCTATTTGTGAAATATTTTTAGTTTATCCATAGCAAGATATTCAGTCCTATGCATGCGGGGCACGGTTCATACGAGACTTGAACCTATCACGGGCATGTTGTTGAGTCGTGTCTTTTGAAAGCTGTATTACGGGACCGGCCCAACAATGATGAACTATGCAGTAAAAAGCATCATGCGACTTTAAAATGTTACTTATTTTTAATTTGATCTTCTTTAAACGTTTGATCTGTAAGTGGCCAATTCCAAAAACATTAAGTTCGCCTTTTTTCATTTATGGAACTATATTGTTCTTCTTGGAGGTATGTATAACTCGGTTGGTTCCGCTGAGTGTTACCCAATACTTACTCTAATTTTACTTTTTTATGTCGACCTTAAGAGTAATTTGAACTTAATGATCCTTCTTAAACCTGTAACCTGGGTAAGTGGAAAGATTTATCATCATCAATAGCAGATGAATATCACATATTCCTCAGACTGTCTTAGGATTCACCATTTTCTGGGTAACTTTTTTTCATGTACAAGTGTTAATTTATAGAAGTCAATATTATCTTTTTTTATAAAAGAACTTGATCATATACAACTTGATGACTATTTTACGACAATTAAAAATATCGAGTAGTAATAGAACATGAAGTAAAAAATTACAAAAAAATAGATACAAAGAAATCCTAAAAAACATGATTGACATCTTTTTTGCTTTGAAGCTTTTTGTCAACTGCAGCTTTTTATGCTTAATTGATTATATGTGCTGGAAAGCCTATCTCCTTGGTTGCCCACCTCCAGCGGGTAAGATTGAAAATTAACCCAATCTTTGTCGGTACGCTCCAAATAGCATGGGGATACCTAAGCTACATTATTCATTTCATTGTGGCCCTTGAGGTTTGCTTTAGATTTTAAATTTGGTGCAATGGTGTCAAATTTTTGCTATTTTCTTTTCCTTGAACATGCATGTGCATTTGGTTGATACCATTCCATGCTCTCAGAATGTATCCTGGTCTGAAACAAGATCGCTCTTACGGAGCAGCCAAACATCACTTTGGAAAATTGCACCAGAAAAAAACAGGATTCAAGGTGTTAAGTTTGATTGCACCTTTTATCCCATGTTTTCTGGGACGGAAAGCCTTTCAGTTTCTTTACTTCTTTTCCATCGAAGCCGAGAGAGACGCGCCACTCTCATTAGAGTCGAATAACTTTTCGATAGACCCTTTTACCGTTTGCCGTACCACTAACCCAGGATGGAAGACTTTGTGCAGCCCTTCGGCGGATAAAGTTGCTCATTAATATTTTACGGTTCATGTAGTATCCTCCCATTACGAACGGATGGATCATTCAGGTACCTGGTGGAACTCCCACCGGGTAACCTTTATCTCTACTACTGTACACTCTTGTACTTCACTCCTCTGCCTTTCGCGTCCAGTACAAAATAATGTCATTCTCGGCAGGAAAGGATTTTCATTCAAAACATTTTTCGCTCACATAGCCCCCATGGCAGTCTCGAGATTCTATTTCACTGACATAGGCCAAAAAACCTACAGCACCCTTGTGTTGCCGGCTATAGGCTGGATTGGCAGTGCGATGCGTGCGGAATGGGTGATTTGGCGTTGGTAAAGAACGACCAAAAGAGAGAGGTAAAAACGACAACAACCCGATTTCTGCGGCTTTTGGAACCGTAAGCGTTGAAGTGAAACCTGTGTGTCCTTTTTGAGTGAAATGAATCTTTCGCTTTAAGGGACACATTTTTTTTATATAAATAAAAAACAACATTTCAGTTTTTACCTTACCAGCATCGTTTTCAGCTCGACGAAATCAGTTTCTCAAGTCTACATCGAATCTGGGACACTTCGACAACAATAAATAGGGCAGGATGTTGAAAAAACGGAAACTAAATTGGATCCCGAGAATGGTAGGCTCATTCAAAATACATAATGCATCTATGTAAAATTCACTTTCATAAAAATTGTAAAATTCACAGCAAATAATACTCTTTAAGTTTTGTTCGGGACCAATGGTACAGTCGTCAACAGCTGCATGGTATCTAACTTTTTTTTTAAAGCACAAAAAGATGTTATGGTTTATTCATATAAATTTGTTGAAAGACAAGATGTTTTAAATCCTCGCTAGGTTTCCTACCGTTTTGGCGCTTACACTAGGTACATGTTACATGAGATGTATCGTTATAGTTCGTTGGAACAGAAGAACAAGCAGTACTTCGCAATATATTACAAGGCTTCTGAGCCTTGTGAATTGAGATCATTTCTCTAATGGTACCTAACAAGTCTCGAAAGCCTTTATAGGACGGCATGACCGCTTAAGTCCTTACGCCAATAAGAATAAGGATAAGAATATTAAAATTGCGTATTCAAAACATAAACATGCTACAAGGTAAATTGAAATTTACACACATTTTCAGTGACGCAGACGTTTATATTTTGTGTTTACTGCATTTTATCCGTATCTGTTTTGGAATAGACTGCACCAGGTTTATTTCAGGAGTTCAGTGTGGCACTGCACTGTGTCTCTTATTATAACAATAGTTATGGTCAAATGATTACAAATGTGGATGTAAAGGTTTGCTAGGCAGAATATTATTTTTCCAAGTTCGAAGTTATACCTTGTGTAGCTGATCGATTTGGCTATTAGAAGCTGTACATGACCGCTTAATCCGCAACCATCGTTTACAAGAAGCATGAGCTCATCACACTGATAACAGTCGAGTGGTGCAATTGCGGTAGTAGCAAAGCATCTGTCTGCGGTATGAATCATTAAGGATCCATTTCGGAAATTAAAATCGAGCACAACCCCCTTGGCGGTACCATTTGATCTCTGCAGAGAAGCAACGCAAACGCCAACGAAATGTTAAATTCACCGCTTTTCAAAGCTGAAACGAATTCTCTGTCCGTGGTGCAATATTTTTAACCCGACTCTCGTTTCTATCTTAGGGGAAAAGTTGTTTGGGGAAATCAACACCAGCGTCCCATCGACACTGTTGCGCCATATAGGTAAAAAGAGCAAATGTACAAAAACGGCAATAGCAATGGGAAAATAGGAAACTCCAAACACCAAAAACCGAGCCGAGTGTAAATGAGCCGTTCTCTCGACACATCAACACCGTTTGCGGTTGCTCTGGGTCGACTCCCGAGAACGTCGGGCGAAAAACCGGAAGGCGAATAAACAACGAGAGTGTGAAGCATAGAGTCATAGCCAAACATAATTACGGTGCGAAAGTTTTCCACCAAAACCCAAACTTCTTAAAAACTCATTACGGGCCAGACATACAGTCCAGGTGGTGGTGATGGTGGTTTCTGGTGGTGGAAGCTGCCAACGATGGATGGGCAGAAGTGGGGTTGTTCGTCTTTTCCACGCTCAGAAATAGTGAAAATGAACATATTGCCATCGGTTTTTCATGCTGTAGAATCTTCTCTGCCGTTGCGTTGGCAGCAGTTGGAAACGTTCCACTGGAACACGGAGCGTGTGGAATCGTTGAGAAACGTAACTCGCGTTAAGCGTTCTCGATCCGCTCTCCGAAATCCTGTGCACAGTTTGGCCGGGCTTGTTGTCTTGTTTACCGAAAGCATTTAGCTGGGGAATTAATCTTTCCACCGACTAGAAACAACAAATCCTTCCCTACCCTTTGTTCGCGGGGAAATGTTGCCCACGCCATTCTTCAATCTCTTTGGAACCGGCACAACTGACACGTTGTGGAATTTGCAGTATCCGCCGGTGAGACGCTCTCATTCACCGGATGGCTACGAGTAATTCACTCAGACGGTGTGAAATGGTAAGATGACGGTAGCGCATCACCTTTAGCGTAGCGGATAGACGGTGTGCGCTTGTGTGCGGTCCAAAAGAACAGCGACTCGACAGTGCTAAGAAACAGCCGAATTACTTTGCATAGAAGGTACGTCGTTACTTCATGCTACGTCAGGGCGCGAATGTCGCCTTTTTCGCTTTTAGGTAGGGTGAGGAAGTTGTTAGGGTAACATTGGAGGTGTTCCTGGAAAAAATAATCTCCTCCGATGAAATTACTATACCTCTTATTCATATGAATTTTGGTATAGATGGTAAAAAAGGCAAAACAATCTGCATTAAATGTTCTGTTTTAGATGACTTCCACATCCCCATCGGAATTCATCGGAAATTGTTTGTACATGTGATTTGTGGGATTCATCAGTTTGTAAACACATCTTTTCATTGTATTATCTCGATACTACGTCAACAACATTACTTCTTTTTTTTGGTGACTTTGGTCCATGGAATAATTTCGTAGATGCCATCGTTATCTCATACAGCTTTCGGACCTTTCCTCTTTTTCTATTTCTCTCTCCACACCATTCGTTTGTTTCTTCGAATACTTTAACATATTTAACATTTAACATAACAATTATATTTTTAAAAGACATTTATCTGCAAACTTAGTTTATGATTGTATCTTGCATTAGTTGTATTATATAGCCTTTACATTGCAATTCAAGATGCAATACTTTAAGGATTTGATTTATTTAATTAGATACTTACAGTATATATTTATTGATTTTAAGACCCATTTCTAAAAAGACGTGTTTCTAAAACGACCTTTTTTCGTATATTTGAAATAAAACGAGCATTACTTGAAATATATATGGACTTAAATTGGGTTGTTTCTTCGATTGCTCCCTCGTACTTATAATGGTCATATGGTTCATAGAAGAAATTATTTTAAAATTTTAGAAATCTATCAGTTTAGGAGACCCTTTAGTACAAGTTCTTGTTTAATTATCATTCATAATTATAATATCCTAGTTCATTATATTATAACAGTTCTAGTAACCAATCTTCACATTTGGTTCCGTTTAGTTTAGGTTTAATTTTTCGAGTCAACTCCTGTTACTTGACCCATTCATCAAGTTCATTCAAGTCACCCATTTTTATCTGTTTTCGATTAAGAATTAAACAACTCTTCATACATACAATATATATATAAACCAAATTTTCATCAAATATAGATACTTTTTGCGTTTTATTATTCCCATTTGAACTGCTAATTGCTCATTGACATATTTATTTAAACAAAAAGACTTTGGCCACTAAATCGAAAAATACGACCGCATGTGCATAATTTTTCATAAGAATTTAAAACATATTACAGATATTTTTTTATTGACAGGGGCATTCTTTCATCAATCATTTAACTTTTCGTTGAATCCGCCATCATTCACTTTCCTCAACTAGCATGCACCACTGCTTTATGGTCGCCAGAAAGTTTTTTATTCCTCTTCTATTTAGCGTAATGTCCTACGCAATCATGCCGGCTTATACAGGCTTTCGAGACTTAATTAATTACCACACATCTGTACAGTCAATCTTTGCTACGGGGAGACGGTCCATTCTACGCTTGAACCCATGACGGGCATGTTATTGAGTCGTTCGAGTTGACGATTGTACCACGGGACCGCCCTTTTTAGTTTTTAATATCTCCAACTATGTAATTCATCAAAATGCAATAAGATAAAATAATAATTTTACATATAAATAATGAAGCAATACAATATGAGATACGCGTATAAAAAAAGGAATTTAAAAACGAGAGACGAGGAATTGAAAAGAGGAATTTTTACGTTTACGAAAAATCATACCGATTTTTCATTATCACGTCAATCTCTCGGCGTACTTTCAGCATATCGATTGTACGCGTACGATGATGTTTTGCACTTTTGTTGCACAATGTAGTTTGCTGATGTGTGTATGAGTGTTGTGATTTTTTTTAATCCTCTTTTTACTTATGTCGTTTTCTACATGCCTACGTACTTCTTGCGTTCATAGTACGAAAAGCTTTAGAAAAAAGTGAATGTGTGCATTGCAGAGCATACCAAACCAGAAAACCCATACACAGACACGCACGCTCCTTCCATATACTGCCACATTGCAACGTACTGGAGGCTACGTGCGAGTGGTGCGTTCGCACTCGCTATTTATTACCATCGTCAGCGTTGTGCAAAAAAAAAGAATAACACCAAATTTATGAATTTTTGGTTCAAACACAACCGCACAGCGCACATGTGTGCACCCATAAAGACTCGCACGTTCCGGTAACATCCAATCTGCCCGGCCTGGTCGATGAGAAAATACGCAAATCACGCCGCAGGATCAGTGAAAAGGCTGGAAGTCACACGCTCGTCGGTCTCCCGGGGGAGAATGTGCACTAGAGTGGCTGTCCGGAGTGGAAAATACTGCGCCACGAACGGCCACTGCGTACGGATGCGTACTATCTGTGTAAGCCTTTCCAATGCCTGCGTTTCGTGCGTTTGAGTGTGTGGGTCCATATCGGACCATTTGTACGGATGTGTTCGTGTGTAGCTGATAACGTAGGCTCTACATGCTTTTTAGTACCAACAGGCGCCACTAGCTGTCGCAACCAACCATCAGCTTTTGTTGCGGAGTACAAGCCTACTAAACTTTGAAGGACCTTTTGTCTGGATGACCCAATGCACCTTAGGATGAGCTGGAGGTATGCTTTGGTCGGATGTCGAATGAGGAGCTTTAGCAACCTGGCTGGAAACCTTTTCAATTCGTTAGTGACCATGTGTTGGTGCGCCGATGAACAGGATTTCACCAGTATTGTGCGTAAACAGGATGCACGCAAGGGCTCGCGCGAAACGCTCCAGCAGTACGTACGGGGTTAGCGCAACCGCAGCTCCCTTTTGATGTGTGCCCTTTGAGGGGAATCAAGGGATATTTACGATTTATCGTAACATCTACATGCACGAGTTTCGAATCGCTCTAAACAAGGAAGACGGTTTGCTGGTGACACCGTGAAGCTCCTACCCTATCCTCCATGTTTGCAGGGAAATGTTATCGACAGGCAAAGGTCAAACCCAAACGCGTGGTTTCTCATGTGTGCAGGAAAGCAGCCCAGAATCCCGATGAGGCGATTTTTAGTTCCTTTGTGGTGGCTAGGGCGTGGTAGCTTGTTTGTCTGTGTGCAAAATGCAAACTGGTATTTGTTGAGGTCAGGTTATTTTTCCCTGTTCAATTCTCCGGGCTCATTCATCAACGTACGCGTGGGTGACAATTCCACAACAACACACACATATTGTAAACTGGTGGCCTTGGTGGTTATAACTACAACCTTGCAGTGCGAGGATAGGGTAATGCATTCCCTCAGCCTCACGCACACAATTATACACTTTGGCAGGATTTTATTTTTTTTACATCATGAACCTTCAGTCACGAACAAACTAACGGGTACTCACATACACATATAGAAGAACCTGTTTGAGGAGGAAGGACCATAGGAGAAAAATCTGACATGAAATTTTCCTGTATTTTTTCACGAATAGCTGAGTGCATTCTACGCATGCAGATGCACTAGTATATGCGTGTAGCTTTTTGTAGACCTGGATTTCCAGGCTTGGATGCATTGTTTTTTATTTGTATAAATTGCACCAATACTCACATAGTTTAAAAAGAGTACTAAAACAGTTTTGCATTATTCCTACCGCCGATGAAGGAGTATTGAAATTGGTGTTGTTTTTTTTAATGCCGGTGTTGTAGCGGTAACAGAATAGCGAAAAAAAAACAAAATTGTGCCAGCCATTTAATCGGAAGCAAACAATCCTTGCACTCCCACACACGGTGGTACGATAAAACCATGATACATGAAAGAGGATGAGAGGCTTAATTTGAGCAATTTTCACGCATGTAGGTCAGTTCGATATCGGCCGTTGCTGCGCCTTATGTGCACACCTTCCTCTCTCTAGCCTGTTAAAATTCACTCGGTGGAAGCCTACATGCTGTCTCCTTTTGGCACAAGTTGTTCACTATTTCGCACGCGATTTCTATGTACGTGAACAGCACACTGCCCTATGTACAACGGCATTCACTGACGGTGGGAACGCAACGAAACCCACACCGGCTGCCATCGATGACGCTGCAGTCGAATGCATCTGCATTTTGCACTCTCCGCAAAACAACCCTGGGAGCGTATGCGTGCGTATCATCAAGTGCGTTGTATGTACGGGTGTTTTTAGTGTGTCTGTGAGGGCTTTTAGCTACCACCCACCTACGCACTAACGGATAGTGCGTACGGCTGCGTACGCAAGTGAAGCTTTCATTCTGTATGACGCACATTCGGGCAGGTTGGTCCCGAACGCAACCAGACTCGGAATGCATCGGAAGAATGGCCTTTACCTCTCCGCCACCTCTCAGAAAAGCTCCCCCTTGGGATGGACGACACGATTTAAAAAAAAATGCACTGAAAAACGTACGTATACGCATCACCAATACACATGCGGGCCCATCCCATCTACGTACGCACCACGTGATCCTTGCAGCAAACCACGGGCACACGGACGCCCCAAAACTGGAAAGCTTTCGTACCGTCAGGCTACGCCCGTATGCACCATCCGGACGGATTCAGGCGAGGGTGAAGCTTTTTACCTTTAGTTGTGTCCGGGTTTGCTGACCGCAGCATAATTGTGACATTAATATTAAATTGTTTATGAAGGTGATTCGAAACTGTATGTCTCGGACCGCAAGGGCATCGGGCAGAAGGAAAGAAAGGCGTGGCGTGGTTGTGTGATGAATTATGATTGCTTTACCGCCCATGGGACCGCGGCACGTTGGGCTTGACCGTGAAGTGCAGGTTTCCTATCGTGGCTCGGTTTTGCGCTGGTGGTTGCGCGTTTGCATGTAATCAATTTTTCATTTTAATCCTAGCAGATTTGATTATGGCTAAAAATGACAGAAAAGGTACGATCGTGTCTAAAAAGTCGAGCAGGTTACACTTCCCACGCAGTGAAGTATGTAGTATATTTGATGTACAATGTACAAAAGTGGAAATTTCTTTCAATTTGGCAACAATATTACAGCTAAAACGTGCTCTTCCCTTCAGAAAATAGTGTTGAATAATGCAAACAGTATAAAACTGTTGTAGTACAGTTTTCCATATGCTCCATAAATGCTTTTATATCAGCTTGAGTTTCTCATCGTTTAAATACTAATCAAATAGTAATTGGAAATATGTTGCCAAGCAATCAAACCTCGATTTGGCACCAGATTGATTTACAATTTAGAAGGACAAAGTACTCGATTTTTAAGCTATCACGTCGTTCTTATAAAAAAATGAACAAATGGAATTAGTGACCAAAACAATCGATTATGGTAAGAGATACAGGATCCATATGTTACACATGTTTACAGTTAGAGATATAAAGCTAAAAGATATTCAAAATTCTATAAACAAAATGTTTGATGTACGAAAATGTTAATCAATCTTGACTATTTTATTCATTTTCTTTGGAATTTTATTATGAAAAGCACCAATATTAGGATTATGCGTAAAATTGCATATTACTATTAGCAATAACACCAAGCAACATAACATTAGCTCAATCACGTCTACTTTTTGAAATTTCTTATCAAACTGCCACAGTGCGGTTCGTTTGTGCTATCACCATGTGGCCAAAATGACAACGCCTAGCAACGCTACGAGAAGAAAAACGTTGCAACCGCAAAAAAACCCATAAAACCCCGTTGGAGACGCCTCTAAATCTTCCTATTACTTAAGAGCGACAGTCCCGTACAGTCCACTTTTATTGCGTCTTCCTCCCCGGGAGCTAATAAAATACGAGCTCAGAACGGCATGCTCAGAAGGAGCTCGCAAAGCATTATTTCTCTTCCTGCTTTATGGCCCATGTGCATGATGCGGTCAGCAGCTTCCATTTTCGCACGCTGACTGCGGGAAACTGGTCAACGGGGTCGAGGTTTAAGATTTATAGGTACCTTGTTTTAATTGCACTGCACTATTCTCTTACTGGGCAATCTCTCTCTCTTCGATTTGATTGTTTTCATTTCGAAACTACATCGGTGCACTCTCCCAGTATGTGCAGGTTTAGTGTAAGCGCTCTTTCATTGGTAAACTGATTTTTCATTTCCGCACGCAAACATGAAGTGTGGCAGTGGAGCGCATATGTTAAGGAAGTTGCAACTGACTGCCATTATAAATCTAATAATTGAAATTCAAATTTCTTATCCTTTTATTAATGGTTTATTCCAATGACCATCAGTTTGGGGAGTACAACATTCATTCCAACTCGGCGCTCACAAAATAACGAAACGATTCAGGAGCTTAAGCTGATTGTACCAACAATTGAAATATAATTCGTAGTTTTCGTATACTTTAAAACATGAATTTTCCTAAGAAAAATGGATGATTGAGTTTCACTTCATTCATCATCGATTTTCTGTGGGGATTAGCCATGATCGGTTTTCTTGGACTTTATTTTTTTATTTTAAGTGAGCGCCAGGGATATCTAGTAACGAATGGCCCAATAGCGCAAAGAAAAACAAGCATTAAACAGTGTGAATCGATAAATGGGAACAGAGGAAATTGCCCTCCTGATACGCGGAGTCGCGTGTGGACTGCGGAGCTGAACAGACGTGTTTTCTGAGCGTGCGACAAATTGAGAAACGCCGACAATTGGCCTATGATAGTGTGTGTGCGCCGCGGTGCTCCGCCGTGATGGAGAGAACGAGCGGGAGAAAAGAAAATCAACAAGAACGATCGCGTTCGAACAGCCTAAATTCCAACGAATCGAAGCGTGCAAGAATGGAAACGCAAGATGCATATGATGAAACAGTAAGTACAGAAAACGATGAATTTACTCAAGTCTGGGCCAAGGGGCGTAGACAAGCGTCAAATGTCCTAATGGATGTAAACGTAGAAGCCTCTACGTCAGCCCCCACTAAACACACCAGCAAGCCTAATGCTAAACTCCCACCAATCGTGGTCAAATCTATGCCCCTTGCCTCCCTGCGCCCGGAGTTGCAATCGAGAAAATTGTACGTAGAGTACCAACTTAGCGGAATTGGCACAAAGATATTTGCCAAATCTCTAGCTGACCACCGAGCCATCATAAGCTTACTAGAAGGGAAAAAAGTGGAATTTTTCACGCACGACTTGAAAGAAGATCGTCCTTTCAAAGCAGTTATCCGCGGTCTACCGCTTATCGAAATAGACGACATAGTAGATGAACTCAAAGTCAACTACAATCTCGAAGTAACGGAGGTGTTCCGTATAAAAAGAAAAAATGAGGAAAATCAGAGCTATCATCAACAGCTCTATCTCGCTCATTTCAAGAGAGGTTCATGTTCCATGAAAAAGCTGGAAACAGTTCGCACAATACAATCCGTAATTGTGAAATGGGAATCATATCGAGGCGGGCACAAAGGTCCCACTCAATGCCTTCGCTGTCAAAACTTTGGACACGGTACCCGAAACTGTCGCATCCAACCTCGTTGTGCGGTCTGCGCCGAATCTCATCATACTGATTCCTGCAACGCAAAAAACAATGTTGATGCCACGGTAAAATGCGCAAATTGTGGTGAAAATCATCGAGCGCGTGATGTGACTTGCCCTCAACGCACAAAATACCAGCAAATACAAATACTTGCAAATCAAAAAATACGCAGAAATCATTCATCCGCTACTAAGAACAACCAGAGAGCCCCCCCACCACCACTCTCCTCCACTGAGCACTTCCCGCTTACCGGCATGCCGTCTTCTGCTCCCAGCAGTTCCGCATTCCCCCGAAAAAACACCAACACACAAGTGCCACCGGGCTTTCAATACAATCTTGCGCAACGATTGATAAACGCTCAGACGACTGTTCCCGAGCCGATCTCCACCCAACAAGAAAACCTGTATGACGCTACTACGCTAATGCAAATTTTCAAAGAAATGAGCACAAAGCTCCGTTCTTGCCGTACCAAGGCTGATCAAATCACCGTCTTAGGGGAACTTATCATTACCTATGGATAAGCTAAGAGTTGTAGTATGGAACGCACAATCTGTAAAATCCAAGGCAATACCACTAGGAGACTTCCTACAACAGCATAAAATTGATATCGCTCTCATAGTAGAAACATTTCTCAAACCTGATCTGAGCTTATACATCGAAAATTATACTATCCACAGACTCGATCGACCTGCAGAAACGAGAGGGGGTGGAGTAGCGATCGCAGTACGAAAACCCATTCAACATAAGCTACTTTCACATTACAAAACCAGCATAATTGAGGCAATTGGCATACGAGTTCAAACACAAACTGGTTCATTTAATCTAATATCAGCATATTGCCCTAAACAATGTACGATCGCTAATGAAATGGCTGCATCTTTCAAAAGGATATATTATCGCTCACGAGCACAAATGCTCGGACACTAATAGGGTCTGACCTAAATGCCAGACACGTGATTTGGGGCAATGCTCGTAATAACACTAATGGGGTTCTACTCTCCGATTTGTCGCTGCTTGGAAGGTTTACCTTCGCCTACCCAGATAGTTTCACCCACATCCCAAATCGCGGTCGCCCGAGTATAATCGACTTTTTCCTTACAAACATTACTATAAGTAAACCTAAAACTATCGATGCTCTAAATTCGGATCATTTCCCAGTACTAGCTGAAATTGATTGCTGTGCAACTATAATACCACCAATAAAACGCAAAAATTTTCAGCAAGTGGACTGGCAACGTTTTGGTGTAGTGGCTGATCTTCATATACTAACCACGGATGTGCAGTCAAGGACAGATGTTGATAATGCCATAAGAAATCTGGAACATGCTATTAAGACCGCTGAAAACGAATGCGTACCTACAGTTATAACTAAAACCAAATTAATAAAACTTGATCCAGAAACAAAGAACTTGATCACTAAAAGAAATGATCTGAGACGACGTTATCAACGATCGGGCGATATCATTCTAAAACAGCAAGCGGCGATGCTGGGCAGAATAATCTCATATAGAGTTGCTGAAATACGTAACAAGAACTTTGGTGATCATCTTGGAAAACTTGATCCACGCTCAAATGCTTTCTGGAAGATTGCTAAAGTCTGCAAGATGAAACCCAAACCAGTCCCCCCCTTTGTAATTAATGGGCAAACGCTTATATCATCTGCTGAAAAAACCGACTCACTAGCGAAACAATTCGCCATCGCACATCACATCGGTGAAAATATCAACAGCCGACATGAACCATTGGTCTCGTCCACAGTTCTTGATCTCGATCAGCCTATGGGATCCACCCCATCCGTAACCAGAACAACAGTCAATGAAATTAAATTTGCGTGTAAAAGCCTAATAAACATGAAAGCACCAGGTTTTGATTCCATATTTAACATCCTTCTTAAGCGGCTTCACACCCGCGCAATCGAACTACTGGCTAATGTGTTCACGAAATGCATGGAACTTGGCTACTTTCCGGACTGTTGGAAATGCGCTAAGGTCATACCTGTCCTTAAACCTGGAAAAGATCCGACATTACCAGAGAGCTACAGGCCCATTAGCTTGCTGGCAGCTTTAAGCAAACTCTTTGAGAGAATTATTTATTGGCGGCTAAAAGATGCAATTGAAGAGTTATGCATCCTTCCGCCTGAACAATTTGGGTTCCGATCAGGACATTCTACAATTCATCAGTTAATACGTCTACGAAACACCATAACAAATAACAAGAGAGACTCAAGATCCACGGCCGTTATCTTGTTGGATTTTTGAAAAAGCTTTTGACAATGTCTGGCATGATGGCTTGCTCTATAAAATGGTCAACATGAGGCTTCCATCTTACATTGTCAAAACTGTTCAGAGCTATCTATCGCAAAGGACTTTCCGTGTCACCTTAGGGAAACAAACCTCTGGTATTACCAGCGTCCCAGCTGGAGTCCCTCAAGGGAGCATCTTGGCTCCCATTCTATTCACAATTTATCTTTCGGACCTACCATCTCTCCCACATTTCTGCAATCTATTTCTTTTTGCGGATGACACTGCCATTGCAGTCAAAGGCAGAACCATATTAGAACTCAAAAACAGAGCACAGAAATGTATAAATATCATATTCCAATACGTTCAGGATTGGAAATTAAAGTTAAATGGTAGTAAAACACAAGCCATTATCTTTCCACACAAAATGCGGTCCACACTCCTTAGCCCAACAGGTCATATGGTTAAAATAGGAGACACTCCTATTAGATGGACAAAGACAGTAAATTACCTAGGAATAACGTTTGATCATAAGCTACTCTTTCGCGACCATGTTCGAAATTTAATAACAAAAACACCATCTTTGTTAGAAAACTCTATCCGTTGATCAACCGAAGATCCAAACTCTCCCAGGATAACAAAATTGCAATTTACAAATGCATCATCTTACCAGCTATTACATATGCAATCCCGGTCTGGAAAGACTGTGCTAAAACCTACCTTAATAAACTTCAAGCAAGCCTTAACAAAATACTACGAATGATCCTTAATGAAACGTACGGCATCAGGACAACACATCTTCATAACAAAGCCAACACAATTACCCTTGAAGAAATAGCTTTTCAAAATAGTATTCGTATACAAACTAACAGTCGTTTGTCAAATCATACTTTAATAAGAACTCTATTTGAATAAAAATTAGGACTGATATAGGTATAGGTTAATTAGGTTAGTTTATTTACTTTAAGTTATCAATCATTCAACCAAATTCTTCATCATATTCTCCAAAATACAACTGCCTATAGAGCAAATAGAAGACAGCGCTGAAAAACAAAAATGTTGTATCTCGCGAAAACTGTACTCATTCAAACCGTGAAAAAGAAAAGAAATAAAGATAACATTTAACAACAACAACAAAAGCCCTCCTGATACGCTTTGATGTATTGCTCCTGCGAATGATTGATACTGTAGCGTCAAGGATTAATTGCTAGTGCTACTCACTTAAGCATCAAAGCAAGTGCTGATCAATTTGGAATAATTAAAAAAAAGAAATAGGAAACTTGAAGCGAAACATTAAAGAACATCAATTATTAAAAAAAAAAACTTTTCTAAATGAGCCAGGATTTATAAAATCGTTTGTTGCGTCCAACAAAATTGACTCAACTTTCAATGCTAGCATATTTTTGTAAATGTTGCTTTTGAAATTTTACGTGTTTATTAAACTGCTTAGAAAATCTAAAAAAATGCATGTCGATGCACTTTTCTTTTAATAAAGTTTAAAATTTCTTGTCTTAAAAACTTCACTAAGTTTAATTACTCAGTGTTATCAGTTATCAGTAAAATACAAGTAACACTAAAAAAGTAACTTAACAAAATTCAGTCTAAATTACTGTTAACAAAAACTCTGCGACATGAGGGGGAATAAAACGCCACTGTGGCACACGAGGGGCCATTGTAGCGAGGGAAGCAGCGTCAATAAACGTTCAAGAGCACACTAAGGAAGATGGGTGCAGAAAAATACCGACGGATGATGACAAGTGGCAGTCGAGACGCCGGTTCAAACCCCGACACTGTGGAGACTTCAGAGTGGGTTTGCACGAGGTAAATTTGGTATGCATGTATGGCTCTCGTTCGCTTCATGCTTCGTCAATCTTCGTTCATGTGATGGGCCTGCCGTGTCTGTCAGGCCTAGGAAAATGAGAAAGACTACTCTTTTTTTTGCAACGTCAGTTCACATCCGTTACACATCGTTCCATCATCGTCCTGCCAAACGATGGGACAAAGCACAAATGAAAATGACGAAGAGGGACGGATGTTGAGAGAAAGAGAGTTTGTAAGAAAGGAAGAACGAGAGAAAAACCGAACAGTAGATAGTATCAAGAATAATGTCCATTCACATTCTCCCGCCCATCCATAGTCTGTTCACTGCACTCTGGGCTTCTGAGATGCATGGTTCATCCTGTTTTTTTTTTCATGCTGCTGGGTTCGGTTTGCATTTGTGTGTCTGCAATTTGCATTTGTGATACGACGGGCCCACCGTTCCCCATTTGCGTTACCGAATCCTCAGACCGTAGGCTACGTTTCGTAGCTATGAGCAGGAAAAGGAGAGAGGATTAGGGAAGGTTTGACGATGAACGTCGCATACACGATCATGATCCACCAGCGCTGTTGCAAGAGTGGATTGAAGTGGCTATCGTAAACATAGGAGAGAATAAAAGAAGAAAAAAAGTTCTTCCTAACTGAACCCTTTGAGGCGCATGACATTTATATTTGGACATATTTATTGAAGTGCGCATGAACATTTTATTTAAAAATAGGGAATATTTACTGTTATTGAACTTATCAATTAAATATAATACTTTGGGTTTTGATCCAAAATCTTTTTTCAACCACCTTACCTGTATTATTTTTATCATAATACAACACTTACAGAAACAAAACTTACTGTAGGTATTTCAGAATAAACCTCCCGGAATGTTTAAGGGTTTACAGCCATCTAGTGTTATTCTACGGCAACGAAAGTTAAACATCGGGTAGGAATCTACCGTCACAATTACCTTCAAAGCAGAACGTTGCAATGGTTGGCATACACACAGCGAAAGAAAATGAGAAAACAGAAATTAAAAATAAACCCTACGAGTGTATAAAAAAAAAACCACGCCGCTTGATGCAAATGGCGCACCAGGATGCATCAAAACAGCCTACGGCTGCCACCCAGCATCTGTTGTGTTGCTTGCACATTTGTATGTATATGTAGATACGTACATACATACATACATATATACATACATTTTTTTAATTGCTCACCTTTCGCTTTTCTCTTTCCGTGGAAGGGTGTTCCTTGGTGTATACAGGTGCAAATGGATGCCAGTCCAAAGGGAATGAAGGTGGAAGTTGATAAATGCACCACTACCATTACCGCATTTTTAGGCCGCAAGTACACGATAGTCCCATTTTACCGCTAGGCCCAGTGATCCTGGTACATGGGGCTGAGTTGTATTGGTGTGACGGGTTTGTATGTTAGTTGGTAAATAGAGTAGAGTTGTATGGAAGCAGGCAGGACGAGACAAAGCGGAACAGGGTATCCGTAGATGATTTAAAAAAGGCAGATGAATAGTGAAGATGAAAAGCTATATTAATAAATAGCTAGTATGTTGTATGCTTTTCAAACGTACGCTTCCACGGAAAGTATTGAGGTACTCTGTACCAAATGAAGTTTATATAATGTGTATAGCACAAAATTGTAATCCAATCGATCTTGTTTCATGTAAGATTGTCATAAAAAAGAAAGCAAAAAAAAAGATAAATATTACTTTCACTACAACCTGTTAGGAATGTTAAATGGCACAATTTTGTTTCTTAAAAAAATGAACCAGGCATATTATTTTTTCTACTCACTATATCATGAATTTAGCCGCACTGCTTCATTCACTGATAACAACCTCTGCATCCTCCTCTGGTGCCGTTTTTACTGTCGATGTCTATTTTTTGTGTCCCTTTTGAAAGGTTGCACGCTCAGCATCACGAACAGCCAAGTGTATGGCTACAGTTCATTGTCTCGCCCGGTAGGCACAACGAATGGCTGACTTGCCGTTTCCGGTATCTGCCGTACCGTTCCTTTTTTTGTTGCATGGAAAACATATAATACTGCAAAACCGACAGGCTAAGGCCACCGTGTGTTTCCGCCCCATCTTCCAGCGCACAGTGACGGATGCGATACAACAACCACTCTAACAACGCTTTGAGCACAGTATGACGAAGAGTGTCTCTTGGTTCGGAAAATTGCGATGGTAAAATAAATGCCGAGCTGGCTGCAAGACCGCGAAAAATTGCAGCCCGTCATTATTCAGTTTACGGAAAAAAAGAATGAGGCTGTGAATATCGATTGATTTGGTTCGTGAGGAGCATTAAACTTGAGTTGGTCGTGCTTTTGTCCTATCATCGAATGATTCAAATTATTCCATGTGCCGTTTTTTTTATTTAAAGGAAAAAAACGACAGGATAAAAAACCATGCAGAAAATAAATATTCTCACAGATTATTAATAAATAATCAAATTACCGAGTGTTGATGGCTTAAAAATAATTATTTTTCCTCCATATTCCATAGCTTTGCAAAGCAAATATATATGTTAACCGTTCTTGATAACTTTAACAAACAATATATCATTCAAAACTCACGCAACCGTTTGACTGCAGATTGGAAGGTTCAGGAGGTTGCTAAAGCAATTGCAGAGGATTCATTTTTCATCCGTCACAAAGAAACTCATTTATCACGCAAATAGCACTAATTAACACGGATGACGCTTTCGCGTTTGTACGCTCGGCACGCAAGAACACCCGGTCCAGACTCGGGTCATTCACTGTACGCAGTGGGAAAGGGATTTTCGAGATTGTGCGCAACCCTCCCACTCCCCTGCAAACATTTATCTTAATAGCCCACGGGTGTCAACTCGTCAACTGCGATTGCGTCCTTAGCTCGACGATTTCGCGACCTTAGCTCTTCCACCACGATTCTACAAATACGGTATGGACCATGGTGTGTTTCTTAATCTTACCCCACCCTAGCATGCCTTTTTATGTTGGCATTATGGTGCGATGCAAGGCCGTATCAGCGGTTCGACCGACCCGATGCTAAGATGCCGCTTCATGTGCGTCGCTTCTGGGTACGGAATACGGGACTGCAGTGTCTCACATGGATATAGTTTACCGGTGGCTTGGCTAATAAAAACAAATGATTAATTAATCTTCCAGCACGGTAGTCTCCGTTGTC
Organism: Anopheles arabiensis; assembly: GCF_016920715.1. NCBI lineage: Eukaryota > Metazoa > Arthropoda > Insecta > Diptera > Culicidae > Anopheles > Anopheles arabiensis. The sequence goes on along the minus strand of NC_053517.1, from coordinate 69,041,811 downwards.
GCCTTGGCCCCCTTTGCCACGCGTTCAACACCATTGGTGTTCATCGTGAAGACAACCAGGCGCCTCCATTACTAGCGATATGAGACAAGAAACTTAATAAAATTTTCACACGCTGCCCACGCTGCTGGTTTTGTTTTTGTGCTGAATTGCAGAAAACGGAATCGTTTACCTTTTTTCAACTGTTAAGACATTTTACGAGTTACCAGTCGTAAATTGGGAGCATTAAATTTTAATCCATTAATCACAACCGTTTTTATGAGGTTGTATGTTGCACTGTGTTCTATTTTAACTTAGGGGTTTTCGGATTCGCGGAGACTGGAACAGATTAAGCAAGGCTAATATCGATTAGACGGCTCTAATCATTCAACTCGCTACGTGTGGCTAGTAAACTGATTTATTCAAAAACAAAAACGACTCTGTTGATCATGTTGACTCTCACGGCGTGCAACGTCCTAGGAAATCGTTACATAATCGGCCGAATTACGCTGTGCTCCCATCGCACATAGTATATGGCGCACAATTTCACGCTCATTAATTAGCCAATGGCCCGTTTCGTTTGTGCTTTAAATAGCTTCTGTGATGCGAATTTGATTATCACATGGCAGTCAGTCGGTCTTAAATAGGACAAGAATTTGACACGAATGAGTGCTTTAGGACTACAAGATGGAAACCACGTCTGTACTTTGTTAGATTAGATTAGAGTGATAAGCTTTCCAAAGATCAGCGACTTAGCAGCAATTCTGTTAGAAGTTTTAAATCAATTAGAGTGATATCATTATTCTTTTGGTTTAAAAAATATCACGAAAATCATTATCCTTTTAGTAAGTAGTCATTCAATTTGTTGTGGGGTATATTTATTTATAAACGACAATCAATAAGTAAAATTGTATCTGTTTGTATAATCCATGATATTTCTATAGTTTTACATCAATTCTGCTCGTGAATTAAATTGAAGACTATTGTAAAGTGCGTTTAGTTAAATTACCTAAAAAATCAATTTCATTTTTTTGCGTAACGTAACCTTTTCTTTACTTATGCCTTTTTCAGTGGTTCTTCCGCATGTTGATATCAATTACCGCTTTGCGAAGCTATCTTTCATCCTGCGTTTCGCTGAGGAGATTAATCGCCAACATAAATATTATGCTCGTGGTTTCTCATTTTATGGTATGTAGGTAATTTAGTTGACTACCAGCAAGCATGCGCTAGCGTAAAAAAATATTATCTTTCACACCATCTTGCGCCTGTAAACGGTACAGCATAGGCACAGTGTTTAAGAAAGTACGTGAAACATAAATAAATAAAATCGATTGAAGTATGAAACATTTTTGTTTCCTTCGGTAGAAAAAAAGTCAGCGAACGGCAAACAGCAGAAAGTACGAACTTAGTAACAAGGAAAGATACCACGCTCAACGATGCAAGGTGGTGTATTTTGGACAGCCGTTATTTGGTATGACCGCCGTTTTAGAACGCTCGCCGTCTTGCGGTGAACAATTCAAGCAATTCGTGGAATGAACCATACCCCCATGGTTGGAAGGACACTAGGATGAGTTGAAGTGCATAAATCTAAATAAAAATAAAATTACGAATTATAAACACGGCCTGCGGTGGTTGCGTTCCACCTGCCCCATCCGGTTGTGATGGTAGGAATCCCTCTGAAAGAGTCGATTTGCTATCAAGTCAGCTTGCGACGACCACGGTATAGAGTGGTAACAGGGCCCGGTGGGAGCAATGGGCAAGGTGCCCGTGAAACGATATGGTGGAAAATTGTTGGGGAATTACATTTTTACAGCTCGTCGACGATGGCTGGCCTTCAGTGGGGATGGTATCGTCGCTTCGCTGACACTGACGCTATCTAAGTAATTTCACAGCTGAAATTGAGCTCGTAAACTCAATTTCCTTCCAACCACCACCACTACCATGCGGGAAACTTTACATTCCCCAGATCGTATTTCGTCGGTATCCACCTGAAGCGCAATGCTTCACTACAATTTTCCCGGACACCATTTTTTTTCGTGCTCCAAGACGTCCAGAAGGTTTGATCTTGGTGTTTAGCCGAGCGTTTGCTCGTAGAATTCAACGGCGAACGTGTTTTGTAAGCGTTTAGGTGCAAGTTATTGCCGTAAATAAGATTTTAGCACGCTTTAGAAATCTACCTTTGGCTCCGAAAGTTGTTTCATTCCCTCGCGCATCACCATGGAACGATGCTGCATCGGTATGAGAGGAATATGAATTTTTACGATACTTTAACGTCGGTGTCAGATAGCCTAAGGTACGCATAAGCTTTCTTGATGTCCCGCTGCGTTGGCAAAAAGTGTTGCCATGCGTCGGCATAAAATCCCAGGTGATATATGATGACAATCTGCATCGATATTGAAAGTCATAAATCTCTCCCTTGTCGTACTGCTCCCTTTGAAGCAAGACGATCAGAAACCATACAACAAGTAACCGTTTTTGTGCAGATGCTTTAATTAATGAATGAGTGGTATTGGCTGACTACAATCGATACAAGAAGACAACATCTGTTCAGCAGCGAGTTATGGGCATTGGGAAACCTTTTGTTGAGCAAATAAGCAATTTACGCGATACAGACAGGTATTCGAACAATTTACTAAATTAATGTATGTTATATTCTTACAGTAAATACGATTATCGCTAAGTACACTATGATACATTCAATTCTACAACATAGCAGTAGTATGATATAAATAAATATAAATAAATATATATACTTCAAACTCTAAAAAAACGTATGAAACAAGATGTTAACGAACCCAGCTTCACATTTATTCATGAAATCATGAATGAACAAAATGTGCACTATACAGCAAATTCAAAGGCACCGACCAAGCACTCAAACATTCCAATAAAAGTGCCATCATAAAGCAAATGAAATAAGAAGTAACCCAAGCGTTACCCACAGCATAACACTTCGAACGCTCATATATGAGTGGTGACAAAAAAGAACCCTCTCAACGACCCGGTGATGTTCGAGGGCGCAAAGGATGCTTTTACTTAATCACTTGCACAATGAGGCTAGATGAAGCGAAGGCAAACAAGCGGAAAGCTTTTATTGTTTTTTTTTTCTTTCTTATGTTCCCTACATTCAACGCAGATAGGAGCACGACGTAGGGTCGCAGTAGGTAACCATTTTGGTGTGGTGAATATTATTGAATATGTTTATGGTTCTCGGGTGGCTTTTACGATAGAGAGGTTGTGTCGCTCTTGGGTTGCAAACGTGTTATAAAGTCTCCGATGAGCCAGTCGATCCATGTGACCATGGTTGAACCAGTCGGAAATTGGCGAATGGTTGGTAGAATTCCAGATAATATGGGTACGATCCGGGGTTCAGCTTCTTGTTCTCACGCCATGTTTTATTCCAAACATGGCTAATTTCGTTGATTGTGGTTTGTAAGAGAGAAAAAAAGATAAAAGGAACAAATGTTTGAAAGTGTCGAGAAGAACTTTCACGTACATTATTTTACTTCCCATAATTTGATTGCACTTAAAATGAGATTTAAACGTAACAATTAAATAACATTTAAGTTATCTTTCATAAGTCACAATTCACTACTTCTTCTTTGACTCAACAACCGTTATCGGTCAAGGCCTGCCTGTACCCACTTGTGGGGTTGACTTTCAGTTACTTATTGATTACCCCCCATAGCAGGATAGTCAGATCTACGTATGGCGGCACGGTCCATTTGGGCCTTCAACCCATGACGGGCATGTTGTTAAGTTGTACGAGTTGCCGACTGTGCCACGAGACCGGTTGAACAATTTACTCAATTCCATATAAACTAAGATTGCTATTCTTTATCCAGTTGTTGCTATTACTATACAATAATCAACAAACCAGGCAAAACCTGGACAATAAACAATAATTTAAAATTTATAGCAAACATGTGTATTGTTGGGTAGCATATAACAACATATTAAGAAGCTATGTATGCAAATAAAAACTGTCTAATATATAACATCTTTCGTGTGTTTTTCATGCTAAATAGCCAAGGCGTATCACGCACAATATCAATTAGCAAAATATCTGTCTATTTTTGTGGTCAGATATTTATGTTTTTCATGCATATCAAAGTTACACATATTGTTTTATATATCTGTGTTTTTATTAATTTTTTATCTAGAAATACTATTCCTAGGTTCATTTAATTTTCGTTTCATTCATTTTCATTTTAATTCTTTCTTCTGTAAATGCTATGCTTTCATTTACGAAAAGGAGCACGAAAAGGGGTTCAACACGTTGAACACAGGCTGGACAATCGTACAAAACCATACTCACGTGTTATTATTTCCTGCACGTACGAAGAACGCAAACAGAGTTCAAGGAAGGAACCATCCGAGGGATTCGAAGTGATGAAATTGCCTTGAACCTTGAAGACTCATAGAGGAATAGTTCATGTTTTAGCGCCAGCAGGTTCAACGTGCGGTAATGTTTGGGTTTAAACCGAATGTTACTTTCGTGGGTGGGGAGGAGGCTGAAGAATGATTCGGTTTACAAAAAGGAAAAAAATCTATTTTTCGTGCTGCATGAGGTAACGATCCTGTTTGGTATAAGTCCAAAGTCAAGCGTCTTTTTCTGTGCCAATGATCTTATCCTTACTCCTGGTAGTTCCCGCAAACTGCTTGTAAAAACGTTAGTTTTATTGTACCGTGTAACATAAATCTTTCCATGTGTGGTGGTTTCACTTCCGCAGATACACAGCACCGTTCCAAATGGCCGGTACCATTTATTGGCCTAGGCTTATTTTGTGCAGTTGTGAAAGCGAAGGTAGAGTAAAATGTATTGCACCATGCGTTGCGTGTAGCGGGAATGGCGCCCACATCACCCGTAGCGATCTGTTGCTTGTCGAGTGCAACAACTGGAAAAATACGTTGCCACTCCGAAACGTCCAACGCGCCAGTGCGGGAAGTTGGCGCGCCACGACGTGCTTTACGCTTAATGGTGCCAAGGAATGACGCGCCCAAGCTCGATCCGGTCGACAAATTCTCTTCCCTGGTTTCCCGGAGCGCTAAACCGTGCCGGTTGGATCTTCGGAATTCTTGGGACCATTAAGGGTGTACAAAATCTGTTTTTCACCCCAACGCTGGGTGCCGAGAGTGGTGATTTTCTGCCGTCCCTTTTTCACTTTGTTCCAGATCGATGCAGAGTAATTTTCCGCCGGCGGTCAGAGTGCTTCGGTTGTGGTTGTGGAGATGCTGGAATGCTTTAGTGATTCGTTGCCATCACCCCGTTTGATCTACCCTACCTACGCAACCCGAATAAGAAAAAAAATCAAACAAGTACTTCGGCAGAAAGAAATATTGCCTGTTGAAAGAAAGATGTTCTTATCCACCCAGAGTTCCGTTGCTAGAAGCTTCCCCCCTCTTTGAATTGAGTAATGGACAAAACAAAGAAGAATAAAATGAAAAAACCAAACACTAATACTAAAAAATAAATACCCAAGACGCAATACGCCAAGTAGCTAAGAAATGAAACGTATTGAAGTGAAAACAACATGAACAAGTAGGAAGGACGACATCACTACCGGTAAAAACTCTGAAAGTTCACAGCCAGCAAAAATGAGACTGTTGCGTTTTACTACTCTTCTTTTGCTCCCACTGCCACTGTTGAACGTTCATTCCGCCATAAAATCGCCTTTTACCTCCGGTTTCCGGCAATAAATAAATATAAAAAAAAGAAAGAAAGTGGACCAAACTGTGCATAAAATATGAAACACCCTGCACAAGAGGCTATCCTGCTGGCTGGCAGGAACCGGAAATGGATGGATTTGGTAAAAGCCGATGAAAGGCGGCATGGTGCAGGAAAGCATTGGCTCTCCAGCCTTTCATCTCGCAAAAGGATGCTGGCCCGTACCCTTTAGCAGTTCCCCCTTTCGGGAAGAAGAATTAGCTGGGGGCCAGTCCTTATCGTAGCGCTTTCTTGCCCTTTTTGACCACTCACAGCGACCGCCGTGTTTGCGTGCGGTTTTTGTTTAGTTCATGCATGGTTTGGATTTATTTTGCACCCAGCTTCCGGTTATCCTTCACTCTTCGCAATAGCAGAATCCAGAGGAATCTGGCTTGTTGGTATGGGTTATGGAGGAGAAGTAGGGTTTGGGCAACAGTGATTGGCCTCAAGACATCTGTTGCAGCTTGATGCTGGGGGTGGTACCAGGATTTTGATCTACTACGGTTACCATTTATCATACCGATTTAACGACCGTGAAATTCTTATCTGTTGTACAAATGAAATAAATACGGTAAAAGTTGCTGTCGCCCGCTCAATGAATCTTTTATCAACAGTAGTTCGTGCGTACAACCGCAACTACTAATGATAAGAGCGTTCCAAAGACGGATCTTACCCTGTCTATCACATTCGTCTTGGGACAGTCCCTTCGAGATTCGTGCAGAAAAAAAAAATGATATCGAGTATACTTGGTGCTGCGTTTTTCAATGCCTGTCACGTACACAAAGGCCAAACGTTGGGAGTTGTGCCGTGCATAGACATGGAAGGAGTAAAGCGCGTACGACCGAAGACCACGCGGAATAGTTGGAATCTGTCGCTGATTTTTGTCTGCCAGTGTTCTGTGCTTTGGATTTTATTCTGCGAGTTGTGCTCTTTTAATGTGACATCAGAGATTGAATGGAGAGGAGTGGCAAGTTTATTCTTATATTTGATTAACTTTATGTACTAATAATACTGCTATCATATGACAATCGGACGAGTGCTTCATTGCATGCGAGATGTGGACAAACTTGTTGCTTCATTCCAACGACTGAGAGGAGGAGAATGCTCAAAAAAGGTATGGTTGTTTGAATATTGATAGTATTGATTAAAATGGCATGGTTTGGTTTTATTAAGAGTTGAAGAAATGAGAAGTAATTGGATGATTGTTAACGTAAGTTAGCTGAACTAAAAATAAGATAATTGAGTAATACTTTTTGCGAGTCACTTCTTAGATTTCGAAATATGTTATACTGCATCTGATATTCAAGTTATCATTACTCTTTAATAATTTTCTGAGTAATAGACTCAAAACTATAATTTTAAATATGCGATAATATTTCCAACATATTTACAAACCATCCTATTTATGGTTCTGTCTACAGGCATTGACATCAAACATGGGTATTTTCATCCCCATAAATGACAAGGAAACCTTGTCTATAGGAATTCATAATAGTGCTATATTAGTTTTTGTTTAAAGAAGGAATAAATATCGTCCTGCAACATGCACACATATGAAACAAAAATAACTTGATTCTTATGCAACAAAAAGACGTTCATACGATATTGGCCCCATTTTTGCCATTGTGCAGTATATATTAGAATTAAATTAAATTTTGTAATTATTATGAAACTATTGTTATCAAATTTTAAGTATAAACTTATTATAAATATTATATTAATGAAAAATGTATTCTCTTTAACTCGCATTGATCGGCAGTTCCGATACACTCATGTACAAAGTGTTTTTTATCGTTACAAAACATAAATTCAAATGGTTTGTTGTTTGATTTACTTATTAAAGAAATATTTCGAATTGATCATAAATCACAATTCCTTTTTGTTTTAAGCAGCTTAACCCGTCAAGCAAACAGAAGGTATATTATACAAAACATGCACATTGGACAGTAAAACAATTGATAAAATACCCTCTGTGCAACTTTATCTCTAAGGATTTCAATTAAACCTACCCAACGTCACGTTCGCAATAAGTATGGCGGGTGGAAAATTTGCCGAATCGAGCTTATCTTGCCCCAAATCGAGCCAAAAATAATATCCGCATTATTTTACAGCTAGCACCGTTGGCACCGGGCGTGATTAAGCGACGCCATTTGTTCTTCGCTAGCGAGGTTTACGAAGTGCTTTGCAAACTCGCTTCCGGCTGGATATCCTTTTTCCTTGGCATTGTACTTTGTCACCGGCATTGGCTTCGGTGCATTCGTCCGTTGCATAGCGTCGGAAAGGATCCACTACTGCCTGCTCACTAATCTGAGTTTACGCAAAAAATGCACTCTCCGCTACCAGTACCAGCACCCAGCTTCCTTTGCCTGCTCTGCACAGACACTAGGACCCATATCCGGTTTGCTTTGCTCGGTCTGGGTGATCTGAAATTTCAGCTTTCTAGATTGTGATAAAGTGGTGTGGTCTGGGTAACCGTCGATCGAAAACCGTAGCTAACGTAACCGGAATGAGACAAAACCTCTCTGCAGTGCCGTCCCAACCCGAGTTCCTACAAAGACGCAGTGTGCAACAAGTAACATCTTTTGGTTTCTCACACCAGATCCGGTAGCTGCTTCCGCAGAACCAGAGTCTACGGTACGAACAAGTCCAAGAAGTTTTATCTCGGCGACTTTATTAGGTACGTGCGCATCTCTTCGCTGCTAACGTAGGGTGTGCTGCCAGGTCAGAAACTAAAAGTCGTTTCCCAGATGAACCCCCAACACCGGATTTTAAAGAAATGCATGTGCTAGGTGTCTTGGCGTGCTGCATCTATCTCGAGCAACAAAAAAATCAAATGCGACACTTCCTACGCTTAGCAATGGAACGGGTGAAGACTTTTGGCAAGAAGTGCAACTGTTGCCGTCGAACAGTCGTTGTCCTTTCTCGAGATTATTTTTTCTCTGTACCTTATAGCCGTGGTAAGTTTATGGTGGTGACGAAAGTGATTCCCCCAGCCGAATCGTGCTAGGAATATCGGAGTGACAAAAAGAAATCGAACCATCCTTTCCCGATGGAGGTGCATGAGCAGGGGCAACCGGATATGTCGCTAATTTGTTGATTGAGTGGGTGTTGAGTCGTGCTTTGCGGTAGCGTTGACCAGACATGTAGACTTTTAGATCAGAAGTCATAATTATACGCTAGAAAAGAGATTCTACAGTATTGGATGTCAGAGAGTCAGATAGTCTTGGGGTAGAATATATAATAGGCGTAAATGGTAATTCTTTTTTTGATTTTGATGATTATGTTCAAGTTTTTACTGCTAGCTTTCGCTTGCATGTGTTTGTCTAAGTACAATAAAGTTAATTAGAGTGTGGCCATGTAAAGAGTAATGTTAATAGTAACTGAGATTAGTGCCAAAAATAATTGTTACATGCAGCGTTTACTTAGGCAACCTATTTTTAATAAAATAGTTTAATGTAACTTGTATTATCGTTCTTGACACACTCGTCTAGTTGTACGACTTAATAATATGTTCGTGATGGGTTCAAATCCCGTAAGGATCGACCCACCCACACGCAAAACTGACTATCCTATTATGCGTAAAAAAGTAAGTTCGTTTTATCTTTGATTACGGCAGGTCAAGAGCGCTTATGGTTGTTTTGATAAATAATATAGAGAAGACTTTGGAAACATTTTTTCCTCATTTAGATACTTCCCATATATGTAGCATTACAAGAAATACGACAAAGCCTATTTTGATATTCTTCTGTTCTGGAAGGACTTAACTTGTCTATTCCTCGGAAGTTTCGGGTTTTGTAGGCAATTTACATTTACTTAAATCATTCCACTTTGCAATCTCTATGCTTTATCGGATGTATAGAATGTATTTAAATTAAATGATAATGACACTATTATCTATGCAAATCTGGAATACTTTGCATTCTCGAGTCTCAACACGATGGGACATAGATGTTGCTTTACTTTCATAGAATGTCATGGCTACAAATGTCACTTTTTCTTCTTCACAAACTCAATAGAATTAGAAAGGTATACAAAATTGTTCAGACCTAGAAAGATTACATAAAACAGAATAAAATAGTTTTTCCTGAATGATATAGATGGAATAAGTCACTCATAGTCAATCAAATTAATAGGTAGGTAGGTTTTTTCCGTGTACAATTTTACAGCAAACAAAAAAATTAAAGATGTTATACTAATTTATTTTTATTGTACCACAGTTTTGTGCCTCATCTTTTTTGTTTAGTGCCACAAACAAAAATTATACTGTAATATGTTTACTCACATTATGCTTCGGATATTGTAAAGCGTTGCTCTCTACAACAAAAGACAGAATGAAACACTTCAACAGTTTTGAAAAATAAACCATAAAAATAAATATTGTATTCGTCCACAGCACTGGAGCACTCACTGGAGGGTCCTATCATCGCTGGGACATAGTTTGATTGAAAATGATCGTCAAGTGTTGCTGCATTGCTGCTCGAAAGAATTTCGCTCTAAAGAAGCCGTACACAGTATGCATGCGCTCGGTTCGTTTCTACCGTTTTGCTTTGCTTTACACCCCGTTTTGTTCACATAGCAACCAAGTTAGAGTACTGTGATCAGCTAGCCACAAACCGACCAAAGCATCGATACATAAAATTGGGAAAAAAATAAATGAGAAAAATCCTTCAAAGGGTGGAACACACTTCAGACGGTAGTCAAGCCACGGCAAACCAGGGTTTTATCGTGTCTCGTGCTATTGCTTATGTATGCGCTGACTAGGAGAGTTTGCATGAAGAAAGCAAAAACAACTTGAGATTTTCAATCGAAAAATATTCACACACCAATACGGGTGTGTTTTGAAAGCAACGTATCGCTATTGTGATTTCGTCAAAAGGAGCACTTCTTCCATGGACGGTTCGATCAGAAGTGCTCTGAGAGCTCTACTCCTAACGCCTTTGAGGAAACCGTTCGCTGTTTCCATCGTCTAGTGGAATGGTTTGGGATAAGGCTTCGTCATCGCTTACATGGGCACTTTTGTTGCTGTTTATCAGTACAGATGGTCGTATCCTTTGGTGGCATGTATCGGACATTTATTATCAAATATTTTAGTTTGCATTGCTGAATAATTGGTAAAAATGATACAATATGCAGTATTATATTTATTTATCATATTAACCTGTAGTTTAAAACTGCTAACGATTAGCTTAGCTAATACTAAGTATTTTGTGTTTTATGTGTCCTCAAAGTAACATTGTTATGAGTTGGCTAAATCAAATGAACCTCATTCTTTTCTCTGTGGAAAAAAACTATGGAATACTTTTAACCTATTGCCTAGGAATAGAACACAAATGTGCACATCTCAACATGTTACAAACATGTTAAACAAACAAAATGTGGTGCTCACTCAGCAACTGAAAATAATCATTGCAAACAATTGCTTTTGATAATATGGTCCCAGGACAAACGGTAAGCTCGATCAAATCATGTCGTTAGCCAATAGGCAATAACAAAGCTTTCAAAGATGTTGCGTGAGAAAAAGCTTTTTCATAACAAAGATTATCACACTATCGTGTTTATCCCGCTTTTCCTCCGCTGTGGTATTTATGCAAACTGCAGCTACATAGCATTCCGTGAGGACGGGTATTTACGTTTACCATTATGGTATCGCATCGTATCAACAACGATGTGACCATACTTCAAGCCTCCGAGGGGTTGAAATTGAATTTCGTAAATCTTTCCCTGAGATGGGAAAATGGGAGTACTTGTTTCCATTTACTTTATCTCTTCCATCCTCTTCGAAGTGGCACCGATAGCTAGGCTTTTCTTCTTCCCATCCCACAGAAAAGCTTGTGCAGAAAGAAAATACTTTGGAGACACACATACATACTTGCGAGTCGCATGGCAAGTGATCGCTTGTTGCTGGAATTGTCTCCCATCACAAAAATCGCATTATCCTTGATAATGTGTTTTGCTTTCACTTTCACGCTCGTTTCTCGACCTCGCAGTTTTCTTTCTTTTCTTAACAAGTATGTTCTTGTTAAGGCACGAGCCCGGTTGGTAAAGCTCACAAAAATAATAAATTTCTGCGTACTATTTTTATATTATTTGTATTTGCAACTAACTATTTGTATAAAACTAAGCTATCTTAGCTATATAAATAAATAAATATTACCGGAAAGCTGAAGCGTCTATTTGTCTTTATCGTGTAGAGTAAATTTCCTTTAAAAAATAACCGGAAAGCTGAGTCGAGTTAGAATATAGGTAGTATAGCTAAAAACTCAGAAAAAAATTTGCTACAAACAATAAAAAAAAAACAATTGTTGAATTGTTAGTCATCGTTAACGACGTCAAACGTTACGATTTTTTAAAATTGGAACTTAAAATTTTGTAGACAAAGTTTCAAAACCGTATATCGTACTACAACTGAATGCTACACGATGACTTTTACCTGAGAGGTCGTTCCAGTAAACCCTAAGCAGCTATGTTAATAAAATGGTAGAAAAATACGTTTCAAACATTTCACAATACCTTTCACCGTTTCGAACATGATGAACATGGACATAAATCTGGAATAACAACTAACTACGATTTTTAAACCATGATAGAGTGATTCTACCATACGCATCCAAAAAAAAGGTGAGAATTCATCAGTAGTTTAATCCCAAGTGTTAAAAAGAAGTTGTTAACACTTTGACCGCCAACCTGACGTCACAGTTTTTCGAGTGAGCACGTTGCGCATGGCAAGAGAGCGACAATTTCTCGTGCGTTATCACTTTTTTGTTGCGATAAGCGGCAAAGGACAAGTCGTTCTCGTTCTTTCTTTCCTCCCTTATTCGTAATAAATAGAATCATTGTAAATAGAATATAATCAATAGAAAGATAATTGTTAACTATTTACACCACCCTAAATAATTGTGTGTTTGTTTCCACAAGATGCGTTATCAGTGCCAAATTAACGATCCCCATTGCTGTTATGTGTGATGTTTTAAATGCGATACATTACTACTCCGTAAGCCAAAAGATCCATTATTCTGTATTGTTATTCTTCGTGATTCTTTTCTTTTTTTTAAATGTCTTGACGCATAAAGAAACCTTGTAGCAAACCCTTCCAACATCTCCAACGATAAACCGGACGAAAGCCACGGATTAGATGCATTAGCATTCTTCGTTTACAATAATTGGAAGCTTCCAGCTGTACCTTTTTCCCTCCATTACGAAAATACAACCGTAACAGATCACTGCTTTGGTCTCGGATCAAATACCGCAGGTCAAAGCACCTTGCCATCAAACCGCACACATACTCACACATGCGATATGTGTCAACTTTGAATGACAGCCATTAGTCTAGGGGACAAAATTTGCGCCCCAGAAAAATCACCCTAGAAAGCTGCTACCGCAATCGCCAGAATCATTGCTGAGCTTTGGATGTGATTGATGAATGTTGGGTCCGAGCTGAAGGCTCGGGAAACAAGGCAGTCGGCAGGCACCAAATTGTCGGCTCATCGTCGGAAACTCTTTCTCCTGGGCGGCTTTTGCTTGGGATAGGTTTTGGACAACTCTGCTTAAGATGTTTTTGGTGGAATGGAGGTCGGTCCACACCCTGAATTGCCTGGTCGGCGTTGCAAGTCTGTTAAGATGATTGATTGATGTGCCTTTCTGCTTTGTAGGTCGTTAGCATCTGTTGGCAAGATTGCCCTGAAGGCGGTGTTGTTTTCAGCTCCTCTTGAGGTAGTTGGTAGCCTCGCTTCTTTGATGGTTATGCTCAGTTAAGAAGGGATTAGATTAAGCGTGAGATGTTGTTTTGTTTCTCAAATTGTACGTATATTTTGGTTTTCACCGCATACATAAATATATCATATGCAATTGTAAATATTTATTATAATGTGATGATGAACCATAATTTACAGAGCACGAAAAAGAATACCTTTTATTCTCTCATACATTGGTCTGATAGTAGAATTGTCATCGAACAACTTTGACGATAATATTCTGATTTTAATTAAGCCTGACCGTAACCAACATAAATTGGGTTTATAAATATATTTTTTACATGTATTCGTATCCATAATTATTAGTAATTTTTTTTACTCTAAAATGATTTTTAGTTTTTAGCCCTGAATGAGCTTTAATGACATGTATGTATGCATGTATGTGGATGTATTCTAGTCCATTTACTCCAATTACTGAGCCATGAATATTGTAATACGACTATAATATTTTTTTACAAAAATCATCTTCGCGAATTCCATAAAAATTTTAAATCATATGCGATAGAAACAAGGCCAGTCTTGTGGTACACAACGTGTCAACTCGTAAGGCATAAAAACATGGCCGTTATGGGTTCTAGTCCCAAATGGACCGTGCCTGCATACGTAATATTGACCCAACCCAAGTGATATTTTTTTAATTTTTTTGTCATGATCTCCTCGAATGGTGCTCGTAATTAAAAACATGTGGATTTGTGCGTGATAAACGGTGTTGAAAGTATCAAAATTTCGTTTGTGCGTGCGTATTACCTTCTTCTATTGAATTATGATTGCTGGATGCACTCGATTCGTTTTAAATTAATAAGTATAAATCTTTGACGATAGAAGGAGTTACTTTTCTTACGACGATCTTCTTCTTCATTGGCACCACAACCGTTGTCGGTCAAGGACTGTCTGTACCCAATAGTGAAGTGTGCTTGGCTTTCAGTAACTTATTGTTACTATAGCGGGATAGTCAGTCCTACTTATGGGGGCATTTGTATGCGATATACAAGAACTTAATATATAACGTACAAAGCAAAATATGATTAGGATAGAACACGATTTAGAAGCTTTTCATTGTCAGCAGATATACTCTTGCATTTCATAATACTGAAATATGAGCGATAAACTGGGCCAAAGAAATAGCCTAATCTCACTGAACAGGAAATATTTTACACAATCTTTGTTTTTCCAACTCAACGAAACACAATATCAGCGTGTATTCAGCATCATGCCATAGAACATTGGACGGAAAAGGATGTAAAAAAGCAGTTTTCGTCGAACTACTTGGCCAATAAAATAAAAGCCGACCATCATCAAAGCAAACCAAAGAATAAGAAAACATTCTGCCGGACATCCGGCCAGGGCTGTGCCGAGACGAACGGTTTGGCAAAGAAAAACAGACGATTTGCTTTGTGTTGTGTCTCCTTAGGGGCACGTACCGTAGCCATGTATTAGCTTAATAGACCGTCACAGGAAGGTAAATCACATTGCACACAACATACCGCGGTGCGCTTCCATCTTGAGCAGGCTTGATTTCCCCTGGTGCGGCGTGCGAGGTAAAAGGGAGAGTGTCCTGACGGTCTTTTGCAGCGTGCGGGCTGAAAGTACACGAACGGCTTTTGTTTGCGTTGAGAAAATCGCTCACCGGCAATGTTTAAGGAAAGTCCATTGTTTGTTACGCGCTTGGAACCACCTGTGGAGGTCGGAGGACGGTAGAAGATGGTGATTTAACAGACGGAAACAGGTACGCAGTAGGGAGTTCCCTTTGTTGCGCACGTGGTATTCATTTTAACGCGCAATTAGGTAGATGAAAATTAAACGACCGAGACAAAGTAGTTAGCGAGGTAAAGTAAGGCAAACAACAGTGACGCTGCTATAATAATCCGTCCAAAGTTTTTCAATTTAGCGTTATATCAAAGGTCTGAGCGCTGAAGGGAACGGAACCGTTTAGAGGATGTTTGGTAGTTAAAAACAAAATATAAATCTTGAAGAAGTGCGCTGATAAAGCAGGGCCAAACTCCAATTTCTACGTCAATACTATTGCGGGGATTTGAACGGTTCCTAAAATACCTCCTCTTTTAAGCAATCAACTTTTAGCAGTGGGACACATCTTACCCGTGAGATTTCTTTTCGTATATTGCTCGATGTGCAACGATATTGCAATCATCACCCGAGTATGGGAGACACACCCGGGCACAATATCCGAAAGGCAAACGTCCATTTGGGACGCACCTTACCATGTCGTGGCAAACACCCGTGACCACTGTGTTGGGACATCGGAATCCATACCCCCAAGGTAGGCTGGCCCCACGGGAAGAACTAACTAACACGAAACAGTAAACAGCAGTAAAAAGATAGAAGCCACCTAATTGATTGCCCCTTGGAGGCACATATTCGGGCAACGATTTGGGGGCGAAACGGTGCAAACGAAAATAAACACGACGATTCTAGCTTCGGTAAAAGAACTACCCTGCCCACATGCCTCTTTCTTTCTCTACGTTTCGTTCCCGCAAATTCCCGTTGCTGCCGGTCGCAACAAGAAAACAAACTTAATTTCTGCCGTGATTCTCATCCCTTGTCTAGCGACCGTTCCTACAAGCAGGCTTTATTGCTTTCGTTTTATTGTTGCTTGTCGATGGCTGTGTCACTTGGATGATCTTATTTGTACAACTAGCCATGCTGGAGATCGCATCAAAAGATGTGAGGGTAAGGCTTGAGGAACGGGGGAAGGCGATTCAAAAACAAAACAAAATAATGTTCTCTTTTCCCAGTGAAAAAACTGTAGCAAAACGTTTTGCAAAAAAGTACAGCATTCGGTAGACTCTAGATCACTGGAGACAACAACACGAACCAAGCGTAATAAGAAAGTAGAAAGGAACCGAAAAAAAATCATCAAACATCCAAAATGAACAAACGCGCGTTTCTTCGCCGCGACGGAGGTTGGAGCTGTGGGAATAATAAATGTCCAAAAATCAAACAACTTTGACAAAGAACATGGCCCAAACAACGGGTCGGCTGGTGGCGAAGCAAGATCTAACCGCTAGGTGTCGCACGGTGGTGGGATTAGTATGCTTGAGGCACGAAATGAACGGTAAACAGTACTGTGATGAACTTGCAGCAAGCAGCCAGGTCACACAATGAATAATTGCTTTTTGAAAGTGTGAATTGGAAATAAAATTATAAAAAATAAAGATAAATAATGAGATACTTTTTCCTAAACGTTTACAAATAAAACCACGTCAAATGATCCGGTCATTAATACAATAGACAATCAGTGGTCGAACAAACTTTTTACAGAAAAAATGTAAAATAATTTCTGTTCATTCGCTCCACAATTGATCCCTACAAAGGTGTAATGATAAAATGGAGATTGGCTATATTGCAGGTCACATATAACATTACTACTTGACAATCAAACACCGTTTGTTTTAAGCTTAAATACCTTATCGCGAAAAAAATGTGTAGACATATTTGATTAAATATTATAGTAGTAATTACATGAGGCGAATCGTTTGTAAGATTCACACTAACAAATTTCAATGGCATTTTTTACTTTTTTTAATAATGCTGCAATTTATTCACCCGCTTCTTAAATATCTATAAGCTAGCATAAACATTTGTGTACACTTTATGCTTAGTGTCTGCTAAAAAAATAGTTTTTGTTCTTAAATCATGTTATGTTTTTCGCTTTTTGATTTTCTGTCCTTTTTTCTCTTTTAAAAATCAATAGTAGTTAATAAAGTTTTTTTTTATGAAAAATTGGTAAGGTAGTTTTGTCCAACACAATTCGTAGATTTTGTTCTACTGTGCGTAACGCGACTGAGCAGCAGAGACAACTTTCACCGGAGCGTG
The DNA here is from genome assembly GCF_016920715.1 of Anopheles arabiensis. Lineage (NCBI taxonomy): Eukaryota > Metazoa > Arthropoda > Insecta > Diptera > Culicidae > Anopheles > Anopheles arabiensis. The sequence goes on along the minus strand of NC_053517.1, from coordinate 69,024,543 downwards.
TAAGACAGTGAGCGCGATTCCAGATTACGATAAGAAGAATGATAAAGAAGCCCCAGGCGGCACCCGAGCAACACGCGGCTACCATAGAACCGGCTCGTGTCGCGCGAAAAGTTAGGGAAAGTCTTTCGCGGTTTGGCTGTGCAACGATTGCAGACTCAACTGGCACCGTAGGAAGGATACGCAGGGCACAGGGAGGCAGCAAAGACATGGTTGCGTTGCTGCTCGTTTGACAGTTCCGTGCCATTGAGCGTAACCTTTCCGCTGTGAGCGCTGTATATTCGCTGTTCATAAATTTTCATTGCCCATGTGTAACATGAAGTAACTTTTGAGGACTTCCGCCCAGCGCCCGGCCATCACACGGACATACCGGGTGCGGGTAGTGATTTGTGAGCAACGGGTTTAGGATACTGCAATCTAGGAAGACCATGTGGTAACGAAAACAGAGAACAAATTTATTACAAAAATCGTTTTCTAGTTACCATTACGCATCGGATTGTGGTAAATCTGGTTGGATGACAGATGCCTATTGACTCTTGCGAAGGGACTTATTGCCACCAGCCATCTCTCATTCGATTGGCTCTTGAGTTTAACCAAAATAAAATATACTAACAAAAAAAACGCCATCGTTTTTTTTTTTGCCTAGTGCTGACAATTTTTGGTAATGGAATTAGTTACAATCGCGCCTTGCCGCACGTGCCTGAACCAACGGCCCAACGAGACAGGCGTCAGAAAGAAAGAATCACGTTGAAAGTGGAAAACAATCATGCACACTTGAGAGACCAACATCCCTTCGTCTTACGTACCCGCTCAACACCGCTCACGGACGTGAAGCATCAACAAAGCATTTCTCCACAATCCAATCACCCGTTAAGCAACATCATTTCGTTTACGTGATGTCATTCCGTTCCGGAGGAGGAAGCGCACGATGGCATCCGATCGACAGGACGGTATTCGAAGGACTTTCATTTTCCCTATACATTCCGTTTCACGGTTGCGATTGGCTAGTTCGTGTTACTTGAGAGTGGGAAAAGGGAAGCGAGCCAGTGTCTGAATCGCTGCTTAGTATTTATCCTTCCAGCGATGGTACTGAGAAAAATCTCAGTAAAAATCACGAATACCCCGAACATCAAGACACGAGTGGCACACTTGAGTGGCATGTGGGACGATGTCTGGTGCGACCTGGTGTGTAATGAAAACGTCTGTCGAAAGAAGCAAAGGCGTCCAGCCGGATGGAAGATGGCAGTGGTGGTAAGAATGGTAAGAATCATCCAAAAGAAGGCTCCCGTCGTAGCTGCACTTAGCGTAACACACAGCTTCTCATCGTTTTTTTTTTATCCGGCCCACCAGCCAATAATGCCAAATGAAGCGTGGTGATGACAATACAAAATGCACCAGTCCAAGGAAATCTCCATCCGAATTCAGTGTGCGGAAAACGGTCTAAAATGGTCCGACTGGTCAAAAGCTTTGAACTAAATAGTTGCAAATAACAGGGGGTAAGTAAATATTTACTGAATAATATATCATTCAAGCTGCACGTGACATCAAATGAATAAATTGCATTCTCTTGTGTCGTCAATAAAGACTACGCCTCAAATGGATGAATATTCAGTGCTTGACCATCCTTTTGATGACCATTCCGTTTATTTTGATTCGTAAAAAGCGTTTCTTTAAATTTTGGTAGTGTGTAACAGATTTAGAAAAGGATTACAAAATAAGTATGTCAAAATGTCTTATGACAAGTAAAGTACATTTAATATACATGTCCGTTCTTATTTGGACTTGCATTACCCATTTTTTATTTTTAGCAATGCAGCTATGATTAGGTTGTCTGTTGGTTTATTTACTGTTTTATCAATAATGTCGATATGTTTTCGACAGGATACATGCTTTATAATAATAAAAATGGATTACTTTATGTTATAGAGATGATTTATTTGAAAATGAAAAGGATAAAAACTAATATATTTGAAAACAAACTTTTTCTTCTATTCGGCATAACAACCTACGAGGTCATGTTGGCCTATTCAAGCATACGAGAATGATTAAATACCACGCAGTCAGATATAAAAGCCAATTATGTGATTCGATCGTAGGAGAAAAAGTTTGGTTTTGGTGTTATGTGTCTTGTTTGACGTTTGCAATCGAGCAAAATGTTTTATCAAACATTTGCATTAGCTGACTTAAACGAAGACCAATTTTTGTCAAACAACTTTCCGTCAGATAAAAGTTACAGAAAGTGTTCTATTTTACGTAAAAAGTGTGGGAATAACAAAATGCATAGAAGATGTCTTCTTCTTCTTCTTCTTTAGACACAACAACCGTTGTCGGTCAAGGCCTGCCTGTACTCACTAGTGAAAGTGAGCTTGGCTTTCGGTAACTTATTGTTACCATAGCAGAATAGTCACTCCTTCGTATGGAGACACGGTCTATTCGGGGCTTGAGCCCATGACACAGGAGAAATAGCAATATTACAAAACTTCACTTTCACTTTCACTTCAGGAATGATTTGGAAAAGCTGGTGCTCTGATACAAAATGTCCCCCTAATATAATACAGTGGAACCTCACACAACGGATTTAATCCGTTCCAGTGCTTTCCTCGTTATGCGGGAGACTCTTTTCCATTTAATTTGTATGAAAAGTGAAATAATTGTTTTTAGGACCATAAATGTGTTGGCATAATATTTATAAGTCGCTTAAAAATGGAAAATGGTTTAAAAAAGATGGAAATTTTGACGTTCAGCTGCTACACATTTCCTGCTAGATTTTTTAGAACAATTGAACAATTGTTTGAAGTAAATATTCTCCAGTACGAATAACTTTTTTTTAAAGATTGACATCAAATCTACATTTATCATGTAGTCATACAAAACATCGTATCGTACGGTTGGCAGATCATGCGTTGATGAAATATTAGTATTGAAACGCAAGAAACACTCGTTAATATATCATACACTTGTGCATAATTATTTGACACGTTTCCTCCTGACAATACAATTGTTGACAGAGTAATTTGACAGCAATATGTTAGGCTAACGAAAGAATTATTCAACGAATCTTGTGAAGTCTCTAACGACCTTCTATAATACCGATAAAATTTCCGTTTGCTTAGAATGGGTTTGATTAATACATTTCCGTTTGACTCACATATTTGGCCTTATAGTTAGTTCCTGCTACGGGGAAGGTGAGTTCGTGCGATGGACACACGAACACGGTTGCAAAAAATGTAATTTTAAAAATGTGATAAGCCAATCAATGCCTTACATTTTCCGAAATGTTTATCCTAGTTCGGTATAAAATATTAAAAGAATTATTGTGATAAGAGTAAATGCAAAAAAACGATCATTTTTTTATATGAACCAAACATTTAAATCGACATATCAATAGCTTAAGATAACTTAGACCAAAAAATATTGATAAACAGCCAATAGTAAACCAAACAGGATGTTCTATGTAATGGAAGGTGCAGACAATTCAACAAAATATTTAAATTTTTATGAAATTTTACGAAACTCAACCTACTATTGTATTTTTTTCAAGTGCAGCAATAGATACTGATAGACGGCCAAAATAACGTTAATTAATTATTGTAAGAGCTGAATGTTGAAAATTCCTTTTTTACAACCACAAACGCTCCTCACTAACCCCTTATAATTTATTTTGCATATATAGTAAAAATGCGAAAACTAGGAGTAATGGAGTGGTTATGGAAACTAGTAGTAGTATTATACACAATAACACTTCGGTCATACAAATACACAAACCAATTTTTAAATTATTTTTTTGTACTTTTCTTTTGTTTTCAACTTTGCTTTCCCCATGGTACCCATTTGGCGTTTTTTCTTCTTTATTGACACAACAACCGTTGTCGGTCAAGGCCTGCCTGTACCCACTAGTGAAGTGAGCTTGGCTTTCAGTGACTTATTGTTATAATAGCAGGATAGTCAGTCCTACGTATGGGGGCACGGTCTATTAGGGGCTTGAACCCATGACGGGCATATTGTTAAGTCGTACGAGTTGACAACTGTATCACCAGACCGGCAAACTCAACAGATCGGAAAACACTCATTTGGCGTTTAATATATATAAAAAATATACACTTCACCCACAATCTCTTGCTTCAATCGGTTAATTTAAAAAGTTTCATTCGACGTTCGTTTCTACGGCGGCATTCGCTGCCTAAAGATTTGAATGCGATGGCTTTCTTAAAAGTTTTAGTACTTTCTTAAAAAAAGGCAAGCACTGACATAAGAAAGGAAAGTAAAGAGATTCAAAAATGTGAAAAATGTTCGACAATGCCAACAGACAGTAAACTCTCTAATACAAAGCGACCTCCGCAAGGGCACCAAACAAAAGAAGATGGAATCGGGGTATGAGGAACCGAAGATGGTCCGACGGGAAATTTACTTGCACCATCCACCGCACAATGGTTGGTCCATGCGAGAGCTGGATAAGAAAATTGTTTTTCCTTTCCCTGACAACGCGATACACACAGATAAGTCCCCAAGCACTTTGAGTCGACGACGCCAGCCTACATCTTGGCAGCAAAAGCAAGATGCTTCGTCCTACCCGGTTGCGGTCGGTTGTTGACGGTTTTATGAGCTTTCCTCCAGCCGAATGGGACGAGTTGCGGATGGACGCGTCAAAGCGCAGTGTAAATCATAAATAAAATTGCCAACCTCGAATAACAGCTAACCCTTTTTTTGTTAGATCTGTCTGATGGTGTAGGTCATTGCGAAATTGAATCGAGTTTCTGTTATATGTTGGTTTCGATTTCAAGACTACGAGATGAATTTAAAGCCTTCTCTTGTATATGAGATGTGTTAAACTGTACACGCACAAGTTTATGACTTGGGCTGCTTTTGTCATAAAGTTTTTGGCTAATCGATGTTTGATATATTAAACCAATAAGCAGTTACGTATGGTCAGAGAGAACGTTTGGAAATCAATTGAATAGTTAATCATTTTCTCATAGCAGGCTTTCCATAAAATTTGCTTAGTGTAACTCGTTTTCTATGCTTAAGATTATTTGTTTAAATATTCACGACTCGTTCATATCCCAATATTTATCAAACAATTTTGTAGTTATAACAACAACTTAACAATTTAAAGGAAAATGACCGCGTTTAATTTAAAATGGGTCTTCAAATATTTATGCTAGATGGCGTAACATCCTCCGCGAACAAACCGTCCTATACAGTATTTCGAGACTTACTCAGTACCACGCAGCCGGATAGTCAGTCCTTGTTACGGGGAGACAGTCAATTCTAGGCTTGAATCCACGGCGGGTATGTTGTTAAGTCGTAGGAGTTGTCGGGTGTACTATGGGACCTTCACAAATAATTTATTTAAATCTTACAATTGAGATATCTGTTAACAACATGCCCGTTATGGGTTCAAGTCCCAAAAGCTCCCATAAGTAAGACTGACACTATCCTGATATGTAGTAAGTCAATAAGTCACTAAAAGCCAAAGCCGTAGTGTATCCTACTGGTAGTGCTTCAGGCAAACCTTGACCGATAACACGGTCGTTGTACCCAGCATGTTGATTTTACAATTTTAAGTACAACCAGTATTGTTTACTGGGTAAAGTGTGAGAACATACTTTTTACTAATTGTATTATAAATAATTTCAAATTTAATTAGTTTCACCAAAATAATACGCTAACATTAATTTAAAACTGTTTGAAACAAAAAAAAACTCTTCGCTTAAATTAATTTAGTAAAAAAAAATCAAAAATGCTTCATCTTCTACAAGAGAGCTAGACGTGCGATAGACATTTGTTTTTTCAACAAATATTTGTTTTGGCGCACTTCAGCACTCACTGGCATGGCGTGTTGATAGAAGCATGACGGTGTTACAGATTCAACTTCAAATTCCAAATCCAACTCGTACAAATATCTTCTTCGTCGTTTTGCAGCACGTGACAAGCTGCGGTTCTACACCCAAGGCGTTCGCTATGCGATAGCAAGAGACTGAATTTCCCATGTTGGGTTTTGTAATGTTTTGTTTTTCCCCTTTCAGCCTGCACCTGCAAACAAAAGGAAGAAAGGATTGTTTCCTTGCCTGGCGGTTTCTATTATTCGACACAATATTGCTAATGCCAAAGCAGTGTCTCTGGTGGGCGGCTTAGCGCCTTTTTCCCTGTGGCTCACCAATCCGATGGCGTATAAACATATTAGTAGCTCGTTTAGAAGGCGAATTTCAGCAACCCAAGTGAAACGGAATCAAATATCAGCCAATTGTTGAAGGGACAACAAAACGAAGAGCCCCTCGAGACGTAACGTGCTGTATGGTTTCCTTCTCAAAACCTTTTATATACGGCAACACTTATATTGGACTGTTTACACAACTGGTTTGGCAATAGTATTGCTCGAATTTAACTTCATTTATATCAAGCAAAGCAATTAACCATAAAGTTTGTTTCCACATCAAACCACATCATTAAGAATTTTGACATTATCAATTACATTTTATTAGTTTACATTAATTAAAACATAATATTTTATTGTATTTAAGTTTTAATCAAATTAAGCAATACCAAACTTTACTATATTTAATTATAATATGTTATTTTATGACATTACATTGTTTAATATTCTGTTAGTTTATCCTATAAAATTAAACAACAAAAAATGCATTAGCACTCTTGTTCATTACATCATTCGTTTGCCATTGTATAAACTATGGTTGAAGAGCAAGTGCGACAGTTATGATTGTTTTACTGTATTAATGTTAACGATATAATTACAGCTATTACGTTATCTTAATTTAAAACGAATAGTAGATCGTATCAGGTCGTATCAGATCAGGTCACATTAGGTTATTTTAACTTTAAATATCATAATGTCCGAGATAAAAAAAACCCTAAATTGTTGTGTAAATAAGTATCAAACTTTCAGTAAGAGTATAAACTGCGAAAATATCAAAATGATTCTTAAAAAACAGAATCTTAGTTAAAATGAAAAACAAGCCAACTCCTAAACACTGTATGCCATGTTGTAATGTAAGCTAACTTTAAAGAGTTTTTTTTTATTTTCATATAATTTAAGATTGGAGTCCAAAACAGTTGTCATGTTATTATGTCATTATGTGGCTTACTTAAAACGTGTACCACAAAACGGGTACCAAACAATATACCGTTCGTAGATTCTAAAAATTCATAAAATATACATCGAAAAAAAGGCCAATGATTTACACTAAACCACAGCTGAGTTTGCATGCGGACACTTGCCCCATGGTGGGCTATGATTTATCAACAAATCACAAAAACGATATCAAACAGCGGGTACCCCTTGCTAAACCAACTGTGCGTTACGCAATACCATGCGGCTGCTATGTCACCATGAGTCTGGAAGTCTCGTTTAAACTTTCCATCACCTCTCACTGTACGAATCCCACCGAAATTGTTCCTTCCGCAATGATTCCGCTGCAATTCAGCTACAGCTAGCCAGAACACAAGCTGCGAGTGTTCAGCATGTGGTACAAGTCTTGCGGTACATCTTGCCAATAAATGTCTCCCGAAGATTCGTTGCCGGTACGCCGCAGGAAACAGGAGCAGGACTCTGTTTGAGATTTGCCAATCCGCAACATTGCGTACCCAGTCAATTGCGATAAAGGCGACAGGGTGTACGGTTTCACATGCGAAGAAGTTTCCGCAACACTGTCATCCGGTTTTGCACGGTCACGAGGCCGACTTCTCGACCACTAAAGAATCCAATAACCGACACTACCGATTTCTTCATTTAACCGTCTGCGAGCCGGGCCCTGTATTTTTGATACGCTTGCAATAGTTTCGACTGCTATCGAAACATTTCAAGTTTGCATTGTTTTCTTTCTCTGCATTGAATAATTTAGCTATGAAACGATTTTTTGCGTTTCGATTTTCAATACCAAGGCTCGGATGCTCAAAATGAAATTTGCCTCTTTTTGTTCTCTCCGCTACAGGCGTATGGATTAAGATTATTTTTAGTTTTGCACTGGTTGGTGTTGCTGATGCTTTACATTAATTTTTCATACCACGAGAAGCAAGGATTGGTTGCCATTTGTTGAATTTTGTATACGTGCTATATAAACTTAGTTAGGTCTGATACGCAAATTTTAAAAATAGGTTATATTTTTTGCATGTTTATTATTATTAAACATTTAATATATTGGTTGCACTATCAACATATATTTGTTTGAGCTGTTTTTTTCAATACTTTGTAAGTCTTATTTGATTATACATAATACTTCTTCAGAGTGTGGAAGGTACAAAATAAATGTCAAATATCCCATCTGAGAACAGCATTGCAGGAGAATTACAAATGAGAACTGCGAAAACTGATGTTAATATTTGATATCCTAAACATAGTTTTACATCTCTTATCACTACCACTCATCTATTGTCCTGGTTCAGAGAATAGTCGGTAACGACCTACGCGATCATGCCGGCCCATACAGGCATTCGAGACTTATTTAGAACCACGCAGCCGAATAGTCCGTACTTGCTAAGCGAGGATGGTCCATACGACGATTGAACCCACGACGGGCATGTTGTTAAGCCATGCAGGTAGACGACTGTACTATTTTATTTAGCAGTGGCGGTTCCTTTTGGACCGAGCTTCCGGTATCAGATCATTTACACCAGGTGCTATTGAAACATTTGCAATTTGGACGGATTTAAAATGATTGATAAGAATGGACTGGACACAGAAACAGTGTAACTATAGCGTAATTATCAAGTAATGAGCTTGATTTAACACATTATTGATCCACTGCACTGATCTATCTAATATACTTTTTACTATCGAAAACAAACGCAAACGAGAATCAAATTTATCTAAATAGCTCACATAACTATATGAATATTATAAATAATTTTTTTTGTAAGCTGTAATCCTTTTTACATCCCGAAGTGCTTATAAAAATAATGGTGGGTTTTAAGAATAGATGTTTTATTGTGGGTTTCAACGTTTCAAGCACAAATGACTTACCCCCGCTTATCCATAAAACGAAGAAAAACAACATTAGCGATGCTCGGTTATTCCACATCCTGTTGGTACATGCCATGCTTATTCCGTCACTTTCAGTGTAAAAATTCCTTTAGATTATTCTCCAATCTTTTATCTTATTCTTTCACCAGCTCACTGGTGAGCACACTCTAAATAATATCACACTCGATACAATCGTGCATCTCGGTCATACGTCATCAAAGGTTTAGGCTTCAACTGGCCATATTCACACACTGCACACATTCCAATCGTTTCCCTCTGCTGGTATTGCAATCAGCACGAAACAACATTGTGCATCCACCTGCATTGTACTTACTGGCAAGCAGTATTTGGGATGAATGTGGGATACACCGTTTTACTAACACGTTCACTTGTACAAGCACACATACACTCACACACGTACACGTTCACGGAAACTGCAATCATGTACTATATTCTCCCACTAGCACATACACATTTACATACACGCAAACACTACTGCACACACTTCTTGCTTCACTTATTTTTCACTGCAAATTTCGTCTGGTGGACAAGGGGAACCGAAAGCGGAAGGTGTTTTCCTCGGTGGGTCCGCTTCCACGCGAACGTTCCAAGGCAATGCACCTAACAGATACACAATGATTCGAATCGTGTGATGTCACTTTACCGGACACTAGTAATGATCGATGTGCCCAAGCCGAAAACATTAACTTTGCATACTGGCAAGGGTTTCATTTATTTGCTATATTTAGCTTGCAAATACTTTAGCACAGACCTTGCCTAATTTCACACAATCGTGCATTAGATTCACTTTACTAACTTATCGAAAGAGCTTACATTTTCGCACATTACACAGTATGAGCATTTGATTTTCTTAATTGCATTATGCGTTTTGCACCGTTTCCAGCATATTATGCACTCTGCTTCAGGATGCAATCATTCCCGCCTAAACATGCCGCAACACACTTTGGTAAAACTTCTTTTATACCTCCACACTAACAGGAACAGTAACTGACACGATGCAATGCTCACGCTTTGGCTGATGCCTACGTAGCTCCATTGCAGTACCGGCAAGGAGTTTGGTGGAAATGAACGAGCGCAACCACATGGTGTGTGTTTTTGTCGTATTTTTTACTTGCGCTACCAACCGCTCACTACCACTGCTTCACAAGCTTGCAAAATCCTTTTCAATTTCACTAGCCTCGGACTTTACCGAACGAATACAAGAAGCAACTCAAATAGAGCCAACTTTCTGTTTCGTCTTCGCCTGGCACAGACGATACGGGACGCGTGTACCCTTGTTAAGTGGTCGAGTTGCCGCAAGCTGCTATATCCTGGGAGGGTTGCCGATCACCCTACGACGCCAACCGCATTGCCTGGCTGCTGGTGTAGCGGAAACCCTGGACCCGTTTCCCGCGTCCGTTGGCTTGGCAACTGGGGTCACTCAAGCCGAGCGCATTGCTTTCCTTTCTCTAACCGAACGACACAACGATTGCTCCACGACTGAGAGGACCTGTCCTCTATGGGCAAGCTTTCGGTTGAACAGATTCGTTTCCGCCGGAAGGCGACCACGCAGACACGCGCAAAATAGGCACAACTCTTTCGTCCCTTTCGGTGAGTACTTTAAATGTTAAAGAGATCCGACTAACGAGAGAGAGACAGCACATAGCATTGCATTAACAACTATACATACGTTGGCTAAAATCGAGAATGTAAGAGAGAAATGTTTGAAATTGGAGAAGAAAAACACTCCTTTTTCTCTCACGAAAGCCTTTTTCGCTCTCTACAGCATCCTTGTGCAATTTTGTCTACTGTTTTTTTCTATACGATATAGTGGTAATGATAAGAGAGTAATACGAAAACTGAACAGAAAAATAAGTCAAGCATTTTGTACACTTTCGTACACTGTCATGTATAAAAATTAAACATTTTTGCATGAGTATTTGTTATTTATCATTCAATGAAATACGATCAATATGTATGTATTTTGCACGCTTTTGAAACACTTTGTATTCCAACTAACACACAACAAATTGCATGTATGTTCTTCTTCTTAATTCATTTTACAGCATTGCTATGCTTTTGCTGTAACCTGTACAACAAAAACTTTTAAAATTTTCTACCAACCCCTATAGTCTGCAGTCGGATATGCTTCCGGCGACTGGAAGCACCTGTCAGCTGTCAATTGCTTGACGATGGCGGGGAAATAGAGAGCGTCTGCGCATTTTGAATTTCCTACCATCTCTCTGTTTTCTATTTCTCAATCTGTTCGAGCTTTTTAACGAAATCTCAAGTTACAAATTAAATTCTTCAAATAAATATCATCTTTCGGCGAGTTATACTACGTAAAATCGCCATCCAAAAACGATCATCCAGGAATGAATTATAAAAAATAATTATTAATGTTTTTGAAAAAAAAAATTGTCCATTGTTTATTCTTTCATTCATTTTTCATATACATTTTTTGGAATCGATTTTCATATACATTTCAACAATGTAACATACCTGTCACGGGTTCAAATCTTGTACGAACCAAACACCCCATCCCCCCTCCCACCTGCTCTCTCTACTGTATGTATACTTACGAGATGCAGGTGGAGAGCCTCCCAGTAGCTTAGGCAGGCTTATGCCCACTATGACTGTCGTGGCAAATAAGAAGAATTGTTTTGGTTATTAATAATTTCGTCTTATTAATTCAATTATGGTACATTTGTGACAAGCAACTCGGCATAGATTCAGACAAACATAGTTTTATGTTGATACATTAAAAACATAGAAAACTTAACAATAAAGTTATTGCACTAAACGTCTAGTAGCTAATTAATTATAGTGTTTAATTATAATGATTATGATTACAATTATAAAGATTATTATGATTATTATTGATTTTTTTGTGTATTAAAACTATCTGAATATTCAGAATAACTAAACAAACGAAGAATAGGTCCACTAAATTACAAAGTAACACAACAAAATGCATATTTTTATATCAATTACAGAAAAACAGACGATTAGTTTTTTTTACAGTAAATTTGATTTATGTTCTTTGTAGCCAACCGCTAATTCGAGTAATTCAGTAAAAAATTATTAATTTGGATTATGTGTACGGTATTTTTCTGACTATCGTTAATACCACATTGCGATTGACTGTACTTTTAAATTCAATTATAAATCGTTCACAACACATCAGCAAAAAATGGCAGGATTACTAGAGCTTTTGTTATTAAAGTGAATAAAATGTAATACAAATAAAATATACTATAACCGCATTATACTTCAAATCCTCTGTGCGCCTTCATCATCAGATAAAACGAAGACCCAACGAAGATGATTGTGCGACGAGATATGCAATAATAATGTATGAGAATTAATGTACAACATATTATATTAAATTAAAAAAAAAAAAGATGACATCGTTAATTAAATCCCAGTACAAATTGTATGGGACTTAAGAAAGAAAACTAATGAGTGTGACCACCCTCGAAGACTTTCATTCGTTAGATTGCTGTATTTTAAATTCAAATTTGATGAACAATATTAAACATTTATCAACTCATTTCCCAAGAGCTTAAGGGTTCTTGGGACAGAATTTGATGTTACCTAACTGTACTACAAATCGACGAAAACATCCATATCTCTAATACCATAGCGAACCGGCCATCTAAACTGTATACCGGTGTTGCATGATTACCGTCTGCAAAGCATATCAAACATTCAGATGGTCTTGGAGAACGATTTACCGTTCGCACTAATTACTTATACAAATTGTCTTGAGAGGAGGTGTAGTGCTTGCTGTACCTAGAATTGAGATAATTTCCTTTTAAGTTTAAATGTGCAATTAGCTTAATCTCTTCCCGGTATTTTTTTTAAATTATGCTGCATCAAAATGCTACAAAATGGCTTATAAAAGTTTTGAAAGTTATTCTTGAATATTTATTTGTTTTCAAATGTTAAAAATAACACCCTTGCAGCTATGTGAAGCTGTTAACAAACACATTGAAAGCATTAAAATGTTAAACAAGTTCAATCGCTTGGAAACCCTAACCAATGACCGTGACCGGAACCAACACACCACCAACATGACGGCTGACACCTTCCCAAAAGGCGAAGCGATGCGAATAATTTACCTTTGATGCAACAGAAACCACTCTCGCACACGGGTAAGCAACGTATGATCCCACACATAATCAGCTCTCCCAGAGCTAGCTGTACGTACATTCAACCGGCGTCCCCTATCGTTTACTGTTAAGACCGGATGCTGATCTTGAAGCAATTAAAACTTTCTCTTTTTCCAAAAATGGGATCGAGACGCTGGATGGAGCCCCGTTTATATTCTACCCACCTGGAGCAGCGCCGGCTAGAGCAGCACTCGTGATCCGTACCCCCGGTGGATAGGGTAGGTGGGAAGCGTGCGTGGTCTGGAGCATTTCGCACCTAACTTTCACTTGCCGACATCACATTTCAGGTTCGCGCTCGATTGGTTTGGTTCCAGCGTCGGGTTGGGAACATCTGTTGCTATTAAAAATACTTATACTTAGCATACTTTGCAACTCCGTTCGGTTTAGTTCTGAGAGGTGTGCGGAAACGACTAGCCCCGTTCGGGGTCCAGCTGCTAGCTGTAGAAGGTAAAGATATTACTTTCCGTTAAATACCCAACCACGAAAAGTGGTAGCTTTTGAACGGTTGGAGTTTACTAAAACGTGTCCTGCTGGCGTAACTTGCCTGTGTAGCACATGCTGGAGGAATGTGAGAAGCATCTCAATGTTTACCTCGAGTTGAAATTAATATCACCTTTTTCGTTCCAATGAGAAGCTCTCCTCTGACGGAGCTTTTTGTTTTAACTGATGCATCAGTTAAACACACCAACCTATATACCCGTACGAACACTAGTATCTATACATACACTCGCACAAACATACACACATTCACTCACACTCTGATGGAAAATCGAGAATTTAAACGGAGAGCTACGTTGAATAATCCTGGACTCAATGTAAAGTAGGAAAAAGCAGTCAACGATCGGAATGTCACTTTGCCTGCAAGTGCCTACTTAACATCCACCGGGAATGTGTGTCCACCGGAAGCACCTTCTCACTTTCCGCTCACTGACGCAACTGATGGGCTGCACGTCCTAAGGACCAACGTTTTATACTCAAAATGCCGAACCGCTCGTAAAGGTTCGAAGAACCACGAAAGCCACATGGAATTTCGATTATCGGTTGCTTATCGGTTACTGTTTAAGCATGTACAAAGCCCTGTTTGATCATTGATAGTATTTTATTAAACTGTGTAAGAGAACATGGTGTGAAGTTTAGAGCAAGAAGACTTTCTGTCTGTTATCGGTAGGTAGAATGGAAAATATTTCACAATCTTTACAATTGTTTACCTACAGTAAGCTTTACCATTGTACCAGCAATGCGTCACGGTACATGGGTAGCACGCTTCACGATCAGCTTATCTGGGATGCTGCCAGAACATGACCGTGCAGGGTAAGGGTAAGTGAGTCAACACGAACAGGGCGGCATTGTGTTTCATGGCAAGGGCAAAGGAAATAATTCTGCCACTACCGTTTGGATGTGGCGCACAGGATGTGCAAGAATTATCATTTCAAGCCAATAAATTATCAACGAAATGCCGGTACGAGTGGCCCTATAATAGAAATTACTGCAGAGCATCGTAGGCTATTGTGGTTTCAGGGTTTGAAAAATTTATTTATTGTTTTATTTTTTTTAATAAAAACATTCTTATACATGTTTTTTTTATAAACATTACTTAATTACTTAATCACGAGTATTGCAGTTTTTATAATAATTACAAAAACTATTGGAGCGTGATATTGAATGGTACTAATCTGATCTTTTAAATTAATTAACAATTTAATAACTAGACCATTTTTTCGTGAGGATCAAGCTGATCCTGAGAACATTTGTAATGACTATAATCAAACAAGTATTTCTCGTACCTTTAACATATCTTATCTATACATGACTTTCAAATTTTTTTAGTACCACGCTGCCGGATAATCACTACGGAGAGACAGTCCATATGAGGCTTGAATCCAACTAATTGTTATATGACCCTCCCTCGTAAATTCAACTCTTTCAAAAACCTTGTTTAGGCAGCACGAGTCTTGCTTGATAATCAACCAGAAACAAGTGTTCAAAAAAATGTTATTGCGTTTTATACTTGCACAATTTTTACATCGGATTAGGCCTCACATCAAAATAATTTTCATATAATATTGCTCGTTTGCAGTCAAATCAAAATTTCGTTGCTCAATAAAATTATGGTACAATCAACAAAATTTCGAATATGATTATTTTACTTTGCTCACCAGACTCAAACAAGGTCCATCTAATTTTACTGCTAAAATACCAATAATGAAGAACCTTTTCATGATAAATTAGCAGGCTAAAATTTAATTTCTAAGTTTTGATAAATATTCCTTCCTCTATTTCATTGCATTTCATTCCTTCCTCATATCATTTTCCTTGTATCATACAATTCCACAATTGAAATATTTTTTCAACTCGATTGGCAAACATTCGTTCCTCAGGAAAGGTTTTGTGTAATAACTAAAAAATAAATTTTTTGTATTTTTTGGTATTACACAGTTTTAACAAGGTTTTGCCGATTTGAATTACAGAAATCCTCCGACAAAATGTTCATTAACCGTAGTGCCCTGCCAAAAAATACTTTTAACGAAATACCAGTACAATTTCATGATAAATTGCAGTCTCGCGGATTCAAAAGCTAATTTATTTTTATCTGCTCGTCGAATTTGCATGATATTTTTATCAAAGCTGCATCTTCTTGTTATTTTGCAATAATTTTAATTGAATTTTATTTAAAAAATCTAAAAATCTAAAAACTAAGTCTACCTTATTTCTGCCTACCCAGGTAGGACTATATATTTTTTGTAGTTTTGCGAATTGTAAAGCTTATACTTTTTGTTCTAGAAAAAAATTAAATTAAAGTTGTCTTAAATTTACGTTATGTTGTTAGCTTACGAATAAGGTAAAGTTTGCGTAAAGAGCTTGCGTGGTTATGCCGGCCTATAGAGGCTTTAGAGACTTATTAGATACCACGCATACGGATAAACAGTCCTTTGCTACAGGAGGCAGTCTATACTAAGTGATACGTTCAAACCTAGAATGGACCGTCCTCTCATAGCAAGGACTTACAAAAATACTGCGAGGTACTGAATAAATCTCAAAATCCTATATAGGCAGACATGCTCCATAGGACGTTACGCCAAATAGAAGAAAAACAAGGAGAAATTCATAAAAAAATAATACACCTTTTTAGGTCATTCTTTTTTTTGGTGTTAGCGCATTAAAGACGTGTGTTAATTTTTTATTATTTTTTGTATGTATTATCCAACTACGTTTGATTTTTTTTAACGAATGGTTATGCATTTATGAGCATGGTTACTAGGATCAATTCAAATACATTGCACCAAATCTAAGAAATAGATAAAGAAGGCAAAGTTAATCCTAGCAACGAATAAAAAAGTGAGAGCGCAATCTAGAGCATAAGTTGCATATGAGATATTTGTTGAGAATAATGCTCGCAAAACACGGTAATGTAACGACCATACCATTTTCATAGCCAAAAGTTAGCGACTTCAATAAAAACGTATATTGAAAGCGATCAACGATATAACCTATATTGAAATACAAACTAAATGAGAAACAGAGCATATCAATATTAGTTTTTGAATTCGCAAATCTACAATCTTCCATACAAAATATATTGTCCTAGCCGGGTATTTTAAAAAATATTGTTCGACGAAGTAGCATAAAAAATATTTTTCCAGGCATTCTATGAATTTCAAGTCTGTACGACTTTTCTATCAAAAGATAGGGTAAATGTACCAGTATTGGGCAGGTTAGTGTAGCAGTTTCACAAAAACTGCTTGTACACTTACAATTTTTATTACTTTTCATGAAAGTGACGTTATTTTGAACGATAAACTATCGAATTATGTTGTACTATTTTTATTTGCCGTTTCAAATGTATTTTCTAGCGATATTCATGAAAATGCAAACACTATTTTTGTTCCTATTTTCGGCAGTTTGGTCCTATTTTCGGCAGGCTGTGCTCCAATTTTTGGCAACGCGAATACGGGGCGGTAAATGTTTTAATTAATACCAATAGGTAGACAAAAATGTTTAAAACAATTTTACACTCTCATTTCCCTAAGAATGGTGTTAAAAAGTACTTAAATTATTAATTTTATGTTGCCCATTTTGGGCCTTTTGCTAGCAATTTTTACAGTCATTTTGATTTGAGTTACAAACAAAGTAGGCACTGGAGAAATGAGACTGCCTGACGGCTGTAGAGTACGGCTCCGACTGGCTCACAAAATATTATTTTTCTCTCAAGTTATTGGATAATTTATAGTGAAATTGGTGATATTTAATACAAAAAATGTGGTTTTATGTGTCGACATACGCATTACAGTTTTCTGATCAAGTTTTAAATGAATATTCAACGAAATCAAAAGTGTGTTTTTGTTTCAAGTTTCGGCAGTAGCCCAAAGCATTGATCTGTCAAAAATTAACATTTACCGTGTACCAATTTTCGGCAGCATTTAAAATGAATAATTACTTGTTTTTAGTGATTTTAAAATTCCCAGCGGGCTAGTATAAAATCTGCAACCATCAAATCTTTCATAAAACCATACTTTTATTGTTTTGGCACTCTGATTCTGTTAATAATGAAACCTGCCGAACTATTGGCTAACTGCAAATCTGCCGAAACATGTTGAACTCTGCACATTTTGTTTGATATTTTGAAAAATATGCATGGAAATGATGTGAAACTTCGTATATGAATAACAAATGAGCATATCTCTATGTAAAAAATATGTGTTGATACAATTTTCAACGCGTTTTTACGTAATTACACGTTTTAGTTACCCTGCCGAAAAGAGGTACACTTCCGAATACTGGTACAGTTACCCTATTAAGAAATAAAAGTGCAAACCCTTCCCGGATAGGCGGTCATCGACACTAGGGTTAAAAAAACACTTTTTGTGTTTTTATTTTCAACTTTAGAATGATGAAAAACGACAACACGTGCCGTTAAATTGCTCTTAAAGTACTGTTGTGACAAACAGAAAACTGCTCGAATGGATAAATTCGAAGGCTGTCTGGTAAAACAGTAGCTCAATTTTGCAAACAGAGCTACTTTTCTCGCGCAATCAGTTCGGCTGTAGCTCAATATATCGAAATAGGCACGATTTTTTTTTGATTTTTATAGAGACTTTGAGCCTTTCGGCTTCATTCGCCTCTTCGTAAACTACTTAAACCTAACAATCGTCTTACCCAGGGCATTTCCTCCTGTGTAACCTTAATCGACAAAAACTAAGCTCTAAACAAATAGACGAACTTCGTGAACTCCTAAACAAAAATGATAATATGTGTCACATACAATTGTATACTAGTGTTGGAAACATTTTCATTAATCAGAACAAGTTAAAATTAACTTTTGTGTACAATGTTTTTGTTTCTTGGTTTAAACGTGTATGCCGACAAAGTTTGTGTTGCGTTCACATCTGAAGGGTGCGCGAGCACCACGAACTGCCTGATTTTGATACATAAATTTGGAAATGTGCTAAGTTCATCGAACGCGCAAATTGTCACATTCATCCGGTGTGAAGGAGCTCGTAGGTTGACTGGGTAAACTGAGCTACTTTGATCTACGCGGTGTGAAATTTATCAACGCAATTCGTCGAAAACAACCTGCTACGAGTTTTTTTTTTATCGCAGAATAATTAAAATGTTCAAAATAATCGCAATATAAATCTAAATAGCGTTTGACAGCAAGCAAGTTTGATTACATCGCATCCAATAGAACACTGACACCAATCTGTATCAAGGATAATGTATTTAGAAGGTTGATTTTTATCGCTTTTGCTGAGCGACATTGTGGGGGACAACTGTCACTCTCTGGATACAAATTTCATTACCCCGCACCAGCCCTCCCCGATTTTTATACCGGAGCCCCCGGAAGAGATATGTCAAGTCGAGAAATGTCATTTTGCTCTGAACAACTTATATTATTATTTATAAGACCTTGATCTGTATCGTGCAATCGCGAATGTCGCACTGTCGTGTAAAAACTGTGCGGTGACCTTGGTTCACAGTCTGTATATTTACCTTGGTCGTAAATCAAAAGCACCGCCATATTTTCAGACGCGGCAACGGTATAGAACTCCAACGTAACCTATAAACAAGAACAATAGCGTCGCGCAACTCGGTTCGATTAATTATTCGTTGTTCCTGCCGTTATTTAAGTAAAAAGTCTATATAAGACTTTGGCGAGCTATAGATTGACTAAATTTGTTTATCACAACAGCGAAATCACGTAGGAACATCGCAGTGTGAGATAGCATCGCATCACAGTGCGAGATAGCCGCTCTATCAAGTATATTTTTCCATTCGATTGTTGTTCTCACTCGCTGGATTACGCAGAAACTAATCGATTGAAAGATTACTCGAATATTATATCAACGCGCGGATATTATCAGTTTTAACAAGTTCGTCTTTTTAGTCGGTATGAAGTTAGTCTTATTGTTCTACAACTTACACTTTATTACCAACATTAATGAAGTAATTTAGGCCTTACTAACTGTACCTTGCATTTTTCTTCTTGCTCTTATCACAGGGAAATACAAGTAAACAATGAATCTCATATGCAATAAGTACCGACGAATCCGTAAGATAGGAATGGGGACTTTTTGCAACGTATACCTCGGCGAGAACATCGAAAATGGCCTTAAGGTAGCTATTAAGATGGACAAATGTCGGGCAGAGGAATCTCGCTCTTTGCTACCTCATGAGTACAAGGTGTACGCACAACTTGCGGGCTGCGAAGGCATTCCGGACGTCCATCTCTTCGGCCAGGAACGTGGTTACAACGTTATTGTCATGGATAAGCTTGGCCCTTCCTTGGAAGATCTTTTCAACTTTTGCTCACGAAGATTTTCACTCAAAACCGTCATGATGTTGGTCGACCAGATGATCACGAAAGTCGCTGGCGTGCATAAGAAAAATATCATTCATCGCGACCTTAAACCAGACAACTTTGTTATGGGAGCCGAAATGCAAGATAAAGTGCTGTTCCTGGTTGACTTTGGTTTGGCTAAAAAGTACTACAACCCCAGTTCCCGTTCTCATATAGCATATCGGGAAGGAAGGAGCTTGGTCGGTACTGCCCGGTATGCCTCATTAAGCTCCCACCTGGGAATTGAGCTAAGCCGTCGTGACGACATGGAGTCGATAGGATATGTGATGGTTTACTTCCGACGTGGCTCGCTGCCGTGGCAAGGGCTGCAAGGGGTCAACAAGTTTCAGAGGAACGAACGGATCATGGAGAAGAAACTTGCCACATCGATCGAGGATTTGTGCGCGGGTTTACCTGAGGAGTTTGGGTCATATTTACAGTACTGTCGCAGTATGTCTTTCGACGAACAGCCAGATTACCAGTACTGGATTTCTACATTTCGGGAGGTTTTGAGTGCAAATGAGCTTAAATATGATTTAATTTTTGATTGGCACGGACTAATGCCTTCGGAAGCAGCGGAGCAAGATAGCAACAATGCCTCAGCAACTACAGCTGATGAAAGTTAAGGCAACGCGATTTTAAGTTAGACAGTATCTACCAACATGAATAAATTCTAGAATTTCCAAAGAATTTAGATGAAAAAATATAATTTATTTTTCTATTTTTTTCGCAAAGCCGAACGCACTCGTGGTAATTCTCATTTCGTACGTATACTTCAATGATTAATGTTTGTTCTTCCAGCGGCTTCTTAGCCCACCTGATAATTCCTTTCATTTCGCATGATCACGAAAAAGCCGAGGATTAAAGGATCGAGGCCGGATGCACAGCGAACTTCGACACAGACACCGAATTTCTTACGCAAACTACTCATCCAGGTAAAAGTACATACAGGTAGATGACTCATACACTAACAGTATCTAGGGGTCGATATATGCAGAGAATCGCGAAAGCCAACATATTTCCGGCGTTTTGTAATCACCAGCATTGTCCAAGAGAGAAGTGTCCTAGCAGGCACTTAAAGATGAA
The DNA here is from genome assembly GCF_016920715.1 of Anopheles arabiensis. Taxonomy (NCBI): domain Eukaryota; kingdom Metazoa; phylum Arthropoda; class Insecta; order Diptera; family Culicidae; genus Anopheles; species Anopheles arabiensis. Next base: position 69,003,473 of record NC_053517.1, on the reverse strand, counting down.
CTCACCTTAATTGTTAAGGTTATTTTTAGATATTTTACAACTGCCAGCATATACGAACACATAGCTAAATTTAACTCGTAAGCGAAAGAGTTTACTATATCAAATAACTAAACATTTTCTGTAGTAACGCGGGAATCCCTTTAAGTGTCTAGAAATGGTTAATGTTTTAGTATGAGACCTTTTTTATGAATGCAAGGTTCAACTAAGTCAATTGAACAAGGAAGTGGCATACTGACTCATTTTCCAATAAGCCATCGCAAGGAACATTCTTATTAGAGCCTTAGCATACCGTCACATGAAACTTTGTGAAGGATACAAAAAGGTTGATCAGTGTTACCCGCGTTTCACGTTCCTCCCACGGCTAGACTGATTGCACACACTGTGTTGAGCTGCACCAGTGTAGCAGGATAAAATACTTAAAATGAGTGATACATGGTGACACATACGATTGATGTTTGGCGTGAATCACGCTCTACTAAATTGTGCTGATAAAAGCAATTGAAGCATACTAATCCCTCATTGGTCACATTGTATTAAAGATTCTCGATAGAAAATCGTTGCTGCCAAACGAAATCGTTTGTTTCACTGTCAAACAGATTCGCGCAATATTGCAATTTGTGACCTACCAAATGGTAGCCTCCTTGTGTGCTTTAGCAGATGACTGAGCCAGCGAATGAGATAAAAATGTATTCGGATCCCGCCTGTCCGCGTGTCGTTCAACCGAAACCCGAACGGTACATCCCAACATTGCCCAAATCATGTAAACATCCTGCTACCGGCATCAAATACATGCTCCCGAAACATTGAATCACGCTATGATAGTTCGTATCTTTGTACGGATGGTGCCACGGCCCGTTATCGATGCATCAATGCATCAGTGTAGATGCAATGCGGTGGAAGATGCAATGGCACCCGCTTCGTACCGCTTTCACCACGATCGCACGATCCTCCCTGCACCGTCAGTCAGCTTCTGTCGAGTGCTGATAGTGCAGCCGGCGGGCAGAGACGAGCGATAAGTGATAGGGAAACATAGCCGGGCTACGAAAATAAGCATTGCATCTTCTTCGTCTCCGTTTCTGTCAAATTCAATTTGTCGCGTCATCGTTGACGTTATCGTCGCTGTCTTCGTCACCCCGCACTGGAAGAAATGCAATTTCCCTTGTCAAATTGATTTTTGTGCTTTCATTCGGAATTGCAGCGGACTCTGCGTCTGTCTGTCTGCTCGTTTGCCTTCGCGTACTTTATAGCACTTCTTTTTTTTCTCGATGGAGGACGGTTGAAGGCGCGCTACATTTCTGTAGCGCGCCTCTGCCGGGCGTTCGGTGCTTATCCTTGGTTTCCGTCCACTTCCGCCACCGGCAAGCACCCGATACTTTCTCAGATGCGCTTCGCTGCACCGATGCCATAGCGATGATGCGCTCGCCAAGACGTTCACCCGCCCTAGGTACGTAAGAAATACGGAACAAAACTATCTGCCTTACAGCAGCAGTACGCGCGCACACACACACACGCGCGGGCTCGACAAAACATAACCGAACGAAGGGAGCGAAAAGGAAAACACCGGTACACAAAACACATCGCAAGAAGTATGCCATGATCAGGGAAAGTTTCTTTCGCCCGGCGCACTTTGCGCTTCGTTAAAAAGCGTAATCGATTTTCCCTATCTCACTTTCCACAGCGCTGACACCCTTTTTATTCGCGTATCATCCTTTGCAAAGTCGCCAGCAATAAGTGCAATAGCAAAAGAAAAACAAAACAAAAAAAGGAATATACGCACCAAAGAAACTTGAATAATTTTTGTCGTTAGGACGTACTTATCAATATCTACAACATTGTTGCTAGTCCATCCTAGTCCATTTTAACCAACGGGGAAGTTTTTCGACAAGATGATGTTTTTTTGCAACTATTTCATTAACACTGGATAAGTACCAATAAAGCAATCAATTTATTTTGTTCAACTCTTATACCATCGTCGGTAATGATCTTCTTATCGTATTATAATTTGATTTTAAATCCTAACATGTGCTATCGAAGGATGTTTGTAAATGATTTCTCTAAATTCATTACAATTATTAAATTTAATATCTTGTAATCTTGATTATTAATTTACTAACTTGCTTATCCGGCGCTACCACCGCTTTGCGCGGTCTTGGTCTGCTGCAGAAGTGTCCAAACTCGAGCACGATCTCGCGCCTTCGTCTGTCGATCAATTATCCTGACTTGATGCATGGACGCCTTCATGCCGAACTTCAATTTGTGCCTACCACGCTCCTCCTTCTGTCCTTATAGACGACCTAAAAGAATTTTATTGTCTGGGTCGTTCTGTTCCATGTGTATAAAACGGTCATCCCATCCCGGAGCCTGGCGCACTTGATACGCCGTGAGATAGTCGTACATCTTCTATAGCTTGTCGTTGTATCGGCTCCAGCATTGACCTTCTACAAACATCGGAGCTAAACATTAGTTAGAATATTTTGTCATTAGAAAGTATCCATGTCTCTGAGGCCTATGTAAGAACTATAAGTATACGAAATAATCCCAGCTTCCTCTATCGCGACAGGTTTTTGGAGGTGGACGGTTTATGCAGGCCATAGGATGGCCAATTGGCAGCCAGCATCCTTTTGCGCGAATCAACTTCCATGCTGTTGTCACGGCTGACATTTCACACAAGATCGGTGCAATCTTGGACAACTTCAGAGTGCGTTCATCTATCCGCATGTCATCACTAAATAATGCTGGATTTGTTAGTAGAGCCACTAGTGGTGCCACCATTAGTTTGGCCTTTGCCTCGTTTAGGGTGTAATACGAGGTTCTCTGCTGCTTGCTCGATCCTTTGATGTCTATATCACCATCGTATGCCAGGGTCTGGGTCGACTTATAGAAGATGCTTCGGAAACCCGTACCCCAGTCACAGACGCTTAGTGGTAGCAAATGCATTGCTCTGAGAGTTTTCCTTCTAACCTTACTTGGCAAGTACTATTAGTCATAGTTATCCGTTTGGCCTTGATTTGAAATGAGATTTACCGCTTAAAAAATATATTTTTGTTCGAATTATTACTGACCTTGTTAATCGTAAACATGCCATTTATCATTGTTAGTTTGGTTAGAGACATGACAAATGCTCCTTACTTCCTATTAACTGTTATGTTGAGTCGGGAACACCCGACAGTCGGGATCAAACATATTTAACTATCGACAACTTATATAATTTATGGTACGCCTTATATTGAACATGAGGGAGTAGAATAATAACAATGTTTGAACACTGATGATAGATACTAAATATTTTCAAAATCCTAAGCAAAAGCAAGATCTTATTGTTTGATCTTATAAATTTGAATAAAACGATCCTGCTTTATGGCTTAACATTTTGATTAACTATAATTGGAACAATAAAAACAGCAATTATATCATTGTTAATAACAATTACAACAAACGGCACGAGAGGAACACCGTACTAGGCGGCCAGCAGCATCCATTGTTGTGAGGCCATTCCTCCATCTTGAACTTTACAAATTTAAATTAATCATCTTCCCCGATCGCTTCGAATTTCAAAAAGGCAAATTGTCCTACAATATTCAACTGTGTACGATGAATGTGACAAACCCAGCACTCAGCTCGGAACCTTTGTTGGACGATCCTTTAACTCGAGAGCGCACTCGGCCTCGCCGGCACGTTCGATTTTACCCCCTAAAATGTGATATTTGCTTGTGCACCGTAATCCTCTATCGACCCACATCCCTACATCACACATTCGGCAAACAAAATCTTCAACCAAACGGGCCAAACAATGTTGAAGTACGGCAAGTGCAAAACAGGGAGGTAAAATCAATAAAATAAGAAACCCTAGAAGAAGATGGATGACGGCGAAAACTCGCCGTTGCACTTGAAAAGTGAAACAAAACAATTTCGCTCGTACGTACACCGCGGAACGACCGGCTCAGCCGACATGAGTGTGTCGTTGAGCATGCCCGACCGGCATGATTCCCTCTTACCGCATGCCCATGCACCTGGGCAGTTGAGGGGGTGATTGCAAGGAAGCGTATTCGTATTTGGCAGCTGAATTAAAAATGCACCTACCAACCGGGAAAGGGATGGCTCAACAGCGGCCCAGAGCGGAAGGACTAAAAAAGAAGTAATTCGAAAAATACATCCTCCCACCCACCCTCCTCCTCAGTACGGTACGACAAGGGGCATAATGAAAATGAAAGAACCGGAGAGGGAAGAATGCGACTTCGTTTTAATGCTTTCATCGCCGTACCGAGACACGTCGATGAAATTTGAGACCGGCGTTGGGGTGGGTGCGCCCCCTGAACCGTGCCACATAATGCAAGGCGCGTACTGCAAAAGCAAAAGTATTTACCAAGCAGTTTCAGAGCGCACCAACAGCAGCTAAAGTGTACGCTTTTTCATCGTTTTTCGATGTGCTTCCCTGGCGATTTTTCCTTTCGCCCTTTTGCTGGTGTTGTTTGTGTGTATGTGTGAGTGCGTTTTTTTTGCATCACAAAATGCAGCGAGACGGTATGTAAATATACGGATATACAATGTTGTCCTAACACCCACACAACACTGTGTACCCCTGCCTAGATGAGTGGGTAGGGGGAGATTTTAAAAAAGGCCATGAATAATTTTTGTTTTCTGCCAAACATGGCAACGGCGCAAGGTTCCACGATTGTCGTCGTGGGGTGGTTTGATGGAAAGGAAATATTCTTCGACCATCACACCGCGTGCCATTTCCACAATCAACGAAAAGCGAAGCGGCGGGAATGTTTGGTACGGGGGGGGGGGGGGAATTCCAGATTGTAACTGTGGTGTTTTTCTACTTGTACAGTTATTTCGGAGTCTGTATCCTACACACACACTGAAATTGTGCGCTGAAAATCTCGAGTAATTATGCCCCGGTAAAAAAAATTGCTCAAAGAAATGGGCTCAACGAAAAGGGAAAATAATACATAAGAGAAGTCACCACGGGCACTCACTGCCTGACGAACCAAACTGATGAAAGCTTACCGTGTTGATGGAGAACATTTTCCTGGTGCGGACGGTGTTATTGGAGTAAGGTGCACATTGCAAAGGAAGATTTGTTCAAGGGACCAGTTTTGAGCTTTTAAAAAGAATTATTAACTGAACGTCGCATTGCATTTTATTATGATGTTATGTTTATTTTAATTATTATATATTTATTTTATTCACTTTGTATTTATTACATTTTTTTCGAACTATGTTAACGTAATTGTGACAAATGGATCTTGAATGGGATGGAACTGTTTATTCGTGTTTAAAAAAAATCGTTGATCGTGATTATTTAATTTTGTTTTTTTTTTTGTAATTTGGAAAATCTCAATTCGGTAGCTACAACACTAGATTAGGTCATTGCTTCTCTATACCTCGTATCGCAGTTTTTCACTTTTTAATCCAAACAATGTGGCTGAATATCATACTTCTATACGCTTGTCTTTAAGTTTTAAAATGTGTGCATTGAAATGTTTTTGAGCAGAACTGTTATCAATATTGTATGTTAATATGTGTTTCAAAATTCCCACTGTTTTGTGTATTCATCAAAAACGGCCAGATCGTATTGCTGATGTTCACACCTTCTGTGCAGGAAACTATATCGGAGAAAAGCTAAACAATCGCTACTGAAAAGTGAACAAAATAAATAACATAATCCTTCCCGGTTTGTAGCACCTAGTGCCAAACTTCCATATCAAAACGCTGTCAAATAAGGGGCAGCAGGATCGTACAACACCAGGCCAAAGAAACACGTGTCAATGGTCTCTGGGCGGAGAAAGCGAAGTATGCAGATAAAGGAGGGCTAAAATCTCAAGAAAACTTCGCTGGATGAAAAATATCTACATTGGTTGACGTGCTGTCAAGAAGGTGCGCGGCGCGAGAGCCGTGTGAGGGAGGTTGTTTTGCATTTTCTGCGGTCGTTAGCATTGCGTGTGACAAGCCAACGAACGTCCGGGGGGGGAGTGTTGTGAGCTAGCTCCGAAAACTCTTCAGCGTCGGAAAGACTTCAAGTGCTCTTGAACCGCGAACGGCGTTACTGTGAACGACGACGACAACGACTACACCGGCAGAACCCTTTTCGGTCCGATAATGCGTCCTAAGCACTGGCTGTGACGCTTTTATGCAAACGGTGGTACCAACGGTAGCCACACTGAGAGCGCTTGCTGTGTGCAAGGATGACACCGTGGGCAGCTGTACAGGCTGGGCATATGGATGTCGATATCGTGACAGTTGGTTCCAGCTTTCAGCAGCACCGTCTAGCTATTTACCTTAGCATGGCCACTTAATATGGTACCAGCTTCCCAAACAGTTGCGATCAGTGAAGGGAATGTTAGGGGACAAATACTTACCAACATTGCACACTGTTCAAGCGTGTTATATTGCATCCGTTGCTCTGCCGCCATTGCAAGAATCGGGCTGTTTCGGGCGTTTTCAAATTAGTTTAAAATTCTTCACACTTGACTATTGTACTGGTGACTATTATTTTAATTGCCCTTGTTGTATTGTTCATGTGAGTTTTATTTCATACATTACATTAATTGGTCTCGCTCTCGAGAAATTATTCATTTCTGGCTCGTTTAATGCAACCCACCATAGCAATGATAAACTTTCTATTCGATTATTTTCAAAAATAATAGGTGATCTTGGTATTTTTTTAGATTTTTTTTTTTATATTTATGATCATTTTGATGCCTGACTATTTAATCCAACGAGTCAAAACCTAATAATTGCTAAAATTAATACAAAATGTTCAACATACACTTGTGATACACTACTGCTTCTTGTAACATTGTAACTAATTTATATATTTATTGAATCTTTGAGAACACATTTATTGCTGTTATCAGTGACGGTATGTATGACTGAAAACCCTAAGTAGCCATACAACTGGAGATCTTGCTAAAGTGTCCTGCAGGAAGGATTATTTTTTTAATTATCGCTTATTTTTCCTAGTGATTAATTCATCGGAAGTTAAAAAAGGTATTAAACCAAATAAATTAATAACATTACATCCATTACAGCCATCTTCTATACTGATAACCAACAAAACCTTATAATTCAGCTGGTCAGAGTAATTATATCGATATTATATTTTGATTGTGTATTAGTTTACAAATACGAACTCGAATATTGTAAATTTATCTAACAACTGCAATTGAAAAAATCCAGAACAGCAGACTGATAATGAATTCTTTGCTAGGCAAACTTCGTTACATTGCAGATGTTTGCACTGATAGTGCAGTCAGGCTATCATGTAAAGTCGAAAGAAATTCCTCTACCAATGCATCAATGGTCGGAGGTGCACTGCCACTCACAACCCCAATATAGTCGGTCTACTCTACCTCTACCTGTGAAGCAATAGCTGAATGCGAGTGAAACGCACGTCAACACAGAAACGTACCTGAAGACGTGCGACTTCCGACGTGCCCGGACGGAGGCCACGCTGTAGAACAACATCCTCACGTCACGAACCGGGACAGCCGGTGTCTTGCCTCCTGGGTCTGGCAGCAGCCACCACCAGGTACATTGCATTATTACGGTCGCGATACGTGTAATGTAAATTTATGAGATAACGAGATGAGGGTCGCCGCTCGGTGCCCCCATTTGAGAGAAGAATGCCGTTAATCAACATTTTCACGTACTGACAAAGTGACAACGGAAGCGGTTGGTCCTGGTAGGAAACGGGCAGCATGAATCCAATTTCAGTCACATACGTTAGGTGATGGATTTCAATACATCGGAGAGTTGTGCTGAAGGTGTTGCTAGATTTTTCCCTTATTTTGTCTGTCACTTGTTAAACTCACATCTGATTGGGGAACACCATCATTCAATAATTGGTTGCCTATATCTAGTTGTATCTCTAAATTAGATGTGAAATGAAAAAAATATCTTATTGTAATTTTAGTTGGTGATAGGTTTTTGCTACAACTCTTTTTTTTTTATTTAAAAAAATGATTTGATTGTATTTAAAAATGATGCTTTTTTTAGATTGTTTTTTTTTCTTGGTAATTGAAATGCGTTTAATATAGAACAAAACATACTACTCGACAAAATATAAGTTAAAACCTGTAGTTTCGTTAACTTTTTTTGCACTTGTCTTGAATGTTTGACAAAACTTTAGTATTGCCTATTAAATCGCATAACACAAAAAAAATAAAATTTGGATTTTTGATACATTATTTGTACCACGAACGCTAGTCTAGTTCAAATGAAAAGAGAAGGGGAAAAATAGCACTATGGACAATTCTTTTATATTTGATACTCGCTCATCAATGCAAGAGTTTTTATGTTTAGAATAAATCTATACTTCTATCTAAATCTATACTATCTATACATATACTAAATCTATATAAATCTACAAAACATTTTTCGTAACGAGTTTTTCGTATGACAAATGTGTCACTGTAACGGATTAAATCCAATATGCAGAATCCACTGTATCGCATACATTACATTATCCTCTGTTCTATTTCTTTGATATCATGTACTTCCAATCATTACATGTACAGGTAGTCCCCGTGATACACGGGGTCCTCTTATACGCGGAGTCGGAGATACGGTTTTCTAAATTGGACAATTCTTTGAGCAAATTGTACTGATTTGACACATCAATTGTAAAATGCCAAATAATTTACCTTATGATGGAATGTTAAAAACAATTTCAAAAGGTTCAAAACTGTTCAATTCAATCAGAATCATATCAAACAATTAATTAAGTGACTGAACCCCTACTTGCAGATTTATACGTAAATTAGTTATATTTTGGCTGGAATTGACGACATTAAATTTACGCAGAAATTCGAGACAAGTAGTATTTTGTGTCCGTTTTCGGTCCCCATTAACCGTGTATCTCGGGGACCGATTGTATATTTCATATATTCCTATTCTATTACAGTAGAACGTCGATTATCTGAGGGCGGATTACCCGGCGGGCGGCTTAACCGTGCGCATTAATTAGGCAGCTGTTCAATCGTGGCACACACTTAGTTAAGTTGTTAAACAATTTTGTTGTGCTGCTAATTAGTGTCTAGTGATATTTTCTAACTTTACTTTGGTTCATGAACAGTTGGAAAACCTATAGCAATCGATTAAAATAATATTCTAATAATGATTCATCGATTGATTTGAAGTTAATTGTCCGTAAAACCAGTGAATTTTCCAATTTTTATATGAATTGGGCCATTATCAGTGTAAATCGATTAACCGGCAACCGTCCGGTCTCGAGCTGCCCGGATAATTCACGTGCTACTCTATCTATTCTATCCTACATGCTAAACTATACTCTTAACCTACTGTTATCTGCTTTATGTATTAATTTGTAATTCGATCGTAATTTAATCAACCTTTATTTCCTATATCGTTTTTAAGCGTTCTGGCCATAGCTTCATAATATTCTTATCTTGATTCATATGGATACTGTACAGTGTAGCCTGTATGATTAGGGTAAAAAAGACTGAAAAGAATGGAATAAGTACTACTACAGCAGTAATAAACGATTTACAATACAATATCCAAATATCGAATACAATACTAATGAAAATCTACACTACATTCATTTTACACCTTGTTTGATTTCTTTTAATAATAGCAAGCCTACCTACTTACCATGTCATAGTCTTTCTTTGTTTAAAATCGATCCCCGAACGTGATGTGCTATCCAAGCGGAGTTTGATGAAAAACGGGCTTAAGCCAGCAGCCTGTCATTGTGTTCCGTTCGCGGTTAGACTTGAGGCAGGTTCGTCAAATATGGTTTGCTTTTTGTGGCAAACCAATTGCTGTATTTGCATGCATTCTGGGGTTCGTGATCGGCACTGCGGATGCATCGCAATGAAGCGAAACGGGTGCAAATTTTAATCAATAATTCGCTTTCAAACGCTTATGTGCCTTTTTTTTTATTTGGGCACTACCGTCCCCGTTCTGCTGATGGCTGCGTGAACCGCAAAAATCAACACCCCAAAACGCGACCGTACAACGACTACATGTCTCACTCGCGGCTAGCCCAGCGGCCACTGTGGGGATTTTCTGGCTGCGCCGGTGTCCGTTCCCGGGCAGCATACTGTACACAATGCTCGCAACACGGATGCAGCAGTATACACACACACATACGCGTACGCACACACTACAGGAATCATTGTTCTACCGCTTAATAGCATGACCGATGTGGATGACATTGAAAAGGGGGAGGGAGAATACAGCTTGCGTATGCTTTCAGCGTGCATGGAGACGCTTCCCGCTGTGTTGTGTGTAGTTTGAAATAGTCCAAAAACCCGATCAAACGGTGACTGGTCGGAACGTGCAATTAGCTCAGAGGGAGGCAATGAGAAACTGGGTGTGTTCCTGTTCCACTGGATGTGGAAGGGGCTTGGGCTGGGACGGGCTGCAGTTCGTTTGACCGATTCGGGACATTATTATTAGGTCGATGCGTCTCCATCTGGTACCCTGGTTGCATTTGACCGCGTCTTTGACGATATCGATCGAAAGCATTGCAGGAGCAGCAGATGCATTCAGCACACGACTGACCCGAAGCTAACCTGCATATGCAGGGCCGTTTTATGAATGGCACACCGGTTCCTATAACAGAACAATGCTTTCCCCATCTCTAACCGGTCGATTCGGACGGACGGTTGGTCACGAGATTAGAATTACCTGTGTGCTGGGTTTGGTCAATTCATAGAAATGCAAACAGAACGCCCTCGAACGCCCTTGCTGTGGTATCCTTTCGATCATGAAAGCACCAACCAGGCAACATCTTGCATTTTCAGCAGCATTTACATTTCCACTGTGATGTGCCCCCCGTGCCGTGGTGCTGCTTGCTTCTGCGAACTTTCTATCAAAAATGCCTGCGATGTGATGTATGATATATACAGCGTTGGATGTGGTTTGGAGTTTGTTTTGTTTGCAGAATTTCCTTTCTGGCATGTTGAATTGATCTTGCCGTTTGTACTGCTGCTCTCGATTATTCATGCCCTTTGTTAGTGTTTTGTTTCTCTGGTTTCTCTAGGTGCACATAATAAAGCTCAATCATAACTTTTTACATTTATCAAGTAATGCTTTATCAAGTAATATGTTTTATTATTGTTTAAAAAATTGCTGATATTCCAAAGCTAAGAATAATGTTTCAGATTCGAGTTTTTAAAATGTAACTTACGATTGTTTTAAATTATCTTGACAGTTCCGTTTATTTGGCGTTCTTCGTAATAGGTTAGTATATCTGCTTATCTAGCTTCAGCGTAACACCTACATAACGCCGCGTTTTACGTACCTATTGGCTAATCTAGAAGAACTAATTTTCCAATGTCAAAAATAAAAATCTTGTTAGAATAGTGGCTAATGCATATAAATGCTGCTGTTTTTTATTTGTATTGCTGATAAACATTAAGGTGATCCCTCCTGAATAAAAAACCAGCGATAAGAATATAGCACAACAAATAAATATAAGCAAACAAGAAAATAGAAAAAAGTCGAACGTAAACGCCTATCGAAGTACGAGTCTTTCAAATGGCTACAAATTGGCTACATTTCTCTTTCCGGCCATATTGCCAAAAATTGTAAAAAATCGATTCATGTAATCGAATCCCACATTGTGACTAATCCATCGGGTCGTCTATCATATGGCCACTCCAGCCCATCGACAAGGGTCGACGAATGAAGACTGTAGCCCGACGAGGGGTGTTGGCAAAGGATCAAAAGTCAATACTGTGTAAAATTACCATTTGAACGATTTCCGCTTGAAATTCCGTGCAATTTGCTGCTTCTGCTAGTGGCAGCAAGGTCGATAATCATGGGTGCAGTTCAAACGGCATGAACTTACTCCACTGCTACCGAAAGGCGTACATCGGAACGAACCAGCAGTAGGGTGAGGGGTAAACGGTGTTAAATTACTCGACGATACGGACCGGATCCAATATCATTTTCTGTCGCCTGTAGTTGATCATTTACCAGTTCAACCTGCTTAATGTGCATGCATATTTTGTCAACAAAAACTAGCCTTTTTGTTGCTTAAAGATAATATTGCGACGTCCATGATAAAGAACCCGTGTAAAATATTTGTTTATAATGGTATGACGGTACGATTTTACTAAGCAGAACGGCTTCCATCGAGGCCACTGTCCGACGATGTAGAAAGTGCAAAGCAGCACTACCTGGTAGACACAACCTGTCCCACGAGACGGAGTTTGAAGTAAGACAGGAACTTCCTGCTTAACATTTCCGCTCCAGCCGCTGTTGAACATCGATAGAAGACGACCGGTACAACGACATCCGGTGCGCTTTTGCTTTCGCACCAAGCAATGCCCTTTTGAAATCCAACCGAAACATTGCAAAACGTCAATCAATGCTCGTACAGGCGTTCGTGGGTTTGTAAAAAAGGACCAACCACTGCAAAGCTCAACCACTACACAAACCTACCAGCCCTCTGTTCACGATTTATACCACCCCACCCACGGTGTCGCGATTGCGACGTTTGTCTTTGCAGCGGTTGCGATGTGGTTGCGACAAAACAAATGGATACCAAGTTCGACAAAGCTTAAATTTATGGCAACCTTCAGCATCACGCACTTTTCTGGGAATCGCACGTGTGTACGTTTGCAATGTTAACGAGCGGTCCTTTACTTTCACCGGATCGGGTGAAGTACCCGCTCGGCAGCTGGGTATTCCGCATCCCGTTCGTGGAAAGTCACGTTCTACAACTTTCATTGTGGCAAGGGGTTTACGCTCAGATTTCAATTTTTTACTGTTTTTTTTACTAGCAACTCGAATAAAAGTGACGAAAGTACCAAAAAAAGAATCAGTATGATGCTCATGGGGCTCGTAGCCTCCACGACTGTAAGGAACAATATCCCTTGTGTGCATTTTGGGTTGTAATGCAAGCAAAAATATGTAGACTAGCTATATAGAAAAAAAAATCTATAAATGTTTATCAGAATTAGGTTACGATTGTGCTTTACATGATTTTCCTATACTAATTGCATACTACAACCTTAGCTGGGTTTTTTCTAGGGGTTCTGGCATGATTGGCATTTGTGCGTATGGAGAGCTGGGTGCTTATAGCGATTTGACCCATGGGGTGATGGGAATAATTAACTTACAATCCTTGGGGCCCCTAGACAAACGGGGCCTCCCGCAGCCACTTGATCTGCCTGCTGGACCGCTACTGACGGATCGGAAAAAGTTACATGCCAGTAAGAATGGCATTGCCATGAAAATAAGTGGTTTTGCACATTGAAAACTAATGATAATGTTTCATTTCCTAGTATTCAATGTCTATGAATTCAGAGGTACAATGAAGGTAGTTTGCAAAAGTTCATTTCATTTATTGAAACGCTGATACCGCAAATGTCTCTCTTGAGAGTAAATATTTTCTACTACTGCTAATCGACACGCTTTTGACCATTTTGGCACTCGCCGCTAAACAAAACTTAAGTTGACGTGTCCTGTGTCTCCCACGCCGCGAGTGTTTACTATTCATTTTTTATGGTAGCATCCTAACGTCCGGCAGACTTACGCACTTATTCGCCCACGCCATGTTTTCGTGGTTTCCGGTAGACCATAAAATGTGACACCAGCCGGAAACAACGAAAAGGGAAAAAAGCAAAAGTACGTTGTCCGGCACGAATGCTTCTTGTCAGCAGAATCTCACACTCGACTCTAGACCCTTGGATACACGCTGGGCAGTTTCCTTTTCCAATCGTTAACCGCTACCACTCAGATACCCTTCATTCTTCACGTGCTTGTTGGCGTTTTTCTCTCTTTTTCTTATCTTCATTTGTCCTCTCTCTACGTTCGCAGTATATTGACTAAATCACTGTCATCTGTCGTGTACACTGACGTACCAACAGTAATGGTGTCCAATTTCCCGACACACTGAACCGGGACACGATTCTAAACAGGACTAGGGCTTTAAACGGAAAAGGATACTACACTACAGTCTAGCTTTTGGAGTTCCGTAGCATTACTTGTGGAAAATGTGGAGTATGCGTTGCTTGAGATAGCTTTGAAAATGGAATAAAGTGATGATAACATATTTGTCTTATCCGAAAAGTGAAAACGAAGTGTTCGTGTAATTAGGATTTATGACGTACTTATTGAATTCCCATAAATCCATTCCCAGAACTTCCTGAGTGAATGACACATATAAAAGTGCAAACAACCCTGCATAAGAGAGACTTTGACTTTATCATCGTGTTGATTGTGCACAACTTAGCAGCATGCCCGTCATAGGTTCAAACCCTGAATGAACCATGTCCCTATACGTAGGACTGACTATCTCGCTATGGGTAATCAATAAGTCACTGAAAGCTAAGCCCACTAATGCTACAGGCACTATGCAGGCAGACCGACATCGATTGTTGTGCCAAAAAGAATCATAATAACTATGAATATGTGTATATGATCCAAGTTATATTTTTTCCAATTGCTATAAAATAAATAATTGAACAAACTATGAATTCATGTGATATATCCTGTTGCTCATATTAAATTTAACAAGGTTTACAACTTATTGGTCGGTTCCCATAGTGTTTTGGTTGCTTCCCATATTTTTTTTTTATATGTTTCCCACGATTTATTGTACATTTCCTAGATTTGTTTGGTTCAATTGTATAGATATATAATCGGACGATACCAATAAATTATAGAAACGCACCAAAAATCTACGATGGGGGCGGGATACGGTGAATAAATCGTGAAACAAGTTCAAACAATTATGGAAACTGACTAATAAATCGCGGGAAACCATGTAATAGTCTTTCTGATTATGCCCAGATGTGCATTTCGATTATTTGTTATTATTATTATTATTATTATTATTATTATTATTATTATTATTGTTACAACTTTTATTATTATAATTATAATTATTAATATTATTTTTATATTTATTATTACTATCGGTAGAACTATTATAATTACAATTATTATTATTATTATTATTATTATTATTATTATTATTATTATTATTATTATTATTATTATTATTATTATTATTATTATCATTATTATTATTATTATTATTATTATTATTATTATCATTATTATCATTATTATTATTATTATTATTATTATTATTATTATTATTATTATTATTATTATTATTATTATTAATCATATTAATATTATTATTCTTATTATTATCATTATTACTATTATTATAATTGTCAACATATTATTATTATTTTTATTATCATTATTACTATTATTATGATTGTTATTATACATATATATTATTTTTATTGCTCTTTATTTATAGAATTATTATTATTATTATTATTTATATGGTTATTATTATTTTTATTATTATAAATTAATTTTATTATTAATTTTTCATCAGTATTATCTACGTTATTGTTATGATAATTATCATCATTATTATCATTATGCGAATAATTTTTACTTGAAGGTAACTTTTGATGTATAAAAAATAAATTTAGATAAATATTTTTATGAAACTCTTAAAACCTTAAAAAAATTATAAAAACACTTTGTAAAAATCGTTTAAAAATATTTTTCTGTAATACCTTTCTAAAATATGTTATTTGTATTTTTGAACGATTTGTAAATACATTGGTCAGCACAGAAAAAACCACAATATTTTTCGAAGTGTCTTTATAGTTATGGTACGACCATAAATTTGTTTTTTCGTAATAAGTCGTGTAAAAATGTTTAAAAAAATTTGAATGTGAAATGAAAGATGAAAGATGTGAAATAGTATTCTGCAAAACTCATACATTCATTATTTTTATCTATCTCTTACGGATTTTCCACAAAACGAAAAACGATTGTCCATATAGTTGTGGTAGACGCTGTAAAGTGTAGTGATATTAAACTGTATCCTGTGGTTTAATTAAAGCAGTAACAAGACATATCTAACTAATAAAGCATTGTTATATACAGCTTATAGAGAATCAATGCAAACAAATAACTTCCTTCCGTTGGTGCACCAAATCATTTTGATAATTGGTTCTCAACGATAACAATAAACCTTCGAACGTTGGTGCAAGATATATAGAAAACAGGATACAGGAAACTCAATTTTGGTAGGGCTAGGTCAACCGACCCATTTTAGGCCCATAATATTCACGCAGCGTTAAATTTTAACCTATTCTGAAAATCTGGAGGTCCTCCAAAAGTTTTGGCAGGAGGAAAACCGTGGTAATTCCTCCAAAATGTATACGCACCATTTGCCTGCATTGCACGGTTACGTACGATACGTTTTTGGCATTGACGCTGCAGGAGTACACGCACAAAATTCATAGTCGGTAAAACTGTTTGTGCGTGTGTTATACACTTTACGCGGTAATGCACACGGCAAACGATGTTTAACATGCTTCACGTAGTGCATCGAGTTTTAACGCACGAAACGCATCCACCACGTTAGATAGCTAAGAAAACGCAGAATACTTTAAAAGAAGAGCAGAGTTCATGGAATGCTATAAGGTGCATTTAAGTACCGGTGGAGTACCGTTTCAACGTTTTATTTACTGTTATTTTACTCTGTTTTTTTTTTGTAATTCGATGCTGTAATGAAGTGTGATATGTGCCCGCACATTATCTCTTGAGTCCTTTCATTTGATATCTATTTTTACTTTTATATCTTAGGCCTTATAACAGCAATATTGCTAAAATTTGAATGAAATATAATAAAATTCACATCAGAATTATTTAGAAAATATTGATTTTTTTAAATTTTTGTTTACAACGTATTACAATTCTATGAAATTTATTATCTCCAAATATGTTTTCTACCAATCAAGGGCTAATCCAAATCCTTTATAATATATTTCTTACATAGTCACACCAGTGCGCTTTGCTAAGCATAAGCTAAATTTCCTTTAATATAATTTAAACCTATGATTTACAGTTCCAATTTACTTTTTATTTTTTTAGTTTTTGACATTTGTTTTGGAACTTTCGGCATGTTTGGTGAATCGTGCGGCATAGGTGGTGGTTTGTGATCCTGCATATTTTTAGCCAGATCTGACACTGAGACCGGCTGTGGACACGACTGTCCCAATATTTGCAGCTCCTTCGCACAACGTTTCAGAAAATGTTGATCGTGTCTCTAAAAATTGTACGATTTACTAGTCTGATATTTTGGTTGAAGGAAAAGTGTACACATACCTCACCAGTCTTGCATAGGTCCACTGACATTTGTGCATTAGTCAAAGGTACTAGGCAACGTGTAGTCCAATCTCGGCTTCGTTCGTCACACTCGTAGATGGGGAACTTTGGTGCAAAAAGGAAATATTCTTGATTTCTTATTCCATTTTTTTCATAAAGGTGACATAAAATTAGTGCAACTTTAATATGGTGTCTTACCAATTCATCTTCCAGAAAATTGTTGTCCATGCTTGATTTCTTTGCACCTACAGTAACGCACATGTAAGCTATCATTACAAAAAGTAACACAACTAAAACTACTCTTATGCCAGCCATAATAGATCATTACAAAGCGCGACCTACAATTGAACTGAGTCATGATTGTTAATGGAGGCCTAACTACGGTGTAGACGCACAGTTCATGTAACATGGGAGTGTTTTATTTAAACAGATTGTTACAGAGCAATGAGCGTGTAATGTAAATAACTTGAATAAATAACATACAAAGAATGTTGCAGAAGGAAGAAGGAAAGAATCTATTTGTAACGTTTGCTAAACGGCTTGGACAGGTCTAGATCAACTACTGTTATTACGCCAAATAAGAATAAGAAATTCAAACCACAACGTCCCTGGTTTTCGCATTTGAAAGTTCAACTGGGGATTATTTAAAATTCCAAAAGCTATTGAAAGCTTTGTTGAAAGCTTTCAAACAATTCAAACAAAAGCTCTAAGAAAGTAGGCGTGCTGCAATGTTGCTCGTACAGAAAATTGAAACCCTTACGAATGAATTAAATGTCCAGCAAAACAGCGTAAACCGAATTATTTTTGTTAAGTTTTTGGTTTTCATGTGTGTTTTGTTTTCATCGATCGTATTTTTATTATTATTATTATTTAATCATCACAAAACTATAACAACTTCAAATTTCTACACGAGTCTACTTCATAACGATGTTTGTGTTCGTGTATCTCTGTTTTCATAATATATTTAATTAGTAATTCTTTTTAAATTGTTTTTTTTCTCTACCTTGTCATTGCTAAGAGAAAAATAATGTTATTATTAAAACAATGCCTGAAAAGAGTGTAGCTCCTGTAAACATTAGTTAATCATTTTTATTCGAAATGGCCCTTCTGACGGTTTAAGTTAGAAAGCTTAAGAAGCTTGTATTTTCCATTCCCAATTGACCGTTGCTTTCCGTAATATTGGATTTCAAGAATTGTGTATCATTTTATGTTTGAATGAGGTATACTCTTTATATAGGGGAACGTGGGGCTAAATGGTTCTTCTTCTTCTTCTTCTTTTTGGCTCAACAACCGTTGTCAGTCAAGGCCTGCATATACCACTTGTGGGGTTGGCTTTCAGTGGCTTATGGATTACCCACCCTCCATAGCAGAATAGTCAGTCCTACGTATGGGGGCACGGTCTATCCGGGACTTGAACCCATAACGACGGGCATGTAGTTAGCTCATATGAGTTGACGACTGTACAACGAGACTGGCCAATGGTTGCAATGGGGGCAACATGGTTAGGTGGGGCGAAATGGTCACCTGTATTTTTGATAAATTAACACGTTTATCACGTTTACGTTAACGTTTATAATGACTTCTAATGATTGAAAAACATCATATACAATGTTTAAAGCCTACCATGAACGTTTTATAACCTAAGTATTCAATATAATTGAATAAATTAGCAAAAAAACGTTTGCTCAAAGCGATGTAATTTTCAGGACCTCGAAAATAAGCTTCCGTAAAAATTTAACAAATAATTGGAGAAAACAAAAAATGTGAATGCAGGCAGATGATATTTATCTATGATTTACGTGAAAAAAGTAACCATTTTAATGTAATGTACAGTTTTTAAGTTTTTAGTTTTGGCCGGTCTCGTAGTACAGTCGTCAACTCGTATGACTTAACAACATGCCCGTTATGGGTTCAATCCCCAAACAGACCGTGCCGCCATACGTAGGATTGACTATCCTGCTATGGGGGGGAATCAATTAGTCACTGAAAGCCAAGCCCACAAGTGGATACAGGCAGGCCTTGGCCGACATCGGTTGTTGAGCCAAAGAAGAAGAAGAAGAAAGTTTTTAAAATGTTTCACTTGGGGCAAAGTGTTCGTTCTAGTTTGAGGCAAAATGGTTGGTATATTTTAACTGGATTAACATGATGAGGCTATGGTGTAAGGTAAAGTCGCTACAATATATTGTAGCGGATTGGTTTTGATGTGTTTTGACATTTGGTGTATGACCACTTGGTCCCATAGCCCACATAGACCATTTTACCCGGCACTATACATTTTCACAATTTTGATTTTTAATTTGATTTGATTTTTTAATTTGATTTTAATGCGTAAACTTCTGATTGTTTTTGATGAGCAAGAAGTTGAAAAGAATTTTATGAAAAAAAATCAATCTTTTTACAATAATAAGTTTATGCCGAATTAGTTGTTTTACGAAGACATTTTCAGATCTACTTTATGTGCTTCTTTCTAAAAAAAACTACCATTTTACACATTGGCAGTGGAATTCTACTTCTTGACAGAATCTACATTGGTCAAGACCAATTCATTTTTCCTGGCGAGGTAAAAGCTGTCAAACGCCTTTTGACGTACCAATTCCAATCCAAATTCCCCAAAGTACTGTACAAAATCCATAACAGTGCCTTTTTGCTCCGCTTTCCCCTACCTCACCAGGCTTGCTTCATCGAATGGAACTATTTTTATTTTATCTTTTCAAAGCCAATTAAATCATACATGAGTTAACCTAATAGTGCGTTAGCATTTGTTTAGCGTTTGTCCTCTGTCGCTATCTTTCAAAATATATATAGAAACTGGCTATTATCGTGCAAGGCTCCAATAGTATGAATATTGATTCATACAACAGAAACTATTATTCATTAACAATATTGTTTGATTAGCATTAAAAAGATGCTTACTAAAATTAAAACTATTCAACTAAAAAATAGCTTATTTAGTGCGAGCAAACATCCATACATGATAAGATTAATCGTGACGATTCTAAAATAGAGACTTCAATATCATGGCGGTGTGTACACTTTCTCAGACAATAGATTACTACTACTACAATGATCAGATAAGATTGACCAAGTTTCAAATGCGCGCAATAAGTGTAGAGGAAATGGCGAGGAAAGCAGAAGGACGGAGCTAGGGGTGAGTGTGTAGATTTCAATTGGCAGATTATCAACAATAGATATTTAGGTATACGGTATGGTGTATTGTAACAATATATTAATTGTACAAGTAGCTTATCCTCCGCATTGGAGTGATTACGGCGTTATCTGAAATATAAAGCCCATGATTGGGCATACTTTAGCTTGACAGTGTAGCAGAGGTTAGTTCTGTGCGCGTCTGGGAAGTGGAACGTTAATCGAGATGATTTTGCCGCTAGTAGCTACGTTTGCGTTTATTGGACTAGCGCAGGGTATGTTTTAATTGTAGGTTGTAAGTTTCTAAGACGTTTCGATATGTAATTTCATCTTCGTCCCATAGCTGGTCCAATCGATCAATCAAAGATCGTCAACGGTACGGATGCAGCAATCGAAAACTATCCATTTGTTGTGTCTCTGCGTGGTGCTAGTGGAGGTCATTCGTGTGGTGGCAGTATCTTAAATGATCGCTGGATTCTTACGGCTGCCCACTGCGTCGATTACACTACGCCCCTGTACCAGACGATACAGGTGGGAAGGGCCGACATTTCCCGGACTGAAGACGAATCCGTATATGCGATTGAGGATGTTGTAATTCATCCCGGATACAACCCCGGCGACAGCTATATTGATGATATTGCTCTGCTGAAACTGCGCAAACCGCTGGTGTTTAGTGACCAGGTGCAACCGGTTCGACTGCCGAAACGATTTTTCGAAATCGACGTGCAGGAGTCTAATCTGGTGACGCTTGTTGGATGGGGCCGCAATGCTTCAGATGGACCAGTCCAGACCACTTTGCAGGAGATCGATTACTATGCAGTGCCGAACGATGAATGTAATCGTATCCACTCCAATCACATTTATCCAACACAGATTTGCGCAGCCGAGCCTGGCGGTGGAAAAGGCCAATGCAGTGTAAGTATACTATATAACGTTGGTTACGTAATAGTGCATGTTTTTAGATGTGGTAATCTTATTTTTAACTCAAATTCGTATACTTCCAGGGAGATTCTGGTGGTCCCTTGATATATAAAGAATTCCAGGTGGGCATCGTTTCCTGGAGTATTAAACCGTGTGCTATCGCTCCATATCCCGGCGTGTTAACCAAGGTGTCGTACTATGTTGATTTTATCAATCAACATGCTAGTGGTTATAGTGTTTAAACACCTAAGCAGCATCATATTTTTTCTGTGAACATTCGCTTCCTCAACAAAGCTGTAGCTTGAACACACTTTAAAGAACAGACCACAACTTATATTCATCTATGTACCAGCGTTTGTTTATTATCCTTAAAAATAAACTACGCTCTCTTTGTTACTCGATTTGTTGATAACTAAAAATGCAAAATGAATAAACCTTTTCACATAAAGCAATTGAAAAATGTGTTTTTTTTTTAAATTTTATTATCGTTAATACATTAATGATCGATTCGATCGTACGGCTGTCTTCCTATGAAAGTTGACAGAGAGCGCCTGAGATGCATATTAGGAGAGAGCGGCTAAACTTAATAGGGCCGTGAATTTCCGAATGATTGTCCCGATCGTAACAAAGAGAGGGAATTACAGTGGAGCGCCGTTTATCCGGGCTCATCGGGACTTGACCTCGCCCGGATACTCCAATAACACGGAGAGAGAGTCAATGTATACATTTTATCACAAATTCCTGATCTTTTGTCTTAAATGTTATGTTTTAGTAAATCTTAGCTAGTTCATTAACTACATGTTTTCCCAATGAGAATATTTGAAATGTGCCATGAATTATAACGCTTTTTTGTTATGACAATGGAACATGATAAAGTAACCAAAATCAACATCACACACGCAAATGGTTGCCCGCAAATAGTGCTGGGAGTAGTACAGCTTGAATTAAAAAAATAGATTAATTTTTTTTATTTAAAACCAAAATAGATGTGTTAAATGTTAAAGCTTAATTAAATTGAGAATACGTACAGGCGTGGCCCAATAATAATACCCAATGATTAGAAAAATATTAATACCCTCTTAAATTATTCCGTTGTCCGACTTTAGGTGACCGCCACTGTAACAACCCAGCCATAGAAATGAAATGTCATTCGAACGCGCTGCTACGGAAACGCAGAAATTCTCATGATAGGTATCTCTACGGAGCTGTTATACATGTTTACGCGCCCGTGTAAACGTAAATTATACGTAATTCATTAATAATTGTGAAATATAAAAAAAACTTTTCGTTAAAAACATGTTTTTTTGCTATTTATAAGTTGTTTTATAATCGTTTCCCAATTTTAACATAGTACAAATCGTATTCAATTTTTACTTTTCACATGGGCACTACTAAGCAAGCCATGCAGTAAAAACATAATTTAGACATAGAAAAACAATCTAGCAAACAGTATATTGTTGTTCTATTTAGCAAATATGCTATCACCAGTTTTAGAGGCGGAATTTATTTAAATATCAAAATTAGTTTATACTTGTAGTATTCGAAATTTGAGTAATTTTGAACAGTCAACTAAATGAATCGTAAGCTTTCAGAAGATGACGTACGAAAATCGTCGGATTCCAGTGATATTGGCAGAGATCATTCACTTTCGGGCATATGCATCAGTCAACCCCGCGGCAGCAGCATTGATTCAGTAGTGTGTCGTATTTGTCAGGGCTCTAGCGATGAGATAAGGTAAGATATTAAATTAAACACTTACATCTAGTGGAAAACTATAAGCAAGTTTAAAGCAACATATGCTGATACTTCTCATACTTTCATTAACAGCATGATATCTCCATGTCTGTGCAAGGGATCGATGAAATACGTGCATTTGGAATGTTTGGAGCTTTGGTTAAACCGTTCCGGACTTACTCGGTGTGAGTTGTGTTTGCACAATTTCCAAACCCACGAAACGCTTCGGTAAGTACCAAATGCCTACAAAGGCAGTGGTTTGGTTAATGTAAGATATTGTTCATGTTTTACAGTTATGGTTGTTGCGAGTCAGTGCTAGTATGGTACCGTAATCCAGATAACCGGAATCTATTGATGGTAAGATATTCCTAATACTCTAGTTACATATTTATTTTTTTAACTTAAATTTAATTTCTTTACCGCAGTCGGATCTTTTGATCTACTCTATATTGTCATTTGTGTGCTTTATGCTCACTCTGGTTTGCATGTTGGTGTTGCGTTTTCAACATTCTGAACACGATCCATTTGGAGAGGAATTAGCTAAAGTGGCTGTCATTTGTTTTCTATCGTTGGTGGTCTGTATGCAGTTTCTCTGGTCTCATATACATAATTTAAAATAAATCGCTGATTCGTTATTCTTTTCAGATGATTGCTTACTCTGCGAACGTTATTATCATAGCAAGAGACCATTTAATGCCCTGGTACCGGTAAGTTCAAAATTAGCAAATATATTAAGCATTAAGAGGCATGAGATAAACAATATTTCACATGAAATATTTATTCGTTATTTTTTTACAGTTGGTGGAGATCAGCCAGAAATGTTCGATTGTCACGCTTAGACGTAGTCGATTATCCTATGGAAACTGTTTAGAATACACCTCTGTTGTTTCACAAATTTGATTAGTTTAAAACATTTTTGCCTTCACAAATTAGCTCGGGAACTGCAAAATGTAAATTTAACATACATTTACATTCATATTCTTTTTTCATTCGATTTGTGTGTCTTTGAAATAAAAGAAAAGTAGAAAAAAGAATTGGAAGAAAGCTCCTGATATTTGGAAATATATTTATTGTATGATCAGGTGTGATATATTTATATTCTTGTATGCCGACATTTTAGTCATACATTTTTCTTGTCATACGAACATGTTTAATTTCGATGTATAATTTATATGTTTAAATTAATAACATGCCAGTGGTATTTTATTGCAATCAAGTACAAAGTGTAGTCGGTTTGGAGATAGCTATGGTCGTCATATAGTATGTTCGGTTTTTGATACGGTCGCCATGTAATCTGATGAGCGTACAACGGTACAACTGATCAACGCGTACCATCGCGGTAGGTCAGTGTTTCGCTGACAAGTATCGAGGTTGAATAACACTTTGTTCGAAGCGGACTTTTCGATACTTGATCGTCCAGGCGATCATAGAAACCTTTAGGAGGTTTCCCTTACTGGAAACGTTGGAGTTTAGAGGCCTTACCTTGGGTAGGGGGACATAACTAAACTCTTTAAATGAGAAGTCGATAGATGTTGGATGGGGATAGTCCTATCCTGACAGTCCGAACGAATCTGACCTGCCACGGTCGGAATTGGTTTTATTTATACTCAATGGGTTTCATACATTTTGGTTTTGGAATGTGTTTTTGTTCTAATTAAAGGTTATTGATATGAGGTGCAATTCATACATTGTATTGGAGTGAGGTGTCTATCAATTTGTGTCTATGTTGCGCTTTTAGTGTTTTTACAAAGGTTCTGGAAAGTTTCAACTGTTCTAGCCAAGGAACGGGTGCGTTGGTCGATCTTTGCCTACGCAGCGCTTTTAGCGTTAAGTTGCTATGCGTTCTCTGTTTGTCCACTTTGCTGCAGTAACGCTTGAATTGCTTATGTTGCTCGTTTCGGTTGTTTTCGATGAATGTGTCTCAATTGTTTTTTATATGAACGGTATTGTCTGGGTGTAGCAATGGTGTGGATTGATTTGCTGATGTGTTATAATGAATGTGTTGCAATTGTGTGATTTGGCTTTCCGAAGTGTGTTACGATGTGTCTATAGCTGATAGTGTGTATTATAATAAGTTCTGTATAGCAGATATGCTACAAAAGGAAATATATCCATATTGGTTAAACGCAAATCATTGGTTTACATAAGAAAAATGCATCTATCATTAACTGGTTTTTGAGTCAATTAAATTAGTTAGTAACAAGGAATCTTTATAATGCCATTATATAGCATACCTGGGGAAATCAGCAACTTGTTCGACTTAACAACATGCTCGGCGTGGGTTGACTCTTTTCGACTGCCAAGTACACTTAATGCGTCTCGAAAGGCTGTATAAACCGGTGTAATTATGTAGTAGGTCGTTACCAAAACGAAAAATATTGTATTTGTTACATGATTTGATTGATATATATTTATGTATAAAATATTTCATGTTATAAGAGTTATAAAAAATATTAGTTTTGAAGGAAAAATATATGAACGATAAAATCGCGCATCTTACATTGCAAATATGTCTAAGAAAAGGAACCTCCATCAAGTTTTTTGTATAACAAGTCCATAAAACGGTTCACAAAATTAAAAAAAAAAGTTATTGAATGTTTAGAATAATATGATATCGATATCATGCTCGAGGATCATTTTGTATTTTTACAAAATTCAAACAACAAGTATCACTTACTTACTTGTTCTACGCTACAACCGCTCTGCTTCAGGAGTGCTCTACATGTGAGATAGCTCAATTTACCTAATTTAAAAATTGTGGAATTCATTTGATTTAAAGAAATAATAGATTGATTTTGTATCGGCACTATAATAAAATAATTGCTTTTTAACGACGATTAGCAATTATTGATCTTTGAAGCAATTATTCAGCTTTCCATCCTGATCCAACGATACAAATATGCCCATACCTTTAAAGAGCATTCATAGATCAATAGTTTCTTCATTTTTACTATTGTAATTCTAATATGTTGAGCGTACATACGGTACATACTGTACATGAACCGAGGTGGAATAACACTTTGTTCGAAGCGGACTTTTCGGACACTTGATCGTCCAGGCGTTCATAGAAACCCAGAAGGGGTTTCCCTTACAGGAAACGTTGAAGTTTAGAAGCCTTACCTTGGGTAAGGGGACATAACTAAACTCTTGAAATAAGTTGGAAGACGAAGTATTAGGAAGCGTAACGTCCTATCTTGGCAGTCCGAACGAATCTGACCGCCACGGTCGGAATTGGTTTTATTTATACTCAATGAGTTTCGTACATTTGGTTTTGCAACGTGTTTTTGTCCTAATTAAAGGTTATTGATATGAGGTGCAATTGTATCGGAATGAGGTGTCTGTCATTATGCCTATGCTGTATTTTTAGTGTTTTAGAAGGTTCTGGAAAGTATAAACTGTTGTAATGTGATGAGCTAAATGTGTCTGGCTAAAGAACGGGTGCGTTCGTCGATTTTTGCCTACACTGCGCTTTTAGCAATAAGTTGCTATGCGATCTCTGTTTGTCCACTTTACTGCAGTAACGCTTGAATTGCTTATGTTGCGCGTTTCGGTTGTTTTTGATGAATGTGTCTCAATGGTTTTTTCTATGGACGGTATGGTCTGGATATGTTGCTATGGTGTGGATTAATTTGCTGATGTGTTATAATGAATGGTGTGTTTTGGCTTTCCGAAGTGTGTTACAATGTGTCTATAGCTGATAGTGTGTATTATAATAAGTTGCGAATAGAAGATATGCTACACTATGATCCTTGCTGATATTTTGGAATTTAAAGTTACCAGTTATGATTTAACACTTAACATCTAGTCTAATAAATACCCAACATAATGCATTGATACTCAGCTCTATTATGTTTTTTATTTATGTTCTATGAACTTGTCATTTACAACATTTTTATTACGCTGATTACTGTTCTTGAGCTCGATGGAAGTTCAGTGCGTCATATAAATCACGACGTGTGTCTGAATCACAAATTTCTTCATATATATTATTCAGTGGCATTGCATTAGGATCACCACCAACTGGTACCTCGTACCAAAAGGAGGTGCTTTTCTCTGTTCCAGCATCACCAATTGAATTCGTTTTAGTAAGATACCTATAGAAAGGAACATGTAAAATTTTACGATAACGGTTGTAAAGTAAAATTATAACATTTGATACTAATACACCAACCGATATTGTTATTAATATTTTAAACGAATTTGTAGCAGTAGACAACGGTTGAACGATTGATTCTTTCCTTCCTTTAGTGAATATTTTTCCTTGTGGATATGCACTAACAGAATTAGCTATGGTTTCTTCACTCCGGTCGAATGGGGGACTAGTTGAAATTTCCTTTGTATCTTCCAGCCGGCACGGTAGACCCCATACTGAAAGTACGTCGAATCGTTTGCTATATCGAAAAATTTCAAAGAGTGACGGATTAATAACTCGACATTTGTTTAACCACAAACAATCCCACGGATTTTTATCGATTTCGATTCGCTCGAGGCGAGGCAGAGGCGCAAAATGTTCCATGCTCAAAAGCAAATTGTACGAAAGATTTACCATCCGTAGCAAAGGTGATGAACTGAACGCTTTGGGATGTATGTAAGAAATTTGATTATGACTAAGATCGAGTACGTTTAATGAAGATCCGGATGTAAATAAAGCTACTGATACTTGATTAAATCCGTTATGGCTTAACACTAATGTAACCAGCGACGGTAGATTGTGCAACACTATTGAGTTCTCAGATAGCGAGTTCCTTGAAAGGTTTAGTGAAATCAATCGTGGCAAACTTTTTACAATCACGCAAGAGAGCAAACTTTGGACTACGGCAACATCTTCCACAGCACTTTGCTCTTCATCTGACGATCGTAGCGTTATATTTGGAATCTCATGGGTCAGCACATTGACGAAATTGATTGTCTTTAACGTTGATGGTAGATAATCGAATATTGAAGAAATTTGGTACACCGTACTATTTCTTACAGCAATTAGTTGAATGTTTACCAAATCGCTCGCCGTGAACTGTATTCTTGTACAATTCTCTATGAACAACTCTTTCAATTGTATGAGTTTGTGAAACACATCATGGGTCATTACCCCAAATGTGCTGCTATTTAGTACTAACTTTTGCAACTTTGGCAGATCTTGAAAAACATCTCCATTGATATGATTCACATTACAGTTAATTAACTCCAGCAGCTCAAGATTATGAAAATCACGGTACAACGGCACGGCCCTCTGGATACGCACACAGTAACCATGCAGCACCAGTGTGGTTATTTTGTCTGGAAAACTCAGATACTCTAAGCCAAATCCAGTATCGCTGTATGCGTTTCTGCCATCCATGCGGTAGCTCGTAACCTTTCGAAACACTTTGTCCGAATGTGCATTCTTTACCGGGTGCACATTGCAGTCGAAGTTGATGGCAAATTCTTTACCAGGTACACGGTAGTTTACGGTTGTAACAATCAAACAATGGTTTAATAGTCTCGCACAGCTCCAATCGTTCTGTGTGCTCAAATTTACACTTTCGTTATTATGATTTACTACTGATTGACAATCAGCGGAATTGCGGCTGGTTAACAGCATTATCACGACAACTTGCAATACAATCATCACGATTTTGTTAAGCAACTCACAGGAACAATAACGATTAGCTTGTTGGAACGTTTGTGCTAGATGTGGCCGACAACAGAGTGTTTGTGAGTATGGCTATAAGATTCAACGATGAGTTCTGAGAATATGTGGAGAGAATGTTTTAGATCTTGTTTACATTATCAGAATCGAAGGGCACAAGTGGGTACCGAAATAGAAACAGAAACGATGATTCACTCATTCATAAGAAAAATACCGATAGTATCGAAAAACTATTGGCATGATCCGATTTAAGACAAAAATATGCCAATGAATGTGCTAAAAATATGCTTAGGACGCTATCTATTCGGTTTTAGTACAAGCAAATTGTATGAGTAAGCAGTAAGCAATGCTTTATTGTATTCCTTTTCCGATGCAAAATAAAAGGTCACTATCGTTGCCCCTGCTCTGTTTACAATGGGAGCAACAATACTGAAATATTACGTGTCACGAGCGATTTCGAGTCCGATTTGCCCGGATAAACGGCTCTAAACTGTATTTTATTTAATGTTTGCTGTAAAATATTTGGACCATCATATTCATAATTGGTCACCGTGCATCGTATTTATGTGTAATACATTGTTCTGAAAATGTATGTATATACAGTGGAGCTCCGTTCATCCGGGTACCTTTTATCCGGCTTTCCATTTATCCGTGATGGTGAGAAATGACAGCTCAATAAAAAAGTGACATTGCGTTATGAGGAGGATATTTGAAAAAGCGGTTATAAGAGCACATTGTCATAACAAAAAACACTATAATTCATGGCAAATTTCAAATATTCTCATTGGAAAAACATTAAGTTAATGAAAATTGGGTTATTTTTATCAGAAAATAAGAAAATTTTCCAAAACCTAATCTGGAATTGGTAATAAAATAATCATTATCCGTGTTATTCGCTTATCCGGGCGAGTTCAAATCCCGAGAAGCCCGGATAAACGGCGCTCCAATATATTTATAAACATTAATTTAAACATTGCATGTAATTACACCGAAAAATGAAACGGAAATAGTATTGCATTGCATGAGTTAGAGACGAATGAAGCAGAGATGCTCATAGTCTCTATAAGTTAAACAAACAAGCAACCAATTGCACAGTCGGCATTTGCCGGAATAAAGCCTAAAAAATAAAAAATATCTTTTTGTCAAGCTGTTTTGTTTCATTTTGTAAGGATCAACGTAAAGTAAATACATTTTTTAAATAAATCATTAAGAAGTTATAAATCATCAAAGGAATTTTTTTTAAATGCTTATTCAATTGTCAATTTTGAATTGTTTTTCATGTACTGTAGTTGAGGCTAGCTACAGCTAGATTATAATTTACAAAAACTTGTTTTTAAGGTTTCTTACACCTGTTCTCACTTTCCTCTGAATCGTTATCCGGTTGCTATGGATCGCAATCCATGAGAATGAATCGCAATCAACTACGTCTGAATCGTTTGCAGCTACGTTTGGATCGTTTTCAGCTACGTTTGGATCGCTCTCAGCTACCTTTGGATTTTACGTTAGCTCGCGCAAATTTTGTTGCGGCGCATAGTTTATTTAGTGACCGCTTGGCGTACCTCACGATCCTCCTCATAATAAATGATTCGAAAAGCAAACATTTCATATTGTTCTATGTTTGGGACCCAATTGGGAACTTGTGTTGAAAACCGATTTTTAAGCAATGAATAACATTTGACAGAATTATCGGCTTCTATGCATCAGAATAGATTCCCAACCAGACCGTCCCTCCATAGCAAAGAAGGAATATCCGGCTAAATCTCGAAAGCCTAAACAGGACTGAATGACTACGTAGGTCGTCACGTTAAAAAGAAGAAGATTGTGCATGTTTGTTTGGAAAAGTTTGATCAAATAATCAATAAAGTATGAATGGTGATGTAAGCTTCACCTAAAAAAGTGATTAGATTTTACAATTGAATGCATTAATTATTTAATTCTTTCCTTGGAATGCAAATGTGTCCCGCGGTCACAGAATAAACGGCTGCGATGCAATGAAATTTGCGCGAGCTACCGTAAAATCCAAAGGGAGCTGAGAGCGATCCAAACGTAGCTGAAAACGATTCAGACGAAGCTGAAAACGATTCAGACGTAGTTGATTGCGATCCATTCTCATGGATTGTGATCCATAGCAACCGGATAAAGATTCAGAGGAAAGTGAGAACAGGTGTATGATACATTACTTGGTTGAAAGAAAAAAATAATTAAAAAAACATGATTTTTTAGAATAAACACATGTATAATATTTGATCATAAAGAGCTGCAGAGCCATTTATGGAAAGGACAATAATACCAATCAAAAATGTCTAATTTTAACAATAACCACGAGTTTAGGCGATTTCATATTTCTTTTGACGGCAGTTGTTCCAAACTGCCCACTGTGCATTGACTGGGTGTGAAATTGTCTTTTACCTTTTGTTTTAGTACAACGCTAGCGCCAAGGCGGAGAGTAGCATAAGCCCTGCAATGCATAGATCAGGGATGTCAAACAATTATGATGATATTTGGGTAGAATGCATGCTCGGAAGTCCACACATTTTTGATCCGCACGTTAAACAATATAATTTCGGATATTAAACAGAGTACGGCCAAAGGTAGTTAAATCTTTGAAATGATGAATTTTTAACCTCTATTTAAATCTACATCCCTCATCCTACACACAACAGCATTGATGAAGAGTAAAATTGAATTATAGCGAAAAATCTCATTTTTTCTACATGCGGTTTTACAAAATCCACTGCTTGCGTTCTAAAAGCCGGCGGAACTGAAAGTTTATGAAAATCAGCGCCGGGCTGAACGTGTAAAATACCATTTCTTTCCTATGATTGAGAACGACTAAGCGATTGTCGTTTATTAGTTTCACATGTAAATTTGGCAAACGAGACAGTTAGAATGTTGTCTAGACACATTTTAACACGTTGAGCGCTACGCGTATTTTGCACAGCTTTCTGGTGTGTCGGCACTTCGTCATAAGTCGACCACGAGCGAGCAGCGCACACGGTACGGCGAAACAATACAATGCAAAACTGATAAGCGAGTAAAGAACCAGACCATGCACTCAGTAAACATTTCTTTAGAAACGAAACAATCAAATCTCCAAAGCGATGTCTTGATACCTTTGGCTAAATTCACAACTTACTGATGTGGTCAGAGCAATTTTGATCACATCAGAGTGATTTTGTGTTTACGTAGAGTTCCAAATTTAAGCTATCGGTCAAAAAACCTCACATGTGTTTGAATTGTTTTAATAAAATTCATTAGACAATCAATTTAAACTGCATTTATGTTTCATTTGGGATCATACAGGAAAATTAAAAAAAAAAAATGTCATTACAATACAGGCCGACGATGTTCTTAGGAAGAATATGCACTGTCGGTCCCTGAGAAAATACTCTCCAATCAAAACGGCTCTGGCGGTCCGATCGGACCCCCGTCGGCACAGGGGAAAGTTCACACAAGTTTTTAGCGCTGAACGTGATAAAAAAAAACAAATCGTGAAATCCGAAACACATCGCAAACCCTGTAAACTCTCTCGCGAAAGATGGTACGATTCTCATGCTCTTCCTGCCTTTCGTTTCGTTTTTGCAGTTGCTTTGTTATCTTCTTTTTGTTACGAACAGCTGTACCTCTCGCCATTTCTCTGCACGTATTTGCTCCTACCACGCAAACACGTGGTTGTTTCCATCTTTTGTTCCATGGAATTACATTACTTATTGACCATACTGTTGACAGATCTAGCTACTACCCATGTTTCAATCATACAAATTGTAATGTATTGCTAACATGTACCTGCAATCTAGCGTAGATGCAGACAGAGCAAAATAATGGTCAAGTAACATAACAAAATACGAACTGACATGATTAGGAATTCAATCCTTCATAATCACAGGCACAACAAGGGGTACAATTTACATGAAAAATAGGCATTAAATCGACATTAAATGTACGGTACATGGTATGATTATATTACCTTTAAAATTTGCCTGTCGACTGGTAACAATATCTGAGAAATGAGAGCACAGAAAAATCTACTTTTATACACATGAGCTACATAATTATATTGATAGCGATGATGCTTATATTATACTTACGCTTATATTAAATAATTAAATGCTTAAGCAATACGGCCTTTTTGGACCGTTACTCCTGAGTAAAAAAAATAATTAAATGCGTCACTGTACAACGTGTTAAATAGTTTGCAATAAGGCATAATAATTCCAATAGAATCTGAAATAATACAATTCATCATCGCGAATTTTCCCTCCAATTTATGATGTGCATGTGTTGGTGTCAATGTTCTATTTTGAATTTAACGGCACGAGAGGTACAGGAATTTCATAGCGGTGTGAGTAACACACGATCAGCCGGCTCTAGGTAAGCTCTCACACATTGACAATCGTACCATTTGGCAACCTTGTTTGCCCAGCTTCAAAATTGCCTTTCGTATTCTCTCTCTCTCTCTCTCTCTCTCGCTCTCTCATTCCTCAATGATACCCGTAGCACAGCGCATAGCAAAGCAAAATGTATGTCTACCCTGCGAAAGAGTACAAGAACCGCGATGGACTTCTCTCGTTTCTTCAGTTTGATAGCATCTCTCGCACACTCTGGACGGCTCGAACCAAGGACAAACGTCGCCTTCAAGCGGACTGGAATCGCAAGTGAAAATCAGTAAAATGTGTTGATTCGTGTTGTGTGTAGTTTTGTCAGTAGTTTCTTGTGGTATTGTAAAAATGTGATTTTAAAGGTGAAAATGTACAAATATTCTTCCGAGCGTTGGGGCACATGGTAAACTATGAGCTGTACGAGAAGATACACTAGTATGGGTTAATGACGCAGTAGCGATTATTCCCCGAGAGTAAAAAGCCGTCAATGTGTGTTATTTCCAAACACGGTTTTGAACCGGTACTGGAAGAAGTAAAAGTACAAACCGGCATTTGTCTTACAGGGTTTCCCGCGATTTATTGGTCAGTTCCTATAGATTTTTGGTTCGTTCCAATAATTTATTGGTATTTTCCGATTGGATATCAATACAATTGGACCAAACAATTCTGAGAAACGGCCAAAAATCGTGGGAACGCACCAAAAAATGGAAACATACCAAAAATTGATGGGAACCAACCAATGAATCGTGGGAAACCCTATATGCAAAGTGCCCGAGTTTATCAAAGCTAATATAAAGATACGTGTTTTTAACAATTAACCAGTGGCTTCATGAGTGGAAGTATTGAAGGGTCTGTATGTCGGTATGTCAAATATTGTATGTTATTTTAATACGAAAAACATGATATACAAGCAAAATTGAAGTTCAAACACAACCATCAGCTAAGATTTACCTGGGGAACTGTGAAGGCCAAATGAGAATAGAGCTTATGTTAAAAAAGGATCGTGTTTTTTGTTTCTTTTTTTGTCGGTCAAAATTGTAGTACAGGTATTTCCCAATATACGCTACTAATACAGACCGGAGTCAATAGCGTAAGTCGAATGACGAGTTTCATTCAAATTATCGCTAATTTTCGTATGATTTTGCATTAAATGGTAGGTTTTAGCCACTAAGTTAGTTATTTTATCTATCTCAACTGAAGATTACAATTTTATTACAAATGATCTTCAAAATTCGACCATATCAGTACAATTTGCTCACATTTGAAGAGTCGTACAGCAAAATCGCGTATAGCGTATATCGGGTAATACCTGTACATCTCCGACAGTATTGGCTATGAAGCGTGCATGTACAGTCTGTTCACGAGTTACGCGATTCTTGACTGAAGCGATATTAGCGATATCCGCGGTTTTATAATTTTGATAGTTCATCCGTACAATTTCAAGAATTTTCAAATTCAAAATAAATGATTTTTTTTTTGCAAAAAAAAAGCAATTGGATTAAACGAGAGAAACATCACAATTGACTGTAAGACTTCTTATAGATGAATGGAAAAGTTTATAGAAATTATAAATTAAAAAAAATCCTATCCATCACATGTATTTTAGCGGAAATACGTAATATTCGACTTCGACTGTGTTTATAAGCCAATTACAAGATTATTATCGTGTCTTAGAAAGAATATACAATTACAGAACAAGTATTGACATGGACAAACGCCTTTATAGACTTATCTATTTAACGAGATTTATCAGACAGATTTATATACAACGATTTTAACTAAATAAATTTTACAATACTTTGCACAATAATACAATAATACAACAATTGCTCTTCTGCAATACCTGCATAAATACAGCAATCCGTCTGATCACATGTAACACACAATTGAAATTTCATTTTACGGCACGAGCCGGTATTAGCGAATCCGTCTCGCAGTGGACTGTACCAAAGTAGAGGAATGTGCCTCGCCAGGGTGCTGATGGTACGTTTAGTCCACTGGCAAAATCCGATCCCTGCCTCCTCGTGGCGCTGCCGGATGTCGGTTTTGATGAGCTTTGTCCGCTCGTTGAAGCCTAACCAAAGGGACGGTGCTGCTTTCCAAGGAAGGTGTACCAAAAGAAAGCAGCTGGAGCGATGTTCGAACACAGCATCCTTTAGGGAATAGTAAGCTGTTTCCTGTAAACAGGTATGAAATGATTCGTTCGTAAAGGTTTAAGCGATCGTAACGACAGGTATCGGTATTGGATGATTGGGACCAGTGCTTTGTTCCTGGATCGTAACACGAGTAGGAAGGGGGCTGCCCAAGAGCCCCAGAGAATGCTGTGAGGTAGGCATCGGTAATGGTAGCTTGGAACCGGTACTATTGGCCCAATCACAAGCGCTCAACTGTGGTGGGGGACGTCCAAGCGTCCTGGAGGGGACTGTGGGATGATCTTGAGCCCGGAACGAGACTGGGAATCTCGGAGTACGGGCTTGAGAAAGGTTTGATCACAAATGTCCCAGAGATAGTTAGACCGGGTATCGGTATTGGATGTTTGGGACCAGTGCTTTGTTCCTGGATCGTAACACGAGTAGGAAGGGGCTGCCCAAGAGCCCCAGAGAATGCTGTGAGGTGGGCATCGGTACTGGTAGCTTGGAACCGGTACTATTGGCCCAATCACAAGCGCTCAACTGTGGTGGGGGACGTCCAAGCGTTCTGGAGGGGACTGTGGGATGATCTTGAGCCCGGAACGAGACTGGGAATCTCGGAGTACGGGCTTGAGAAAGGTTTGATCACAAATGTCCTAGAGATAGTTAGACCAGGTATCGGTATTGGATGTTTGGGACCAGTGCTTTGTTCCTGGATCGTAACACGAGTAGGAAGGGGGCTGCCCAAGAGCCCCAGAGAATGCTGTGAGGTGGGCATCGGTACTGGTAGCTTGGAACCGGTACTATTGGCCCAATCACAAGCGCTCAACTGTGGTGGAGGACGTCCAAGCGTCCTGGAGGGGACTGTGGGATGATCTTGAGCCCGGAACGAGACTGGGAATCTCGGAGTACGGGCTTGAGAAAGGTTTGATCACAAATGTCCCGTATATAGTTAGACCGGGTATCGGTATTGGATATTTGGGACCAGTGCTTTGTTCCTGGATCGTAACACGAGTAGGAAGGGGGCTGCCCAAGAGCCCCAGAGAATGCTGTGAGGTGGGCATCGGTACTGGTAGCTTGGAACCGGTACTATTGGCCCAATCACAAGCGCTCAACTGTGGTGGAGGACGTCCAAGCGTCCTGGAGGGGACTGTGGGATGATCTTGAGCCCGGAACGAGACTGGGAATCTCGGAGTACGGGTTTGAGAAAGGTTTGATCACAAATGTCCCGTAGATAGTTAGACCGGGTATCGGTATTGGATGTTTGGGACCAGTGCTTTGTTCCTGGATCGTAACACGAGTAGGAAGGGGGCTGCCCAAGAGCCCCAGAGAATGCTGTGAGGTGGGCATCGGTACTGGTAGCTTGGAACCGGTACTATTGGCCCAATCACAAGCGCTCAACTGTAGTGGGGACGTCCAAGCGTTCTGGAGGGGACTGTGGGATGATCTTGAGCCCGGAACGAGACTGGGAATCTCGGAGTACGGGCTTGAGAAAGGTTTGATCACAAATGTCCCAGAGATAGTTAGACCGGGTATCGGTATTGGATGTTTGGGACCAGTGCTTTGTTCCTGGATCGTAACACGAGTAGGAAGGGGGCTGCCCAAGAGCCCCAGAGAATGCTGTGAGGTGGGCATCGGTACTGGTAGCTTGGAACCGGTACTATTGGCCCAATCACAAGCGCTCAACTGTGGTGGAGGACGTCCAAGCGTTCTGGAGGGGACTGTGGGATGATCTTGAGCCCGGAACGAGACTGGGAATCTCGGAGTACGGGTTTGAGAAAGGTTTGATCACAAATGTCCCGTATATAGTTAAACCGGGTATCGGTATTGGATGTTTGGGACCAGTGCTTTGTTCCTGGATCGTAACACGAGTAGGAAGGGGGCTGCCCAAGAGCCCCAGAGAATGCTGTGAGGTGGGCATCGGTACTGGTAGCTTGGAACCGGTACTATTGGCCCAATCACAAGCGCTCAACTGTGGTGGAGGACGTCCAAGCGTCCTGGAGGGGACTGTGGGATGATCTTGAGCCCGGAACGAGACTGGGAATCTCGGAGTACGGGCTTGAGAAAGGTTTGACCACAAATGTCCCGTATATAGTTAGACCGGGTATCGGTATTGGATGTTTGGGACCAGTGCTTTGTTCCTGGATCGTAACACGAGTAGGAAGGGGGCTGCCCAAGAGCCCCAGAGAATGCTGTGAGGTGGGCATCGGTACTGGCAGCTTGGAACCGGTACTATTGGCCCAATCACAAGCGCTCAACTGTGGTGGAGGGACGTCCAAGCGTCCTGGAGGGGACTGTGGGATGATCTTGAGCCCGGAACGAGACTGGGAATCTCGGAGTACGGGCTTGAGAAAGGTTTGATCACAAATGTCCCGTATATAGTTAGACCGGGTATCGGTATTGGATGTTTGGGACCAGTGCTTTGTTCCTGGATCGTAACACGAGTAGGAAGGGGGCTGCCCAAGAGCCCCAGAGAATGCTGTGAGGTGGGCATCGGTACTGGTAGCTTGGAACCGGTACTATTGGCCCAATCACAAGCGCTCAACTGTGGTGGGGGACGTCCAAGCGTCCTGGAGGGGACTGTGGGATGATCTTGAGCCCGGAACGAGACTGGGAATCTCGGAGTACGGGCTTGAGAAAGGTTTGACCACAAATGTCCCGTAGATAGTTAGACCGGGTATCGGTATTGGATGTTTGGGACCAGTGCTTTGTTCCTGGATCGTAACACGAGTAGGAAGGGGGCTGCCCAAGAGCCCCAGAGAATGCTGTGAGGTGGGCATCGGTACTGGTAGCTTGGAACCGGTACTATTGGCCCAATCACAAGCGCTCAACTGTGGTGGGGACGTCCAAGCGTCCTGGAGGGGACTGTGGGATGATCTTGAGCCCGGAACGAGACTGGGAATCTCGGAGTACGGGCTTGAGAAAGGTTTGACCACAAATGTCCCAGAGATAGTTAGACCGGGTATCGGTATTGGATGTTTGGGACCAGTGCTTTGTTCCTGGATCGTAACACGAGTAGGAAGGGGGCTGCCCAAGAGCCCCAGAGAATGCTGTGAGGTGGGCATCGGTACTGGTAGCTTGGAACCGGTACTATTGGCCCAATCACAAGCGCTCAACTGTGGTGGGGACGTCCAAGCGTCCTGGAGGGGACTGTGGGATGATCTTGAGCCCGGAACGAGACTGGGAATCTCGGAGTACGGGCTTGAGAAAGGTTTGATCACAAATGTCCCAGAGATAGTTAGACCGGGTATCGGTATTGGATGTTTGGGACCAGTGCTTTGTTCCTGGATCGTAACACGAGTAGGAAGGGGGCTGCCCAAGAGCCCCAGAGAATGCTGTGAGGTGGGCATCGGTACTGGTAGCTTGGAACCGGTACTATTGGCCCAATCACAAGCGCTCAACTGTGGTGGGGACGTCCAAGCGTCCTGGAGGGGACTGTGGGATGATCTTGAGCCCGGAACGAGACTGGGAATCTCGGAGTACGGGCTTGAGAAAGGTTTGACCACAAATGTCCCAGAGATAGTTAGACCGGGTATCGGTATTGGATGTTTGGGACCAGTGCTTTGTTCCTGGATCGTAACACGAGTAGGAAGGGGGCTGCCCAAGAGCCCCAGAGAATGCTGTGAGGTGGGCATCGGTACTGGTAGCTTGGAACCGGTACTATTGGCCCAATCACAAGCGCTCAACTGTGGTGGGGACGTCCAAGCGTCCTGGAGGGGACTGTGGGATGATCTTGAGCCCGGAACGAGACTGGGAATCTCGGAGTACGGGCTTGAGAAAGGTTTGACCACAAATGTCCCAGAGATAGTTAGACCGGGTATCGGTATTGGATGTTTGGGACCAGTGCTTTGTTCCTGGATCGTAACACGAGTAGGAAGGGGGCTGCCCAAGAGCCCCAGAGAATGCTGTGAGGTGGGCATCGGTACTGGTAGCTTGGAACCGGTACTATTGGCCCAATCACAAGCGCTCAA
Organism: Anopheles arabiensis; assembly: GCF_016920715.1. Lineage (NCBI taxonomy): Eukaryota > Metazoa > Arthropoda > Insecta > Diptera > Culicidae > Anopheles > Anopheles arabiensis. Next base: position 68,964,439 of record NC_053517.1, on the reverse strand, counting down.
CTGTGGTGGGGACGTCCAAGCGTCCTGGAGGGACTGTGGGATGATCTTGAGCCCGGAACGAGACTGGGAATCTCGGAGTACGGGCTTGAGAAAGGTTTGACCACAAATGTCCCGTATATAGTTAGACCGGGTATCGGTATTGGATGTTTGGGACCAGTGCTTTGTTCCTGGATCGTAACACGAGTAGGAAGGGGGCTGCCCAAGAGCCCCAGAGAATGCTGTGAGGTGGGCATCGGTACTGGTAGCTTGGAACCGGTACTATTGGCCCAATCACAAGCGCTCAACTGTGGTGGAGGGACGTCCAAGCGTTCTGGAGGGACTGTGGGATGATCTTGAGCCCGGAACGAGACTGGGAATCTCGGAGTACGGGCTTGAGAAAGGTTTGACCACAAATGTCCCAGAGATAGTTAGACCGGGTATCGGTATTGGATGTTTGGGACCAGTGCTTTGTTCCTGGATCGTAACACGAGTAGGAAGGGGGCTGCCCAAGAGCCCCAGAGAATGCTGTGAGGTGGGCATCGGTACTGGTAGCTTGGAACCGGTACTATTGGCCCAATCACAAGCGCTCAACTGTGGTGGAGGACGTCCAAGCGTTCTGGAGGGGACTGTGGGATGATCTTGAGCCCGGAACGAGACTGGGAATCTCGGAGTACGGGCTTGAGAAAGGTTTGACCACAAATGTCCTAGAGATAGTTAGACCGGGTATCGGTATTGGATGTTTGGGACCAGTGCTTTGTTCCTGGATCGTAACACGAGTAGGAAGGGGGCTGCCCAAGAGCCCCAGAGAATGCTGTGAGGTGGGCATCGGTACTGGTAGCTTGGAACCGGTACTATTGGCCCAATCACAAGCGCTCAACTGTGGGGGGGGGACGTCCAAGCGTCCTGGAGGGGACTGTGGGATGATCTTGAGCCCGGAACGAGACTGGGAATCTCGGAGTACGGGCTTGAGAAAGGTTTGATCACAAATGTCCCGTAGATAGTTAGACCGGGTATCGGTATTGGATGTTTGGGACCAGTGCTTTGTTCCTGGATCGTAACACGAGTAGGAAGGGGGCTGCCCAAGAGCCCCAGAGAATGCTGTGAGGTGGGCATCGGTACTGGTAGCTTGGAACCGGTACTATTGGCCCAATCACAAGCGCTCAACTGTGGTGGGGGACGTCCAAGCGTCCTGGAGGGGACTGTGGGATGATCTTGAGCCCGGAACGAGACTGGGAATCTCGGAGTACGGGCTTGAGAAAGGTTTGACCACAAATGTCCCAGAGATAGTTAGACCGGGTATCGGTATTGGATGTTTGGGACCAGTGCTTTGTTCCTGGATCGTAACACGAGTAGGAAGGGGGCTGCCCAAGAGCCCCAGAGAATGCTGTGAGGTGGGCATCGGTACTGGTAGCTTGGAACCGGTACTATTGGCCCAATCACAAGCGCTCAACTGTGGTGAGGGACGTCCAAGCGTCCTGGAGGGGACTGTGGGATGATCTTGAGCCCGGAACGAGACTGGGAATCTCGGAGTACGGGCTTGAGAAAGGTTTGACCACAAATGTCCCAGAGATAGTTAGACCGGGTATCGGTATTGGATGTTTGGGACCAGTGCTTTGTTCCTGGATCGTAACACGAGTAGGAAGGGGGCTGCCCAAGAGCCCCAGAGAATGCTGTGAGGTGGGCATCGGTACTGGTAGCTTGGAACCGGTACTATTGGCCCAATCACAAGCGCTCAACTGTGGTGGGGGACGTCCAAGCGTCCTGGAGGGGACTGTGGGATGATCTTGAGCCCGGAACGAGACTGGGAATCTCGGAGTACGGGCTTGAGAAAGGTTTGATCACAAATGTCCCAGAGATAGTTAGACCGGGTATCGGTATTGGATGTTTGGGACCAGTGCTTTGTTCCTGGATCGTAACACGAGTAGGAAGGGGGCTGCCCAAGAGCCCCAGAGAATGCTGTGAGGTGGGCATCGGTACTGGTAGCTTGGAACCGGTACTATTGGCCCAATCACAAGCGCTCAACTGTGGTGGGGGACGTCCAAGCGTCCTGGAGGGGACTGTGGGATGATCTTGAGCCCGGAACGAGACTGGGAATCTCGGAGTACGGGCTTGAGAAAGGTTTGACCACAAATGTCCCGTAGATAGTTAGACCGGGTATCGGTATTGGATGTTTGGGACCAGTGCTTTGTTCCTGGATCGTAACACGAGTAGGAAGGGGGCTGCCCAAGAGCCCCAGAGAATGCTGTGAGGTGGGCATCGGTACTGGTAGCTTGGAACCGGTACTATTGGCCCAATCACAAGCGCTCAACTGTGGTGGGGACGTCCAAGCGTCCTGGAGGGGACTGTGGGATGATCTTGAGCCCGGAACGAGACTGGGAATCTCGGAGTACGGGCTTGAGAAAGGTTTGACCACAAATGTCCCATATAGAGATAGTTAGACCGGGTATCGGTATTGGATGTTTGGGACCAGTGCTTTGTTCCTGGATCGTAACACGAGTAGGAAGGGGGCTGCCCAAGAGCCCCAGAGAATGCTGTGAGGTGGGCATCGGTACTGGTAGCTTGGAACCGGTACTATTGGCCCAATCACAAGCGCTCAACTGTGGTGGAGGGACGTCCAAGCGTCCTGGAGGGGACTGTGGGATGATCTTGAGCCCGGAACGAGACTGGGAATCTCGGAGTACGGGCTTGAGAAAGGTTTGACCACAAATGTCCCAGAGATAGTTAGACCGGGTATCGGTATTGGATGTTTGGGACCAGTGCTTTGTTCCTGGAGCGTAACACGAGTAGGAAGGGGGCTGCCCAAGAGCCCCAGAGAATGCTGTGAGGTGGGCATCGGTACTGGTAGCTTGGAACCGGTACTATTGGCCCAATCACAAGCGCTCAACTGTGCTGGAGGACGTCCAAGCGTCCTGGAGGGGACTGTGGGATGATCTTGAGCCCGGAACGAGACTGGGAATCTCGGAGTACGGGCTTGAGAAAGGTTTGATCACAAATGTCCCAGAGATAGTTAGACCGGGTATCGGTATTGGATGTTTGGGACCAGTGCTTTGTTCCTGGATCGTAACACGAGTAGGAAGGGGGCTGCCCAAGAGCCCCAGAGAATGCTGTGAGGTGGGCATCGGTACTGGTAGCTTGGAACCGGTACTATTGGCCCAATCACAAGCGCTCAACTGTGGTGGAGGACGTCCAAGCGTTCTGGAGGGGACTGTGGGATGATCTTGAGCCCGGAACGAGACTGGGAATCTCGGAGTACGGGCTTGAGAAAGGTTTGATCACAAATGTCCCAGAGATAGTTAGACTGGGTATCGGTATTGGATGTTTGGGACCAGTGCTTTGTTCCTGGATCGTAACACGAGTAGGAAGGGGGCTGCCCAAGAGCCCCAGAGAATGCTGTGAGGTGGGCATCGGTACTGGTAGCTTGGAACCGGTACTATTGGCCCAATCACAAGCGCTCAACTGTGGTGTGGGACGTCCAAGCGTTCTGGAGGGGACTGTGGGATGATCTTGAGCCCGGAACGAGACTGGGAATCTCGGAGTACGGGCTTGAGAAAGGTTTGATCACAAATGTCCCAGAGATAGTTAGACCGGGTATCGGTATTGGATGTTTGGGACCAGTGCTTTGTTCCTGGATCGTAACACGAGTAGGAAGGGGGCTGCCCAAGAGCCCCAGAGAATGCTGTGAGGTGGGCATCGGTACTGGTAGCTTGGAACCGGTACTATTGGCCCAATCACAAGCGCTCAACTGTGATGGGGGACGTCCAAGCGTACTGGAGGGGACTGTGGGATGATCTTGAGCCCGGAACGAGACTGGGAATCTCGGAGTTCGGGCTTGAGAATGCTACCCTAAGGCCCTTGAGTTTGCTCCTGAAGTGGGCATCGGTACTGGTGGCTTGGATCTGGTACTATTGGCCCAATCAGGAGGATTTAGTAAGGAGAGATTTCCAAGCGTCTAAAAGGGGGACAGTGTTTTTGTGTTGCAGTGCTTGTTTTCGTTACTGGTACTGTGGACACGGAAACTGTATTCCAGTAACCGGGAAAAAGGTTGGTGTTTACCTTATACCTGGAGTTATACTCAGTTTGAGTTCAAAAATATAACACAATTATAAAAAATACAAAAAAAAGAAGAGATGGTAGGAGTAGAGGACGAAAAGAAAAATAATTAATTAGGTTTCACATGTGAGTTAATGTTTGACGCAGAAAGTACAAATACAATGTAAAAGATAGTTATAATATATTTTACAAATCATTCCGTTGCAAATTCACATCAATGTTAACAAATATAAAAATCATCAAATGACGATGTATTAGATGATTGGCGGTGTTCTCGTAAATCCAGCGTTTGCCTATTCCGTTGTTCTCGTAAATTTAAATTCATCGCAAGTTGATTATGATTTAGGAGTATTTTCCCATCAGACATTAAGTGCCATCAAGTACCAGATTATACCTCATTTATTTTTTACAAAAGTTCTAGCATACATCAAAACCAACACATAACTAAGCGAATATGGAAGTAAGTTGCACGAGCCACATGAACTGTTGTTCATAATAGATAGAGATAGAGTTTCAAAAATCAATTAAAGTATAGGGAAAATAGTAATGTGATAATGAAAGCAATTCGGTTCAAACAAGAAGTTTGTAAATCAATATTGAAGATTAGAAAATAATTAAGTATCAAAGATCATGTTGCCGGTGATACAGTTTGCAGCAGAAAGGCCTGATAGAAACTTGTTGAAATATAACAACCGTACACATTTTGAGCAGAGAAAATCCATCATCGATCTCCCGGATTTGTGCTAGGTTTCCCAACTGGTAAGCTTTAGCTCTACACGAACTGTGTTATTAAGAATACCCGTTTAACGCCCATTTTCTTTCCAATTCACAGATTTCTCTATAGATTCTGACCATGTTTTTAAGTGAAACATAACATTAGAGTCTTATAAAATAGAGACATATATAATGGGCCGGTCCCGTGAACCAGTCGTCAACTCGTACGTTTCAATGGTATGCTTGTGATGGGTTCAAGCCTAGAATGGACCCCGGTTCCCCCGGTGGCAACGACCAACTATTCGACTAAGTGGTACCTGTATAAACCTTGAAAACCTATATAATCTAGCGTGTCCGCATAAAACGCTACGCCAAATGGAGGAAGAAGAAGAACAATAGAGCAAAGAAACAGAGCATGAATGTCAACTACAATCGCGCCAACATGGGTGCTGGTGGATATGGTGCATCGAATGTTATGAATGAAATGATCGAAAGTCGTTGGACAGTTGCGAAGCTGCGATGAACTCGAGTGATTTTGTAGCAGAATAACAAGCCAATTGGATTCGAAAACGAAATCCAGACTTTGCTTTATAAACGATGACGAAGTAGTAATACATGAACATACACACATCAACATCACCCAGCATCGTATTGTAAGCGGAAAGGGGAATGATGATGGTTTTTTCGAAACAGCAAACTAATGCTCACATCACATCCATTTAAAGAATGACAACATTGGGTACCCAACATGGTTGTATGACAGTTTTGGATGAACTTTGTTCGTTGGACTTGTTCACTATAAGGTACAGCTATTGTTCAATAGTTTAGTTTAATGAGTTAACTTAATTTCAATCATCTAATTTAATTTCTGTTCATCCTTTTATTCCACAGACCAACTGACTGACTGAAATTTCTGCTGTGCCCCATGAGCTCAAGATGGAGTAATACCCTCTAGCGGAGCCTTCCGCCGGCATATTATTCTCAACGGCCACGAAGACTGGCCACGCAGTATTGCTATCACCGGCTATGATCGATGCCTAATAACTTCAACAATCTTTGGTCAACATGTTGGACTTCGGGAAACAAATGTTGAAATAGTTGCGCTTTGAGTTTAGAATTCGTCAAAAAAGATTCCTTTGATTATCAAAAAACCTTTCATACCCAACATCAGTTAACAGAACAGAAAATACGGAAGGATGAAGAGTTGAATATTTTATCTTTAGACAACAACATACCATTTTTAGAGAACATAGACAGGAATAGTTTGAGTTTGAATAAAATACGACCACTATATACAGGATATACGAACACGTCCAAATAATTGCAGGAAACATTCATTTTCAAACATAAAATGTGTAGGTTACACAAAAATGTATTTCCGTGATTTGTAATAAAACTGGATTGAAAACAAGATCTGATATACAAGTATTTAATAATTGTCTAAACAAGTTTTTGAACAGCATTTATTAATTTACTTATATTTGGGAAGACCAAGTACGGTTGCCTCCCCTCTTCCCACGTCGTTTAGTGTGTTGTGTGATGCGGCTTAGCATTCCTGCGTTATAGTTAGTGTCAACATGCTCGTCATGGATTCAAGTCCCGAATAGACCGTGCCTCCATACGTAGGACTGACTTTGCTGCTATGGTAACAATAAGGCCTGAGTCTATGAACATGATGTTGCGGCAACATTTTTGGATTTTCCTATTTATTTCAAAATCTGTGCACAAATATGCTCACAAAAACATTTTAAAATTAAGTCAAAACTATTTTCTATCTGTTTTGGTGAGCAAACAAGTCCGAAAATGTTCCTGCAACATATAAACATGAAGCGAATCGATTTGTTTCACTCGCAACAAAAATGTTCCCGCAACATGAGTTTGACAGTTCGTCCATACGATTTGGCACCAAATGTTCCCGCAACATTTTCATCGTCCCGGGCCTAAGTTACTGAAAGCCAAGCTCACTTCGCTAAGTGGGTACAGGCAGACCTTAACCGACAGCGGTTGTTGTGTCAAAGAAGAAGAAGAAGAATATATTTTAAATTCCGCTAGGACTTGTTTGAATTTCTGTCCATTAGTCTATTCACGGATTTGGATATTTCGTTGTTTCCTTGCGCTTCTATCCTAAATATACTTGATGTATTTTGACCTCAGCCGGTCTCGTAGTACAGTCGTCAACTCGTACGACTTAACAACATGCCCGTCATGGGTTCGATCCCCAAACCGACCGTGCCGCCATACGTAGGATTGACTATCCTGCTATGGGGGGAAATCAATTAGTCACTGAAAGCCAAAGCCCACAAGTGGTACAGGCAGGCCTTGACCGACAACGGTTGTTGAGCCAAAAAAAAAAAAAATTTGACCTCCGATCTTTGCTTTGACAATTATGTGTATACATGTTGCATCTTTATGTGCAGCGTGTTGCTTATTTGATCCTCCGGCTGTACGGAACTTTGCTAGACTGGTTTTACCGTATTTTTACCATTTAGCTCGTTTCCGACAGGCGTTCCCAAAAACGCTTGTTTATTTCGGCCGACGATAAATATGCCATAAAACAAGATAACGTTTGATTATTTCATTGCTAGTATTACTTTCAATAATTTTAACTCCTATGATTTTCTGTTACTTTTCTTACCGAATGTTTCTAGTAAGATGTACATTTGAAGTTATTTATTTATTATTTATTTATTTGAAGATTTTCGGATGGTTCTCAGTTTATAGTAGGCATGTTGACGCGGTTGCTTTACGTAAGTGAGTAAATTTACTAGTAGCGTTTACTAGTGGTAGTGCGTTAAAAACTTTCCTATGAAAAAAGTTAGTAATTTTGATGTGAATCCTCATTCGTCATAAATATTGTTTCAAACGAACTGAATCTAGCACACAACCGATGTGAATTACAAAAACAAAATTAGTTATGTAATGATTTACTTGTACATAATGTTAAATGAGTAGAATTGTGTAGAATTCATCTACGCTAAACAAGATTCGTCGTAATAAAATCCAACTATTCAAGTAATTAAAAAATATTACAAACTGTTGCGGTAGCAACGGGTAGGTGTGAGGCGATTTTTTAAATTGCAACGGCTGTGTTGAAGATTTTTAAATTGCAACGAAATGTTTCATTTGCAACGGCTAAGTTTGGATAGAAATTCGAAGCTATTGTAACTTATCGTATGAGAACGAGATCGCTGGCCTAAATAAACATACAATTTGAGAACGGCCCGTTTCTTGAGTTCATCGATAAGCATAAGCCACAACGTGTAGGGTCAAGTGTTTGTAGGATCAATCTAGAAGGCGTGGACTTGAAGTATAAACAAAACACCATTATAAACAAATTGTTGCATGCATTGCAAAAAAAGGGCCACGGTCAAGTGTTTGTAGGATCAATCTAGAAGGCGTAGACTTGAAGTATAAACAAAACACCATACGAAAACATAAAGATTATAAACAAATTGCTGCATGCATTGACAAAAAGGGCCACGGTACTTTCACACACTGGCACCAATACAATTAAACGACGTGTACGGACACGTTCAACACCATCAAAAATGTTAGCATATAAGAACCAATTTTGTCAAATAAACGAGCAGATCTAAGTTAGAAACGGAACGGAAAACGTCTCGATTTTCTTTGAACGTCTTGGCCTTTCCTAGGTTTTTTTCTTTAGGTCTCATCCGGGTCCCTCTGCCCCCATCCGAAAAGTTATTGAATGAATTGTGCCACTTTCGAAGCATAGGTTCCCACGAACCGCGAACACTAGCCGAAGGTTTAATGTACAATTTATTTTGGTAACTCCTTTCGGGCAGAAACCCATCTTTATATAAATTTGTTTTCGGTTGAATCTCAGGACACTGAAGGCCTTTCCTTCGCGTGGCCTGGCCCGAGTTCCGCCGACAACACAAACAAATCTCTCCATTTCTTTCAATTTTTTTTTCTTCTTCTTCTTAGGTCTTCTTCAACCAAACTGTACCGTTCGAAATTCTCCTTCAACTGTTGATTAAAGGTGCGTCAAATGAACCATAACCGTATGGTTAATTCAGTACACGTGAAAAAGATAAATGATCCTTTTCACAAAAGAAGGTTCTTGATACGTAAAAAAAATCATGAAAATGAATGCAAACAATGAAATAACGAACAAAAAAACTTTTAAAAATTTGCGAATGAAGAAGAAAAATCAAGAAATGGTCTATTTTTGGGCTGTTGGTGTGAATTGCTTTGTAGGGTCAAAAGATAGATTGTCAATATTGGCTTGCTTTTCATGCGATCAAACCAACAGATTAATATTCAGTTTTACCGATTTTTGAGTAGTGTTTCACTCACGGTCACTGAAAATAACCGAAATGGCCCACCTGTACTGTTGATTGGCCGTTCGAATTGTTTGCGCCAAGGATCTTAGGAGACTGCACGCTAGGTTTCCTAGTTCAGATACAGCTCATGGATAAAAAATTTTTTGTGAATTTTTTTGATAATTAAAAAAAATATATTTTGATAATTACTCTTATAAAACTTATAAAAACTTAAAATAAGTTATTAAAACACTTTTTAAAAATCGTTCAAAAATATATTTCTTTAAAACCTTTCTAGAATATGTTATTTATATTTTTGAACGATTTTTAAATGCGTTAGTTAGCACATAAAACCTGTTTTTCGAAGTGTCTTTATAGTTATGGTACGACCAAAAATTTGTTTTTTCGTCATAAGTCGTGTAAGAACGTGTTAAAAAAATTGAAAAAATATACGAAGATGTAAAATAGTATTCTGCACAACTCATACATTCACTGTTTTTATCTATCTCTTATGGATTTTCTGCAAATCGCGAAAAACGACTGTCCATATAGTTATGGTAGGCGCTGTAGCAGCATCACTTATAGACAGTTTCCTACTAAAAACAGTACATGCATATATGTAAGAGAACATCGATTGTGAAGTGGGTGGCGAGAGGAAAAAAAGGTTATGATTATATGTCTTAAATGTCTGAAAACAAGAGCAAACATTTGGAGTTCGCTAAAAAGTTGCTATTGAAATTTATGTATGATGGTCATTCACTAAATTGACAAGGCTCTCATGCCAACTTAAAATAATTTAAAAGAATATCTTTTACATTTTACGTTTACATTTTACATATCTAGGTTTGAATGTTGAAAACAATCATTTCGTGCAAAAAATATAAAAAAAAGTTAGACAATTATTTCTACAAAACTCATAAAACCGGAAAAAGTTATAAATCACTATTTAAACATTATTAAAACAGTATTTCTGTAAAACTTTTCCAAGAACAAATTGTGTCTAGGGACAATTTTTAAATTAGTAAGTACAAAGGACGACCCCAAATTCGATTATTTCATAATATGTCATGCACTAAAGATCCTAAACATTTGATAAATATTTGATTTGGTTTGATTAAATAAACAAAGATGTTAAAAAGCATTTTACACAATACATACATTCAATGCTTTTATTTATCACTTCAGGATTTTCCGCAAATTGTGAAACATGACTGTCATAATATTACGGTAAGTAGTGTATTATTAATATTATTTCCTGTTAATACAGTCTACTTCCAACGGAATCGAAAGACAAGAGAATAACGAAAACTACCAAAAATAATGAAAAAGGGCAGATAAGTGAAGAATCAGTACCAAATTTTTCTATTAATTATTTAAAACCTCTCACAATCGTCCAGGTGATACATGTGAAAACGATAGATAAAAACATAAAATAAAAAAGCCTAAATATCAATGCACGTTCTTCATTCTGTAGCATATGCTATATTCTATAATTTTTGAAAACATTTTTCTAACAAGAATGAATGTGGAAATGTTCTCTTTTTAGTTCAAACAACACTACTGCTGTGATATTCGCTAATAACAGTTGTAAAGGTGAGCCAAAGCTATTACAATACGCCCATGCCAATGCATTTATTACTTCGGATGGTTTTTTTTCCAAATGTTTCCCATGTAGTAGAGTTAATCGCATTTAATGTCGGAGAATAAAATCAAACAACTTAAAATTATCTAGCTCAAACACTTTGACTGTGAAATGTGTGAAAACTTCAAATCGAGCAAAACTTGCTTTTAGGTTTATTTGTATCGATGGAGAGGTGATACCTTGAATTGATTTGCGTAAATGACATGTATTTAAATTCTTTATGTGATTATGTGTTCATTATGTGATTACAATTGATTTTTGATATGAAACATGCTACGTTGGCACGCTTGCAGTAATGACGATCAAGAACTATTAATTTATCGAGTTATGTATTTAATTTTCTTTTTCGATTGAGCACATGTTTCATAGAATCCTTCGATTAACATTAAGGGAAGTCAGCTTTTGCTGACATCGAGAAGAACATACGTGCTTTTTGAAACGGAATGGTTAGCGAACTGTAAATTATCTTGTCTTAGTGGTCCGATGTAATTAGATCTACCTGACTAGGGGTTGTTTTTTTTACAAAAATAAAGTGCTAATATTTTGATATTTTTAATGTTTTGATACAATTTGTTGACCGTACGTGAACTCTTTTGCTGCTTCCTGCGCATGCTATTATTTAGATTTGAACCATTTTGTTTTTTTAATAAGTTACTATCGTATTTGTAATACATTAGATACGCTTTTTGTTATTTAATGTTGGGTGTTTGTTGATTTGAATGTCAAGCCCCGAATGGACCGTGCCCCGTGATACGCAGGACTGACTGATCCTGATATAGTAATAATTAAGTCACTGACAGCCAAGCCCTACTAGTGGTATGGCCTTGACCAACAACGGTTGTTTTGACAAAGAAGAAGAAGTTTATATAATTTATATTGTAAAGCGCACGTTTTGCCACATAGTTTCTACCTTATCATAATTGGCATAATGGGTATGCAATCCAATTGAATTCTTAAACATTTTATAAATATTCTGTATTTGTTTTTCTATTGCTGCATAAGATGCACATATTTAAACTTTAAAAACCCGATATAATGTCGGAAAGGTTGTCTATACTTGTAGGACTTGTTTGTTCTGCGAGTTAGCATCGCAGATGTAACGTTAACGTTTCTGAATGTATGCCTGCATGCACATACTTTCAAGTACCAGTCGTGCTCCTAACGTTGTAACCTTTTCTGAGTTTATGACATACTTTCAAGCATCATTCGTGCTCTCAACACAACATTTGTGAACCACACAGCGAAAAATTGTGTCCACTCCGTAGCGCATATGCCTGCAATATGTCAAATTTTGTAAGCAGACGTATGTTGCGTTCAGTAAAATGCCATACAAAATTTATTAACCATAAATTATTGGGAAAATCAATAATATCAATTATATTACATACGCGTCAACCATATTGGTTCTACAGAACTGAAGTTAATTTTTCACCAAATTTAACCGGAGCTCCTGAATTCTGCTCCCTTTAATTGGTTGAACAGATCACCTAAAAATTGTATTTTTTTCTTATCTTGATTTTGAGAAGGACCTTTGCAAAGGCGAATTTCCAGAAGTCAACGTAATGTTAAGGGTAGGAAGACAGTTTAGCTGATATGTGTAACACACATGTACCGAGCCATGAAATGATACAAATGTAGATGTTTTTTTTTCAATTTGCTATTAGTAAGTAGTATTGTATTTACATTGGTTTTGAAATCTGTGTGTACCTATTCCGTAAACACTAGAGGGTAAAGACAAATACCAAAATACATTGTAAAGTTTTTTTTCCAATATCCAACGAACGATAATGGTCAAACTATCAATGCTTAAGAATGAAGCAAACACCACATGCGACCATGTGTTTTACCATGCATACATGGGATTTCGAACCGATTGTTGAATACACACCCACAAACGCCAATACACAAAAAGAAAGGAAAGACAGAAAATTGTTTATTTCTTTTTTCCGTTAGGACACTGCGTGTCGTTTGTAATTTACCACAGTTTGTTACGATCCGTCGAGCGTATTGCACGTATGGCACAAGCTGCGCTGGAGGCTTGATCATAAGAGGGCTTTCAATGTTCCATATTTGATTGTGTTGTGTTCAATTTGTATCTGTTTATCTCTTTGTGTATAGTGTTTAGGAATTAAAGTATTATATTTTACAAACTTTGTTTTATCGTCTTTTAATACTATATGCTTAGATTTGTTTTGCTTGTTTGTTTGTTTCATCAAAGGGTAGAGTGATTTCATTTTATGAGTGCAGTGTAAATCTGTATGTTTAGTGAAGTGCGAGTGTATATAGCGTATGTGTATGCAATTTTAATCGAGCGGACTATTCTCTGCAAAACAAGCCTTTCAAACAGATAAGTTTAATCACATTCGTTGAATCAAGCTTTCAAGTTTTTTTTAATAAACTCAAACATTGTTTAAAATGTTGCTTGAAGATTAACCAAAGCAGAGTCATCAAGTATACAACAAAACTGTTACTATAAACAATGTACGAAGAGTGAGCATATTCCATCGACTCACCCAACTCGGCCGGTACGCTTGTGGTGCGTATTGAGTCGTGTGTGCGGTTGCACCCTGGGTCACGACGCATCTTCTGCGGCGATCTGGTCTGCTGATTCTGCTTATTACGGTGCTTTCCGTGGTGCGACGCGGTTTTGGTCCTATCGCCCACTTCCAATCATCGTTGGTCACCACTCCAAGCACGTAAGGCAGTTCTCCTGATTTTGAAACATCTGAAAATAGAGGTGCTTTTAGGTTTATAACATCTTAGAGGTGTTTTAGTTACCTTTTAGCCTGATCAGTGAAATAGATCAGATCGATGTCTTCGCGCAGGCTTTTTCCACTTTAACGATGGTAAGAAAATGAAATGAAGACGCGCACACAACCTTTCAGTTTGGTTTTACAATAGCAAGGGTTTATTAACAATGAAAAATGTCTTATATTCTTTTTTACTTTCTAAGTTAACCCCATTTTCAAGCGGTATGCGTTTTGCTATCTTTGCCTGGATCGCCATGGATCTTTTCCGCGAGGACCGAGGATGTAAATGTTCGCCTGCCTTATCCTTTGTTTCGCATGGAGTTTTTTTTACCATGATCCTTTTTGCCTGCTTGTCTTGTTTTATTAATTTACTCTGTTCTAACGTTCGTCGTGTACGGGCGTGGGTTGTTTATGTTGTTTATTGCCCGTTGTTTTATTGCACCGAGTTGTGTGTATGCAGATCGCTTTATGCTCATTTCGTATGGCGACCCTCGAAAAGGATATTATATATTTAGGATAGCGATAACGATCCCTGAGTAGAATAAATTGCGCTAGTCTGAACGGTTGATTATTCTGTGCCATACTGTTGCAAGTTTGTTCAACTGCATTTGTTATAAAAATCTGAACTTATTTATAATACGCATGTTCGTACAGCGTTTCCTGTCTTATTATTTTGGGTAAATACAAAAAGACGGCTTACGAAGTATGTTGATTTTACGAAATCTAGTCTTATCTTTCTTAACGTTTCTTTCTACCTTAAATTCGCAACTGACCATTAAGTTTGAAATTAAGATCGTCGAAGCGATCGCTCGTAAGTTGAATTAGATCAAATTTATAAAATTAAAAGAATCGCGTTCGCAAGAAATTAGTTGTTGCTTATAGTTAGTACGGATCTAACACACAGTTTTGTGAGACATTTTTGTTGATTTGGCGTTATTTACCGATCTTGTGAAAAGTCATCATTTCGTACGACTTAATATCATGTCGTTTTTAGTTCAAACCTCGGTCAGTCATACTTAATCAAGAGCCACAAATTACTCAGGTAATACTATATTGATATTATTCTACATCTTATCTACAATTTTCTAACATATCGGAATGTGGACAGAGTGTATGCTGAGCTTTACATTTTGCCATTATTTCCTTCTGACTTTTACCCTTACTCGTTGATATAGAATTTTGTTGTCTTTCTTTGTGTGTAGCCTTGTTGTTCATGAAAATTAAATTATAACCTGACTGTGCATTTATCAATAATGGCATTACTTGTTCGTAAAATGACTATCTTATGCGAATGATCTTTTGGGAGAACACTTCACTATGATAAGGCAATTCACTTTCATAGTGGCATTTTTGTATTCGTGTAATTCAAATGGCTGGTAAAATCCTTTCCCAACCTCCACGCGGTACCGGCTGGAATATGCACATAGTTGATGCATATACTGACAGGGAAGGTGTTTTGAAGAACAAACTTTACAATACCATGTTTATGTTAGTAAAGTAAATATATTTTTTACCCACTTAACAAATACCTTTCATTGGTCTCTACGCTACGATCAGCAACGGGTTATTTTGGAAAGTCTCTGTGCTTTACACCTGATGTTTTGTTTAAGTTATATCTACATTTCACAACACATCCTGTATTAACATGTCGCAACACAATCCAGTTTTAACGTATCGGATATCCTGAGTTTGTAATGGTATTAATGAGACAGTAAAAAAGTGATATAAAAGGTTTTTTTCGGTTTTTGTTCGGCGCTTGTTTAAGTAGTAGGGACGCCGAATGTCCCAGCTGATCGTAAAACTTTTGCAACACAATCCAGTTTTAACGTATCGGATATCCTGAGTTTGTAATGGTATTAATGAGACAGTAAAAAAGTGATATAAAAGGTTTTTTTCGGTTTTTGTTCGGCGCTTGTTTAAGTAGTAGGGACGCCGAATGTCCCAGCTGATCGTAAAACTTTGATCGTATAAACTTTTAACTAGTTATCATATGTTCGTGAAATTGTTCCAAATCCTGAAATCTACCTGGTTCCAGACTTTTTCTTACTTAGGGGTTTTACTGGTTTCCGGTTGGCATGTTTGTGTTTTGCCCTAACGCACATGTACATTTGTTGTTGCACATGTTGCACATGCGTTAATTGTATAGCGGATTTTTACACTTTCCCGCAGAAACGTCCCTTTTTGGATTCTTTTCTTTAAATAAAGGTTTCTTTACACATCCGCGCAAGAGGTTTTTTTGCGGTTTTAAAAATTTATTTTTTATGCATAAGTATAGGTTTACGAAGCATAAGGTTCAATGGTGTTGTTTTATTGAACCATCATCATGTTTTGTTCATGAATATGCCTTGGATCATTGCTCTTATAGTCGATCTTGCGCATCAGGTTTATTGTTTTTGGTCTATCAACGGATTGGTCTATCAACATTAGGAAACTGAAAGCATGACTGCACTCAGATTTTATTCTGCCTATTAATAATGCAATAGAATTTTCAAAACATCAATCAAATGTTTGTTTAAACGCACATTAACATTTAATTTATGATGAGGTTTGTTCAAACCCCCAAAATAAATTAGGTGGAATAAATGGTTTATTAGGGGTCTCATATAAATCAATTAATTATAAGGAATAATTAACATTGACGCTACAATTTCTTCACTTAATTTTATTCTAATCCACACTAACTATTTTTTTTTTACACTTTCGTTCACTGTAGTTATTAACATAAGGAAACACCTCCTCTCCACATTGAAGCCGCCAATGTAAATTTCGATTAGAAATTCCACGAAGTCGTGTCGAGAAAAGTGAAACTAGAATAAAAACGCAGTACACATGTGCACTGGTTCGCTTTACAATTGTATGAATTTATTCGTATATAATAATTACGGCTTATATACTAGTTTGCTTGTGGTTCTACCGTGCGAAGATTTTCTCTCCTTTTCTCTCATTTGAACGTATAGCTAACACTTTTCCTTTTCACATGCCTACGCATTCCCACTACGAGGTGTATCTGTTTGATGGCAAGTGACATGGATGCAATTGTGATATATATTATTTTTTATTACCTTTCTCTGTTAAGGACGAATTGGTTGCATTGATTGCGGGCGCAGGAATTTTCTTGTAAGTTAAACGGTATCTAACTTTTTCTTCTGGCGCATGTTTCGAATGTACCCCTGCATCGTCAAGTGCATAAAATCATTCTGTTGGTTGGTTTGATCTGTTTATCGAATACTTCTGTCTTGGATCTTTTACATGGTTGATATTTTTGGTCGAATGTTAATTATAAAAAGGAATTGGCTTACCTGGATAAGTTCCTTTGTTTCCTTTTGATGTGGTGCAGGAACGAAGTTCTCCTTGTCTGGCGTTGGCTGCGCTGTGATGAATTGTTACACGATCACAACGCTTTTTAGCACGATTGTTCAGTAATTTAGTTAACAACACTACTTCTTGACGGCGGAACTCGGACCAGGCCACGCGAAGGAAAGGCCTTCAGTGTCCTAAGTTCCAACCGAAAACAAATTTATTCGAAAGGATGGGTTCTGCCCGAAAGGAGTTATTATAATTAATTGTGCATTAAACTTTCTGCTAGTATTCATGGTTCGTGGGAATCTATTCTGCAAAAGTGGCACAATTGATACAATAACTTTTCGGACGGGGCAGAGGGACCCGGTTGAGACCTAAAGCAAATCCTAGGAAAGGCCAAGACGTTCAAAAGAAAATCGAGACGTTCTCCGTTCAGTTTCTGAATTAGATTTGACGTTTATGAAAAAAAAATTGGTTCTTATATACTAAAATGTTTGATGGTGTTGAAACGTGTCCGTGCACGTTCTTTAAATACATTGGCGCCAGTGTGTATGAAAATACTGTGTCTTTTTTCGGAGATACATGCAATGGTCTTTTTTATGTTCCTTATGTTTTAAAATGCTGCTATGTTTATGCTTCAGTTCCACGCATTCTAGATTAATCCTAAGAAAACTTGAAATTTTATGACCTCCTTGCTTTGGGTTGGTAACTGAAAGGATTCATTAGCTGGTGCATATACACGTTTTCGTCCTGCATGCATTTTTCTCCTAATTTCTTTCCATACGCAGGATTTACCATTTCTCAAAATATTTTTATTACCCTATGCATTGTCCGTGTTGCTTACGCTTATTGATGAACTCAAGAATGGGACGTTCTCAAAAAATGTATGTTTATTTAGGCCAGTTAAAATTAAAATTAATAGTTTAAATTAAATGTGTATGACCCTGGGAAACATGGATGTAAGATTTTCCTACGCTTCTTGGACTTGGTCTAGCTTGACGATAGACACACGTACATGCAGTACTCCTAAGTTAACTATTATAGGTTCGAAATGAAATGAAATGCTTAATTGCTAAAACATGCAAGTCAAAAAAACCAGATGGCCCTACTTGAAGGGTTTAGGATTACAATATGTTTGTCTCCTTGATGGGAACGTCTGTCCTTGAGTTCGTTTGAACTTTCATATTTTATTCTATTTAATGGGTTGAAAGAAATATAAAAATTTTCGTCAGTCGCGTTCGCAACACTTTATGTTTTGCCTGTTTATGTTTATGTTGCAATGTTTAATGTGATTTTTTGCTTTCCGGTAGTCTATACGTTACTTCTAAATCATGGAAGTGATTATTTAAATAGAATGGCTAAAACATACGTCCTTCTTATAATGATCGGTGTTTAATTTGGCTTAGATAATTTACAACGGAGGTGTAAAACTTCGAGGCGTTTACAAAACCTTTTTTGGCTCGATCAGACGTTGATCAAAACCATTGCTAACGCGCTGGCAGTACCACCTTTTAAAGACCAGGAAAAAAGAACTTCCGACACTGACACACCGATCCTTTTCTTTTGAGATCTAAATAACAAGTGTTTATTCATTTCTACAATTAGAGTTTTTATACTAAAGGGCATTACGTTCTAACGTGGGAAGAATATTTTCCTTCCTTTTCATACATTTTTCTCCATATTGTTAACGCTCTTCCTTTTGACGCGCCTACGCCTGATCTGGTTAATGTCAAGTGCTATGCATAGAAAAGCGATCCTTTTTTTATTGCTTTTCTCGTGGTGAGGACAAATTGGCTGCATTGATTGCGGGCGTAGGGATTTTCCTTTTGGCAGAAATGTACCTAACACTTGAATCTTCTGGTGCATGTTTAGAATGTATTCCTGCATTGTCAAGTGGCTAAGGTTTCTGCTTTTTTAATTTATTACCCGGTTGATATTGGTGACGAGCCTGAGTTTTAGGTTTGATTTTTTATGATCGTGCAAATCAAGAAGAACCAGATGGCCTTACTGGATGCGTGACATATTCCTAGACTTATGCTATTTATCACGCCGATGCACGTCGCCAGGGCACTTGAAAAGAGTAATAAGCGTTTTGAGCGGTTTGCTCATTTTAAATTTAAAAATACGCTCGGTTAAGTTTGAAAATGTGATCGTCGTGGCGATCGCTCGTAAAGAGAAATTTATTTAAATGAAATTAATAACATTAAGGGTGTCGTTAAAGTTACAAATAAGTAGAAAATGTCATCGAGAAATGCTCGTTAAAGAAAATCATTTGAATTAAAATTTGAATATGGCCGTTGGCGATTAAAGATTTTTTAAAAAATGTTCGTTAAAAATGATTAATTAAATTTAAATTGTCGCGTGCTCAACAATGGTTCTCTATGTATCCTTATGTTTCGCCTTTTTATATTTGTCTTCTAATCCTTCCTAACACATTTGAGATTTTATGACATATACGTCTTGAGTTGTTAACAATAATTCAATTATTGTTACGCATATGCATGTTGCATCATGCAGTCTGTTTCCTATTTTCTTCTCATGCTGTACGGACCTATGCTGAGATATTTTATTGCCCTACGATTACCAATGAAGTCAAGTACCAGGCCGTTAAAAAATGCTTGTTTATTTAGGCCAACGATAATGAATCCATACGATAAGTTACTGTTTGGTTCCATCCTTGCATTGGTGCATTTATCAGTTATGTTCAAATGGATTTTTATTACTATGCTGATCTAACCGGATGTGTCAAAGATTTAACTATTTGATCTGTGAAATGTGATAGTTTCCTGATGGTTCTGTGATTATATAAGTTTGTATAGCAGACATGCTACAACAAGACTAGTTTCACTTATTTGTTACTCCCCCTCCTTATAGTCTCACTCGTTAATGGTGACATAAACATTGATCGATTGTTATTTTTGACCGGGATCTCTTGGGTACCATTCAGTTTACCTTCATACGTGACATATACTGACTTGCATTCTAGGATATACAAAACCTCTGCAGCTACTATAGCCGAGTAGCCTGAACCCTTTACTATGCTCGAGACAAATTCGCAAGGACTGACTCGCGCTAACGTAACTTAGTCTCTAATAGTGCTTTGTCTATCTTGCACATGTCTGTCAACACGGTTGTGTAAACCTCTTTTATCTTTTGACCAAGATAATTTTCAACCAGAGTTATCAGGAAGTTGAAATAAGTAAACAGGTCGAGGCTGCTACCAATGCATGCTTTTTTATTGAATGGCGATTTAACACCGTTTGACTTCAATACAAAGATACTCGAATGGTCTTTAAGATAACCGTTAAATCCACATATCTGGGTTATTTATTCGGTTTCTTATGGAAAACGTATGCGTTTCTGATAGCAGCGTACATACTGCATTTGATCTTAATTATGGTCCATCGTTGTCCACTGTTTTGTTAACGATTCCTTCGTAGATGGTTTCGAATTCGGTTTCCACACAAAGTCGTCCCATATCCATCTGCATGTAGTCATGTAGTCTAAGTAATGTAGTCCAACTCTGCGTCGAGGCTCCTTCCAGTAGTATACGTGCACATGATCAATGCTCGTAATCAGAAGTATGTGAAAATGCTCCGCAATGTCTGATTGAGCGTTTAATTATTACTTTGCATTTAAATATGTGGAAGCTTGTGTTAGGACTACTCTGTAATACTTGAATTCTTGTTTCTGTGGTAGTAAGATTTATTGATGGTGGTGCACACAATGCTACATCCATTAAAAGTAGCTCGTAATATTAATGTCATTCTTTGCGCAATCATACGCAATCAAACCCTTCATTTCTGATGTAACTATTGTGGTGACAAAAAACATAAATAAGAGCATCGCTAGTTAAGAACACACGCGTTTAAATTGATTTTTTTTTCCAATTTATCGCGCATATGCTCTGAGTCCAAGATGTTGATTAGAACTAACTGTCTTGGCCTGAATTCGTATTATATAAATTGTGTTGTGTTGTTTTCGGTGCTGGTGTCGTGTTAACTCGCGAATTAAATCGCATCGCGACATGGTACGCGAATTAAAATTCATTAGCTTTATTCTTTTCTTCTTAACGTTTTCGGACGACTCTTTTAATGGTATTTTAATCATGTTGAAGCAGATGCTCTTTTGATTCAACATTTACAGCAGCTATCTTCATTACTGGTTATAAATCACGAGTGTGATTTCTACACGAAGACGTGTTTTATCGAGCGAAAGAAAACGTGGACGCGACTGCTCAGTTTTAAGATTGTTAGTGTTTATTTCAACTCAAAATGAATTCTTATATACTATTTTCTTTAAGTTCTATTATGGGGAGGTAATTTTCTCTTCCTTTTACGCATATTTTCGTGTCGCTAGCCTTATCAGTTAAGAACACATGCGTTGGAATTGTAATAAAAAAATAATTTTATTTTTTTCAATTTGTCGCGCACATATTCTGAGTTCAAGATGTTGATTATAACTGCCTAACCTTTCCTGATTTCATGTTATATATGTTCGGTTCCCTACTTTACTATGCTATGCTATGTTTATGCTATGGTTATTATGTTTATGCTACGGTTATTGCTTTATGTTAGATTTGGCCAGATGTTGGTGCGTGGTGCTGGTTCTGGTGATTACTTTGTTGATCATAGCATATTTCGCTATGAATGGTGTTCCATTGTTTCGGTGCTGGTGTTTTGCTTTCGGTGCTGTGATGTTGTGTTAACTTTTCCCTTTTCGGCACGCCTACGCATTCTTCCGGTAGGGTTTCTGGTTTTGGTGTGCTGTCAAGCGTTATAGATGGAAATGTGATCCTTTTTTCCTACTTTTTTCATTTCATTGTGATCCTGCTTTGTTTGGTGAGGACAAATTGTTGCATTGATTGCAGGCGTTGTGGTTTTTCCTTGTGGCGTAACTGTACCTAACACTTGAATCTTGTGGTGCATGTTCCGAATGTATTGCATCATTGACAATACTTGAACTTATTGCTTTTCGAATTCATTATCTGGTTAATGTTATTGACGCATCTGCGTTTGAGTGATTTTAAGGTTTAACAATTTTATGGCCCTGGGGAACATAGATGTAGAATTTTACGCTTATCGAAATTGGTCTAGCTTGACACACGTGCATGCTGTAACCCTAAATTAACCGTTATAGGTTCGAAAATGAAATGAAGTAATTGACTGCTAAAACATGCAAATAAAAAAAAACAGATGGCCCTACTTGAAGGGTTTAGGATTACAATATGTTTGTTTCCTTGATGTCTGTTTTTGAGTACGTTTGAACTATCATATTTTAGTCTGTTTTATGAGTTTAAAGAAATATATTTAAAACTCGATTGTCGCGTTCGCAACAGTAAAAGTTTGAGGCGTTTACAAAATCAGTTTGGATCGATCAGACCCTTTGAAAGACGAGGAAAAAAAAAGAACTTCCGACACTGACACACT
The DNA here is from genome assembly GCF_016920715.1 of Anopheles arabiensis. NCBI lineage: Eukaryota > Metazoa > Arthropoda > Insecta > Diptera > Culicidae > Anopheles > Anopheles arabiensis. The sequence continues at coordinate 68,942,289 of NC_053517.1, read as the reverse complement.
GATATTTTCAGTTCGAGATCTAAATAGCAAGTGTTTATTTGTATCTACAATTAGAGTTTCTATATTATTAGCTTATGCTTATTAGCTTAGTGGGAAGAATATTTTCCCTCCTTTTCACTCCTTTTTCCGTATCGTTAACGCTTTCCTTCTGACGCGCCTACGTTATCTCACTAGGAGGTGTCGCAAGTGTTCTATTTAATGTCAAGTGCTATGGATGGAAATGCGATCCTTTTCTTATTGCCTTTCTCGGCTTAGGACAAATTGGTTGCATTGCGCAGGAATTTTTGGGACTTTTGGGCAGAAATGTACCTAACACTTGAATATGATGGTACATGTTTCGAATGTACCCGCACAACAAAATCGAGCAGTTTTTGAGCTCGGTTTGTAGCTCGCTTTCCGCCTAAACCGATCGAGAAAGCGAGCAGAAACTTCGGAAGAACCGATCGAAGCTCTTCATCAATTGAAGCGTTTACGATCGTTCGAGAGAGCGCGTTGTATGTGTTTGTCTCTTTGTGACAAAAAGCGACCGTGTTGGCGCAAAAATGATAATGGTCCAAAAATAGTTTACACCCACGTTCTCTTTCTCCCCTCCTTTCCTTCTTCACCATTCTTTCATCTTGCTTTATCATTATTGGTTCTTGATCTCTAGCTAAATTGAGCGAGAGGCTAGGAAGTTGCGATCGCTTTGCGCAGCGGGTACCCTTGCAACGACAACTGCTTGACATTCTGAAGTCCAAGCAAACTTAACGTTTTTCTTAATCAAATTATTAATAGGTGTTGACGGCGGAACTCGGGCCAGGCCACGCGAAGGAAAGGCCTTCAGTGTCCTAAGTTCCAACCGAAAACAAATTTATTCGAAAGGATGGGTTCTGCCCGAAAGGAGTTACTATAACCAATTGTGCATTGAACTTTCCGCTAGTATTCACGGTTCGTGGGAATCTATGCAGAGAAAGTGGCACAATTTATTCAATAACTTTTCGGATGGGGGCAGAGGGACCCGGATGAGACCTAAAGCAAATCCTAGGAAAGGCCAAGACGTTCAAAGAAAATCGAGACGTTCTCCGCTCAGGTTCTGAAATAGATCTGAGGTTTATAAA